>NC_090266.1:883407443-884677443 GCF_040414725.1 Anabrus simplex
ACTACGCAACTCAGCCATTGCCCATAGTTAATACCAATATAAATGGTCTGTTATTGGACATTGGAAATGTCCAATAATGGAAAGTCAAATAACAGACCATTTATATTGGTATTATAAATTCACGCATTCAGGACAAGTATTTCAGATTCCCTGTGGGAATCAACATCTATAGCATTGCCTATAGTTCACAAACTAGGAAATGACTACAGTAAACCACACCATGAACCGTCCTCAATTTCTATTATATTTTATGTTATTTTAAAATAAATTTCATCTGTGTCGGTGCGACGTAAAGCCCCTAGCAAAAAAAAATAATAAATAAATAAATAAATTTATTGCAAAAATAGGAAATAAGGAGTTAACACAATTTAACAACAAACCTGCCTATTGTAGTGTAAATATTTTCCCAGTTAGCTTCTTCCTTGTCATGAAATCTTTGTGTATTATAGAACATTTCCCTAGTCTGTTGTATGTACTCCTATAAAAGAATACCCTATTTTCATTCTGTTTATATTTCCACACTATTTCACCTTTCTTTGAAGAAATAAATGAATGGTTGAAGGAGGCATGCATTTGAACTGTAGGTGCAAGTCAGATTTAGGAAAGATAGGGGAAGAGAAAATGAGTTTGATGGAGGTAATTAGTCTTGAATTCGAGGGCAGTAATGAAGAAAGGTATCCCTAAATAAATGTACAGAATATGGTAGGTAGGCAAGTGTGAGTGGAAAGGAGTGGGATAACATGTATGCAAGTGATCTAATATTTTAAGAGGAAGGAGATAGCCAAGAGAGATATTGGTAAGGAATAGGTATGAATAACTGCAGGGTAGGTAGCAGAGGGAAGAATGGGATCAGGCAAATTTTACAGATGAAGAGAAGGTAAGAAGATAAGAAAGGAAATAGTAGGAAAGGGAATTGTGATTTAGCAGATAGGAGAAGACAGATGAACTGGCTGTGAGATGGAGAGAAGGAAGTAGGAAATGATATCTGCAGGCATCGAGGAATTTAAGGGAGTCTGGGAAAGGAGGGGATCTATTGAATTTGGGTTTGAGGCTCAGATGATGGGTGACTCAATTGTCAGGCATGCAGAGAAAGTATCTGGAGGAAACAGAATAAGGGTAGAGTGTTCTAAAGTATTAGGTTAAGAAGATTAATGCAGATGTTGAGGAAAATTGAAGGAAGGTAGGTGGTTAGGAAAAGGAGGAATTTTCCATGTTAGTACCAATAATACAAGGCAAGCAGGAATTTGTACTTACATAGCTGGTGATGTTTAGGATCTATATCTGGCATCACCCAAGAAGGTTTTAAGAAAGGAGAGATTATTATCAGTGGGATAATGTGTTGGAGTGATACTGACTAAAGGAAGATTGGATATTTAAATTGAGTCTATGCAAATGGTATTTGAGAAATTGGGAGTGAGATTTGTAGGTCTTAATCAGCGGGTAGGATATAGGAATATGCATTCAGAAGGTCTTCACTTTAACTCTGATGGAACATCTCATTTTATCAGTTTGTTTAGTAGAGTTGTAGGGAGGAAAATTTCTTGAAGTTCTTCAATCACTAGTGATCTGCATTTAGGCAGTCGCCCAGGTGGCATATTCCCTATCTGTTGTTTTCTTAGCCTTTTCTTAAATGATCGCAAATAAATAGGAAAATGATTGAACCTTTCACTTGGTAAGTTATTACAATCCCTAACTCCCTTTCCTATAAATGAATATTTGCCCCAATTTTTTCATCTTGAATTCCAACTTTATCTTCATATTGTGATCTTTCCTACTTTTAAAGACACCACTCAAATTATTCGTCTATTGATGTCCTCCTACGCCATCTCTCCACTGACAGCTAAGAACATATCACTTAATTGAGCAGCTCATCTCCTTTCTCCCAAACCTTCCCAGCCCAAACTTTGCAACATTTTTGTAACACTGCTCTTTTGTCGGAAATCACCCACAAAAAATTGAGCTGCTTTTCTTTGGATTTTTTCCAGTTCTTGAATCAAGTAATCCTGGCAAGGGTCCCATACACTGAAACCAAACTCTAGTTGGGGTCTTACCAGAGACTTATATGCCCTCTCCTTAACATCCTTACTACAATCTCTAAATACCCTCAAAACCATGTGCAGAGACCTGTACCTTTTATCAACATTCATATTTCTGTGATTACCCCAATTAAGGTCTTTTCTTATATTAACACCTAGGTACATACAATGATCCCCAAAAGGAACTTTCACCCCATCAATGCAGTAATTAAAACTGAGAGGACTTTTCCTATTTGTGAAACTCACAACCTGACTTTTAACCCCGTTTATCATCATACCATTGCCCACTGTCCATCTCCCAACACTTTCGAGGTCACCCTGCAGACGCTCACAAACTTGTAACTTATTTATTACTCTGTACAGAATAACATCTTCTGCAAACAGCCTTATTTCTGATTCCACTTCTTTACACATATCATTGATATATACATAAGAATACATAAAGGTCCAATAATACTGCCTTGAGGAATTCCCTCTTAATTATTACAGGGTCAGATAAAGCTTTGCCTACTCTAATTCTGCGAGTTCTATTTTCTAGAAATGTAGCCACCCATTCACTCACTCTTTTTTCTAGTCCAATAGCACTCATTTTTGCCAGTAGTCTTCCTTGATCTACCCTATCAAATGCCTTAGATAGGTCAATTGCAATACAGACCATTTGGCCTCCTGAATCCAGGATATCTGCTATGTCCTGCTGAAAGATTATTATAAGTGGGATAATGTGTTGGAGTGATACTGACTAAAAGGTGATTGGATATTTAAACTGAGTCTATGCAAATGGTATTTAGGAAATTGGGAGTGAGATTTGTAGGTCTTAAACAGTGGGCAGGATATTTAGGGAAACACGTGGGACAAGGGAGCACTGTTGACAGTATACAAAGCAGGAAATCAAGGATCACTGCCTTAAATTGTTTGGTGTCAAACTGTAGAAGTATTGTAAATAGTGGAATAGAAATAATAAAATGATACGGTAGATGTATATTTACCACATACTGTAATAGGAATGGAATCATGGATGAGAAGTGATGTTATGGATGTGGAAATTTTTTCCTAGAACTGGAGTGTTTATTGTATAGACAGGCTAAGAGTGGTAAAAGGGGATATTTCACAATATTGAAAGAAGAATTTCCTATCTATGAAAAAGTTACAAAGAGAAACATGAAATTCTAATTGTAACTCGTATCTCTAAAGATAATAATAGGCAACTTGATGTTTTTTGGGGGTGCATAGGCATTGCAAGCCTGTCCCTGATGCTGATGAAGAATTATATGTGGGGAATGACACAGAAAGGGACGTTATTATACTGGGTGACCTTAAATTACAAAATGCTTACTGGAAAGGGTACACGAGCGGCAGAAATTGGGAACAAATTTTGGTGAATAAGTTATCAAAGGAACGACAGCCGAATATGCAAGTACAGTGCAACCTGCTAGGGGTAAATATATATTACATAAGGTGCTGATAAAACAAGATGACCTCTTTATGAAGAACTGAAGTGTTAGATGGTATTGCTGATCATGAAGCTACTTTTGTCGTAGCTAAAAGTAGACGTGACAAAAAATGTTGCGAAAGTAGGGCTATTACACAACACCGTATGGCTGATAAAGGAGGAATGGGGAAAGTTTTGAAAACTGAAAATGGTGAATGGAAAATGACAAATAAAAATGCAAACATCAATTGGGATAGGTTAAAAGCAATTGTGGGAAGAAAGTGTGTACACATAATGTTGGTAAGAAATTGAAAAGAACTGGTTTAATATGACAGAGAAATAGAGTTTAATAATTATATACAGGTTAGAAGAAATTAAGATGCGAATAGGTGTGGAAGTAACAAGAGACTGCAGGGATTAACAAGGTAATTGAATTTAGCACTGCTAAGAATACCATGAGGGCAAACATAATTGCTAGACATGACATTTAGTGAAGATTTGACATTCAGGTATAGGTCTTTAAGACAGGAACAGGTTCCAGCAAGAATATTCTGGAGATCATTAATGAATAAGGGGATTGTATATCGGAGACTTCAGTATTCAGTATTCAGTCAGCAATATGTAAAGGTAGTTGATGTAAGGATAATGTCCAGATGGGAGGGGTGACTAATAATGGTGAATTACTAAAATTTATAAATGATAATAAGGATATTCATGAAAAAGTTTAAAAGTTGAATGCTGCCAAAGCAGCTGACATTTATAAGAATTCTGGAGTATATTAAAGTCATCAGGTTGTGTTATAGTGCGTATCTGAAATATTTATTTGGTTACAGTATGCATGAAGAAGCAAAACGAATAGAAGGTTGCATTAGTATTCCCTGTGCACATGGGAAGAGGTCATGAACATAAATAAGACAAAAAGAGGCCAGCCATCTTGACATGTGTCCTTTGTTAGCTCCGGGAAAGCATTCTTTCTGATTATATTAGACACATTTATGAAATTATAAACTTGTAGGGTAGAAGTCAGTTCATGTTTAAGAAAGGTTATTCTACTAAGGTTCAACTTGTAGTTGCCCAGAAAGATATAATAATCTATATGTTATAGTTACAGGAGTTCAAAAGGGCAGTATTGCTAATATCGTATTGGAGGATTTTGATTACTGTAGGTACAGCATGGGGTATACTGGAGAAATTGCAGGCTATTGGACTTAAAAAAATGGATGGATATGTGACTAAATTTTTACAAATTAGATTTCAGAGAATTAGAGTAGGTGAATTTAAATCCCATACTGTAAGGATTAAGATGAAAGGGGCCAGCAGTACATATTGTTGGAGCTTATGTTTTTTGCATACTGGTAAATAAATAATGTGAGTAAAGAATTGGTATCACAGATAAAGCCACTTGTGGATGATTTTATATCTATAGTATAGTAAATAATTTACAGGATTATGAGCAAATATAAAAGACCTAGGGAAATTTGTGAGATGGACAGTGGGCATTATTATGGTGATATATGGGATGATAAGTCCAGTTATAAGTTTCAAAACAAGGAGAAGCCCTGTCACTATTAATTGCTGTGCTGAAGGTGTGATATGCCATAGGATCACTGTTATGTACCTAAGTGTTAACATAAGGAATTATAATTTTAGGTGATACATTTTTATTTTATGTGCCTTACATAGGCACCCAAATGTGGAAAATAAATTCCAAACTATTGTTAATGCAGCACCAATTTTATGCATTTCAAGATAAGCTTTCATCAATTAGATTACCATTCTTATTTTGCTAGATTGATGATAACACTTCACACAGAAATATAAAATAAATTTCACTCCCTATATGTGGCAAATGTCACTTTCTATCCAATGAGAAATGGGGAAAATACTGTAACCAGTGGTTAATTAAAGATTATTAAGAAACCAAAATTTTCAGCATAAGGCACACATTGAACAAAAAGACAAACTGAAATGTTTTCACAGAATAAAATTAAGAACTTTGTGTCTAGCAGGTCGATGGACATGCTCACTCTTAATCCTGCCCATCCTCATGAAAAACTGACTAGAGTCGTATATACCCAGGGAGGTTTCTAAAGACTTCAGAGGATTGTGGTTTACAGCACCCACATTTAAGATTTTGATTTAAAAATATTTCAGCAATATGGTGTTCAACAAATTAAAAATGAGTTGGCAAAATTACAGTTTCTCTGAATAAAATAAAAGCAATTTAAATCAACTTCATTGGGAAAGTATGAATATTTGGAATATAGAAAATTAGTGACACTAACATCAATTTAGGCATCATTAGGCACTAAAAGAGCACTTGTAAATAAAACTTCATTGTAAGTTATCCCTTCAGGAACAATAGATATTTTTGTCTAAAATCTGAGGTCAAGAAATCACATTAACAAGTTTACAGAGTGCGTCTACAGATTCCTTCATGTGATTTTGATGGTATTTAGGGATTGTAGTGGGGATGTAAAGCAGAAGGCATATAAGTCTCTAGTAAAACACAAATCAAAGTATTGTTTCAGTGTACGGGACATCCAGTACAGTAGTACTACTTAATACAAGAACTGGAAAAATATCCATAGGAAAGCGGCACAATATTTTCTTGTTGATTTCCAGCAAAAGAGTAATGTTACAAATATATTGTAAACTCTGAGCTTGAAAGATTTGGGAGCGAGGGGACAAGCTGCTCAGATAAGTGGAATGTTCCAAGCTGTCAGTGTAGAGATGGTGTAGAAGGACTTTGGTAGACAATTATGCTTGAATGGAGTTTTGAAGAATATTAAATGTCATAATATGAAGATAAATTGTTAACATTTTAACATCAATGTATAGCTTATGTTGACCTCTACAATATTCAAAAGTGTTACCAGAAAAACCTAACATATTTGTGCCAGGAAGTACTCCTAATGGTTTTCAGTGTTCAGACATTAGTCGCTTTACTTTATTCAAAAGGGTCATTTTGAGTTGCAACTCTTTTCCAGATTATAGTAAATGATGCAAGAACTCTGTACGCACCAATGATCATAAAAATTGTTTAACAAGTTTGTTTTTGAGAAGCAATCATATAAACTGCTAAAATCTTTAAACTCTTCCCCTGAAAAGTCATGGATTTTGAATTGTTACTATTTCATTCTCGGCCACTGACTTGAGTCACTCTATGATAAAATTCATGAGTACTTTCTGGATTTGGCAGGATAAACCGATCAACCAGAACGTTATGACCACCTACCAACTGTCGATATAAACCTGCCCAGGTGATAGCAGTGTCACCTGACGAGCAATGACTGCTAGTCACACACGCATGGTACATGTAGTAACAGCGAGCGTGCTGTCAGTGTGTAGAATGAAAAAGACGTGTGATCTATTAGAGGTTGACCAAGGGTAGATTGTGATGGCCGAGAGGCTTGGCATGAGCATTTTGGGAACTGCACGACTTGCTGGGTGTTCAACGAGTGCTATGGTAGGTCTCTGCAACATGCAGCAGAACCAAGGTGAAACCACGTCCAAACATCGAGGGATTGGGGTGCCACCTCTCATTATAGATGTCGAATGTCGTAGGCTGGGCAGAATGATAAAACAGGTCAGGCGGCAAACTGTGACAGAACTAACATCAGACTTTAATGCTGGGCAGAGTACAAGTGTGTCTGGACATACAGTGCACCAAACACTCCTACGATGAACCTCCACAGCCGAAGACCCATGCATGTGCATGTACGACATCAGCAATTACGAGGGAAATGGGCACGTGGAAATCGTGACTGGACATTGGTGCAGTGGCACAGTGTTGCATGGTCTGATGAATCCTCATATCTTCTTCATCATGTCGTTGGGAGTGTGGGAATAGTCGTCTTCCAGGGCAACAGCTCCATGACACCTGTACTGCATGACAGATACAAGTTGGTGGCGGTTCAACTATGCTCTGGTGAACATTCACGGGATATCCATGGCTCCAGTGGAGCTCATGCAAGGCACCGTGACGGCTGACAGGTATCATACAGTGGTTGCAGACCATGTACACCCCATCATGATGATCACGTCTCCCAAAGGCAGTGACAATTTTCAACAAGATAATGCACCATGTCACAAGGCCACGAGTGTGACTGAGTGGTTCGAAGAACACAGTGGCGAGTTGCAATTAATGTGCTGGCACCCTAACTTGCCAGATCTTAACCCAGTTGAACACATCTGGAATGTGATTGAAGGTGGCATCAGAACTCATTGTTCCCCTCCCCAGATTTCACAGTTATTAGGTGATTTGTGTGTGCAGATGTGGTGCCAACTCCCTCCAGTGACCTACCAAGGCCTTATTTGCTTCCATGCCAAGATGCATCGCCGCTGTTATCTGTGTCAAAGATGGACATACCGGCTATTAGGTAAGTGGTCATAATGTTGGGACAGATCAGTGTATATTACACATATTTGATTTTCCATCAAGCACAAGGGTACAGGAAAGCTATAATGGTACGATTTCAATCCCTTTTTTTAAATTCCATAGAAATAACATTTGACAGTGGTCTCAGAAACAATAATCTAGTAAAAGGATTTTCATTCTAAATCTCAAGGAAGAGTTTCTCAACAGTGTGTGTTATGTGATTACTAGAAAACATAATTCATAAAAAACAAGAAAATTTCAATTCAAAGGTAAACTGGAGGGATTGTTGAAGGGATTATACATCAATGAATATAAGAATAACAATAATGTGACGATATATCTGCAGGCACTTTCATATCACAGCAAGATGCATTTTGACCCCAGTGGAATAGTAAAATTAGAAAAACAAAGTGAACTTTTTTTACACAACTAGCATCTGTATCTGTTCTTCACATGAGGATTGGAAGTGACTTACATGTTTACTTTAGGATTTTGTGTGAAGGAACATGGCTCTATTCACGCATTTAATGCTATATGTTAAAATGATATTTTCCTATGACAGCGCAGGGCAGTAACGAAAATGTGACGAAGCTGAACAAATTTGAGAAAGAATGAGGAAGAATTCCAAATTCATTGTACGGTAGAGTTCCTGTGTCTGATGTTGTGCAAAATTCTCCATGATTCTCAGTTGGCTTAATGTATCTCTGACAACTGGCATAGTGCTCCAACTTTGATGACATCCCCTTTAATATCTGCCATACCAAAAAAGGTACAATGGCTTATATATAGTCTTTTGATAGACCTAGTATGAACGAAAATATCTGAGAAGAATCTTCCTATAAATACCAACTCCACGTGATGACCATGACATCATATGCACTGATAACACAATCCGGAGTGATTGGATTCCGAATAAATTGTTTAGTTAAAATAATTCCACCAGTTTTCACTTTTAAGAACATACAAACAGATAGATAGACAAGCAGACAGCCACAGAAATGAAAAATTCTAGCACATGTTACCTCGGTGTTCAGTTAGTAATTTTTCCCTTATTTGGAGAGTAAGTGAAATTTTGCACATGACAAAAATTATTTAAAATGAAGGGGCGTTCCACATATAGTCTACAGATTTTACGTACAATCAATAGTGGAAGAGAAAATTGAAAATAAAGGTCTTCTAGTCTACCTATAAAAACCCCTATTCCATTGAGTGATTTTTAAACGAAATACAGTACAAACCAAAACCTGCTCCTGGATGAGTAGACACTAAAGATGAAGTTTGGTTGAGTTCTATTCATATGTTTACCCATGATGATGGAACAAACAAGCAGACCAACCAACAAACAAACAGACAAAGAGACGGAAAAGCTAAAAACTACTGATATGTTCTCCAGTTGGCCTAACTCCTCTTCCTATAAATGAATATTTACCCCTTATTGTTCTCTGAAAATCCAACTTTATCTTCATATTGTGATATTTCCTACTTTTAAAAACACCATTCAATCTTATTTGTATACTATTTTCATTGCATGCCATCTCTCCACTGACAACTCAGAACTTACTGCTTAGTCAAGCAACCCATCTCCTTTCTCCCAGGTTCTCTGGGCCCAAAGTTTGCAACATATTCATAACACTACTCTTTTGTCAAAAACTATCAAGAACAAATCGTGCTGCATTTCTTAGATTTTTTTCCATTTCTGAATCAAGTAATACTGGTGAGGGTCGCATACACTCAAACCATACTGTAATTTTGGTATTACCAGAAACTTATATGCCCTCTCGTTTACAAAATTACTACTTACTACTACAGCCCCTAAATACCTTCCTTACCATATTAAGATGCATTTGCTGGTGGGATCTAGTGTTTACGGTGCACTGTGTCTTCTGGAATAGGCTAGAGAGATTTTGTTACTTTCATTGACCTGTCTCAGTCTTATCCTTGGCTTTGACAATGTGAACGTGACTGATGAACGAGCGATGGCTAGTAATGCCATTCCTTATACAGCCAGTCCCTGCTATGAATGGTGTGAAAATGTTTTATATAGGGTTGATACATGCATTTTAGTGGGCTTGGCAGACCGAAATGTAGTAGCAACAGCTGGCTCGGTGAGGAAGGCAACGGGAAACTACATCACTCCTCATTTCCCTAGTATGCATCTTCAGTGATGCCAAGGCCATCTATGGCAGGTGATGGAAGAACTGTTGAGGATCCAACCCGCCTTAGGGCTGAGGACTGAACATACATATCATTTTTAGAGACCTGTTACCTTAATTTACAATCCCGTTTATCCGATTACCCATGAGGTACTTTAACCCCATCAACACAGAAATAAAAACTGAGAGGACTTTTCATTTTGGTGAAACTCAAACCTGACTTTTCTCGCTATTTACCTTCATGCCATTGCCTGTGTCCAGCTCACACAATTGTAAACGTCTTTTGGCAGTTCCTCACAATCCTGAACTAAATAGTATAAAATAGGGGTACATCCATAATATATTTGACCTTAATTTGGTATCTTTCTCCAGAAAATCATTGGTCTATTAGGAACTTATCTATGTATCCAGCAAATTTTAATAAATTTACTATCTACTATGGAATGTCACAGTCAGTGCAACTCTACCTATTCCACTTAATATGAAAACATCATTGCATTGTTGTGTTTGTGTGTAGAATTCAAATTATTTTATTTTTTCATTTTATTTTAATTGACTCTGTTCAACAACATAGCTCTGAAATTCTGTTCTGTATTCCAAAGAAGAATTATTGTCATATAGAGTTAATCAGTCTCCAAATGATATGACCTGTGAAATAAATACTGTAGAATCAAAGGTAGATGTCTGGAAACAGATGTGAATTGAATGGGGAGCCTTTCTAAGTTAGGAGGTCAAATGACTGATGTGATAATGTTGTTCATGATAATAATTTAAATAATTTTTTACAATCTGTTTTACATCACATCGATACAGATAAGTAATATTGCAACAATGGGATAGGATTGGAAAGGAATCAGTAGTGGCCTTAATTAAGGTACAGTCCTATCATTTGCTTGGTGTATAAATGGGAAAACACAGAAAACTATCTTCAGGGCTGCAAACAGTAGGGTTCAAACCCACTATCACATGAATGCAAGCTGATAGCTACGAGACCCAAAATTCACAGCCACATGCTGGTACTTAAATAATTGTAGTGGTAGCAATATTGATCTTAATGGTGTATAGCTTTTAGTGACGGGAGTGTCCGAAGACAAGATGCAGGTCTTTTTATTCGACACCCGTAGGCGACCTGCGCGTCGTGATGAGGATAAAATGATGATGAAGACGACACACTCCAAGCCCCCGTGCCAGCGAAATTAACCAATTAAGGTTAAAATTCCTGACCCTGTCGGGAATCGAACCCGGGACCCCTGTGACCAAAGGCCAGCACGCTAACCATTTAGCCACGGAGCCGGACAACTTGCTCATAATTTTGGTAAACATACTCGTAGTAAGGCCGTTTCAAGTCTCGGCCGGGAGCACCAGTCAATAAAGCAAAAAAAGAAATACTGTATAAGTTTGAATAATAATAATAATAATAATAATAATAATAATAATAATAATAATAATAATAATAATAATAATAATAATAATAATAATAAGCCGGGCGAGTTGGCCATGCGCATTGTGGAGATAGTGGTTTCGAACCCCACTGTCGGCAGTCCCGAAGATGGTTTTCCATGCTTTCCCATTTTCACACCTGGCACATGCTGGGGCTGTACCTTAATTAAGGTCACGGCCGCTTCCTTCCCCTTCATAGGTCTTTCCTGCCCATCGTCTCCAAGACCTATCCGTGTCAGTGCGACGTACAACAAATAGTCTATAAAAAAGTAATAATAATAATAATAATAATAATAATAATAATAATAATAATAATAATAATAATAATAATAATAATAGAGCCAATGACCTAAATATTCTGCCGCTTTAAACAACAAGCATCATCATCAATAATAATCATAATCATAATAACAATAATAATGAACTCAAAAAAGCAGCAAAAATGAACGAATTCAAGGATGCATTTATGATTTATAGAAAAAAAATTTCGATAACCTGCTTCACATTCATTATTCTCTTCAAATCATTACTGATTTTGTATTCAGTCTATTCTGCCATTTTGAAACGCAGACTTGTTTCTTGTCGAGACAGAAATATCAAATTCATAGCAAATATGGTGGGATCTCAAACATACAACTGATTAATTCATGAAAGAATAATTCAGACTGCAATATAGATTCACATATTAGAGTACAAATGCAGGATTTACATCTTACCTGGGAACTGTTTGCGTGAAACATGTCTTCTTTTTTCGGAGATGACGCCTTGAGACAGACCAACAATAGGCTAGTTGTTGAGCACAGAATTTCTATATCAACACCCCTCCCTCCCTTCACCCAGATTCTTTATCGCTTGTTCGAGAAGGAATTGATATTCCGTTCAAAATAAATATCGCTTGGGAAGGAAGCTTTCTGATTTGATTGACCATACTCTTCTATTAGTACCGTATCTATCTTGCTTAGACCTATTGTTTTGGAAATATACGTATAGTAAGATCGGTTCCAGTCTCAGCCGGGAGGAGGCATCAATAAAAGAAAAGAAAGAATGCTATTGAATTTCGTATACGGTGCAGTATGCGTTAATAATAGACTAGATCTAATAACAAAAGGATTAATAATAATAATAATAAATATAATAATGAAATGAAATGTCGTATGGCTTTTAGTGCCGGGATAAGTATCCCAGGACGGGTTCGGCTCGCCAGGTGCAGGTCTTACTATTTGAAACCCGTAGGCGACCTGCGCGTCGTGATGAGGGTGAAATGAGGATGAAGACAACACATACGCCCAGCCCCGTGCCAGTGGAATTAACCAATTAAGGTTAAAATCCCCGACCCGGCCGGGAATCGAACTCGGGACCCTCTGAACCGAAGGCCAGTACGCTGACCGTTCAGCCAACGAGTCTGACAACATAGTAATAATAATAATAATAATAATAATAATAATAATAATAATAATAATAATAATAATAATAATAATAATAATAATAATAATAGAAAAGCAGCAACAACATGTCATGTTTTCGTTTATAATTTAGATATACGCCTAAACGTCTTAGATAATAGATAATAGACTGTTCCACATTCATTACACTCTTCAAAATAGACTACTACTGGTACGGTAATCAATATAACTTATTTCGCCATTTTGACACGCAGATTGTTTCTTGTCGAGACAGATATATTTAATGCAAAACAAAAACGATGGAATTAGAAGCAATACAACTGATCAGTTAATGAGAGAATAGTTCCGGCTGCTATATAGATTCACATATGAGAGTACAAATAGGCCTACAGGATTTTAAACTCACCTGAAAGTTGTTTGCACGAAATACGTCTTCTTCCTTTTTAGTTGACGCCGTGAGACAGACCTAACAATGGTTGTTGGGCACAGAATTTCTATATTAACACCCCTTCCTCTCTTCACCCAGAATCTTTATCACTCGCCAAATAATAATAATAATAATAATAATAATAATAATAATAATAATAATAATAATAATAATAATAATAATACCGTATTCTGTTCAAAATAAATATTGTTTGGGGAGGAAGGTCTCTGATTTGATTTACCGGTACCTTACTTTATCTTGTTTATAATTTTCGTAAATATCGTAAGGATGGTTCAATTCACCGCCGGCAGTAGCCGTCAATAAAAGAAAAAAAGGAATGCTATTAAAATTTGTACACAGTGGGGTACGTGATAATAATAAGAATAATAACGATGATAATAATAATAATAATAATAATAATAATAATAATAATAATAATAATAATAATAATAATAATAATAATCGTATTGTCTCAGCTACCGTGTGCAGACATTTCAATTTGACGCCATCTGGCTGCCTGCTCGTCAATTTCGACGTTCCGTTTTACTCTAGGCCCACTAGATGGCAGACCGAGTAAACCGAAACTCTCTTGGGCGTCTATGGCTGAGATTTAATGAATTTTGTCGGATAAACACCAAATGTGTCACCAGAGATCTTTTACATGCCGACATCGTACGACATGGAGTGTCGAATGGACTTTTTTCCGCCCTTCAAAAATCCGACTACCTCTGCCGGGTTTGAACCCGCTATCTTGGGATCCGGAGGCCGACACTCTACCACTGATCCACAGAGGCAGCATAATAATAATAATAATAATAATAATAATAATAATAATAATAATAATAATAATAATAATAATAATAATAATAATAATAATAATAATAGGAGCATTGAAACAACTATCAAGGTACGGTAACTCACTGAACAGCATACCAGGCAAAGTCTTCACTGGGGTTTTGGAAAGGAGGGTGCATTCAGTGGCTGAGAGTATGTTGGATGGAAGCCAGTGTGGTTTCAGATAACAGAGGGGCTCTCAGGACCATATTTTCAGTACAGGCCACGTACCGGTAATTGAAAACTTCTACAAGAAGAATAGAAAGTTATATTTATGTTTTGTAGATTTAAAGAAGGCATACAACAAAGTACTGAGGGTAAACATATTTGCTGTACTGGGAGACTACAGGATGAATTTTAGATTATTAAAAAGCATTTATGGTATTTATATTGAGAATTGGGCTGCAGTGTGAACTAATGGTAGAATGAGTTCTTATTCAAGGTCCTTGTAGGCGTTAGACAAGGCTGTAATCATGAAAATAGGTGCAAGGGAACAGTCTTTCCAAGACTAAACTGAGAATATAATTACACTAACTTTGGAAGTTGGGTGGGCAAAATGTGTTAAACTCACATTTGCTATTTTTGAGATAAATGAATTTAAAGTTTGAGAGATTTGCTGTCATATATATATATATATATATATATATGTCCAAGAGAACTAAATGTCAGATTGGGGATATGTAGCTGGAACAGGTAGCCTATATCATTTCAGGTATTGAGAATGTGTGTTCTCTCGGATGGTAGTATAGTAAGTGAAATTGAATCAAGGTGCAACAAAGGATCTGCAGTGAGATCGCAGTTGTGATCAGCAGTATTCTGTAGGAAGGAAGTCAGATCCTGGACGAAACCATCTTTACAACAGTCAGTTTTCATACAACATTGCTTTACGCAAGTAAAATCTAGGTGGACCCAGGATATCTTATTCATAAGTTAGAAGTAACAGACATGAAATTAGCAAGAATGCTTGCTTGTACAAGCAGGAGAAAACAATGTCAGGAGGGTACTAAGAATGAGAAAATAAAGGATATGTTATGAATGAATTTGATGGATGAAGCTTTAGCTTTGGGTGAAGACTACGTGATTATCCCAAACAATCATACACTACTGTAAACTAAGAGAGTTCAGGTTAAAAAATAAAAACATAAATTAAAAACTCTATGGCACTGACATCAATATAATTTCCTTCTTTTTAAGTTACAAGCATAATTTAATGGCAACTAAGTTACTTAGACTTTGTTATTGTTTTATTTTTCCATCATCAAATAAGTTTAAAATGTTTATTTTTATCAATATACTGTAGCCTAATTCTATTGCTATGGTATTTTCGTTGTTTTGCAATGTGTCCAAGAAGGAAAACTCAAATAAACTAAAGAAATAATAATAATAATAATAATAATAATAATAATAATAATAATAATAATAATAATAATAATAATAATAATAATAATAATAATAATAATAATAATAATACCAGTTATACTGCTTAAAATTATAAATGTATCTCTACATAGAAACTTGAGTTTTTAAAATGTGTGAAGTCCAATTAAAAATATACTGGAGAAATTGCAGGCTATTGGACTTAAAAAAATGGATGGATATGTGACTAAATTTTTACAAATTAGATTTCAGAGAATTAGAGTAGGTGAATTTAAATCCCATACTGTAAGGATTAAGATGAAAGGGGCCAGCAGTACATATTGTTGGAGCTTATGTTTTTTGCATACTGGTAAATAAATAATGTGAGTAAAGAATTGGTATCACAGATAAAGCCACTTGTGGATGATTTTATATCTATAGTATAGTAAATAATTTACAGGATTATGAGCAAATATAAAAGACCTAGGGAAATTTGTGAGATGGACAGTGGGCATTATTATGGTGATATATGGGATGATAAGTCCAGTTATAAGTTTCAAAACAAGGAGAAGCCCTGTCACTATTAATTGCTGTGCTGAAGGTGTGATATGCCATAGGATCACTGCAACCTCAAATTAAATTTGAACAGATTTTAATATTTTAAAGGAACAGTGGCATCAAAGTATTTGAGTACAAGCTCTATATTGGTGCAACAAGTACCACTACCCCACCAAAAGTGATATATATATTTATATATATATATATATATATATATATATATATATATAGATTATAGGAAACCCCTCAAACTTTAAAATTAATTTATTACAAGAAAATAGCAAATGTGAGGTTAATACATTTTACCCACCCAACTGCCAATATCAATGTAATTATTTTCTCAGTTAGCTTCCTGCCCATCATGAATTTTTGTATATTGTACAATATTTCCTACCTCTGTCATATATATTTCTATTCATAGAATAATCTATTTTTATTCTGTTGATACTTCCATATTATTTATGAGGGAGGCAGGCGTGAGGACTGTGCGTGTAAGTGGGAATTAGGTACGATGAGGGAATAGAAAGTGAGTTTGAGGGAGCTAATTTGCCTTGGAATGGAGGTCCAAAATGAACATGGCTAAGTCTAATTCAATATAGAGAATATGGTTGGAAGGTGTGAGGGAGCGGAAGGTAATGGGTTAAGTTAAGGAAGACCGGCGATCTAATGGTCTAAGGGGAAGGAAAACTAGGGCTAAGGGTATTCCCTGTGGGGAGGGCTCAGGTGAGTTATCAGTGAGAAATTCATATGAATCACTGCAGGTTTTTCAGCAGAGTGAAATAGGTATCTTGCCAATATTACAGAGGAAAGGGAACAGTAGGTAGGGGAAGGGTAGACTAGAGTATAGGAGAGAAGTGGAGCAGGGTACTAAGAGGGAGAGAAGGAAGGAGGTTGTAGGATTTGCAGGCTCTACTGTCTCTGGACATGTGTGTGTCTCAGTTGCCATGCATTGGGATGAAAGTATGCGGAGGAAACCGAACCATTGTAGAGTGTTCTCCAGGAATTAATTTAAGGAGATAAGGCAGATTTTGAGAAGAATATACGGAGTGAAGTGGTTAGGAGAAGGTCGTAATTTTTCATGTCGGTACCAAAAATGTAAGGCAAGCAGGAATAGTTACTAACATAGTAATGTTTGCAATACATACATATATATGGTAGCACAGAAGAAGTTTCAGAAAGCTGAAATTGTTATCAGTGGGATACTGTGAAGGAGGGATACTGACTGAAGAGTGATTCAAGATTTAAAATAAGACTAAGGAGTGGGTATTTGCAAAATAATGAGTGAGATTCTTAGATGCATATAGGTGGACAGGAGAAAGGGATCTACATTGAAATGATTTTCACTTTAATCCCAATGATACATCTAAGTTAGGCAGTTTGTTTAGTAGACCTAAAGGGAGAAAAATTCTGAGAAAGAGGATGGACTAGGATGCAGTGTTGACAGTATACGAAAACAGGATGTCGAGTAAGAATGCCTTAAATCAGTTAGTGTCATACTGTAGAAGTATTGTAAACAACGGAATAGAATTAAATAAATTAATAGATGTATATTTACCACATATTGTAACAGGAATTGAATCATGACTGAGAATTGATTTAATGTACGTGTTATTTTCTCCTGGAACTGGAATGTTTATCATAGAGGCAGCTTAGCAATGGTGGGAGGGAGAGTTTTCATACTGGTGAAAAGAGGACTTGCAGTCTGTATATGATTTAATGATGAGAAATATGAACATCTAGTTATAACACTTATCTCAAAAGATAACAACAGCAACTTGCTGTTTTTGGGGTGACGGATATGGCAAGGCTGGTGCTGATGTTAATGGAGAAACATTGGATCAGATTGTCAACCATGTGGGAAATGATAAAGAAAGGAACGTTACTTTATCAGATGATCTTAAACTACCAATTGTTAACTGGGAAGGGAACACGAACAGCAGAAGTCATGAGCAAAATTGGTGAAGAAGTAAATAAAGAAAGGACAGAAACTAATAGAACTGCTATAGGCAAATAGATGCTAGACACTTCTGATCAAAAAAAAAAAAAAATAGTTGAGCTCTATAGGAAAATCTGAAGTGGTAGATGGTAGTCTATAAATGAACCTGAGACTTTATTTATCATACCCAAAACTAGATGCAATACTAAGGAAGGTTGCAAATGTATGACTGTTAAGTAATACTGTATGGCTATTATGAGGGGCATGAGGAAATTTTTAAAAACTGATTATAATATAAATGAAAAATGATAAACATATATGAAAACATCCTATGGGATGTCTCAAAAGCAATTGTTTGAAGTTGGTATGTACCCATAAAGATGGTAAAGAATTGGAAAGAACTAGTTTATTATGACAGGAAATAAAGAGGTTAATAAATAGATACCGGTTAGATAAAATGGAGATGGGAATGGATGTGGAAGTAACTGGAGACTGAACAGACACACTAGAAAATTGAATTTAGCACAACTAAGAATAACATGATGGTAAACATAATTGCTAGTCGTGAATTGTAGTGAAAAATTGAAGGTAATTGTAGGTAATTTAAGGCAGGAACAGGTTACAGGGAGTATATTACAGGAATCATTAATGCACAGGGGGATTGTATGTGTGAGGTTTCCAAACGAAAGTGGTATTCAGTCAGCAATACCAGTATGTAAAGATAGTAGGACATAAGGATAATGTCCAAATAGAGGAAGTGACTCATACTGGTGAATTACTGAAATTTAACTATGATTAAAAAAAAACTATATGAAGGATTCAAAATTCAAAGCTATATTAGAAGACGGCATTGATAAGATTTCTGAGGATGTACTATAAGCAATGGGTTGGGAAATATTGCCATACCTGAAAGGGTATTTATTAGGTCTCTGTATGCATGAATGAGCAGTAATAATTGAGTGAAGAGTTGCAATATTAGCCCCATTGTGCAACGGAAAGAACGATGAACGTAAAGAAGACAGTTAGAAGACAGTAAGTTTGAGATGTTTTTGTTGTAACCTCTGGAAAGCATTCTTTCTGATTATATTAGATACATTTTTTTGAAATTACTAATTGGTTTGACAGAAGACAATTCTTGTTTAGGAAATGTTATACAATGAGTTTCAACTATAGGATTCTAGCAACTTATAGTATATATTTTAGATTCAGTAGTTCAAATGGGCTGTATTGCTATTGTCTTATCAAAGGATTTTGATTAGGTAGACCATGGAATATTACTGAAGAAAATGAGGGCTATTCGACTAAACAAATAAGTGTACAGAGGTACAGGTATGGCACAATTACAGGTACTGCATTGGCTGCAGAGTTAGAACAACTGGTGTGGTTGCTGCATGACGACTGACTCGAGGTCAGTGGAGAAGGTTTGGCCATGGATATGGTTTGACAGGGCCAGCCGATGAGGTTGTTTATTTCAATTAATCAATTATAAAATAAAATAAAGTTGAATTTAAAATTTAATATATATCATTCATTCCTCCTTAAGATCTTGACTCACAATTTATCAGGCCAATGTATTCTTATACTCAGTCTTTGACCCTATTCACAAACACTGTAAACACACCAATATATACTAACTAGAGAAATTGATTATATAACTGATGAATATATATTATTTGTAAACAAGCATTAAAACTTGAAATGAATTCAAATATATTAAGATCAAAATACATAATTTCAAAACTGTGACCTACTGGGAAAAATACTTTACAATATTTTTTCTGTCTTGAATTGGATAGCATCTAGTTGTGACAGGTGACATGAAAGTCATTTGGGAGCGTTGCAGTGATCATCTGCTAGAGACAGCTGGACTGCGACGTGGATGTCAAATCAAATCAAAATCAAAATCTCTTTATTTGCAAATGAGGTGTCTACCTCGGTGGCAAATGGTACACTAAAATACATTATTGTCACACACTAAATATTAAATTAAAAACAGAATAAAGTTTTCCTATAATACAATATTACATAATTTACGCTAACAATTTTTTCTATTAAACACACAGCTCATCCTTAATAAATTTACATTGTTTACAAAATTCTACTTATAATATCTCCTGTACTACTTACAGATATAGTCAACTGATATACAGTATGTGGAATTACTTCAAATGATACTGTACAACTGGTATAAGATTAAAATTTACATTGCATTTATTTACTTTTTCTTTTCTTTACCCATTCTGGAACCTAAGTAGCATAACGACCTGCTGCGTCTTAACCAGAGCCCCTTTTACCACCACTTTTCAGAGTTCCTGAAGGGCCTTCACAGCTATCGTAGCGGTCCCAGGGACCTCGAAGTCCCCACTGTACTTCACCCCTACAGGCAGTCCCCTACTTTGTCTGTCCAAACTTCTTAGACCAGGGGATGGAATTAATTTATTCACACACATTTTTTATTTACATTAACCTGCACTGGTCGAATGCCCTCTAACATTTCATTTATTTTCTCTGTTGCTGTTTATTCTCTTCTTGAATATCTGTACAGATTTTGGAAAAAGATCAAACACTACCCCTGGTAAACTGTTCCACTCCTTCACACCCTTCCCAATGAATGAAAATTTACCCCAATCGCTTCGGCTAAAATTCCTTCTAATTTCATATTTGTGGTCAGTCCTGCTGATATAATTATTTTCTAACTGAAGCCTCTTACGGATATCTCCCCATGCTTCTTCTTCTGTATAGGCTCTATATAATCCTATAAGTCTACTTTTCTAACTTCTCTTACTTAAATTTTCCCACCCTAGTTCCTTTAACATTTCTGATACACTACACTTTCTCCTGAAATCCCCTGTTACAAATCTTGCTGCTTTCCTCTGCACACTATCTATTTCTTTTATTAGGTATTCTTGGTGAGGATCCCAAACACTGTTTGCATATTCCAATAATGGACGAACCATACTCAAGTAACTTTTCTCTTTTAATTCTTTGTTGCATCCTTTAAGTAGCCTCATTATGACATGTAACGATCTGTATGCTTTCCCAACAATGTCATCCACATGACCCTTCCAGTGCAAATTACTTTCAAATCTTGCACCTAAGTATTTGCACTTGCCATCTTTTGGGATAACTACCCCATCCAAAGTATATTCAAATTCAGTTTTAAAACTCCTGTTTGTAAATGTTGTACCAGTTGATTTGCCTCCATTAACTTTCATGTTATTCTCTTCAACCCATTGTTGGATACTCTCAAGGTCCCTTTGTAATTCTGAACAATCCTCAATGGTATTTATTTCTCTATAAACAATTATGTCATCTGCATACAATCTTATATTTGATGTTATATTGTTCCCTAAATCATTTACATATGTGATGTAGGTTCGAATGAGATGGTCTATAGGAATGTTGCAAAAATAGGACTATTATGCAATACCACATGGCTGATAAGGGGGGCATGGAGAAGTTTAAAAAAACAAAAGATGCATGATAAATGGGAAATGACAAATTGTGAACATCCTAGAGACAGGTTAAAAACAATTGTTGGAAGAAGGTATGTATGCATAATGTTGGAAATGAACTGGAAAGAACAAGTTTGTTGTGATAGAGAAATAAACAGTTTAATAAGTAGATAAAGCTTAGAAGAGGTTACGATGGGAATAGGTGTGGAAGTAACAAGAGATTAAAGGGACTAACAAGTTAATTGAATTTAGCACAGCTAAGGATAACATGATGGAAAACATAATTGTTTGAAATGAATTTTAGTGAAGATTCCAAGGGCAGGTATAGGTACTTCAAGACAGAAACAGGTTACAGCAGAATCTTCGGGGGATCATTAATGAACAAGGGGATTGTATATCTGAGACATACAGAAGGCCAAACTATTCAGTCAGCAATATGTAAAGGTAGTTGATATAAGGATAATGTCCAGATGGGAGGGGTGACTAATAATGGTGAATTACTAAAATTTATAAATGAAAATAAGGATATTCATGAAAAAATTAAAAAGTTGAAAGCTGCCAAAGCAGCTGGCATTGATACGATTTCTGCGGTATGTTAAAGTCACTAGGGTTTGTTATAGTGCATATCTGAAACATTATTGGTTACTGTATGCATGAAGAAGCAATAATAAATGAATGGAAGGTTGCATTAGTATTCCCACTGCACATGGGAAGAGGACATGAACATAAATAAGACAAAAACAGGCCAGTCAGCTTGATATGTGTCCTTTGTAAGCTCTGAAAAAGCATTCTTTCTGATTATATTAGACACACTTATGAAATTACTAACTTGTTCAGTAGAAGTCAGTTCATGTTTAAGAAGTGTTATTCTACCAAGATTCAACTTGTAGGATTTCAGAAAGATAAAATATATACATATATTTTAGTTAAATTTATTTTGCTACTTGCTTGACGTCGCACCGACACGGATAGGTCTTATGGCAACGATGGGACAGGAGAGGGCTAGGAGTGGGAAGGAAGCGGCCATGGCCTTAATTAAGGTACAGCCGCAGCATTTACCTGGTGTGAAAATGGGAAACCTCGGAAAACCATTTTCAGGGCTGCCGACATTGGGATTCGAACTTATCTCCCGAATACTGGACACTGGCCGTATTTATGTATTAGTTACAAGAGTTAAAAAGGGCAGTATGGCTATTATCTTATTGGAGGATTTTGATTACTGTAGGTAGATCATGGGGTATTACTGATGAAAATGCAGGCTATTGGACTTTAAAAAAATGGATGGATATGTGACTAAATTTCTACAAATAAGATATCAGAGAATTAGAGTAGGGGCTGGGTGAATTAAAATCCCATACTGTAAGTATTAAGATGGGAGGGGCCTGCAGTGCATATGATTGGAGCTTAATGTTTTTTGCATAAATAAAAGGAGTGAGTAAAAAATTGGTATCACATATAAAGCCATTTGTGGATGATTTTATACTCTATAGTATGGTAAACAATTTACAGGATTATGAGCAAATATAAAAGACCTATGGAAATTAGTGAGATGGAGAGCGGACATTATTATGGTGATAAATGGGATGACAAGTCCAGTTGTAAGTTTCACAAATACGAAAAGCCCTCTCGCTATCAATTGCTGTGTTGAAGGTGTGATACACCATAGAATCACTGTTATTTGTGTAAGTGTTAATATAAGGAATTAACTTCTTCTGGTTAATCAATGGGCATTATAATTTTAGGTGATAAATTTTTTTTTGGTTCCTAACATAGGCTCCCAAATGTGAAAAATAGATTCCAAACTATATTTTATGCAGCATCAATTTTATGTATTTCGAGATAAGTTTTCATCAATTAGATTACTCTTTTTATTTTGCTAGATTGATGATAACACTTCAAGCAGAAATTTAAAACAAATTTCACTCAATATACGTGGCTCAAGTCACATTGTATATATTTATTGTCCAATGAGAAATGGGAAAACTACTGTAACCAATGGTTTATTAAAGATGAATAAGAAACCAAAATTTTCAGCATAAGGCACACATTGAACAAAAAGACAAATTGAAATATTCTCACAGAATGAAATTCAGAACTTTGTGTTTACCAGGTCGATGGACATACTCACCATTAAACCCACCCATCGTCATAAGTTACCGACTAGGTTCAAAATCGAAAATCAAAAATCAAAATCTCTTTATTTGCAAATAAGGTGTCTACCTCGGTGGCAAATAGTACACTAAAATACATTATTGTCAAGCACTAAATTTTAAATTAACAAGAGACAAAGATTATTTTCCTAGAATACAATATTATACAATTTACGCTAATAATTTGTTCTATTAAACACATACATCATCCTTAATAAATTTATATTGTTTACAAAATTCTACTTACAATATCTTACAAACATAGTCAACTCATATACAGTATGTGAAATTACTTCTAATAATAATATACAACTGGTATAAGATTAAAATTAACATTGAATTTATTTACATATTTATATTTTACCCATTTTGGAACATAAGTAGCATAACGACCTGCTGCGTCTTAACCAGAGCCCCTTTTGCTACCACTTTTCAGAGTTCCTGAAGGGCCTTCACAGCTACCGTAGCGGTCCCAGGGCCCTCGAAGTCCCCACTGTACTTCACCCCTACAGGCAGTCCCCTACTTGGGCTGTCCAAACTCCATAGACCAGGGGATGGAATTAATTTAATCACACACATTTTTTATTTACAATATCCTGCACTGGTCGAATGCCCTCTAATATTTCATTTATTTTCTCTGTTGTTGTTTATTCTCTTCTTGAATATCTGTACAGATTTTGGAAAAGGATCAAACACTACCCCTGGTAAACTGTTCCACTCCTTCACGCCCTTCCCAATGAATGAAAATTTACCCCAATCGCTTCGGCTAAAATTCCTTCTAATTTTATATTTGTGGTCAGTCCTGCTGATATAATTATTTTCTAACTGAAGCCTCTCACGGATATCTCTCCATGCTTCTTCTCCTGTATAGGCTCTATATAATCCTATAAGTCTAGTTTTCTCCCTTCTCTTACTTAAAGGTTCCCAACCAAGTTCCTTTAACATTTCTGATACACTACTCTTTCTCCTGAAATCCCCTGTTACAAACCTTGCTGCTTTCCTCTGCACACCATCTAGTTCTTTTATTAGGTATTCTTGGTTAGGATCCCAAACACTGTTTGCATATTCCAATAATGGACGAACCATACTTAAGTAACATTTTCTTTTAATTCTTTGTTGCATCCTTTAAGTAGCCTCATTATGACATGTAACGATCTGTATGCTTTCCCAACAATGTCATCAACATGACCCTTCCAGTGCAAATTACTTTCAAATCTCACACCTAAGTATTTGCACTTGCCATCTTTAGGGATAACTACCTCTTCCAAAGTATATTCAAATTCAGTTTTAAAGCTCCTGTTTGTAAATGTTGTAACAGTTGATTTGCCTCCATTAACCTTCATATTATTTTCTTCAACCCATTCTTGGATACTCTCAATGTCCCTTTGTAATTCTGAGCAATCCTCAATGCTAT
This sequence comes from Anabrus simplex, assembly GCF_040414725.1. Taxonomy (NCBI): domain Eukaryota; kingdom Metazoa; phylum Arthropoda; class Insecta; order Orthoptera; family Tettigoniidae; genus Anabrus; species Anabrus simplex. The sequence goes on from NC_090266.1 coordinate 883,432,416, forward strand.
TTATTTCCCTATAAACAATTATGTCATCTGCATACAATCTTATTTTCAATGTTATATTGTTCCCTAAATCATTTGTGTATATTAAGAAAAGTAATGGACCAATTATACTACCCTGTGCAATTCCCTTCCAAACTTTCTCTTCCTGTGATATATAATTTCCTACTTTGACTTTCTGAACCCTTGAATTTAGAAATGTTCTTATCCAACGTATAACCCTTACGTCCAGTCCTATTCCCTCCAATTTCTTTAATAATATTCCATGTTCCACTCTATCATAGGCTTTGGAAAGATCTATGGCTATGCAATCTAACTGGCCTCCTGAATCCAACTGATCTGATATGTCCTGCTGAAATCCCACCAGTTGTGCCTCACAAGAAAATTTCTTTCTAAATCCATACTGGCTCCTCATGAACCAATTTTTATCATCACATATCCCTCTGATGTACTTTGATATTAAACTCTCCAGTATTTTACAAACTATACTGGTCAGGCTGATTGGTCTGTAGTTCTCTGGTTTCCTTTTATCACCCTTTCCTTTATAAATTGGTATTATTATAGATTCCTTCCATTCCTTTGGTATTACACTATTATTTACGACATAGTCAAAGAGAAATTTTAAATAAGGCACTATATACCACCCCATCGTCTTTAATACCTCCCCAGTAATTTGATCACTTCCTGCTGCTTTTCCTTGCTGAAGCAGTTGGATTTCTCTGAAAATATCTTCATTTGTGAATGAGAAGCTTCTTGTTTCCCTATGTGTCTCTCCCTCTCTATCTTCTGTTATGGTTTCCAAGTCCTGACAATCTTCTACTGAATCTCTGAATTCCCTACTGAAGAGATTTGCTTTCTCAGTATCTGTTAAATAGTGTTCACCCCCTTCTCCCACCATTGTAAGAATTTGGATTCCTTTTCCTTTTTGATTCCTAATATATGAATACAGCTTTTTCCATTTCCCTTTGTGGTCATTACCCTCTTGAAGTATGCCATTCATATAATTCTCTTTTGCTTCCTTTTTCACTCTATTCAGTTCCCTCATTAGCTGTTTTCTAGTTTCTCTATTCTCCCTACCCTCTTTGATTTTCCTGTTTACTATTCTACATTTTCTTTTTAATTTTCTTATTTCCCTTGTATAATAAACAGGGTCTGAGGTCATTTTACCCTTCTTAACAGGTACAAATCTCTTCTCTCCTTCCCAAATGATTCCTTTAAATTTAGCCCAAAGTGTATCCACATTACTCCCTTCACTTATCCAACAACTGAATTGTGATTTAAGGTAAGTCCCATATTCATCAACTTTAGTTTTTCTGTATAATTTCTTGTCTTGTGTGACCCTCTTATTAAGCCTTTTTGGTACCAGTCCTACATCCATTATTACAACCTTATGGTCACCTATTCCTTCAATTACCTCAGTTTTATCAACAATTTCCCATGGTTTAACCAAGAATACATCTAGTAAGTTATTGAGACGAGTCGGTTCTTGTACTACTTGTGTAAATCCTCCCTCCCAAATTAACTTATTTGCCAGTTTCTGTTCATGGGCTTCACTTGCAGCTCCATTCCATTCAACTTCAGGCAAGTTTAGATCTCCCCCAATTATTACCATATCATTATTATTGTTTTTATGAGTGTAATCTATTATTTTCTCAAATATTTCCATGTCTCTTTCCTCTCTTCCAGGCCTGTATGTTCCTATAATTCCCACCTCCTTCATATTATGACAAACTAATTTTATCCCTAATATTTCATCCCTTTCATCGGTAAACCATTCATGTGAACAATAAGTTTCCTTCACCAGAATAAACACCCCCCCTCCCTTTTTATCTCCTCGGTCTCTACGATAGACTGTGTACCCTTCTGGAAATACTTCTCTATTACCCACCCCTTCTCTCAACCATGATTCTACTCCTATCACCACATGTATACCAAGCTAGGTTTTTAAGGACTTCAGAGGATTGTGGTTTACAGCATCCCACATTTCAGATTTTGTTTAAAAAATATTTCAGGAATATGGTGTTCAAGAAATTAAAAATCAGTTGGCAAAATTACAGTTTATCTGAATAAAATAAAAGCAAATTAACTCACTTCATTGGGAAAGCATGAATATTAGGAATCTCAATTTTGGCATTTTTAGGCACTAAAAGAGCACTTGTAAATACAAGTTCCATTCAGGAACAATAGATATTTTTGTCTAAAATCTGACGACAAGAAATTACATTAACGAGTTTACAGAGTGTGCCTACAGATTCCGTCATGTGATTTTGATAGTATTTAGGGATTGTAGCAAGGATATAAAGCAGAAGGCATATAAGTCTCTAGAAAGACACAATATTATGATTTCAGTGTATGTGGCATACAGTACAGTAGGATTACTAGACACAAGAACTGGAGAAAAGAATTCCAAGGAAAGAAGCACGATATTTTCCTGTTGATTTCCAAAAAAAAAAAAAAAAAAAAAGCGTAATGTTACAAATATGTTGTAAACTCTGGGCTGAAAAGATTTGGGAGTAAGGAGACAAGCTGTTCAGATAAGTGATATGTTCCAAGCTGTCAGTATAGTGATGGTGTAGAAGGATATTGGTAGACAAATAATGCTTGAATAGAGTTTTGAAAAATATGAAATGTCATAATATGAAGATAAAATGTTAAAATTTTACCATCAATGCATAGCTTATGTTGACCTCTACAACCTCCAACAGTGTTACCAGAAAAACCTAATGTATTTGTGCCAGGAAGTACTCCTAATAATTTTCAGTGTTCAGACAATAGTCGCTTTGCTTAATTCAAAAGGGTCAATTTCAGTTGCAACTCTTTTACAGATTATAGTAAATGATGTAAGAACTATGTACACACCAATCATCATAAAAATTGTTTAACAAGTTTGTTTTTGAGAGGCAACCATATAAACTGCTAAAATCTTTAAACTCTTCCCCTGAAAATTCATGGATTTTGAATTGTTACTATTTCGTTATCAGCCACTGATTTGAGTCACTCTATGATAAAATTCATGAGTATTTTCCGGATTTGGCAGGATACACTGATCAGCCAGAACATTATGAAAACATACCAACTATCAATACAAACCATCTGGGTGATAGCAGCATCACCTGATGAGCAATGTCTGCTAGTCACACATGCACAGTACATGTAGGAAATGTGAGCATGCTGTCATTATGTAGAATGGAAAAGATGCGCGATCCATCAGAGTTTCACCGAGGGCAGATTGTAATGGCCCGGAGGCTTGGCACGAACCTTTCTGAAACTGCATGACTTGGGTGTTCGACGAGTGCTGTGGTAGGTCTCTGCAACACGTGGTGAAACCAAGGTGAAACCATGTCCAAGCATCAAGGAGTTGAGCAGCCGCCCCTCATTAGGCATGTCGAACGTCGTAGGCTGGGCAGACTGATAAAACAGGACATGTAGCAAACTGTGGCAGAACTAACATCAGACTTTAATGCTGGGCAGAGTACAAGTATGTCTCAACATACAGTGCACCAAACACTCCTATGGATGAACTTCCGCAGCCGACGACCCATGCATGTACCAATGTTAACACAACACCATAGGCAAATACGACTGAAATGGGTACGTGGAAATCATCACTGGACATTGGCGCTGTGGCACAGTGTTGCATGGTTGAATGAATCCCCATATCGTCTTCATCATGCCAATGGGAGTGTGCGAATCCGTCATCTTCCAGGGGAACAGCTCCATGACACCAGTACTGCTGGACAGAGACAAGCTGGCGGCGGCTAAATTATGCTCTGGGGAACATTCACAGAACATCCATGGCTCCAGTGGAGCTTGCGCAAGGCACCATGATGGCTGACAAGTATTGTACACTGGTTGCAGACCACGTACACCCCTTGATGACAATCGTGTTTCCCAAAGGCAGTGGCATTTTCCAACAACATAATGTGCCATGTCACAGGGCCAGGAGTGTGACTGAGTGGTTTAAGGAACACAGTATAAAATTGCAATTGATGTGCTGGCTCCCAAACTCACCAGATCTTAACCCGATTGAACACATCTGGAATGAGATTGAAGGCGGCGTCAGAATTCAACGCTCTCCTCCCCAGATTTTACAGTTATTAGGTGACTTATTTGTGCAGATGTGGTGCCAGCTCCCTCCAGCAACCTACCGAGGCCTTATTGATTCCATGCTGTTATCCGTGTCAAAGGTGGACATACCGGCTATTAGGTAGGTGGTCATTATGTTCTGACAGATCAGTGTATATTATACATATATATTTGATTCTCCATCAAGTACAGGGGTACAGGAAAGCTACAATGATACGATTTCAATCTATTTTTTGAAATTCCATTGAAATAACATTTGACAGTTGTCTCAGAAACAATAATGTAGTAAAAGATTTTCATTCTAAATCTCAAGGAATGGTTTCTCAACATTGTGTAAGTGTTAGGTGATTACGAGAAAACATAATCTGTAAATAACAAGTAAATTTCTAATCAAAGGTAAACTGGAGGGATTGTTAAAGAACAACAATAATGTGAAGATATATCTGCAGGCACTTTCATATCACAGCAAGATGCATTCTGACCCCAGTGGAATAGAAAATTAGAGAAAGTAATTGAACTGTTATTGCACAACTAGCATTTGTACCCATTCTTCACATGGGGATAGGAAGTGGATTACATGTTTGCTTTAAGAATTTATGCCAAGTAACACATTTAATGCAACATGTTAAAAAGATATTTTCCTATGACACCACCAGGCAGTAATGAAAATGTGACAAAGCCGAACAAATTTGAGAAAGAATAAGGAAGAACTCCAAATTCATTGTATGGTAGAGTTCTTGGTCTGATATTGTGCAAAATTCTCCATGATTCTCTGTTTGCATATTGTATCTGAGACAACTGGCGTGGTGCTCCGACTTTCATGACATCCCCTTTAATATCTGCCATACCGAAAAGGGTATAATGGCTCTTTAGTTTTCCCAATTACCCACCTTGAAGTGACATGCACATTATGCCCCATGGGTCTTGGACTAAAACTCATTTTTTCCTAATCATCTGCATTATTACCCATCGTACTATAAACACGCACATGGTGTAGTAAAGGAACGGAAATAACATATTCTTAAATGTGAAAGTTCCTTTTGGGGATCATTGTAAGTATCTGGGGGTTATTATAAGGAAAGATCTTCATTGGAGTCATCACATAAATGGGATTGTAAATGAATCGTTTGTTGCAGAAACAGCACTTCTCCACTTTTTGACACTATATGAGTTATTAATACTGCCATGATTAATGCACGAAGGGCTACCATTCTGTGCAGAAAAAAACACTTCTACCATATATCTCTGCCTGTCAGTCGCGAATGAAAGTTTCCGTTTTGTGCTGAAAGAACACTTATCCTGGAGAGGTGTTATTTTTCCTTCACTTGAGTCGCTAGGAAGAGGTGTGAAAAGAGATGAAAAAGTCGCGTTTCATATAAATCAATTTATGCAGTTTCAGTATGAGGCAAATCATGTCTTAGGAAAATTCTGTATTGATGGACTGTGCGTTCATACTTTCAGTTGCTTATTTCTGCAACCTGTCTCCCTGTGTTACCAACTAGACTTGTTTATCCATAAGGCTGTGTTCCATTAAATGCAAAGAAATTAGCAGACATAAAGAAGTTGGAATTTTACATACCAGAAGAACACCATGAGTTTTATAATGAACTGTTTGCATGGACAACATCAGTGCAATAGAAGTGAGAAGCATTGTTCAAAAGAGACTTACATGTTACTTGTATTATATTGTGTTGTTTCGTTTTATATATATTTTGAACATTGGAAAGGGACATAAAAGGAGTATTCTTCTGTTTATTTTTCTATACAATGTGGTCCAATCATAATATGTGCAAATAAGTAAGTCTTACAAATAACTATTAAATAATGCTTTTAAACACTGTATTTCCTGAGTACAAAATTTGTACTTTATTTAATAAAGTTCTTTTTGAAATTGAAATGATGTTAAAATCAATGTTACACTTCCTTATATTCTCATTAATGGTGTTTGTTACAGAAACAGCATGTCTCCACCACTTTCAACAAAGTCTGTAAAGGAACGTTTTGGACTAATTTATACAAACAACCTATCTCTCATAGTCATTTCAACAGTAGAAAAAGCATAATAAATATCAGAAGGATAGAAATAACATTACACACTACAGACAGTTTTTCCTGTTTCCTGAACAATTTGGTACGTTGGAGGGGTGTTGTTTCTGAAACAAATGATTCAAAAAAAGGATACAGATCTCTGCACATGGTTATGAGGGTGTTTAGGGGTAGTAGCAAGGATGTAAAGGAGAGAGCTTATAAGTCTCTGGTACGACCCCAACTAGAGTATGGTTCCAGTGTACGGGACCCTCACCAGGATTTCTTGATTCAAGAACTGGAAAAAATCCAAAGAAAAGCAGCTCGATTTGTTCTGGGTGATTTCCGACAAAAGAGTAGCGTTACAAAAATGTTGCAATATTTTGAGCAGGCAAGAATTGGGAGTAAGGAGACAAACTGCTCAGATAAGTGGTATGTTCCAAGCTGTCAGTGTAGAGAGATGGCATACAAGGACATTGGTAGACAAATAATGCTTGAATGGAGTTTTGAAAAATATTAAATATCACAATATGAAGATAAATTTTTAAAATTTTACCATCAATATATAGCTTATGTTGCCCTCTACAACCTTCAAAAGTGTTACGAGAAAATTTTGAAAAATATTAAATATCACAATATGAAGATAAATTTTTAAAATTTTACCATCAATATATAGCTTATGTTGCCCTCTACAACCTCAAAAGTGTTACGAGAAAAATCTAACATATTTGTGCCAGAAAGTACTTCTAATGGTTTTCAGTGTTCAGACATTAGTCGCTTTGCTTAATTCAAAAGGGTCATTTGAGTTGCAACTCTTTTACAGATTATAGTAAATGATGTAAGAACTATGTACACACCAATCATCATAAAAATTGTTTAACAAGTTTGTTTTTGAGAGGCAATCATATAAACTGCTAAAATCTTTACACTCTTCCCCTCAAAAGTCTTGAACTTTGAATTGTTACTATTTCGTTCTCTGTAACTGATTTGACTCACTCTATGATAAAATTCATGAGTACTTTCCAGTTTTGGCAGGATACACTGTTCAGCCAGAATATTATGACCAACAACCAACTATCAATATAAACCCGACCGGGTGGTAGCAGCATCACCTGACGAGCAATGACCGCTAGTCACACATGAAGTAGCAGTGAGTGTGCTGTCAGTGTGTAAAATGGAAAAGACGCATGATCTATCAGAGTTTTACCAAGGGCAGATTGTGATGGCACGGAGGCTCGGCATGAGCATTTCAGAAACTGCATGACTTGTAGGGTGTTCTACAAGTGCTGTGGTAGGTCTCTGCAACACATAGCGAAACCAAGGTGAAACCACGTCCAAGTATTGAGGGGTTGGGCGGCAACCCCTCATTACATGTGGCGAACGTCGTAGGATGGGCAGACTAATAAAACAGGACAGGCGGCGAACTGTGGCAGAATTAACATCAGACTTTAATGCTGGGCAGAGTACAAGTGTGTCTCGACATACAGCGCACCAAACACTCCTACAGATGAAACTCTGCAGGTGACGACCCATGAATATGCCAATGTTAACACTACAACATCGGCGACTACGACTGAAATGGGCACGTGGAAATCGTCACTGGACATTGGTGCAGTGGCGCAGTGTTGCGTGGTCTGATGAATCCTCACACCTTCTTCGTCACGCCGAAGGGAGTGTGCAAATCCGTCATCTTCCAGGGGAACAGCTCCATGACACTAATAATGCAGGACAGAGACAAGCTGGCGGTGGCTCAATTATGCTCTGGGGAACATTCACAGGACATCCGTGGCTCCAGTGGAGCTTGTGCAAGGAAACATGATGGCTGACAAGTATCGTACAAATGTTGCAGACCACGTACACCCCTTCACGACGATCATGTTTCCCAAAGGCACTGGCATTTTTCAAAAAAAATTATGTGCCACGTCACAAGGCCAGGAGTGTGACTGAGTGGTTGAAGGAACACAGTGGTGAGATGCAATTGATGTGCCTGCTCCATAACTTGCCAGGTCTTAACCCGATTAAACACATCTGGAATGTAACTGAAGGCGGCGTCAGAACTCAACGCTCCCCTCCACAGAATTTACAGTTATTAGGTGACTTGTGTGTGCAGATGTGGTGCCAACTCCCTCCAGCAACCTACCAATGCCTTATTGCTTCCATGCCAAGATGCATTTCTGCTGTTTTCCGTGTCAAAGGTGCACATACCGGCTATTAGTTAGGTGGTCATTATGTTCTGACAGATCAGTGTATATTATACATATATATTTGATTCTCCATCAAGTACAAGGGTACAGGAAAGCTACAATTGTACGATTTCAAGCTCTTTTTTAAAATTCCATTGAAATAACATTTGACAGTGGTCTCAGAAACAATAATGTAGTAAAAGAGTTTCATTCTAAATGTCAAGGAACGGTTTCTCAACAGTGTTTAAGTGTTAGGTGATTACTGGAAAACATAATTCATAAATAACAAGTAAATTTCAAATCAAAGGTAAACTAGAGGGATTGTTGAAGGGATTATACATCAATACAATGAATATAAGAACAACAATAATGTGAAGATAAATCTTCAGGCACTTTCATATCACAGCAAGATGCATTCTGACCCCAGTGGAATAGAAAATTAGAGAAAGTAATTGAACTTTTATTGCACAACTAGCATTTGTATCCATACTTCTCATGGGGACTGGAAGTGGATTACAGGTTTACATTAAAAATTTATGCGAACTAACATGGCCCTATTCACACATTTAATGCAACATGTTAAAATGATATTCTCCAGTGACAGCACAGGGCAGTTACGAAAATGTGACGGAGCTTAACAAACATGAGAAAGAATGAGGAAGAACTCCAAATTCATTATACGGTAGAGTTCCTGGTCCGATGTTGTGCAAAATTCTCCATGATTCTTAGTTTGCATATTGTACCTCTGACAGCTGGCGTGGTGCTGCGTCTCTGACATCCCCTTTAATATCTTTCATACTGAAAAGGGTATAATGGCTCTTTAGTTTTCCCCATTGCCCACCTTGAAGTGTCTGACTTGTAGGCTGAATGGTCAGCGTACTGGCCTTAGGGTTCGGAGGGTTCCGGGTCGATCCCTGGCCAGGTTGATTCCCGGCCGGGTCAGGGATTTTAACCTTCATTGGTTAATCCCAATGGCCCGGGGGCTGGTTGTTTGTGCTGTCCCCAACATCCCTGCAAATCACACACCATACATAACACTTTACTTCACCTCAATAACACACAGTTACCTACACATGGCAGATGCCACCCACCCTCATCGGAGGGTCTGCCGTACAAGGTCTGCACTCGGCTAGAAATAGCCACACGAAATTATTATTACCTTGAAGAGACATTCACAACATATCCGTCGGGCCTTGGATTAAAAATCCATTCTTTCCTAATCATCTGCATTACCATCCGTCATACGACAAGTACACACATGATGTAGTAATGGAATGGAAATAACATATTTTTAAATGTTTTTTATATACAGTCTTTTGATAGACCTAATATGAATGAAAATATTTGAGAAAAATCTTCCTATAAATACCAACTCCATGTGATGATCATGAAACACAATCCAGAGTGTTTGGCTTCCAAATAAATTATTTAGCTAAAATAATTCCACAAGTTTTCACTTTTAAGAACATACAAACAGATACATAGACAGCCAGACAGACAGACAGCCACAAAAATGAAAAGTTCTACCTCATGTTTCCTCAGTGTTCAGTAGCATTAGGTGGGGTTAATTTTCGAACCGAGAGAAATATTATGCATACTCTAATTTTCTCCAGTTATGAATCCTTCAAATAACTGTATGTCTGAGAGGGTGTCTGTCACTGGCTGCAGAGAATGAAGTGCACAGAATGTAGTAATTTTTCCATCATTTTAAGAGTAAGTGAAATTATGCACATGACAAAAATTATTTAAAATGCAGGGGCATTCCACATAAAGTCTACAGATTTCGCATACAATCAATAGTGGAAGAGAAAATTGAAAATAAATGTCTTCTAGTCTTCCTATAAACCCGTATTATATTGAGTGATTTTTAAATGATATACAGTACAAATCAAAACCTGCTCCTGGATGAGTAGGCACTAAAGATGAAGTTCCCTTGTGATCTATTCATATGTGTACCCATGATGATAGAACAAAGAAGCAGACCAACCAGCAAACAAACAGACAAACAGACAGGAAAGCTAAAAACTACTGATATGATATCCAGTTGACCTAACTCCTCTTCCTATAAATGAATATACCCCTATTTGTTCTCTTGAAATCCAACTTTATTTCATATTGTGATATTTCCTACTTTTAAAAACACCACTCAATCTTATTTGTCTACTATTGTCATTCCATCTCATCTCTCCACTGACAGCTCAGAACTTAGTGCTTAGTCGAGCACCCCATCTTCTTTCGCCCAGGGTCTCTTGGCCCAAAGTTTGTAACATTTTCATAACATTACTTTTTGTCAGAAATCATCAAGAACAAATCGTGTTGCCTTTCTTTGATTTTTTTCAGTTTCTGAACCAAGGAATGCTGGTGATGGTCCCATACACTCGAACCATACTCTAATTTTGGTATTAGCAGAAACTTATATGCCCTCTCATTTACAAAATTACTACTTACTACAACAGCCCCTAAATACCTTTATAACCATATTAAGATGCCTTTGCTGGTGGGACCTAGTGCTTACAGTGCACTGTTTCTTCTGGAATAAGCTAGAGAAGTTTTGTTACTTCCACTGACCTGTCCCAGTCTTATCCTTGGCTTTGACAATGTGAACGTGACTGAGGTACGATCGATGCTAGTAATGTCATTCCTTATACAGCCAGTGTCTGCTATGAATGGTGTGAAAAGGTTTTTCATAGGGTTAGTTGATGCATGCATTTCAGTGGGCTTAGCAGACCAGGATGTAATAGCAATATCTGGCTCGGTGAGGATAGGAACGGGAAGCTACGTCACTCCTCATTTCCCTAGTATGCCTCTTCAGTGATGCCAAGGCCATCTATGGCAACTGATGGCAGAACCATTGAGGATCCAACCAGTGTTTGGGCTGAGGACTGAACTTACATATTATATTAAGAGATCCGTTACCTTTATTTACAATCCTCTTCATCTGATTACCCTTGATGTACTTTAATCCCATAACACAGTAATAAAATCTGAGAGGAATTTTCATTTTGGTGAAATACAAATCTGACCTTTCTCCCTATTTACCCTCATACCATTGCCTGCTGTCCAAACTCACACAATTGTAAAGGTCTTTTTGCAGTTGCTCACAATCCTGAACTAAATAGTAAAAAATAGGTGTACATCCATTATAAATTTGACCTTGATTTGACCTCTTTCTCCTGAAAATCATTGATATATTAGGAACTTAGCTATGTGTCCAGCACATTTTAATAAATTTACTGTTTACCATGGAATGTCACAGACAATGCAATTTTGCCTACTCCACTTAAGAATATGAAAACATTATGGCATTGTTATTGTATTTGATTGTAGAATTAAATTAACTTTTTCATTTTATTTTAATTGGCTCTGTTCAACAACATAGCTCTGAAATTCTGTCCTCTTTTCCAAATAAGAAATATTGTCATATAGTGCTAAGCAATCTCCAAATGATATGACCTGTGAAATAAATACTGTAGAATCAAAGGTAGATGTCTGGGAAGAGATGTGAATTGAATGGAGTGGCTTTCTAAGTTAGGAGGTCAAATGACTGATGTGATAATGTTGTTCGTGATAATAACTTAAATAATTTTTTAAAAATCTATTTTACATCACATCGATACAGATAAGTCATATCGCAACGATGGGATAGGAAAGGTTAGGAGGTGAAGGTATCAACAGTCACCTTAATTAAGAAACAGCCCCGTCTTTTGCTTTGTGTATAAATTGGGAAACATGGGAAACTTCTTTCAAGGCTGTCAACAGTGGGGATCGAACCCACTACCTCATGAATGCAAGCTCATAGCTATGAGACACAAAATCCACAGCCATATGCTGGTAGGTACTTAAATAATTGTAGTGGTAGCAATAATGATGTTAATGGTGACAGTAGTGATAAGGGGATATCTGTTACTAATACTACTACTAATAATAATAATAGTAATAAAAATCACAATCATAATTTTAAAAATATCACTGTGAGGAATCCAGTCTTGGTTAGGTAAACAAATGCAATCACACTGAAAGAACTTTAAGATTAACCCTTTTTTTTTCAGCTTAAGAAATAAAACTCTGGAACTAAGGATAATCTTAAGCAATTATAATTTTGATGTGCTTTTCATACTGACTGGTGCATTTTGTCAAATCAGTAAGGCTGGAGGTTGTGCTGTATTTTGCTACTGCATGTGAAAAATGGAATAAGTCATGTTTTCACAAATATGGTGTTATGTCACGTTCTGAATCTGTATAGCATGTCCTGTATGTGGTTACAAGGAGATAAGTGAATAATTACATGTCTGTCCAGAAAATGGAGACCTGAACTCTCGTGCAAGTCAATTTATCCTCTTACAGACCCTTCCAACTCAGAATATTTATTGAGTGAATGTAGAGACCCCCAAACCTCAGCCATTCTCAAAGTGGGTTTCAGTGGTTTCCCCACTTTGTCTGAGATGCTGAGATGGTACCTAACTTATTGCCACAGCTGCTTCCTCGCATATCTCACCCCATCTTCAAATCAACCACAGGGCCACTGTTCAGCATAGCAAGTGAGGCCGCCTGGGTGAGGTTCTGCTCCTCCTCCCCCATTCTATACCCGACCAAATGTATCATGCTCCAGTACATTGCCCTGAGGCAGTAGAGGTGGGATCTCTCACTGAGTCCAAGGAAAAAAACAACTGTGGATGTTTTTCAGACTAAGAAAGAAAGAAGGAAGAATATAGAGACCACTCAACTCTGTTTTCACAGTGTCTGGTTCACTTCTCCCCGTTAATCAATTCAAAGTAAGTTTCCCATTAAAAATTCACTACCACTAGCAAAGAGAAGCTTGTTGTGTCTGACCACCGGAATCATGCATGGGTGTGATTGTTGCCTACAGTAGCTAGAAGTGTCTTGCAACAACTGATTCATGTGTTGCAACTGACTTGTTTACTTTATGGTGCTTTATTAGCAATAAAGACTTGAGTGCCGTGAACCACTGTTTGCTATCCACACTGTTTCCACTTGCAAAGCAACCGTTCCACGTAACTAAGACAGAGGAATGAGAATTTTAAGATTTTTCAGTTCTTCAACAAACTTAATTGATAATTGAAAAATAGAACATACAGGTGAGCAGTTCAACATCCAATAGAAAAAAGAAATGTCATACAAGATGTCACTGAGTAAATAAACATGTCTTAAATATAACTCATTGAAAAAGAGAGGAAAAGGAGGTTGCATACACTTTCCATCCTAAGCATATATCAGTCCAGTGCTCATATCACTGGAAAAAAGAAAACATGTTACACCTCTACATTTTTCCATCATTGTGGGACATCTATAAATCAAGCAATTGGTTACTTTATGGTGCTTTATTAGCAATAAAGACTTGAATGCTGTGAACTGCTGTAGCAAAGTCTTATCATAGTAATCAAGCAGTTAATATTGACTGGAATTGAGTTAATTTTGTGTAAGTATGATAGATTTAGTTGTGCAAATATTGATGCTTAGTTTTTATTTGCTGTAATTACAATTAGTGATATTTAGTTAAGGTTTTACATGTAGTAGCTATTAAATATAAGTAGGTTTGTTGATAGAATAGTTAGAAAGGTAGGATATTAATAGAAGTTGTAACTTCCACACATTCTACATTCATATAGGCAATAGAAACAGCATTTCCAACAGCAATTCACCAATCCCACCTATCACAAAGGCTATAATTTAAATATAAAGCACAGTACACTTGTACTTTTTCCTTAAAGAAATAAATTCTACACTATATACAGTATTTCACTGGTGAAATATATAACAGTCATTGTTTTATTATTGATTATTGCCACTCATTGTATTCAAATATTGAATTGTTGGCTACAGTTGAAAACAAAGTGCACGGTACAGTGTTATCAAGAAAACAAAAATAATGATAAGCTGATTCCTGTACTGGAATAACCTATTTGTATTTCTGAAAAGTTAGTTCAAGTCTACAGCATAATTTATACTTTGCAATCATCCAGTATTTAATAGGAGTTTTAAATTCTGTTTGCTTGGAAGAGGGGTTACTCTAGTCACATCCTAGTTCATGAATGATGGGAAATGACTGAGTGGCCTGTGAAGTGGTTATGAGAGTCAGGATGCCAGTTGATACGGAGTGGGAGTGGGCACCTCAGAGGTATTCTGTGTCATGGCTCTCCTTGTTCTCAGGCAGCTAGTACTATACAATCAACCAGTGGTCCCTAACATGTTAGAGGAGGGATCCTGACTGGGACTTGTGTAAGTAAGGGAAACATCCTGCTTCTTCGGAATTTTCAACGAACTTGCTCAGAATTTTTTAGGCAAGCCTCAGACCTGTGGGAGTAATAGCATTCCACAAATATTTGACAGGTAAGGGACTCCTCAGAAACAATGTGGCCAACAAAATAGATTTTGATGGAGAAGTATAAATATTACTGTAATGGGTATTATGGTAATGAAGTAGAACTGGCTGAGTCAGCAAAGAGTATGCATCTGGATGTGTTAGGAATTAAAGATATTTGGGTAAAGGAAGATAACGAAGAAGAAATGGGAGATTATGAAATATGCTTAATGGATATTTTTCATGGCAGGACTGTGTGAAGGACTGTACATCAGGAATACTGTTGCATGAATATTTCTTCTGTTAGGCACATATATGAGTGAATGATGTTGGTAGATTTAGTAGCTGGAGGAAATAGGATGGGAATTGTGTCTGTGAATTCAGCATCCAAGGGTGCAGACAACAATGAAATTGAAAAGATTGGAATGGGCAAGAAAATATCAGAAATGAACACAAGAAGAGTGGCAGAGGGTCCTACTTTGTGAAGAAAGTCATTTTGAAGTGAAAGGTTGTATCATCTTACATGTAAAGAAAAGCAATAATTAGAAAGTCCCACCAAAGCACATCAGACATACAGTAAAGTTTACACGAAAAAGTTGTTTTCGGGCTGTATTACATTCAAGGGCCCTAAATGTTTGGTTCCTCTTAATGGAATGATGAACAGCAACAAGTACATTCCAATTTTAGGGAGAAAAGCTGCCCCAGAACTGAAGAGAATGGCTAGGGAACTGATCGTTGAAAAAGAAATCTCCCAGCAAGACCTCGCCCTTGCCATATATATAAAAAAAAATCAAATACTTTATGATAAAGAATGGTTTCCAGTATTTGGACTTGTCTGGATATCCACCAGACATTAACCCTACCAGTATAGAAAATCTTTGGGCAATTATAAAGAAACGGATGAGGAAAACGGACCACCCTACCAAGGAAAACATGTTTTGTGCTGTAGTAAAAGTGTGGTTTCATGACCAAGAAATAAGAGAAATATGTAAGGATTTCATTGAATCTATACCAAAACTTACTGAAGCGGTACTGACTGAAGAATGACTGGATATTTAAAATAGGATTACAGAAAGGGTAGAGGAGAAATTGGGAGTGAGATTTGTAGATCATAATTGGTTGGTAGAAGATAGTGACCTACCTTCATTGGTCAACATTTTAACTCCAATAGTACATATAAGTTAGGAAGTTTGTATAGAAAAGTGATAGGGAGGTAAATTCGTGGAAATGGGATGTTCTAGGGAGCATTCATGATTGTTTACGAAGTAGGAAGCCAAGAAAGGTTTAAAAAGAAATCTTAAGTGTCAAACTGTAGTGTTATTGTAAATAATGGAATAGAATTAAGTAAATGAACAGATAAAAATTAAAAACATATTGTATTAGGAATTGAATCATGACAGAGAAGTGATATCATGCATGTGGAAATTTTCTGGAACTGCTGGCCTATTGTGAGGGAAGGAAGTCTTCTGATATGATTTATCTTACTGGTACACTACTATTAATAAGCCTATCTATCAGTGGCATATACTGAGGGCTACCAAGGTTATCAGTGAATTCCAAACCTCAATTGAGAATGATGGAAGTCTAAAACTCATTATAATGTAAGCATCTGACACATTGCTCCATTTTCAAAACTTGAAAGCAGTGAGAAAAACATTGCACGTATATCTGAGAGCAAGGCATCGGAGACTGATATTGCAGCCCAGACTCTCATCTCTCTCACCTTGACTCACAACATTCGGCTTGATGCTGTACATCAATAGGAGTGGGGACCGAGGATATAGGTGTGTTAGACTTCGTTCTGTCGGATCACCACTCTTAACTGCAGGCCTATTGTAACCTAAGTCCAGTGGTAGCCTACGTCTTGATCCCAGCATATGCCAATGCTATCTATTTTGCTTGCTGGTATAGTATTGGTCAAAATCGTAAGGTCGTTTCAAGCCTTAGCCAGGAGCACCAGTCAACAAGGGTAAAAAAGGATTACTTTTGAAGTTCGTATACCGTAATAATAATAATAATAATAATAATAATAATAATAATAATAATAATAATAATAATAATAATAATAATAATAATAATAAAAAGCTCAGGAAAAATGCAAAACAGCACGAATTCAAGAATGCATTTGTAACTGAGAGAAAAATCACTTTATAAAGGATATTAACCCACTTCACATTCATGAACTCTTCTAATCATTAGCCTATCGATATGGTACCGGTACTCAATTTATTCCACCATTTTGAAATGCAGATTTGCATCTTGTCGAGACAGAAATATCAAATGCAAAGCAAAAATTATCGAATCTGAACTATAGGCCTACCACTGATCAATTAATGAAAGGCTACCGGTACTTCAGACTGCGATATAGGTACCGGGTAGTTTCACATAAAATGAGAGAACAAATACAGGATCAAACTTTACCTGGAAACTGTTTGAATGAAACACGTCTTCTACTTTCAGAGAGAGGTAGATCAACAATGGTTTTTGGTCACCGTATATATCAATAATCCTCCCTCTCTTCACCCAGAATCTTTATCGCTTGCTCGAAAAAAGTAGGTAATATTAATAGGCATAATACTAATCTCAGAAAACCAGCGAAAATATGTGGAGTCAAGAATGCAATTATAATTAAGACAAGAAAAATTTCGATATAGGTTACAAACCATACTCTCATTCATACGGTACAGTCTTGAAGTCATTGCCGATGTGGTATTCAATTTATTCCGCCATTTTGTGACGCAGGTTTGTTTCTTGTCGAGAGTGAAATATCGAATGCGAAGCAAATATGATAGAATATCAACCATACAACTGATTAATTAATGAAACAATACTTCAGACTGCAATATAGATTCACATATTAGAGTACAAATGCTGGATTTACATCTTACCTGGGAACTGTTTGGGTGAAATATGTCTTCTTCTTTCCGAGATGACGCCTTGAGACAGATCAACAATACCTAGTTGTTGAGCACCGAATTTCTATATCTACACCCGTCCCTCCCTTCACCCGTAAATCTTTATCGCTTGTCCGGGAATGAGATAAGGTTCCCTTCAGAATAAATATTGCTTGGAAAGGAAGCTCTCTGATTTGATTTACCTTACGGTACGGTAAGCCTACTCTTCTATTAGTAGGCCTACCTATCTTGCTTAGGCGTAGGCCTATAGTTTTATCATAAGGGCGGTTCCAATATCAACCGGGAGTAGCCATCAGTAAGAGAAAAGAAGGAATGCTATTGAAATTCTATAATATAATATAATATAATATAATATAATATAATATAATATAATATAATATAATATAATATAATATAATATAATATAATATAATATAATATAATATAATATAATTTTAATGACACACTCATAAAAGCTGCAAAAATATGCACAGTCAAGACAAAGGCAGTAATTGTACCTATCTATATGCAAGGGAACAGGGAAAAATGCAACAACATCAAGGTATCTAATTGATCGGCATAGCAGGCAAGGTGTTCACTGGGGTTTTGGAAACAAGGGTGCAATCAGTGGTTGAGAGTAAATTGGATGGAAACCAGTGTGGTTTCAGATCATAGAGGGGCCATGGACCGTAGAGGCTCTCAGGAACGTATTTTCAATATGGGCCAGGTAGGCCCTAACTGAAAACTGCTATGAGAGGAGTAGACAGTTATATTTGTGTTTTGTAGATTTAGAGAAGGCATACAACAGTGTACTTAGGGTAAAAATGTTTACTGTACTGGTGGACTATGGGGTTAATGGTAGATTATTAAAAAGCATTGATGGTAATCCTCCCTCATGGTCTGGTACCTTGACGTGGTGGGGAGGCTTGTGTGCCTCAGTGATCCCAAGAGCGATGCCGGCGATAGCTTCGGCTCCTGGCATGGGCACCCTTGCCGGTAAGGTCGAGTGTGAGGGGCCAGACTAAATTACAGACCTTCAGCTGTAGGTCGTGAAGGAAGAAAATCTTTGTTTCAGGAGTAGGGAATGAGAACACCATCAGTCCTGAAGTCGCAGCATGGCACGGGCAGAGGCCAAAAGTGGGCAGCCCCCTCACGGCCCTATAGGCACTGTGTTCCCAGATCTCACATGCCCAAAATAACTTCCATGAAAAGGGGGCAGCCCCCTCACTGCCCTATAGGCACTGTGGGCCCATAACTCACATGCCCAAAATAACTTCCATGAAAAGTCCAAATTAGAGATTTATGGTATTTCTGTTGAAAATTGGGCTGCAGTGAGAATTAATGGTAGAATGAGTTCTTATTTCCAGTAGTTACAGGGGTTAGACAAGGCTGTAATCTTGAAAATACGTGCAAGGGAACAGCCTTTCCAAGACTAAATTAATATCAGTAGACGAGATGTCGAGGAGAACAGAATGTCAAATTTAGGATACAAAGCTAGAACAGGAACATAATTTCAGGTATTGAGAATGTGTGTTCTCTCAGAATGGTAGTATAGTAAGTGAGACTGAATCAAGGTGGAGCAGAGCTAATCGCAGTTGTGATGAGCAGTACCTACCGTATTCTGTAAGAAGGGAGTCAGATCCTGGATGAAACTTTGATATCAGTTTATTTTCAGACCTTTGCTTTATGGAAATGAAAGCTAGGTGGACTCAGGAAATCTTGTTCATAAGTTAGAAATAACGGACATGAAATTAGTAAGAATGTTTGCTTGTACAAGCAGGAGAGAATAATGTCAGTAGGGTAATTAGAAAGAGAAGATAAAGGGTAAGTTAGGAATGAATTTGATGGATTAAGCTATATTCCGAAACCAGTTTTGGTGACCAGGTCATGTGATGTGAATGGAGGAGGGAAGTTTACCTAGAAGAATATGTGACTCTGGTATGGAGGGTAAGACAATTACAGGGAGACCAAGACTATGATGATTTGACTCACTTTCTAGTTATTTCATTTTAGAGGTATGGAACTACTGTAGTTACAAATAGAGGATGGTTGCAGGGGGTAGTATATTCCCAGAGCCTTGCAAACTGAACATTGAAAGGCATAACAGTCTATAACGAAAATTATGATATTGCAGGAATGAAGGGAAAAATTCTGGTAATTTAGTTTTTAACTACATATCAGTTTTTTCAGTTAACCAGTTGTGATTAGTATACATCTAAATGTAGCTTAGAATTTATTGCAGTGTAGTTATTTTATTGGAAATTATCATGCTTACTTTATCACTGAATAATGTTTGTGTAGTAGGAGAAATTTCTCTCTAACAATTTACCTCTTTCCATAATTCAACGTTTTCAGTTAACCTGTTGAAATTAGGATAGTGTCCTTCTTACATTTTTCTGTTTCAAAGTACAGTAGTAGTTGTAGTAGAAGAAGTAGGAGTATAGGTCTATATATAATGTAGTAGTAGTAGTAGTAGTAGTAGTAGTAGTAGTAGTAGTAGTAGTAGTAGTAGTAGTAGTAGTATACATACACTGTACACCTATGGGCATATGAATATAATATATAGGTACTAATCATTTGGCCATGCGGCTAGGGGTGCGCAGCAGTGAGCTTGAATTTGGGATACAGTGGGTTTGAACCCCACTGTCAGCAGCCCTGTTGATTGTCTTCCATTATTTCCCATTTTCAAACCGGGTAAGTGTTGTGACTGTCTGTACCTTAATTAAGGCCATGGTCACTTCCTACCCACTCCTAGCGCTTTCGTATCCCATCGTCGCTACAAGGCGAGTAAAAGCCAATTATAAATATATATATATATAGGTAAATGTATTTGACATAAATACACATTCCTGTAGATAGCCTGTAATTCCTAGTTTCTTAAAAGTATGAAGTCTAAGTGGAATAATTTGTGGATGGATGGGTGAAGTGTATTAACTCCATATATGGCTGAAATAGAGCTGTTATCTAATGTGCCTTGTGGAGGAATGCGAGATCCACACTTATGCATATTATGCTAACCCAATCTCTAATATAATTGAAGATATGCAGTTGTGTTTTCCGGGTTGATTTACTAAAATCATGGATGTGGGTGTGCAGAGTGTGTTATGTCCAGCATTTGATGATTAAAATGATTTTCACCAATCTAAAGGGGTTTTTATGTCTGCATAAATAGTGTGTTATCTCCCTCTCTGTAGGAGTTGCTGTCTGTACGATTTATTTATGAATCACGTCAAGGCAGAAGTTAAGCATGTAACAATGTTTTCTGAAACATGTGGTGGACAAAATAAAAACAAGTTATGCTGCAGGATTGAGAAGGTAGCACGCTTGACATGAATTAAAATACAGCCTTAATATTTGCCTGGTATGGAAATGGTAAGACTGGGAAAACTATCTTCAAGGCAGCCGAAAATAGGATTCAAACCCACTACCTACATCCCGAATGCAAGCTCAAAGCTGTACGATACTAACCACACAGCCAACACACTTAGTCATAAACAAAGTGATATGGATCATTGTATTAAACGAAATTCATGATAATGTAATATTGAACACCTGCATGACAGGGCACAGCTGATAAGGCAGGTTACAAAAATATTCATTCATAATCAAACAAATATAAGGAAATTTGTTCCTTGTCTTTGCTCCAAATATTGGAAAGCCCTCTGTAACATCAACATAATATAAACAATGACCAGCTAAAATGGAGGGAAGTCATTTTGCTATATTATAAGAAGGATAAATTATTTTCTACTAAACTACCCTGGGTGAGAGAGAATTTTAAGAAGTAAGTTTTTTAAGGAGGGGAAGAACCAGTATACTTACACCACTGAATACAGTACATACACTACAACCTTATCAGTCTCTTTGTCCTAGAAAAAGGATAGGCTTTATATACTGAAGTGTTGTGTCACCGGCTTTTTTTATCCCTTCTGTCAGGTGCACACTACAAGCACATCTATCCAAGAAGTGTATCCTGACACAGTTTCAGATGCAAAAGAAGATGAGTGAACAGCAGATTTAGCTATGGGTGCAGACTACATGATTATTCCAAACAATCACACACTACTGTAAACTAAGAGAGTTCAGTATAAAAAATCAAGAAATAAAAATTCTATGGCACTAACTTAAGCATTATATTTGTGCAACCATCACTGCTACACAACCAAAGGGAAGTATACATATGTGGTGGGGAGCTCCTCAAACTTTAAAATTCATTTAACTCAAATGTTAAGCTAACACATTTTACCCACCTACTGCCAATTGTAGTGTAATTCTTTCTTAGCTTATTTCCTGTCATACTTTTTTTGTTTATTGTACAATATTTCCTACAACTGTCATACATACATCTAGTCACAGAATATACTATTGTTATTCTGTTAATATTTCCATATTATTGCACTTTCGTCTGAGGAAATATAGGAATGTCTGTGGGAGGCACGTGTGAGGACTGTGGCTATAAGTGAGAATTAGGCAAGATGAGGGAATAGAAAGTGAGTTTGAGGGAGCTAATTAGCTTTGGAACTGAGGTTATTAATGAAGATAGCTTTGTCTAAATCAATGTATAGGATATGTAGAAAGGTGTGAGGGAGCTGAAGGTAAGTGATTAAGTTACGCAAGACAGGTGATCTAATGTTCTAAGGGGAAGGAAAAATAGGGCTAAAAGTATTCCTCAGAGAAAGGTCACAGGTGAGATATCAGTGAGCCATTGGTATGAATCACTTCAGGTTGATCAGCAGAGAGAAAATGTGTATCACATCAATGTTACAGAGGAGGAATAATGCAAGAGGAAAGGGAACAGTAGGAAAGGGAAGTATAGACCAGAGTATAGGAGAGAGAGGTGGAGCAGGGAAGTCAGAGGGAGAGAAGGTAGGAGGAAGTAGGATCTGCAGGCTCTACTGTGAGTAGGGTTGAGGCTCTGGACATTTTTGACTGAATTGTCAGACATTGGGGGGGGAGGGGGAGTATGAGGAGGAAACAGAACCATTGTAGAGTGTTCTCCAGGAATTAGGTTAAGGAAGTTAAGGCAGATTTTGAGGAGAATAGATGGGAGGGAGGTGCTTAGGAGAAGGTCATAATTTTCCATGTTAGTACCAGTTATGTATAGCAAGCAGGAATGGGTACTGGTACTAACATATTTGGTGATGTTTGGTATATATACATATGCAGACAGAAGCAGTTTAAGGAAGCAGGGATTGTTATCAGTGGGACAATGTAAATGAGGGATACTGACTGAAGTGTGATTTGAGATTTAAAATGAGACTAAGGAACCAGTATTTGAGAAACTGAGAGATTTCTAGATTTCTAGACCCTAATTGGTTAGGAGGAAGTAGAGCTCTACTTTGAAATGATCATCACTTTAACGACAATGGTACATCTAAGTTAGGTAGTTTGCTTAGTAGACCTAAAGGGAGGAAAATTCCAGGAAGCAGGATGGACTAGGAACCAGTGATGACAGTATACAAAGCAGGAAGTAAAGGAAGGATACCTAAAATCGGTTAGTGTCAAACAGTTAGAAGTATTATAAAGAATGGAATATAATTAAATAAATTAATAGATGTATATTTACCACATATTGCAACAGGAATTGAATCATGGCTGCGAAGTAATATTACAGTGCAGAAATTTATCCTGGAACTGGAGTGTTTATCATAGAGACAGGTTAGGAATTGTAGGAGGGGCAGTTTTCATACTGGTGAAAGAAGAATTTGAATTGTAAAAAAATTTAATGAAATTCTAGTTGTAACATTTACCTCTAAAGGTAATAATAGGCTAATTGTTGTTTTTAGGGTTACAGACATGGTGAGGCTGGCACTGAAGCCATTGGAGAGTTATTCGATAAGATAATCAAGCATGTGGGGAATGATACAGAAAGGAACGTTATTTTATCGGGTGATCTTAAACTACCAATTGCTAACTGGGAAGGGAACACAAACAGCAGAAATATGGGAAGGAGAGAAAAAGATGGAACTCCTTGAGGCAAATATATGCTAGACAGTGTGCTAATAATACCAGTTGAGCTCTATAACAAGAACAGAAGTGGTAGACCTTATAAGCAAACATGAAGCTTTCTTTTTAGTATCTAATAGTAAATGTGATGCAAAGGAAGGTTGGAAAAGTAAGACTATTAAGCAATACCGTATGGCTATTAAGAGAGGCATGAGGAAATTTTAAAAAACTGATTATAATAAATAAAAATGTACAATAAAAATGTAAACATCCCATGGGATGGTTTAAAAGTGATTGTTTGAATTTGGTACCAGTATGTACCCATTTAGTTGGTAAAGATTTGGAATGAACCAGTTTATTACGACAGAGAAAAAAATCTTAACAAGTACATACAGATTAGAAGAAATGGAGATGCGAATGGGAGTGGAAGTAACGGGAGACTGAATGGACTTACTAGCAAATTGAATTTAGCACAGCTAATAACATGATGGAAAACATATTTGCTAGTCATAAATTGTAGTAAAAAACTGAAGGGCAGGTATAGGTAATTTAAGGCAGAAACAGGTTCCAGGGAGAACATTCCAGGATCATTAATGAACATGGGTAATTTATATGCGAGGCTTACAGATGGAAGTGGTATTCTGTCATCAATACTGATATGTAATGATAGTAGGATGTAAGGACAACATCCAGATAGGGGAGGTGACTAATACTGGTCAATTACTGGAATTTAACTGTGGTAATACAGATATTGTAAAGTAAGATTCAAAAATTCAAAGCTAGAAAAGAAGATGACATTGATAAGATTTCTCAGGATGTACTATAAGCAGTGGGTAGGGATATATTGCCATACCTGAAATATTATTTTTCTCTATGCATGAAGGAGCAGTAAGAAATGAGTGGTGAGTTGTAATAGTAGAACCAGTCTACAGGGGGAAGAGTGATAAAAGTAAAGAAGACAATTACACAACAGTCATTTTGAGATATTTTCTATGTAAGCTCTGGAAAGCATTCTTTCTGACTATATTAGACACATTTGTGAAATTACTAACTGGTTTGGCAAAAGGCAGTTCTGTTTTAGGAAAAGTTATTCCAGTGAGGATCAACTTGTAGAACTCTAGCAACATATAGTGTATATTTTAGATTCAGGATCTCAAATGGGCTGTATTGCTATTGTCTTACCAAAGGATTTTGATTAGGTAGACCATTTAATATTACTGAAGAAAATGAGGGCTATTGGACTAGACAAATTAGTGTTTTACGTATAGAGAATCTTTAGGGGAGACATGGCACAAATACAGGTTACATCTGAAGTACTACATTGGCTGCAGAGTTTGAGTGACTGCTGCAAATGCTGCATTACAAGTGACTCGAGTTCAAGGGGATGTTTGGGCCATGGATATGGCGAGTCAGAGGTAGCCAATGAGGTCTCATTTTTTTTATTTAACCAATCATAAAATCATCTATAATAACCATAATATTTACAAATTGATAAAGCATAACTTATAATTATTTTAATGTACTGTATTTCATTCCTTCCTCCTTAAGACCTTGACTCACAATTTACCATGCCAGTGTACAATGTACTCAGTCTCTGATCCTATTCCCAAATACAGTAAACACTCCAATGTATATTAACTTAAGAAACCAACAATATAACTAATGAAAATATATTATTTGTAAACAAACATTACAATTTGAAACAAAATCAAATATAGTAAGTTCAAAAATGAAAGATACTATCTTACTATAATATATAATATACATAATATCAAAACTGTGACCTACTGGGAATAACACTTTAAAATAGGTTTTAAATCTCGAATTGCATAGCGTCTAGTTGTGACAGGTGACATGACGGTCAGATGTAAGGTTTGCAGTGTAAGTCTGCTAGAGACAGCTGAACTGTGACATCATGGTGTAGATCCTAATGGGCGGGGAACTAGGAGTGGAATATATCTATTCGCTATAATGGCTGTGCTCAGGGGTTGGTGTTATTACAGGAATGGTGAGCTGGGAAGAATAAAATGATTGCAATGCCCCTCTCACTTCAGGATTAGCTCCACAGCAGTCTGGGCTCAAAACAACTCACAGTAATAGCTGGTCTATTTGACTTTTCCAAGTCAACCCCAACTTTAAGACAGGAACAAGTTCCGCCAAGAATATTCCAGGGCTCACTAATGAACAAAGCAATTATACATCTATGGCTTACACAAGACAGAAGAATTCAGTTAACATTATATAAATGTAGTTGATATAAGGATAACATCCAGATGCAAGAGGTGAATAATAATGGTGAATTACTGAAATTTACAAATGATACTTACTTAGGACATTTATAAAATTACTAACTGGTTTGGTAGAAGTCAGTTCTTGTTTAAGGAGGCTTATTCCAAAAGGAGACGAGCTGCTCGATTAAGTGGTATGTTCCGAGCTGTCAGTGTAGAGATGGCGTGGGAGGACATCAGTAGACAAATAAGTTTGAGTGGTGTCTTTAAAAGTAGGAAAGATCACAATATGAAGATAAAGTTAGAATTCAAGAGGACAAATTGGGGCAAATATTCATTTACAAGAAGGGGAGTTAGGGATTGGAATAAGTTACCAAGGAAAAATGTTCAATAATTTTCCAATTTCTTTGCGAACATTTAAGAAAAGGCTAGGCAAACAACAGATTGGGAATCTGCCACCTGGGCGACTGCCCTAAATGCAGATCAGTATTGATTGATTGATTGATTGATTGATTGATTGATTGATTGATTGATTGATTGATTGATTGATTGATTGATTGATTGATTGATTGATTGATTGATTGATTGATTGATTGATTGATTGATTGATTGATTGATGAGGATTGTAGGATTCCAGCAAGTTATAATATATATTTTAAATACTGGAGTTCAAAAGTGCTCTATCACTATTGTCTTAAAGAGAGATTTTGATTATGTATGTAGATCAAGGGATATTACTGAAGAAAACGCAGGCAATTGGACTAGACAAAGGAGTGGTTGAATAGATGTCTAAATTTCTAGAAAATATTTTTGGAGTATTAAAGTAGTGCCTAGGTGAAGTTTAATCTGATACTGTAAGGATTAAGTGGGGTGGGGAGACATGCAGTGCAATATAATTAGAGCTTAATGATTTTTGTAAAAGTAAATTAAATGAGTAAAGAATTGGTATCACAAATGCAGTTATACTGTAAGGTATAATAAATAATTTGCTGGAAAATGAACAAATATAAAAAACCTAGAGAGTTCTGAGATGGACAGCAGGTAATAGTACAGTGATAAATGGGATGGTAATTCAAGTTATAAGTTTCACAAAGAGCAAAAGCCATCTTAATATTAATTACTACATTGAAGGTATGGTAGATCATGGGGATCCCAGTAAGTAATTAAGCGTTAATATTAGAATGAACTTCATTGGGTTATACATTGGGTTATATTTTAGGTGCTAAATTTTGATTTTATATGCCTAAAATAGGCTCCCAAATGAACGGTCCAGTGGAAGAACATGCTAAGTCACACTTAACTAATTTTAGAGAAGAACATCATTAAAACTTTATAACTCCATATTCTTCACCTGTATAGGGTTTTTAAAATCGCTCATATCTAGGAACTTAACAGGTTCCTTCCCTTTACTGGACAGAATATTGAAACTACATTCTTAGAGCCACAAGATGGCTGTAATATCAGAAAAAAATGAAAAATGTTCTTCCCATGGACCTTGCAAATATGAAAAATAGATTCTAAAATATTTTATAGACCGTCAATTTTATGTATTTCAGTAACCATTCATCAATTAAAATACCATTTTTTTTTTTTTTTTTTTTTTTTTGCTTGATTAATGATAACAATTCACACAAAAATATAAAACAAGTTTCACTCCCCTTTATTTTGCTAATGTCACCTTGCTTATACTACCATCCAGTGTGAAATGGGGAAACTACTGTAACCAGTTGTTAATTAAAGAAGATTCGGAAACCACGAATTTCAGCATAAGGCACAATTTGAACAAACTGACATTGTGTAATGTTCCCACAGAATAAAATGAAGTATTTTGTGTCTAGCAATTCGATGGACATACTCACCACACAACCCGCCCATCCTCATGACACACAGACTAGAGTCATGTATACAAATGGAGGTTTTTAAGGACTTCAGAGGATTTTGGTTTACATCATCCTACTTTTAAGATTTGGATAAAAAATATCGCAACAATATGGTGCTCAAGAAACTAAAAATGAATTGGCAAAATGTTCACTTTCTCTGAATAAATTGAAAGCAATTTAAATCCTTTATTTGAAAACCAGGAATTTTAGAAATGTAAACAATTAGAGGCACTAATGTCAATTGAGAAATTTTTAGGCACCACGGGGCCACGGTTTTTAAACTTATAAGTACATGATGCCATGCACCATTATTATTATTATTATTATTATTATTATTATTATTATTATTATTATTATTATTATTATTATTATTATTATTATTATTATTAAGTAAAAATGTTGAATTTTACAGCGGTCATACCCGTCGTTCATTGGTTAAATAGCTTCCTCAGGAGATCAGTGGTGGTGTCCAACACATGATCATAGGTTCGATTCCAGCCAACAAAAGAGAACTCTAAACCTCAAAGATTGCATTTCACTTTAACGGACCTACCAATAAAATTTAAACTGTATTAAATCAAAACCACCCAAAAGCTGGTTCTATTCATGTGTTTGTCAAACAGTATTGCTCCCATAACATCAGCCCTGCAATGCCTTCTTACAAGGATGTAGAAGAACACAGGAATGAAATACCAACACTCTGTTAGCTGAATAATTGCATCAGAAGTATGAGGTGAGGAAGTATATACGATGAGTAACACACGGTTGATAGTTAGCAGTGGCGATCTGACGGACCGAAGCCTATCAACCCGGTACCCTCACCTGTGTGGTAAACAGCAGCAAGCCACTTGGGGCAAGTCGAGGGGAGAGGGGCGAGAGTCTAGGCTGCAATACCAGTCTCCGATGCCTTGCTCACCGAAATACATGTGACTTTTTTCTCACAGATTTCAAGTTTTTTTAAATGGAACAATGTGTCAGATGCATGCATCATAATGTGATTTAGACTTCCAACATTCTCAGTTGAGGTTTTGGCTTCACTGATAGCCTTGGTAGGCCTCAGTATACACCACTGTTATAGACCACTGTTATAGACCGTTATGCCTTTCAATGTTCAGACTGCAAGTCTCTTTGAATTTACTAAATGTTGCCACTATCTTCAATTTGCAAATATTTCTGCAGCCTAATTTAATTCTATACTCCTATATTTAAATCATTAAAAACTGAGTCTAACCATTGTCATCTTGGTCTTTGTCTACATCTCTTACCCTCCAGATTCCTTTATTCTCTTAGGTGATATATCCTCCCCATTCTCCGTACATGAACCATACTGAAGCCGGTTCTTGCATACATCTTCATCCATCGAGTTCATTCCTAACATAGCATTTATCTCCTCATTTCAAGTACCCTCCTACAATGGTTCCCACTTGTTTGTACCAGTAATCATTCTCGCTACCCCCATGTCTGTTACTTCTAACTTATGAAAAAGATATCTTTAGTCCACCCAGGTTTTATTCCCGTAAAGCGAAGTTGGTCTGAAAACAGACTGATGTAAAAATGCCTTGGCCCATGACCTGACTTCCATCTTACTGAATACTGTTGATCTCAACTGCAATCTCACTTCTTTAGCTTTACTGCACCTTGATTCAATCTCACCACAATACTAAAATCCTGTAAGAACACACATCCTAAATACTTGAAAATATCTACCTGTTTCAGCTTTGTATCAGCAATCTGACATTCAATTCTATTGGATTTCTTACCTACTGACAACAAATTAGCTTTAGAAATGCTCAATATCATACCACATACATTGCACCTATTTTCAGGTTCCAGGACATTAGACTGGAAGCTTTCGGCAGAATCTGCCATTAAGACCAAGTCGTCTGCATAGGCCAGCAAATGAATCATGTAGCTACGAATGGCAAGGGTGAAAGTTTGAAGCCTTGTCTTTCCCCTGTAAGTACCCTGAACCAACAAGTCATTCTGCCTTCAATTATCACTGCAGCCTAATTGTCAACATAAATTCCTTTGATTGATTTTAATAATCTTAACTTAATCCCATTGTCCCCCGGTATGGCGAACATCTTTTCCCATGGTCCCCTGTCATATGCTTTCTCTAGATCTACAAAACATAAACATAACTGTCTATTCCTCTCGTGGCATATTTCAATTACCTGGCACACACTGAAGAACCTGGAAGGGGAGAAGAATTCTCCTAAATAAATTTACAGTTTACCGCCTATAATCTCAGCCACCCTACCGCAATAATGACTTTTTTCAACCAGCCCCTCTGTGGCCTGAAACAATGCCGGTTTCCATCCCACTTTCTCTCAACTGCTGATCGCACACTCCCTTACAAGATGCCAGTGAATACTTTGTTTGGTACACTAATCACTGAGATACTTCAATAGTTTTTGCAAACCTTAATGACCCTTGCTTGTAGATAGGTGCAGTTACTGTATTTGTCCAATCTGAATGGTAATCTTATTACTCTATGAAGCCATTCCATCTCTTCCTCCCCACTATATTTCACCATTTCACATCTAATTTCATTTATTCCTACTGCTTTATGAAAATGAAGTTTATTTACCATTCTCACCACTTCCTCTAGCATAAAATCACCAACATCATTTTACTCCTCCCCATTATCTTGGTGGTATGTTATATCAGCAGGAAGATTACATTTTACGTTCAGAAGATTTTCAGTATATTCCTTCCACTTGTACAGTGATTCCCTAGGATATATTGTGAGTTAATCTGAATTACCCAAACACTCTTCCCTTTTCACTCCCTTCCTAAGATTCTTTATTTCTGTCCAGAAAGCTTTGCCTTCTATTTGGCCTAATCTTTCCTGGTTATATCTAAAATCTTCCAAAGACTTCTCTTTGTATTAAACAACTATTTGTTTTGCTCTCTTCCTTTCATTTTTGTACAATTATCTGTCTGCATCATCCCTTCTTTGGAGCCATTTTGACACACCTACTTTTTGCGTTTACAAGCTGCTCTCAATTCATCTTTCCACCAATATGCCTGATTTTTCCCATCTTTGCATACAGTTGTTCCCTTGCTGTTTCAACTACTGCATCCCTGTATGCCAACCATTGTCTTTCTATATCATGAACCTGCTTACTGTCCACTGTTTGAAACTTCTCACCAATCATATCCATATGTACTTCTGTCCCATTTCCTTGTCCTGGAGATTTTCTACTGTTATTTGTTTGCAGGTAGATTTCACTTTCACTATCCTAGGCCTTGAGATACTCAGTTTACTACAGATCAGAGGGTTATCCATATAATAAAAAAAATCCCTGGAAATTCTTACATTCCCCGGGTAACCCTACCCTCCAATATGTAGCGGTGAATAGTCTTATGCCTCAAGAATATATCTGTAACTGCTAAACACATACTAGCACAGAGGTCCATCAAACACTTCAGATTTCTATTAGCTTCTATATCTTCCTCATATTTACCAATCACCCTCTCATTTACATCAGTTCTATTTAGAACTCTCGCATTCAAATCACCCATTATCACTATCTTATCCTTGTTGCTGAACCTGATTATGATGTCACTCAAGGCTTCATAAAATTTATCAAGTTTATCCTGATCTGCACCCTCACATAGTGTCTACATTGAAATAATTATTGCCCTTATTCCTCCAGCAGCAAAGTCTACCCACATCATTCACTCCATTATGTGACTAACACAAACTATGTTGCATGCAATAATATTCCTGATGATCAGTCCTATCCCACAATCTGCCCTCATGTTTTTAATCCATCAAGTGCACTCTTATCCCCTATCTCTTTCTCATTATCTCCTCTTTCCTGATTATTTTCTCCTAGCACATCCAGATGCATCCTGATTGCTGACTCAGCCAGTTCTACTTTCTTTCTTCCATAAACTCCATTAATATTGATAGCTCACCATCAAATTTCATTTCATTCACCAAGTTGTTTCTAAGGAGTGCCTGGCCAGTCAAATGGGGGTGGAGCTTCGTTACTTGCACAGGTCCATGGCCAGCTTAAAATGTTCTGAGCTCAGTCAATTCTGTGAAGGGGATGCTACCCTTACTTTCACATAGTCCATGTAGGGATTTCTTCTCTAACGGGTTAGGGTACAGGATCAATTTTATAGTCCTAGCCGCTTCAGCACAAGGTGGGTCACAACTCATAATATGTCCAAGATGTCTGCTCCCATTCCATAGCAATGTATCCCAACTCTCAGGACTACTTACTAGGCCACTCAGCAGTTGTGCATGGTTCACAAAATAGGATGTGACTACAGTAACCCACACCTTGATTGTTACTCAATTTCTATTTATTTATAATTTTTTTAAATTTATTTATAACAAAAATACCTAAAGTGGAGTTAACACATTTGACCCACAGACCTGCCTATTGTAGTGTAAATATTTTCTCAGTTAGCTTCTTGCTGAGGAATGTGCATAAAATAGGCTCTCTAATGTGAAAAATAGATTCTAAAATATTTCTTATGCAGCATCAATATTACTAATTTAAATAAGCATTCATCATTTAAAATAACATTATTCTTTTCCTAAATTAATGATTACAATTCACACGGAAACATAAAACAAATTTCACTCCCGTCTTTCCTGCTAATGTAACATATACATACTCGCCATCCAACCCGTCCATCCTCATGACACACAGACTAGAGTAGTGGGAGATTTTTAAGGACTTTAGAGGATTTTGGTTTACAGCATCCCCCTTTTAAGATTTTTTTTTGAAATGTATTTGAAGAATATGGTGTTCAAGAAACTATAAATGGGTTGGAAAAATGTTCAGTTTCTCTTAATAAAATAAATGCAATATAAGCTACCTACTTTATTGGAAATGTACGAATCTTAAGAATGTAGAAAGTTTGAGGCACTAAAGTCAATTTAGGCATTTTTAGGCACTACAGGACCACTGTTTTCTACCTCATAAATATATGAAGCTTGTAAATACAACTTCATTGTAAATTATCTCTTCAGGAAAAATAGATAATTTTGTGTAAAATCTGATGTCTAGAAATCACATTAACAAGGTTGCAGTGTGTGTTTACAAATGTCTCATGTTATTTTGATAGTATTTAATGACTGTAGTAATGATGGAAAGCAGAGGGCGTATAAGTCTCTAGTAAGACACAAATTAAAGTATGCTGTCAATGTAATGGACCTATAGTAGGACTTGTTGACTACTGATCAGATTTATTCATTTATAGGATGAGTAATGTTACAAAAATGTTGCAAATGCTGGGCTGGAAAGATTTAGGAGTTAGGAGACAAGCTACTCAGATAAGTGGTGTGTTACAAGCTGTCAGTGGAGAGATGGTGTGGAGGGACATTGGTAGACAAATAAAGCTTGAATGGATTGGTAGACAAATAAAGCTTGAGTGGAGATTTGAAAAATAGGAAAGATCATAATATGAAGATAAATTTGATTACAAGAGGAAAAATAGCAACAAATATTCATTTATAAGATAAGGAGTGTGGGATTGGACTAATTTATCAATGGAAATGTTTGATAAATTTCCAAGTTCTTGGGAAATTTTTAAGAAAAATCTTGGTAAAAAATTCATAAAGAATCTGCCAAATGGGCAACAGTACTAAATGCAGAAATTCATTCATTCATTCATTCATTCATTCATTCATTCAGAGAATAGAGTGGGGCCTAGGAAAGTTTAATGTAATACAGTATGCATGAAGAGGGGTAGTTGTGCAGTCCAATATTATTGGAGCTTTTTCTTTTTTGTAAAAATAAATGAATAAGTAAAGAATTGGTATCACAGATAAAACCGTTTGTGGATGATTTTATACTGTATAGTATAGTAAATAATTTGCAGGGTAATGAGCAAATACAAAAAGACCTAGAGAAAGTTCTGATGCAAAGCAGACAATATTATGGTGATAAGTGGGATGATAAGTCAAGTTATAATTTTCAAAGAGTGAAAATTCCATCTCAGTATTAATTACTGCGTTGAAGGTGTGATACCTCATGGGGATCACTGTAAGTACCGGTACCTAAGAGTTTACTCTTTATAGGTCTTTGGGATATTATTTTCCCACCTCGTATATGCATAATAGTTTTAGGGAGATAATCTTCCCAGCTGTTTCAGAGCATGCAATTCCACTTGCTAGTGTAAGAGGGCTGCACAGTTTCATTTCAAACTTAATAACCTGATCGCTACTGCGATCTAGATCACTAGGTGGGAAGTATATATCCCAGTGGTTCCTAGTGCGCGTACAGTGGCAGTCACTTTGTGTTCAGCTGCAGTGATACGGTGTTTGTAGGAAGAAGGTGTGGAATACTGAAGACAGAAGGTTTCTAAAGGTTAGTATATACATTAGAAATGCAGTTTATCATGTTTTATTCAAGGAGCAAATCTATTTGTACCATGAATATAATAATAATCCATCCATTGTATCATTCAGAATAGCAATAACAGAATCAATGTTAATTTCATAGTTTCTCCGCAACTTAGTAAGATGCTATTTCAAAATTATTTACACATTTTTCAAACTTACTACAATTCATTATTCTAAAACTGTTTTAAGTTTCCTCTTATGACGGCAGATAAAGATGTTATAGCCATTTCCACTTAGTCAGTACATGGGTTTTATGTAAGATCTAGGCCTAATTTTGGTTTCACTGTCTTTGTGCTATTTAGTTCTCCTAATAAGTGGTTTCAAATCATACAGTTAGGCAATGCATGTTTCCTCTAATAGTTGCTTCATAAAATAATAATAATAATAATAATAATAATAATAATAATAATAATAATAATAATAATAATAATTTCAATACAGTATTATATTGGAACTAATTGTAGGCTCATTACTACCACTCTGAATATGGAAGCAAAGATTGAAGTCTGGCTGGATGAAATATCGGAAGAACAAACTGTGGACTCGGAGGATGGTGGAGACTCTGATGCTGAAGACCATGTCCAGTACTCTGGTAAGGAAAAACAATGGTCAACCCACACAACCTATTATGTTTGGAATTCCTATACATAGTGTCTTATAGGTTCATGTTATCTTTTATTGGCAGGTCAAGAAGTCAAGAAGATGGTGGCTCAAGATTTGTATTACTTCCTGGACAATATGATTGTCAATTCATACATAGTGTACAAAGGGGAAACGAAAGAGAAGACAAATGATACGTCATAGCTGAAGTTTAGGTCACAACTAGTAAATGAACTGATACAGTCATTTTCGAGCAAGAAACGCCCTGGCTATTCTCCAGCGAACAGGCATGAAAGGAAGAGAAACAGGTCTGATGAACAAGCAACGATCGAAAATACGGTGAGATTATCAGATATCGGCAGCCATGCTACCTGAGCTACTAAAAACATATCGTCGCTTTGCACAGTGTAGTATCGAGCAGTAGGAGAAATGCAGTAACATGAAATGTTATGTTGCATTATGTAAATCATGCTTTGAACCATTTCACTAATCATAGACAGTGTTTTCGAATTTTTCTACAACCAACGTAAATTGGGTTTGAGAGATTTAATTATCATTTTTGATTCCATAGTCCAAGTAGTATATCATGTTATTGTATTATATTGATGTCAATAAAGTATTTAATATGTAAAGAGCGCATATTGTAAGTGGGAAATTATTATCCCACTGCCCACACACAAACATTACCTATCTAGAACGGTCAGTGGGATAATAATTTCCCACCCCATATTTTATGAAATAAGGTGTAAATCCATTAGTTGTACATCCCTAGTCATGCATATATTTCATGTACAAATTAAACATAAAATATATTTTTTTAATACCCCCAGTCTTTTGCCCTATAAAGGGTTAATATAAGGAATGAACTTCATTAGGTTAATCACCAGACCTCAAAATTTCAGGTACTACATTTTTATTTTACCTGCCTAAAATAGGCTCCCAAAGGTGAAAAATACAAAGGGCATTAGGAAAGTTTTGCAATACGCAAAAACGATTGGCTGGATACCCCTGTTATGGTGAGGGGTGAAAACCGGTCTAGAAGACAGCAAGGATCGATCTTCACACCAGTTGTTACCAAGCAGTGGGATTGAAAGCAAGTGAAGATGTCAGTGTGGTCTAAAGGTGAATATCACGCAATTATCCGCTACAATTTTGCTTGTGGATTACGTGTTGACCAGTGCCTGGAGGAAATGACTCCGGTGCTGGGGAAAGACTGTCCACATTGGACAACAATTTTCTGCTGCTGAGTGACAGAGGGGAAATTTTGGGGTTGAAGATGATCCTCATTCTGGGCAACCGTCTGAATCAGTGACTGAAGAAAACATTGAAGCTGTCAGGAAAATGTTGCAGCAAGAGAGGCGTTTGACATATCGGCAGGTAGAAGAGACCCTCCACATCCCCTGCAAAAGTCATTCATTCAGTTCTACATGACCATATCCATGTTAGAGAGGTTTGTTCCCTTTGGGTGCCCCATTCACTTTCAGAGGAACAAAGGGCAAATCGAGTGAAATGGTGCCGAAGAATGCTATAACAGTTTGAAAATGGGACTTCGCGTAACATCAATAGCATCATTACAGGTGATGAAACTTGGCTTTATTATTACAATGTCCCAACAAAATCCCAGAACAAGGTGTGGCTCTTTGAAGATGAGGGTACTCCTGTGACTGTGCGAAAGTCAAGGTCAGTGAAGAAAAGAATGATTGCAGTATTCTTCACTAAACGGGGCGTCCTGACTCAGGTTGTACTAGAAACACAAAGGACGGTTACTGTGAAGTGGTACAGTGAGACTTGTCTGCCTCAGGTCATCCAAGCTCTCAAGCAGCTCCGTCGAAGGTCATGGCTCAACATTAGGCTCTTGCATCACGACAATGCTCCAGCACATCGTGCTAATGTAACAATGGATTTTCTTGCCAGATCAGGGTTGGCTGTGCTTGATCACCCTCCATACAGTCGTGATCTTGCCCCATGCGACTTTACACCCCTCCCAGAAGTGAAGATGAAGGTGAAAGGGCAATGTTTTGCATTTCAACGAGGAGCTTCTGGCAGCATGGGATCAAGAGTGTGAAAATGAAACCAAAGAAAAGTGGCAGAGTTTGTTCAGTGACTGGTTTTGACGTATGGAAAAGTATATTGAGTGTGGTGGAAATTATTTTGAAAACGCCTGAAGTGTTCACTCACATTGCAAAACTTTCCTAGAGAGGTTTGTATATTCTAAAATATATTCCTTTCAGCATCAATTTTATGTATTAGTATAAAGGTATTTTTAATTGCAATTTTTATTTTGCTTGATTGATGATAACAGTTCAAGCACACATAAAAATCAAAGTGGTTTACAACATCCCACTTGTAAGATTTTGTTTGAAAATTATTTCAAGAACATAGTGTTCAAGAAACTAAAAATGAGTGGGCAAAATTTTCAGTTTCTCTGAATAAATTAAAAACAATTTAATTCACTTTATTGAAATGCAGGAATTTTAGGAATGTAGAAAATTAGAGGAACTAACGATAAGTTAGGCATTTTCAGGCACTACAGAACCACCGTTTTTACCTGATAAATGCACGAGGCTTGTAAATACAACTTCACTGTATGTTATCTGTTCAGGAAAAATAGATATTTTTGTCTAAAATATCAAGTTCAGAAATCACATTAATGAGGTAGCAGTGTGTGTTTACAGATGTTTTCATGTGATTTTGATGGTATTTAGGGATTGTAGTAAGGATGTAAAGCAGGCGTCATATAAGTCCCTACTAAGACATGAATAAATATATGGTTTCAGTATATGAGACCTACAGTAGGACTACTTGACACAAGAACTAGAAAAAATCCTAATTAAAGCAGTACAATATGTCCCTGGTGATTTCCAAGAAATTAGTAATATTACAAAAATGTTGCAAACTCTGGGCTAGAAAGATTTGGGAGTAAGGAGGCAAGTTGCTCAAATAATTGTTATGTACCAAGCTGTCAGATGAGAGAAGGCATGGAAGGACATTGGTACACAAATAACTTGAATGGAGATTTGAACATTGGAAAAGTCATAATACGAAGATGACTTTGGAATTCAACCACAAATAACAGAAAATATTCATTCATGGGATGAGGAGCCAGTCATTATAATAATTAATCAAGTGAAATGTTTGATAAATTTCAAAGTTGTTGGGAAATTTCAATGAAAATTCTTGGTAAATAATTCATACCAAATCTTCCACCTGAATGACTGTCCTAAATGCATATATTAGATGATTGATTGATTGATTGATTGATTGATTGATTGATTGATTGATTGATTGATTGATTGATTGATTGATTGATTGATTGATTGATTGATTGATTGATTGATTGATTGATTGATTTTATTTTTTAAAGGAAGACCAGAATCCAAATTCTTTAGTACAAACAAAATATGTGTGCAGCAACCACTACTAAACAACCAAAAGAGATGTACCTACAGTACATATATATTTTAGTTTACTCCTAAAATTTTATATCATACTTACATCATCATTATAGACCGTTATGACTTTCTAAGTTCCATTTTGAAGCCTCTGTGAATTTACCAAATGTTGCCATAATCGTCTATTTGCCAATACAGCTGTGGCCTCATTTACTTCTATACCTCTTATCTCTAAATCTTTAGACACTGAGTCTAACCATCGCCATTTTAGTCTCTTTCTACCTCTCTTACCCTCCATAATAACAGAGTCCATTTTTCTCTTAGGTAACCTATCGCCCCGCATTCTCCTCACATTGCCCTACACCAAAGCTGATTTATGAATATAGCTTCATCCATTGAGTTCATTCCTAAATAAGCCTTTATCTCCTCATTCCTAGAATCCTCCTATCATTTCCCAACTGTTTATACCAGGAATCATTCTTGCTACTTTCATGTCTGTAACATCTAAACAATAAAAAAAATATCCTTAGACCACCCAGCTTTCACTCCCATAAAACAAAGTTGGCCTGAATGCAGGCTGATGTAAAGATACCTTCATACAACAGCTGACTTCCATCTTACAGAAAACTGTTCATCACAACTGTGAGTACACTGCATGAGCTTTACTGCATCTTGGTTCAATCTCACTTAAAATTCTAACAACCTGTGAGAACACACATCCTAAATACTTGAAAATGTCTACCTGTTTCAGCTTTGGGTCATCGATCTGACATTCATTCCTCTTGGATTTCTTACCTACTGACATCATTTTAGTCTTAGATAGACCAAATTGCATACCACACACATTGAACATATTTTCAAGTTCCAAGACATTAGACTGCAGGCATTTAGCACAATCTGCCATTGAGACCAAATCGTCGGCCTAGGCCAGACTGCTTACTATATTTCCAACTAGCTGAAGCCCTCTCTGCCATTTTATGCCCATCAGCAGTTGATCCATGTAAACTATGAACAGCAGAGGTGAAAGATTGCAGCCTCATCTAAACTCTTTCAGTATCCTGAACCAAGAACTATTTGTAACATCAGTACTTGCTGCAGCCCAATTATCTATATAAATTCCTTTGATTGATTACAATAATCTATCCTTCATCCCATAGCCCCCAGTGTGGCGAACATCCCTAAGTCTCCTGTCATATGCTTTCGCTAGATCTAGGAAACATAAACGTAACTGTTTATTCCTCTCGTAGCATTTTTCAATTACCTGGTGTATACTGAAGATTTGGTCCTGACAGCCTTTCTATGGCCTGAAACCACACTGGTAATCATCCAGCTTCCCCTCAACAACTGATCACACAATCCCTTCCAAAATGCCAGTGAACACCCTGCCAGGAACACTAATCAATGTGATACCTCGATAGTTGTAATCCTTTCTGTTCCCTTACCTATAAATAGATACAAGTGCTGCTCTTGTCCAATCTAAATGTACCTTACCAACACTCCATGTTTGTCTGGCTCCATGGCTAAACCGTTAGCATGCTGGCCTTTGGCCACAGGGGTCCCGGGTTCGATTCCCGGTAGGGTCGGGAATTTTAACCATCATTGGTTAATTTCGCTGGCACGAGGGCTGGGTGTATGTGTCGTCTTCATCATCATTTCATCTTCATCATGATGCGCAGGTCGCCTTTGGGCGTCAAATCAAAAGACCTGCACCTGGTGAGCCGAACATGTCCTCGGACACTCCCGGCACTAAAAGCCATACGCCATTTCATTTACTCCATGTTAATCTTATTACTCTGTGAAGCCATTTCAACTTGGTCTTCCACTATATTTCAAAAATTTAGATCTAATTTCATCTATTCCTGGTGCTTTATGAAAATGGAGTTTATTTACCATCCTTCCCACTTCCTCAAGCGTAATTTCACCAACATCATTTATGTCCTTCCAATGACCTCGATTGTTCACGAATTCTCAATTATGATTACCTTTTACGTCAAGAAGACTTTCAAAATATTCCTTCCACCTGTCCAGTGATACTCTGGTATCTGTTATGGGTTCACCTGAATTACCCAGAACACTATTCATTTCTTTTTCTTTCCTTCCTTCCTAAGATTATTTTTGTCCCGATAGTTTTCCCTGCTGCTTGATCCAACCTTACCAGATTATTACAAAAATCTTGCAAAGACCTCTTTGTGGATTCAACAGCTATTTCTTTCATCTTCGTACTATTGCCTGTCTGCATCAGCCCTTGTTGGGAGCCATTTCTGATATGCCTACTATTTATGTTTACAAGCTGCTCTCACTCCATCATTTCACCAAGATGTCTGCTTTTTTTTCCCATCTTTCCACACATTCCCTGCAGGCATTCTCTTGCTGTTTCTACTACAGCATTCCTGTATGCCACCCATTCTCTTTCTATATCCTGAACCTGCTTACTATCAGCTGTTTGGAACTTCTCACTGATCATATGCATGTACTTCTGTGTAATTTCCTCATCCTGGAGATTTTCTACCCTTATTCTTTTGCAAGCAGATTTCACTTTCTGTATCCTATGCCTAGAGATACATAGTTCACTACAGATCAGATAGTGATCCGTATCCCAGAAAAATCTCTGGAAAGCTGGTACATTCCGAACAGATTTCCTGAATTAGAAGTTGTTTAAGATAGAGTCTATTATGGATCTGGTACCTTTACCCTCCCAAGTGTAGTGTTTAATAGCCTTATGTTTAAAGAATATATACATAACTGCTAAACTCAAACTGGCACAGAAGTCCAGCAAACGCCTCCCATTCACATAAGCTTCCATATCTTCCCTAAGATTTACCAATCACCCTTTCGTATCCTTCAGTTCCATTAACAATTCTCGAATAGAAATCACCCATCGGCACTATCCTATCCTTGTTGCTTTCCCTGACTACAATATCATTAAAAGCTTCACAAAACTTATAAACTTCATCCTGATCTGCACCTTCACATGATGAATACACTGAGACATTTCTCATCCTTATTCCTCCAACTGCAAAATCCACCCACATCATTTGCTTATTTACTCGATGATGATGATGATGATGATGATGAAGATGCTTGTTGTTTAAAGGTGCCTAACAGCTATGGTCTTTGGGACTTGGCTTATTTACGTGCCTAACAGAAACTATGTTGCATGCAATTGTATTTTCCATGAACAGCCCTACCCAACATTATGCCCTTCCATTTTTAATACCTGTCAAGTACACTTCATAATCTTTTCCAAATTATTAAACCTTACCCAAATATCAGTTACTCCTGGCACATCCAGATGCACCCTCTTTGCTGACTAAGCAAGTTTTGCTTTCTTTCTACCATAAGCCCATTAATATTGATAGCTCACCATCAAATTTCATTTCATTCCCCAAGTTGTTTTCAAGGTGTCCCTGACCTGTCAAATGGGAGTGGTAAACCGTTACTCCCATAGGTCCGAGGCTTCGTTAAAAAATGTTCTGAGCTGGGTCAATTCTGTGAAGCAGGATGCTAGCCTCACTTAAACACAGTCCAAGTGTGGATCTCTCCTCAAATGGGTTAGGGACCACAGTTGATTGTGTAGTCCTAGCCACCTCAACATAAGGAGGGCCATGCCTCAGAATATGTCCCAGATGCCTACTCCCATTCCATAGCAAATGGTATCCCAACTCTCAGGACCACTTACTAGGCCACTCAGCCATTGCCCATGGTTCATGAACTTTGACGTGACTACAGTAACCCACATCATGAACCATCCTCAAATTATATTTTTATTTCATTTCAACAATTTCAACCTTGTTGTAAACAAACCGTAAAAGTGCATCTTAAGATAATGTAAACAAACTTTAAACCACTTGATAAGCATTTTGTTTTTTTGCTTTCAAGATTTTGAGAGTATGATGTATTGTGTCAAAGAGTTAATGAGTGGAAATGAGTTTTAAAACAAACCGACTTAACTAATTTAATAAGTGATACATTTGAGCTCAACTGAACAAAAAGATTTCGAAGATATAACTGAAGGGATTATTTTTGGATTTCCATTTCCATTGACCTTGTGAATTGTTATTAATGATTTATATCTTTTTACTTTTGTTCAGTTTTTTCCTATGTTGCACTGCCAAAGTTTTGAATAAATTAGTTTTGCAATGACTTCTCATTCATAAACTTTTAAATTGATCTTTCCTGCCTATTAATTTAAGTTTAGATTTTTATTTCAAAATATCACCTGGGATCACCCGTATTCAACCCAGGCATGAACAGCTGGCACCCAACTTATAAGCTAGAAGGTAGAGAGGAGTTGTCGTCCAGAATGTGGAGCCATATTGATCATGGAGGGGATGGAAAATGTGGGAAAATTTTGGAAAGTCCTAAATTTTGGGAATACGATTTTTGATACACATTTTAGTAGTGATGTTTAAATATAAATGTATTTATTTATTTTGCAAAATTAATGAGAACAGATCATGAGTACCAAATTAAGTGGATACAGACTCATGACAATCTCTTAGTAGATATACCCAATAAATAGAGGGATTGTAACAAATTCAAATGAGGTTCAAGTGGCTAGTTTATTCTTCAAATAAACTTAACCTCGAGCAGTAGCTAAACAATATTTGTTGTTTTTTGTGGAATGATGAGAAGACCTTGGTTTTATTTTGTTGGAAATGGCAGTAACAAATTCTATGACCCCACCACCAAAGCTGGTGTACGTGTACAAGTTCATCCATTGTGTTCATGCCTAACTTGGCCTTTACATCCTCATTCCAAGTACCCTCCTACCATTGTTCCAATCTCTTTTTACCAGGAATCATTCCAGCTACTTTCATGTTTGTTACTTCTAACTTAAGAAAAATATATCCTTAGTCAATCTTGCCTTTACTCTCATATAGCATAGTTAGTCTGAAAACAGACTGATGTGAAAATACTTTCCCACAGAAGCTGACTTCCTTCTTACAGAATACTGTTGATCGCAACTGTGAGGTCACTGCATTAGCTTCACTGCACCGTGATTCAATCACACTTACAATACTACCATCCTATGAGAGCACACATCCTAAATACCTGAAAATGTCTACCTGTTTCAACTTTGTGTCACCAATCTGACATTCATTTCCCTTGGATTTCTTACCTACTGCCATCAATTTAGTCTTAGAAACGTTAATTTTCATACCATACTCATTGAACCTATTTTCAATATTCAAGATATTCAACTGCAGGCTTTCGGCGTAATCTGCCATTAAGGCCAAATCGTCAGTATAGGCCAGACTGCTTACTATATTTGCACCTAACTGAATCACTCCCTGCCACTATGTGCCTTTCAGCAGATGATTCACATAAAATACGAACAGCAAAGGTGAAAGATTACAGCCTTGTCTAACCCTGTAAGTACCCTGAACCAAGAACTCACTCTAATACCAATTCTCACTGCTGCCTAATTATCAACATAAATTCATTTCATTGATTTTAATAATCTACTCTTAATCCCATAGCCCCCAGTTCTACAAACAACTTGTCCCTCATTCTTCTGCCATATGCTTTCGCTATGTCTATGAAATATAAACTTAATTGTCTATTCATCTTGTAGCATTTTTCAATTATCTGTGCACACTGAAGATTTGAATCTGACGGTCCCTCTGTGGCATGAAATCACACTGGTTTTCATCCAACTTCTTCCAACCACAGATTGCACTCTCCCTTCCAGGATGCAAGTGAACATCTTGCCTGGTACACTAATCAATATGATACCTCAATAATTGTTGCAATCCCTCCTGCTCGCTCCTTATAGATAGATGCAAGTACTGCTTTTGTCCAAGATGAAGGTACCTTTCCAACATTCCACCTTATTGTTCTTACTCTATGGAGCAATTTCGTCCCTGCCTTCACACTATTTTTCACCATTTGAGATCCAATTTCCTCTATTTCTGCTGCTTTATGACAATGGAGTTTATTTTCCATCCTTTTCCACTTCATCAAGTGTAATTTTACCAACATCATTTTCCTTCTCCCAATGAGATCAGTTGTTCATCAATTTACCAGGAAGATTACCGTTTACACTGAGAAGATTTTCAAAATATTCCTTCCACCTGTCCAGTGATTCCCCGCGATCTATCATGAGTACACCTGAATTACCCAGAACACTGTTCATTTCATTTTTCCCTCCCTTCCAAAGGTTCTTTATTTCTTTCCTTAAAGGTTTCCCCATTGCTTGACCTAGCCTTTCCAGGTCATTACAAAAATCTTCTAAAGATCTTCTTTTCTATTCAACAACTATTTGTTTCACTCTGTTTCTTTCATCTTCATACAATCCCTGTCTGCATCAGCACTTGT
The DNA here is from genome assembly GCF_040414725.1 of Anabrus simplex. Classification (NCBI taxonomy): domain Eukaryota; kingdom Metazoa; phylum Arthropoda; class Insecta; order Orthoptera; family Tettigoniidae; genus Anabrus; species Anabrus simplex. The sequence continues at coordinate 883,476,654 of NC_090266.1, forward strand.
TAGGAGGCAATTCTGATAGGCTTACTTTTTATGTTTATAAACCGCTCTTACTTCATAATTCCACCGAGATGTCCACTTTTTTCCCATATTTACACATAGTTGTTCTTAAGGCATTCTCTTGCTATTTCTACTACAGCATCCCTGTATGCCATCCATTATCTTTCTATATCCTGAACCTGCTTACTGTCCACTGTTTTAACTTCTCACTAATCATATCAATGTACTTCTGTCTAATTTCTTCATCCTGGAGCTGTTCTACCCTCATTTGTTTGCAGACAGATTTCACTTTCTCTATCCTAGGTCTAGAGATACTTAATTCACTAAAGATCCAATAGTGATCCATATCATCAAAAAATTCCCAGAAAACCTGCCCATTCCTAATAGATTTCCTGAATTCGAAGTCCGTTAAGGTATAGACTGTTATGATCTGGTGCCCATACTTTCCCATGTGTAGTGGTGAATGGCCTTTTGCTTGAAGAATATATCATAACTGCTAAACCCACACTAGCACAGAAGGCAAAAAATGCTTCTCATTCCTACTAGCTTCCTTACCTTCCCCACATGTACCAATCACCCTTTCGCATCCCTCAGTTCTATTTCCAACTCTCGCAAGGTAATCACCCATTAGCACTATCCTATTCTGGTTGCTGTCCCTGATTATGATGTCACTCAATGCTTCGTAAAACTTGTCAACTTCATCCTGATCTGCACCCTCACATAGTGAATACACTAAGATAATTCTTGTCCTCATTCCTCCAACTGTGATATCTACCCACATCATTTGCTTATTTATTATGCCTGTAAGAAACTATGTTGCATGCAATAGTATTCCTGATGAACAGCCCTATCCCACGCTCTGCCCTTCCATTTATAACATCCGTCAAGTACACTTTATAATCTCTTCCTCATTACCTGCCCTTACCAGAATATCATTTACTCCTATCACATCCAGATGCATCCTCTTTGCTGGCTCAGCTAGTTCTACTTTCTTTCCTCCATAAGCTCTAGTACTATTGATAGCTCACCATCGAATTACATTTTGTTCTCCAAATTGTTTCAAAGGAGACCCTGTCCTGTCAAATTGGAGTGGGACTCCGTTTCTCCCATAGGTCCAAGGCTTGTTTAAAATGTTCAGAGCTTTGTCAATTCTGTGAAGCAGGATACTACCCTTACTTACACACAGTCCAAGTGAGGATCTCCCCTCTAATGGATTAGGAACCACCAGTGGATTGTACAGTCTTAGCCACTTCAGCACAAGGAGGGCGTTGACTCAGAATATGTCCGAGATGATCACTCCCCATCCATAGCAAGTGGTATCCCAACTCTCAGGACCACTTTCTAGGCCACTCACTTATTACCCATGGTTCATGAAGTAGGACTTGACAACATTAACTCATACCATGTACCATCCTCAAAGTCTATTTTTAATTTAATTTATTTTAAATTGTTTTCATCCCAAAAAGTGCTAATGTGGTGTTAACACATGTTACCCACAAACCTGCCTATTGTAGTTAAATAGTTTCTCAGTTAGCTTTTTGCTTGTCATGAAATATTTGTATAGTATACAATATATCCTAGCTCTCTCATATGTACTTCTATTCAAAGCATACCTTACTTTTATTCTGTTGATATTTTGATATTATTTCACCTTTCTTTGAAGAAATGAAGAAATGGCTGAAGGAGGTGAGCATGAGGACTGTGGGTGTAAGTGGGAATTAGGATATATCAGGGAAGAGAAAATGTGTTTGAGGGATATAGTTTGTACTGAATTGGAGGACAGTAATTAAAATAGGTCTCCCTAAATAAATGTACAGAATATGACAGGTAGACCAGAGTGAGTGGAAGGTAATGGGTTAACTAGTGGAGGACAGGTGATCTAATATTTTAAATGGAAGGAAAACTAGGACCAAAGGTTTTCTTCAGGGAGATGGCCCAAGAGGTGTATTGGTGTGGAATAGGCATGAATCACTGCAGGTTAATCAGCAGAGGGATGTTTGGGATCAGGCAAATTTTATAGATGAGGTACTGTGTAATAGGAAGGGGATAGTAGGAAATGGAACTGTATAGCTGGGGGTAGGAGAAGAGAGGTGGAACGGGTAGTGAGAGGGAAAGAAGGGAGCAGGAAGCAGGATCTGCAGGGAGGGGATCTATTGTAGGTGGAGTTGAGGCTGTTGTCAAGGGCGAATCATTGTCAGGCATGTGGGGAAAGTATCTGGAGGAAACAGAACCAGGATAGACTGCTCTAATGGAATCAAATTGTAGCCTACTCTTGTCAAATAACATCAAGGGGTCTGTTGAACGTCTCCATCCGATGGATGTATCACCACCAACAGCATCATATGCCCTCACTCCATATGAACTTTGTGAAGAGGTTTGGAATTGAATCCAGGCTTTTGTCATGTGATTTAGTGATTGGAAATTGTATACCACCACCTCTGCTACCTTGCCAGATGACAGTCTGATGGTGAAATTTTTTCCACCAATGGGACTGGAACCAGCTAACCACCATAACCTGACTTGTATAGTACATAATTTACTTAAAGTCATAAACTAAGGGAGCTAGGAAATAGTGTAAACAGCTATATATATGTCGATAACCCACTACTGTCTCTGTTAAAAGCCTTATAATGCATTTATGTTGAAACTCAAACAAAGTATATTTTAAATACAATGTGTTTTGACTTGTCTTTCATAGGTGATGTTTTTCAGAGACAGTAAGGTGTTGGAATTTTCATGTAGATAGAATTAATTAATGTGCTTCTTGATGCAGCTTCCTGATATTTCTGTGCCACATATAGCATTATTTGTTTTTGTGCATGCAGATGATATACTGAATGAGACTGTAACTGCTATTTGTAACATAACGTTAACTTGGACTTCATGTTTCTAAAGTTTGCTCGCCAGTAGTCTATATTGTGGATGTCATCATAACTGACCTCTGTATAACTGGCTGAGCTGATGGATCATTTCGCATCCAGTTTCCCAAGATCACAAGAACCTGTGCTGGCTCCAATCCCACATTGCTTGCAGACAGGTGCAACTTAAACCATTGTTCTTACTGCTTACAAGACGGATCCATTTTTCAGTCACTTTACAAGCCTATGTTTCAAAATATTGTTTAAAATATCTTAAATTAAATTAGATGTTATAAATTGTCAGTTTAAGTGTTCATTTTGTTCAATCAATCAATAACCACTGATCTGCATTTAGGGCAGTTGCTCAGGTGGCAGATCCCCTATATTCTGTTTACCAAGACTTCCCTTAAATAATTGCAAAGCATTTTGAAATTTACTGAACATCTCCCTAGGTAAATTGTTCCAATCCCTAACTCCCCTTCCTATAAATGAATATTTGCCCCAGATTGTCCTCTTGAATTACAACCAAGGGCACAGTCTCAAGTATGTCGGTTAATTAAGAACTGACGGTAGTAGCTTTGTAAAAGTTATTTCAAGATTCCTCCTAAGAGAATAGCTATTCGAGCCTAAGTTCTTGAAAAGGTTCATTTCCTCTAGTTTAACATTCAGCATCTCTCTTGATCAAACCAGATATACGGACACTCAGAAGAATCAGTCTGATTTCTTACTTAGTTGATCCACGTATTGCTTTCTACAACTGGTATTACTCACATATATCAAAGCACAGAATTAATAAGAAGAAAAGTCTGCAATATTACTGGCTAAATCTTTTGCAAGTGATATTTCAGCATGCTATGAAAACCAGGATTATTGCCTTGAAAACTTCCAGAGACAGAGTTGAAGATAAAGGTTTAAAGTTTATAAATTTGATATAATACATTATATCATATCTCAAGTTCATAGTGCTATTAGTTTATGAGTAAGGGAATGTATTTTGAGGCAAATGCCACTGCTTCGATATGTTTTGGTTTCTAATGAAAGAATTAGTGTTAGTAATGATAAAGCATAGAAATTTGTTTTTTCTTTCTACAATTTGCTTTACATCGCATCGACACAGATAGGACTTATGGCGGCCATGGGACGGGAAAGGCCTGGAAATCGGAAGGAAGCAGCTGTAGCCTTAACTAAGATACAGCCCCAGCATTTGCCTGGTGTGAAAATGGGAAACCATGGAAAACCATCTTCAGGGCTGCCGGCAGTGTGGTGCGAACCTGCTATCTCCCGGATGCAAGCTCAGAGCTGCACGCCTCTAACCACATGGCCAGCTTGCCCGGTTACCAATGTATAGTGAAACATTATTTAGATAGACATTTCGAGTTCCAGTATTTTGATTTACATTGTTTTTGAATTTCACTGATGTCTCATTAACCTCAGCGTAACACTCGTCCGTTAAGAAATCAGTTGTTTTTATCCCGTTAGCATCATATTTATATACAATAGTAATGAATCCATAACAAATTAATAAAATTTCACTATCATATTTGAGATAGGCCTATATGATATACTTATTTATTTATTTCTTTCCTTCTGTCTATCTTTCTTAATCCACTTACCCTCCAGGGTTGGTTTTCCCATGGACTAAGCGAGGCATCCCACCCCTACTGCCTCAAGCACAGTGTCCTGGAGCTGAGACTTAGGGTTGGGGGATACAACTGGGCATAAGGACCAGTACCTCGCCCAGGCAGCCTCACTCCTATGCTGAACAGGGACCTTGTTTGGGGCTAGGAGGATTGGAAGGGGTAGACAAGGAAGAGGGAAGGAGGCGGCCGTGGCCTTAAGTTAGGTACCATCCTGGCATTTACTGGGCGAGTAGGCACTGTGGTTAGGGGCACACAGCTATGAGCTGGCATCCAGGAGATAGTGAGTTTGAGCCCCACTGTCGGCAGCCCTGGAGATGGTTTTCCATGGTTTCCCATTTTCACACCAGGTAAATGCTGGGGCCGTACCTTAATGAAGACCATGGCCACTTCCTTTCAATTCCTAGGCCTTTCCTATCCCATCATTGCCATAGACCTATCAGTGTCGCTGCGACATAAAGCCAATTCTAAAAGAAATCCAGTATTTGCCTGGAGGAGAAGTGGGAAATCACGGAAAACCACTCTAAGGAAGGCTGAAATGAGAATCGAAACTCTCTCTACTCCGTTCACCTCCCAAGGCTGAGTGGACCCCGTTCCAGCCCTCGTACCACTCTTCAAATTTTGTGGCAGAGCCAGGAATTGGACTCGGGCCTCCAGGGGTGGCAGCTAATCTCACTAACCACTACACCACAGAGGTAGATACACTATACTTTATGGAAGTAAACATACAGTGTACTTATTTTAAATTTATTTTGGTTAGATTGTTTAATGATAATATTTATGAAAAGGTATGAAATGCATCATATAATTATTTTCTCTTTTGTGATTTGACATAAGCAATGAAATACCATAGACTTTGTGGCTATACCTAAGTTGAAACTTCTCTTGAGATGTGAATAATAATAATAACGTACTTCATCATCATAGATCGTTATGTCTTTCAATGTCTAGTCTGCAAGCCTCTGTGAATTTGCTAAACACTGCCACAATCCTCGTATTTAAAAATAACACTTTTTGTTTGTTTACTATGTGTTTTACATCACACCGACACAGGTAGGTCTTATGGCGACGATGGAAGAGAAAAGGTCTAGGAGTGGAAGGGAAGTGGCTGTGGCCTTCATTAAGGTGCCTGGTGTGAAAATGGGAAAGCATGGGAAACCATCTCCAGGGCTGCCGACATCGGGGATTGAACCCACCATCTTCCGGATGCAAGCTCACAGCTGTGCACCCCAATCCGCACGGCCAACTTGCCCAGCATAAATAATAATAGTAAATGTCCTGAAATCTCATCCAAATCAATCTCTTTCATTTTAGTAAAGCATGATAATTCTCTCTCTTCTCCCAGGACGTGTACATTAGGTCTTGTTGTGGTCACATTAATTGGGTTAAAACGACTAAAAGGAGTAGGTAACTGCACCTGGGTTGTATACATGCCCACTGACCTGAAATCAACCAGCTGTTTTCTATTATAATATATCCACACCTAAGCATTTCATCAAAACGTACAGCACTGCACACATTTGTTATAAACAAGCATACGATAATATTGAACCCTACACCAATAAACCTAAGACTAGAAAGTTCCCCACTAACAAAGATTAAAGTACATGGTAAAACATAGTTCCTCTTCTTAATACATTTTGCTAGTATGTAATTAGAACATAATTTCCAAATGCTGCACATTTACACGCAAAAAGTATCACTATGGAAAACCTCCCATCACCTACATCTAACATATCAAATAAATTAATTCTGATTTACATGTAATAATGTATGTCTTGGGGTTGTGATATCTGTCTCTGTGGAATAATATAGTTTGTAAGTATCACTTTACAATTCATTAAGTCTACAACATACACATTTTTGAGAATAATATCGTTTGCAACAATTATTGCACTAGGTTAGTATAGAGGTTAGCAATATGGTGCTCAGAAAAATGCTTTCAACACTATGTGAAAATATGAATGATGAAATTAATTGAATGAACAGTTTGAGAGTCAATAAATGGCATTAAGTACCGTACAGTAGTGAGGAAAAAATGAAAATATAGCCTGCATGGGGACACAGTAATCTTAGGATTTTGAACAGCTATGAAAGAATGAAGAGCACCCACATTAACAATGGATAAATGACAAACAACTGAGAAAGGAACACGAACAAATGCAGAACAATGCAACAGCAATGAACACAGACACAACAACTGGATTACAACTGACAAGAGCGAGGAGTTAACAGTAGAAGATAATATTAAGTCACCTGGGTAGTAGTGGAGTTGCTATGGTAACTGGCTCTGCTGGCGAAAACCCCCTTGCCCCATGCCTCACCGGGCATGTGCATTCTTCTGATATCCGAACAATACCTAAGTGTTAATATACGGAATGAACTTCTTTGGGTTATTCTTCTGACCTCTTAATCTAGGTGCTAAATTTTTATTTCATGAACCTAAAATGGGCTCTCATATATGAAAAATAGATTCTAAAAAATGTTTATACAGCATCAATTTTATGTATTTCAATAAGCATTCATCAATTGAAATACCATTTTTATTTTGCTAAATTGTTGATAAGCCACGCTGAGTGGATCAGATGGTTGAGGCGCTGGCCCTCTGAACCCAGCTTGGCAGGTTCCATCCTGGCTCAGTCCAGTGGTATATGAAGGTGGTCAAACATGTCAGCCTAATATTGGTAGATTAACTGGCACATAAAAGAACTCTTGCGGGACTAAATTCTGGTACCTCAGCATCTCCAAAAACTGTTTAGGTAGTTAGTGGGACATAAAGCAATTAACACTATTATTATTAAATTGCTTATAACTCTTCACATGGAAATAGAGAACAAACTTCACTCCCCTTTTCATTGCTAACGTCACATTGTATATATCTTTACAATCTGATATGAAATGTGGAAACTCCCGTAACCAGTGGTTACGATTTGGATACCAAAACTTTCAGCATAAGGCACACCTCGAACAAAGAGACACTGAAATTTTCTCACAGAATAAACTGAAGAACTTCATGTCTAGTAGGTCATTGGACATACTCACCATCCAACTCACCCATCCTCATGCCACACAGACTACAGTCATGTATATCATTTAAGGACATCAGAGGATTGTGGTTTAGAACGTCCCTTTTTTAAGATTTTGTTTGAAAAGTATTATAAGAATATAGTGTTCAAGAGACTAAAAATGAGTCAGCAAATATTTTGGTTTCTCTGAATAAAATAAAAGCAGGATTAGTCTCTTTATTGGAAAAGTAAGAATTTTAGGAATGTAGAAAATTAGAGGAATTAATATCAATTTATGTTTTTACCCTTGTAAATATATGAAGATTGTAAAAACAACTTCATTGCAAGTTATCTCTTTGTGAACAATAGATGTTTTTTTCTAAAATCTGAGGTCTAGAAAACATATTAACAAGGTAGCAGAAAAAGTTGGACGGCAGAAAATCCTAATGGTGTTTGTGAAGTCCCTCATTATGATAGGAAGATTTGTGTAAGGTGTCCCATTAGTGCAAGATGAATAATTTGGCCTTTTTATTTGAAATGGCAGTAAATGTAGAGAGGTACCATGATGGACATTTTGATACCATTCTTCCATCAGTTGATGGCAGAAAAAAAATTGTGAGGGGTGTTCCTATAAGTATCAGACCATAATCATCCAGCAGAAGATTCCAGTCTTACAATGTTGCAAGTGCTTGCTGACAAAGTGATCTGTGCTGGTCTATTTCTCCCTCATTATCCAGATCAAACATTGTGGGATTTTTACTTGTAGAGTAAGGTGAAAGAAAAAGTGTATGAAACACATCCACACACATTGGAGGAACTGAAAGAAAACTTTATGAATGCAATCAGGAAGATTACAGCAGCAGAACTCACTTGCACGAGCCAGAGTGTGGTAACCAGATACAATGAATGTATAACCCAGAAAGGATGATATTTCCAGCATCTTTTATAAGGTAAGATTTTATAAAAGATTGTATACTCGCTTAGAGTAGGGCGGCTGCATGAAACACAATTTTGCCCAGGCAGTTGCCTTAGTGCAGTGTACGAAATTGGTGCATTTTGTCTATGTTTATAAGGGAGACCCTGCACATGGTAGGGTGCTCCTCCGTTTTTAAATTGAATTTACCTCAAAAAATATCATATGTGGAGATAACACATATTTACCCACCCACCTGCCAACTCTAGTGTCACTATTTTCTCAGTTAGCTTCTTGCTTGTCATGAAATCTTTGTTTAGTAATACAGTATTTTATAACTTATTCATATATACTTCTATTCTTACAATGAACTATTTTTATTCTGTTGTTATTTCCATTTATTTCACCTTACACTGAAGAAAGAAAAGAATGCCTGAGAACTGTGGGTGTAAGTGGGAATTAGGGAAGGTAAGGTAACAGAGAAGGGGGATGTTCAGGATATGTTAGGTAACCAATGGGGAGCAGAAGGAAATGGGTTACGTTCTTGCAAACAGGTGATCTAATGTTTTAAGGGAGAAGGAAAAGTAAGGCTAACAGTTTTTCTCATGGAGAGGGCCCAGGCAAGGTATTAGTGTAGAATCAGCACGAATCAATGCAGATTGATCAGCAGAGTGAAGATGGAGATCAGGAAAATTTGAACAGGAGGTCCAACACTGGAAGAAAGGGAACAGTGGGAAAGGGAAATGTAGAGTAGAGGATAGGAGAGAGGTGGACATCTAATTAGGGTGGGGATGAGGCTCTGCTCATGGATGAGTCAATCATCATGCATGCAGAAAAATTATGTGGAGGAAAGGGAGCCAGTGTAGCTTCCTTTTTGTGCACGGAATATGTTATTTTCTTTTTTCTTTTCATTACTGGTATTCCATAAAGGATGTTCAAGGAGTGCAAGTGTAGGAACTGTGGGTGTGACCAGGCATTAAGGAGTATGAGGGAGGAGTTGGAGAGTTTGAGGGAGGTAATTCAGATCCACTCGGAATACAGGATGGAAAATAGTCCTCCCTCAAACAAAGAATAGAATATAGTAGATGTAAAAGAGGGATGGAAGGAAGGTGGGTACTTGTAGAAGACAGGTGGTCCAATGTTTTAAGGGGAAGGATATTGCGGGCAAAGGGCTCTATTCATGATTAGAATTCAGAACAGGTCTCTATGAGAAATCGGTATGAGCCCATGCTGGTAGAACAACTGTGGGAAGATAAGGAACAGGGAAGTACTGCTGAGAAGTGTGGAAGTAGGTGGAAAGGAAAAGGCGGGAAAGGGAAATGTAGAATAAGAGATAGGAAAAACTGGTGGAACATGTTCAGGTGAGAGAGGAAAAGGAGGAGGAAGTAGTTTCTGCAGCAGTCAGGAAAGATAGGGCTGACCAGGAGAGGAGGTGATCAAATGAGTTGGATAGGGTTCAGGTTCTGGTCATGGGTGATTCCATTGTTAGACATGTGGGAAAGCGTGTGGAGGAAAGGAATCGAAGATAGAGGGATTATCCAGAAATTAGGTTAAGGCAGATATTGAGAAAAGTAGAAAAGAAAGAGGAGGGACAGGAGAAGGTGGTAGTGTTTTACTTTGGTACCTGCAACATAAGGCAAGTAGGTATAAGTACCAAGATAGTTGGGGATGTGTGAGATCTGGTTAATGCAGCATAGGTGATGTTTAAGGAAGCAGGGATAGTTATCAGTATACTACTGTGTAGGAGGAATACTGACTGGAAGGTGATAAGGGATTTAAATGAGTGGGTATGGAGTGGGTATGTGGGAAACTGAGAGTGAAATTTCTAGATCCTAATGGCTGGGTAGGAGATAGGGATCTGAACACAGATGGCCTTCACTGAAACCACAGTGGTATGTATAAGTTAGGAAATTTGTTTATAAGAGTTTTAGGGAGGTACTTTCAGGGAAATGGAGTGGACTGGGGAGCAGTGATAAGGTTAATGGTATCTGGAAGCTAAGTAGGGATGACATAAAAATGTTAGTGTTGAACTGTAGAAGTATTGTAAAGAATGGAATAAAACTAAGTAATTTAATAGATACATACTTACCAGATAATATAATGGGAGTTGAGTCATACCTGGATGAAGAAATGTTCTCATGGAACTGGAGTGTGTATTGTAGAGGTAGGTTAGGAATGGTAGGAGAGGGAGTATTCACTCTGGTGAAAGAAGAATTTGTAAGCTACGAAAAAGATTATAACATGAAATTCTAGCTGTAAGGCTCATCTCTAAAATTAATATGCAACCTGATGTCTCTGGAGTGTACAGACTGGGAAACGGTAGCACTGGTTCAGAATTATTTGATAAGATAATCAGCTATGTGGGAAACAATATGGAAAGGGACATGATTGCAGTGAGTGGTCTCAATTTACCAAATGACAATTGGTAAGGTAAACTTGACCAACAAATGGCAAATAAGTTAATATGGAAAGAAGAGTTGATTCAAAAAATGATGCAACCAACTAGAGGAAAGAATAATCTAGATGTGGTGGTGGTGGTAAAACCAGATGAGCCCTTTAGAGAAAATGAAGTAATAGATGGGATTAGGGATCACAATTCTGCCAATGTCTTAGTAAAAATAAATGTGTTAGGAAAGAAGATCTAAAATGTACGATTATTATTCAGTACCATATTAATATTTCTGATAAAACTGGCATGAGGGATTTTTTAAAAAGTAACTGTGATCAGTAGAAAATGGTAGATCAAAATGTAAACATACTGTGGGAAGTGTTTACAGCAATGGTTGAGGAATGTAAAAACAGGTTTGTAACTTTAAATGTGCTAAGGAATGGTACAGACCCACTATATTATAACAGAGAAGTAAAGAGTCTAAGAAGGAGGTACAGGTTGGAAAGAAATAGAGTTAGAAATTATGGGCGTCCATGCTCAGGAGCAAGGGGCGGGGCTCCTCCCTAGCTCTCAGGGAAAGGCAAAAATCTAATGTACTCATGTGTTTTTCTTTCAAAAGAAAATGATTTAAAGGTCAGTATTATGTAGAAGTGTTAATACCGCCCTCCGCCAACATGCAGGGGATACAGTGGGTGTAATTCTACTGCCATTGGTTGCACCATTTTCCAGTTCTTGAATCAAGTAATCCTGGTGAGGGTCCCATACACTGGAACCATACTCTAGCTGAGGTCTTACCAGAGACTTATATGCTGTCTCCTTTACATCCTTATTACAACCCCTAAATACTAAATACCTTCATAACCATGTGCAGAGATCTGTACCCTTTCTTTACAATCATATTTATGTGATTACCCCAATGCAGATCTTTCCTTATATTAACACCTCGGTACTTAGAATGATTCTCAAAGGGTACTTTCACCTCATCAACACAGAATTTATAACTGAGAGGACTTTTCCTATTTGTGAAACTCACAACTTGACTTTTAACACTGCTTATTACCATATCATTGCCTACTGTCTAACTCAGAACTTTATCAAGGTCATTTTGAAGTTGCTCACAATCTTGTAACTTATTTATAACTCTGTACAGAATAATATTATCTGCAAAATGCCTTATCTCCGATTCCACTTCTTTACACATATCATTTATATATATAATAAAACATAAAGGTCCAATAATACTGCTTTGAGGAATTTCCTTCTTAATTATTACAGGGACAGATAAAGCTTTGCCTACTTTAATTCTCTGAGTTCTATTTTCTAGAAACTTAGCCACGCATTCAGTGACTCTTTTGTCAAGTCCAATTGCACTCATTTTTGCCAGTAGTCTCCCATGATCTACCCTATCAAATGCCTTAGATACATTACCGTGATACAGTCCATTTGACCTCCTGAATCCAGGATATCTGCTATACCTTTCTGGAATCCTAAAAGTTGATCTTCAGTGAAATAACCATTCCTATACACAAACTGCCTTCTATCAAACCAATTATTAATTTGGCAAATGTGTCTAATATAATTAGAAAGAATGCTTTCCCAAAACTTACATGCATGCATGTCAAACTGACTGGCCTGTAATTTACAGCTCTATGTCTATCACCCGTTACTTTACACACAGGGGCTACTATAGCAACTCTCCATTCATTTGGTATAGCTCCTTCATTCAAACAATAATCAAATAAGTACTTCAGATATGGTGCTATATCCCCTGAAACCTTATCAATTCCAGCTGCTTTACTAGTTTCAACTTGTGTAGCTTACTGTAAATGTCATTGTTGTCATAGGTAAATTTTTATACTTCTTTAGCTTTAGTCACTCCTCTATCTGGACATTATCCTTGTAACCAACAATCTTTACATACTGCTGACTGAATACTTCTGCCTTTTGAGGATCCTCGCAAACACACACACACACACACACACACACACACACACACACACACACACCTTCTTCATTAATGATTCCTGGAATATCTCTTGGAACCTGCTTCTGCCTTAAAGTACCTATACATATACCTCCATTTTTCACAAAATTTGGATGACCGCCAATTATGCTTGCCATCATGTTATCCATAGCTGACTTCTTTGCTAGATTCAATATCCTAGTAAGGTCCTTCAGTTCCCCCTTACTTCCACAGCCATTTCTAACTCTCTTCCTTTCCATCCTGCACCCCCTTCTTAGTCTCTTTACTTCTCTGATACAATATATTGGATCTTTACCATTCCTTACCACCTTTAAAGGTACAAACCTATTTTCACATTCCTCAACAATTGCTTTAAACCCATCCCATATTTATTTATTGTTTTCCACCAATCATAGTTAAGTTTCAAATACTCCCTCATGCCTATTTTTCTTTGCCATACGGTACTGCATAATAGTCGTAATTTTAATATCTTCCTTTCTTTCACATTTATTTTTAACTACCACAAAAACAGCTCCGTGATCACTAATACCATCTATTACTTCAGTTTCTCTATAGAGCTCATCTGGTTTTACCAGCACCACATCCATAATTTTCTTCTCTTTAGTTGGTTCCATCTCTTTCTGAATCAGAAGCCCTTCCCATATTAACTTATTTGCCATTTGTTGGTCATGCTGCCTGTTGTTTGCATTACCTTCCCAATTGACTTTTGGTAAATTGAGATCACCCATTACAATCACGTTCCTTTCCTTATCAATTCCCCCATTGCTGATTTACTTCTCAAATAATTCTGAATCAGTGTCTGTGCTACCCTTTTCCAGTCTGTACACTCCAAATATATCAAGTTGCCTATTATCTTTAGAGATGAGCCTTACACCTAGAATTTCATGTTTGTCATCTTTAACTTTTTCCTAGCTTACAAATTCTTCTACTTTCACCAGAATGAGTACTCCCCCTCATACTATACCTATCCTATCTCTATGACACACTCCAGTTACGTGAGAAAATTTCTGCATCCATTATATCATTTCTCAGCCTTGATTCTATTCCTATTACAATATCTGGTGACTATTAAATTACTTAATTCTATTACTTTCTTTCATTACTTCTACACATGAGCACTAACATTTTTATGTCATCCCTACTTGATTTCCAGTTCCCTATTCCCTTATCACTGCTACCTAGGCCACCCCGTTTCCCTGAATGTACCTCCCTAGTGCCCTTAAAAGTAGGAAAGATCACAATATGAAGAAAAAGTTGGAATTCAAGAGGACAAACTGGGGCAAATACTCATTTATAGGAAGGCGAGTTAGGGACTGAAATAACTTACCAAGGTATATGTTCAATAAATTTCCAGTTTCATGAAATCATTTAAGACAAGGCTAGGAAAACAACAGATAGGGAATCTGCCACCTGGGCAACTGCCCTAAATACAGGTCAGTATTGATTGATTCTAAACAAATTTCCTAACTTATACGTACCACTGCGGTTTAAGTGAAGGCCATCTGAGTGTAAATCCCATCTATTAGGATTATTATGCAATACGAAATGGCTGAAGAGGATGAATTTATAAATTTTTAATAACCGATCATGATAAATGGAAAATGACAAATAAAAATATAAACATCCTTTGGGATAGGTTAAAAGCAATTGTTGGTAAGGAATTGGAAATAACCACTTTATAATGACAGAGAAATAAAGATTTTAATAATCATATACATGTTAAAAGAGATTAAGGTGGGAATAGGTGTGGAAGTAATCAGATAATGAAGGGATAAAGAAGGTAATTGAATTTTTCACAGCTAAGAATAACATAAGGGAAAATATAATTGCTTGGCATGATATTCATTAAAATTGAAAGTTCAGGTATAGGTACTTTAGGCAGGAACAGGTTCCAGCAGGAATATTTCAGGGATCATTAATGAACAAGGGGTTGTATATCTGGGGTTTACAGAATGCAGAAGAATTCAGTCAGCAGTATGTAAAGGTAGTTGATATGAGGATGGGAAGGGTGACTAATAATGGTGAATTACTGAAATTTACAACTTATAATAAGGATATTTATGAAAAGATTAAAAAGTTGAAAGCTGCAAAGGCAGCTGGCATTGATAAGATTTCTGGGGTATATTAAATACAATAGGTTGGGTTATAGTGCATATCTGAAATATTTATTTGGTTACTCTATGCATGAAGGAGCAATAATAAATGAATGGAAACTTGCATTAGTATTCTGAATACACATAGGAAGGGGTCATGAACATAAATAAGACAATAACAGGCCAGTCAGCTTGACATGTTTTTGTTGTAAGCTCTAGAAAAGCATTTTTTCTGATTATATTAGACACATTTATGAAAATACTAACTGGTTCAGTACAAGTCAGTTTATGATTAAAAAGGGTTATTGTACTCTGGTACAACTTGCAGGATTCCAGCAAGGTACAATTTATATTTTAGTTACAGGAGTTTCAAAGTGTTGCATTGCTATTATCTTATAGAAGCCTTTTGATTAGGTAGACCATGGGGTATTTCTGAAAAGAATGCTGGCTATTTGACTAGACAAATGTCTGGTTGATGTATGACTAAATTTCTAAACACCGATATATAATTCAGAGGATTAGAGTAGACCTAGGTGAAGTTTAAGTTGATACTGTATTATTTATATAGGAAATATAGGTTTTTGGGTTTGAGGCTCAGGTGATGGGTGACTCAATTGTCAGGCATGCAGAAAAAGTAGCTGGAGGAAACAGAACAAGGGTAGAGTGTTCTAAAGTATTAGGTTAAGGAAGTTATGGCAGATGTTGAGGAAAATTGAAGGAAGGGAGGTGATTACGGAAAAGAAAATTTTTCCAAGTTAGTACCGGTACCAATAATATAAGGCAAGCAGGAATTTGCACTAACATAGCTTGTGATGTTTAAGATCTATATCTGGCAGCACCCAAGAAGTTTTCAGAAAGGAGAGATTATTATCAGTGGGATAATGTGTTGGAATGATACTGACTAAATGGTGATTGGATATTTAAACTGAGTCCATGCAAATGGTATTTGAGAAATTAGGAGTGAGATTTGTGAGTCTTAATCAGTGGGCAGGATATAGGGATATATGGTACATTCAGAAGGTCTTCACTTTAACTCTGATGGTACATCTGATTTAGTCAGTTTATTTAGTAGAGTTATAGGGAGGAAAATTTAGGGAAATGGGTGGAACCAGAGAGCACTGATGACAATACCCTAAATTGTTTGGTGTCAAACTGTAGAAGTATTGTAAAGAATGGAATAAAATAAATAAAATAATAGAGGTATATTTACCATATACTGTAATAGGTATTGAATCATGGATGAGAAGTAAGGTTATGGATGCGGAAATTTTCTCCTAGAACTGGAGTGTTTATCATATAGACAGGCTAAAAGTATTAAAAGGGGGATATTTCATCCTTTGAAAGAAGAATTTCCTACCTATGAAAAATATTTACCACATACTGTTATAGGAATTGAATCATGGATGAGAAGTAATACTATAGATGTGGAAATTTTCTCTTAGAACTGGAGTGTTTATCATATAGACAGGCTAACAGTGTTAGAAGGAGGATATTTCACACTGTTGAAAGAAGAATTTCCTACCTATGAAAAAGTCCACAGCAAGCCTGTCCCTGATTCTGATGATGAATTATATGTGGGGAAAGACAGAGAAAGGAACGTTATTATACTGGGTGATCTTAAATTACAAAATGCTTACTGAAGAGGGAATACGAATGGCAGAAATCGTGAACAGAATTTGGTGAATAAGTTATCAAGGGAAGAACAGCTGAATGTGAAACCTGCTAGAGGTAAGTATATATTATGTATTGTGCTGATAAAACAAGATGAGCTCTTTAGGAAAAACTGAAGTGATAGATGGTACAGGTGATCATGAAGCTACTTTTGTCATAGCTAAAAGTAGACGTGATGAGAAATACTGTTGCAAAAGTAGGACTATTAATGCAATACCACATGGCTGATAAGGGGGGCATGGGAAAATCTTTAAAAACCGAACATGATAAATTGTAAAATGACAAATAAAAATGTAAACATCCTTCGGGATAGGTTAAAAGCAATTGTTGGATGAAGGTGTGTACACATAATGTTGGTAAGGTATTGGAAAGAACCTGTTTATTATGACAGAGAAATAGAGTTTAATAATTATTTCAGGTCAGAAGAAATTAAGATGTGAATAGGTGTGGAAGTAACAAGAGACTGAAAGGATTAACAAGGTAATTGAATTTAGCACTGCTAAAAATAACATGAGGGCAACCTTAATTGCTAGACATGAAATTTAGTGAAGATTGGAAGTTCATGTATAGGTACTTTAATGCAGGAACAGGTTCCAGCAAAAATATTCTGGAGAACATTAATGAACAAGGGGATTGGACATCTGAGGCTTTTAAAAGTATTCAGTCAGAAATATGTAAAGGTAGTTGATATAAGGATAATGTCCAGATGGGAGGTGTGATTAATAATTGTGAATTACTAAAATTTATAAATGATAATAAGGATATTCTTCAAGAATGGAAAAACTGCTGGAATAGATGAAATTTCAGTGGAGATGATAAAGGCAGCTGGAGTTGTAGGCCTGCAGTGGACATATCGGGTTCTCAGGAATGTCTGGGAGAATAAGGAGGTCCCTGAGGATTGGCAAAAAGGAATAATCATCCCAATTTTCAAGAAAGGTGATAAGAAAGTTTTGAAGAACTACAGGGGAATTACTCTAATATCCCATGTTGCTAAGATAATGGAAAGAATACTGGAAAGTAGAATAAGGTTGAGGGTTGAGAAGCAGATACAGGAAAATCAGTTTGGTTTCAGAAGTGGAAGATCAACAATAGAGCCCATTTTCATTATGAGACAACTAATGGAAAAGCATTGGGAGTACGGGAAGGATATGGTGATGACATTCGTTGATATTGAAAAGGCATATGACAGTGTCCCTAGGACGAAAGTTTGGGACAGTCTGGTGCAAAAAGGAATTGGACAGGGATTAATAAAAATGATCATGGCATTGTATAAGGAATGTTGTAGTTGCGTGCAAACACAAGTTGGCAGGACAAGTTGGTTCAAAATAACTAGTGGGCTGAGACAGGGAAGTGTTCTATCACCAGTCCTGTTTACAATAGTAATGGATGACATCATGAGAACAGCAAAAGCAGCATATGGAGGAAGAGAAATGAACATGATGTTATTTGCAGATGATATTGTGATTTGGGGAGAAGACGACAGGAAGGTTCAAGAACAGTTGAATGTGGTGAATGGGAAGATTGAAGAATGTGGATTGAAAATAAGTGTAGAAAAGAGTAAAACTCTTGTTATGACGAGAGGGGAGAAAGAAGGGAAAGGTCATATTAGACTTGCAGACAAGCCCCTGGAAGTAGTGGAAACGTTTAAATACCTGGGGAGTGAATTAATGGAGAATGCTCGACTGGATGCTGAGATTAGTAAAAGGATTCAAGCTGGAAGTTGTTTCTATCATAGTGTAAGAAATATGTTATGGGACAAAGATGTGCCAATGGAAGCAAAGGATACTATGTACAAGATGTATTACGTACCCATAACAACTTACGGAGCAGAAACTTGGACAATGACAAAGAAGGATGAGAGTCGAATACAGGCAGCCGAAATGAAATTCTTGAGGAGTATGATACAGAAGAGTAGACGAGACAAAATAAGGAATGAGAAAATCCGGGAAGAAATTGGAGTGGAAAAAATGAATGATAGAATAGAGAAGAGCCGACTAAGATGGTTTGGGCACATAAAGCGAATGAGTGACGAAAGAATGCCAAAAAAGGTGATGGAAATGCAAATCCAAGGAAGGAGAGGCCGTGGACGACCTCGATTGAGATGGAAGGATACCATTCAACGCAGCATTATAGAAAGAAACCTGGACTGGGACACAGTGTTGGAGGAGGAGTGGTGGAAAGACCGAAGAAAGTGGAGAGGAACCATATTTTCCCCTACCCGGCTACAGCTGGATAAAGGGAAATGATGATGATGATGATGATGATGAATAAGGATATTCATGAAAAAATTTGAAAGTTGAAAGCTGCCAAAGCAGCTGGCATTGATAAGATTTCTGCGGTATGTTAAAGTCACTAGGGTTTGCTATAGTGCATATCTGAAACATTATTGGTTACTGTATGCATGAAGAAGCAATAATAAATGAATGGAAGGTTGCATTAGTATTCCCACTGCACATGGGAAGAGGACATGAACATAAATAAGACAAAAACAGGCCAGTCAGCTTGATATGTGTCCTTTGTAAGCTCTGGAAAAGCATTCTTTCTGATTATATTAGACACACTTATGAAATTACTAACATGTTCAGTAGAAGTCAGTTCATGTTTAAGGAGGGTTATTCTACTGAGATTCAACTTGTAGGATTCTAGAAAGATATAATATTAATTTTAGTTTCAGGAGTTCAAAAGGGCAATATCGCTATTATCTTATTGGAGGATTTTGTTTACTGTAGGTAAATCATGGGGTATTACTGTAGAAAATGCAGGCTATTGGACTTTTTTTAAATGTGGATGGATATGTGACTAAATTTCTACAAATAAGATTTCAGAGAATTAGAGTAGGGGCTAGGTGAATTTAAATCCCATACTGTAAGGACTAACATGGGAGGGGCCTGAAGTGCATATTATTGGAGTTTAAAGTTTTTTTCATAAATAAATGGAGTGAGTAAAGAATTGCTTTCACAGATAAAGCCATTTGTGGATGATTTTATACTGTATAGTATAGTAAATAATTTACTAGATTATGAGCAAATATAAAAGACCTAGGGAAATTTGTGAGATGGACTGCGGATATATTATGGTGACAAACGGGATGATAAGTGCAGTTACAAGTTTCACAAAGAGGAAAAGCCCTCTCACTATTAATTGCTGTGTTGAAGGTGTGATTGTCGTAGGATCACTTTTATGTACCTAAGTGTTAACAAACGAAATTAACTTCCTTTTTGGTTAATCACTGGACGTTATAATTATAGGGGTTAAATTTTTATTTTATGTGCCTAACATAGGCTCCCAAATGTGAAAAATAGATTCCAAACTATATTTTATCCAGCATTCATCAATTAGATTACAATTTTTATTTCACTCCCTATATGTGGCTAATGTCACAGTGTATATATTCACTATCAAATGAGAAATGGGGAACTACCATAACCAGTGATTAATTAAAGATGATTAAGAAACCAAAATTTTCAGCATAAGGCACACATTGAACAAAAAAACAAACTGAAATGTCCTCACAGAATAAAAATAAAATTAAGAACTTTGTGTCTAGCAGGTCGATGGACTAGAAAATTGAATCTAGCAAAGAAGGCAGCTAAGAATAACATGATGGCAAGCATAATTGGCAGTCATATAAATTTTAGTGAAAAATGGAAGGGTATGTATAGGTATTTTAAGGCAGAAACAGGTTCCAAGATGGACATTCCAGGAATAATTAATGAACAAGGAGAGTGTGTATGTGAAGATCTTCAAAAGGCAGAAGTATTCAGTCAGCAGTATGTAAAGATTGTTGGTTACAAGGATAATGTCCAGATAGAGGAGGAGACTAAGGCCACAGAAGTATTAAAATTTACATGTGATAATGATGACATTTACAATAAGATACAAAAGTTGAAAACTAGAAAAGCACCTGGAATTGATCAGATTTCTGGGGATATACTAAAGACAATGGGTTGGGATATAGTACCATATCTGAAGTACTTATTTGATTATTGTTTGGTCAGAGGAGCTATACCAGATGAATGGAGAGTTGCTATAGTAAGCCCTGTGTATAAAGGAAAGGGTGATAGACATAAAGCTGAAAATTACAGGCCAGTAATTTTGACGTGCAATGTATGTAAGCTTTGGGAAGGCATTCTTTCTGATTATATTAGACATGTTTGTGAAATTAATAACTGGTTTGATAGAAGGCAGTTCGCTTTTAGGAAAGGTTATTCCACTGAAGATCAACTTGTAGGATTCCAGCAAGATATAGCAGATATCTTGGATTCTGGAGGTCAAATGGACTGTATCGTGATTGACCTGTCTAAAGCATTTGATAGGGTGGATCATGGGAGACTACTGGCAAAAATGAGTGCAATTGGACTAGACAAAAGAGTGACTGAATGGGTTACTATATTTCTAGAAAATAGATCTCAGAGAATTAGAGTAGGTGAAGCTTTATCTGACCCTGTAATAATTAAGAGGGGAATTCCTCAAGGAAGTATTATTGGACCTTTATGTTTTCTTATATATATAAATGATATGAGTAAAGGAGTGGAATCGGAGGTAAGGCTTTTTGCGGATGATGTTATTCTCTATAGAGTAATAAATAAGTTACAAGGTTGTGAGCAACTGCAGCGTGACCTCGATAATGTTGTGAGATGGACAGCAGGCAATGGCATGTTGATAAACGGGGTTAAAAGTCAGGTTGTGAGTTTCACAAATAGGAAAAGTCCTCTCAGTTTTACTGCGTTGATAGGGTGAAAGTTCCTTTCGGGGATCATTGTAAGTATCTAGGTGTTAATATAAGGAAAGATCTTCATTGGGGTAATCACATAAATGGGACTGTAAATAAAGAGTACAGATCTCTGCATATGGTTATGAGGGTGTTTAGGGGTTGTAGTAAGGATGTAAAGGAGAGGACATATAAGTCTCTGGTAAGACCCCAACTAGAGTATGGTTCCAGTGTATGGGACACTCACCAGGATTACCTGATTCAAGAACTGGAAAAATCCAAAGAAAAGCAGCTCAATTTGTTCTGGGTGATTTCCGACAAAAGAGTAGCGTTACAAAAATGTTGCCAAGTTTGGGTTGGGAGGAATTGAGAGAAAGAAGAAGAGCTGCTCGACTAAGTGGTACGTTCCTAGCTGTCAGCGGAGATATGGCGTGGAATGACATTAGTAGACAAATAAGTTTGAGTGGCGTTTATAAAAGTAGGAAAGATCACAATATGAAGATAAAGTTGGAATTCAAGAGGACAAATTGGGGCAAATATTCATTTATAGGAAGGGGAGTTAGGGATTGGAATAACTTACCAAGGGAGACGTTCAATAAATTTCCAATTTCTTTGAAATCATTTAGGAAAAGGCTAGGAAATCAACAGATAGGGAATCTGCCACCTGGGTGAGTGCCCTAAATGCAGATCAGTATTGATTAATTTGATTGACATACTCATCATTAAACCCTCCCATCCTTGTGAAAAAACTGACTAGAGTCGTGTATACCCAGGGAGTTTTTTATGGATTTCAGGGGATTGTGGTTGACAGCATTCCACATTTAGGGGTCATTTTGTTCAAAAAATATTTCAGGAATATGATGTTCAACAAATTAAAAATGAGTTGGCAAAATTTCTCTGAATAAAATAAAGGCAATTTAAATCAGTTCATTGGGAAAGTACGAATATTAAAAATGTAGAAAGTTACTGGCACTTGTGTCAATTTAGGCATTTTTAGGTACTAAAAGAGCACTTGTAAATGCATCTTCATTGTTAGTTATCCCTTCAGGACCAAGAGATATTTTTGTCTAAAATCTGAAGACAAGGAATCACATTAACGAGTTCACAGAGTGTGCCTACAGATTCCTTAATGTGATTTTGATGGTATTTAAGGATTGTAGTAAGGATATAACCAGTTTTCCCTGTCATCCTTCATTCCAGCAACACTCTCCATTGTCATTTCATAGCATTTATCGGTCATTAATATCACCTTGGGAGTGGCGACCCCATTGTAATAATAGCCTCTATGGTTCATTCATTATATCCCTGACCCGGTCAAAGACTGGAAAACAGGTTGTAGGTTACTTTTTTTTTTTTTTTTTTTTAATTTTCAGTAAGGATATAAAGCAGAAGGCATATAAGTCTCAAGTAAGACACAAATTAAAGTATGGTTTCAGTATATGGGACATAGAGTACAGTAGGACTACTTCACACAAGAACAGGAAAAAACCCAAAAGAAAGTGGCACAATATTTTCCTCTTGATTTCCAACAAAAGAGTAATGTTACAAATATATTGTAAACTCTGGGCTGGAAAGATTTGGGAGTAAGGAGACAAGCTGCTCAGATAAGTGGTATGTTCCAAGCTGTCAGTGTAGAGATGACATAGAAGGACATTGGTAGGCAAATAATGCTTGAATGGAGTTTTGAAAAATATTAAATATCATAATATGAAGACAAATTGTTAAAATTTGACCATCAACATATAGCTTACATTGACCTCTACAATCTCCAAAAGTGTTACCAGAAAAATCTAACATATTTGTGCCAGGAAGTACACTTAATGGTTTTCAATGTTCAGATATTAGTCACTTTGCTTAACCCTTTAAGTTTCTTTGGGATATATTCTTCCCACCTAGTATACGCTAGTGCTACAGAGAGATATCTAGTTCCCATCGTGCAAGGATTATGTAGTTTCATGTGCTGGACACAGGGAGTGCATAAATTGCCTCAGTCATATATGTACCGGTGCTCTTTGACCAGCAAGTCAGATGTTACCATGTGGGAAATATATATCCCTCTGGTTGCTTGAAGTTCTTTGCAGACGATGTTGTGTTGTAATAGGCGAGTTTGAAGCAATTTATGGAAAACCTGAGCCAAGGAGGAAGTCTAATTTGTAAGAACAGTTTTCTGTAACATATACACAACTAATATTATGCTTTAGTTTTGTGTCTTGATGCATTGACTTACAGTTATAAATGTTAAATGTCAAGTAATGATTCAGGTTATATTTTTGTTTAAAAATTTTGATGTTTCAGAAATAAATTCGGGTGCCACAGATCAAATTAACGGACTGCATATCAGTGAATTACATATTTAGTTGTTTGTGTATGCAATATTTTGTTGTTCTCTATCTCGGCTAAGTTGTTATACCAACTTGAAGTCATGTATGCAGATTTTTCACACCAATTTATCAGCATACACACATTGGTGTACATTTGAAGGCTGTTAGGTATACTTTAGCATCTGGGTATATGATCTAATTTGTAGTATGATACAAATGAACGTGTTTACACGCTTATTTTGTAGATTTGTATTTATTGCCAAGGAATATGGACAATATTGCGAAGTGGCTGGTAGGGGAAATTCCAGATGAGCAGGCAATAATGATGCTAGTGATGCTGAAGATTGCTCACTCAGTTTTGGTAAGTTTATTTAGCAGTTAGTTTGACTATTAAAATATTATTACTATATAGTGCCAACAATTGCAGTGATGGCATTTGGATACCTGCTGTTGATGGATGAAAACTTGAGTTATAAGCTTTATATATTTTTTCTCTCCGGAAGGAGATTTAATTTCACAGCCAGAAATGGAACCTTCCACCAGTGGTGAAGGAAGAGCGAAGAGGAAATACTGAACGTCTCTATTATTAGAACGACCTGATTCTGATTATTCTGAATTAGGATTATCTGACAACTCGCTGGCCGATCCAGACTTCATACCTGCTTCTCCAACAGCGGAAAGACATCCGTTATTCCCTGAAGTTGTGTCAGACAGCGACCCAACCCTTCCTTCAGAAGACATTGCTATGAGAAATACTAGAGAACGAAAGCCTCAGCCAGAAAGTTATGCTACTTGTGCAAAATACTACGTAATTTACTAGGTGGGAAATTATTATCCCAATGAACACCCCAAGAATGTCAGCTGTCGGGAAGTGGCAGTGGGATATATATTTCCCACCAAAAATATATCACTAAATGAATATGATTTTGTTAAATTAACATGAATGTATGATAGTCTATTGTATTTGATTCTAAACATGCAATAAAACTGATTTTTTTCAGTCTCCCAGTCTTTTGCAACTTAAAGGGTTTTAATTCAACAGGGTCATTTTGAGTTGCAACTCTTTTCCAGATTATAGTAAATAATCTATTTGTAGGATTCCAGAAAGATACAATATTTATTTTAGTTAGAGGAGTTTAAAAGGGCAGTATCGCTATTATCTTATTGGAAGATCTTGAGTTCAAAAGGGCAGTATCACTACTATCTTATTGGAGGATTTTGATAACTGTAGGTAGATCATGGGGTATTACTGAAAAAATTGGACTAGAAAAAAGTGGATGGATATGAGAGACTAAATCTCTACAAATTAGATTTCAGAGAATTAGAGTAGGGCCTTCTTCTTAATTCTCAATCCTAAGATTGGTTGGCAGCAATTCGTCTTCTCCACTCTTCTCTGTAATCCGCTAATCTCTTCATTTCCACATATGAGCCTGTTCCTACGTCATCTCTGATCTGTCTTGCATATTGCAGTCTGGGTCTTCCTCTTCCTCTTTTACTTTGAATCTTTCCTTCTATGACATTAACTATAAATCCATTGTGCCTATAGAGATGGCCAATTAACTGGTCTCTTCTTTTTCTTATTGTTGCTAAAAAGGTTCTTTTTTCACTTATTCGTCGAAGAACTTCTTCATTGGTGAGTTTTTCTGTCCATGAGATCTTTTCCATCCTCCTCCAGCACCACATCTCAAATGCTTCCAAACGTTTCTTATCACGTGCACTAATAGTCCACGTTTCTGAACCATACAAGGCCACACTCCAGACATAGCACTTAATAAAACTCTTCTTGGTCTCCACATTTAAATTCCTTGATGTAAGTAGTATCCTTTTCTTGTAAAAAGCAATTTTTGCTTGGGAAATTCTGCTCTTTATGTCAACTGAACTTTTTCCATCTGGAGTGATTTTACTTCCTAAGTAGGTAAAAGCATTTACTTGCCTTAGTGGTATATCACTAATTCTGATGTCGACTGCAATATGCTGGCGGTTGCATACCATAATTTCGGTCTTTTTTGTATTAATTTTCATGTTATACTTATCTCTCAATATCGTATTCATTCTTATTAATGCACTTTGTAGTTTCTCTTCGTTCTCCTCTATGACAGCTATGTCATCAGCAAATCGTATCATTTTGATTTCTACTCCATTTATCTTTATCCCTTCCATTTCCTCTTTGCATTCTTCAATTCCTTTCTCAATATACTCTACTCTGTATATAGAGTAGGGCCTAGGTGAATTTAAATACCATACTGTAAGGATTAAGAGCATTTTGTACACACCAATGATCATAAAAATTGTTTAACAAGTTTGTTTTTGAGAGGCAATCCTATAAACTGCTAAAATCTTTAAACTCTTCCCCTGAAAAGTCACGGATTTTGAATTGTTACCATTTCATTCTTGGCCAGTGATTTGAGTCACTCTATGATAAAATTCATGAATATTTTCTGGATTTGGCAGGATGCTCTGATCAGCCAGAATATTATGACCACCTACCAACTACCTTATAAACCTGTCTAGATGATAGCAGCATCACCTGACGAGGATTCATCAGACCATGGAACACTGTGCCACTGTGCTAATGTCCAGTGATGACTTCCACATCCCAATTTCTGTCATAGTTGCCCATGTCGTAGTGTTAACATTGGCATCATGCTGAAGGGAATGTGCGAATCCATCGTGTTCCAGGGGAACAGCTACATGACACCTGTACTGCAGGGTAGAGACAAGCTGGCGGTGTCTTAATTCTGCTTGGGGAACATTCATGGGATACCCATACTGCTAGTCACACACGCACAGTACATGTAGTAAGAGTGAGCAGGCTGTCAGTGTGCAGAATGGAAAAGACGCACGATCTATCAGAGTTTGACCAAGGGCAGATAGTGATGGGTCGGAGGCTTGGCATGAGCTTTTCGGAAACTGTATGACTTGTTGGGTGTTGGACGAGTGCTGTGATAGGTCTCTGCAACACATGGCAAAACCAAGGTGAAACCACGTTCAAGCATCGAGGGGTTGGGCGACCACCCCTCATTACAGATGTCGAACGTCGTAAGCTGGGCAGACTGATAAAACAGGACAGGCGACGAACTGTTGTGGAACTAACATCAAACTTTAATGCAGGACAGAGTACAAGTGTGTCTCGACATACAGTGCACCAAACACTCCTACGGATTAACCTCCGCAGACGACGACCCATGCATGTGCCAATGTTAACACTACGACATGGGCAACTATTACATAAAATCAGCTTCATGGTCCGTATCGCACTTCAATAGATTCACAATGAAGTATTTATTTATTTTCCACCTAGTCGATACAATGATTGCTTAAGGCAATTTTTAATGGTCAAAAGTGGTACATGTTTCGTATATTATCAACATCTTCAGCCACATAACACTGTTTAGATGAAAAATATATAAAATTGACATAAGATCTTATGTTAATTTCAAGGACACTTCCTCTAAAGCATTACTTTGTCAATTTTATATATTTTTCATCTAAACAGTGTTATGTGGCTGAAGATGTTGATAATATACGAAACATGTACCACTTTTGACCATTAAAAATTGCCTTAAGCAATCATTGTATCGACTAGGTGGAAAATAAATAAATACTTCATTGTGAATGGGCAACTATGACAGAAATTGGGACGTGGAAGTCATCACTGGACATTAGCACAGTGGCACAGTGTTCCATGGTCTGATGAATTCTCAACCTTCTTCACCATGCTGAAGGGAATGTGCGAATCCATCGTGTTCCAGGGGAACAGCTACATGACACCTGTACTGCAGGGTAGAGACAAGCTGGCGGTGTCTTAATTCTGCTTGGGGAACATTCACGGGATACCCATGGCTCCAGTAGGGCTCGTGTAAGGCACCATGATGGCTGACAAGTATCGTACACTGGGTGTAGACCACGTATACCTCTACATGACGATCATGTTTCCCAAAGGCAGTGGCATTTTTCAACAAGACAATGCGTCATGTCACAAAGCCAGGAGTATGACTGAGTGGTTTAAGGAACACAGTGGCAAGTTGCATTTGATGTGCTGGCTCGCTAACTTGCCAGATCTTAACCCGCTTGAACACATCTGGAATGTGATTGAAGAAGGCGTCAGAACTCATTGCTCCCCTCCCCAGAATTTACAGTTATTAGTTGACTTGTGTGTGCAGATGAGGTGCCAACTGACTCCAGCGACCTACCAAGGCCTTATTTCTTCCATGCCAAGATGCATTGCCACTGTTATATGTGTCAAAGTTGGACGTACTGGCAATTAGTTAGGTGGTCATAATGTTCTGACAGATCAGTGTATATTATACACATATATTTGATTCTCCATCAAGCACAAGGGTACAGGAAAACTACAATGGTACGATTTCAATCTCTTTTTTTGAAATTCCATTGAAATAACATTTGACAGTGGTCTCAGAGACAATAATATAGTAAAGATTTTCATTCTAAATCTCAAGGATTGTTTACTCCACAGTGTGTAAGTATTAGGTGATTACTAAAAAGCGTAATCCATAAATAACAAGTACATTTCAAATCAAAGGTGAACTGGAGGGAGTGTTGAAGGGATTATACATCAATACATTGAATATAAGAACAACAATAATGTGAAGATAAATCTGCAGGCACTTTCATATCACAACAACATGCAATTCTGACCCCAGTGGAATAGAAACTTAGAAAAAGAAATTGAACTTTTATTGCACAATTAGCATTTGTATCCCTTCTTCACATGGTGATTAGAAGTGGATTATATGTTTAGTTTAGGAATTTATGAGAAGTAACATGGCTCTATTCACACATTTAATGCAACATATTAAAATGATATTTTCCTACGACCAATTCATTGTACGGTAGAATTCCTGGTCAGATGTTGTGCAAAATTCTCCATGATTCTCAGTTTGCATATTGTACCTCTGACAACTGGCATGGGGCTCAGACTTTGATGACATCCCCTTTAATATCTGCCATACCAAAAAGGGTACATTGGTCCTTTAGTTTTTCCCATTACCCACCTTGAAGCGACATGCACAGCATGCCCCACAGGCCTTGGACTAAAAATCCACTTTTTCCTAATCATCTGCATTATTATCTGTCATACAATAAATATGCATATAGTGTAGTAAAGGAACAGAAATAACATATTCTTAAATGTTTGTTAAATACAGTTGATAGACCTAGTATGAATGAAAATATTTGAGAAAGATCTTGCTATAAATACCAACTACATGTGATGATCATGACACCATATTCACCTGATAACATAATCCGGAGTGATTGGAATCCAAATAAATTCTTTAGTTAAAATAATTCTACTAGTTTTCACTTTTAAGAACATAAAAAAAGATAGATAGATAGATAGACAGACAGACAGCCACAAAAATGAAAAGTTCTACGTCATGTTTCCTCGGTGTTCATTTACATTAAGAGGGGTTAATTTTCAAACCGAGAGAAATATTATACATCCTCTGATTTTCTCCTGTTATGAATCCTTCAAATAACTGTAAGTCTGAGAGGGTGTATGTCACTGGCTGCTGAGCATGAAGCACACAGAATGTAGTAATTTTTCCATGATTTGAAGAGTAAGTGAAATTATGCACATGACTAAAATTATTTAAAATGCAGGGGCATTCCACATATAGTCTACAGATTTCACATACAATCAATAGTGGAAGAGAAAATTGAAAATGAAAGTCTTCTAGTCTTACTATAAATCCCTATTCTACTGAGTGATTTTTAATGATATACAGTACAAATCAAAACCTGCGCCTGGATGAGTAGACACTAAAGATGAAGTTTGCTTGTGATCTATTCATATGTTTACCCATGATGATAGAACAAACAAGCAGACCAACCAACAAACAAACAGACAGAAAAGCCAAAACCTACTGATATGATCTCCAGTTGGCCTAACTCCACTTCCTATAAAAAATATTAACCCCTATTTCATCTCTTTAAATCTAACGTTATCTTCATATCGTGATATTTCCTACTCTTAAAAACACCATTCAATCTTATTTGGCTACTATTGTCATTCCATCTCATCTCTCCACTGACAGTTCAGAAATTAGTGCTTAGTCGAGCAGCCCATCTCCTTTCTTCCAGGTTCTCTTGGCCCAAATCTTGCAACATTTTCATAACACTACTTTTTGTCAGAAATCATCAAGAACAAATCGTGCTGCCTTTCCTTGAATTTTTTCCAGTTTCTGAATCAAGGAATGCTGGTGAGGGTCCCATACACTCGAACCATACTCTAATTTTGGTATTAGCAGAAACTTATTGCCCTCTCGTTTAAAAAATTACTACTTACTACAACAGTCCCTAACTAACTTCATAACCATATTAAGATGCCTTTGCTGGTGGGACCTAGTGCTTACAGTGCACTGTGTCTTCTGGAATAGGCTAGAGAAATGTTGTTACTTTCATTGACCTGTCTCAGTCTTATCCTTGGCTTTGACAATGTGAACATGACTGAGGCACAAGAGATGTTCGTAATGCCATTCCTTATGCAGCCAGTCCTTGCTATGAATGGTGTGAAATTTTTTTCCTAGGGTTGGTTGATACAAGCATTTCAGGGGGCTTGGCAAACCGAAATGTAATAGCAACATCTGCCTCGGTGAGGAAAACAACGGGAAGCTACGTCACTCCTCATTTTCCTAGGATGCCTCTTCAGTGATGCCTAGGCCATCTATGGCAGGTGATGGAAGAACTGTTGAGGATCCAACCAGCCTTAGGGCTGAGGACTGAACATACATACCATGTTAAGAGTTCCGTTACCTTTATTTATGCCTTGGCTGGTAGGACCTAGTGTTTACAGTGCACTATGTCTTCTGGTACAGGCTAGAGCAATTTTGTTACTTTCATAGATCTGTCTCTGTCTTATCCTTGGCTTTGGCAATATGAAAGTGACTGAGGTATGAGCGATGCTAGTAATGCCAATTCCTTATGCTGCCAGTCCCTGCTATGAATGGTGTGAAAATGTTGCTCATAGGTCAGTTGATGCGTTTCAGTGGGCTTGGCAGAATGATATGTAATAGCAAACCTGACTCAGTGAGGAAAGCAACGGGAACTACCTCACCCCTCATTTCCTTAGGATACCTCTTCAGTGATGCCTAGGCCATCTATGACAGCTGATGGCAGAGCTGCTGAGGATCCCACCAGCAGAAGCACTGACAGACTGAACATACATACCTTCATTTACAATCCAATTTATCTGATTACCCTTGAGGTACTTTAAGCCCATCAACACAGTAATAAAATCTGAGAGGACTTTTTATTTTGGTAAAACTCAAACCTGACTTTTCCCCCTATTTACCTTCATACCATTACCTGCTATCCAACTCACACAATTGTAAAGGTCTTTTTGCAGTTGCTCACAATCCTGAAATAAATAGTAAAAAATAGGGATACATCCATTATAAATTTGACCTTAATTTGATCTCTTTCTCCTGAAAATGATTGATATATTAGGAACTTTGCTATGAATCCAGCATATTTTACTAAATTTACTTTCTACCATGGAATGTCACAGTCAATGCAATTCTACCTATTCCACTTAAGAATATGAAAACATTATTGCATTGTTGTTGTATTTTTGTGTAGAAATCAACTAATTTTATGTTTTCATTTTATTTTAATTGACTCTGTTCAACAACATAGCTCCAAAATTCTGTCCTCTTTTCCAAAGAATAAATAATTATTGTCATATAGAGTTAAGCGATCTCCAAATGATGTGAGTTGTGAAACAAATACTGTAGAATCATTGGTAGTGGGAACAGATGTGAATTGAATGGGCAGGCTTTCTAAGCTAGGAGGTCAAATGACTGATGTAATAATGTTGTTCATGATAATAACTTAAATAAATTTTCACAATCTGTTTTACATCACATCGATACAGAAAAGTCATATCGCAATGATGGGATAGGAAAGGATAGGAGTGGAAAGGAAGCAGCAGTGGCCTTAATTAAGGTACAGCCCCATTATTTGCTTGGTGTATAAATGGGAAAACACAGAAAACTATCTTCAGGGCCACCAACAGTAGGGTTCGAACCCACTACCTCAAGAATGCAAGCTGATAGCTATGAGACCCAAAATCTACAGCCACATGCTGGTACCTAAATAATTGTAGTGGTTGCAATAATGATGTTAATGGTGACATGTAGTGATAAAGGGATATCTGTTACTAATATTACTACTACTACTACTACTACTACTACTACTACTACTACTACTACTACTACTAATAATAATAATAATAATAATAATAATAATAATAATAATAATAATAATGATAACAATAATAATAATAATAATAATTTTAAAAAATTCACTATGAGGAATCCAGTATTGGTAAGGTAAACAAATGCAATTGCACTGAAAGAACTTTTAGATTAAGCCCTTTTTCTGCTTAAGAAATAAAACTCTGAAACTAAGGGTATTCTTAAGGAATTATAATTTGGATGTGCTTTTTGTACTGTCTGGTGAATTTTGTCAAAACAATGAGGCTGGAGATTGTGCTGTATTTTGCTACTGCACGTGAAAAGGAGAAAAAGTCATTTTTTTTACAAAAATTGTGTTATGTCACATTCTGAATCTGCCTCTCCGTGTAAGGACGTACACTAAGGGTGCAACCTTACCCTTTCTCCCCTGTAATATTAAGGTATTGGTTTATAGTGACTTTTCTTGCTGTTGGGTCTTTTTCAGTGTCGGTAACCATACAGTTTAGGGACCCTACTTGCCGATACGACGTCTTACTGTTACCGTTAATCTGGCACGTTGGCAACGTTCAGTCACTGTTCTAGCGTGAATTGTGTGTTGCCACCGCATTGCCTCTAAAGTCACTAGCGATACATTTGCGAGAATATTTAAAGCATATTTTCTTTTTCTGTGGGATTGTAAATCTATTTGGCTAATACCAGGTAAGTAGAATTGTGGCATGTTCGGATAATGCATTTAATAACATAGTTTGTGTGAAATGATGAGCACATCATTTTATTAATTACGTTCCTATTTCGTCCCATACTTATACGAACAGAATTCGATTGGGATGTCTAAGAAGGAAGAAAAATCTGCAAAAACTCCTCCGAAAAGGAAACCAAGGTTACGTCCTTTACAAGCTTCAGGTCAAGAAATGCTTGTACATTGCTACGAGCAATTGAAACAGGAAGACGACGAAGAAGGTATCAGTCGTAGTGATACGAAGCTAATGGCAAGAGTTTCATTATTAACTGGGGTAAGTGTTCGTTTTTATCTTGTTTCTATGATAAGTTTCTGGCATAATGACAATCAGTTGAAAAGGAGCAGTATTTCATTCTGAACCTAACCTAACCTAACCTGATCATGTAGGCCTAGGCCTATACCGGTACCATGTCTTGTGTCGACTTCGATACGGTTCGTAGACTTAACCTTTGTGTATTCATGTTGACTTATGGTATATGTGTATGTAATATATTTCTGTGTGTGTATTCTTACAGTGTAGTTTCGGTTTAGTCCGAAAAGTAATAGGAAATTTCAAGAAGGGAGTTGAATTTTCTACACCAGGTAAACGCCGAAAGCGTGAACATCCAGTGACCGGCATAGACAGTTTTTCTAAGGAAGCGATAGCAAGGTTTATTTATGATAAATTACATAAAGGTAAGGTGACTTCATAAGGAATCTATTGCAACATTATTTATAGAAATTGGCACGCAGGTGAGATAAGCTCCCAGAAATGTTTTGTGCATGTATTGTCATACAGCTCTTTTGAGTCCCTTGTAACTCTCTTTTTTCTTCCCACAGGAGAAGTCGTAACTGTAAGAAAGGTTTTCGACCACATGAAAGCAAATTATGACACTTATTTGTACAAGGGCTCCGAAACATCATTAAGAAGAATTTTGAAGGCCATGGGGTTTGTGTGGAGTAAAGGTGATCCCTATGCGTATGTTAGAGAAAATGAAGACATTTGTTTTAAGAGATCCTGTTTTCTGAGGGAATACATGCGTAATAAGGACAGTGAGAAACCAAAACCTGTTGTTTTCTTGGATGAGACTTGGATTTTTATGAATGGTGAATATATATGTTATATATTACATTTTATATTTAAAAAATCTTGGAATAATTTATCTTCATCAGGTGTCTTTGGTTTCAATTGTGCATTTGTCTTTCAGGGTCACCCACATACTCCTGGAATAAACCACACAAATCTGGACATGATGTTCAAGGAGTAATTCGTCGACCTGTGTCTGAGGGAGGAAGACTGGTTATTGTTCATGCTGGAACGAAGGATGGCTTTGTACCTGGTATGTTCTTAATTTATTTTACTTCATTTTATTGTAGTGAGGTGATCTCTCTTTACATAGTTATGAGGGTATTTAGGGTTTGTAGTACGGATGCAGGGGGGGGCACATAAGTCTCTGATAAGACCCCAACTTAAGTACAGTTCCTGTGTATGAGACCCTCACTGGGATTACTTGGTTTGAGAATTGGAAAAGTTCAAAAGACAGAAGCACGATTTGTTGTGGGTGATTTCTGACAAAAGAGTAGCGTTACAAAAATTTTGTCGGGTTTGGGCTGGGAAGACTTGGGTGAAAGGAGACAAGTTGCTGGACTAAGTGGTATATTCCGAGCTGTCGGTGGATAGGTGGTGTGGAATGACATTGGTAGACGAATACGTTTCAGTGGTATTTTAAAAGTAGGTAAGATCACAGTACAGTGCTAAAGTTGATGAAAAGTGGGGCAAATATTTGGTTTTTTTTAAGAAGGGAGTTAGGGATTGGAATAATTTACCAAGGGAGATGTTCAATAAATTTCCAAATTCTTTGCAATTATTGAAGAAAATACTAGGCCTATCCCTGAAACTACATCTTCTGTCCTAAGTGCAGATCAGTGGTGACTGATTGATTGAAATTGACTGGCACTAGGTCGGAAGTGGCATTATAACTTACCGCTCATTGAGCTCTGTACGTGGTTTTTGATTTTGACTTCTCCACTGTTATTAAAAAGACTTGCAGGTATTCACTTTAGGCCAATGATTAACCTTAGAGAGGTATTTCAATCAAAACTTACTCAGTGTATTTTCATATAATATTACTGGATATTTGTATCAGTAAATTACTTGTATTGTAGGCCTATTTATTATGTTTATTCTGCATTCGACAATCTCCACCTGAATCAGTGCTTGATACCTGACTGTTGAACACCTTCCAAGCTTCTTATTTCTTACTGCCTGATATAGGTTCAGTGTTTGCAGCAATTACATTTGTTCTAAGGTATTGAAATGGGTGTTTATACTTATATCTTTTATGCAAGTGATCGTGGACTTCTAATCCAGATATAGGCCTACTAATGGAGATACATTCATGAGAGATGTTACGATAAAGTAGTGTAAGTAGTAATTAATTGACTTCATCATCAGGTGACTTTGCTACACAGTAGTTGGTTTTACTTAAAATCAGACAGCTTTTTGTATCATTCAACAGAAATCACATTTTTTATTAATAGGCCTATACTTTTTTTAGAACAAATAACTTCATACTAAAACTTAAAATTCTTACAGGTGCTGATTTGATATTTGCTACAAACTTGAAGAGAAATCAGGATTACCATGGTGCTATGAACAGCGAGAAATTTCAGATGTGGGTGAAGACGCAATTAATCGTAGGATTAAGAAATATAGGACCCTGTGTTATTGTAATGGATAATGCACCATATCACTGTAAGCTTGTTGAGCATCAACCAACAACGAAATGGAGGAAGGATCAATTAGTGGTAATTATACTTAATTGAATATTTCCTTCTACTGAATGATGTTTAATGATGTTACAGAAATTAATTTTTATTTTTCCTTTAATTTACAGTCATGGTTAAGGCAGAATGGAGTTTCTCCACCAGAAAATACCACAAAAGATGAGCTGCAAAGCACGTAAACATAAGTTTAGATAATGTTGTTTACACTCGTGTATTTGACTTTCATGTATGCATAACAATATTTCTCTGTTTCTTTAAAACCAGGTACATTGTTGACGAGATGCTGCACAGTGAAGGCCATACTGTCTTACGACTTCCTCCATGCCACTCATTTTTCAATGCCATCGAATTTGTATGGTCTGTGGCAAAACAGTATTATAACAAAACAGTGGCTTCAAGACCTGGTCACGGATTGGACAGAGCTACAGCTGTGTGGAAAGAATCTCTTGATCAGGTAGGCCAAGTGGAAATGTTATTTATTGGATATATGCAAGTGGAGTTTATAATATATTTGTCAGGTTGTGATACTTCAATATATCTTATAGGTGACAGCAGAGATGTGGAGAAATGAAGTAAAACACACTGAGAAGAAGATTGTCGAGTTCTACAATAATGAGGTGAGAGGTCTTCCTGAAGTGGAGGAACTAGTCATTCATCATGGAAGCAGTGAATCGGAGGAGGAAGATGAAGAAGATGAAGAAGAAGAAGAAGAAGAAGAAGAAGAAGAAGAAGAAGAAGAAGAAGAAGAAGAAGAAGAAGAAGAAAGAAGAGAAGCCGAGGAGTTAGCTGTACCATTGTAAGAGCCATTCCATGAGATTAAGAATGTTATAACTTTGCTGGGAAATAATACATTTCTGATTGCCCCGTCCTTTCTGATATAACGAAGTTACATTTCAAAATTGTGGGAATTGTGTATCTACAAGTTACAGGGCGGTATAGATGTGCAGGTGGGGATCAGTGTCCAATCGGAGTGGAATTATCTAGAACTGCTGTGGCGCAATGTGATGAGGAGCGGGCAAGGGGGGGAGAGAGAGAGGGAGACAGCACTCTGTCACCAATACACGATGTAAACATTGTACGCCTGTTAAAATACTGACATAACTTAAATTTTATACACTATCTAATGGTTTTCCACAGTTCTCTGAAAGTCACAACTCACGTATACTGTATATATATAGAGAGAATTACATATAAAAATACCTGTGTACACAATAAGTAGCCCACATATTAAATATAAATCAATTTGCTTTACGTCGCACCAACACAGATAGGTCTTATGGCGACAAAGAGGATAGAAGAGATAGGAAAGGGCTAGAAGTGGGAAGGAAGCGGCCGTGGTCTTAATTAAGGTACAGCACAAGCATGTGTCTGGTGTGAAAATGGGAAACCACCGAAAACCATTTTAACGGCTGCCGACGGTAGGATTTGAACCCACCATTCCCCGAATGCAAGCTCATAGCTACGCGACCCTAAACGCACGGCCAGCTAACTCGGTCATCTTTGAAAATGTCTTTTTCTATCAGCAGAGGCTTTTTTAAAATCGTCATATTTTGTATAGGCTACAGGAGATGTACAGTAGCCCACTGGTTTTCTGATTAAACATCATTTATTTAATCTATTGCATCAGTCTACTTACATACTCACTGTCCACGTACATCGGTAACCTCGTGATTCGATTATTGAAGTATTGTGCAATGATGCGACATACAAACTAAGAGAATACCGAGTGGTTCTTCCAAATATAAAACAGACAATTTCGAGTGGTCATGAGCATGACTCATAGTCATAGGGTAGGCTAAATAATAATGTTATTGGCTTTATGTCCCACTATCAACTTTTAGGTTTTTTTTGAGACGTCGAGGTGCTGGAATTTAGTCCTGCAGGAGCTCTTTTATGTGTCAGTAAATCTACTGACATGAGGCTGAGCACCTTCAAATACCACCGCACTGAGCTCGGCCCTGCCAAGTTGGGTTCAGAAGGCCAGCGCCTCGACCGTTTGAGCCACTCAGCCAGGTGTGGAGGCTAGAGAGCTGAGTTTAAGTAATTGTCGAACATCAACTAGTTATAAAGATACTGATTGATTAAACTAATACAGTAATTAGAATAACCTAATTGACTACCTACTTACAACCTAGGTACTTTGGAATTGTGTTCTATCTTTTTAACACTGCAAATAAATCCATGTATTGTTTAAAACTCCCTGTAAGAAGAGGACAGTGGATGCGAATAGGTATTATTTTCAAATGAGCTGAGCTCGAGAGTCCATTATAGCATACGATTTTTTCAGTGTACCATGACTCTGTATGTATTGCTTCAGAGGAAGTTCGGCTCCCCGCCAATGTCCAGTGTACCGATAATGAACCATGTGTGTGTTGTGTCTCACTGATCCATGACTGCGTACGATTCTTTCAGTGTGCCATGATTCACTGTGGCTCACTGCAGCGAAAGCTCGACTCCCCGCCAGTGTCCAGTGTGCCTATAAGGAGCCGTGTGTGTCGTGTGGCTCACTGAGCCGTGATTGTGCATGATTTGTGTGCCATAAGCTTGCCGTTCCTGTGAATCGATTCACTCGGACACTGAATGAATCGATACACTGCTTCGAATCAAGCACTCAGTAGCCTACACTAGTAGAGGTACATAGTACATTACCATTAAGATAGATAGCATTGCAAAGTAATTTGTCTTTACCATAATAACAATAATAATAATAATAATAATAATAATAATAATAATAATCGTATGGCCTCAGCTACCATGTGCAGACATTTCAAGTTGACGCCATCTGGCTGTCTGCTCGTCAATTTTGACGTTCCGTTATACTCTAGGCCCACTAGATGGCAGACCGAGTAAACCGAAACTCTCTTGGGCGTCTGTGGCTGAGATTTAATGAATTTTGTCGGGTAAACACCAAATGCGTCACCAGAGATCTTTTACATGCCGACATCGTACGACATGAAGTGTCGAATGGACTTTTTTCTGCCCTTCAAAAATCCGACTACCTCTGCCGGGTTTGAACCCGCTATATTGGGATTCGGAGCCGTCACTCTACCACTGATCCACAGAGGCAGCTGTCTTTACCATGAAATACATTGTCGTCGTACATGACTGAATTACTATCAATATATCTTAGAGAAACTGTAATGTACATGAAACCGAAATTGAGTTAATTTCCACGATACATTCTTCCTATATAAAGGAGACCATGTAGCTTATCCACCTTCATTTCAGCCACATAAATATTCAGCAAAAATTGCAAAATCACATTAAAGGACAAATACAATTTTTTAAGTAGAAATAGTCTGGAACATAGATTAGTGAGGTTGGACATCCTGCGCGTCATCATTCAGGAGTCGCTGTTGAACATACTGTACTTGTCAAAACTAGTAAGTTTCTATTTTACACAATAATAGTGAAATGTTGATGAAGACGACATACACCCAGCCCCCGTGCCAGAGAAATTAACCAACGGTGGTTCAAATTCCCCACCCTGTCGAGAATCAAACCCACACCCTGTGACCAAAGGCCAGCACGCTAACCATTTAGCCATGGGGCCAGACAATAATAGTGAAAAAGCATGTTCACTGCAGCTATTGTTGACAGGATATTTCTTCTCTTTAAAGAACAATGAGTACCACGAATTAATATCCTGTTTTGTTGATTCCTGTAAACTTTGTATGTACGGTTTTGGTTCGCC
Organism: Anabrus simplex; assembly: GCF_040414725.1. Taxonomy (NCBI): domain Eukaryota; kingdom Metazoa; phylum Arthropoda; class Insecta; order Orthoptera; family Tettigoniidae; genus Anabrus; species Anabrus simplex. Next base: position 883,515,651 of record NC_090266.1, read on the forward strand.
AGTTCCTAGCGTATCTACTGAATGAAAACTTTGTAGACCAATGGATTCAGTTTTATGTTTATTGCCTTCAGTCGTCACGACAGTTTTTTCAATGACAACAGTCGCTCAATTACAAATCCTGTCAAACCTAACCTAACCCTGCGACAATCAGTGGTTTTCGATGGATCACTACCTAACCGGTCATTATAATTTGTTTTCGGTGGATCACAACCAAACCTGTCCCTATCAGTGGTTTTCGGAAGAATACAGTGGTTTTGTCACAAGTCAATACAGAAGCTTGAATCAATGTGTGAAAATGGGAAAGTGTAGAAAACCCTCTTCAGGAATGCCAATCTCTAAGTCCATAGTCTTTTCAGCGTTGTCACACAGCTGAAATTCACTTTAGAAGTAATTGTAAAAAGTCGTATATAGGCTCTACAGATACATAGTACATTACCAATTCCATCTCGATTGCTATGATACGCACACTGCATAGCGGTTTTGCTCTATAGATAAATCATATTATAGTGAAAAAAAATTTGTTTAAAAAAAAAGATCTGTCTGGCATGAAGGTCCAGAAGGAAAATACTTTCATTGAATTCTTATTTATGTGCTCACCACCCTAGTAGGTTTAAATAAACCTTATAAATACGTTGTAAGACCCATTCTCGAATATGGATCTGCATGTTGGTTTAATAAATTCCCTAGAGAAAGTTCAAAGAAGAGCGATGCGTTTCGTAACTGGGAATAGAAGGAATACCATTAATTGGGAAAGTCTTGAATCTAGAAGAACTAGAGCTCGCCTGTGTGGTCTTTATAAGAGCTATACGGGAAGGGCTGCTTGGAGTTGTATTAGGAATAGGTTATAACCTCCCTCATTGTATCACTATTTGCAGCGATAGCCAGGAAGCGTTAAAAGCACTATGTGCAGTTAAAACAACATCAAAAATGGTATGGGAATGCCAAAGGATGTTAGATCAGCTGTGTGAATTTAGCTCAGTTACCCTATTACGGGTCCCTGGGCACACAGGTATCAGTGGAAATGAAGAAGCTGACAAACTAGCGAAACAAGGCTCAAAAGGTCCTTTTATAGGACCAGAGCCCTTCCTGGGAGTGTCACTCCGAAGCGTGAAACTGGTAATATCCCAGTGGACAAACCAGTCTCACTTAAGACATTTGGAAGAGGTTAACTATAGCAAGGCAGGCACGTGAACTTATCAAAGGGCCTAGCCAAAGTTATAAAAAGGTCCTGATAAATTTGAATAGGACCAGAATGCGAATGGTAGTTGGACTGTTGACAGGCCACAATACCTTACAGAGACACCTACACATCATGAAAATCAGTCAGGATCCGATGTGCAGAAGATGCGGTAGGGAGGAGGAGACCTCCGCGCATGTGTTATGTCAGTGTGAGGCTCTTGCAAGCACTAGACATCGATACCTTGGCTCACATTTCGTGAGCCTGGAAGACATCAGGAATGCCAACATCCGGGCACTGGTATCCTTTATAGGAGCACTAGGTCTGGACTAGGCAAACCCGTTTAAGGGACACAAAGGGTCTTCACAGACCTACGTGTGGAGCCCTGCGAAGGCAGGGTTCACCCATTCTTTATCTATCTATTTATCTAACCTCCCTCATACTTATCGAGAAATTATCATAAGCATAAAATTAGGGCCAGAAACCAGCATACGGATGTATTGGAAATAATTAAATTGTGTATGAAACTGTACATGATGCTGGATTTAGAATGACTAGTAGTATTTCTTGTAATATTTTTTTCCATGGAATTCCTTTTTGTACTTGAGTTGTTGTAGTTGTTGGGTAGTATGATTTAACTTTATTATCACTTGTAGTGTTAAGCTAGTAGTAAGTTCAATCTATAGTATTGTAATTTGTAGTGTTAAGTACTGGAAATACTTAAGTTGTGTGTGAATATGTATATAATGACACTGGATTTAGAAAGTTTAATTAGTAGTATTTCTTGCTTGTTGTAATGTTGTTGTTGTTGTTGTTGTAGGGTAATTACGGTTTAACTTCACTTTATTATCACTTATAATGTTAAGCTAGTAGTAAGGTCAACCTATAATATTGTAAGCCAAATTGTTAAGCACTGTAAATACTTAAGTTGTGTGTGAATTTGTATATGATGTTGCTCGATTTAGAATATTAAACTAGCAGTAATTCTTGTTATATTTTCCTTCCATATATCTGCTTCTTGTACTCTTGTTGTTTGTTTGTTTGTTTGTTTCTTTGTTGTAGTTGGGTAATTATGTTAACTTTATTATCACATTACTGTAAGTGACCGTTGCCACCGGGGTATTTCCCATTTGCAATTTATTAATAATAATAATAATAATAATGAGTGACAGAGGTTTAACGTAATTTGGAAGGAATGTTTTGCGTATGATAAATGAGTACCAGTTAACTATTGGGGGCAAAGGCGGTCATGCGTTGAGCTAACCACTCCACCCCACCCCACCAAGTGCCAACGTCATGGATAGTGGAAGCCTTCACCTTCCCCCTTTCCAATGGCTTTCATGGTTTGTACGGAGATGACTTTGCTTTTTGCTTTTTAAATATTAGTATTCATGTTTATTATGTTTGTTTATTCATACCCCTGCTTTGTAATTCAGTGACCATGGAATGGCTCTAAATGTTGTAAATTATATTTATATTTACTTGTATTTATTTCCTTTTTCCTTATTGCACACGTTTGTTGTTGTTATTGTTATTACTACTACATATCGCTTAACATGTAAATAAACTAATATTTAATGCAGTAAATAATGCTTATCTCTTCGGATTCATTTCTTCGTTGCGTATTCGTTTTGCTATGACAACATGACTTCTTTATGATATAAATAAATATAAAATAAAAGTATTTCTTCCCAAACATATTTGTTATACGTGCACCAATCAGAGAACCAACTAGGGAAGTACCTCTTACTAAGGTGCATAATGTTTTTGCATACATGTATAATTGAAGAATTGAAGATCCATATACAGGTAAGTGGGTCGCCCATGTGGTAGGCCTATTACGCGTCATAGGAAACTGAGTGAACTGGCTGTGCAGTTTGATCACATTGCTGTTAGCTTGGTTTCAGGAGATGGTGATGTATTCGAACCCCACAGTTGGCAGGTCTGAAGTTTTTTTTTGCCCGTCATTTTCATTTCAGGCTAGTGCTGTGTCTGTACGCTTATTTACATCTTAAATCCTAGCCCTCTTTCCTATCCAATTCTTGCATCACAACCTGTCTTCATGTGATTTAAGCCAATATATATGTAAAAATCTGGTAATGTTGTAAGCTTGAGATACACCAACTTGTAAGCTGAAAATATGTTTAAAATGCCAAATGCCGAAAACCGTAAAAGTTCTTAGTGGGATGTAAAGCTGTTAGCATTATTATTAAAAGGAAGGACATATGTCTTATGTGGTAAGTCCTTGAACTTGCAGAAACCGCAATGAATTATTCAATCTATATTCCCTCCCCCCTTTCTTTAAGAATGCAGTTATAGTAATGCATACATCAGAATCAGAATAAAGGCAGGAAATGTTTAACATTATTTTAAGCGAGTGAAGGAGAGAATGTATGACTAGCTCATGTTGGCGGATTCGAGTTCGGCGGTATTTGAAAGTGCTCAAATACTCCAGCCTCATGTCTAGATCTACTGGTACATAAAGAACTCTTGCGGGACGAAATACTGGCACCTCGGTGTATGTGAAAACGATAGAAGTAGATAGTAGAACTAATATTCAATTCTGCAGTGAGCTTGAAGCTGACCTAATTTCCGTTCACGTAGCTTGGCACATTAGTATTCCTATATGTTTCCTGATAACCGTGAAGATATAACCAGCCTGCAGGCTGAAAATATGCCCAATCTCTCTCCTTAGGCTACGGGTTACCGGTATTGAAGAGAGAAGGAAATGTTCGCGCAAAAGAAAGGGAAGTCATTGGACTTTCGAAAATCACACTGCAAAGACTTATTAAACAAATTGCATCGTTTAACACGCCCCTATTTTCAAGAATATGGTTATAGTACGCCTACTGCATATCAAAATAAAGACAGATATATGTAACATTAATTTGAGTGAGAAAGGGTGTTTATTTCCTAAATTTCTCATTGAGCGTGGAAACCGACTTAATTATGAATATCTTGATTTATTTCATCTTAACTTTTATCATTTACTAGGGTAGGGAAACATTTATTATCGGTGTTTACATTGAGGTTAGTTTGTTTGGTTATGTCTGGTGATTTTAATATGTAACCAGGCAGGTTGGCAGCAGTGATCAGCCATTACAAAATAGAGAAAAGAAGAGCATCGGGCGGCGATATTTACTTTCTGGGGTATTTCGTTACGTGGCTATTACTTTTTTTTTATAGCATATACTTTATGTGGTTACAAGGAGATAAGTGAATAATTGCATGTCTGTCCAGAAAATAAAGACTTGAACTCTCGTGCAATCTATGAAAATGAAAACTTGTGATACAAAAATTAGTTAAGTCAATTTATCCTTCTGACTCAGAATATTTAATGTGAATGCAGAGACCCCTCCCAACCTCAGCCATCCTCAAAGTGGTTTCCCATGGTTTCCACTTTTTCTCCAGGCAAATGCTGGGATGGTACCTAACTTATTGCCACTGCTGCTTCCTTGCCTATCTCATCCAATCTTCAAATCAACCACAAGGCCACTGTTCAGCATAGCCTGTGCAAGGTACTGGTCCTCCTCTCCAGTTCTATCCCCGACCAAATGTCTCACACTCCAGTACATTGCCCTTGTGGCAGTGGAGGTGGGATCGCTCACTGAGTCCAAGGAAAAACCAACTGTGGATGTTAATCAGACTAAGAAAGAAAAGACGGAAGTATATAGAGACCACTCAACTCTGTTTTCACAGTGTTTGGTTCACTTCTCCGCCCTTAATCAATTAAAAGTAGGTTTCCCATTAAAAATTCACTAACACTAGCACTGACCACCGGAATCATGCATGAGTGTAATTGTTGCCTACAGTAGCTAAAGGTGTCTTTCATCAACTGATTCATGTGTTGCAAAAGACTTGTTTACTTTATGGTGCTTTATTAGCAATAAAGACTTCAGTGCTGTGAACTGCTGTTAGCTGTCTACACTGTTTCCACTTGCAAAGCAACCATTCCAAGTAACTAAGACAGAGGAATGAGAATTTTATGATTTTTTAGCTCTTCAAAAAATTTAATTGATAAATTTGAAAATAGACAGTACAGGCAAGCAGTTCAAAGTCCAATAGAAGAAGGAAATGTCACACAAGATGGCACTGAGTAAATAAACATATTTTAAATGTAATTCATTTAAAATGAGAGGAAAAGGAGGTTGCATACACTTTCCATCCCAAGCATATATCAGTCCAGTGCTCATATCACTGGAAAGGAGAGAACATGTTACTCCTCTACATTTTTCCATCTTTGTGGGACATCTACAAATCAAGCAAGTGGTTAGCTATTACAAGAGCTATGTCTTATCATAGTAATCAAGCAGTTACTATTCACTGCAATTGAGTTAATTTCGTGTAAGTACGGTATGATATAGTTGTACAAATATTGATGCTAAGTGTTTATTTGTCACAATTACAATTAGTGATACTTTTTTAAGGTTTTACATGTAGTAGCTACATTGGCATTCATTGTATTATGTGCTGTAGGTTAGATTATATCTACTCTGTTTCAATTTTTGGTTGGTAAAAGAAGAAATAATATTCAAATTTTTACTTAAATATGAGTAGGTTTGTTGATAGAATAGAAAGAGGATAATAATAGAAGTTGTAACTTCCACATATTCTACATTCATATAGGCAATAGAAACAGCATATCCAACAGCAATTCACCAGTCCCACCTATCACAAAGGCAATAATTTCTTTAAATATAAAGCATGGTACATTTGTACATTTTTTTAAAGGAATAAATTTTGCACTATATACAGTATTTCACTGGTGAAATAGATAACAGTCATTGTATTATTATTGACTATCCCCATTCATTGTATTCAAATATTGCATTGTTGGCTACATTTGAATTCATAAATAACAGTCATTTTATTATTATTTATTATCCCCATTCATTGTATTCAAACATTGCATTGTTGGCTACATTTGAATACAAAGTGTACAGAGTTATCAACAAAAAAAAAATTATGATCAGCTCATTCCTGTATTGCAATAACCTTTTCATAGTTCAGAGAAGTTATTTCAAGTCTACAGAATAATTTATACTTTGCAATCATCCAGTATTTAATGGCAGTTTTAATTTCTGTTACCTTTGAGTGTGGGTTACTATAGTCACATCCTAGTTCATGAACCATGGGAATTGGCCGAGTGGCCTGTTAAGTGGTCATGAGAGTCGGGATGCCAGTAGATATGGAGTGGGTGTGGGCATCTCGGATGTATTCTATGTCATGGCTTTCCTTGTTCCCAGGCAGCTGCGACTATACAATCCACCAGTGGACCCTAACCTGTTAGAGGAGAGATCCTTACTGGGACTATGTGTAAGTAAGGGCAGCATCCTGCTTATTCTGTATTTTTAATGAACGTGCTCAGAATGTTTTAGGCCAGCCTCAGACCTATGGGAGTAATAGCATCCCACTAATGTTTGGCAGCTAAGGGACTCCTTGGAAACAATGTGTCCAACCAAATAGAATTTGATTGAGAAGTATAAATATTACGGTAATGGGTATTATGGTAATGAAGTAGAACTGGCTGAGTCAGCAAAGAGGATGTATCTGGATGTGTTAGGAATTAATGATATTCAGTAAAGGGAGATAACGAGGAAGAAATGGGAGATTATGAAATATGCTTAATGGATATTAAAAAGGGCATGGCAGACTGTGTGTAGGACTGTACATCAGGAATACTGTTGCATGAAAATTTCTTCTGTCATGCACATAAATGAGTCAATGATTGATGTTGGTAGATTTAGTACGGTAGTTGGAAAGAATGAGGACACGAATTGTGTCTGTGAATACACCATCCAAGAGTGCAGACAACAATGAAGTTGAAAAGATTGGAATGGGCAAGAAAATATCAGAAATGAACACAAGAAGAGTGGTGGAAGTCCTATTCAGTGATGAAAGTCATTTTAAGTGCAAGGTTGTATCATCTCACATATAAGGAGAAGCAATAATTAGAAAGTCCTGCTGAAGCACATCAGACATACAGTAAGGTTTCCACAAAGACATTTTGGGGTGTATTACAGTCAGGGGCCCTAAATGTTTGGTTCCTCTTGATGGAATGATAAACAGCAATAAGTACATCCCAATTACAGGAAGAAAAGCTGCCTCCAAACTGAAGAAAATGGCTAAGGAACTGACCGTTGAAAAAAAATTTCCCAGAAAGACCTCGCCCTTGCCAAATATAAAAAAATCAAAGACTTTATGATAAAAAATGGTTTCCAGTATTTGGACTGGTCTGGAAATTCACCAGACATTAACCTTACCGGTATAGAAAATCTTTTGGCAATTATAAAGAAACGGATGAGGAAAATGGACCGCCCTACCAAGGAAAATATGTTATGTACTGGAGTAAGAGTGTGGTTTCATGACCAAGTAATAAGGGAAATATGCAAGATTTCATTGGATCTATACCAAAACTGACTGAAAGGGTACTGACTGAAGAATGATCGGAGATTTAAAATAGGACTACAGAAAGGGTATAGGAGAAATTGGGAGTGAGATTTGTGGATCATAATTGGTTGGTAGGAGATAGGGACCTAACTTCATTGGTCTACACTTTAACTCCAATAGTACCGTACATATAAGTTAGGAAGTTTGTTAAAAAAAAGTTATACGGAGGTAAATTTGGGGAAATGGGATAGACAAGGGAGCATTCATGACAGTATACAAAGTAGGAAGTCAAGAAAGGTTTAAATAAAAAATTTAGTATCAAACTGTTGTGTTATTGTAAATAATGGAATATAATTAAGTGAATAAATAGATAAAATATTAAAAATTAAATTAAATTAAATTAAAAATTTAAAAAATTAAATATTAGGAATTGAATCATGACTGAGAAGTGATATCATGGAAGTGGAAATTTTTCTGGAACAGGAGGCCTATTGAGAGGGAAGGAAGTCCTCTGATATGATTTACCTTACTGGTATACTACTATTAGTAGGCCTATCTATCAGTGGCATATACTGAGGGCTACCAAGGTTATCAGTGAATTCCAAACCTCAATTGAGAATGATGGAAATCTAAAACTCATTATAATGTAAGCATCTGACACATTGTTCCATTTTCAAAACTTGAAAGTAGTGAGAAAAACGTTGCATGTATATCTGAGAGCAAGGCATCGGAGACTGATATTGCAGCCCAGATGCTCATCCCTCTCCCCTCAACTCACCTCACATGGCTTGCTGCTGTACATCGATAGGAGCGGGAACCAAGGAGCATGGGTGCCCATATGACAGTTTCTAGAGGGGGGCCCAGACCTGGGGGTAAGTATTAATTTTAATATTTTGGAAGATAAATGGCCATTTGTATTCTGCAGTAGAATAACCTACGGTATCCCCTGCCTGTTGGTGGGGGACGGTACTTCCGCTTTTACGTAATACTGACTTTTAAATCATTTTCTTGAAAGGAAAACACGCGATTACACTAGATTTTTGCCTTTCCCTGAGAGCTAGAGGGGGCCGCGACCCCACCATGCCCCCGGGCATGGGCGCCCTTGACAAGGAGATAGGTGTGTTAGGCTTCGTTCTGTCAGATCGCCACTCCTAACTATCAACCATACGTTACTCATAGCATGTACTTCCTCACCTCATATTTCTGACTTAATTATATAGATAACAGACTGCTAGTATTTTGCTCCAGTTTACTTCTACATCCTTGTAGGGAGACACTGCAGGGCTGCTGTTATAGGAGAAATATAGTTTTCTTTTTATTGGTAGATCTGCTAAAATGAAATGCAATTTTCTGGTTTAGTGTTCTCTTTTGTCGGTTGGAATTGAACCCATGATCATGGGCCGGACACCACCACTGATCTCCCGAGGAAGCTAATTAACCAGTGAATGATGGAACAATTGTACAATTCAACATTTTTATTTACTAATAATAATAATAATGGTGCATGGCATCTATATAGGCTTTGTGGTGACCTAATGAAGATAAAATGAATGGCGAAGATGTCATAAAAAAACCCAGTCCTCAAGCCAGGGGAATTAACACTGTGAGGGTGTTGATTCTGAAAATTGAACTGGGCCATCAGACCAAAGGCAAGTATTCTATCCATTCAGCCACAAATCCGGACTTTAATTTGCTAAACCTTAGGCTACCTTCTCCAATGATCAGGGGTTGAGTATTGGCAGTAGCAGAGGCCAGAGCAAAAGCTCATGAAGCAGCCTTAACAACACAGCAGGCTCCTCAATTGGCTGCAGCTCAAAACGCTAAAGGCTTGACATTCACTAAACTAACCATCAAAAAGCGGTAACGTAAGACTAGTGGTAGCCTACGTCTTGATCCCAGCATACGCCACTGCTATCTATCTTGCTTCTCGGTATAGTTTTGCTAAAAATTGTAAGGTCGTTTCAAACCTTAGGCAGGAACACCAGTCGACGAAGGTAAAAAAGGATTACTATTGAAGTTCGTATAATAATAATAATAATAATAATAATAATAATAATAATAATAATAATAATAATAATAACTTGATAATAATAATAATAATAATAATAATAATAATAATAATAAAAAAGCTCAGGAAAAATGCAAAACAGCACGAATTCAAGAATGCATTTGTAATTGAGAGAAAAATCACTTTATAAAGGATATTAACCCACTTCACATTCATTAACTCTTCAAATCATTAGCCTATCGGTATGGTACCGGTACTCAATCTATTCCGCCATTTTGAAATGCGGATTTGTATCTTGTCGAGACAAATATCAAATGCAAAGCAAAAATGATCGAATCTGAACTAGGCTGTAGGCCTACCTACCACTGATCAATTAATGAAAGGCTACCGGTACTTCAGACTGCAATATAGTTTCACATAATATGAGAGTACAAATACAGGATCAAACTTTACCTGGAAACTGTTTGCATGAAACACGTCTTCTACTTTCAGAGATGACGCCGTGGCCGTGAGGTAGATCAACAATGGTTTTGTCACCGTATATATCAATACTCCTCCCTCTCTTCACCCAGAATCTTTATCGCTTGCTCGATAAAAAGTAATGTTAATAGACCTAATACTAATCTCAGGAAAACTGTGAAAATAAGTGGAGTCAAGAATGCATTTATAATTAAAACAAGAAAAATTTCGATATAACTTAGGTTACAAACCATTGTCACATTCATCACGGTACACTCTTCAAATCATTACCGATATGGAATTTAATTTTTTCCGCCATTTTGTGACGCAGATTTGTTTCTTGTCGAGACTGAAATATCGAATGCGAAGCAAATATGATGAAATCTCAACCATGCAAGTGATTAATTAATGAAACAATACTTCAGACTGCAATTTGGATTCACATATTAGAATACAAATGCAGGCTTTACATCTTACCTGGGAACTGTTTGCGTGAAACATGTCTTCTTCTTCCCAGATGACGCCTTGAGGCAGATCAACAATACCTAGTTGTTGAGCACAGAATTTCTATATCTACACTCTTCTCCCCTTCACCCGAAATTCTTTATCGCTTGTCCGGGAATGAGATAAGGTTCCGTTCAGAATAAATATTTCTTGGAAAGGAAGCTTTCTCATTTGATTGACCCTACGGTACGGAACTCTTCTATTAGTAGGCCTACCTATCTTGATTAGGCGTATAGTTTTGGTAAATACCGGTATCTTAAGGGCGGTTCCAATATCAATATGAGTAAAAGAAAAGAAGGAATGCTATTGAAATTCGTATACGGTGGAGTAGCCTATGCGTTTATAATAATAATAATAATAATAATAATAATAATAATAATAATAATAATAATAATAATAATAATAATAATAATAATAATAATAATAATAATACACATAAAAGCAGCAAAACATGCGGAGTCGAGACAAAGGCAGTAATTGCACTGATCTATATGCAAGGGAACAGGGAGGAATGCAACAACAATCAAGGTAAATACTATCAAAATCACATGAAGGAATCTGTAGACGCACTCTGCAAACTTGTTAATGTGATTTTACTCAATGGAAAATGCTAAATAAATATGTAAACATCCTATGGGATGGGTTAAAAGCAATTGCTGGAAATAGGTATGTGCCCATCTAAAATTGGTAAGGAATTGAAAGAACCAGTTCATTATGACAGAGAAATAAAGAGATTAATGTGCAGATACAGGTTAGAATGAGATGGAGATGGGAATGTGTGTAGGAGTAAATGATAGATCGAAGGAACTTACCAAGAAATTGAATTTAGCATAGCTAACAATAACATGATGGCTAATGTAATTCCTAGTCATGGATTTTAGTGAAAAATGGAAGGGCATACAGCCTATAGGTATGTTAGTGCAAAAACAGGTTCCAGGAAGAGTATTCCAGGGATCATTAATGAACATGGGGTTTGTGTATGTGAGGCAGAGGTATTCAGTCAGCAATTTGCAAAGATATAAGGGTAACAGATTGAGGAGCTGACTAATACTAGTGAATTACTGAAATGTTCTTATGATAATAAAGATATTTTGAAACAGATTAAAAGTTTGGAAGCTAGAAAAGCAGCTGAGATTGATAAGATTTCTGGAGATACCGGTATTTTAAAAGCAATGGGTTGGGATATAGTGTCATATTTGAAATATTATTTGGTTATTGTATGCATGCAGGAACATTAATAAATAAATGGACAGTTGCAATAGTAGTCCCAGTCATGGGCGCCCATATGACAGTTTGTAGAGGGGGGCCCTAGACCTGGGCGTATGTAGAATTTTTAAAATTTTGGTAGGTAGATGAATGGTGACTTGTATTCCACAGTAGAATAACACCCATGATATCCTCTTCCTGTTGGTGAGGTCAGTACTACAACTTCTACGTAATACCGACTTTTAAATCATTTTATTGAAAGAAAAACACCTGACTACATTAGATTTTTGCCTTTCCCTGAGAGCTAGAGGGGGGCCGCGGCCCCCTCTTGCCCCCGGGCACGCGCGCCCTTGGTCCCAGTGTACAAGGAATAGGGTGATAAACATAAAGAAGACAAATACTGGCAAGTCAGCTTGACGTGTGTTCCTTGTATGCTCTGGAAAAGCTTTCTCCTGATTATATTAGACATATTTGGGTAAAGAGTAACTGGCTTGGTTGAAGACAGTTTACGTTTAGGAAAGGCTATTCCAATGAGGTTAATCTTGTAGGATTCCAGTGAGATACACCATATATTTTAGATTTAGGAGTTTAAATGGTCTGTATTGCTATTGTCCTATCGAAGGATTTAGGGGAAAATAGGAATTATAGGAATATAGGTACTAACATCAATTTAGACATTTTTAGGCACTAGAAGACCACGTTTTTAAGCTTGTATATATGTGAAACTTGTAATTACAACTTCATTTCATGTTACCTCTTTGTGAACAATATATGTTTTTGCGTAAAATCCGAGGTCTAGCAAAAACATTAATGAAGTTGCCGAATAAGTTTACAGATCTCTTCATGTGGTTTTGAGGGTATTTAGGATTTGTAGTAAGGATGTAAAGCAGAGGGCATGTAAGTCTCTGGTAAGACCCAAATTAGAGTATGGTTTCAGTGCATGTGAACAACACAAGGATTATGTGACACAAGAACGGGAAAAGTTCCAAGAGAAATCAGCACAATTTGTTCCTTCTGATTTCCAACAAAAGTGTAAAGTTACAGAAATGTTGCAAAATCTGGGCTGGGAAGACTCTGAATTAAGGAGGCAAGCTGCTCTATTAAGTGGTATGTTTTGAACTGTCAGTGGAGAGATGTCATGGTAGGACATTGGTTGACAAATAAGCTTGAGCGGAGATTTGAAAAGTAGGAAAGGTCAAAATGTGAGGATAAAGTTGGAATTGAAGAGAACAAATTGCAGCAAATTTTCATACATATATAATGAGGAGTAAGGGATTGAAATAATTTATCAGTTGAAATGTTTGATAAATTTTCAAGTTCTTGGAAAACTTTTAAGAAATACTGTATCTTGGTAAACAATTAACACAGAATCTGTCACCTTGGAAACAGTCCTAAATGCAGAGCTTTGGTCGGTCGGTCGGTCGGTCGGTCAGTCGGTTGGTCAGGTGGTTGGTTGGTTGGTTGGTTGGTTGATGTGTTTCAGTTTGCTATTGAATCGCATTTTGAACAAGTAACTATTATGCTTGCTGAATTGAATGCAGTTCTGATACACTTTTACCTTTCCTCTTCTAGCAGTATCAATTTATTTCTGAAAATATCGAAGCATTACTACATTACTTTAAGTCCAGGCCGAAAATAAAAGCAATAATCTGTGTAGTACTTGTGTAGATCTTTAATTTTTTGATCAAAAAATGTGCATGCTTTGCTTCACCCATTATCTATAGCACTAACTTTTTGGTCAACAGTGAATCAACTAGATACTCCTTTTCTGCTTCATAGTCCATTAAAATAAATTTTGCCAATCCTTGTTGGTCTGATCATGCATGGGTAATACACTGACTGACAGAGCAAATGCGACACCAAGAAGGAGTTGTCAGAACTCTATGCCAATTGCAGGGTAGACTGACGTCACTGAGGTATGCTCATGATGTGAAATGCGCCGCTGTGCTGCGCACGTAGCGAACGATAAATGGGACACGGCGTTGGCGAATGGCCCACTTCATACCGTGATTTCTCAGCCGACAGTCATTGTAGAACGTGTTGTCATGTGCCACAGGACACGTGTATAGCTAAGAATGCCAGGCCGCCGTCAACGGAGGCATTTCCAGCAGACAGACGACTTTACGAGGGGTATGGTGATCGGGCTGAGAAGGGCAGGTTGGTCGCTTCGTCAAATCGCAGCCGATACCCATAGGGATGTGTCCACGGTGCAGCGCCTGTGGCGAAGATGGTTGGCGCAGGGACATGTGGCACGTGCGAGGGGTCCAGGCGCAGCCCGAGTGACGTCAGCACGCGAGGATCGGCGCATCCGCCGCCAAGCGGTGGCAGCCCCGCACGCCACGTCAACCGCCATTCTTCAGCATGTGCAAGACACCCTGGCTGTTCCAATATCGACCAGAACAATTTCCCGTCGATTGGTTGAAGGAGGCCTGCACTCCCGGCGTCCGCTCAGAAGACTACCATTGGAATGGCGGAACGTCGTGTTCTCCGATGAGTCACGCTTCTGTTCTGTCAGTGATAGTCACCGCAGACGAGTGTGGCGTCGGCGTGGAGAAAGGTCAAATCCGGCAGTAACTGTGGAGCGCCCTACCGCTAGACAACGCGGCATCATGGTTTGGGGCGCTATTGCGTATGATTCCACGTCACCTCTAGTGCGTATTCAAGGCACGTTAAATGCCCACCGCTACGTGCAGCATGTGCTGCGGCCGGTGGCACTCCCGTACCTTCAGGGGCTGCCCAATGCTCTGTTTCAGCAGGATAATGCCCGCCCACACACTGCTCGCATCTCCCAACAGGCTCTACGAGGTGTACAGATGCTTCCGTGGCCAGCGTACTCTCCGGATCTCTCACCAATCGAACACGTGTGGGATCTCATTGGACGCCGTTTGCAAACTTTGCCCCAGCCTCGTACGGACGACCAACTGTGGCAAATGGTTGACAGAGAATGGAGAACCATCCCTCAGGACACCATCCGCACTCTTATTGACTCTGTACCTCGACGTGTTTCTGCGTGCATCGCCGCTCGCGGTGGTCCTACATCCTACTGAGTCGATGCCGTGCGCATTGTGTAACCTGCATATCGGTTTGAAATAAACATCAATTATTCGTCCGTGCCGGCTCTGTTTTTTCCCCAACTTTCATCGCTTTCGAACCACTCCTTCTTGGTGTTGCATTTGCTCTGTCAGTCAGTGTATTTAATTTACTTCAATCCAGTAAAAGGAAGGAAAGTCTGAATTCACTGGTTTTAGTAATACTAGAAAAATTTACACAAAATAATATCAAGTTAGAGTTATTTAGTTCAAGTGTTTCCAAACAATTGGACTAAAGAATGACATTAAGCTCTAGAATTCTTTTCAATATCATTGTTGAAGCATTTAACTGTTATTGTTCCTTTATATGGACTATAAGAAATATGCTGATCATCAGTAAACTAAACATCAAGAAGATGGTACCTACATCGCCGAGCTTGACATTTTCTTAGGAAAGTTCTGCACTGCTTTGACCAGTAACTCTCATGTCATTTGCAGCTGGACTGTCAGCTGCATATTAGTGATTTTCTCAACATTCCTTTCCTCTGTCTCAGAGTGCATGAATTATTATTATTATTAGTCTAATATTATGCTAAAAATCAACTAATAAATCAATCATTGTAAAATACATAGTACTTTGTGCACTGTAAAATTTTAGAAGATTCATGGCAATGAAAACAGTATGCTTGTAAACTTTCCTTCATTGTACAAGTACTCTGAGTAGACCCTACCATAAACTAGGGTGACTATGGTCACAGAATTCTGGTCCATATATATGGATGCCCATATTATGGCCTTATACAAAGCATAATAGAAAAATATTTGTCAAAAACAAAAAACCTTCTTGAAAACAATAATACACAATAAGCTAATTCACCTTGCGATTCTTTATCAAATATATTACTGGATTTCTTCCTAAATTGAAGTTTCTGTAGACCCACTTTTCAACCAGTCACAGAGAGGCAATTCTGAAATATCAAAGGCCCATCCTACTTCTTTTATAGAATGCCCTGATAAGATCACTTGAGTTCCAGCCTTCATTTGCTCCTCTGATAACTGGAATCCCTTCTCATGTAATATCACAGCCTCTTCATCATAAAGAACAATAACTTGAAAATGCCTGTATGGGTCACTGTCTCTTGTGATGAACTAATATCATGCAGTCATTCATTGCAAGACATTATCTAACAACCACTGCGCATTATTATACCAAAGTGCATAACCTAAAATAACTTCCAGCTTCAATGCCGGTGATAATAAGAAACAAATGAAATTGGGTGTGAAATAAAGCTTAAACTCATTGTTTTGCTAATAAAATTACAACCAAGTAAATGATCCAGAATTCCAACAAAAACAGTACAACACAATACACTTCTTTCACAATGCCTAGAAGGAGGGTGACATTACAGAGCCACACACTAGACAGCAGCACAGATTAGAGCTCAGTTCTTCCTGATAGATACAAAACATTACAATGTGCAGTACAGTATAACAAGGCAAGAATCCCCCTCCTTCCCCTATGGATAAATTACAAAGACTAACATAATGCACAAATGCCCCATGTACAAACAAAAGGCAAAGATACCGTACCATATTGTCATGTTGACAAAATAGCCCGTTATCTATAGCACTAACTTTTCAGTCAACAATGGATCAACTAGATACTCTTTTTCTGTTTCATATGATATAACAGAGGGAGATTATTTGAAATGACCACATAACAAGTATTATTTTATTATTAGAAATGACCATATAACAAGTATTAGGCCTCCAGGTAATAAGTAGTAAAGTTCTTTGGTGGCAGCCCTACTTCAGTGGGTGGCAAACATGATCTCATGAGTCCCAGAACACACTGATCCAGTGTTTAGCTTTTGATGTGATCCAAGCTAAGGGTTAGATGTGAAGGCTTCAACAGTATCAAAGGCAGAGAAGATGGACTTTGGAATAACTCTGATGGTGAGAGGGGAAACCCTCCTGGCCAGGTAGAAAGCAGGATTGCCACTCCCTGATGGAACAAAAGGGATTATTTCAGGCTAAGAGAGGAAATCCTAACAGAAAAATCAGCTGGCCTAGATTGTATAAGAGGCAACTCCTTCATCAGGATTTGAGCATTGTAGATTAATAACTGACACATCCAATAATACACGGTTACTGAAAGATCGGTGAAAAGGAACTGAATGGATAATAGGAAGATGACCTTTAGCATGATAATGGAAACTTGAGTTGGAATATGGAATGCACAGAAAATGTGACATACATACATACATACATACATACATACATACATTATCATTATAGACTGTTATGCCTTTCAGCGTTCAGTCTGCAAGCCTCTGAGAATTTACTAAACATCGCCACAATCCTCGATTTGCAACTTGTGTTGTGGCCTCATTTAGTTCTATACCTCTTATCTTTAAATCGTTGGAAACCGCGTCTAACCATCATCGTCTTGGTCTCCCTCTACTTCTCTTACCCACCATAACAGAGTCCATTATTCTCCTAGTTAACCTATCCTCCTCCATTCGTCTCACATGACCCCACCACCGAAGCCGGTTTATGCGTACAGCTTCATCCATCGAGTTCATTCCTAAATTAGCATTTATCTCCTCATTTCGAGTACCCTCCTGCCATTGTTCCCACCTGTTTGTACCAGCAATCATTCTTGCTACTTTCATGTCTGTTACTTCTAACTTACGAATAAGATATCCTGAGTCCACCCAGCTTTCGCTCCCGTAAAGCAAAGTTGGTCTGAAAACAGACCGATGTAAAGGTAGTTTCGTCTGGGAGCTGACTTCCTTCTTACATAATACTGCTGATCGCAACTGCGAGCTCACTGCATTAGCTTTACTACACCTTGATTCAATCTCACTTACTATATTACCAACCTGGGAGAAAACACAACCTAAATACTTGAAATTATCAACCTGTTCTAGCTTTGTGTCACCAATCTGACATTAAATTCTGTTGAATTTCTTACCTACTGACATCAATTTAGTCTTCGAGAGGCTAATTTTCATACCATACTCATTGCACCTATTTTCAAGTTCCAAGATATTAGACTGTAGGCTTTCGGCACAGTCTGCCATTAAGACCAAGTCGTCAGCATAGGCCAAACTGCTTACTAGATTTCCACCTAACTGAATCCCTCCCTGCAATTTTATACCTTTCAGCAGATGATCCATGTAAACTATGAACAGCAAAGGTGAAAGATTACAGCCTTGTCTAGCTCCTGTAAGTACCCTGAACCAAGAACTCATTCTACCATCAATTCTCACTGAAGCCCAATTGTCAACATAAATGCCTTTGATTGATTTTAATAATCTACCTTTAATTCCATAGTCCCCCAGTATGGCGAACATCTTTTCCCTCGGTACCCTGTCATATGCTTTCTCTAGATCTACGAAACATAAACACAACTGCCTATTCCTCTCGTAGCATTTTTCAATTACCTGGCACATACTGAAAATCTGATCCTGACAGCCTCTCTGTGGTCTGAAACCACACTGGTTTTCATCCAACTTCCTCTCAATGACTGATCGCACCCTTCCTTCCAAGATGCAAGTGAATACTTTGCCTGGTATACTAATCAATGAGATACCTCGATAGTTGTTGCAATCCTTCCTGTTTCCTTGCTTGTAGATAGGTGCAATTACTGCTTTTGTCCAATCTGAAGGTACTTTACCAACGCTCCACGCTAATTTTACTACTCTATGAAGCCATTTCATCCCTGCCTTCCCACTATACTTCACCATTTCAGGTCTAATTTCATCTATTCCTGCTGCCTTATGACAATGGAGTTTATTTACTATCCTTTCCACTTCCTCAAGCATAATTTCACCAACATCATTTTCCTCCTCCTTATGAGCTTGGCTGTTTGCAACACCACCATGATGATTTCCTTTTACATTGAGAAGATGTTCAAAATATTCCCTCCACCTCTCCAGTGATTCCCTGGGGTCTATTATGAGTTCACCTGAATTACTCAAAACACTGTTCATTTCCTTTTTCCCACCCTTCCTAAGATTTTTTATTACTGTCCAGAAAGGTTTCCCTGCTGCTTGACCTAGCCTTTCCAGGTTATTACCAAAATCTTCCCATGACTTCTTTTTGGATTCAACAACTATTTGTTTCCCTCTGTTTCTTTCATCTACGTACCAATCCCTGTCTGCCTCGGCCCGTGTTTGGAGCCATTTCTGATAAGCCTTCTTTTTACGTTTACAGGCTGCTCTCACTTCGTCATTCCACCAAGATGTTTGCCTTTTCCCATCTTTACATACAGTTGTTCCTAGGCATTCCCTTGCTGTTTCTACTACAGCATCCCTGTATGCCACCCATTCACTTTCTATATCCTGAGCCTGCTTACTGTCTACTGTTCGAAACTTCTCACTAATCCTATCCATGTACTCCATGTACTTTTGTCTAATTTCCTCGTCCTGGAGATTTTCTACCCTTATTCGTTTGCAGACAGATTTCACTTTCTCTACCCTAGGCCTAGAGATACTTAGTTCACCACAGATCAGATAGTGGTCTGTAACATCGAAAAATCCCCGAAAAACTCTTACATTCCTAACAGATTTCCTGAATTCAAAGTCTGTTAAGATATAGTCTATTATGGATCTGGTACCCCTAGCCTCCCATGTGTAGCAGTGAATAGCCTTATGCTTGAAGAATGTATTCGTAACAGCTAAACCCATACTAGCACAGAAGTCCAGCAAACGCTTCCCATTCCCATTAGCTTCCATATCTTCCCCACATTTACCAATCACCCTTTCGTATCCTTCAGTTCTATTCCCAACTCTCGCATTGAAATCGCTCATTAGCACTATTCTATCCTTGCTGTTGACCCTGACCACGATGTCACTCAATGCTTCATAAAACTTGTCAACTTCATCCTCATCTGCACCCTCACATGGTGAATACACGGACACAATTCTTGTCTTAATTCCTCCCACTGACAAATCTACCCACATCATTCGCTCATTTATGTGCCTAACAGAAACTATGTTGCATGCAATGGTATTCCTGATAAAGAGCCCTACCCCAGACTCTGCCCTTCCCTTTCTAACACCCGTCAAGTACACCTTATAATCTCCTATCTCTTCCTCATTATCTCCCCTTACCCGAATATCACTTACTCCTAGCACATCCAGATGCATCCTCTTTGCTGACTCAGCCAGTTCTACCTTCTTTCTTCCATAAGCCCCATTAATATTGATAGCTCCCCATCGAATTCCATTTTGTTCGCCAAGTTGTTTCCAAGGAGTCCCGCGCCTGTCAAATGGGAGTGGGACTCCATTACTCCCATAGGTCCGAGGCTTGCTTAAAGTGTTCTGAGCTCGGTAAATTCATGAAGCAGGATGCTGCCCTACTTGCACATAGTCCAAGTGAGGATCTCTCCATTAATGGGTTATGGACCACCGGTGAATTATATAGTCCTAGCCGCCTGAGCACAAGGAGGGCCACGACTCAGAATATGTCCGAGATGCCCACTCCCATTCCATAGCAACTGGTATCCCGACTCTCAGGACCACTTACTAGGCCACACTCAGCCGTTGCCCATGATTCACGAACTAGGACGTGACTACAGTAACCCACAAACATGAACCATATAGGAAAAATCATAGAGGTAACAAGAGAGATAAGGAGGTAAAAGCTGGACATTCTGGACCTAAGTGAGTCAGATACAATAATTTTGGTGAAATGGGGACTCAGGGTAGGGAAATACTGCTGTTCACAGGCAGAGAGGAAGGTGAACAGCATAGTAAGGGAGTCAGATATTTGCTTACACGCACAGCAAGAAACATTTTGCTGGAGTGGTAACCACTCTCAGCAAGAATCATAGTGGCTAAATTTCCATCCATAGTTAGATCAATCACCATGGTGCAGAGCTATGCACCAGCAAAAATGACAGAAGAAGAAGATAGGGACCAGTTCTACAGCAGGCAACACAAAGCCATGACCAAAGTAAAAAAATGGGACATCATTATTGTTGTGATGAAGTATCTGAATGCCAAAGTGATAACCAAGGCTTGGAAAAACCATGGTAAGGCATGGCATTGGAAAAAGGAATAACAATGTTGACAAACTCATCAAGGTATGTATAGAAAATCAAACTGACCATGCCACCATCAGTAGAACCTAACATTCATTCCTGTTAGGTAAGGAACAAGTGAACAGCATGTACAGATGTACAGTATGAGCAGCAACCATCAGCTACTGGTAGTTGCTCTCTGACTGAAGATTGCTGCAACTTGGCCTACTCACCATCAAAGAAAAAAAATTACAACATCCCCAAACTCACCAACAACGTGGGCCAGGAGGAATTCTCATTTGAGCTGAAGAACAGATTCAATTAACCATCTGGAGAAGGAGAAGAAAACAACATGATTCTGCAAAGGAAGAATGTGGAAAGAACATTTGTTGACACTTATGAAAAAGCACTGGGCAAGAGAGAGTATGACAAAGAAGAGGGGTCATAAAGAAAACATGGAAAGCAGTGGAAATCTGAAAAAAGTATAAGGCACATTTTTGTTTTACAAAGATGAGAGAGGAAAACTTGCACCACATCAGATTTCAACAAGTCCAGTCAACCTGTCACAAGGATCTTTCAGCAAGGCAAATGGTCATTGACCAACAGTCTCATACAACAAGCTGAAATAGCAGTCAAAACTGGAAACAGCAAAACTCTATGATAATATGGACAGACTGCCAAGAACTTTTTCTGACTTGTATAAACCAGTGAAATTGTAAATTATTTACCACCCAAACTGAATGACTAGAACAATGGTGGGAACATTCCTCCAAAGTCCTGAACCACAAGTTAGCAGAAGTTGAAAAAGTGGAAGAACCATTGGAAGACCATGAAGATGATTCTATTAGCTCAGAACCATCATCAAGACTGGAGATTGTAAAGACCACTGAAAAACTTAGAAACAACAAAGCTCAAGGTGTAGGTAATATAACCACTATTGTGGAAGTTTCCACAGATATTCTGCTTCCATTGTTCAGGGAAGTTTGGAACCTACTATGGAAAGCTACCTATGGACTGGAAAGTGGTCGCCACTTAACATAATATTTACTGACTTTCATAAGGCCTCTGATAGCATTGCAACAATGAAGATGTGGAGAGCTATGAAATCATTTGGGATCTCACAAAATGTTATTAACATAATAAGGAACATGTTTGCCAACTACACATCAGGTCAAATATCAATGATTGCCATTTGAACCCATCTCAATCAACTCTGGTGTAAAACAAGGATTTTTATTTCTTCCTATTCTGTTCATAATAATAGTGATGAAAATGCTGCTGAGAAAACAGTTGTATACAGTGGCGACTGACATATCAGTTGGCGGAACTCAGCTTAGCTGATAAATTAAATCTGCTAGCTAACAGGTTCAAAGATTCTGAAACCCTAGTTGAATAACCTAAAAGGTGGAGCAGCAGATTCCAGACTCAAGGCCAATTTCAAGAATCCAAAGAGATATGATGCACAAGTCAGAGTAATGCCAGATTCATCCTAAACAACCAGAAGGTCAAAAACATCAAAGAGTTCTGCAACTTAGGGAGCTATGTTACCTCTAATGGGGATCTACAGCCAATGTTAGGAATTTAATCAATAAGGCTAAAGGTATTTTTGCAGTGCTGGAAACAATAGCCTATCGAAATCAAGGAAACTCCATATCAATACAAAGTCGTCCATATGCAACACTAACATCAAGTTGACCCTACTGTATAGCTGTGATGCATGAGGATTATCCAAACTGTAAGCCTTTAACCTCCAGACTTTTTTCAACAGATGCCTGAGGAATGTCCTAAGGATACAGTGGCCACAAATTATTTCCAACACGAATCTGTGGAGCACGACAAAGTAAACTCCTATCGATATTGTGGTGAGACAGAGGAAATGCAAATGGATCGAGCACATGCTAAGATGGACCACAAACAACATTGCCAAATAAGTGGTAGAATAGAATCCCCAAAGAACCCGATGCAGAGACAGATCAACGACAACCTGGAAGAGAAACACAATGAAAAGGGTGAGAAAGGGAAAATAACATGGCTCCAGATCAAGACCACAGCACAGAGCAAAATTTGATGCTGAAAGTTCATTAATGCTTTATACTCCAGATAGGAGTCGTAAGATTTGATGATGATGATGATGATGATGATGATGATGATGATGATGATGATGTCCAACTCGTTGGCTGAATGGTCAGTGTACTGAACTTTGGGTTCAGAGGGTCCCGGGTTCGATTCCCAGCCGGGTCGGAGATTTTAACCTTCATTGGTTAATTCCAATGGCTCTGGGGCTGGGTGTTTCTGCTGTTCCCAACATCCCTGCAACTCACAAACCACACATAACACTATCCTCTACCACAATAACAAGCAGTTACCTACACATGGCAGATGCCGCCCACCCTCATCGGAGTGTCTGCCTCACAAGGGTGCAGATGATGATGATGATATAACTAGCACTGATGTTTTACAGGGCTATTTGTAAAATATGACAACACTATGCACACAGAATTCAAACACTGTTCTTCATATTTACTTAAAATTTGCTTAAGTTATATCTTGTACACTGTAGAGTTCCTGCAGTGTAGTCTACTAAGTTATGAGGAGGATACTGAGTACAGTATATGAAGTAAGATTCAAATCACATCTCAAAATAATGTAATTTACCTCTGTGTAATATGAGGGATCACGTAAGAATTAGAATATTTTTCCACTGCAAGAAATATACCAACAACCCTCTGATGAAGATATTGTTTTGTTATTCGTCAACATTCTCTGAAGATGCAAGTGGTTCACACCTTGTGACTTTACAAGACATCCTGTAAATGTCGTAACTAATCTCTTGAAAATATTATCCTTGAGAAGTGGTATTGACAATTAATTAACACACTAAGATGTTTAACCTCCCACACTACATGACCTTTCTCAAACATATAAAAAAAGTTTTAATAAGATACAATTTAAACATCATATGTCACAAATGTATAAACATTATTCTAAATCCCAACACAAATGATCATGGCTCAGAGGTTTTCTGAGTATTTCTTTTTCAAGGTCTACATTTAAAAGATTGTACTTTTAATAAGAAACAGTTTTCTATAAAACTTGAAGGTAATATTCATCTATTTTCCTCTGAGTGGGGAGTTGTACAGAGGTGAGACAAGTTTGTAGTATTGGCTGGAATTTCGTATGCACTTTCTTATTTTGTGGTATTATTAATAAATGCTATTCTGAGGTTTTATGCAACCAAAATTAGTTTTCTAAATATTAAGGTTGGCTACCTCATATTTATTCCACCACAAACTATCCTCCACCTTTCTACTACATGATTGTAGCTTTTATTTTTATTTCTGGTTATAGATAGGGTTGGCTTTCCTAAGATACTATTTCTTCCATGAGTAAAGTAATTATCTGACAAGTGGTTCACTGTCTCTTCAAGTGAGCTTTACTATTACATATCACAGAGTAACATAGCATGTAAACAGTTAATGTGTTTCCTTGATAATGCTAACCACAAGAGTACCTGTGAACAGTATTTTAGAGCTACAATGTGGCTTTTCCTGAATAGACAGATCACCATACGAATATCCAAATAACGGACATATGCTGGAATGTGAAAGAGATCCGTTATGCGAACATCAGTAAACTCTCTCAGTTAGGAAATATAGAAAAACATAATCGAATGGTAACCTAGGTAAAACTCTTTGAAAGCAATACATTTGGGTCTGAAAACACCTAAAGAGCCGACCTGTCCAAGTAGTAGAGGAAACTACAGGGCAAAGTAATCCGTACTAGGCGATAAAATAAAAGGGAGATTAAGATTTCTGTATATTCAAGACTGATATATATGGCAAAAATTCACCCAAAAATAAAATGAATCTCCCTATGTTGATGTCGGACAAACTTATTAATACCGGTACCGCATGCATGTTATTCCACTCTACTCAATTAACAATTAGAAAATGTACGGAGCATTAACTAAATGTATTTCCAACGAATGAGAAATCAAAGGAAGCTGACTATTTTCTCTGTCTCTGTGACATACTCGAAGTAACAGGGAAATTTAAATTCACAGTTAATTGTAATGTCAGTAAACTAACAAAATTTGAACGACCGTCCAATTGATGGGTTAAATATTTTCCTCCTCTTCTGATTACCGGATGTCTATATTAAGAGATCGTATGTTTTGTCTTATCTGGCGAAAATCTCCCCTACAGTTTAGACTAATGGTGGTAGAGACCACCCTACATATCTGTCAATTTTTAGTAGCGGGAAAGAAATCACTATTACTCGATGACGATTAAACATTCCAGTAGACAAAAAAAAAAACAAGGGTACGGTTAGAGGCCTACCAGAAGTACGCCGTATATTATAAAACCATTTAAAAACTGACCTCTTTAACTATTGTGATATTTGACTTTTACCCTTTAAGTTTCTTTTGGATATATTCTTCCCACCTAGTATACGCTAGTGCTCCAGAGAGATATCTAGTTCCCACTGTGCAAGGATTATGTAGTTTCATGTGCTGGACACAGGGAGTGCATAAATTGCCTCAGTCATATATGTACCGGTGCTCTTTGACCAGCAAGTCAGATGTTAGCAGGTGGGAAATATTTATCCCTCTGGTAGCTTGAAGTTCTTTACAGACGATGTTGTGTTGTAATAGGCGAGTTTGAAGCAATTTATTGAAAACCTAAGCCAAGGAGGAAGTCTAATTGGTAAGAATAGTTTTCTGTAACATATACACAATTAATATTATGCTTTAGTTTTGCGCCTTGATGCGTTGATTTACAGTTATAAATGTTAAATGTCAAGTAATGATTCAGGTTATATTTTTGTTTACAAATTTTGATGTTTCAGAAATAAATTCGGGTGCGACAGATCACAAGTATCGGACTGCATATCAGTGAATTAGGTACATATTTAGTTCTTTGTGCATGCAATATTTTGTTGTTCTCTATCTTGGCCAAGTTGTTATACCAACTTGAAGTCATGTATGCAGATTTTTTACACCAATGTATCAGCATACACACATTGGTGTACATTTGAAGGCTGTTAGGTATACTTTAGCATCTGGGTATATGATCTAACTTGTAGTATGATACAAATGAACGTGTTTAAACGCTTATTTTGTAGATTGCCCGTATTTATTGCCAAGGAATATGGATAATATTGCGAAGTGGCTAGAAGAGGAAATTCCAGATGAGCAGGCAATAGGATGCTAAAGATTGCTCACTCAGTTCTGGTAAGTTTATTTAGCAGTTAGCTTGACTATTAAAATATTACTACTGTATCGTGCCAAAAATTGCAGTGATGGCGTTTGAATACAGCTGTTGATGGATGAAAACTTGAGTTATAAGCTTTATATTTTCTTTCTCTTAGGAAGGAGATCTAATTCACAGCCAGAAATGGAACCTTCCACCAGTGGGGAAGGAAGAACGAAGAGCAAATGTTGTAGGTCTCTATTATTAGAACGACCTGAGTCAGATGATTCCGAATTAGGATTATCTGACAACTCGCTGGTCGATCCAGACTTCATACCTCCTTCTCCAACAGCGGAAAGACGTCTGTTATTCCCTGCTGTTGTGCCAGACAGCGGCTCAACCCTTTCTTCAGAAGACGAATTACGCAACAGCGACACTGCTATGAGAAATACTAGAGAACAAAAGCCTCAGCCAGAAAGTTATGCTACTTGTGCAAAATACTACATACTTTACTAGGTGGGAAATTATTGTCCCAGTGAACACCGCAAGAATGTCAGCTGTCGGGAAGTGGCAGTGGGATATATATTTCCCACCAAAAATATATCACTAAATGAATATGATTTTGTAAAATAAACATGTATGTATGATAGTCTATTGTATTTGATTCTAAACATGCAATAAAATTGAATTTTTCAGTCTCCCAGTCTTTTGCAACTTAAAGGGTTAAACTATATCCTCTTAGGGCCTAGCCCAACAGACAGGCTATTTATAACAGGTAAAGCTATAGTGCGAGTAAATTTGGCGCAGTAG
This sequence comes from Anabrus simplex, assembly GCF_040414725.1. Classification (NCBI taxonomy): domain Eukaryota; kingdom Metazoa; phylum Arthropoda; class Insecta; order Orthoptera; family Tettigoniidae; genus Anabrus; species Anabrus simplex. Next base: position 883,542,457 of record NC_090266.1, read on the forward strand.
GTACATAATAATAGTAACAAGCTCAGATAAACAGCAGAAATATGATGCGGAATCCAGAACTGATTTATAATTTAGAGATCATTTTCGACGAAGGATATTAACCTATTTCACAATCATTACCCTCTTCAAATTATCACCCATGCCAATCTATTCCGCCATTCTGAGATACAAATTTGTTTCCTGACGAGACAGAAGTACGTATCAAATGCAAAACAAAAACGACGGAATCAGAAGTATAAAATTGACCATTTAATGAAGAATCGTTCTGTCTATAATGTAGATTCACACCTGAGATTATGCATGTAGGCTTGCAGAGCAGGGGGAAAAGGAGAGAGCTGGTCCGGGGCTAATGCGCAAGACGGCAGCTATGCACGGGCTCTTATGGGACCAAGTCCTGGGAGCTGGTCCAGGGGCAAATGCGCAAGATGGCAGCTATACACGGGCTCTTATGGAGAAAGCTGCTCCAGGGGAGACGTAGGACTTACGGAGATGGCCTAGGGACTGATGCACAAGATGGCAGCCGCGTGCAACTTCGTAGTGCTAGGGAACCCCGAGCCAAGCCAGGGTGACCACTATACAGTACATTGGTTACGTGATACTAACCTTAAAGAGATGGACCAAGAGCTAATATTGATATATTGTTCTTATAGGCCTAACTCTACAGAGCTGTCTCAGGAGCTCACACCTTGTAACTTACGACCTATTAGTTTTACCAGCCTCACATTCGAGAACTGAAGAAAGTGTTGCTATGCAAGATGGCTGCTATACGCTGTTCGTATAGACATAACTGGAGAGCTGCCTCAGGGGCTCACAACTTGTAACTTATGACCCATTAGTTTTATCAGCCTGACATTCGAGAACTGAGGTAAAGGCTGCTATGCAAGGTGGCTGTTGTACTCTATTCTTATATACCTAACTGGAGAGCTACCTTAGGGCCTCACAACTTGTAACTTATGACCTATTAGTTTTATCAGCCCGATATCCGAAAACTGAGGCAAGGGCTGCTATGCAACATAACTGCTATACTGTATTCGTATAGACCGAACTCGAGGGCCCCTCAGGGGCTCACAACTTGTAACTTATGACCTATTAGTTTTATCAGCCTGACATTCTAAACTGCAGTAAGGGCTGCTGTGCAAGATGGCTGTTATACTCTATTCGTATAGACCTAATTGGAGAACTACATCAGGGGCTCCTACTTGTAACTACTGACCTTTTAATTTTATCAGCCTGAAATCCGAGAAATTAGGCAAGGACTGCTATGCAACACAACTGCTATGCTCTATGCGTATAGACCTAATTAGACGGCTCCCTCAGATGCTCGCAACTTGTAACTTATGACCTATTGGTTTTATCAGCCTGATATTCGAGAACTGAGGCAAGGGCTGCTATGCAAGGTAACTGCTATGCTCTATTCGTATAGACCTAACTAGAGGACTCTCTCAGGTGTTCACAATTTGTAACTTAGGACCTATTAGTTTTATCAGCCTGACATTCGAGAACTGAGGCAAGGGGTGCTATGCAAGATGGCTGCTATACTCTATTCATATACACCTAACTGAAGAGCTGCCTCAGGGACACACAACTTCTAAATAATGACCTATTAGTTTTATCAGCCTGATATTCGAGAACTGAGGCAAGGGCTTCTATGCAAGATGACTGCTATGCTCTATTCGTATAGACTTAACTGGAGAGCAGCCTCAGGGGCTTACAACTTGTAACTTATGTCCTATTAGTTTTATCAGCCTGGCATTCGGGATCTGAGGCAAGGGCCGCTTGCAAGATGGCTGCTGTACTCTATTCGTATAGACCCAACTGGATAGCTGCATCAGGGGCTCAGTCTTTGTAACTTATGACCAATTAGTTTTATCAGCCTGGATAATAACCTACTTCACAAACATTACCCTCTTCAAATTATCACCGATGTCAATCTATTCCGCCATTGTGCGATATGCATTTGTTTCCTGACGAGACAGAAATACAAATAAAAAATTACGGAATCAGAAGTATACAATTGACCAATTAATGAAAAATAGTTCTGTCTATAATGTAGATTAATACCAGAGATTATGCTTATAGGCTTGCACAGTAGGAGGAAAAGGAGAGAGCTGCTCCAGGGGCTAATGCGCAAGATGGCGACGATACACGGGTTCTTACGGAACTAACACCTGGGATCTGGTCCATTGGCAAATGCGCAAGATGGCAGCTATACACGGGCTCTTATGGAGAAAGCTGGTCCAGGGGAGACATAGGGCTTACGGAGATGGCCTAGGGACTAATGCGCAAGAAGGCGGTAGCGTGCAACTTCCTAGTGCTAGGGACCCCGAGGCAAGATGGCCACTATACATTGGTTATATGATACTAACTTTAAGGAAATGGACCAAGAGCTAATGGTGATACATTGTTCTTATAGGCCTAACTCTACAGAGCTGTTTCAGTGGCTCACAACTTGAAACTTAAGACCTATTAGTTTTACCAGCCTGACATTCGAGAAAGGTAAGGGCTGCTATGCAAGGTGGTTGCTGTGCTCTATTCCTATAGATCTAACTGGCGAGCTACCTCAGGGGCTCACAACTTTTAACTTAAGACCTATTAGTTTTATCAGCCTGACATTCGATATGAAGCAAGTGCTGAGATGGCTGATATAGTCTATTCGAATAGACCTAACTGGATAACTGCCTCAGGGACTCACAACTTGTAACTTATCACCTATTAGTTTTAACAGCCCGATATCCGAGAACTGAGGCAAGGGCTGCTATGCAAGGTAACTGCTATGCTCTATTTGTATAGGCGTAACTAGAGGGCACAATCAGGGGCTCACAACTTGTAACTTATGACCTATAAGTTTTATCAGACTGACATTCGAGGGTGAGGCAAGGTCTACTATGCGAGATGGCTGATATAGTCTATTCGAATAGACCTAACTGGATAACTGCCTCAGGGACTCACAACTTGTAGCTAATGATCTATTACCTAGTTGTATCAGCCAGGCATTGGAGAACTGAGGCAAGGGCTTCTATGCAAGACGACAGCTATGCTCTATTCGAATAGACCTACCTGGAATGCTGCCTCAGAAGCTCACAACTTGTAACTTATGAACTACTAGTTTTATCAGCCTGGCAGTAGAGAGGTGAGGCAAGGGCTACAAAGCTCTATTTGTATAGACCTACAGGGGCTCACAACATGTAACTTATGACCTATTATTTTATAAGCCTGACATTCGAGACTGAGGCAAGGGCTGCTATGCAAGGTGACTGCTACGTTCTATTTGTATAGACCTAACTGGATAACTGCCTCAGGGACTCACGACTTGTAACTTTTGACCTATTAATTTTATCTGCCTGATATTCGAGAACTGAGGCAAGGGCTGCTATGCAAGATAAATGCTGTGATCTATTGGTATAGACCTAACTGGAGAGCTACCTCAGGGGCTAAAACCTTGTAACATATGACCTATTAGATTATCAGCCTGACACTCGAGAACTGAGGCAAGGGCTGTTATGCTCTATTCGTATAGGCCTAACCGGGGAGCTACCTCAGGGGCTCACAACTTGTAACTCATGACCTATTAGTTTTAACAGACTGATATTCGAGAACTGAGGCAAGGACTGCTATGCAAGATAGCTGCTATACTGTATTATCATGGGCCGAACTCCAGAGAGCTACCTCAGTGCCTTATATCATGTAACTTATGGCCCATTAGTTTCATTACCTATCATTTTGGAATGCATGTGATAAATTTCATTGTCAAAAAGTATCAACTTGAGAAAAATTAAATTTATAATTCTCACCAAACCCCATGGCACTACAGCCCTTGTAGGGCCTTGGCCTACCAAGCGACCGCTGCTCAGCCCGAAGGCCTGCAGATTGCGAGGTGTCGTGTGGTCAGCACGACGAATCCTCTCGGCTGTTAATCTTGGCTTTAGAAACCGGTCCGCTATCTCACCGTCAGATAGCTCCTCAATTCTAATCACGTATGGTGAGTGGACCTCGAACCTGCACTCAGGTCCAGGTAAATATCCCCGACATGGCCGGGAATCGAACCCGGAGCCTCCGGGTAAGAGGCAGGCACGCTACCCCCCCACCACGGGGCCAGCAAATTTATAATTCCAAATTTACAATACTGTAATCTTCTTTATTAATAAGACTACATTAAACTATATTAGTGATACATGGATTGTCCTCTTATGGGACATCTTCAGTCATACATAAATTCGTTGAAATATAGTAGGGACACACAAATATTAGTGAATAAATAGTATATAAATCTTGTGACGCGGCGTACTAACGTCTTGTCAATCTTGAATCATAAAATAGCACAACATGAAAATTATGTGAACTATGAAGTCCAGTATTGCACAGGTTAAAATGCCGTTACATGCGTAGAATTACACCAATATAATACAACATTAGTAGCTATGCGAATAAAATTAACCATGTAGTTATCCTGACAATATGGAATGACGCAAGTTGAACTTGGTTGTGCTGTTTACAATATCGGTCTCCCTGCCCATCCTGCACCGTCCACTTCCCATCAAGTGTTGAAACTAACTCTTGGGAACTGAGGCAGAGGCTACTAGGCAAGATAGCCGCTGTGCATTGGTTATAGACTAGCTTTAAGGAGCTGGGCTTTCGCTCATTCTTTTATCCAGGTGCCCTTTATAACTTTAGTCTTACAGAAGTGTAGCCAGTACTCTACTCCCTCTGCGAGAGCGTGACCACATAAAGGACAAAAGAGCTAAAAAGCGAAATGGTAAAAGGGTCAAATGTCAAATGTGCAAAAGTGTAAAGGAGCTAAAGGGCTAAAGGGGCAAAAAGGCTAACGAGATAAAGGACTAAATGGCCTAAGGGCTAAAGGGCAAAAGGGCTTGCATTTCTTCTGGTATTTAGGGTGCCTCTCCTCTCTTTGTCCGGGCTTGAGACCGGCACTAGTGCGTACCCTAGGGCGGAATTAACAACCTTAGGAAAGGAACAATGTTGGAAAAGAGTCTGAACAATTCTAGCTACTCGATCCACTATATGCTACAGAAGAATGACTTGGGTGAGGGTGAGGGTTATGGTGAGGGCTGGGAAAATGTAGGAAGGTGTTTAGGCTGCTGTACTGTCCAGAGCAAGCTTATAGGCAAGGTCTTCACTTTGAAGAGCTATTACTCAATAATACCTACACGACACAATTCTTGCTCTATTTCCAAAAAATCTGCTTTATACTCTGTGTAACCAGCATCTTGATAGGATCTTAGCAGTTGCAAACGTTTTACAATTAGGTTGAGGTATTTACAATATCTTACCTCTACATGGGGTAACAGAGGCTTGTTGTGAACTTTGAGCCTGTATGCAGACAGTTGATGTGTAGGGACTTGTTTTGATGTATTACGTGCTTCTTCAGCAGCGTTTCTAGGTACAAACTTAATTCGTTTTGATAGCAAAGAAGCATTGAAATCTTCTTCTACTTTTTCTTGAGAATTTTGTACGGTGACAGAAAGTGTAGTAGGCTTAGAAAATGAAGTAAAATCATAAAGCTCGAATGGCAAAGAAACATTGAGATCTTCTTTTTCTCCTTCTTCTTTTTATCTTTATCATCACTATTATCATCAACATCCTAACCATCATCATCATCATCATCTTGCTTCTATTTATCTCGAAACGTGTGCTTAGTAGCAGAACTCGTAGCAGGCCTAGACAACAAGTGAGAATTAAAAATCTCTCGTAGAGGTGCACTTTTCAAAAATAAATCAGTATTTGCTTGAATAAGGTTGAGGTCTTTATATTTCCTTCTCGATGATGCTACATTACTCGCGGCTTCGTGACGTTGAGCATTGTAAGTGTTCTTGAACTCTCTTCTACATTGTTTGCATTGAAAAATTGTCCTACAAGATATTTTATGGCGTCTTTTGTAATAGCCTCGGAGAAACGTTTTTCCACACTCTTTGCAAATATAGCTAGATATGGGTTGTTCCATGATGGAATTTATCTTCTGCTAACAGATTCCTCTTTAAAAGAAACAAACCGAATCTACTAGACACCTGTTACTCTCTACCTATATCACGTAATGCAAAGCTGTGTAGATTAGAAAAGTAGCCTATAGTAGCTATAGGACGAGAGGGCTTACCACGATGTGAGCAGCTCGACGTTTAACAATAAACTAACACAAAAAACGTATAACCTATCTTATATAGGCTACATTATACAGGGTGAATGGGGAGATTAGAAGGGATAGCCAAGGAAGAGGGAAGGAAGCGGTCGCGGCTTGGCTCATATGGGCAATATGTTGGTATATTTCTGATGAATCGAGCCTCCTGAGTCGATTCGCACCTCCACCTCCCTACCGGTTGCCCTTCCTTAGACCCGTCAAATTTGAGGGCTTAAATGACAAGGAGTCAAATATGTCGAAAACGCTCCGTCCTATTGCAAAACGGACAATTTTCGTCTTAGACAAACTGCCAAAGGGTCTAAGTAGCAACCGAAATGTTGGACCTATCACTTTATAACTTATGTCATAGTGTCCTAGACAGCAAGATTAGATGGGGTATTTCATGGTTAGGACCATGGAAATTGTCCCTTTTGCTCTAGGACGCAGCGTTTTTGAGATATTTGACTCCTTGGCATTTAAGCCATCAAATTTGACGGGTGTAAGGAAGGGCAACCGGTGGGGAGGCGTAAGTGTCAATCGACGCAGGAGGCTCGATTTCATCAGAAATAGACCAACATATTGCCCATACGAACCAAGACTCGGTCGCTTCCTTTCTTCCTTCCTTCTTCCGTGACTATCCCTTCTAATCTCCCTACCCACCCTGTATAATATGTATAAGATAGGTTGTACGTTTTTTGTGTTAGTTTACTGTTAAACGTCAAGCTCTTTAACATCGTGATAAGTCCTCTCGTCCTATAGCTACTATACGCTACTTTTCTAACCTACACAGCTTTGCATTACATTATATATGTAGAGAGTAGCAGGTGTATAGTATATTTAGTTTGTTTCTTTAAAAAAAGAATATGTTAGCAGAGGATAAAGTCCATTATGGAACAACCCATTTCCAGCTATATTTACAAAGAGTGTGGAAAAACATTTCCCCGAGGCTATCATATGAGACTTCATGAAATATCTTGTAGGACAATTTTTCAATGCAAACATTGTAGAAGAGAGTTCAAGAACACTTACAACGCCCAACGTCACGAAACCGCGAGTAATGTAGCTTCATCAGGAAGAAAGTATAAAGACCTCAACCGTAATCAAGGAAATGCTGATTTATTTTTGAAAAGTGCACCTCTACGAGAGATTTTTAATTCTCACTTATTGTCTAGGCCTGCTACAAGTTGTGTTACTAAGCACACATTTCGAGATAAAGAAAAGCAAAATGATGATGATGATGAGGATGAGGATGCTGATGATAATAGTGATCATTAAGAAAAAGATGAAGAAGAAAAGGAAGATCTCAATGTTTCTTTGCCATTCGAGCTTTATGATTTTACTTCATTTTCTAAGCCTACTACACGTTCTGTCACCGTACAAAATTCTCAAGAAGAAGAGATACAAGAAGAAGTAGAAGAAGATTCCAATGCTTCTTTGCTATCAAAATAAGTTAATTTTGTACCTAGAAACTCTACTGCAGAAGCACGTAATACATCAAAACAAATCCCTACACTACTGTCTGCATGCAGGCTCAAAGTTCACAACAAGCCTCTGTTACCCCCATGTAGACGTAAGATACTGTAAAGACCCCAACCTACTCGTAAAACGTTTGCAACTGCTAAGAGCCTATCAAGATGCTGGTTGCACAGAGTATAAAGCAGATTTTTTTTGTAAATAGAGCCAGAATGATGTCGTATAGGTATTATTGAGTAATAGCTCTTCAAAGTGAAGACCTTACCTCTAAGCTCTGTCTTGACAGTACAGCAGCCTAAACACCTTCCTGCATTCCCAGCTCTCACCATCCCCCACACCCTCAACCAAGTCATCCTTCTGTAGCATATAGTGGATCGTGTAGCTATAGTTGTACAGACCCTTTTTCAATATTGTTCCTTTCCTAAGGTTGTTAACTCCGCCCTAGGGCACGCACTAGTGCCGGTCTCAAGCCCGGATAAAGAGAGGAGGGGCACCCTAAATACTAGAAAAATGTAAGCCCTTTGACCTTTAGCCCTATAGCCCTTTTACCCTTTTGCTCGTTTGCCATCTGAACCTTTTGCCCTTTTAGCCATTCAGCCCCATTTACCCTTTCGCCATTTAGCTCTTTTGTCCTTTATGCGGTCACGCTCTCGCAGAAGGAGTAGAGTATTGGCTACACTTCTGTAACACTAAAGTTATAAAGGGCAGCTGGTTAAAAGGAGGAGCGATAGCCTAGCTCCTTAATGTTAGCCTAATATAACCAATATACAGCAGCTATCTTGCCTAGTAGCCTCTGCCTCATTTCCCAAGAGTTAGTTTGAACACTTGATGTGAAGTGGACGGTGCAGGATGGGCGAGGAAGCCCATATTGTTAACAACACAACCAAGTTCAACTTGCGTCGTTCCATAATGTCAAGATAACTACATGGTTCATTTTATTCGCATAGCCACTCATGTTGTCTTATATTGGTGCAATTCTACGCATGTAACGGCATTTTAACCTGTGCAATACTGGACTTCATAGTTCACATCATGTTCCTGTTGTGCTTTCTTATGATTCTAGACTGATAAGACGCTAACACGCCGCGTCAAAATATTCATATACTATTTATTCACTAATATTTATGTGCCCTTACTACATTTTCAATGATTCTATGTGTGACTGAAGTTGTCCCAAAAGAGGACGAAACATGTATCACTAATATAGTTTAACGTAGTCTTATCAATAAACACGATTACAGTATTGTAAAGGTGTAATTAAAAATTTAAATTTTCACAAGTTGATACTTCTTGACAATACGGGCTCAAATATGAAATTCATCACATAAATCCAAAAGTTAAGCGATAAAACTAATGGGCCATAAGTTACAAGTTTTAAGCAACTGAGGTAGCTTTCCCGAGTTCGGCCCATGAGAATACAGTATAGGAGTCATCCTGCATAGCAGCCCTTGCCTCTGTTTCGAATGTCAGGCTGTTAAAACTAATAGGTTGTAAGTTACAAGTTGTGAAACCCTGAGGCAGCTCTGTAGAGTTAGGCCTATAAGAACAACTATAACCAATGGATTCTGGTTCATCTCCATAAAGTTAGTAGCATATAACCAACGTATAGTGGCCCTCTTGCTTCGGGGGCCCTATCACTAGGAAGATGCACGCTACCGCCGTCTTGCGCAATAGTCTCTAGGCCATCTTCGTAAGTCCTATGTCTCCCCTGGACCAGCTTTCTCCATAAGAGCCTGTGTATAGCCGCCTTCTTGCGCATTTGCCCCTGGACCAGCTCCCAGGAATTGGTCCCATAAAAGTCAGTGTATAGCCGCCATCATGCGCATCAGCCCCTGGACCAGCTCTCTCCTTTCCCCCTACTTTGCACGAAACACGTCTTCTTACTTCGCAGATGACGCCGTGAGAGAGATTAACAATGATTGTCAAGAACAGAATTGCAATATTAACACTCCCCTTGACTTCATTCAGAATCTTTTCGCATGCTCGTAAAAGAAATAGGGCCCATTGCAGAAACGATGACTAGTTTTAAACTTTAGACAACGCCTACCGAAACAACGTCTAAATCGAGCACGATTGCATAAACAATATTCAGTCGATGATTAACTAGACATCGCTTAAAGTTTTAATTTTGGTTTGAAAATGCAAACAGAAGTATCTTTCATGCAACTCTTTGCTTGTCGCAACCAATTAAATTCGTCGGTGCACGCGCCGAATGCCAGTTAGCTCTTTGCCTTCCTACACATTACTCAAATATGGCTAAGCATGAGAATTGCTTGCCCACAGATAAGAGTATCGCTTTCGGTGGAAATTAAATCTCATAAAAATATTAACGACACCAAAGCGACACGCCACCGTACGGGGAAGTGTAGCTTTGATTACAGAATTGTTACAGTGAGTGTAATCTACTAGTACATCGACGAAGGGAAGATGAAGCAATAGTAATGTGTAACCGAGTGTGTTGCACGGGTCATATAGATGTAGCTTGCATTCTGGAGATCGTAGGTTCGAAACGCATCATCGGCAGCCCTGAAGATTGATTTCCGTAGTTTCCCTAATTTTACACCAGGCAAATAGGCTACTTGGGCTGTTATTATGGCCGCGGCTCTTCTTCCCCAGTCCTCTTTAAACAATAATGATCACCATCACCACCACTTGCCTTTTCCTATCTGATAGTTGCCGAAAACGTATAAGATTTTATATATAAAAATCCCATAAAACCTACTTTTTGTTTTCACTATTATGTGTGTTTACTTGGCAGTAAATATAAGCGAATTTCCCCCTCCCCCCAGTTGATATATGTGACAGCCCTCTGATGATCGGGACACGTAATTCTGATATGTATGTAGTCGAAGTGACCTATAATTCCATGGTAATTACCCCATGTATATATTTGACAGTTCAATCAATCAATCAATCAATCAATCAATCAATCAATCAATCAATACTGATCTGCATTTAGGGCAGTCGCCCAGGTGGCAGATTCCCAGTCTGCTGTTTGCCTAGCCTTTTCTTAAATGATCGCAAAGAAATTGGAAAATGATTGAACATTTTTTCCTTGGTAACTTATTACAATCCCTAACTCCCCTTCTTATAAATTAATATTTGCCCCAATTTTTCCTCTTGAATTCCAACTTTATCTTCATATTGTGATCTTTCTTACTTTTAAAGACACCACTCAAACTTAATCGTCTACTGATGTCCTCTCATGCCACCTCTCCACTGACAGCTCGGAACATACCACTTAATCGAGCAGCTCGTTTCCTTTCTCCCAACTCTTCCCAGCCCAAACTGTGCAACATTTTTGTAACGCTACTCTTTTGTCATAAATCACCCAGAACAAATCGACCTGCTTTTCTTTGCATTTTTCCAGTTCTTGAATCAAGTAATCCCGATGAGGGTCCCATACACTGGAACCATACTCTAGTTGGGGTCTTACCAGAGACTTATATGCACTCTCCTTTTCATCCTTACTAAAACCCCTAAATACCCTCATAACCATGTGCAGAGATCTGTACCCTTTATTAACAATCATATTTATGTGACTCCCCCAATGAAGGTCTTTTCTTATATTAACACCTCGGTACTTACAATGTTCCCCAAAAGGAACTTTCACCCCATCACCGCAGTAATTAAAACTGAGAGGACTTTTCCTATTCGTGAAACTCACAACCTGACTTTTAACCCCGTTTATCATCATACCATTGCCCACCGTCCATCTCACAGCACTATCGAGGTCACCCTGCAGCTGCTCACAATCTTGTAACTTATTTATTACATTGCACAGAATAACATCATCTGCAAACAGCCTTATCTCTGATTCCACTTCTTTACACATATCATTGATATTTATATAAGAAAACACAAAGGTCCAATAATATTGCCTTGAGGAATTCCCCTCTCAATTATGACAGGGTCAGATAAAGCTTCGGCTACTCTAATTCTCTGAGTTCTATTTTCTAAAAATATAGCCACCCATTCAGTCACTCTTTGTTCTAGTCCAATAGCACTCATTTTTGCCAGTAGTTTTCCATGATCTAGCCTATCAAATGCCTTAGGTAGGTCAATCGCAATACAGTACATTTGGCCTCCTGAATCCAGGATATCTGCTATATCTTGCTGAAATCCTACAAGCTGAGCTTCAGTGGATTAACATTTCCTAAACCCAAACTGTCTTCTGTCAAACCAGTTATTAATTTCGCAAACATGTCTAATATAAAGAGAAAGAATGCTTTCCCAAAGCTTACATGCAATGCATGTCAAACTGACTGGCCTGTAATTTTCAGCTTTATGTCTATCACCCTTTCCTTTGTACGCAGAGACTACTATATCAACTCTCCATTCATTTGGTATAGCTCCTTCAACCTAAAAATAATCAAATAAGTATTTCAGATATGGTACTATATCCCAACCCATTGCCTTTTGGTATATCATCAGAAATCTTATCAATTCCAGCTGCTTTTCTAGTTTTCAAATTTTGTATCTTACTGTAAATGTCATTTTCATCATAGGTAAATTTTAATACTTCTTTATTATTACTCATCTCCCCTATCTGGACATTATCATTGTAACCAACAATCTTTACATACTGCTGACTGAATACTTCTGCCTTTTGAAGATCCTCGCATACACACTCCCCTTGTTCATTAATAATTCCTGGAACGTCCTTCTTTGAACCTGTTTCTGCCTTAAAATACCTATACATACCCTTCCATTTTTTTACTAAAATTTGTATGACCACCAATTATGCTTGCCATCATGTTATCCTTAGCTGACTTCTTTGCTAGATTCAATTTCTTAGTAAGTTCCTTCAATTTCTCCTTACTTCCACAACCATTTCTAACTCTATTTCGTTCCAACCTGCACCTCCTTCTTACTCTCTTTACTTCTCTGTTATAATATAGTGGACCTTTACTATTCCTTACCATCTTTAAAGGTACAAACCTATCTTCATATTCCTCAACAATTGCTTTAAACCCATTCCAGAGTCTGTTTACATTTTTCTTTACGTTTTCCAGCGATCATAGTTACTTTTTAAAACCTCCCTCACGCATGTTTTGTCAGCCATATGGTACTGCCTAATAGTCCTAATTTTAATATCTTCCTTTCTTTCACATTTATTTTTAACTACGACAAAAACAGCTTCGTGATCACATATACCATCTATTACTATGGTTTCTCTATAGAGCTCATCTGATTTTACCAGCACCACATCCAAAATATTCTTCCCTCTAGTTGGTTCCATCACTTTCTGAATCAGCTTCCCTTCCATATGAACTTATTTGCCATTTGTTGTTCATGCTTCCTGTCGTTCGCATTACCTTCCCAATTGACATTTGGTAAATTGAGATCACCTGCTACTATCACATTCCTTTCCATATCATTTCCAACATAGCTGATTATCTTATGAAATAATTCTGAATCTTTTTTTTTTTTTTTTTGCTATTTGCTTTACGTCGCACCGACACAGATAGGTCTTATGGCGACGATGGGATGGGAAAGGCCTAGGAGTTGGAAGGAAGCGGCCGTGGCCTTAATTAAGGTACAGCCCCAGCATTTGCCTGGTGTGAAAATGGGAAACCACGGAAAACCATCTTCAGGGCTGCCGACAGTGGGGCTCGAACCCACGATCTCCCGGATGCAAGCTCACAGCCGCGCGCCTCTACACGCACGGCCAACTCGCCCGGTAATTCTGAATCAGTGTCTGTGCTACCCTTTCCCGGTCTGTACACTCCAAAGACATCAAGTTGCCTATTATCTTTAGAGATGAGCCTTACACCCAGAATTTCATGTTTTTCATCCTTAACTTTTTCGTAGCTTACAAATTCTCTTCCACCAGAATGAATACTCCCCCTGCTACCATTCCTATCCTATCTCTACGATACAAACTCCAGTTCCGTGATAATATTTCTGCACCCATTATATCACTTCTCAGCCATGATTCAACTCCTATTACAATATCTGGTAAGTATATATCTATTAAATTACTTAATTCGATTCCTTTGTTTACAATGCTTCTACAGTTGAGCACTAGCATTTCTATGTCATCCCCACTTGATTTCCAGTTCCCTGTTCGCTTCACACCGCTCCCTAGACCACCCCATTTTCCTGAATGTACCTGCCTATAACCCTTCTAAACAAGATTCCTAACTTATATGTACCACTGCGGTTTAAGTGAAGGCCATCTGAGCGCAGATCCCTGTCTCCTACCCACCCATTAGGATCTATAAATCTCACTCCCAGTTTCCTACATACCCACTCCATAGTCTCATTTAAATCTCCAATCACCTTCCAGTCAGTATCCCTCCTACAAAATATTCTACTGATAACAATCTCCGCTTCCTTAAACTTCATCCGTGTTGCATTTAGCAGATCCCACACATCCCCAACTATGTTGGTACTTATACCTGCCTGCCTTACGTTGTTAGTACCAACATGAAACACTACCACCTTCTCCTTTCCCTCTTCCTTCTCTTCTACTTTCCTCAACATCTGCCTCAACCTAATTCCTGGATAACACTCTAACCTGGTTCCCTTTCCCTCCTCCTACCGAATAGTCCTTTATCATCAATATTAGTGTATGCTTCGATATCGTACGCTATGGAACAGGAAGAAGAAAATTCTACACGGTTACAGACAATCGTCTTAATAACAAACAAAACTGTCAATGTGCATGTTGTTCGCACGATAATACGCAACATCTTATTTATCTCAGACAAGTAAGTAATGCTATTAAGATGTTCTATAAACATGGAGCCTTATCTCAGATGCCGAAATATCTGATTCATTGTTTACCACCAGGATTTTTATCTACGTACGCTGCTCATTTCGTAAATAATTTGCGGGACATCCTTCCTCTCCATAGTAAGATGTCAATCGATGTAGCTTTATGCAGAACCTGTTAACGTCATTACAAGCATCGAGGACAAAATGATGATGATGATTGGGATAGATCAAATGCGAGGATTGAACACTGTACACAGTGTGTGGATAAACTTTTTCCATTCATTTCAGTACATGATCAAGATAATTCAGAAAAGGAACAAACCACATGAATAACAACTAGGTAAGAACTGTATTCTCCTCTTTGTAAAGCATAACATATATAGTATAATATATTTCATAAACACTAAATGTTTTGTTTAATTTGAATGTTGCAGGAGACATTACAATTTCGGAAGCATGCTACCTCTTCGCAGAAAGCTGTTAAAGATAGCAACCTTGTCGGCAGCAAACCAAGACTGTTGTATAAGATCGTTTTAATTTTGTAAATCATTATACAATAAATATTCCATTGCATTCAAAATGTTGTACTTATTGCATTCCTTTGCCTCCTTACACCTACTCATTCCATCTATAAAGGCTTGAATAAGCGACCTTGATAACGAACAAGTCTAAACATGCATAACCATGATAACGTCATCGCTGCAAATTAAAAACAGAATAATAGCACAGGGGCTTAAATGTAAGCAATGCATTCCTTATTTCACTCTATGCATTAGCTACATGCTTATAACCCATGAACCGAAATTTCAAGTTACATGTTTATTCGATAATTTGTTCGACTGCTAGGGGCTTAAATGTAACCAATGTATTTCTTATAGCACTAGGGGTTCTGTTTAATTTCACATTCCGCATGAGCTACATGCTTATAACCCATGCCAACAGATTCAAATAGTATATTTCCGAACTAAAATTTCAAGTTACATGTTTATCTGATAATTTGTTCGACTGCTCGGGGCTTAAATGTAACCAATGCATTTTTATAGCTCTAGGCGTTCTGTTTAATTTCGCTCCTTCATGAGCTACAAGCTTATAACCTATAGCAACAGACTGAAGTAATATGTTTCCGAACTAATATTTCATGTTACATGTTTATGCGATAATTTGTTCGATTGCTAGGGGCTTCAATGTAAACAATGTATTTCTTATGGCACTAGACGTCCTGTTTAATTTCGCTCCTGCATGAGCTACAAGCTTATAACCTATAGCAACAGATTGAAATAATATGTTTCCGAAACCGATATTTCATGTTACATGTTTATGCGATAAATTGTTTGCATAATGTAAGCAATGTATTTCTTATTTCACTTTCCGTATTAGCTACATGCTTATAACCTATGCCAATAGATTCAAATAGTATACAGTATTTCCGACCCGAAATTTCAAGTTACATGTTTATCCGATAATTTGTTTGACTGCTAGGGGTTAACTGTAACCAATGTATTTCTTATAGCACTAGGCGTTCTCATAAGAGCCCATGTATAGCTGCCATATTTCTCTATAAGAGCCTATGTATAGCCGCCATCTTGCGCAATCGCCAATAGCCGGCATCTATCTCTATAAGATCCCATGTATAGCCACCATCTTGCTCAAGCGCCCCTAGGCTGCCTCTTAAGAGCAGCCGCTATCTTACGCTCGCTCTCTTTGGCGTCGGGAAGGGCAAGTAGCCGTTAAAGTGAGGTTAGGAAGCCGTCTCATAAAGAGCTGTGTATAGCCGTCATCTTGTGCAATTTGCGCAGGGAAGGGCATCTTGCCGTAAAACTATGCAATGTAAATGTTAAGCCCTCCAGGATAACGACTGTTCACGTTGAGAAGGGCATCTAGTCGTAAAACTAAGGTTAGGCACCTCCATGATGTTAGGCTTGCTCTCTTAGGCGTCGGGAAGGGCAACTAGCCCTTCAAGTGAGGTTAGGCCCCTGAAGATAGCGACTGTGAGGTTAGGCTCGCTCTGTTATGCAAAATTCGCAAATCGTCATTCCTCAACTACTATACTAGGTTTTAATGACCATGCAATGGCACCGGCCTAGCTATACTACAAGACCTCGAGTGCTGACTCTGCAAAAAATTGCTGACTCTGTGGGGTTGAATCCGCACTGCTCCCCTCCTGTCCAAAATTTCTATCATGGGTTGGTAGATACACTGTGCGGAGCACCAAGGGACGTAGGATGAAGAATCGACCGATCATCAAATAACTAAGTGATCACTCAATCACTCATCACTCCTTGTGATGTAATTTGTATTCTTTTCCAGACACGAGCTTGTCATAGACAGATGTCGATAGCATAATTTTGTACTAAATGTTAGTCATGTAGGAAGTTTAGAGCAGTCAATCACCATGTATGTAATTTAGCTAGTCACGCCCTTTATCTGTATTTATGTCGCTTAATTGGAGAGTGGAATGGATCTACAGCAGTAACATGATTTTTAAACTCACAGCCCAGGGAATAACTCTCCAGATTGATAACGTTCGTTACGATATTCAGATCGACAAAGTTTATTATACAGGCAATAATAATAATAATAATAATAATAATAATAATAATAATAATAATAATAATAATAATAATAATAATAATAATAATCATCATCATCATCATCATAATCATAATAATAATTCATACCAAAAAGATGGACACTGAATAGTAGCTTCTAATGAAACAGTCTACAAGGAAATAGAACCAGTAACGAGCACAATTAGGAAGAAACGCATTTCATTTCTTGGACATCTAATCAGGACACGAGAGAACAGGATCATCAGGAGAATAATAGAAAAATTATGGAAAAGTGGATTACAGAAATCAAGGAAGATATGGATGAACTACAAATTACTGTGGAAGACCTAAGAAACAAAACCGACAAAATCAGGAAACTCTCAGACAAGCAAACCAGATTCAACAAACAGACAATAGGAAGGGTGATTTCCGATGAAGAAAGAAGGATAAGGTCAGAGAGAATGAAGAAGTACTGGGCTGACAGGAAACTGAAAAATTCTTTGTATAAAGTTGGCTAGAGTAGTCCAATGAAGGCCATAAAATGTAAATAATAATAATAATAATAATAATAATAATAATAATAATAATAATAATAATAATAATAATATTCTGAAAATTGGAGGTGTGTGCAACGATCAGATTTCTATGGTTTAAACCGCTCAATTACAAGGACATTGATCATGAAATAACTGCTGTATATGATGAGCGTGCAATTTCTCGCCCAGGTAGTGTAGAGTGGTGTAAGCAATTTTACGCCGGACACACGGATCTCACGGACGAATATCGAGAAGGCAGTCCCGCAACGTCCATTGCCGTTGCAAACGTTGACCGTGAGGATGCGATCGTTAAGAGAGAATCGGTGCATAGCACTGCAGGAAATTGCCAGCATTTTGAGCATTTTGTATGGCAGTGTCTTGTCCATTGTTCACCAGCACCGTGGATTTTGTCAACTGTGTCAAGGATGGGTCCCAAGTCCGCCTACCGATGTTCACAAGGGACAACGTTTCCAATCGTCACTTGCATTTTTGCAACGGTATTCTGTGGAAGGCAACGAGTTCCTGCTGCAAATCATCACAGGGGATGAAACGTGGGTCTACCACTTCACCCACGAAACAAGAAGAACATCGATGGAATGTGTGCACACCACTTCACCACCACGATAGAAGGCCAAGATCAACCTTTAGCAGGAAAGTGGTGGAGACAGTGTTCTTTGATATGGAGGGTGTGGTGCACGTGGAATTTATGCCGAAAGGCATGACAATCAACTCATCTTCGTATTGCTAAACGTTGAACCGGTTGCGTAAGAGAATTAAATAAGCGGAGGGGCAAATTGAGCGCTAGTGTGATTTTGTTGCACGATAACGCAACACTCCACACGGTCAGCCAAACGTCCGGACTGCTGCAGCGATTTAAGTGGGAGGTATGGCAATATCCTCCATACAGTCCAGACTTAGCACCATGCGATTATCATGTGTTTGATAAGCTGAATAAGGATCTCGTTGGACGACGATTCCGAAACGATGAAGAGGTGAAAGAATCTGTCTCCTGGTGGTTATATAGCGCTGGAGGTAATGTCTACGCATCAGGAATCGAAAAGTAGGTTGACCGTTCCAGGAAATATTTCCAGTCTCTTGGGGTCTATGTGGAAAAGTCAACCTACATTGTACGTTGTCATAGGTGTGTTGCCTATGTGTAGGTTGTTTCATAAATTGCCGTAACTTGGATGTGCAACTTGCTTTTTTTATTCACCTTGGTATATTAAAAATTTGTTCTGAGAATACAGGAAAAGATAATTTCTATGCAGGCGAGTAAGCTGATGAGTGATGTAGAAAATGTGGAAAGCTAGGAGTAAATAATTATAGGAGCAATAAGCTGTATAGTCCGCGAGAGGAATAATTATATGAAGTCTGCGATGAAATATGAATGATGACATTGGCGGTGCGTTCTATATGTTCAGTGGTTCAGTGAACCCCCTAGAAACAGATAAGTCTATGTAAAATGGCTTATTAAAGCCTATTCCTTTAATAAGCTCTGTATATCCACGCGCGTAGCGGTAATTTTGACATCAACACTGTTGCTCTTCGGATCCAGCGGAGAGGTTCAATTTTAGGACAGCGGGAGCGGGCGATGAGACGTAAGGAGGGTGCACAAGGCCAGGGACTGTGAGGAGCAGGGAAAACATAGCACAGTAATCACTGGCGACTGGACCAGCGATAGACACGTGTTACATCGAGCAGTTCCACAATTAGCCAAAGCACTGTCAGAGCGTTCGGTTAAAGTTTGCCGTATGTGGTAGGGTTTGGAGGGGTTATAATTTGACGATTTTGCAATTCTGATGTAATTAACCGCAATGATCCAGAATATTTTGGTAATTACGTTTTGTATAGCATCAATAGGCGTACGTAGCCTAAGTTTATGTAATTAATGAAACGTTTCATTAGTAAGTGGTGATGATGATTATTGTTTTAAGAGGAAGTACAACTAGGCAACCAACCTCTATATAACACTAAACATAGAGAAAAAATGGAAGGGATCCTACACTTCGAAAATGAAGGTGTCGGCCAAAGAAGGACAAAGGCCACTCCCTGGGCCTCGAGTCCTCTAAAACCCCTGCAGATGGGGGACGCACATGTAGAATACACCCGCGGTATACCCTGCCTGTCGTAAGAGGCGACTAAAAGGGGCGACCTAGGCGCGGACATTGATTGCGGTTTGATATCATGTGTTGGACCTCATGTGGATGGGAGGGGCTGAATGCATTCACAGGTAATCCCTGCCTGTCGTAGAAGGCGACTAAAAGGGTCATGTGGCCATGGTACCTCTTTATTTTTTATTGTTTTTTGAGGGTTAGTTGTAGACCGATTCCAAATTCTTGATGTGCGTTCTGCTGGGAGATGGGCCTCCTACGTGTGCCTTTACGCCCGAATGCCCATGCAGTAACCAACCAGGAAGTGGCAGGTGGGAGCGTAATGTACCCTTGCAGTAGTAGTCTGACAACACAGGTCCCCGCACAGCCGAATGCCAGAAGGACATATTATTATTATTTGTTTTTTATTTTTTCGTAATACTTAGTGCTCTGTATACGCTATGGGGTACGTGCTATTGCGGGTGACTGGAGGAAGGGAGTGTCGGTGCTCATTGCCTCAGTCATCCCGTATTAGGCATCGTCCAACATCGGACCCCGGGCAGTACCGGCTATGACCAGGTGGATATTGCCTTGGCTGCTTGTTTCGGCTACAGAGACCCCTGATAGGAGTGCGTGGCATTCGGGGAGGATGGTTTCGGGCATGGCTACGAAACGTCATGCACAAGCCCAAGGTGGTCCCCCACCGAAGTCTTTAACTTTTGCTTCCATGAGAGCTTCAACTCCCTGGGAACATGCGCAGCGTGAAGGAATGGGATCCAGCATCCCTAGGTTCCTGGTTGCTACCAGAACCGATGGGCACGATTTTAAGGTGGTAAAATCGATCCTTTTTAGTAGACACATTGAAGGCGTCTACGGCGAACTTGAGCATCTCAAGAAAATGCGCAACGGTAGTTTGCTCTTGAAGACTCGTACAGCACTGCAGGCCGATCAGTTGCTAAAGTGCGACCACTTTGGCGAAATCCCCGTCAAAGTGGAGGAGCACAAATCCTTGAATCTGGTTCGCGGCGTCATCTTCCACCACGACCTTATTTCGAACACTGACGAAGAGTTGATGGAAGACATGAAAAACCGTGGCGTGACGCACGTCCGGCGCATTACGCGCAAAGTCAACGGTGAAGATGTTGCCACTCTTACCTTCATTGGCTCTTTCAAGTTGTCAGTGTTACCAGAGAAAGTCAAGGTAAGAACTTATCGTTGTAATGTAAGGCCGTATATCCGCCTCCTGTGCGATGCAATCAATGCCAGAGATTCGGACATATGGTATCTCGTTGTTCGAATCAGTCCGTGTGTGGTCCATGTCTAAGAGTACCTCACGGCGCAGAGGAGTGCACAACTCCGTACAAGTGCGCAAACTGCTCTGGGGTGCTATTCCGTACATGCCAACCGACGATGTTCGGATCGGCAAATCACCGAGTATTATAGCTTGTAGAGCCGACAGTTCTGGCGCGAGCTATTCTGTACTCTATGGAATCGTTGCAAGAGAGAGCTGTGTGACGTCACTCAACTCGGTTGGTAAAAATAATTTCTTCGGAACACCCCGGTCGAAGCTAGAATTGTTGACCAATAAGAAGTGATGATCCCTTACAGGAGAGTGACTAGAGTTGTTAGTGAAACGCATCAAGCGCGGTGGTCTTCAAAACAAATTCAGCGCCAACTTGAACGTATTAGAGCCGTAGGTCTACACATTGTTCGTTAAACCTTTGGTTTTTGCTATTAAAATGGATACGTCTTCAAGAAACTATTCTAGGTAAGTGTTAATACAATTTTATGAACAGCATAATATTATAGGAATTACTAGAATGTTAGGATTAACGAGAGTTTCAAATTCCCATTTTAAGCCTATAGAACCACGTGGCTTACAATATTCTTTTTTTATTGTAGAGTGTTGGATGTGGTAATCTGCTTGATTTTGGGATTTACTTGTGTTTTATGAAGCAGAATAAAAGAATACCCGTATTTTGTTGGTTTAAAACAGCGAAATTTTAACTTGCCGATTTGCACATTGAAATGAAACACACTCGCTCAAACACCACGTGGCTTACAATCTATATATATATTTTAAATTGTAGATTGTTGGATGTGGTAATCTAGTGCTTCATTTTGGTATTTACTTGTGTTATATAAGGCGAATAGAAGAATATAAACTTACGAATTCTATTGGTTTAAAACAGAGCAAAAGTTTCACTTACCGACTTGCACAGTCAAACGAAACAGTCGCTCAAACACATAGCCGTGAATAATTCTATTTTTACTATTCCACAACAAAACACCGCTCTTAACTTAAACAGACGCGTAAGGTTAAGCACTCAAATTCATGTTTTAAATTAATGCATGTACGATGCTCCCGTACCGGTACCAAATTTATTATTGTTGTTGTTGTTGTTGTTGTTGTTGTTGTTGTTAGGATCATAAGTCCATAGACTGGTTTGATGCCACCCTACCGGTACCATTTTCATTTCCTTTCTATATAACCACTACATCCTGGTGAATGAATTAGTGTTATTTGTGAGTAGTACCTTAAATATTCTTCCATTCATTTTTATGTGATTATACCGGTACTCCACTGTGGGATGGTAACAGTACGGGTATGTAGATATTATGAATTGTAATAGGTTTTGGGTATCTATAGGTGACGAGATAGGATTTTGAAAGTCCGTTTTGGTGTAGATTTGTCTTTTATTTGCTGGTAAATTTATTCAATTTTCTGGTAGTATATTTATGCTCCTTCTGACGCCATGTAAATATTATTTTATTGTACAGGTGAACGGACAAGGATAGGTTGCCTAGAATAATAATAATAGACTCTGCTGTTTAAGAGTACTTAGAGGGGGACCCAAAACGATGACGGTTAGGTTCAATTTTTAATAGGAATGAAATGAGTCTACAGAGCTAGTTGCAAACTAAGGAGTATGGAAGTGCTTAGTTAATTCATAGATGCTTGCAAATTGAACACTTAGTCATTACAGTCTACAGTATAATGAAAATGTGTAATTTTCAGGCCACAATGGTATGCTTACTGGAAAGAAGTGTAGAATTCCTCTACAATATCTCTTTGTTCACAAGAATGAGATACACTATTAACAAATATTGCAGTAAAACTATATTGAATAAACAATGTATTATATTATTTTCAGCTTTAAAACTCCAAGAGCTGGAAGAGCTATGGAAAGCCAGATAGAAGAACTGGTGACGTACATGGAGAATCATAAGCATTTTGCTCGCGGAAAATTTCTCGGGAAAGATGCGAAACGAGGCCTAAGTGAAAGGTGGAAGGCTTTAACGGACATACTCAACAGTGTTCCCAGAGGAACTGTCAAGGACAGTAAACAGTGGCAAGTTGTACGTTTAGTTATATCTATAAGTAATATTTGTGTATTTGTGTTTAATCATTATCTAATACAGTGTTCATGTACAGGTTTGGAGGGATCTTAAGATCTCTGCATCTAAGAAAGCAGCCAATATCAGGCGCCAGAGAAATACAACAGGAAATAAGCCCATCACTGCCACACCTCTTACAGCTATCGAGCTAAGGGTGTTGGAAGTGATTGGCTTTGTGTATGTGGAGGGATCTGCATGCTCTGATAGCTTGCCAGAATAAGAGGTAACTATTTACAGTAGATGTAATAACCATTTTTGTATAGTCTTCTTAAAAGATTTTAAATATAGATTGTATTTCAGTGCCTGCAGATTCAACTCGAGGCAGGGGATGTGACAGTCCTACAGGCTCTTCCTCAAAAGCATATGTTGAAAGATGTGACGACTCCTATAGTGCTACCACTGGAAGTGGTACACACTGAGATTGGCAAGTTTTCTCACAAACTGTAATATTGTTCTTATTCTGGGCATTATTTGAAATTTGCAATAATGATAATAAGTGATTTATTCATAGGTAATCATGCAAATAAGTTAGAGGTGCCTCCTGAATTGGAAAATTCAATTGATGGAAGGGTATGTTTAGAAATTCCTTCACCAAGAACACCTCAAAGCTCAGGGTCACGGCAATATTGTAAATATGCTTTAGTTTGATAATAATGATTAGGAGCACTCAAACAACAATTAAGTTTTATTGAAAACTCATTCTGCTATAATCAGTCAGTGATTTTTCTCTGTTTTTACACTTGCGGAGGTGATAGCGATTATACAAGCTATTACACAGGGTACAAACACAGTCGTTGGTTGAACTGCGGTATGCTTTTGTTCAGAATAATTGTTCGAAATATTATATTTTGTTTACTAGTCTTATGTTTCAGCTGTGAAGACTCCAAGTAGGGAGAGAATTGGAGTTCAGTTGATGGAGGCACATGAGTAATTTACGCTCTTACAGGAATACAGTAATAAAACTCAGTTGGTAATTTCCATTTACAAGAGTTTTTTTAAAGAATGAAACCATGCTTTTCAATGATGACTCAGTTAATGTAAATTTGTCATACGCAAATTACAACACCTAATAGACCTATACATTTAAAACCATTGGGTGTTTTTTCAGGTATGTTATAGTGTTATAGGTGTTACAATTAGTGTTCAACAGTCTGGACAGCTTTTCAGTTATATTTACAAGAGTGCCAGAATAAAGAGAATTTTTCATCTAAACTGACCATCAATAAGAAGGAAAAATATGCTCTCACTATGTCCTTACCAAATTTGCTGCTGGTTTAGAATTTGATATCAAGTAATTGCTTATGCTACGTACATATTAATTATTTAGTATGATAAAGAGTTGGCTAGTGCTCCATTCACTCTTGGCAAGTGAACACAAGGATAGCAGGACAGTTAATTATAATTATGATTTTTGTTATAAACAGAAGTTTGACTGAAGAATTCAAGTAATGTTTCTTTTTGTTTTGGTTACTAATATACCTGCAAAGCATACATTGTGAAATACTTCTTGTCCACACATCTGATGCGATTGGCTATACAAGGTTACCATACAAAAGGAAATTACTAGATATATCTGCAAAATGAGATGAATTTATAAATAATCATTAATGTCTACAGCAGATTTCTCCTACTTAAATATTGTGACCAATGCCTGTTACTCCAGCTGTCCACATACCTGCAGTATGCATGAAATGTATAACACACATCATCCTTTTCTTCCCCAATAATATATGTACATACTTTACCAATTGGATTTCCTTGGCAAATGCTTAATATATTTCATCTTTTAAATTTACTGATGAGTAAGCAATGGCATGTGGGTATTTTTTGTTATCCGTTTCACTTTTTACTGACACAGGCATGTCTTACGGTAACAATGGGATAGGACCTGTTCGAGTCTGTGCGACATAAAACCAGTAGCTAGAAAGATTTTTAACAATAAAATATTAATCTTACACTGTTCTCTTTCTTTGCAGATAATTCGTGAAGCAGAAAGCAGAAGGATGAGGTAGCAATGCTTATGGCCAAGGCTGCGCTACAGCAGGCTGAAAATGGTCGTCTGCAAAATAAAACAACAGAGAGGCTTCTTGGAGTAATTGAAAATCAGCCTATAATTATGGAGCGATTCCTCACTGTAATTGAAGAAATTAATAAATATCTTGACTGAAGTGATTATTTATCTTTCTATATTCTTTTTGTACTCTCATTCAGTAGGATGTGGCAACTCCTAGTCCCTAATCAGAATTTTCTAAGGATTGCTAGGTATATGTCTGTCAGAGTACCTAAGTTTTCACACTGCTTAATTTTAGACTCTCTGTGGGCGTGCATTAGGGAGATAACAGGTTCAAAACCAACGTTGGCAGCCCTGAAGATTGTTTTACCACAATCAACACCAGGCAGCCGGAGCTGTATCTTAATTAAGGCCACGGTTTCTTCCTTCCCAGACCTAGTCCTGTACTATCCCATCATCGTTATCTGTGTCGATGCAATGTAAAAAGCGTAACATTTCAGGCTCTTGTGCCTGTCAGTACTAAGTTGATAAAAGCATGAAAATGAAGTAGACACCTCTGTTTATAATTAGAATTGAGGTTTCATCTTCCAAGCTTGAAATAAGACAGCGAGATCTTACGTAATTTCCTGTCATCAGAAGTTACCAAGTGACGAAGCATGTAAAACTGTGGTGATAGATATCTATTAACTTTTTTTAATAATTAAAGTCTGTCTGAGTAGGTCAGGTGGTAGAGCGCTGGCCTTTTGGGCTCAACTCAGAAAGTAGTTGGTGGGACATAAAACCTTTCCTATCCCATTGTCGCCATAAGACCCATCTGTGTCGGTGCGACGTAAATAAAATTTTAAAAACTTAGGAAAAATGATCCAATGTTTTTGTAGATCACTCACCCTTCCAGTTTTGATTTAATCGAACCCATCCCTATATCTGTTGAATCGGACAGTCCCATCTCTTGGTTTAATCTTTTGATCCAATTTTTTGCTAGAAGCCGTCAAGAGGTGCATCGCTCATAAACTTCCCAAAGATATACCTTCTATATTATCTACAGCTTTGTTATTGCTTAAATATCTCAATATCACTTCGTCCCCCTATGTCGCTACTGAGGAAACGTCGAACTAGTCTAAAAATGTATGGAGTTCTGCAGTTACCGTATAAGAAGTAGGATATTTTTCCTAATTTGATTTTTAAACTGTGTTTTTTACTATTTGAAAAAGTTTTTGAGGCTGATTACTCCATTAATACACAGAGAGCTCAAGTATTGTACTAAAGATACTTAAAATTCAATTAATTATGGAATTAATTAATTAATTAACAAAATTAGGGGACAGTTTGATTACAACGCCGAGGAATTCAGAACGTCAATTTAACCACGATGTATGACATCAGAGCTCAGAATGTAGGTGGCAAACCGAACTAGAATATTCTTACTCTCTTACTTATCTGCTGACTGCGTGAGTTGCTAAGAAGTTCACTACGCAGGGAGGTCTTTTATAGACCTGGACAGCTGTTCCGTGCGCCACGAGGGAGAACGGTGTCATTTCTTGACAGTTTGAACAGATCATGTATAGCGATAACAGACGTCAATAGTGTCTAGAAAGAAGTACGCATTAGTACACGTTAATTGTGAAGCACCGAGTGGAGAATTTGTTCTAACATTTTCTGTGAAAGTTTCAGTGCACCTCAAGCTGTACCAGTTCGATCCCGGCCAAGGAAATGAAGACTTTCACTAAGGAATTCGTGTGCAACGGAGACATCGCCCACATCAGGATGCAGTGCTAAATAAATGTAGGACCTATGTCAGCAGCGTCCTAATGCCATGAATCCGGCCTAGAAGGAGACCAGGGTCATCAAGACATCCAAGTTAAGTTGACATTTCATTTATACTGGGCATTATCTGTTCTATGTAGCTGTAATAAGTAGTAAAATTTCTTCTTGAAGGGATTATGGATTGAATAGTAGTTTGAGTACATTTCTAGTATCTTTAACATGTTATTTTCCCGTGTTATGCGACGTTGAACTTGTATTTTTTCCTACTGTGCAATCTTCAAGTGCGTGATGACGGTATGCCAACATTAGCGACCACGCGGGTTTCAATAAGTCATGTCATCGGACAAGCATCTGGTTTAAATATCAGCCATCTGCAAACCTTTAAGGAATATTACATTTCCATTCAATTAATACGATATTGAGAAATGTGTATGAGTGATATTTTTATTCTTCGAAAGTTATTTCTCTTATATTTTGCCAAAAGTGTTTGCCACGTTTCGCATGAAAAAGTAGGCTCATCTGACATATTAAGGCTGCACTAACGATACGGATAGCTTTCTGTTAGATTCAATTTCGTATTTTTAAGGGAGGATATTGTCTTATAATTATATGTGATTCAGTCATTTATGAGAATTTTTCCGTGATATTTAGGACGGATGTTGTGAATTATTTCCGATATTGTATTTCTCACGTTGTGCCATGTGGAGAAATGTGGCATGGAGTATGGTGATTTCATTTGCTGTTTGGAGGCGAATCTTCGCATCTCTATGATTAGAGGCACATGGAATCTGTTTCTGCGCTGTTGTGTGCCATGATGAATGGACATTTAAGAATAATTTATCGTCAGTTTGATGTAGTTACGAGTTGTTGTTTTCGTGATAGGCGATAGCGTCTTTATAAAATAGTATTGAACCACGAGGTAAACCACATGTCTTCCTACGAATATAACACTGAGTGTATGAGATTGTTAGAATTTTTTGTGTCATTCTGGATGAGCGTCATCGCGATAATATCTAATCGTAGATGTATAATATTACTCAATTCCTCGATGTTTGATAAAATCTGATAACGTCCCGAGTTCGATGTCGATATTGACGATATTATTGATCACCATTATCCCGACTATTTGTACCGGGTGGATTGATTATCTCTGCAGGCCATTATTTATGGGAATCTCCCATCTCCATGATATGGATGGATGACGCGTGGACGTGTGTGTGCGTATAGTTGTAACATAGTAGTCTTAGTTTTGTTGGTTCCAAATACTTTTCTTGGTGGATGGTGGTAACACGAAACTTGTTACGTGCATTTTTATGTTGTTATTCCACAGGTTGAGCGATTTTTTATTTTTATAATGAATTATTGATATGTGTTACCATCGTTGCTATGAGTTTCGGCGTTATGTTAAGGTCATGACACACGGTTAAGGATTTAATTTAATTTAAACATATTTTATTATTTCTTGCGTACGTTTTTTCACGTAAAGTCACGTGTATTCTGTGTTTACGCTGAACAGATAATCACTGAAAAGTCGAATTAAATTGGAGAAATAATTAGCCAGTGAAATTAAGTTCAAAGAAGAAATTTTATTAATTTTTTGTATTTCATTTTTGACTAGCCATGTAATTCAAGTATTTAAAATCTTGTTCCAGATTCCTGCATGATTTGACATGCGCACGAGCATCATTCACTAAGCGAATCAAAATTAACATTCAAAAATTAATTCGATAAATATGATTTTGAAAACAAGTTTTGTCAGAATTAATGAGAATTCAATAGCATGTACCATCCCATTTGCTTTCATTTGTGGATGTACAGCAAGATGAACGTAAAATTTAGAAATTTTAGTGATCATCTCACATCATCATGATTCTTAGGACGGAGTTATTTTGTAATAAATCATCCACCATTAAATTGTATTTCGATGGTTCATTATTTAATGACATCTGCCCATCTCCTTGATCCACACCATCTTTTATATGGAACATGTCAATCCCTTACTGATCGCCCCTGAGGGTGTCTTGTGTCTCTCATGTGTTAGCCGTGGCTTAAACGGGCAGATATTAATTGGCGCCCAACGTGGGGCTCAATGGATTGACATGATGGATCATAATCGTAATATTCGGCACTTTATAAAATTTTAAATTTTGAACCATCTTATTTTGCTATATTTAAAATTCTGAAAAATTACGCGAATTACTTATAATTTTTATAGTAGTAGGATGGCTCAAATGGGCAGAATATGTTTTTAAACGGTAGTATATGTTCAAATCTAAACTCGTACACTCTCGCTTTTGTAATGTATGTTCGATAGAGATGTACATTGACAGAGAAGGTAGAAGAAGAGCAGCTTAGTAAGTATGTTGAGAAGATATTTTTTCTTTCTAAACCGTGTTTGATTCTAGTCATGCAATGCAGTGTTCAACAACATCGAATTGTAGTATGCGATTCTAGTTGTAATAGGTTTTCTAACAGCAGTATGTGTGTTCAAGTCTAAACATGCATCACTGCAGGTACGCGATATGTGTACTGTCTTATGCATAAGATCGCGTTGTATGTTCGATAAAGCTATGCCTTAACAGAGGAAGAGGCTATAACAGCCACCGCCATCCTGTGTCGTAGGCACCTAAGTGCTAATTAGCGATGCAGTAGCCGTAAAGATAGCAGCAGGTACTCTGTTGAATAAAGATGGCTGCTTCCGAATAGAATTGTTCACCACCGCATTTCGACTAAAGAGTGCAGCACCGAGGTAAGCGATGTAAGATAGCGGTAGCTGTGTTGATTAAAGATGGCAGCTTGTCAAACAGAATTTTTCAAATTATCCGCTACTACATTTCAACTAAAGAGGGTAGCACTGAGGTTTGCGATGCAAGAAGGAGGATGACAGCTGTCACGTGGATCTTAAATTACCACCAGTGTCGTAAAGAAGTGAGCACTAAGGTTAGCGATGCAAGATGGCGGATGACAGCTATCACGTGGAATTACCCGCCACCACATTTCAGCTAAAGAATGCAGCACGATGCTCTATTGATTAAAGATGGCTGCTGTAAAATTGTCCGCCACCATATTTCAACTAAAGAGGTTTGCGATGCAAGATGGCGGATAACAGCTTGTCAAATTGGATTTTTCAAATAGTCCGCCTCAAAGGTAAGTAGCTAAAGAGGGCAGCACTAAGGATTGCGATGCAAGATGGCGGATGACAGCTGTGACGAAGAAATTGTCCACTACTACGATGAAGAGTGCAGCACGGTGCTCTGTCGATTAAAGATGGATGCTTTTCAAATTTTCCGCCACCACATAGAGTGCTGCACGGTGCTCTCTTGATTAAAGATGGCTGCTGTAGAATTTTTGCGCCTCAAAGGTAAATGGCTAAAGAGAGCAGCACTGTGCTCTCTTGTTTAAAGATGGCGGATGGAAGCTGTCGAAAAAACACGTGAGTTTGTAAAGCACTTTGAATTTGCCACCACCACATTTCAACTAAAGAGTGCAGCACGGTGCTCTCTTGATTAAAGATGGCAGATGACAAAAAGCACGTGAGTTTGTAAAGCACTTCGAATTTGCCGCCACCACATTTCAACTAAAGAGTGCAGCACGGCGCTCTCTTGAATAAAGATGGTAGATGACAAAAAGCACGTGAGTTTGTTTCCAAACAAGAGAATGTCGAATTTGCCACCACCACATTTCAACTAAAGAGTGCAGCACGGTGCTTTCTTGATTAAAGATGGCGGATGACAGCTGTCAATAAGAGCACGTGAGTTTGTAAAGCACTTCGAATTTGCCGCCACCACATTTCAACTATATAGTCCAGCACGGTGCTCTCTTGATTAAAGATGGCGGATGACACCTGTCAAAAAAAGCACGTGGCTTTGTTTCCAAACAAGAGCACGTAGAAGTTTTCAAATTGCACCCACCACATTTCAACTATAGAGGGCAGCACTGTGCTCTCTTGATTAAAGATGGCTGCTGTCACGTGGAATTGCCTGCTATCAGAGTGCAGCACGGTGCTCTGTCGATTAAAGAGTGCCTGCTATCAAAAAGCATTTTTCAAATTATCCGCCACCACATTTAAAAAATATGTAGCTAAAGAGGGCAGCATGGTGCTCTGTTGATTAAGGATGGCGGATGACAGCTGTCAAGAAGCACGTGGATTTGTTTACCGATTCAAATCTCGCGCTAGTTACGTTACGTTGGTACCACTAAGCTTTAGGCCCGTTAAGATGGCAGTACTGAGGTTAGCGATGCGTTGTTGTCAATAATAGCTGTCAAAAAGCACGTGGATTTGTTTACCGATTCAAATCTCGCGCGAGTTAGGTTAAGTTGGTACCAATGAGGTTTAGGCCCATCAAGATGGCAGCAGTGAGGTTAGCGATGCGTTGTTGTCTCTCAAAACGCCCGTGGCTCTCAAAAAAAGCACATGGCTTTGTTTACCAATTCATATTTCGCGCTAGTAAGGTTAAGTTGGCAGCACTGGAAGAGGCCCCTGGCTGCGGTGGAGGAGGGCCCTGGGAAGGCCCCTCGGGTAGCGGTAGTGGAGGAGGCTCCTGGGAGCCCGGTAGCGGTGGTGGCGGATGAACTGTCCTATTATACAACTGAGATGGTATTGTGCAACCTGCCACAAACAGTTATCTCCACTAAGATTAAGAAATACGATGGCCAGCAGAATTCAAATTCTCAGAAATGGTGACGAAGGGGAAAGAGAGAGGCGAGAGTTGTTGACAAGTTAGTGGAAAGATTCATCGCCGCGAGCGAAATTGCAGTGGCAACCCCGCAAGAGCCCTGTGCAAAATTCCTAGAAAAGACGTCAGGGGAGCCCCAAGTTACTAGCAGGAGCTGAACGCAAGGTTGGTACTTGAAGAAAAAAATATGAAACTTCTCAGTCTCGCGTAAGCTTGGACCAATAGAAAAATTCGCAGGCCAAGAGGCAGGCACGACAACTTCGTAGTGTAAGAAGAGCTAGCAACATTAACTCCACAGATTAAATTTATACAAGGAAGTGAGTTATAAATTCAGGATAAGGTGAATTTTAGAAGCCTTACTATATAAGAAAAGTTATTAAAAGTTATTAACTGAGGGAGATTGATGGCGTAATACTGAGAATTCATGAATGCTATCCGTTGATTGGCTGCAGGCAAGAGACGCTACGAAAGGGCGTGAAATCCCAGGCCGGGATACAAGATCTAAATTCGCAATTATATCAATTACCAGCGAACGATATTATTTGAGACTTGGCATAGAGGCTGATATAAAATAATTACATCAGTGGATCCCAAGTTTAAGCCACTGGCTGGGCCGCAAATAGTGGTATGAGGCCATTGGAACTGCGTGCCATAAGATGACCTCCCGTGAACTCGGAGGAGAGGGGAGACGAATATAAATATAGGGTCGTGGAAACGGACTTACTTACTTCTGATAATGTGTACTAGCTGTTACCACGCCAGGGGTGCGTAACTTACCTGTGAATATTCCGTGCTGTTACGACGCCAAGGAGCATGTGTATATTTACTCGTAGAGTAGTGTTCGACAGAAGGTTAAGTAGCACAGTGATTCGTGACGTGTAGTAGTTCATATTACAGTCTTGAACAGTCTACTAGCAAGAAAAGTTCCAATATTTACCGAACTAATTAAATTAAAACCTACGGATAGGTGTGAGAGGTTCTACAAAAGGAATTAGGAAGTACGTGACGTGAGAACGATCACGGGTGTTCGACGTACTTCACCCAGTAAACAGTCAATCATCAACTGATACCTGGTCAGCTGCGCGAACACGCGACGGTAAATCGAGTGCGCGTCCGGGCCGTTGTAAAGGGGATCCCGAGGTATCCCATGTTTCTAGTGGCCGGGAAAGGAACGAAGAATGTATATTTACATCAAGTGGGATAGATAAAAGGCCAGAAATGTAAAGTTTCAGTTCAATATTAGTGTGTGTAAAATAGTTAAAATGTTAAAATGTTAAAATTTTAAAACTTGAAATTTAATATGTGTAAATCTGAAAAGTGCATTGGATGACCTCTTCAAACTGGCACGAAAACCAGTAGGATGCAGTGCTAATCTGGACGGGGCCTGTGCTCCTCGTCCGATTTAGCAAACTACAGGCTGAGATGAGTACCCATTAATATACGTTTGTAGATTGCTATCGTTAGCAGGAGGAAATCATATTCTTTCATTATGGTAACTTGATTGTGAAACGAACCGTTTCCGGCTCGTATAAATTCAGAGATAGATAAAGGGAAAAATTAATATGTACATAATTAGATCAAGCACACATCATAATTTTGATTGAGTAGAGTAGGGTGGATTTGTTTATTCAAGTGCTTGAATTGTTTGAAATTATATGGAGCACGTTTCAAGTAAAGATAAGATTAATATTCGTTCTAGAAGTGCTCAACTGTGGTTTTCAGTTATCTGAAACTTTATAGATATTAAGGCATGTTGTAAGATTGTCCGGAAGTGGAGGGTTGCCAAGTGATTTTAATTGTTGTGGGACGGAATGAAGTCCATTGAATTATATGTAAATATCGATGATTATTTTGCCGGGAAGTTTCGCCAGTGGACAGAAATAATAATAATAATAATAATAATAATAATAATAATAATAATAATAATAATAATAATAATAATAATAATAATCAGTAGAAGTTTCGGAGTGATAAATTAATATGGGTAATGTGTAAATGCGTGTTAAATAATAATGCTTTGTGAATAAAGTCTCGGGTTTAATTTGATAGAACGATTGCAAATTAAAGTAATTAAAATGTGGAGATAACATGTGCCGTGAATGTTTTAATTCGGGCAGTAAATCCGATTTTAACACTAATGGTTGATTTCATTTTTTTGGACACCATAATAATCATAAATAATTTTGTAGAAACGATAGAGGCACTTGTATAAGATGGTCACGCTATGTTGGAAGCCCAGAGTGATTTGAGCCAAACGTTGAGGTCGGAAGTCGTGTGGGACAGAAATCCGGCACGAGAGGAAAGTGAATTGTACTGATGTTGATGAAGAAATAGATGGGTCTTAAGGCCGACGTTGAGGTCGTATGGCGAGACCGGTGTTATGAGTGGCAGAATAGAGTCCACGCACCAAGGGTTAATTAATTACATTTTTTGAAGAGTCCCAGTGAACAAATGGGCTTCAAAAGGAAAAGGAAGGAATGATTTAGCACTTGCAGAGATCGGAGGTATTTGCCCAACTGCGAGGTGTTATGGGATTTGAAATTTGTCTTAGGAGGATATGGTCTCCATGAATTAACGACAGTACGAAAATAAGGTTGCGGGTTCGAATACCGTTATTATGCCCCAACCGATATGAAATCTGGCCTTGGTGATTCATATTTGGGAATTAACATATGTGACTAAGTTCTAAAGATTGAAATTAAAATATACATTTTCGAAATAATAATAATAATAATAATAATAATAATAATAATAATAATAATAATAATAATAATAATAATCCAAGCAAATCATGTCTTAATTGATTAAGTGCCAAACTAGACCGGAATTGTAAAAGAGGTTATGCTTTAAACCTAATAATAGTGGACTGCCGTGTAACAAGCGAAATTATTTTATTATAAAAAGAATAATAATAAGAATAATAATTTTAAGGGGCAGAAGAAGAAGAATTTATTTTTTATATTTCTGAACATAACAATGAAGGTGCGAGTTGAAATGAATATATTGAAATATTCAAAAAACTATAATAATAATAATAATAATAATAATAATAATAATAATAATAATAATAATAATAATTGAAGAATCAGAAGAAGAAGAACCTAATTTTTATTTCAGATAATAGTAATAAAAGTGAGAAGTTGAAATATTGGAGCGAGGATGATTACGGGTTACGATAATCATGATCTCCACTATTAATAATAATGTTGATAATAATAATAATAACAATAAATATTTTTTAAATATTTCAATTTTTTATTATTATTTCGGATGATGATGACGAATGATACTAGGGAAGTCAGCTGGCGCAATGACGTAATAATGTCAAGTTGTTGTAAATAATAAGTTAATATTTGTAATATGAAGGCAAATCCCTACATCTGGACCATTAGGTTAGAGTCTCTTTGTCGTTCCCTTCAGTTAACGATTAGCACATCTTGGTTAGGAACCCGGAGAGAGTTTGTAGTGTCACGGGTTGGTCTCATCTCAATAAAAGTGGAAGCAATGACATGGGTCATGTGATCGCGCCCACTTGGCCAACAGGTAATTGGTCCAGGACCATAAATGGTCATTGTGTTAACGAGGGTAAATCTGATACCTTCAGATATCAACGGTTCCACCACCCAAATGGATAGGTGATCAAAAGTGTCAAATATTGTGTAAAAAAATTCAGGAATAATTTGCTGATACCGGCAAATTAAGGATCAACAGATTTTGGTTGTGGGTAAAAAATTATTTTTGTTTTACTTATATAAAATGCTCCTTTAGCATTTGCAAGAAAACAGTTCCAGGTTCTTGTTCTTGTAGAATAGTAAACCCTTGGTGACCGTTTAAATCTCCGTCCCCATTCCTAGGACGCACCCTTCATAATTTCCCTTCTTTAATTTTTAATATATTTTGTGTGTTTTATAATGAGCCTTAAAGTTAATGATTACAGTGTCCCGTTCAACCCTGTAGTACTGATTGGATGGCGCCCATACATTTAGTTTGAGATCTTAAATCTCTATATTAAAATTTATTGTTTATTAGTTGCGATAGATTCGGACCCTAACACTCCCTGAGATAAATGCTGGTTGGGACTCAGGCTTTGAGCGGGTATAATATATATAAGAAAACACAAAGGTCAAATAATACTGCCTTGAGGAATTCCCCTCTTAATTATTACAAGGTCAGATAAAGCTTCGCCTATTCTAATTCTATGAGATCTATTTTCTAGAAATATATCCACCCATTCAGTCACTATTTTGTCTAGTCCAATTGCACACATTTTTGACAGTAGTCTCCCATGATCCAGGTCAGTCGCAATACAGTCCATTTGACCTCCTGAATCCAAGATATCTGCTATATCTTGCTGGAATCCTACAAGTTGAGCTCCAGTGGAATAATCTTTCCTAAAACCGAACTGCCTTCTGTCGAACCAGTTATTAATTTCGCAAACATGTCTAATATAATCAGAAAGAATGCCTTCCCGAAGCTTACTGGCAACGCATGTCAAACTTACTGGCCTATAATTTTCGGCTTTATGTCTATCACCTTTTCCTTTATACACAGGGACTACGGTACAATAGCAACTCTCCATTCATTTGGTATAGCTCCTTCAAGCATACAATATTCAAATAAGTACTTCAGATATGGTACTACATCCCAACCCATTGTCTTTAGTATATCCCCAGAAATCTTATCCATTCGAGCCGCTTTTGTAGTTTTCAACTTTGTATCTTATTGTGAATGTCATTGTTATCATATGTAAATTTTAATATTTCTTTAGCATTAGTCTCCTCCTCTATCTGGACATTATCCTTGTAACCAACACTCTTTACATACTGCTGACTGAATATTTCTGCCTTTAAAAGATTCTCACACACACACTCCTCTTGTTCATTAATTATTCCTGGAATGTCCTTCTTGGAACCTGTTTATGCCTTAAAATACCTATACATACACTTCCATTTTTCACTCATATTTTTATGACTGCCAATTATGCTTGCCGTCATGTTATCCTTAGCTACCTTCTTTGCTAGATTCAATTTCCTAGTAAATTCCTTCAATTTCTCCTTACTTCCACAGCCATTTCTAACTTTATTTCTTTCCGATCTGCACCTCCTTCTTAGCCTCTTTATTTCTTTATTATAATAAGGTGGGTGTTTACCATTCTTTACCACCTTTAAAGGTACAAACCTGTTTTCACATTCCTCAACAATTGCTTTAAACCCATCCCAGAGCCTGTTTACATTTTTATTTACCGTTTTCCACCGATCATAGAAACTGCCTCATGCGTGCTTTATCAGCCATATGGTACTGCCTAATAATCCTACTTTTAGGACCTTCCATTCTATCACATTTATTTTTAACTACGACAAAAACAGCTTCATGATCACTAATGCCATCTATTACTTCGGTTTCTTTATAGAGATCAACTGGTTTTACCACCACCACGTCCAGGATATTTTTTCCTCTAGTTGGTTCCATCACTTTCTGAATCAGCTGTCCTTCCCATATTAGCTTATTTGCCATTTGTTGGTCATGCTTCCTGTCGTTCGCATTTCCTTCCCAACTGACATTTGGTAAATTAAAATCTCCCACTACAATCACATTTCTTTCCATGCCGTTTCCCACATAGCTGATTATCTTATCAATTACTTCTGAATCCGTGTCAGAGCTACCGTTTCCCGGTCTGTACACTCCAAAGACATCAAGTTGCCTATAAACTTTAGAAATGAGGCTTACGCCTAGAATTTCATGTTTTTTACTTCTTTAACTTTTTCGTAGCTTACAAATTCTTATTTCACCAAAATGAATACTCCCCCTCCCACCATTCCTATCCTATCTCTACGATACACTGTCCAGTTCCGTGAGAAAATTTCTGCATCCATTATATCATTTCTCAACCATGATTCAACTTCTATTACAATATCTGGTAAATATATATCTATTAAATTACTTAATTCTATTCCTTTTTTTACAATACTTCTACAGTCCAACACTTAACATGTTTATGTCATCCCTACTTGACTTCCTGATCTCTGTACCCTTATCACCGCTCCCCTAGACAACCCCGTTTCCCTGAACGTACCTTCCTATTTGGGGACATGAGAGAAACCTCCCAGAAGGGTGGATTTGCATTTGATATTGCCATACATCCGGGTTTCTCCTGGGCAACGGACTAGGACTATTCCTAGACGGCTGATTCTCTCACTCCAGTAGCACTATTACTAATCAGTATGGTTAATAAATATTGCCAACGGCCGTAGCCGTGTTGAAACACCGGATCCCGTGAGATCTCCGAACTTAAGCAACATTGGGCGTGGTCAGGAGTTGGATGGGTTGCCACGCGCTGTTGGTGGGGGTAAGGGAATGGAGGAGCGGAAAGGAACTGGCCACCCTACCGTACGTAAACTCCGGCTCAGGAACACCTCTGCGGAGGTTCTGACCTGCCTTCGGGCAGAATAACCCTTACCTTACCTAATAAATATTTCAAAGTGTCCTTTTCAGGACCAAAGTAAACAATCCTGTCAGTAAACATACAGGGCATGACATCGAATAAAGAGGCAATATTACAGCAAATGTGCCACACACACATGTGACGTTCTTTGTGTACAGGGAACTCACAGAAGTAGTAGACAAA
The DNA here is from genome assembly GCF_040414725.1 of Anabrus simplex. NCBI lineage: Eukaryota > Metazoa > Arthropoda > Insecta > Orthoptera > Tettigoniidae > Anabrus > Anabrus simplex. Next base: position 883,580,433 of record NC_090266.1, read on the forward strand.
ACCGACCAAATGTACCAGGAATGTGACTTGTCGCCGAGAGACCTCACGGAAAATATGGCAATGCCATTTTTTCAAGACCGGAACTGAATATACTATCAACCTCAGTTTCTGAAAATGACGATATGGAGCTGATATCAATAGAATTATCAAACTGTATGATAATGTCAGTTTATAAACCACCAAATGTTCGATTTCACTTCTCCCAGTCCGTTAATCTACTAGGAAGTAAGATCCATTTTGTTATGGGTGACTTCAATAGCCACAGCTCCATTTTGGGATATAGAGATGAAAACGAAGATGGACTTGCTGTTACAAATTGGACTGAAATGAATGACTTGTGTTTAATTCATGACAGCAATCGTCCATCGTCCTTCAATTGTGGCAGATGGAGACGCGAATATAATCCTGATATCATATTTGTTACTGATATCATATCCCATCAATGCGTAAAGGAAGTCTGTGAATCTATTCCTCATACTCAGCACAGACCAATTAAGTGCCAGGTGTTCTCAGTGGTTCGACCTCAAATAATACCTTTTCGAAGAAGAAGGTACAATATTCAGAAAGCTGACTGGGATAACTTCACCAAGAGTCTAGATGAAACGATCTTGAACATCGATCCACGTCTAGAACCATATGATAAGTTCACTGATGCTATCAAGAAATGTTCAAGCAAGTGAATCCCACGTGGTATCAGAACACAGTACATACAAGGTTTAGATCCGTGTGCAGTAAAAGATCTGGAAAAGTACATTTCGCTTTTTGAAGCGGATCCTTTTAGTGAAGAAACAATACAGGCTGGCAATAAACTGATAGAGACTGTTGGTAAATTGAAAAGGAAACGTTGGATTAATTTGATGGAAGAATTGGATATGTCGCAGAAAGCTTGGAGACTACTAAAAAGTTTGAATAATGACCTCACGAATGCATCTGTTCATTATAATGTATCTCCAATTGAAATCGCCCATCAGCTCTTGTTAAATGGCAAAGTTAAACGCAGAGCTAGACCACCAAAGTTTCTAAGGAACATTGAAGATGAAACCTGTGAAATATCCAAACCTTTTGTTCTTGGAGAACTGGAAAACACCATCATGATGTGTAAGAACAGAAAAGCACCTGGTCTGGACGACATTCTTAGAGAGCAAATCAAACATTTTGAAATGCTACCAAAGAATGGATACTCCAACTCTTCAATAACTGCCTGGAGCGCTATAACATTCCAAAAATCTGGAATAAGGCCAGAGTAGTTGCTATCCTTAAACCCGGCAAGGACCCCAATGACCCTAAGAACTTTCGACCGATCTCTCTTTTGTGTCACCTCTACAAGATCTTTGAAAGAATGGTTCTTAATCGCCTTGCACCATCTGTGGAGCCTTTGTTAATCCCAGAGCAAGATGGTTTTAGGCCAGGCATGAACTGTACTGCACATGTAGTAAACCTAACACAGTATATAGAAGATGGTTTTCAATCCCGAAAAATCACAGGAGTAGCGTTTGTAGACCTTTCTTGTGCCTGTGTCACCGTACAACATCAAATCATGTTACAAAAACTGTACAGCCTTACAAAGGATTTCAAGCTTACCAGAATTGTTGCTGCCCTTTTACAGAACCGACGATTCTTTGTTGAATATCAGGGTCAGCAAAGTCGATGGAGAACACAAAAGAATGGTCTTCCTCAAGGAAGTGTGCTAGCTCCCTTAATTTTCAATATATATACCAACGACCAGCCACATCCACCTCATACTAAAAGCTTCCTATACGCTGATGATCTGGCCTTGGCTACTCAGAGTGAATGCTTTGAGAGAGCTGAAAACAATCTCACTTCAGCATTGGGTATTTTGTCTCACTACTATGAGACCAATAATCTCAAACCAAATCCATCAAAAACCCAAGGATGTGCTTTCCATCTGAAGAACAAACAAGCATCAAGGAAGCTGCAAGTGAATTGTAAGGACAAAGTCCTAGAACATAATTACACAGCGAAATACTTGGGTGTTACTTTGGATCGTTCTCTAACTTACAGGGAGCACTGTTCAAACATCAAGGCAAATTCTCCTCTCAGAACTCCCTGCTCCGTAAAGTGACAGGTTCAAAGTGGTGCGCTCACTCTCACACGCTAAGGACAACAGCCTTAGCACTTTGTTACTAAGCAGGTGAGTATGCTAGTCCCTTTTGGTATAAATCTACACATGCCAGAAAGGTCGATGTCGCCCTGAATGAAACATGCAGACATATAACAGGATGTCTGAAACCAACACAAACAGACAAATTGTACTCCTTTGCAGGAATAGCCCCTCCTGAGATCAGACGCGAAGTAGCTGCATATATGGAGAGGTTAAGGGCTTCTTCCAGCTCAGCCCGCCCCCTACATAGACACAAACTACCACCCACTCGATTCAAGTCCAGGAACAGTTTTATGAACTCCTCATCCCCTGCAAGTGCAGTTGCAAGGAAGACCAGACTTCTACTCTGGTCTCAGAAGATCCATTTTCATCCAGAACGGTTGAAATTGGAGGAAAAGCTTCCCCCTGGTCATGAAGAAACCTGCACTACATGGAAGGCACTGAACAGACTAAGAACAGGCGTTGGAAGATCAAAGGACAATATGAAGAAATGGGGCCTCCTGAAGGGGGATCATACCCTATGTGAATGCAGCGTGGTACAAACAACAAGGCACCTTATTAATTACCCTTTATGCCTTATTAAATGCACATAACTTGATCTGGCGCAGGCCAGTATCAGTGCTGTTAACGTGGCCAAATTCTGGGCCGATATTTTGTAAATAACTTTTTAATTTTATGTAATATTGTAAATTCATATATTTTACCTAATTTGCAATCTGTATTGTATATTGTGCTACTGACACGAATAAATAAATAAATAAATACCTCCCTATTACACTTCCAAACAAATTTCGTAACTTATACGTATCACTGCGGCTTAAGTGAATGTCATTTGAGCACTGATCCCTATCTCCTACCCACCCATTAGGATCTAGAAATTTCACTCTCAGTTTCCTACCTACCCCCTCCGTAGCCTCATTTAAATTTCCAATCACTCTCCATTCAGTATCCCTCCTACACAGTATTCCACTGATAACAACCTTCGCTTCCTTAAACTCCACCCGTGCTGCATTTACCAGATCCCACATATCCAAAATTTTTGGTACTTATATCAGCTTGTCTTACGTTGTTGGTACCAACATGAAACACTACCACCTTCTCCTTCCCCTCCCCCCTCTCTTCTGCTTTCCTAAACGTCTGCCTCAACCTAATTCTTGGATAACACTCTACGCTGGTACCCTTTCCTCCACACACTTTCGCCACATGTCTAACGACGGAATCCCCCATGACCAGAGCCTCAACCCTACCCACCTCATTTGAACCCCTCCCCTCCTGATCAGTCCTATCTTTCCTGATAACTGTAGAAGCTACTTCCTCCTCCCTTTTCTCCTTCCCACGACCCTGTTCCACCTGTCTTTCCGTATCCTCTACTCTACATTTCCCTTTCCTACCTTTTCCCTTCCTCCTACTTCCACACATCTCAGCAACAGTTCCCTGTTGCTCATCTTCCCTCTGTTGTTCTACCTGAAGTGATTCGTGCCGATTTCGCACAGACACCTGTCCTGAATTCTGATCCTGAATAGAGCCTTTAGCCTGCGGTCTCCTTCCCCTCAATTCATTAGACCACCTCTCTTCTACAACTCTCCCTTCCTCTCCCTCTCGTACACCTAATGTAACCTGTACATTGTTTGAGGGAGGCCTATCTTCCTTCCTGTCTTCTGTGAGAATCCTAATTATACCCCTCAAACTCTCCAACTCCTCTCTCATATCCTTCAATGCCTCGCCTCACCCACAGTTCCTACACTTGCACTCCTTGTACATTCTTTACGGAAAAAGAAAAGAAAAGGAAAAATAAAATAACTGATGTGCAAAAAATGAACGAAGGGATATATTGTGTGGGATAGTACTCAAAGATCACACGACAATAAGGTAATTAATATCCGACTACACTACAATACAATAGATGTCAGCGAATAACACCATTAACATTACATGAAATATCATGCAACGTCAACATTAACCACAGCCCATTATGTAAAACAAGCAAACCAATTCATTTCTTGAACAAATGTTCAACTCTTCAAAGTCCACCTGAATTTTTGAGTAGGTACAGTGATATTTATACCCTACTCTTGAACATCTAAAGCACTAGCACATTAAAACTCACTGGAATTGATGGCAGAGCATCCTCTTGTAATTATTTTTAAAGGAGGTAATCCTCAATTCAACTCAAGATGAATGGGGCTAGGTTTTGTTTACGTACCACTGTTGTAAAACATTTAAAATTGTCCAACAGCATCATTTTTGTACCCTACTGAAATATTCTTTAAATCTCAAACGTAACTTCGAGTCACGATTTTTCGGAACTTTCCGGGACTGACTTAGTTTTGTAGTTAGGTACGTTGGCTGATTGGTGAAAATACTGGGATAGACATCATTAGATAATTTTGTAAGTTCGCGTGGCACCCGAGCTGAAACAACACCTCCTAAGGGTATAGCATCTTCCCTCCAATAAATTTGATATAAAAATTATTAAGGCACGGAAGACTTGTATCACTCAATTCTATGTTTAACCTACGAATTCATCCAACAAATTTACCCTAATACTAGGTCTTCTGCAAATCTGAACCCTGAATCTTTTGCTCTGCACCTACAATTGAATTTTCATCCAGATACACAGCACATATGACCCATCTAATTAAGCTATAAACAAACTGCACAGGTAACTGAAAATATAATGAAAACGGGTTCTGCGAAGAATATAAGGACAATTACTTTATCACCACCGGAATTGTCCGGCTCCATGGCTAAATGGTAAGCGTACTGACCTTTGGTCACAGGCGTCCCGGGTTCGATTCCCGACAGGATCGGGAATTTTAACATTAATTGGTTAATTCCCCTGGCACGGGGACTGGGTGTATGTGCTGTCTTCATCGTGATTTTCATCATCACGACGCACAGGTCATGTCAAATCACAAGACCTGCACCAGGCCTCTCCTAAGGCCACACGCCATTATTATTACCACCAGAATTACACGAATAAATACACTTTTTAATATCGAACAGCTTCTTACCACACTGAAAGAAGATTTATAGCATTTTAAGTTTATAAATAAGTATATTTTTTATTATTAGTATTCAAATTTCCGTACATATTTGGTAACAACACAAATACCATTAATAAAAATAAACACAAGCTAGCACTCCAATTGCCGTCATTATGGGCAGTTTCGATGCAAGCCGGTTAAGGTCTGAGGTAATATATTCGGACTTGGATTGACACATCCGCTCTACTATCAACGAGAAATAGCGTTTTGGTATTCCTATCGATCACGAATAATCGATATTTGCAGCAACTTACATTATCAGTAGTGGAATTTTCAGCTACTACGACTGCTGGCTCCCGTCTTCCGACAATTTCCATGTTTCAGGAGATCTATATTTCTCGGGATAAGTGTTATTTCCACATATAAAAGAATATTTCCCTTGTGTGTTGTACCGTGCCTTAGATCTGCTTCTGCTACGTTGACCATTCCGACTTGAGCTCCGTGATCATGATCTCATTTTCATTGCATCTTGTTTGTGCAGGAGAAATAATGCTAGAGGTGGAACTAATTCCAAGAAAAATGATTCCTGTTGTAAATGGTAGGTAACACGCTCCTAATCAACATAATAAAAATATACATCCGCACAGTAGCATAAAATGAATTTTTCTTGGCAGCCATTTTGAAAACTTCAAAAATTACCGAAAAATCATAAAATAATCATGCGTGGTAACAAGTTACAGGAAATGTGCTTTACGTCGATTTTAAAAGTAAAATGTTTACAAACGATATGCTACCCTTTTTTGCGATTTCAGGACATAGCAATTACGCTAAATGCGCAAGAATATACTTTTAACAAATACTGGAACTAAAAACAACGATTCCAGAGCTCTAGAAAAGGCCTTTTGTACTGTACGAAGAAAGGATAGGAAGTGGTCTGGTGTTTGGACCGACATTTACATTAGGCGAACGCTAATGAAATGCACTAAGAATCATTCTGGCATAAATCATGGAGGAGGAATGACTGAAAGTCACCGTGCAACTTGGATTTTGAGTCATTTTAAATGCAGTAAGCAACATGTGCAATGATTTCGCTGACCAGTGTTACACGTACTGGTAGTGAACAACATACCGAGATACCTAATGCAAGGATGGCCGGAGATTTTGAAGATATGAAGTGATTTATGGAATATTTTTAATTACGGATAGCGAAAACAAAGTTACTGCAGAAAATGCTGATGTTTTTGGAAGAAATATCTAAAATGAATTCACCGGAAAACTTTAAACGATGAAACTTCATTGAAATCAGACTAATCAGTAAACAAGAAAGTTTTGAGAAAAGGGATTGTTATTGCTGGTGAGATTCATCATGTACATTCGCATCTTTTTTTTTTTTTTTTTTTTTGCTAGGGGCTTTACGTCGCACCGACACAGATAGGTCTTATGGCGACGATGGGATGGGAAAGGCCTAGGAGTTGGAAGGAAGCGGCCGTGGCCTTAATTAAGGTACAGCCCCAGCATTTGCCTGGTGTGAAAATGGGAAACCACGGAAAACCATCTTCAGGGCTGCCGATAGTGGGATTCGAACCTACTATCTCCCGGATGCAAGCTCACAGCCGCGCGCCTCTACGCGCACGGCCAACTCGCCCGGTCGCATCTTTTAACACAGAGTATGTTCGCTTGCATTTACTTGGATAATCACGCTCAAGAAGCACGGGTGTTCTTTAATTTACGAGTTATCCACTCTACAAACTTCATTGTTTGACCATGGTACCCAGCAAACGAGAAAACTGATAAATCATAATTGGCAGTCTCATTAGATAGCAAGAATGGCAATGAAATACGATCTCATTGCCAGAAATGTGCTTTCGATACTCTTAATGGAAGTGCATTAATTCGCCAGTTATCAGGGTATGACACCACCAGTGCAGTCACTTTGTTTTCAGTATCCTAAATTCCATTCAGAATATTCCATAAATTACTAGAAGAAGCAGTAAATGGATTACGATCTATAAAAATTGGCATTATCTTTTTCATATCTTCGAAAACTCTCGCCATCCTTGCATCAGATATATCCGTATGCTGCTCACTACCAATATGTAAAACACTGGTCAGAACAATCACTGCACATGTTACTTCACTGCATTTTGAATAGCTCAGAATCCAAGGTTAACGTTCACTTTCAGTCATTCCTTCCCCATGAGTTATGCCATAAAAACTTTTAGTGCATTTCATGAGCGTTTGCTCAATGTACATTTCGGTCCAAATACCAGACCACTTCCTGTCCTTCCTTCGTACAGAAATATGTCCTTTATTCAACATTTTGTGGACTTCTGGATTCGTTGTTTCTGGTTCCCGCACTTGTTGAAGGTATATTCTTACGCATTTATTATAATTAATATGACCTGAACTGGCAACTAAATTGGCATATGCTCAACCGCTTGTAAGTGCATTTCAACATTTTCTGATCGCTCAGGGTCGTGCAGGTATATTTTTCTATATTTTCCCCTGCTTTACTTTTGTAAACATTTTACTTTTAAAAAACAGTATCATATTTTTTCAGCGTGAAATTTCCTGTAATTTGATACCACATATATTTTTTTCCAGTAGGCGGCCAAGAAACGCACTTCGCGCGACACTACGTATTGAAACCTTTGGTCCATATTGAGGGATACCTACCTTTCTAACCTATCAGCAAAGTTCATGAGATCTGTCTCTTGGGTCGCATCGGGTTCTTCGTCACTTGCTGAGGTAAAGGTAGGGTTCAGTAATTCTAATCTATCTACTGGAATGAAAGGTCTGTTTAAAAGATTCCTATTTATTCAGGAAAATTCTGAAGCAATCTGATATGTCACCGGTATCATAGAAGTCAACTGTGTCCACTGGACACCACAATCATTTTAACATAATGGTCAGAACACTGGTGTGAGACTTTAACGTAACTGCCTGATGGGCATTCTTACTAGAAACCATTGTCTCAATTATTAATTATTTAAGAAGGGAAAGTCTGGAAATCCTTAAATTCGGCTTCCATGTGAGACCACATGCACCATCATAGTGATTCGTTATGGTCCAGCCCTCGTAACACGAACTCTGGACTCTGGGTATAATTAAGGCAGTCCAATTGGTGTGTGCCACGCAGTGGTTCTACAGCATGGACCCTTAATTGAATCGATGTGACCTGCGTCTATGTCATGGACCGACATCTAAACTTCTAAGTTACTTTAAAGTCATTGTGGATGATGACCGCAAGGAAAATGATGCTACAATGGCATATGGCCCTAATCTAAGTCACTGAGGTTGATGACCCCCTGACCATCCAAGTTTCTAGGCTGAAGGCTAAACACAATTAAGTTACATCGGTTGATGACCAAAGTTTCCACTTTACTATCCCCAGCACATTCACTGCTCAAACAATCAAAGTTCAATAATTACATCAATAGCAATGCTCACAAACTTTGCGGCAGTAAAATCCATTTCCTTCGGATATGTTCCTTTAATCGTTACTTTATATTTAAATATTCCCCCAGAAAAACAAACTAAAATTTCCAGAATGCATCTCCAAGTTATTCGCTTGATTAAAGTTATTTCAAATGCGGTTTCACTGAATTTAATGATTAAATAAATTTAAATGATTTAACGAAATGTTAAAGAACAGTAAATTTTATCTCCGCGGACTCTGGTTTCTTCACAAATTCCTACGCAGCTGTGGTGTGAATTCAATCTTGTGATGTTTGTCTGGCTGGAAAAGAATTTGTTACATAATTCAAGTCCAGTTATATATCTTGTCTCGTGATCTCACACTTTAAAATCTAATCTAGTCCTAACCGTTATTAACACTTGGATATCCTAATAATCTACGTACAAACCAAAAAACTTGCCATATAATTACGATGACATCTCGTCATACCATTTATGAATTTTGCACACCCCTCACAGACAAACCAATCATCACGACCATCGCTCTATATTTTGGACAACCCTGAATTTGGTTACTCTGTTCCGTATACTCGAAGTTCATGGTTTCAAATGTTCAATACGTCCCCAATTAAACAAATTTTACAGTATTTCATAATACTCAGATCATTACCGGCAATGAATCTCAACTAAATCCAGCATTTTAACGTTTTCCCTGGCCGAGAAATACAATCTCAATTCCACGCGTGTTCCGTTATATCCCCGCTGTTTTCCCCCTATCAGCTGAGGCCTCTCACCCCACGTTCGCTTGTCAGTGATGTGAAACACCCGGTTCGTTCTACCTGACTGACTTCTCAAAATGCTCCCTTTTAAACTCCGCCGACATAATTAAACAAATACGATATTCTAACCAACAAAATGCACAGATTATGCTTCAAGATGCCCACACTAATTATACGCGTCGCCAATTAATACCGCTATGGATTTCTATGAATTTCTTTCCATTCCCAACATTATAAAATATACCTCGGGCTATCGTGTCCCGGCTTCAATGACAGGACTCTAACCTGATTCGCACATCTCATCTCAACTCATATAAAACATTCCTCGGGCCTCTATGTCCCGGCTTCAGTGACAGGTCCAACCTGATTCACAAATCTCATATCAACAAAACTAACCTCTGTTTCCCAGCTCCACAATTATCATCGACAAAGAACTGGAATAAAATCCTTACTAGAAATCTCGACGTCGAATATCGCACAATGCATTAATCATGAATAACTTCGCATAAAGGATATCGTATTTAATAACTTGATTTTTACGAGAAAATGACTGAAACATTCTACTAGATCTTTTTATTGTCAGTCAAACACAGTTTAAAATGGGCCTAGAAAAACGTTTCTCTCCGTGACCAAATTCATCACCCTAGGTTCTCACCCGACAGCGCGCTTCCACTCGATTGAAAATGAGTGACCATAGATTTCTACATTATTAACTCAAATTGCAGACAGAAAAATTTACGTTTAATGAACATCTTAATTTGACATCACAAAATATAGGCAGTACACTCACACGGATAACGATCTACATTGGACGTGATATCACTTCGAAACTCTATTCAATAACTTTTACAATATTATACGGCACTCGCAAAACTTCAAAGGGAAATAAAAGAAATGACTCTTTTAGTCGTACTCTCACATATACAAAACTTAGTAGGGGTGACCACTGCGTCGTATATCCCCATTCAAATACACTTTTAGAGATCATGAGACAAGATATAAGAGGTAGTAAGATGGAAAGTCGCCTACCTCATGTCGTCACACCATTGTTCGTCATAGGGCTCACCTGCGACCCTGGCATTTTATTTTAGCCATTTTTACATTCATGGCTTTACAAACCATTTTTTTATATTTCTTCAGGTTTCCTGGAATAAAGCATTTAAAAAAAGAAAATACCCTTCACTTGTTTGCTGAGCGCACACGATGGACTATAATTATTTCCGCACACGAATTACTTAATCACATTAGAATTTATTCAGTACTTTGACCGTCCTATCTGGTACAATTATTTCACTCAAGAAAACTATCTCCTCATGGAGACAAGACCTAGCCACAATGGCTAAAATCTGCAGTTGAACTCAGTCTACTTTCGTTGGTTTGATTTCGCAGAGCAGCTCAACAATTTTTCGTCCGCTTTGTATCACAAATGCCGGAGAAGGAGACTTCATCATGGCGTCCCTTCACATTTATAGCAGTAACTCCCTCTCTTCGGATATCTCCCTTTGCCGCCAAGAAAATTTCTATAAATTTTCTGACTTAACTAAACTGTAATTTCAAGAGTTTTGAAAGTGACTACATACTTGCTACATTTCTGGCGGTAGTGTTCATGGACATTGAAAATGTATACGGGTTCGATTTGTGAGATGATTGACCTCCTTTGATAGGCACTATATTTTTTGACTTGGCTTGGATCACGCCATGTACACGCGCTTTGAAATAGTTCACAAAAATGACTTGAGATTCTTCCGCCGTCGACACGTGTGGCTGACGTCACGTATCCCAGAGCGTGGGACCGAAGGTAATCACCCCCTCGTCACGTTTCAAATCCATGCTATTAAGAATCCAACTTTTAAATGATTGTCGATTTATGCATAATGTTCTTATGGCACAAAGGTCATGGGTTCATATTTCCCCCAAGACACGAATTCCTTTCACACAGTGACAATGAATTTCCTTTAAAATACTCCAGATGGTGAAATTTCTAATTTCGACGTCTGATGAAACATGACCTTTGAACACAAATTCCTTTCTTCTCTCTCACGCAGTTGCTCATCTCCTGGTGTACGGATACTGGTTGATGCCTTCAGCTTCCTGGTAGTTCTTGGTTGCTTGGAGAGTTCGGGGTTGCGGGGTATATCTCCAGTGACTTGTAGTCGACTTATTGGAAGTTAGGTGGTTTGTCCTTCCAACTTCTCGACGAACTTGCATTCACATCAAATGCGAAGTTTCTGGGTTCAAATCCCTGCCCTCGTTACTATCGTTGTCACTGACTTTCTTCATTTTTGCAGGTGGTTTACAGTTCTTCTTCTTCATTATTCTCCTCATCTTCATTTTAGCAGCTGGCTGACTCCTCTTCTTCATCATCATCCTCATCTTCATTTTAGCAGCTGGTTTACACATCTTCTTCATCACCATCCTCATCTTCATTTTAGCAGCAGGCTTACACTTCTTCGCATTTGCTTGAGCCTTTCTTGATGGACTATAATCGTCATTACTGGCATCCTCGTCTGAACGTTCATCCCTCTCATCACTGCTGCTTTTCTTAGGCCTCTTCTTATTGGCAATAAATCGTTTAGATTTTGCTTTTTCCTCTTCAGACCCATGCCACAGATCAGAACGTCTGGATTTGTAATTATTCCATCTTCTATCGGCTTCATTTCCACGATGGTGTCTGCGTCTTTGGTAAGAATTTGCCCGACATCGACTCTGGTTCCTCCTACATGGATCACGGCGTCTGTTCCACTTTCCGTACAGGTAGCTAGGCTGTTCCCAGTTCTTACTATCCTGGTTTGGTATGGTTTCAAACCGTTGCCCATTGTTCTCTTGTATAACTGTCTGCGCCTCATCCCTCTCCGGTCTGCTCTCTTGGATGTGGTTTACGACATTCACTTGGTTTTCCATATGCTTAGTTACTTGTGACGCTGATTTAGGAGACTTCAAGTTAGTTAGATATTCAAGTATACGGGCCAGTATAACATCCACTGTTTCTAACTTCTTGTTCGAGTCTTTCGCATCCGCTTTTATATTTTCACTTGGTTCCTTCAAGTCTGCCTGTACCTCCTCAATAATCCTAGCCGTTTCTTCCTGAGTTATACCTAATTTTCTTATATCCTCTTTATTCATCTGGATTAGTTTCAAGTCAATGGCTTCAATACGCTGGTCTACAGTTACCTCGACGTCTTCGGCTACCTGGTCTACTTTGGCATTTACGACGGCTATCTCTTTACACAACATTTCCGTATGTTCATTCATCGCTGTGAAGACCTTCGACTTATCGTCTTCACGCATGATGTTGAATTTCTCTACCTCTGTCTTCAGATCGGCCTTAAGTTCAGCTTGATCTGACATCAACTGATTATGTAGTTCCCTACTTTCGTTGACGTGCCTATCGAGGTCCCCTCTAATTATGTCCTGATTTTCACCGAGAACACGATGTAGCTCGCGAGTTTCTATAAACTGCTGATTCATTTCATGTTTAAAGTCACCAATGTCCTTCCAAATATCAACGCTAGCTTCCTTACAACTATCCTGAATGTCCTGCACTTTAATGTCAACATTTTGAACAACTTCCTTCATACCTTTTAATTCTACATCTGCACTATCTAATTTATTGTCAATGGTTCCTACGACTTCCTTCATACCTTTTAATTCTACATCCGCACTATCTAAATTAATGTCCACTGTCTCCAACCTTACACTCATAGATTTAATATTCTCACTTAAGTCCTTCCTATTGGCTTCCATCCTCTCCATTAAGTCCTTGATCATTTGGACCACCTGCCCTTGGGCCAATTCTCCCTCCTGCATAAACATACTGTATTTAACAGAAAACGATAGGTCATCGGTGAGCCCGAGACTTCAACGACGTATAATAGGACTACAACGATAAACATCACAACCTCCTCCTATCTAACATATCACACTGTTAATGCAACATTCTCTAAAATTTTATTTAATAAAACGTGAAATTCAATGTTCACTCGATCAAAGTGATCAGCCAAAACACTCAGACCAGTATTCAAAAATTTGGGAAATTACTCTAACACATTTAAATTATACATTTCATTCAGTAGATAAATTATTCTCATAGTTGTATCTCCTAGCCTTACTCATCGGGCGTTTATCTATTTCTTCAAGTTCACTCTCAACTCTTGCGCACGATTTTATCATCCATAATGTGGCATAGCCTCAACATTATTTCTCATTTCCTCTAGTACACGATTTTTTCAAAAATATCCTTATCGTTATCGTGACTGATGTTTCCTCATCGTTATCGTGACTTATGCCCCAACGTTGGTGCGACATTTTAATGGTCGACCAACGTATAACAATCCTACAATTGGTCATCGTTTCACTGATGTCAACCAACCTAACTTGTAGTTCTTCTCTCGATGTACTTAGGCCCTCTCTTAAGTGACTGAAGCCACCACGGTGGGCAACATTTTACTGATGCACAACGTGTACAATTATCCTCCTCGCTATCGTGGCTTAAGCCCCACTGTTAAGTGACTGATGCCACCACGTTGGAAGCCATTTCAATATCGTCACTTGCCGAGGTATAAGGTAGGGTTCAGTAATTCTAATCTATCTACTGGAATGAAAGGTCTGTTTAAAAGATTCCTATTTATTCAGGAAAATTCTGAAGCAATCTGATATGTCACCGGTATCATAGAAGTCAACTGTGTCCACTGGACACCACAATCATTTTAACATAATGGTCAGAACACTGGTGTGAGACTTTAACGTAACTGCCTGATGGGCATTCTTACTAGAAACCATTGTCTCAATTATTAATTATTTAAGAAAGGAAAGTCTGGAAATCCTTAAATTCGGCTTCCATGTGAGACCACATGCACCATCATAGTGATTCGTTATGGTCCAGCCCTCGTAACACGAACTCTGGACTCTGGGTATAATTAAGGCAGTCCAATTGGTGTGTGCCACACAGTGGTTCTACGGCATGGACCCTTAATTGAATCGATGTGACCTGCGTCTATGTCATGGACCGACATCTAAACTTCTAAGTTACTTTAAAGTCATTGTGGATGATGACCGCAAGGAAAATGATGCTACAATGGCATATGGCCCTAATCTAAGTCACTGAGGTTGATGACCCCCTGACCATCCAAGTTTCTAGGCTGAAGGCTAAACACAATTAAGTTACATCGGTTGATGACCAACGTTTCCACTCTACTATCCCCAGCACATTCACTGCTCAATCAATCAAAGTTCAATAATTACAACAATAGCAATGCTCACAAACTTTGTGGCAGTAAAATCCATTTCCTTCGGATATGTTCCTTTAATCGTTACTTTATATTTAAATATTCCCCCAGAAAAACAAACGAAAATTTCCAGAATGCATCTCCAAGTTATTCGCTTGATTAAAGTTATTTCAAATGCGGTTTCACTGAATTTAATGATTAAATAAATTTAAATGATTTAACGAAATGTTAAAGAACAGTAAATTTTATCTCCGCGGACTCTGGTTTCTTCACAAATTCCTACGCAGCTGTGATCTGAATTCAATCTTGTGATGTTTGTCTGGCTGGAAAAGAATTTGTTACATAATTCATGTCCAGTTATATATCTTGTCTCGTGATCTCACACTTTAAAATCTAATCTAGTCCTAACCGTTATTAACACTTGGATATCCTAATAATCTACGTACAAACCAAAAAACTCGCCATATAATTACGATGTCATCTCGTCATACCATTTATGAATTTTGCACACCCCTCACAGTCAAACCAGTCATCACGACCATCGCTCTATATTTTGGACAACCCTGAATTTGGTTACTCTGTTCCGTATACTCGAAGTTCATGATTTCAAATGTTCAATACGTACCCAATTAAACAAATTTTACAGTATTTCACAATACTCAGATCATTACCGGCTATGAATTTCAACTAAATCCAGCATTTTAACGTTTTCCCTGGCCGAGAAATACAATCTCAATTCCACGCGTGTTCCGTTATATCCCCGCTGTTTTCCCCCTATCAGCTGAGGCCTCTCACCCCCACGTTCGCTTGTCAGTGATGTGAAACACCCGGTTCGTTCTACCTGACTGACTTCTCAAAATGCTCCCTTTTAAACTCCGCCGACATAATTAAACAAATACGATATTCTAACCAACAAAATGCACAGATTATGCTTCAAGATGCCCACACTAATTATACGCGTCGCCAATTAATACCGCTATGGATTTCTATGAATTTCTTTCCATTCCCAACATTATAAAATATACCTCGGGCTATCGTGTCCCGGCTTCAATGACAGGACTCTAACCTGATTCGCACATCTCATCTCAACTCATATAAAACATTCCTCGGGCCTCTATGTCCCGGCTTCAATGACAGGTCCAACCTGATTCACAAATCTCATATCAACAAAACTAACCTCTGTTTCCCAGCTCCACAATTACCATCGACAAAGAACTGGAATAAAATCCTTACTAGAAATCTCGACGTCTAATATCGCACAATGCATTAATCATGAATAACTTCGCATAAAGGATATCGTATTTAATAACTTGATTTTTACGAGAAAATGACTGAAACATTCTACTAGATCTTTTTATTGTCAGTCAGACACAGTTTAAAATGGGCCTAGAAAAACGTTTCTCTCCGTGACCAAATTCATCACCCTAGGTTCTCACCCGACAGCGCGCTTCCACTCGATTGAAAATGAGTGACCATAGATTTCTACATTATTAACTCAAATTGCAGACAGAAAAATTTACGTCGAATGAACATCTTATTTTGACATCACAATCAAGGCAGTACACTCACACGGATAACGATCTACATTGGACGTGATATCACTTCGAAACTCTATTCAATAACTTTTACAATATTATACGGCACTCGCAAAACTTCAAAGGGAAATAAAAGAAATGACTCTTTTAGTCGTACTCTCACATATACAAAACTTAGTAGGGGTGACCACTGCGTCGTATATCCCCATTCAAATACACTTTTAGAGATCATGAGACAAGATATAAGAGGTAGTAAGATGGAAAGTCGCCTACCTCATGTCGTCACACCATTGTTCGTCATAGGGCTCACCTGCGACCCTGGCATTTTATTTTAGCCATTTTTACATTCATGGCTTTACAAACCATTTTTTTATATTTCTTCAGGTTTCCTGGAATAAAGCATTTAAAAAAAGAAAATACCCTTCACTTGTTTGCTGAGCGCACACGATGGACTATAATTATTTCCGCACACGAATTACTTAATCACATTAGAATTTATTCAGTACTTTGACCGTCCTATCTGGTACAATTATTTCACTCAAGAAAACTATCTCCTCATGGAGACAAGACCTAGCCACAATGGCTAAAATCTGCAGTTGAACTCAGTCTACTTTCGTTGGTTTGATTTCGCAGAGCAGCTCAACAATTTTTCGTCCGCTTTGTATCACAAATGCCGGAGAAGGAGACTTCATCATGGCGTCCCTTCACATTTATAGCAGTAACTCCCTCTCTTCGGATATCTCCCTTTGCCGCCAAGAAAATTTCTATAAATTTTCTGACTTAACTAAACTGTAATTTCAAGAGTTTTGAAAGTGACTACATACTTGCTACATTTCTGGCGGTAGTGTTCATGGACATTGAAAATGTATACGGGTTCGATTTGTGAGATGATTGACCTCCTTTGATAGGCACTATATTTTTTGACTTGGCTTGGATCACGCCATGTACACGCGCTTTGAAATAGTTCACAAAAATGACTTGAGATTCTTCCGCCGTCGACACGTGTGGCTGACGTCACGTATCCCAGAGCGTGGGACCGAAGGTAATCACCCCCTCGTCACGTTTCAAATCCATGCTATTAAGAATCCAACTTTTAAATGATTGTCGATTTATGCATAATGTTCTTATGGCACAAAGGTCATGGGTTCATATTTCCCCCAAGACACGAATTCCTTTCACACAGTGACAATGAATTTCCTTTAAAATACTCCAGATGGTGAAATTTCTAATTTCGACGTCTGATGAAACATGACCTTTGAACACAAATTCCTTTCTTCTCTCTCGCGCAGTTGCTCATCTCCTGGTGTACGGATACTGGTTGATGCCTTCAGCTTCCTGGTAGTTCTTGGTTGCTTGGAGAGTTCGGGGTTGCGGGGTATATCTCCAGTGACTTGTAGTCGACTTATTGGAAGTTAGGTGGTTTGTCCTTCCAACTTCTCGACGAACTTGCATTCACATCAAATGCGAAGTTTCTGGGTTCAAATCCCTGCCCTCGTTACTATCGTTGTCACTGACTTTCTTCATTTTTGCAGGTGGTTTACAGTTCTTCTTCTTCATTATTCTCCTCATCTTCATTTTAGCAGCTGGCTGACTCCTCTTCTTCATCATCATCCTCATCTTCATTTTAGCAGCTGGTTTACACATCTTCTTCATCACCATCCTCATCTTCATTTTAGCAGCAGGCTTACACTTCTTCGCATTTGCTTGAGCCTTTCTTGATGGACTATAATCGTCATTACTGGCATCCTCGTCTGAACGTTCATCCCTCTCATCACTGCTGCTTTTCTTAGGCCTCTTCTTATTGGCAATAAATCGTTTAGGTTTTGCTTTTTCCTCTTCAGACCCATGCCACAGATCAGAACGTCTGGATTTGTAATTATTCCATCTTCTATCGGCTTCATTTCCACGATGGTGTCTGCGTCTTTGGTAAGAATTTGCCCGACATCGACTCTGGTTCCTCCTACATGGATCACGGCGTCTGTTCCACTTTCCGTACAGGTAGCTAGGCTGTTCCCAGTTCTTACTATCCTGGTTTGGTATGGTTTCAAACCGTTGCCCATTGTTCTCTTGTATAACTGTCTGCGCCTCATCCCTCTCCGGTCTGCTCTCTTGGATGTGGTTTACGACATTCACTTGGTTTTCCATATGCTTAGTTACTTGTGACGCTGATTTAGGAGACTTCAAGTTAGTTAGATATTCAAGTATACGGGCCAGTATAACATCCACTGTTTCTAACTTCTTGTTCGAGTCTTTCGCATCCGCTTTTATATTTTCACTTGGTTCCTTCAAGTCTGCCTGTACCTCCTCAATAATCCTAGCCGTTTCTTCCTGAGTTATACCTAATTTTCTTATATCCTCTTTATTCATCTGGATTAGTTTCAAGTCAATGGCTTCAATACGCTGGTCTACAGTTACCTCGACGTCTTCGGCTACCTGGTCTACTTTGGCATTTACGACGGCTATCTCTTTACACAACATTTCCGTATGTTCATTCATCGCTGTGAAGACCTTCGACTTATCGTCTTCACGCATGATGTTGAATTTCTCTACCTCTGTCTTCAGATCGGCCTTAAGTTCAGCTTGATCTGACATCAACTGATTATGTAGTTCCCTACTTTCGTTGACGTGCCTATCGAGGTCCCCTCTAATTATGTCCTGATTTTCACCGAGAACACGATGTAGCTCGCGAGTTTCTATAAACTGCTGATTCATTTCATGTTTAAAGTCACCAATGTCCTTCCAAATATCAACGCTAGCTTCCTTACAACTATCCTGAATGTCCTGCACTTTAATGTCAACATTTTGAACAACTTCCTTCATACCTTTTAATTCTACATCTGCACTATCTAATTTATTGTCAATGGTTCCTACGACTTCCTTCATACCTTTTAATTCTACATCCGCACTATCTAAATTAATGTCCACTGTCTCCAACCTTACACTCATAGATTTAATATTCTCACTTAAGTCCTTCCTATTGGCTTCCATCCTCTCCATTAAGTCCTTGATCATTTGGACCACCTGCCCTTGGGCCAATTCTCCCTCCTGCATAAACATACTGTATTTAACAGAAAACGATAGGTCATCGGTGAGCCCGAGACTTCAACGACGTATAATAGGACTACAACGATAAACATCACAACCTCCTCCTATCTAACATATCACACTGTTAATGCAACATTCTCTAAAATTTTATTTAATAAAACGTGAAATTCAATGTTCACTCGATCAAAGTGATCAGCCAAAACACTCAGACCAGTATTCAAAAATTTGGGAAATTACTCTAACACATTTAAATTATACATTTCATTCAGTAGATAAATTATTCTCATAGTTGTATCTCCTAGCCTTACTCATCGGGCGTTTATCTATTTCTTCAAGTTCACTCTCAACTCTTGCGCACGATTTTATCATCCATAATGTGGCATAGCCTCAACATTATTTCTCATTTCCTCTAGTACACGATTTTTTCAAAAATATCCTTATCGTTATCGTGACTGATGTTTCCTCATCGTTATCGTGACTTATGCCCCAACGTTGGTGCGACATTTTAATGGTCGACCAACGTATAACAATCCTACAATTGGTCATCGTTTCACTGATGTCAACCAACCTAACTTGTAGTTCTTCTCTCGATGTACTTAGGCCCTCTCTTAAGTGACTGAAGCCACCACGGTGGGCAACATTTTACTGATGCACAACGTGTACAATTATCCTCCTCGCTATCGTGGCTTAAGCCCCACTGTTAAGTGACTGATGCCACCACGTTGGAAGCCATTTCAATATCGTCACTTGCCGAGGTATAAGGTAGGGTTCAGTAATTCTAATCTATCTACTGGAATGAAAGGTCTGTTTAAAAGATTCCTATTTATTCAGGAAAATTCTGAAGCAATCTGATATGTCACCGGTATCATAGAAGTCAACTGTGTCCACTGGACACCACAATCATTTTAACATAATGGTCAGAACACTGGTGTGAGACTTTAACGTAACTGCCTGATGGGCATTCTTACTAGAAACCATTGTCTCAATTATTAATTATTTAAGAAAGGAAAGTCTGGAAATCCTTAAATTCGGCTTCCATGTGAGACCACATGCACCATCATAGTGATTCGTTATGGTCCAGCCCTCGTAACACGAACTCTGGACTCTGGGTATAATTAAGGCAGTCCAATTGGTGTGTGCCACACAGTGGTTCTACGGCATGGACCCTTAATTGAATCGATGTGACCTGCGTCTATGTCATGGACCGACATCTAAACTTCTAAGTTACTTTAAAGTCATTGTGGATGATGACCGCAAGGAAAATGATGCTACAATGGCATATGGCCCTAATCTAAGTCACTGAGGTTGATGACCCCCTGACCATCCAAGTTTCTAGGCTGAAGGCTAAACACAATTAAGTTACATCGGTTGATGACCAACGTTTCCACTCTACTATCCCCAGCACATTCACTGCTCAATCAATCAAAGTTCAATAATTACAACAATAGCAATGCTCACAAACTTTGTGGCAGTAAAATCCATTTCCTTCGGATATGTTCCTTTAATCGTTACTTTATATTTAAATATTCCCCCAGAAAAACAAACGAAAATTTCCAGAATGCATCTCCAAGTTATTCGCTTGATTAAAGTTATTTCAAATGCGGTTTCACTGAATTTAATGATTAAATAAATTTAAATGATTTAACGAAATGTTAAAGAACAGTAAATTTTATCTCCGCGGACTCTGGTTTCTTCACAAATTCCTACGCAGCTGTGATCTGAATTCAATCTTGTGATGTTTGTCTGGCTGGAAAAGAATTTGTTACATAATTCATGTCCAGTTATATATCTTGTCTCGTGATCTCACACTTTAAAATCTAATCTAGTCCTAACCGTTATTAACACTTGGATATCCTAATAATCTACGTACAAACCAAAAAACTCGCCATATAATTACGATGTCATCTCGTCATACCATTTATGAATTTTGCACACCCCTCACAGTCAAACCAGTCATCACGACCATCGCTCTATATTTTGGACAACCCTGAATTTGGTTACTCTGTTCCGTATACTCGAAGTTCATGATTTCAAATGTTCAATACGTACCCAATTAAACAAATTTTACAGTATTTCACAATACTCAGATCATTACCGGCTATGAATTTCAACTAAATCCAGCATTTTAACGTTTTCCCTGGCCGAGAAATACAATCTCAATTCCACGCGTGTTCCGTTATATCCCCGCTGTTTTCCCCCTATCAGCTGAGGCCTCTCACCCCCACGTTCGCTTGTCAGTGATGTGAAACACCCGGTTCGTTCTACCTGACTGACTTCTCAAAATGCTCCCTTTTAAACTCCGCCGACATAATTAAACAAATACGATATTCTAACCAACAAAATGCACAGATTATGCTTCAAGATGCCCACACTAATTATACGCGTCGCCAATTAATACCGCTATGGATTTCTATGAATTTCTTTCCATTCCCAACATTATAAAATATACCTCGGGCTATCGTGTCCCGGCTTCAATGACAGGACTCTAACCTGATTCGCACATCTCATCTCAACTCATATAAAACATTCCTCGGGCCTCTATGTCCCGGCTTCAATGACAGGTCCAACCTGATTCACAAATCTCATATCAACAAAACTAACCTCTGTTTCCCAGCTCCACAATTACCATCGACAAAGAACTGGAATAAAATCCTTACTAGAAATCTCGACGTCTAATATCGCACAATGCATTAATCATGAATAACTTCGCATAAAGGATATCGTATTTAATAACTTGATTTTTACGAGAAAATGACTGAAACATTCTACTAGATCTTTTTATTGTCAGTCAGACACAGTTTAAAATGGGCCTAGAAAAACGTTTCTCTCCGTGACCAAATTCATCACCCTAGGTTCTCACCCGACAGCGCGCTTCCACTCGATTGAAAATGAGTGACCATAGATTTCTACATTATTAACTCAAATTGCAGACAGAAAAATTTACGTCGAATGAACATCTTATTTTGACATCACAATCAAGGCAGTACACTCACACGGATAACGATCTACATTGGACGTGATATCACTTCGAAACTCTATTCAATAACTTTTACAATATTATACGGCACTCGCAAGACTTCAAAAATGTATCGAAGTGGGAAATAAAACAAATGACTCTTTTAGTCGTACTCTCACATTTACAAAACTTAGTAGGGGTGACCACTGTGTCGTATATCCCCATTCAAATACACTTTTAGAGATCATGAGACAAGATATAAGAGGTAGTAAGATGGAAAGTCACCTACCTCATGTCGTCACACCATTGTTCGTCATAGGGCTCACCTGCGACCCTGGCATTTTATTTAGCCATTTTTACATTCATGGCTTTACAAACCATTTTTTTATATTTCTTCAGGTTTCCTGGAATAAAGCATTTAAAAAAAGAAAATACCCTTCACTTGTTTGCTGAGCGCACACGATGGACTATAATTATTTCCGCACACGAATTACTTAATCACATTAGAATTTATTCAGTACTTTGACCGTCCTATCTGGTACAATTATTTCACTCAAGAAAACTATCTCCTCATGGAGACAAGACCTAGCCACAATGGCTAAAATCTGCAGTTGAACTCAGTCTACTTTCGTTGGTTTGATTTCGCAGAGCAGCTCAACAATTTTTCGTCCGCTTTGTATCACAAATGCCGGAGAAGGAGACTTCGTCATGGCGTCCCTTCACATTTATAGCAGTTACCCCCTCTCTTCGAATATCTCCCTTTGCCGCCAAGAAAATTTCTATAAATTTTCTGACTTAACTAAACTGTAATTTCAAGAGTTTTGAAAGTGACTACATGCTTGCTACATTTCTGGCGGTAGTGTTCATGGACATTTAAAATGTATACGGGTTCTATTTGTGAGATGATGACCTCCTTTGATAGGCACTATATTTTTTGACTTGGCTTGGATCACGCCATGTACACGCGCTTTGAAATAGTTCACAAAAATGACTTGAGATTCTTCCGCCGTCGACACGTGTGGCTGACGTCACGTATCCCAGAGCGTGGGACCGAAGGTAATCACCCCCTCGTCACGTGTCAAATCCATGCTATCAAGAATCCAACTTTTAAATTATTGTCCATTTATGCATAATGTTCTTAGGGCACAAAGGTCATGGGTTCAGTATGTATATCATTATTTTGTTGATTAGGAGCTTGTTACCTACCATTTACAACAAGAATAATTTTTGCTTCATTTAGTTGCACCTTAAGGTGTTTTTAACCTATTTCTATTGCACTTTTGTTCCAGTGAAGCAACTCGAGTAGTTAATTTGGAAGCTAACGCAGTGACAGTTTGGTCTGCTCCCAGTGAACTAACATTTGCTCTAGCATCTTGCCTTTTAACCTGAAGAATTACACGATTCAGACTTATATCTATAATTTTATCGGCCATAACTCCAAGATTATCTAGGATTTCGTCACTTACTACCAGTGGCGATTCGTGCATGAAGGGCTTTTGGGCACCGCCCCGTAGCTTTTTCAAAAACATTTAACATAATTCCACTCTGTGACTTGATTACATACAGAGATGGACAGATGTAGCGAAGTCGATATTATGTGGCGTGATATTCAGTTATTAAATGTTTATTATTTCGGCTGTAAATATTTTGATATTCTATTTTCAAGAAAATGACAAAGGCTTTCAGACCGTGGCTGCTGTCCAGAAAGCACGATGTGTTCTCATTAATCGTGAGGCGCTCGAACTGTGGCAGCAGAGCCTTAAGTAGATCCCCAGCCTTTGCATGTGTGCGGGATGCGAGTTGAGCCTGGAAGGACGATGTGTGCTTGTCAGGGGAAGGAAGAATGCTGGCGGGTGTATGGTCTGTCCAACAGAGCCGTCAATATGTCCCAAGAGTTAGCAAGTGTGCGGAGTACGGGAGGAGCCTGGAAAGACAAGGGCTTGTCAGGTGTAAGAAGAGTGCACGTGGAGCCCTCAGCCACATCACTACCAACTTTACAATGTACTACATAGGCTTTTCCCCCCACGTCTTATATTGATTGTTATTAGAGATTAATTCCAAAACATTTTACAAAACAATTAAATTCAATGTACTGACTATTTAGATATTCCATTTCTACAAAGAAGCTAAAATAAAGATTCGAAATATAACCATAAGATGACGGCAGTATCCGTAGGGTCGTCAGATTGTTGAATACGTTTTCACGCTTTGAAATTTGAGCAAGGAGAGAGAAATTAGGGTGTAGTCCGACTCATTGGCAGAATGGCCAGCGTTGAGGCCTTCGATTCATAGGGTCACGGGTTCGATTCCCGCCCGGGTCGGGGTTTTAATGGTATTTGATTAATTATTCTGGCTCGGGGACTAGGTATTTGTGTTTGTTCCAACACTTTCCTCTTCATATTCAGACAACACACTACACTACAAACCTCCACAGAAACACGCAATAGTGATTACATCCATCCATATAAGGTTGGCGTCAGGGAGGGCATCCGGCCGTAAAATAGGCCCAATTCCATATTTGCTACATAGTTCGCGCCCCCGATCCGACAGGTATGGGAAAAGTGGTAGAAAAGCAAGAAGAAGAGAGAAATTCGGGAGTTTTTCTATTGGCTTCACGTCGCACCGACACAGATAGGTCTTATGGCGACGATGGGAGAAGAAAGGCTAGGACTGGAAAGGAAGCGGCCGTGGCCTTAATTAAGGTATAGGGGCAGATGACCTTCGATGTTAGGCCCCTTTACACAACAAGCATCATCATCATCAATTAAGGTACAGCCCCAGCATTTGCTTGGTGTGAAAATGGGGAAACCACGGAAAACCATCTTCAGGGCTGCCGACAGTGGGGTTCGAACCCACCTATCTCCCGAATACCGGATACTGGCCACATTTAAGCGACTGCAGCTATCGAGCTCGGTAAATTCGGGAATGCACCTCTTATTTGTTTTCATGCGTGTTGATATTATCAATTGTGATTGTTCACAGTGAAACAGTGGGTTGCCATAGCAGTCGGGATTGCTTTAGCCGTTAGCTTGTTCATGTGAGTGTATAAATGCCATTGTAGTGTAGTTAATTATTTAATTAATTAATGTTGTAGTGCAAGCAGATTTCTATTCAGTTAGTGTCATCGGATTATTGTTGTTGTTGTTGTTGTTGCTGCGGAGTTTACGTGGTTGGCAGAGGTGAAAGAATGTGTGGGCATAATGGGTCCATTTACTACAAACAAAAGATTAATTAAAAGCTTTAAAAATCGAAGTTATATTTCTTTTCTCCTCTTTTTTTCTTTTTTCAGCTGCACACAATTAACAAACAGGTCACTCAGCGACGAAACAAGATTTCAGGTACGGTAGTTTTAATACAAGATGGGGGAAAAGAACAAAATTTGTCAGTTCATACTGTGAGCTTGAGGCACCCCCTTTTTGACATTGTTACTTGAGCACCCTACCCAGAGTATGTTTACATTTTTATTTACCGTCTTCAACCGATCATGGATACTTTTTAGAAACTCCCTCATGCCTACTTTATCAGCAACGTGGTACTTCCTACTAACCACAATTTTAAGACCTTCCTTTCTATCACATTTATTTTTAACTACGACCAAAATAGATTCGTGATCACTAATACCATCTATTACTTCGGTTTCTCTATGGAGCTTACCTGGTTTCACTAACACTTTATCGAGAATATTCTTCCCTCTAGTTGGTTCCATCACTTTCTGAATCAGCTACCCTTCCCATATTTACTTATTTGCCTTGTGTTGGTCATGCTTCCTATCATTCGCATTACCTTCCCAGTTGAAATTTGGTAAATTGAGATCACCCGTTACAATCATGTTCCTTTCCATATAGTTTCCCATATAGCTGATTATCTCATCAAATAATTCTGAATCAGCGTCAGGACTGCCTTTTCCCGGTCTGTACACTTCAAAGACATCAAGTTGCCTATCATCTTTAGAGATGAGCCTTATAACTTGAATTTCATGTTTGTCATCTGTAACTTTTCCGTAGCTTACAAGCTCTTCTTTCACCAGAATTAATACTCCCCCTCCTACCATTCCTATCCTATCTCTACGATACACACCCCAGTTACGTGAGATAATTTCTGCATTCATGATATCATTTCTGAGCCATGATTTAACTCCTATTACAATATCTGGTAAGTATATATCTATTACTTAACCCTGTATTTTTCTTTACAATACTTCTACAATTCAACACTAACATTTTTATGTCATCCCTGGTTGACTTCCAGACCCTTTACACCGCTCCCTAGACCACTCCATTTCCATTAATGTAACTCCCTATAGCCCTTCTAAACAAGTCTCCTAACTAATTCGCTCCACTGCGGTTTAAGTCAAGGCTATCTGAGCGCAGATCCCTATGCCCTACCCACCCATTACGATCTAGAAATTTCACTCCCAGTTTTCCACATACCCAGTCCATAGTCTCATTTATATCCCCACCGAGCTCGATAGCTGCAGTCGCTTAAGTGCGGCCAGTATTCGGGAGATAGTAGGTTCGAACCTCACTGTCGGCAGCCCTGACAGTGGTTTTCCGTGGTTCCCCACTTTCACACCAGGCAAATGCTGGGGCTGTACCTTAATTAAGGCCACGGCCGCTTCCTTCCCCCTCCTAGCCCTTTCCTGTCCCATCGTCGCCGTAAGACCTATCTGTGTCGGTGCGACGTAAAACAACTAGCATTTATATCCCTAATCACCTTCCAGTCAGCATCCCTACTGCATATTATCCCACTGATAAAATTCTCCGCTTCCTTAAACTGCACCCGTGCTGCATTTACCAGATGCCACACATCCCCCAACCATTTTGGTACTTAGACCTGCTTGCCTTATGTTGTTGGTACCAAAATGAAATGCTACTACATTCTCCCTTCCCTCCCCCTCTCTTAAACTCTCCTCAACATCCGCCTTAACCAAATTCCTGGACAACACTCTACCCTGGTTCCCCTTCCTCCACACACTTTCTCCACATGTCTAACAATGCAATCCCCCATGGCTATCATAACCTCATCCCTATCTATCTCATACGATTCCTCCACCCCTGGTCAGCCCTATCCTTCCTGACGACTGCAGAAGCTACTTCCTCATCTCTCTCCCATGACCCTGTTCCACCTGTTTTTTCCTGTCCTATACTCTACATTTCCCTTTCCTACCTTTTCTTTTCCTCCTATTTCCATACTTCTCAACAACAGTTACCTGTTCCTCATCTTTACTCAGTTGTTCTGTCTGCAGTGACTCGTACAGATTTCTCACAGACACCTGTCCTGAATTCTGATCCTGAATAGAGCCCTTAGCCTGCAATCTCCATCCCCCTAAAACATCAGACCACCTGTCTTCTACAATTCCTCCTTTTCCTTCCCATCGTTCTTTTTCACCTACTGTATCCTGTTCATTGTTTGACGGAGGCTTACCTTCTTTCCTGTCTTCTGAGAGAATCCTAATTATCTCCCTCAAACTCTCCAACTCCTCCCTCATACTCTTTAGCGTCTGGCACAGTTCCTATACTTGCACTCCTTAGACATTATTTACAGAAAAGTAAAAAAAGGAAAAAATAAAGTAACTTATTCTGTGTAAAAAATGAAAGAAAATACTGTAAATATTGCCCAGGATGGTACACAAAAATCACACCATAATAAGGTACTTAATATACTACTACACTACAATACTACTAAGTCGTACTAAATTTGTATCCTACAACACCCTAACAGGATAAAAACTACCGTTAATTACTGAATACCGAAAGGAATACACAAGAATTACACAATTCTAAATCGCAGTTAAACATATCCAAATTACAACAACAGAGTTCTAGAGATACTTCTACTATACAAAGATTTCACAATAATAGAATAAGCACGTTAATTTCTAATAAGATACTACAATACACTACAATAATTTTTAACTACGTTCAGACGTATCCTAATTGCAATAGGTTATTACTAAACACAAACAGACATGAAAAATGCAATTTAAGTTTGAAATTCTAGAACTACTCAAAGATTACCAACAAAGCTAAATGCGTAGACAGATCATTCTTAGTACTATTTCATACTACTATGCTCTAATAGAAATGAAAACTTCCGTTTAGTTAAATGCTGAAGTATTGAAAGGCTTGCCGTACACAAAGATTTTTTTGCTATTGGCATTACGTCGCACCGACACAGATAGGTCTTATGGCGACGATGGGAAAGGAAAGTGCTAGGACTGGGAAGGAAGCGGCCGTGGCCTTAATTAAGGTACAGCCCAGCATTTGCCTGGTGTGAAAATGGGAAACCATCTTCAGGGCTGCCGACAGTGGGGTTCAAACCCAGTATCTCCCAAATACTGGATACTGGCCGCACTTAAGCGACTGCAGCTATCGAGCTCGGTCGTACACAATGAGACACACGAATATAGCAGGCAAGATACTGTCTAATGTACCGTATCTACACTACAATTCTCAACTGAAATGTAGTTATGTGATTTTTACAGCTGGTGGATTACTATTATTATCATCACTCCGTGGGACGGAGAATGCAAATGGCCTTAAATGCTGAAAATAAGAGGTTGTCTTCAATAATATCTCCAAAAATCTTCTGTCAAAACTACGCCGAGCACTTGAATTGCAATTATTGGGATATAGGAATTTGATTATTAACCTTTAATCGATGAATAATCGAATGTGCAAAGTGCAAAGTGTACCGGGGATTTAGAACTACAAATTATCCGAATACAGTAGTCAGCTGATTCTCGTATTTGTTTACTCATCTACAATGTACTTTTTGTTCTCGTCGGAATGTAGCAAACAATCTTCAACAATCGTCAATATTCCAAAGACTTTTGAGTAATTGTCCAGTGAAATACCGCGTATTCTCTTTAAAATCTTTTTAAATCAAAGTTTACAGGCGTATCGGGTTATTTAATTGAAAAAATTATTACCTTCGTGATAGTTTGAACGGATATCTATACGAAATACCGTGTTTTTGTGTGCTCGAATGCAAAACCTAAACCTAAATTGGAAACAAAGTACACCTAGACAGCCTACTTAACCTAAAAGAGCGTAATCTACTGAAACAAAACTGAACTACTT
This sequence comes from Anabrus simplex, assembly GCF_040414725.1. NCBI lineage: Eukaryota > Metazoa > Arthropoda > Insecta > Orthoptera > Tettigoniidae > Anabrus > Anabrus simplex. The sequence continues at coordinate 883,609,581 of NC_090266.1, forward strand.
GACGTAAAATTCAAATAAATATCACTACTCCCAGTTTCTACCAACAAGCACTAAACACCAATATATAATTAGCACTAAATTGATCGCACACAAAATTAAACAATTTAAATAGGTTTTAACAACTTTATCACTACGATAATGTAAGAGCACTCTCAACAGCCGACCATTCACAAGCGCGCCCAACAATGGAAAAAGGAAAATAGGGAAGGCCGAGAATGGAAGGGAATAGGCTGATTGAGGTAAAATTGGTATCCGGGATGAAAGCCGATCAAATTCTCTGGAATGCCAAGAATTTAAGGAGGGACGGAATTTTGGATCCAGAGATGCCTTTGATTTGGGGAACGAAAGGAGGTTAGAGTTCTTCCATTCCACCTGGGGAGAGCAGGATGAGAGTGCCTTGCACAATGATGTATTATATATACACCGCTAGATGCATGACTCCACACAGTTTCAACCCGCACGAGTGAAGCCAGGCATGGTGCCATTCTGTACGGCAAAGCACTCAGTCCCACATTATGTAAACGGAATAATCCATGAAAATTATGAATGGAAAGTGACACTGATAAAAAACGTAATCCTGTAAATAATGTCCAGATTTTTATAAGGCCTGTTAGCCAAATAATAAATGATAATGACATGAAATCAGGATACGGGATACGATTATTGAACGAATAACGACAATGGCAATAGAGTATTTATTTATTGTATTTATTGAAGAAGATGAGCAATACAGGCTTTTCGCCCAAATTCATGTTCCCATTACAAAAACAAAAAATAAAGAATTAGACTAAGTCTGGTATGTGGTCACTCACATGGGAGGAAAACCGGGCCACATGTATGTGCTACCTCTATAACTACCCAAACTCTAAAATCCTAACTTAATTTTGTAACCCCTCACACAGGCGGAAACCAGGCCACATGTGAAAAGCCACCCCTATCTACTATGTGGTCACTCACATGGGCGGGAAACTGGGCCACATGTAAGCGCCACCCCTATAACTAGTATTAGTATTTTGGACATAAAAGCAAGAAATAATATTCATAACAATCAAAGAAGGATAAGCTAACAACCCACTACTACTGTCCAGCCGTGTCATCGCCTCTGGCATCGCCTCTGGTGAGAAGAAGGCCGCCTTCACAGTGATGACATGACCGGCCCTATCCGTGGGGCCCAAAAGAAGACCCCAATAACCCTACCAGATGACAGTGCAGTTTTCACACCATTCCAATGGGACAGGCTGAAACTGCTCTCCCCCGTACCCCGCCTCTCTCATATCTCCATTCTTTTACATATTTGGGGTAGGCCCGTTCTACCCCGTCTTCTTATGGGTATGGCCTGCTCTCCCTTACCCATCACTCCTAACCATCTCCTACTATGCGTAAATAGTGAGAAAACAGCACATGCCCAAATATATACAACTAAGTACCATGAGGCTAACTTACTACGAATAATAATAAAATTATAATACTCGTAATCTGCTAAGGCTACGTAACAAACCAGTATAAATGTCAGAGTAAAGTTAGAACAAAAGATAGTAAAAGAGCAAGATGGCGCAACCATGTAAAACCTACATCTGCATCCTACCCTGTCAGCATCTATAGTAGAATTACCACTACACGCTGACGTTATCATAACATGTAAAGTGCTGAGTGCCAATCGCCTACCGACCTACTTATGCTGGCTACTCCACTACTTACATTCCAGGTTATTACATCATATACCACCTCGCACTTTCCTTAGACATTGTTTTTACTGCGCATAAGAACTTATTCAGGCCGCTGTCGTTTCTCCACTGGTTCGCTATATATACAGTAATTTTTTGCTCATCTTTTTGCCTACACAATTTTTTGCTGCTTCACATTTAGAAACTTTGCTCTTAGTTACTCTGTCCCTCTACAATCACAAAGTAAATGTAGATCATCATACTTAACCTCACATAGGGTGCATTGGGATCCCTCTTTACTTATGATCCATCCCCTATTTCTATGCAACTCCATCAGCCACCATAATATCCCACCCTTTAATCTTCCATCTCCGAATGTTATACTTGGAAATCTGGTAGACATTATAGATTAGTCTGAGCGAAGGCCTTTCCCTACTTTCTTCCAAACAATTCTGCATCTGAATGTCCTTAATTCTCGTTGTCAGTGCCCTCTGCATTCTGCTATTATCCCCTTCCATCCCTCCCGCCAAATATATCCCATACCCAAATTCTCAACATAACTTTTAATTTTTGCTAGCCAACACTCATCATACATTCCTTCCAGTTCATATCTACATGCTTGCTGGAGCAAAATACCGCCTCCACCCCGTCTTAATCTAGACCAGTAATTTAATACCCTTTTACAGCAATCTATCTCGATAAACTCTCCGCATAGGATTGGCTGTGCATTGCGGTAATCTCATAACAGCCTTACTGAATTTATATATTATTCGGTTCAGGCTGACCCTTTTCTTTTCTAATCCCCATAATTCAACAACATATAACGCTCTTCTTACGACCAGAGTTTTTAGCACTAGCCTCAGAATTTTATAGCTTACCCCTGGTTACTTGGAGACTAGAATTTTTATTGCAGCGAGAGCTGCAACCCCTCTAAATTTGCATCTCTTGATGTGGTCATCCCATCCTTCTTTGCTATTTAGTATCACTCCTAGATATTATAATCTATCTACTTTTTCTATTCTTGCTCCTTGGATCCTCCAGTCCTTTACATTTTTTTACCCTGTTCCTCTTACTTATAATCATCACCTTTGATTTGTTATAGTTAATTTTCCGCAACCACTTATTCGCGTAATCTGCTAATTTATCTAAACTTTTCTGCAATCCACCCCTAGTCAGCGTCATTAACAGAATATCATCAGCGAATATCAGGCCTGGTATCTCTATATTGCCCACCGCCGGGAAAGCCCAGCTAGCCCCTCGGCGCCCGTCAAGTATATCATTTATAAATAGTACAAATAATATGGGCGATAATTTGCAGCCTTGTTTAAGACCCAGCTTGCATTCTATCTGTTTTCTTATTACATTGTCCCGTAGTGCGACGCTACTATGTACTCTCTGATACAGTGCCTCTATCGCACGTATCATTTTCCTATAGACTCCCAGCCTCCCTAATTTTTCTATTAACGGTCTTCTACTCACGGTATCGAATGCTTCCTCAAAATCGACCGCCAGCAAATATATGCTGCTTCTTTCCCGCACCATGTACTTTTCCGTTATCAATTTCACAATCATATTATCTATCGTTTGCCTCCCCTTCCTGAATCCTCCCTGATATTTGGAGATTATACCGTTATTTTTTTCTTAGTCTATTAGCTAAGACTCCTGTGTAAATTGTACTCAATGAATCTAAAAGAGTTATACCTCGGTAGTTGTTAGGTAAATTTCTATTCCCTTGAGTTTTATACAGTATATTGGGCACATAATCTCATATTCCCATTCCTTCGGTACCTTCGCCCCACTGAAAAACCTGTTGAATACTTTACAATTCCTTCTCCCATCTGGCTGTATTTACTTATTTGTTTCCAGCATACATTACTAATACCACTCCCTCCACCGCTGATTTCATCTTCAGTTTCCCAAACACTCCCTGTACCTCTTCTAGCGTCAAGTCCCTAACTAGTTCGTGTATACTTACTTCCACATTAGACCACAAGGCCTGGTTCCCTTCCTTATACTCCCAATCGTCCTTTCCGCCTAATAGGTCTCTAAAATATATCACCCACTGTACATAATCAATATTCGTTTCCTCCAATCCCTTACCTCCTTTATTAATCATATATATTCTTTCCCATAATTTTTCAATTCGATTCATTCTGCATTCGCTCTTTATTAGCTCTGATTGGTCCTTCAACCACCACTTCTTCCTCTCCGTAATTTTGCTTTTATACTCATTCCTCAGCCTGCAAAATGCTTCACGACCTTTGCTCCCTCCTTTTGTTCTATACTCTTTTAAAGATCTGAACGCTGCTTTTCTGCGAATCTCACATTCCCTGTCATACCAACCATCACCTTCTATTTTTTTCCTTCTGCTGTGCTCGACTGCCCGTCCCACTCTCCTGATAAGGTATTCTAATAACTCCAGCGTTCTATCTATATTATTTTCCTCCTGCGCCCTTTCCCATCCAATTCTAATTAATTGTATCTCTTTGTCCATAAGTGCGTCTAGTTCTCCTTTTGAGTTTTCTGTCCATATATATTTAATACAACCACTACCCCACTCCGCCGGACATTTTCTCTCTTCCTCTTTGCTTTCCTCTCTCATCTCACCAATCTAACCCATACCGGAGCGTGATGCGATTCGGTCCAGTCCTCCACCTATATGCTTTGATATTATCTAGCAAGTCCTCTTGTTCAGCAATATAGGTCATTTGCCTTCTCTGTCCCCCTCCCAATAGCCGTTCAGAATTAAGAAAGTCTCGACTTCGCATAATTCTAAAAGTTTTCTACCGTAGTTATTAATTACCTTATCATTACTACTTCTTCCTGATCCTATTATCAACTCTCCTTCTTTATTATACCTCGAACTTCTTTCGCCTAATCTGGCATTCCAGTCTTCAAGTAACAACATTCCGTCCACCTCATACCTCCCTCTAACGATACTAGTTTCTAATAATAATTCCTCAAAGAACTTATCATTTGCATAAGAGATTCCTTGAGGTGACAGTAGGCAAAAGCCAAGCACACATGTTTCTCTCTCGCTGACTCTCTCCCCATGTTAAATCTTATCAACCTAACCCCTTCAATGTCACTCTCAATATGCCTATACATTCATTCAACTCTTCCTTGACTAGCACCGCAATTCCTCCGGGCGAACGGCCCATTTTACTTAATATTTTCCTTGACTTGTGCCTTACCGTGAACCCCCAAGTTATCTCCCTGTCTACTTCTAGCCATGTTTCCAAAAGTGCTACTCTATCAAAACTTTCTATTAACTTTTTCACTTTTATATTACATATTTTACTCAATACACCTTCAATATTAACAAAGCCTATCTTCCAGTCTAGTTACAGTATTTTCTCCCTACCTTCCAAACCACCATCTTTATTCCTACTTCTCGTCACCATCTCGCTCTCAGCTTCTACCTCCCTTCCATCATCCTTTGATGCTGTATTGTCACCCTTCCTCTCTTTATCTTCTAAGCCTTTATTTCTTTTCCCACCACAGGTCCTTCAGGCTCTTGCTTCTCCCCTTGGTCATAAGGTCTCTCCATTTCTTGTCGCCCCCAGGTCGGCAATCACTTTATCCGCTTTTCCTTTAGGAACACTATCTGTTAACACTTCCTGAAACTGCACATTTGATTTTTCACTCACAATATCTTGCACTGCACTCTTTCCTTGACTTGGCGCTTCAGCCATCGTTACCGCGTTTCTTTCCTCCTCTAGGGCGTTCTCCTGTCTATCTCTTGGTCGCTTCGATCGTTCCTCTTCCTGTTTTAGCTCTACCCCATGCCTCTTTTAGTTTTGTTACAGACCAAACACGCCACCAAACACCATTTGTTACAACCAAACTTTGATCCTTAATAAATGCTTTGAGACCTTGGTGTCTAGCTCTACCTGTATGTTTTCTTAAGATTTTCATATTCTCAATCCCTTCTCTTCCCAAGTCCTTGTTTATCCCAATCCTTTCACCTTGCAAGTTCCTTGCGTTTTTAACACTATTTTCGCCATTATGTTTGACATCAACTTCACTTCCACTGGCCTCTTACATTTCACTTTTCATACTCTTTCGACATCGTCCATATTACTGAAGTTTCAGCTTGTTTTGGACGACGTCCACCACTTTATATTGAAACAGGAACGCCCGTACTTCAGCTTTGTGGAGAGCATAGATTAACGCCAAGGCGTGTACGGTTCATGCTTTAGAGAGAAGAGAAGGGTAGGGAAATGAGTTCATTTTTTAAAGTGGAACTTGCACTTTATTAAAAAATGCATAGATATTATATCACCTTTTACAGACGAATGGTTTGAATGTCCTCAAAGATGTGGAGAAGGCGTCGTCCTGCGGCGTCGGCGTAGTCCCACGTCGTTGGCGTCGTCCCACGGCGGTTGTTAGCGCTTAATGTAGGAGACTCGAACCTGGGGTGGTCGTCTGATGATAGTGCAGCGTGGAATAGTTGTTTAGCTTCGTATTCCACTAAGTCCCATAAGGGAGTAAATAAATGTAAAACTTTCGCACAGAATATCAATAGAATCTGATACGACACTTCTGTACCGCACTGCACTGCAAATTATGGCGAGACACTGTTTACTGGCCGAACAAGTTCCACTGTAAATGGTGTTGGACGCACATTATTTTTGGAAATAGAGATGAATTAAAAATCACAGTTCCGTGAAAATTATTAATAATGTTCGTGCAATAGTCACTGTCGAACTCGAAGTGATAGGCAATGAAAATAATCTGGAACTTTCTGAGACACAACTGTTTACCACTTCACCTAATATCAGTGCGAAAAGATAATACATTAAGTCTTACGGACACAGTCTTTGTACTGTTTATAATGAGCACATGCAATATTCTAGCACACGCACACGTAGAAATAAATTAAAGAAACAGTTTAAAACTCTTAATACACGGTCTCGTGAAAAAGAATCATGGTCCATTACGACACAGTCTTAGCCAAAACTCACGTAGTTTCTCAGAGATAAATTTTCCACTGAGGCACAGTATTACACGTAACTTAATACAACTTCTCGGCAATAACTGTAGACACAGTCCTTCATAGTCCCTTGAAAAGAGATAAAGGTACCGATTTCCACGAAGCGAATCAGCACAGTCTTTGAAAGGAAATATCGGCGCAGTCTTATGAAAGTAAATGTTAACACAGTTCTGCGAAATGAATTGACACAGTCTTTTGAAAACGAAGGTTGGCACAGTCTTTTGAAAAGAAAATATTAGCACAGATTATTCACAGAGTGAATTGACACAGTCTTTACAAGAAAGGTTGGCACTGTCCTTTATAAAACAAATTAACACTGTCCATAAAAAGAATTGTACTTTCACTAGGGCGCAATTTCACGTAAAAACCTAACACAGTCATTTGGAGAGGAAAAAACTAAAGCACAGTCTTTATGTCCTAAGTCCTTCAAGCACAGTTTCAAAATATCTAGTGATTACTGTACAGTCCCTTCAATTACAAAATTCACTAAACGAAATGTTACTCGCCTCGACAGACCGATATTATTAGTGAATAAGCTTTGTGGTTACACGCGAAATTAAAGTCCACTGAGAAGGTTTTCAACACCCGTATCACGTACTTTCAACCACCGGCCCTTAGCCGAACAGAGTAGCGAACTCCATCACATCAGCGGACCCGAACAGCGAGGCGGCTGGTTCACGACGAAGTAATCACTCACACACTGATCTCCTCGATTTTTTAATTTTTTTACGGGGGCCCTGTAGCCCGCTCCCCCGCCGTGACCATCGACTCAATCTAAATGGCCTCCGACATGCTCTTAATTTCTAAGTAGAAAAGAGATAGCTGGGTAGAGTGGGAAGTGATACAAGGAGTATCTGCCTGTTTCCATGTCAGACACGTTACCAGGCGAGATTGTGTTAGGTATATGGTGTTGAAGTATGGTATTGAAGGGTCAGGGAAAAATCACATAGGCAGAAAGAAGAAAGAGCCTACATGTAAAACCTGACTTATTTTGATAGCACATGCAAGGATGTGGGCTGGAGATAGGCCAGAGGTTGTGTTAGTTAGGAATACGTGTCATGCAAACATAACCATTTCCTTGCCATTTTCTGTTATTAAGGGGATCAGACCTTCTTGTCACTGCCTGATGCTGCTCGGGTCTGCTAGCGTCTTGGCTCTGGGCCACAGGTTCGTCCCATTGCCCAGCAGCCAGCTGTCCCTGGTGCCAAGTCTCCTTTTGGAGAGGGGGGAATTAAAGCCAAGCCTTACATAATGCAAGGGTCTATCTTCTTCCGCCTGTCGATGTCCCTCTATGCGGTGTTGTTGGAACACACTTGTCTCTGCAACAATTTGTACATATATACATTTAAAACGTTAGAGTGCGGGCCGCTCTCTTCCGCTCTCGTGTCCTGTAAAACAAGTACATCACATAATTAAATGATATCATCAGGGGTGGGTTATCTGTCCACTCCCTTGTCGCTGGCAGGGGGCGGGGGTGGATTGGGTCGTCCCTTATTATGGCTGAGTTGCCTTCGTCATGATGTATTTCTTATCTCAATCCTCCCTCGCTTGATTACCGGTGGTGGCAAGATCTGTAACATAACATAACATAACATAACATAACATAACATAACATAACATAACATAACATAACATAACATAACATAACATAACATAACATAACATAACATAACATAACATAACATAACATAACATAACATAACATAACATGACATAACATAACATAACATAACATAACATAACATAACATAACATAACATAGTAGTAGTAGTATAGCATAACTTAATCTAGGATATAGGTGAACTGGTATGTACATATTGAAACGGGAACGCCCTACGAGCATTCACGTTTCATTCTTTTATTATGAGGAGCTCGCTAACACCCGGCCGTAAGCATTTAAAACTTGCGCCGAGCGCACAGGCATAGTGGGAGCTGCAAACAAGCTCGCGATGTTCTAGAACACCGGCCAAGGACAAGCGACGTCACGCAGAAGGTTCCTTCGTGTTCCATAGCATTGCTGCATGAACGAAATATAATATCAATATTTCAATAACGTCACCTTGCAGGCAGGAATAATGAACGCTGCTAGCCGAAATTTCGTGTCAATCGGTGTGAAGATTGCCAAGATATAAAATTTTCTTGGGGCCCACATGTGTAGCCACGCCCACCGGCCTTCGGCAATACAAGCGAGTCGCCAGCCTGGGGTAAGGCAGAGAGAGAGTGTGCGGTACGCAGCGGCAGTGTGCTGTAGGCAGTGAGTGAATGGAGTCGGCAGTAAGCCGTGAGTTTAGTGAGTGTGTGCAAGTAAGCACGTCGCGACATTATCGTCACTCGGTCCGGCTGTATACTTGAGTTCAGAACGTTCGTGTTAAAAGCTTTCTCCGTAGTCTTGATTTCATTTAAAGACTGTGTTCTCGCATAAACTGTGACAGCCTTGATTTCATTTAAAGGCTGTGTGAAAACAGCGGTAGTGTTCCAAGCCAGCCTTGATTTCATTTAAAGACTGTGTTCTCGCATAAACTGTGCCAGCCTTGCTTTCATTTAAAGACTGTGTGAAAACAGCGGTAGTGTTTCTAGCCAGCCTTGATTTCATTTAAAGACTGTGTTCTCGCATAAACTGTGCCAGCCTTGATTTCATTTAAAGACTGTGTGAAAACAGCGGTAGTGTTTCTAGCCAGCCTTGATTTCATTTAAAGACTGTGTTCTCGCATAAACTGTGCCAGCCTTGATTTCATTTAAAGACTGTGTGAAAACAGCGACAGTGTTTCTAGCATAGACTGTGCCAATCTTCATTTCATTTAAAGACTGTGTCTATCCGTTGAACTGTGTTCATAATAAACTGTGCCAACATTCCCTCTTAAAGACAGTGGAATGCAGTATCGTGATTTCTTTCCGAGGAACCATGTCAATTCCCATCATAACCTGTTCAGAATCACGTATGATCTTAAGTGCCAGTGATAATCTTCTAAAATTTACGACGTAATGGAACTTGGACTGTCATTTATTTCAACAAGTGTATTGTGCTGATGGAGTACAGTGCAGAGACTGTACCCGGTAAATTTACTTTTCTTTATGAAGTGCTTAATCACTGCACCTCGGAAGGTCCTAGATTGTTTTCGTTTGTTTATTATTCCAAATACGATAATTCCTTCCATCTTATCCTCGTGGAACTGTAACCCTAACTTTATCCTTGCTGCTAAAGTGCGTTCAACATCATTGACTGTGGGAACTATTTCGGCGTGCTTCGCCTTAGAGAAGTGTCACACCAGTGTCCCATGACGTCCAATGTGGAAGCTCCACATTTCCCCGTTCCTGCCTCAGGTTCGAGTCATCAACACTAATACAGAGAAAACCCCAACAACGGAAGACAACGCCGACGCCGACCGCAAGACGACGCAGCCGCCGCAGGACGACGTCCTCTCCAGGCCTTCAGGGACAACTCCACGATTCAGCTGTAAAAGGTGACATAATTCTTGCATATCTATTGAATAAACTGAAGGATCCACTTAATCATGAAATTTTTTTTCACTACCCTTCTCTCTCACTCTCTTAGCATGGGCCGTACACGCCTTGTCGTTCCTCATGCTCTCCGATAAACTGAAGTACGGGCGTTCCTGTTACAGAGAGAAGGTAGTGAATAGTGGCTCCCGTGACGTTGGGGCCCGATTAAAGAGAGTGAATAGTGGCACCCGTGACGTTGGGGCCAGATTAAAGAGAGTAAAGTGATAAAAATTAACTTTAAAATCAGTGATATCTTAACTTACCAATTCAAATAAAAGTGCATAGTACATACGTTAATTCCAGTTCAGTGAATGTGTTAAAATTTTACGAAGTTCAATTCAATGACTTTGACGAAATTTTAAACTTTTGGCACAGAACTCTGATTAAGTTTATGGCACAAGTGATTATTTTTTTCTTTCTCTTTCTCTTCTATGTAAAACATTTCAGGCATAATATTTATGCACAGTCTCATATAAATTTTTGATATTTATGTCAGTGAAACATTGAACTTTTCCATTGGACAATAATGGTGATATTTAACTTTATACACAAGTGTTTGATATTTTGTGTTGGTGAAATTTTTAACTTTACCATTGGACAATAATGGTGATATTTAATTTTATGCACAAGTGTTTGATATTTATGTCAGTGAAACATTGAATTTTACCATTGGACGTATGAGGTGAATGATTGTATTTTCTGCATTTTGTGAAAATAACGACATTAATATGGAAAATATACTAGCTGCCATTGAGGCTTTAAAAATCAGTCTAAATGACAGGATTACGGAAAGTAACACTAATCTCGGGCGTAGGATTGCTGAATCTAATAATACTTTAGGAGCTCAACTTAAAGAATCTAACGCGGCCTTGGAAAGTCGTATGGAAGCCACTAAGGCTAGTATAGGTCAACTTAGGGAGGCTAATGAAGTAACTAATCGTAATATCACTCAACTTAGGGAGGCTAATGAAGTAACTAATCGTAATATTACTCAACTAAGGGAGGCTAATGATGCCAACATTGTAAAATTGACAGAATCTGTTGATCAAAAGTTTGCAGAGGTTAATAATAATTTGGAACGTAGGCTCAATAGTGCAGGTGCCGAAATTGAAAAACGATTTAAAGAATCTAACAAAAGAAGTTTACGGAAATAAATGAAAGATTAACACGTGACTTAGAAACCATTAAGCAAGATATAAAATCACAAGTGGCGGAGGACTTAAAACTTGCTTTCCCGTCTTCTTCTCAGGAAGTCCTTAAAGAAGTAGAAAGCCTAAAGGAAGAATTTCAAGAGTCCCATGCTCAATTACCTCTTGCGCAAACTAAAATCGCTTCTATTCAAGACAAACTTCATGAATCTGTTAAAAATAATTTCATGAAGTTGGGAAACGAAATTACTCTTCTGAAAAGTCAGCAAGAGGAGGCCGATAAACGTGTCAAGACTCAGTTAGATAATGCTCACACACAGATTACTCGTATCTGTCGCGATGTAGCGGAAGTCAAGACCGACATAGAAAAGGAGGTCAAGGAAATTGAGAATTCCGTACAGGGGAAAATTAAAACCCTAAAACTTGAACTCCAAGGAGGTATAGAAGCTCTCAACAGCAAAGTATCGCAAATCGAACAGAATGTTTCATCATCTAGCCTTCACAACACTAGTGGAGAATCCATGAATGTTTCCACAGTTTTTAAAATAACTGAGGAAAAACCAGCCAAATTTTCGGGGAAGGAGGAGTATACTGCTAAGGAGTTTCTCCTCAACCTCGAAGAGTTCTTTCAAGAAAATCACGTTAAGACCGACCGTCGTTTACGAATAGCATCTCGATTGTTAGAAGGCAAGGCGTTAATGTGGTTTACCGCTTTTAAATTCAGTATTAACACTTACGAAGAGTTTAAGGAAGCCTTACTTAGACGATTTTGGAGTACTGAGGCTCAGCACCTGATAAAACTTCAATTATACTCCAGAAAGTATAACACATCCGTTAATTCCTCGCGATATTCAGATTATCTTATATCTCAGCTTAAAAAGATGCAGTTTTTCGATCCTCCTTTACCGGAGCAAGAACTTATTCAGGTCATAACGCTGCAATTTCCACCAAATGTTCAGGAAATATTGGTGGCAGCAAACGTCCAGGACTTGGAGTAGCTCGATGATGTCCTGAGGAAACTCGATACTGCGCACACTCAGAGCGCAGCAAAAGCAGGTCGAACCAAAGAAACTACGACCAACTTTACGGAAATGAAGACTCCGGTTCAAGTAAATCCAGGACCGCGAGAAGAAGGAGAAACTCGCCGAGATATTCCGTTTCGGTACAGAAGATCTAGGAATCGTCCCTACGAAGGGAGGGCTAAGTTTCAACCTGGACCTTCATGGAGGCAGGCAGCTAACCAACCCAATGATAATAGGAACTCCCAGCGGGAAGAATTAGAGAAACGTTGGAGAGAGACTACGGAATATGTAAGGAATAAGAACAGGGAAGAGGGCTTACCTGGAGCAGCTTCTTTGGAATACCAGGCTGAGATGCAGAGAAGAAACGAGAGAACGGAAATAGATCCAAGAGCTACGGGTACCAAAAAAAAAACTTTGTCGAAGCAATAAAGAGATTGCCTGAAAACCCGGAGGGAGGAGAAGTAGTATGTAGAGCAATCATTAACCATTGGTATTTAGAGGATGCAGATTTACTATATGAGGATTCAACACCACGACAGCCTCAGATACAACGCGGCTTACCGATCATTATCATTAAGTTAGGCAATATGATTGTCCATTCTTTAGTAGACTCAGGATCGCAAGCCTCACTAATTTCGCAGAAATTAATAGATGTGGCGCAGGAGACGACCTACATCTCCATCTTGCCGGTTGCTCAAGTTAAGGTTAAAGGCATAGTTCCTGACAAAGCTGTTAAATGCAAATTCCAAGCGTTTCTTGAGTTAGAAATTGGTGGTGTTAAGTTCCAACATCTGTTTTTGATTCTGACGCAAATGAAATTTGACTTAATTCTTGGATCAGACTTTCTCATTCAACATGGGGAATCATTGATTATCCCGCTAATGTAATTAAATTTTTCCACGTCGAATCTGTAGGGCTACAGTTGGTTACTTATAATGACGTGAAGAATCCGGAATGTGAGACCCCGGTGGACATAGTAGAAGGCAAGATGAGCGAGGCTCCGCCTGTCGAAGAAAGCGTCCACGAAGAGGGGCGACCCGAGGAAGTGGGACCCGTAGAGGACCAGATGGCGTCCATTATCGATGATGAGTTTAACGAGGACCACTACAACTTCACGCTTTACGCCAATGTAGCTGAAAGCCCAGATTACGATGATGATGAAGTAATAAAGGCAATCCAAGAGCTTTTCAAGAAGTTTCCAGATGTATTTTCCGAGAAACCTGGAGTCATTAAGGGTTTCAAGCGCCACTTAGATGTTACTGACACTTCACCTCATAAGAAACGGCCTTATCCGATACCCATGAAGTACTTGGAAGAAGCACGGGTCATCATTAAACAGATGGAGAATGATGGAATCATATCAAAATGCGTCACACCTTACATTAATCCTCTGGCTATAGTGAGAAGACTGTTCAAGTTTTTGAAATACTATACTAGAAGATGAGCAAAAAGAAAATCGCCCAGCAATTTTCTTTTTCCCGAGCAAGGGGGGAGATGAAACGGGAACGCCCTACGACCATTCACGTTTCATTCTTTTATTGTGAGGAGCTCGCTAACACCCGGCCGTAAGCATTTAAAACTTGCGCCGAGCGCACAGGCATAGTGGGAGCTGCAAACAAGCTCGCGATGTTCTAGAACACCGGCCAAGGACAAGCGACGTCACGCAGAAGGTTCCTTCGTGTTCCATAGCATTGCTGCATGAACGAAATATAATATCAATATTTCAATAACGTCACCTTGCAGGCAGGAATAATGAACGCTGCTAGCCGAAATTTCGTGTCAATCGGTGTGAAGACGGCCAAGATATAAAATTTTCTTGGGGCCCACATGTGTAGCCACGCCCACCGGCCTTCGGCAATATAAGCGAGTCGCCAGCCTGGGGTAAGGCAGAGAGAGAGTGTGCGGTACGCAGCGGCAGTGTGCTGTAGGCAGTGAGTGAATGGAGTCGGCAGTAAGCCGTGAGTTTAGTGAGTGTGTGCAAGTAAGCACGTCGCGACATTATCGTCACTCGGTCCGGCTGTATACTTGAGTTCAGAACGTTCGTGTTAAAAGCTTTCTCCGTAGCCTTGATTTCATTTAAAGACTGTGTTCTCGCATAAACTGTGACAGCCTTGATTTCATTTAAAGGCTGTGTGAAAACAGCGGTAGTGTTCCAAGCCAGCCTTGATTTCATTTAAAGACTGTGTTCTCGCATAAACTGTGCCAGCCTTGCTTTCATTTAAAGACTGTGTGAAAACAGCGGTAGTGTTTCTAGCCAGCCTTGATTTCATTTAAAGACTGTGTTCTCGCATAAACTGTGCCAGCCTTGATTTCATTTAAAGACTGTGTGAAAACAGCGGTAGTGTTTCAAGCCAGCCTTGATTTCCTTTAAAGACTGTGTTCTCGCATAAACTGTGCCAGCCTTGATTTCATTTAAAGACTGTGTGAAAACAGCGATAGTGTTTCTAGCCAGCCTTGATTTCATTTAAAGACTGTGTTCTCGCATAAACTGTGCCAGCCTTGATTTCATTTAAAGACTGTGTGAAAACAGCGGTAGTGTTTCTAGCCAGCCTTGATTTCATTTAAAGACTGTGTTCTTGCATAAACTGTGCCAGCCTTGGTTTCATTTAAAGACTGTGTGAAAACAGCGATAGTGTTTCTAGCCAGCCTTGATTTCATTTAAAGACTGTGTTCTCGCATAAACTGTGCCAGCCTTGATTTCATTTAAAGACTGTGTGAAAACAGCGGTAGTGTTTCAAGCCAGCCTTGATTTCCTTTAAAGACTGTGTTCTCGCATAAACTGTGCCAGCCTTGATTTCATTTAAAGACTGTGTGAAAACAGCGGTAGTGTTTCTAGCCAGCCTTGATTTCATTTAAAGACTGTGTTCTCGCATAAACTGTGCCAGCCTTGATTTCATTTAAAGACTGTGTGAAAACAGCGACAGTGTTTCTAGCATAGACTGTGCCAATCTTCATTTCATTTAAAGACTGTGTCTATCCGTTGAACTGTGTTCATAATAAACTGTGCCAACATTCCCTCTTAAAGACAGTGGAATGCAGTATCGTGATTTCTTTCCGAGGAACCATGTCAATTCCCATCATAACCTGTTCAGAATCACGTATGATCTTAAGTGCCAGTGATAATCTTCTAAAATTTACGACGTAATGGAACTTGGACTGTCATTTATTTCAACAAGTGTATTGTGCTGATGGAGTACAGTGCAGAGACTGTACCCGGTAAATTTACTTTTCTTTATGAAGTGCTTAATCACTGCACCTCGGAAGGTCCTAGATTGTTTTCGTTTGTTTATTATTCCAAATACGATAATTCCTTCCATCTTATCCTCGTGGAACTGTAACCCTAACTTTATCCTTGCTGCTAAAGTGCGTTCAACATCATTGACTGTGGGAACTATTTCGGCGTGCTTCGCCTTAGAGAAGTGTCACACCAGTGTCCCATGACGTCCAATGTGGAAGCTCCACATTTCCCCGTTCCTGCCTCAGGTTCGAGTCATCAACACTAATACAGAGAAAACCCCAACAACGGAAGACAACGCCGACGCCGACCGCAAGACGACGCAGCCGCCGCAGGACGACGTCCTCTCCAGGCCTTCAGGGACAACTCCACGATTCAGCTGTAAAAGGTGACATAATTCTTGCATATCTATTGAATAAACTGAAGGATCCACTTAATCATGAAATTTTTTTTCACTACCCTTCTCTCTCACTCTCTTAGCATGGGCCGTACACGCCTTGTCGTTCCTCATGCTCTCCGATAAACTGAAGTACGGGCGTTCCTGTTACAATATATACAGGTGTTGCAGTGTGGTGTGTGGGTGTAATGTTAAGTGGAGCGGTGTAGTGAGTTGGTGTCAGCTTGAGAGGGGGGCGGCTTCGGGCCCCCGGCCTCCTAACCCTGTGCCTGAACAGAATGTGCTTCGGCGTGGAGTATTTGGTGTATAGATCGACGTCGTAGCGTCCTATTCCACGGACTAGTGGGTTGATCTTATTATCCCATGATTTGGTGTACATTCGGAGTGTTTGCTTTTGTATGTGTTGCCTTATCGAGCTGACTTTCGCAATTGCGCGTAGGTGGCGTATTGGTGTGTCATACGGGAGTCTAGCCGCTGCTCGAATGCATTTGTTTTGTATTAGTTCCAGCTTATCCAGGTTCGTCATAGCAGTGTAGCCCCAGGCGGGGCTGCGTACGTTACTATTGGCCTAATTAGGGCCTTGTACATGTTTATTGCTACTCTCTAGTTAATACTGGATCTTTTATTCAGTATCGGATAGAGCTGTGCCAGTCGTGCGTGTGTTTTCCGCTGGATGTCTTTAATGTGATATAGCATGGTTAGTTTTCTATCTAGGACTACTCCTAGATATTTGACCTTGTCGTGCCATGCTATATCTCGATTAAATAGTTTGAGCGGTTTTATATTGGCTGGCCTATGTGTGCGTCTGTTCTTCCTAGTGAACATCACAGCTTGGCATTTGTCAACGTTGACCTTGATACGCCATTTGGTTAGCCAGGGCTCAAGAGTTCGCAGTGCTACTTGTAGTCTCTTTCGGGTGCATGCTAATTGAGGGTGTTGTACTTTGATAGCAGTGTCATCCGCGTAGAGGTGTGTGGTAGCGAGTTCCGCTGTCGGCATATCATTTGTAAATAGGATGAACAGGATTGGGCCTATTAGTGACTCCTGGGCTACGCCCGCCCTAATCGGTCGCGTGCTTGACAGTGTGTTATGAACATCTACTTGGAACTCTCGGCCTTCCAGGTATGATTTAATCGAATGCCTTCTGGATATCAAGGAATACCGTGCCTGTGTCCCTCCACTTATTTAGTCCGATGGTCGCTTGTTCTAAGACCCGGGTAAGCAGTTGCGGGGCGGAGTGGCAGTTCCTAAAACCGAATTGTTCGTTTTGAATGATTCCTCTTTCCTTGATATGTGCTATTAGCCTTTTCAGCAGTATTTTCTCGAATATTTTGCTGAGGGCGTCCAGGAGACTGATGGGCCTGTAGTTATTAGGGTTAGATTTGTAGTTGCCTGGTTTGCCAAATACAAGGATGCTCGCCCTTTCCCACTGTTCCGGATAATACTGCAATTGGAACATTGCATTGTATATTTTGTTGAGTAGTGAGAGGGCTTTCGGAGTTAGCTTTTTGAATATTATATTCTGAATCTCGTCTGGGCCGGGTGCCTTCTTCGGGTTAAGGTGGTCTATTATCCACTTAATTTCGTGGATATTAGTGTTCTTAACCTCGGGCTTAGGTGCGTTTGCTAGGAATTCCGCTACCTTAGCCTCTGTTTGCCTAATGAGGGCGGGGTCTGACGGTTCGTCATTGGGCATAAAGGCTTCTTCCAGCGAGTCGGCTATCACCTCGGCTTTATCTTGATTTTCATATACTGGTCCGTTAGGTGTCTTAATTGTTGCGATCACGTGTGGTTCTCGCCTGAAATATCTCGCTAAGTTCCACACCGGTCTGGTATTTGTGTCAAACGTACTCAGTTTGTTATTCCAGATCCGAGACCTATACTCCATTATTTCGGTTTCGATTTCTATTCTGAGTTCATTTTTACGTATCCGGTCTTCATCGCGGTGGTATCGGCCCCAGTTGCACTTGTGTCTGTTGCGCTGGCGTATTAGATCTTTAATGTGGGCCTGTATTTCGATGTTAGTGTTTTGTCTAAGTTTGTGTAACGGGATGCTCGCAGTTGTGGCTGCCTGGATCGCATTTATGAGTGTTTTTAGGGATTCATCCGTTTGAGCTGGGTTTACTATTTGTATGTCCTCAGTTCCCTGTAGGAGTGAATCGAGTTTTCTTCCGAATTTACCCCATTTGGCTGCTTTATAGTTGAGACGGCGCTTGGGGTTATTCTCATATTACTCCGGGTTCGCTTCCAGTGTAAATATTACCGGTTGATGCCTCGACCCTAGGTCGTTTATGACATTAATGCTGTGTCTTTGAGGAATGTTTCGTAGTAGGGCTATGTCCAAAATATCGTCGACCTGATCGTTTGGCGCTAGGAACGTGGGTTCACTGGGGGCTGTTACCACATAGTCCTGGGATAGCATGTGGTTGTACAGCCTTGTGCCGTCTGCGTTAGGTTTCAGGCATCCCCAGCTGGCGTGTTTCGAGTTTAGGTTTCCTCCTAGGATCGTGTTTCGATTTAGCCTTAGTACCGATTCAATGTCTGTGTGTTAAGGTTTTTTAGGTCTGGAGTATGCCGATATGATATTGACGAGTGTTCCTCGCATTGGTATGGCAATTCCGCATGCCTCCAGCTCGACCAGTTCTGGTAAGTGTATTTCAATGTGTTTAATGTCCTTCCTTACCAGAACTGCCACTCCTCCGACTCTATTAGCCTTGTCGCTTCTGTGTAGTTTGTAGCCTCTTAAGGTGAACTTCTTCCTCGGTGGGAGGAAGGTTTCTGTGAGGAGTGCTACGTGTATGGTGTTCGCGTCTAGGAAGGCTTCGAGTTCATATTTCCTAGACCTGACGTCCTGGCAGTTCCATATTAGAACTCGAAGCTCCTGCGTGTTATTGTTATTATTATTATTGTTGTCATCGTCGTGTTGCTCACGCATCTTGGGCTAGGAGGTCGGAGATCTCATTAGCCAGGTCCCTTAGCCAGGGGAGTGAGAGCAAGTTGGCCAACATAACCCCAGTGGTTATGACTGCCGTGAGGCTCAGTTTCGGGAAGAAGGTTTTCAGGATTTCTTCTATCCTTTCCCTGAACGTCCTTACTGCCATGCTCCCTTCTGGCAGCCGTGCCTGTTTCTGTGTTAGTGGTGTAGGTGTGGTGTCGAGGGCGGGCGTCGGGGATTGAGGTGCGGATGCCTGTTCACTATCGGCAGGTGTCTTCTTGCAGGGGGTAGAGTTTGCCGGGGGCGGGCCCTGTGGCTGCTCGGAAGGATTTTGCGTGGGCTTTACCTGCCTGTGATTTTTCTCTTGGGGCTGGGCCTTCTTATTATTGTTGGAAATCTTGCTCTCATTCTTATTCTGGACGGTGGTGGGGACTGGCTGGGCTGAGGGCCCGGGGTTGTGTTTACCCTCCGTCCGTGTTGGTTTAAAATTTAAGAGCTTTCGCCTGAAGGGCTCTGGCTGCCTGAAGGGCCTTGTTTATGGCCCTTTGTACCTGAAGGGCCCGCGGGACCTCAGGGGTCCTTTCTGCCTGAGGGGCCAAGGTTCTTTCTGCGTGAAGCGCTTGTACCTGAAGGGCCTGCTTGGGCTTTGGGGTTGCCACGCTTGTCACCCTTTGGCCCTTTGCCTTGATGGGCGGCTTCAAAGTCCCTGCGGCTGGGACACTCCTTAAAATTAGCCACGTGTTTCCCTCCGCAGTTGGCGCACTTGGAGTGCGCGGGGTCGCTGCCGTGGGGGCAGTCGCGAGACAAGTGGGAGGCAGCGCATCTGCGACATCTGGGCTCTGATCGGCACGCCGCCCCTGGGTGGCCATGCCTCTGGCACACTCCTCATTGGGGGCCAGTGGCTGGGGGCGGTATGGCTCGACCGACACCAGCATGTTCGCTAGCATCCGCATTTTCCTCAGGTTGTCTACTGCTGGGGTGTCCGCCACGGCAGCTAGGAATAGGTTGCCCTTGGCTGGCCTATTCACTGGTCGCATCCGCACCACGGAGAATGCGGGGGTCTCCTTTGCTTTCAAAGGAAATTGGATTTCGTCCGCATTACTTCCGTTAATGGGGGTCCTCACTACGAATCGCTTCATTGTGCTATTGGGCAATACTTTTACAAAATTAATATTCAGCCCTTTTAGCACTCTGGTAGCAATATCGTAGCTTTCGAAGCTTTGCATGTGCAGCCGGATCGCTTCGTGTGCATCTACTCTCGGCCTGGAGAAGTAATAATGTCTCTGGTCATGCGGTAGCTTTGCGAGGAGCTCCATTTCTGGTGTTTTGGTGTTGGTGGTGTATACCGTGAGGGGTGGGGGGGGTGGACCCCTTACGGGTGGTTGGTTTTGTTGTTTGGGGTGGCTGTGTTGATTTCTGAAGCGTGATTTGTGTTGGTGGTGCCACAATTGTGCTTATGGAGCTTTCAGCTTTGGCACTCGGGTTTCGACCCCTACCTTGCTGCGCCTTGCGGTTCAGAGGCTTGGTGTATTTCCCTTTCTCCTCGCCTTTGTTCCTTCTCCCGCTCTTGGCCTCCCTAAAACCGTCGTCCTGGTTTCCCAGCCGGGTGGCTGGGTCGGAGGTTTCGGTCGCCCCGCGTTCGCACGGCTCCTCTCCCTCCGAGCTTTCAGAGTCGGCATCCTGGGATGTGCGTGATACACCTATCACCAGTTTTGCCTCATCTGAGTCAGAGTACGATTTGCTGTCTTGCTTGGGGGTGTTGGACTTTACGTGGCGCCTTCTGCCGAGTCCGTCTTTTCTTGCCCTCTTTCCTTTCCTTGGGCGCCGCCTCATCACACAGGTTGGCGGAACTGGGTCCCGCTTTCCCGGCGTCCGGCTGGCTTGCCACTAGGTTAGGTTTGGGGGCAAGGTTTGTAATGGGGGAAGAAGTAGTCTCCTGTTCGTGTTTGTGAGTCTCCCCAGTCACTGGCTCAATGGAGTCATGTGACTGTTCCTTCCCTAGTGCGAGTTCCGGCAATTCGGGGCCTAGCCCCGTTCCCGTTCGCTCGCACATAGCGTCAGGCCCACTGGTTCGCTCTCCCCGCGCTGCGTGCTCCTGTCTCGGGGCTCGGCCCGTTCGCCGGCTTGCCGAGTGGGCAGCGGCTGCATCGGTATATGCTTACCAGCGGCTACTGACGGGGTGGTCATGGGAGTTGTCCTGGTGGTGGTGGTGGTGGTGGTGGTGGTAGTGGTGGTAAGCGCAAAGTACGGCGTGGCGCACTCGGTACGTGAGCGTCCTGCGTCAGGTTTACGTGCACAGAATCAGGGGTGAGGTCTGTTCTGTGCTCCGACGCATTTCGCTCGCTGCTCACGGGGGCACGCCGTGGTGGTTCGCCACCGGTCCCCGCTCGGCCGGGTCTTTGGCCGTAGCGGGGGCCGTTAGCGATTGGTTGCGCGCTTGTGGACACCCATCCAAACACTGACCAAGGCCTATGTTGCTCAACTGCGGCGATAGAACCGTGGAGCTCAACATGGTATGGCCGCTGGTGGCCTGGGTAGGGCTCCCTGCAGGCAAATAAAGTATATACTCCTTAAAGGTGCCCTTGTGTGGTGATGTGGGGCTGGTCAGCCCCAACCTACTGGGAGTGGTTGGCGGGAGGGTGCGCTGTGAGAACTGCGCTGTACCCTCCGCCGATGGGCTGACGGCCGTGGAGTGGGCAGGATGCCGTGACAACGGCAACTCCTTACTCTCTGGCAGTTCTCGATGATCGTCGCCTATGTCTATAGTAGCCCCAGACTCGCTGACAAATTGCTCTTTCCTAAGTGCATTGCTCTTTTGGAGATTACGAGTCTGGCGCCGTGTGTTTCTGTGTGGGGACATTCGAAAGCGAGCTAGTAGACGCCGGATGATCTGTTGTTAAGCGGGTCCCTGGCCTACAGATTCCCTATCTAACCCTAGGTACCGAGAAGCGGGACAGGTAGTGTAATCTCTCGAATGTCTCAGAAGGTCTCGGTGAAAGGAAAGAGACAGCGGAGCGACAGGCACGTACGTCCTCTCACTTCGACAGTCAGCTGCTCCTCGAGGCTGGCGACCCCCTTATATTGCTCAAGGTCGGACGGCGAGACTGGAAATATGAGCTTCTAAAAATTCATATCTCGGCCATCCTTCCGCCGATTTTCACAAAATTTTGGGCAGTAGCATTTGTTGTCCAGGGCTATAAGGTGACGTTCATCAAATCGCGATCTGACGCTCGGTTCGTGATGAAATGCCATCGAATAAAATAGAAATTTCGGTGTAACGTCACTTGGACTTGGCTGGCACTCCGTAGCAGCGCTCGATTGCATGTCGTTCCCCATGATGCCTGCGCGCTCGGCGCTCGTTTTGAATCCATACAGTCGGGTTTTAGTTCGTTCTCCTCAAGAAATACATGAACGCGAATGCTCACAGGGCATTCCCGTTTCAATATATAAGCTTCACTTTATCTTCACTCCGCTCTTCCTCTAATCCATATATATATATACATTTCTTCATCCTTTCTTGGTTAGCGAAACCCAGCTCATTCTTCATAGACGCCACTTCCTTTTCCAGGATGTTTACCTGCTCTTTTAGCACTCCCGTTGTCCTCTCATTCTCCTCTATTTTTCCGTAACTCCCCACTGTTCCTTGAACCACGCCTTCATATCTTCAAATCCCTTAATTTGTTCCTTTCTCATTTCCTTTACCAGTACATGTTTTCATAGCGTCCCCTATCAGCACCCTGCCTCTCTCCCAGTCCTTCCACCTCATGGCAGGGCTTGGATTCATCTCCACGCCCCCTATAATTAATAGCATGGTTATCACCGTCGCTGCCAAGATAGCCTCGCTAACCTTCCCCAGCTCTCCCTTGTTCACCGTATGCCCTGTCGTCTTCTTCTCTCTGCGCTGCCAGCTCCCGATCGACGCTCGATATTGCTCAATGCCAATCACGTTACACCGCACTCGCCTTACCACACATCCACTCTGGTTGCTTGCTCAAGTTGTACTGTGGCAATATAGTATTAAAGAATATTATTATATTAAAGATCCTCTCTTATATATTTATACTGTTTACACAATATTACCGTGTTGAATGAAGGCAACATTTGCATAAGAGACGGGATAGGATTATGAAATGAATAATAACGACAGTTTATAGTACCAGTATTAAAGATTTTCTACCTAACATATTTAGGCCTACACTGTTTAGGCTACACAATAGTAGCATGTTGAACGAAGGACAGCATTTACATAAGATACCGTACAGGATAGGATTACTAAATGAATAATTACAATAGTGTATAATACCAGTATTAAAGATTCTCTATCATACATATTGAGGTCTACATTGTTTATACAATACTAGCATGTTGAATGAAGGGTAGCATTTGCATAAGATAATGAATAGGATTTTTAATTGAATAATGACAACAGTGTATAGTCGTACAGATTACAGGGCAGCATTTACGAAAGATCACAGTCCTTTAAACAATACAATCTTATTACTATGTTGCCTGAAGCCACATGTCTTTCTTTGAATCACTTCTGTATAGTAAGACTGGCCGTATATTTTAAGTCTTACTTGGTAATACATATGACTTATCAGTTTAACGAGTTGAACCCTGTGACTATCTTCACATGCTACATCAGTCACATGGTGATCTGGCACTGTGTGAAGTATTGCTCACCTTTCATAAAAATGTAATTAATGGCAGTAATTAGCAACAAAACGTCAAGCTTCTTCTTATCACTTATGGGATATCCCTCTGTGTACGGTACCAGAAACAAACAACCTGAATTTTTTTCACAAATAGTAAGCAGTTTCACTGCATCTTCAGATGGTTTAATTATCCCACCCTTATTCTTGCACTCCAAGAAAGAATAACTTGCAGAAACTGAGCAATAACAATGGTCTTGCAAATTAGGTGTTCAGTGGCGTATGCTGTAATCAAGACTTGGGCTACCACTAGACTTAGGTTACCCCTTTTCGATAGTTGGTTTAGTGAACGTCAAGCCTTCAACGTTTTGAGCTGCAGTCAATAGCCAACGGAGAAGCCTGCTGTGTTGGCAAGGGTGCTTCACAAGCTACTGCTCTGGCCTCTGCTGCCAATGCCAATATTCAACACCTGGTCAGTGGATATGGTAGCCTAAGGTTTAGCAAATCAAAGTCCGGCTTTGTGTCTTATTGGATAGAATGATTGCCTTTGGCCCGGCAGCCCTGATTCATTTCTCAGAATCAATACCCTCATTCTGTTAATTCCCCTGGCTTGGGGATTGGGTGTTTATGATGTTTTCCCCATTCATTTTATCCTCATTAGGTCACCACCAAGCGTATTGAGATGCCATGCACCATTATTATTATTATTATTATTATTATTATTATTATTATTATTAAATAAACATGTTGAATTTTACAGTGATCGTATCCATCATTCACTGGTTAATTAGCTTCCTCGGGAGATCAGTGGTGGTGTCCGACCCATGATCACGGGTTCGATTCCAACCAACGAAAGAGAACACTAAATCTGAAAGAATGCATTTCATTTCAGCAGATTTACCTATAAAACGAAAACTGTATTACTCCTATAACAGCAACCCGGCAGTGTCTTCCTACAAGGAAGTAGAAGTAAACGGGAGTGAAATATCATATCTATCTATCATATCTATATAATCAAGTCAGAAGTATGAGTTGAGGAAGTATGTACGATGAGTAACGCATGGTTGATAGTTAGCAGTGGTGATCTGATGGAACGAAGACTAGCACATCAACCTGGTCCCAGCACCTATCGGACATACGTCAGCAAGCCGTGTGACGTGGGTCGAGGTGAGTGGTACGAGAGTCTGGGCTGCAATATCAGTCTCCAATTCCTTGCTCTCAGAAATACGTGCGACGTTTTTTCTCACTGCTTTCAAGTTTTCTAAATGGAACAATGTGCCAGATGCTTACATTATAATGTGCTTTAGAATTCCATCCTTCTCAGTTTAGGTTTAGCATTGACCGATAGCCTTGGTAGCCCTCAGTATACGCCACCGCAGGAGTTACAGTAGTCCACAGTAATGCATTTAAACAGGTTTTACAATCCAGTTTAGCGTACAACTGCCTTATTATATAACCACCAACATAATACAAAATTGCTTCTTTGTAAACTTTCAAGGTTACAGAGTGTAAGTTGCAGGGCATTTCAAATGCCTGCAGAGGTTGTTCAGTGAATGGAGTTTCTGAAAATGTTGAAGATCTCCATTTCAACTGAATGAAAGCATTAACTGTTTCTGCACCGAAAGTCAAACAGTTGGACTACCTTGAGGGCAAAATGGCATTCCTAACTAAAACTTTTCTAAAACTTGCCGTCAGCTGAACATCAGGGTTGTTATTGAAACCATTCTTGCCTCTGATACATGAAAACAATAGTTCAAGATGATCTTGCGAGAATCTGTAAGTTAGCAAGTAGCTAAATCTATCATTTTCTCTAGTCAGTAAATCTGCTGCTAACAATTCCAGACTCAGTGCAGAAACAACAAATCCAAGTACAAACACTTTTCTTCTGTGGCTGACTGTCAGGGGTCCTCATACCTAGGAGATATTTAATTGAGTCATCAATTACCTTTATTATCACAATTAAATTATCTCTACAAATGGGCATTTTAAAGCCAGTGGCATAGGGATTTTTGGAATTCATTAAGTCAAAACGCCTATCAAAATCTGTATAAACCGAATAGTACCATCAGAATCTAAGAGAACTCTCATACCTAAATTCTTTAAGAAAATCAGAGCATCAGAAACTGATGAACTCAAGGTTTGTGCAGATATTTTAACATTCATTCTATGTTCATGAAAGTGAATGTGTTTGACACCCAGTTTGTTAGCTAACTTCATTTGTTTTGAATCTTGGATCTCAAACACACTTACAATATGATCCCATTTTATAACATTGCCATCTGAGTCGTGCAACACTTTTAAGTCACCAAGGGTATTGCGTGCTAGCTTGAGAACATGGCATGCATCAAAAAATACATATACATTGTACTCTAACATAGGACGACTGAAGAAATGTTTTGTGTCCACCAAAGTATTCCCAAATCGACACCCTCGTTGCTTCAGAGCTTCAATATTAACATTACAACAATCACAAGTAAGTGACAAGACAGAGATACCATGTTCTGTTGTTAAAGGTAGACAAACCCTGATTAAACTTGCTAGATTTCTTCCTGTCAATGTATTCAAAAGGAAGTAACCAATTGGACATTTCTAAAACTTCCCCAAACCAACCAACATGAAAACTAATGCTTGGGTAGACAAACTGCCAGCCTCTTCAATGTCAATATTTCCATAGTCTGTGAATCCTTCATATTTACCCAAGGAGGCATTATACATAGTTCTTTCCTTTATATACATGCTGTCAACTAATAATACCACTTCTACAGAGCCTTGATCTTTATTAATACTACTGAGGATATCAGAAAAGAAGCCAGGACTAAACTGTACAGAACCCATCCAATTTTCCAATGAACTTGGTGCAGGCAGAGTGAAACTCTGTTTCAAATACTCATATGCTCTTGGGGAACAGAAGTTAACAGTAGGTGCAAATTTCTTGACCTCTTCTGAATATCTTCTACCATTATAACTTCTTGACGCAATAATTAGCTGATTATCAAAAAAGTTACTGTGCAAAACAGTTGCAGAATGTCCATGAATGAGATTATCATCTTTCAGTTTACTAATTAAATATTTCCAGTACTTTATTTTTGATGATTTGCGCCGTACCTTTTGTTGAAGACTCTTAATCTCTTTCCTAAGCGCCTTCTTGTATGGAGAGAGGTGGGAATTAGTTTGTTTTACTTTTATAGCACCATAATTGTGATCAGCAATACAAGAAGGACCAGGTTGAGGTACTGAATTGGGGTTGTGGTCAACAGCTCGAGACCTACCTCTGTGCTGTGACAAGTTTCTTCTTTTGTGGTGAGTTTTCAGGTGTCCTGGAGAGTCGAATACACTTGGAACTGCATTTCTAATTATTGAGCATCTCCCACCACAAGGCCATGGTTCATAATCCTCGGGTACGAAATGTGCACTACAAATAAAAGTGTACTTGTTGGGCACAAATCCTTTCCGCTTGACAGCGATAAACTAACGTTTCAATAAATATTTATTATTCAACGGGAACCTGTAAGTAAAAGAAGAACAATTCTTCGATGAACATACAGTATAATAATAACTAAGCGGCTTCTATACAGTTATTATGTAGTCAGCGATTAAAATGTGACCGCCTTGAATAACATGTAATAGATTGTTAAATTACATACCTATGAAAGGATATATCTTGTTCTTTACTCTGTCTATGTGTGCAGTTATATGCACTGCATGATATAACCATCTTTTAAAAGTAAATTAAGGCACATTTTTTGTGTAAACGGCAGGTTTCATTTCTATTACAGCATAGCAGGATAATGTAGTACTAATATTAATCTGTCTACATGTTAATTTGTTGGTAATCCAAATTTCAATTGGGAAGGTAATGCGAACGGCAGAAAGCGTGGCCAACACAAGGCAAATAAGTTAATATGGGAAGGGCAGGTGATTAAGAAGGTGATAGAACCAACTAGAGGGAAGAACATTCTGTATGTGGTGTTGGTAAAACCATATGAGCTCTATCGAGAAAACAAAGTAATAGACGGTGTTAGTGATCACGAAGCTGTTTTTGTGGTAGTTAAAACAAATGTGGAAGAAAGGAAGATATTAAAATTAGGACTATTAGGCAGTACCATATGGCAGATAAAAGAGGCACGAGGGAGATTTTAAAAAGTAAATATTATCGGTGGAAAACGGTAAATAAAAAAGTAAACAGACTCTGGGATTGGTTTAAAAGAATTGTTCAGGAGTGTGACAATAGATTTGTACCTTTAAAGGTGGTAAGGAATGGTAAAGATCCACTATATCATATTAGACAAGTAAAGAGACTTAGAAGGAGGTGCAGGTTGGAAAGAAATAGAGTTAGAAATGGCTGTTGAAGTAAGGAGAAATTTAAGGAACTTACTAGGAAATTGAATCTAGCAAAGGAGTCAGCTACGGATAACATGATGGCAAGCATAACTGGCAGCCATGCAAATTTTAGTGAAAATTGAAGTGTATTTATAGGTACTTTAAGGAATATACAGATTCCAAGAAGGATATTCCAGGAATCATTAATGAACAAGGAGAGTGTATATGCGAGGATCGTCAAATGGCAGAAGTATTCAGTCAGCAGCACGTAAAGATTGTTGGTTACAAGGGTAATGTCCAGACAGAGGAAGTGACTAATACTGAAGAAGTATAAAATTTTACCTATGACAACAATGACATTTACAGTAAGATACAAAAGCTGAAAACTAGAAAAGCAGCTGCAATTGATAACGTTTCGGGGGATGTACTAAAGACAATGGGTTGGGATATAGTACGATATCTGAAGTACTTATTACATTATTGTTTGCATGAAGGAGCTGAACCAAATGAATGGAAAGTTGATATAGTAGCCCCTGTGTACAAAGGAAAGGATGATACACATAAAGCTGAAAATGACAGGCCAGTCAGTTTGACATGCATTGCATGTAAGCTTTGGGAAAGCATTCTTAAATTAATAACTGGTTTGATAGAGGGCAGTTTGGGTTTGGGAATGGTTATTCCACTGAAGCTCAACTTGTGGGATTCCAGCAAGATATAGCAGATATCCTGGATTCAGGAGGCCAATTGAACTGTATCGCACTTTTACCTATTTAAGGCATTTGATAGGGTAGATCATGGGAGACTACTGGCAAAATTGAGTGCAATTGGACTTGACAAAAGAGTGACTGAATGGGTGGCTAACTTTCTAGAGAATAGAACTCAGAGAATTAGAGTAGGTGAAGCTTTATCTTTCCCTCTAATAATTAAGAGGGTAATTCCTTAAGACGGTATTATCGGACCTTTATGTTTTCTTTTATATATATATATATATATATATATATCCTTTTTTTGCTATTCCTTTACGTCGCACCGACACAGATAGGTCTTATGGCGACGATGGGTTAGGAAAGGTTTAGGAGTTGGAAGGAAGCGGCCGGGGCCTTAATTAAGCTACAGACCCAGCATTTGCCTGGTGTGAAAACGGGAAATCAGGAAAACCCTCTTCAGGGCTGCCGACAGTAGGATTCGAACCCACTATCTCCCGGATGCAAGCTCACAGCCGCCTGCCTCTAACCGCACAGCCAACTCGCACTGTCTTTTATATATATATATATCAATGATATGTGTAAAGAAGTGGAAGATAAGGGTAGGGTTTACCATCTGTTCAGTACCATAAAAATGTGAAATAATCAAAACGTTACATTTTAACGCCATTTTTGGAACCGGTTTCGGCAATTTTATATGCCATCATCAGCCTAGGAGGAATTAACAAGGACATTTAACTAGTTACATTAGAATATTTACGATATATGTATGTACAAACACAGAACCTTCTAAAATAAGTTTGTTATTTACAACTGCGTTATTTTGATAGCTAAAAAAGACTAAATACCTCCTTATAAGGTTCTAGAAAAGACATAAAGTGTCCTACATACAGTCTTGTGCATGTATATCTCCTGGCGTTATTAAATGTTTGTAACTATGCATAATTTTAATTATAGCACCATGTTTCAGATAACATTTCCTTTCTTAATTATACCTTAACAGCTGTTAAAAATATACAGCTGGCCTTGAAGCGTTATATAAAACCTTTTAAACAGTCTGCCATGAGAAATATTTACAACAATACACTACCAGCTAATTTTGTTCTACAGTATTGTTATACAGTGTAAATAGGTAGAAGACCATTTCATTGACCAATTTGTGTAAAAAGCAGCTCCTCATGGATGATGATCAATGAACCACCTATATTGCTTGGATTGTTTAGTTGTTAGATTAAAAGATTTAATGGCATATATCTTGCATTCGATTCACTGAAACAGCTTGACTTAGTAGTGTGTCAATAGTTTTAGTCCTATATTTCAGTAGTGTATTCAATAATGTGAGGTAAACTTGAGGCCGTAAGTTGACAGACGAGATTTCGTGAAAATACACTATTTTCAGGTGGTTAATCGTGATTCTGGAAAGATCTCGAATCAAACGGACCTAAAAGAAAGATTTGAACTTCGTGTTAGTGTGACGAAAACAGGGGCCAAGAAAGTGCTAGGCAAATAGAATATGGAAACTCACCTCAAGCACCACGTCCACGGGCGAGGAGTTACAGAGGAACTACCGTGCAGAATGTCAGGCAACAAGCCGCGAGCATCAGCGGGGAATCGGGGCGTGTCAAGTAGGGGAGGGGATATCGTGGTAATAAGAGAACACAGGTCGGGGGGGGGGGGCGTGGATTCCGGTAGGGTTAGTAAGCCAGCGTGTTACATACTGTTTTATATATTGATTGATCTTTTGGAATTTTAAGATTGTTAATAACTGAAATAAGTATATCAAATAAGATAGTAGGCTTTTCGGATAGATCATTAAGATTAAAATTAGGGTTGTAGTTTTGGTCTAATAGAATGAAACATTGCTCCTTTAGGTCAAATGGAAGAAATTTATTCATTATTTTGACGCTGTCTATATCAGTGTTGATGCCGTAGAAGCTGTGTTTGAAGTCGTGTGTATGCTGTCCTATTGCTGAGAATCTTTTTTGATTTGATAGCATTAACGTGTTCGTTATACCTGATTTTGAAGGATCTCCCTGTTTGCCCAATGTATACGCTGGAACAGTCGTTGCAGTGAAATCTGTAAACGCCTGACTTAACGAAAGTGTTGAAAACGTTGACAGGGCTAGAGTTATGGAAAATATCAAGATTTCTGCTTTTGGTCTTGAAGGAGATTTTAGTAGTTTTATTTTTAAATATGTTTGTTACTCGGTAAATGTCAGGGTTAAATGTAAAGGTTGCATATGTTTCTGATTTAGTTTTTTCTTTCTGTAAATTGGTTCTAGGTCGGTGTTTGAACTTATGTATTATGCGTTATATAAAACTATGATTATAACCATTATGAAGTGCAATAGTATTGAGTTCTTTGTTTAAATCTGCTTTTGATATATCCGAAAAGCCTACTATCTTATTTGATATACTTATTTCAGTTATTAACAATCTTTAACAATCTTATTTAAAAGCAAATGGGAGTCTGGTAATAGTTAAGTCTAAAAATTGATGGCCTTATCAACTTCGGATTCTATTGTGAACTCAATGTCTGTATCGATGTTACTGAGGTGTGCTAGGGTGGCAGATGCGTCGGTGATTCGTTGGTCCATGATAATAAACCTATCGTCTACGAACCTGGACCATAAGGTTATGTTGTTAAATTTATTGTCTTTTTCTATTTTAGTGTACTCTACGAAATCTAGATATATATTGGCTAGAATGCCGGATGCCGTTGAGCCCAAGGCTAGTCCGTCCTATTGGTGTATTACCTTATCGAACATGAAATAATTATTGCTGGTTAGAAGTTTCAAAATGGGCATAAAGTCCGCTATTTCAAGTTGACTAAGCTGGCTGTAAGAACGTAGGGATTTTAAATAATTGGTATGACTTTTTCCGGTTTAATATTTGTATACATGTTGGTGATGTCGAATGAATGCATTGTATGATATGGTTGTAATTTAAAGTTGTCCAGTCGTTGGATTAATTCTAGGGTGTTTTGATGGATTTGTTTGCCTGAAAAGTGTAATGCCTACTCAGAAACGGTTGAATAAACTGAGCCGTTCCATAACATGGACTCGGTCTGAAATTTACTATAGGGCATATAGGGACTCCATTTTTATGGATTTTTGGTTGGGCTTTAACAGTCGGCAGGCCAGGGTTCATATTAATAAATTTGTTCTTTTCACAATCCGTTAGTAAAAAGTTTGTTTTCTTAAGTATCTGTTTTAATTGTCTTTGAATGAACTGGGTTGGATCTTTATCAATAACTGTCAAGGATTTATCTGTGAATTGTTTTTGTTTTTTCGATATAGTCTGCTTGGTTCATTATGGCAGTAGTGTTCCCTTTGTCTGATTTGGTAATAATGATTTTTGAATTTTGAATTTTGCCTTTAAGCTGAAGAATTTTTTTTCTGTCTGCAAATTGCGTAGAAGATGTAAGATGTGCTGGTGTACTGAAAATATTATTTATTTGTTTCTTGCCTCATGTCTGGTTTCATCTTGAATATCAACGGGCATTTTGCTAATAGCTGCTTCTGTCTCTATTACTAATTTTTAGCCATGCTATATTTTAATTGGGCAATTATGTTTGGGTCCGTTCGATAGGATATCATTTTCTTCTTTGTCGAAGTTAGTTTTGGACAGATTATTGAAAGGTGGGTGGAATTCGGATAAGTGTTGGGTTTGTGTATTATGTGAAGCAGCGTTTCTGAGCGGCTTGTTGTCTGCATAGGCTTTATTGAAAAGAACTTGGACTTTATTGTATAAGGTGCATTGCTTCTGAGAGAATATGGTGGTTAACCTGTCTTGAAATTTATCTTGAAAGATATCCCATTGCGTAGTTGAGAACATCGTGGTGACTTCGAGATGGGTTTCTTACAGGCGATTATTAAGAAATTATTTTCTCTTAGGTAAAAACGTAGGTTCATTTTGGAGCCAAAATTTGTTAGTTTTATGATGTACTTTTCTCTGATGCGGTAAAAAGGTTCCGTTAACTGTTTTTATAAAAAAATTGGAGTCAAATTGTTTATTATGCACTTCTTAATAAATTTGATGTCCTTTCTTAACTTCCCTACTTTGACACGTAAGCTCATATAAAGATGAGCTTTATTCCTTACCTGGAAGGCCGTCTTATTTGACGTCAAAAATTTCATTAACTCTTCGCCCGTGAACGTGGTGCTTGAGGTGAGTCTCCATCTTCTATTTGCCTAGCACTTTTCTTGGTCCCTGTTTTCTTCACACTAACACGAAGTTCAAATCTTTCTTTTAGGTCCATTTGTTTCAAGATCTTTCCAGAATCACGATTAACCACCTGAAAATAGTGTACATTCACGAAATCTCGTCTGTCAACTTACGGCCTCACGTTTATCTCACATTATTGAATATAATACTGAAGTATAGGATATATGCAAGATATATGCCATTAAATCTTTTAATCTAACAACTAAACAATCCAAGCAATATAGATGGTTCATTGATCATAATCCATGAGGAAATGCTTTTTACACAAATTGGTCAATGAAATGGTCTCCTACCTATTTACACTGTATAACAATACTCTAGAACAAAATTAGCTCATAACAGAATGTTTAAAAGGTTTTATATAACGCTTCAAGGCCAGCTGTGCATGTTAACAGCTAATAAGATATTAAGAAAGGAAATGTTATCTGAAAATTGGTGCTATTATTAATTTTATGCATAGTTACAAACATTTAACAACGCCAGGAGATATACATGCAAAAGACTGTATATAGGATATTTTATGTCTTTTCTAGAACCTCATAAGGAGGTATTTAGTCTTTGTTTTTCAACTATCGAAATAACGCAATTGTAAATAACAGACTTATTTTAGAAGCTTCTGTGTTTGCACATACATATATTGAAATATTCTAATGTAACTAGTTAAATATCCTTGTTAATTCCTCCTAGGCTGATGATGGCAAATACAATTGCCGAAACCGGTACCAAAAATGACAATAAAATGTGACGTTTTAATTATTTCTCATTTTTATAGGAGTGAACAGGTGGAAAACCCTTATTTTTGACTGTAAATCTCGTTTCAATACGGACCAATAATGAAATTTTTGGCGTTAAATAAAGAAGTGGAATCAGAGATAAGGCGTTTTGCAGATGATGTTATTCTGTACAGAGTAACAAATAAGTTACAAGATTGTGAGCAACTGCAAAATGACACCAATAATGTTGTGAGATGGACAGTAGACAATGGCATGATGATAAACGGGGTTAAAAGTCAGGTTGTGGGTTTCTTAAATAAGAAAAGTCCTCTCTGTTTTAATTACTGCTTTGATGCGGTGACTGGTCCCTTTGGGGATCATTGTAAATACATAGGTTTTAATATAAGGAAAGATCTTCATTGGGGTAATCACATAAATATGATTGTAAATAATGGGTACAGATCTCTGCACATGGTTATGAAGGTATTTAGGGGTTGTAGTAAGGATGTAAAGGAGAGGGCATATAAGTCTCTGGTAAGACCCAACTAGAGTATGGTTCCAGTGTATGGGACCCTCACCAGGATTCTTGATTCAAGAACTGGAAAAATTCAAAGAAAAACAGCTCGATTTGTTCTGGGTGATTTCCGACAAAAGAGTAGCGTTACAAAACTGTTGCAAAGTTTGGGCTGGGAAGACTTGGGAGAAAGGAGACGAGCTCCTCGACTAAGTAGTATGTTCCGAGATGTCAACTGAGAGATGACGTGGGAGAACATCAGTAGACGAAGTTTGAGCGATGTCTTTGAATGTAAGAAAAATCGCAATATGAAGATAAAGTTGGAATTCAAGAGGACAAATTGGGGAAAACATCCATTTATAGAAAGGGAGTTAGGGATTGTAATAACTTACCAAGGGAAATGTTCAACAAATATCCAATTTCTTTGAAATCGTTTAAGAAAAGGCCAGGAAAACAACAAATAGGGAATCTGCCACCTGGGCAACTGCCCTAAATGCAGATCAGTAGTGAATTGATTGATTGATTGATTGATTGATTGATTGATTGATTGATTGATTGATTGATTGATTGATTGATTGATTGATTGATTGATTGATTGATTGATTGATTGATTGATTGATTGATTGATTGATTGATTGACATAAATAAGGCAAACTTTATTACGATAGCTTACGCGCGTACTCTTTCTTACAGCACAGAATGGCAAGTACCTGACTTCAGTCTATTTGCCGAAGTCATCCATCTAGCGGCATATAAAGATACTACATCATTGGCCTTACAGCGTTCATAAGGGGCAAGACACTTTTCATCATAGGCATGGTCAGAGAAAGAACTACTCGTCATCCCAGCTGGAAGCCTTGGCGCGAGAAGAAGTGCAGTACCAGCACATCACGGGAGAAGGAATGATGACGCGCAAGATACAGGAGCGGAGCATATGCTGACGTGATTGCTGACAATTATCTAGAATGAGGGCGTTGTCACCAGTGCCGACCGGTGACCTGTGAGTAAATGCTTAACATCTTATGTTGAATCGGGGGCGAACACTTGTAGTTAACCGGTAGCTGTAAAAATCAGTAGCAAAATAGATCATGAGAAGAAAGAAACAAGGACAGAACTTGAAAGACATATGGACTAATATGGAGGATCTTGTAGAGGGAAAAGGGAGTAA
The DNA here is from genome assembly GCF_040414725.1 of Anabrus simplex. Lineage (NCBI taxonomy): Eukaryota > Metazoa > Arthropoda > Insecta > Orthoptera > Tettigoniidae > Anabrus > Anabrus simplex. The sequence continues at coordinate 883,644,777 of NC_090266.1, forward strand.
ACTGGAAGGAGAGATGCTAGGGGAAAATTATAGCTCTCCTCGTGGAAGTATAGTCCAAATTGATAAAACAATAAACACACGAAGTAAAACACGAAGGAATGATAATAGAAAAGCTAAATAACTAGTAATGATAATTGGCTTTTTAATATAGAAAGCGTATTAATAAACTGGGAAATGATGGAATGTTTGAGCATGTGGATTATTTTGAGATATTTGCCTTTTCTAGAAACATGGATGCCCGAAGGGAGGATCTTATCTTTGGAGGGGTATGTCACGAGAAGTGTAATGAAAAGGAAAAGAAGGGCACGAGGGAGAACCCCTGGAGGGATATCGCTTCTAATAAAGGAGGATATAATTAATCAGATAGAAGAATTACCTAACAGAATGGAAGATGTAGTCTGGATAAAGCTCAAACTGAAAGGTAGTAGACAGAGAGATACCAGGTGGCTCACGAACGCCGTACTTTCTACATATAAATGACCCGCATGCACAAATGATGAATGGGATATCCACCAACTGATTTTCACAGGGGTACTACTGCCAGCGGGCAGGTTGCGTCAGAATATGAAGAGATAACAACCTGACGGCCGCTCGCAGCATGTTACTCAGCGCTACCGGTCTAATGCACCCCTTGCATTAGTGAACATCGTTTTCGACCGCACACTTCTAGGCTGGTGTATGGTACAGCCGCACTATATTTGCTGTATGCATTTCGGCAATGGCTAGTGTCCTGAGCAGCGATGAATAAACAGACATTACTTTAAACTGGACAACCAGGTCGGAATGCAACAGAAGCTCCAAACAGACGTATGCCTTCTACAAACGTATTTCACCAAACAGTATTATTTTTGTTTCATAAAATCAACTCTTTTATCGAGTGGAATATCTACACGTGTATAAATTAATAAGTTATTAGGTATATTTTCTGCATCCTTGGCGTGTCTGCAAACAGTAGCGGCGATTAGGGGGTGGGGTGAGGAGGGACAGTCGCCATTCCCACAATTTGTGGAGTACACATTCCATTTTTATGCCACTTTAGCCAGCTGGAACTAGGAATTATTTTTAAGAAAAGCTATTTGTACAAGCCTTGTTGTATTATTTTCTTTAATTAACATAATTATTGGCGGAAATACGCACAAAACTCCGTTTGTCGCGGCTAACCTAGTTGTATAGCGCTACTCAGGCAGTGGAGACTTTGCATGTGCTGTGAGGAAGGGTAGTAGGATTACATATTTTTTTGCCAAGGTCGTGGCCACTGAGTTTGAATTCACTCGCCTGCCGCGCGCATCGTCCGTCTGGTAGTCTCTTTAGTGTCTGCTAGTTTCTTAGTGTGTATTTAAGTACTAAATAATTTGAATTGCATAATCATGCCGTATTTCTATGTAATTGCACCGGGCGAGCTGGCCGTGAGGTTACGGGCGAGCAACTGTGAGCTTGCACTCGGGAGATATTGGTTTCGAATCCCAATGTCAGCAGCCCTGAAGGTGGTTTTCCGTGGTTTCCCATTTTCATACCAGGCAAATGCTGGGGCTGTATCTTAATTAATGCCACGGTCGCTTCCTTCCCATAAGTTCTATCTGTGTCGGTGCGACGTAAAATCAATTGTAAGAGATATATTTAATAGTAATTCTAATTTTAACGCGAGAGTATACCAACTTTACTTTCACCGGACTAAGTTCTTTCGTTTGTATTATGTCATTTTATATGTAAATGTAATTGACATGCCCTGTGGATTATTAGTAATAATAGTTTTTTGAGATTTTGATTCAATGTTGTAGCCTATAATAAAATTTTCACCAGGTCTAACGAACATACTACGGGGCAGGTTAAATACATTTACTTAATAAACAACATAACTCAAAGAAATAATTTTGCCCACTGAAAGGAACGTTGGTATTATCTCCTGTTGTAATACAATTACAATTTAATATTTTTTTACAATTGGCTTTACGTCGCACCGACATACATAGGATTTATGGGGACGATGAGACAGAAAAGGTCTACACGAGGAAAGGAAGCGACCGTGGCCTTAAATATGATACAGACCCAGCACTTGACTGGTGTGAAAATGGGAAACCACGGAAAACCACCTACAGGGCTGCTGGCAGTGGGATTCGAAACTATTATCTCCCGAGTGCAAGCTCACATCATTTGTGCACCTCGCCCGATAAAATTAAATAGAAGTACGGCATGATTACCCAATTAAAATCATTTAGTATTTGAATACACACTAGGAAACTAACAGACAGCTGAGAGACTGCTAAACTGATGAATGTGCGCAGTAAGCGGGTGAATTATAACTCAGTGGCCACGACCTTGGCAAAAAATATGTACCCCTACTACCCTTTCTCACAGCACGTGCAAAGTCTCCACTACTTGTCGTAGTGCTATACAAATTGGTTAGCCACGACGAACAGCATTTTGTGAGTATTTCCTTCAATTTATTAACAATTAAAGAAAATAAACGAAGGAATTTGCACATAAGATAACAAGGTTTGTACAAAAAGCTTTTTAAAAGTAAATCCTAGTTCCTGCTGGCTAAAGTGGAATAAAAATGTAATGTTTACTCCACAATATGGGGCGGGGGCTACTGTCCCTCCTCGAACCCTCACCCCGCCCTAATCGCCGCTACTGTTTGTAAACACTCCAAGGATGCAGAGAGGGAAATCTAATAATTTATTCATTTACACACGTGTAGACATTCCACTCGATAAAAGAGTTGCTTGTATGAAACAAAAACTAATACTGTTCAGTGAAGTACGTGTGTAGAAGGCATACGTCTGTTTGGAGCTTCTGTTGCATTCCGACCACACTGTCCAGATTAAAATAATATCTATGTATTCGTCGCTGCTAAACACACTAGCCATTGCCGATATGCAGACAGCAAATATAGTGCGGCTGTACCATACACCAGCCTAGAAGTATGCGGTCGAAAACGATGATTATTAATGCAAGGGGTGCATTAGACCGGTAGCGCTGAGTAACATGCTGCGAGCGACCGTCAGGTTGTGATATCTTCATATTCTGCCCGCTGACAGTAGTGCCCCTGTGAAAATCAGTTGGTAGACATCCCACTCACCATTTGTACATGCGGGACATTTATATGTAGAAAGTATGGCGTTCGAGAGCCACCTGGTATATGCATAGACTACCCATATGACCATCCTCTAGCTTCACCATATACAAACATGATTTTTTGAGGATTTAAGGGGATACGGAGCCGCCTATCTTACCAATGTTAAATTTGTTTAATTCATGTTCCTTTTTCTCAGGATCTAATAAAGTTATGAAAATGAAATTTATGTCACATTTTATTCAAACCTTACTTGACATATTGACAGAGCATTCTTGTAATTGGACTCAAGGGGACTCAGATACATATTTTTGTTAAACAGTCAATAAATAGAATTTTTTTTCCTAACCATACAGCCAAATCTCAAACAGTTTTATATAAATCAGGAAATCCCTCCGTTAAAATGTTATCCAATATGAGACAAATTCATGATGAAAATTACACAGCTCTGTGATAAATAATCACCTAGAAAAAGGAACATACATTTGAAAAAAATGGAAACTGAGAAAACTGCAGTTAAAACTTTCCATACATGTTTTCATATTTCAGTGCATCCTTGCACCATAGTGTCCCCGACTAGGTCTGCCAGCGAGCTAGAGACACCCCCGGGGAGCTCAGTTCGATGGCCGTAGGCTCAGAAAAATATATGAAAAGTGGCAGGATTTACATAGGGTTCGGAAAATAAGCATGTTCAAAATGTAGAACAAATATTACACATTTATTGATGAAAATGAAATATTAGCCATCCTGACAGCTACGATAATGGAAATGATCGCTACTTTACGTAATTGCTGTGGCTCTTGATGTAACAAAGAAAATGCAAACAAATGGGATGGTACACGTAACATATCTTCCCTACCATTCTAACAGAGTGTTTTAACATAACATTGTATTTCTTCGTTTTAAAATTATTAATTTAGTAATTTAAAGTCGAATTAAAAATTTTAATGAAAATAAAAAATGAGGACTTCACTATCATTCCACGAACAATCTGAAAAATTGAATTAATTTTAATAAAGTGTATGATAAAGAAATATTCAAGATTAATTAATTTTACTACCATGACAATAAGAATGAAATTCTGTCTATCAAAAATTTTGTTGACATAAAAAGTGAAAAGTTGAATTTGCCTTTATTTTCTACAAGTTAACTCGAGACGTCGGATATATCTGTTCACGTCTTCCCACATATCTCCTCGTAAGAACTAATAATAAACTTATAATCACTTGGTCATTAACTGGACAAAAATAATTAACACCATGAGCTACGAAAATCGACAAATGGAGAAAATATCCTCAACGTGGACATCCCGTCCGCAATCAATCAACACTATCAAAGTGTCGCATATCAGCACACAATAAGTACATAGAAAATAAGTGTCTTACAACTAAGAAATCTCTACATCTACTACTAGCTACTGAAAATATCAAAGAAGAAAATATCTACAGTATTTACACATCATAAAGTGTCAATCACACTTGCCACTCTCCTATAACACGTTCCATTGTGTTCAGAACATAAAGTCACCACGTGAGTACGAAATAATACCTTGAAGAATGAGCATGCCTGGTTTCGAACTGAATATTATTAGAACATTTACTGAGGATCTGTTCAAAAGACCTAAGGTCTTCCAATAAATTTCCACGTACCTTAACCCGGAATTATTGACTTTCACGAACACTATTAGTATATTATCTCGAATTATGGAGTACATCGATTAACATGGACTTGTCTTTATCATCAGAAAACACAATCATCTTAACTAAACCTTATAACGTCTCAAAGATTCCATATTTTCCTCATATCCTGATCAACATCAGGTATCACAATATTACCACATTAACATGTGAAAAACTCAGTTTCACGAAGATTCATATCGTACGTACAAAATCCTCATAAATTACACGCACAATGTATCATAACGACGACCCTAACTCGTTGTAATCCATTATCACTCATGTGTAGCCATGAAAATCATAAGGACCTATCATCGTCCTAAAAATACGTAATATCCTCCTGAAATTCGTCCCGATGATTAACTAATCCATCAATTATCGCATACAATTATGCAAGTACTCTAAATGAATTCTTACACACGATTCGGAATTAATATCCAGATGACACACTATCATAAATGTAAGGTACAAGTAAAAGTTCTAATTCCATGAAAATGTGAAAAATATCAGAAAAATATCACCTCAATAAATTCGTCAAACACATATTAGCTCACTATCATAATGAAATTCGTACAATATAAAAGGATGGTTTCGATAACACATGGATTAATTTAACTGAATCATCGTCGTCAACCTCGTTAACACGTGGTCACGAATCAAGCAAGTATGCAAAGTAAGCAGCATGTTCTATCTTACCTCTAGAAAACAACCAGTGAAAAAGTCGTGAAATAAATCTACTAGATATTTTAGAACAAAATCTAAGGAAAGATAAGAGTAGAAATAAAGAGCTACATAGAACAGATATAGATAAGACGTAGTCGACTTAACTTATGCAGATGCCTTCACATCTTGAAGTCTGGGTCCTCAATCAGCCATGCTCTGCATTTCGTCACTGTCGATAGCTTAAAACTTCATGGTGAAACACATGGAGTTCAGGACAGGAAATTCCCTCTTCTCCTGGCGATGATAACGTAGAGGTCCTCTTCTACGTTCACTCGTGAGGTAGCTGAAACTTGTACAAATGTGTTAAAATAAATCCTAAACACACACGTAATTTTAGGTTGAAAATAACACGTACTTTATACATTTTATCTGCTCTTTCGACGTCTGTTCACAGCACGAACTCCAGTTGTAGATTAATATAATTGTAGGAAGCGTTGAACACAGGAATGGGTCCACTATCCCTGATGATAGTATTACACAGCTGTCCTAAGTTGAAATCCTTTAACGACGTCCACGAATTAACAGTAGATCGCGGGTCGGGAGCATTTCAGCATGTGAGCATGTGTACTTGTCAGCATGTGAGAGCTTGTACTAATATGACTTGCCTTAAATATTGTGCATGGCCCTCGTGGTCGGAAGTGAAGTCAACTCAAGTACTGAATTCTTCTGGGGTTTGACTACATAATTTTTACCATCATTCTAGCCGAAATACCATTAAAATTAAATAAAAATTCAATCTTTGATTTTTATGTTTCACACGTGACATTACTAACACAGTGCAGTAAAATATGATCCATGAGCACTTTAATAATTACACATATCACGCCATCAATTATATTATAAATATTTCATTTCTTTCGATCGATGTAATTGCAGGTGACACACACTGGTTACTATTTTTTCTCGTCCGCTTTTATTTTTATTATTTTCTTGTCAATCGTCCATGTCAGAAACTGGTTTCCTATCACCGGACCAAGGCCGCACGCGCCTCTTGCCGACAAAGTGACCCTAGTAGCACACTAACCCATATTCCGTCAGCCGTGACGGTCACAATATGAAGGAGAATCTGGATCTTTCTGTGATTCATACAGGTTTTCTAGCTTCAGTTTAGCCTTGTCCCTGGATTGCCCAGCTTTTCTGCACGCCCTGAACCATTCTTTCTGCTTTCCGTAGTCTTTCTCGGTCCAACTCCTTCATGGCATTCACACAATTCCTTCCTATTTTCAGTCCTAACTCCTGTAATACCAGACATTTAACAATGTTTCTTTTATTAGAATTGGCCACTGCATCATGAACTCCAAATCGTAGTGTTTTTATATCCACAAAAGTGCCTTTAGGGATGCGTGACCATATAACGTTGTTTACTGATTCATAGGGATTTTGACCTTTCTCATGAAGACATTTCTCCAACAGCTGGGGGCTGGACAGAACTCTAAAAATGGGCTTCACTTCTTCAATACAGGCAAGAGGAAGGTGTGTGTGCTTGGAATGGTCGTAGGGAATTCCTTCTTCTTTTGGTCGTAGATATTTGCACCAGTCTAATGAGCAAAGTAAATGCTGAGGATTTTCATTTGTCGATAGCAGATGTAAATAAATCGCCCAATAGCTCGTCTCATTCCTTGCAAATTCCCTTGGTTTATTCTTATTGCCAAGCCATAGAAAGTCTGAATATCACCAATATTTGTTTACCAAAGTTACCCGATTCACACCAGAAAACTTCTTCCCATGCCTTAATTTTTTCCCCCAAGTTTATGTCTCAAGTTTCTTAGCCTTGTCCCCATTCGTTTCTGAATATGCCCCAAGCATTCAAGCTTTTTTATCCGATTATTGCCTTGAGGAGCCTCATCCACAACAGATTTGTACGCCTTCGAATCCCCATCACCTAAATACTGCACGCATCTCACATCGTATTTATCAACTGACCTTCTAAAACTTTCTTTAGCCCCCTGAATTTCCATCCCTCCACTCACACCTTGATAGTTGGCAGTACAGTCATCACCATGTTTCCCAGTGTTTCTTTTCTGACATCTAGAGTGTTTAGAAAGTATTTCTACATTAACAACTTTCCCCGTGTCTCCACTGGTTGCCGTCACTACACCAGAGAGGAAGGTATGCCCTCGTTTCTGTCAAGTCCCAACCATAGCAACTGTTAGATCACGTTGCCTATCGTTCAAATCTGCACTTTCATGCATAGATTTAAGGCATACATTCTCAACAGACGAGCCTAACAGATCCACATACCTGTCAAATTTTGCAGGCGATTTGGGAAAATCCATTATACCACACCTGCTATGGGCCCTTTACCAATTGATCGCAGGCCGTGGACAAATCTTAAATTTATATCATGGTACACCATACGCTTATTATTCATGTGATAAGTCATAGTCTCAGTATTTGTAAATTCGTGCATTTTTTACGCACTTGGCACTCAAAGACACGTTCACTTGCAAGACCAACATGTTTCTTCACATGAAGCTGAACATCACCCCCACAAAATTTGCATACAAGAAATTCACTCATGGCATCTTGTAGAAGTGTAATATTTATAAGTTCATAAACCATCATTTCATCACACACTTCTTCATAAATATCACTGCTTGAGGCTAACTTCTTCTTTGAAGCACTGTCAGAAGTTCCACTAATCTTAATGTCTATGTTTACATTCGAGTCTCCACTTGGCTTCTCCTCAGTTGTGGCAAACCACTTACTTACACCATTTTTGCTCTTTGGAATACCAATATTCTTCCTTTTCTTAAAAACAAGATTACTTCTAGGCATTTTCAACTTGAGTTACTGTATATTCACAGCTAATTAGCACAAATCACATCAAAAATAAACAACTCTCGTAGTAACCATGGAAATTCACGTCATGGAATACACAAGGAATAAACAGAAGACAATAAAAAATAGTGCAGTCTAGCCACCACAGAATTAAGAGGTAAAGAAAGTACTCTTGATTGCAAAAGGTCCTTACATCCTAGACTTCATAACCGCGGAGTTGTGGCAATGTAATTCAACTAGTTTTCGCAGCCATTACTGATGATTTTCTCATTGTTAGCGTAAGTTTAAATTAAAATTGTGGCAACGCTTAATGGTTAAACTATAATGTATTATACATCATTTAAAAGAGCAGACTTCAGAGATTTATAAAACATTACAAAAATGATATTATTGACCATTTTTAGCGTTCCGTATCCCCTTAATGGTAAAGATTAACTTAATGAGAGGTAACTTTGAAGAAGTAGGATTTATTATGTTTGGAGATCGGAACGCACGAATTGGGGAATCAATTCCAGCATACAGTAAAGAAGGCATAGAGCCAATGAGAGGTGGCAGAAATAGTCAAGAGAAAGAACGGAATGGATATTGGATAAACTCTTAGAACTATGTGCTGCAGAAAATCTTTGTATTCTAAATAAACGGAAGTGGGGGGATGAAATGGGAAAGCTAACATGTATCACAACGCACTGAGGCAGTGTAATTGATTTGGTTATGTGCACAGGAGATATTTTAGGAGTGTTAAATAAACAAGAGATAGAACAATGGGCCGAATTACATCATTCCCCGGTGTCTGTTACCTTAAGGTTGTATGAGAAAGAACGGAAGGAACGTAGTACTGTAGGAAGAAGAGGCTAATAGAATAATTAATAAATATAAGTGGTGCGGGAATACCACAAAAAATAATAGTCATATTTAAGAGGAGAAGAATTTCAGATAATTAAGAGTGGAATAGAGGTAGCGTTATTTAGTAATAACGTGGACCTAGCGATAGAACTACACTAGTAGAGGAACCCTTTAAGATAATAGCTCACGTAACAAGGCAGTAAAATAATAAATGTTACGGAGATATCCGTGGTAGTTAGAGGTGAAAGAAGGTGCGGGCTGGAATAGGTCTCAACTACAGAATTAAAGTTAATTTAAAACTTTAACGAAGGTTATATTTTCAAAACTTAACAATGATGACATAGAATTGGTAAATTTAACAAGTCAACAACATGCCAAAATCAGGTACAAAGAAATCACAAGATTTAGGGGGTTATTACAAGATCTGGGCTTCGAGCCCCAAATATAATTTCTGAGCTCTCAGGTCACAATAACAAGATACTAAAGGGCAGAACACCCTTAATTACATGGAGCATTAGCTCCCAACTTTACATCTCAAGCCTCTCTAAGGGCACTTTTACCACAACACCATAAAGAGCTGTCCCGCTCTCGATCCTTCAAGCCTATAAAGGCAATAACGGACTCTTACACAACCTGCCATCAAGGCATAATAAAGAAACAGGGGTATATCGTACCCAATCTACTGGGCCTTCGCAGGAAGGAAAACAAAACGGGTTAAGTAAATGGCCCAAAATACAAAATTGAATGGAGGCGATAACTTGCACTCCTACACCAAGTTTTGTCTAAAACCTATGTGGCGCTAGGCCGATCATACAAGGGCTAATCCCAAGCTAGGGAGGTGACACGTATGAGAAAACTTTACTATATTAAAGAAGAGAAGAACGGTTATGAAAACGTAGTCACCTCCTTTTCAAAAATGAAGGGGAGTTCGAGAGGGTGAAGCACTCTCTATCCCCGCTTTACAGTAATTTATAGATTTTACATAGACAGAAAAGAATTTATATTTTAGAAAGGTAGGTTACATACTAAAGGTTTCGAACCCTCCCCGAGAGTTAAACTGCCGAGCTGGCAAGAAATGAAGATGTTAACAGGCCATTACCTTGTAGATGAACTGCTGCTTGAAGAAAGAGGCGCTTCCCGCCCCCTGCTACATATTCACACACTAAGAAAGATGTTACTGAAGTGGCACCGAGACAAGAAAATCAGCAGTTTATATACCCTCGTGCAACATTCGAGACCTGTCATGAATGATAACAACCCGCCCACAAACTTTTATTGGCCAACAGCAAAAACTAATACACAAGACGAGGAAGAAACACCTTATTGGTGGAAAATTTATTATGTAAATTCATGATTGGTTACATTCAAAACGGGCGGAAAGAAAGGATTTATATTGCCAACCCACAAACGACAGAACAAAATTTAGTAAAAATAAAATTTAGGAATACAATATTTCTTCAAGAAAGTTCATTCCATTGCACCAGAGTGTGTTACCATAGTTTTGGGTAGCGACATCTGTTAGAGAATGTTCAAACTTCTTGATACGGAGCAAACCAACACAAATCAAAATAGACACAGTTCAGAACACTTCAAAATTACCAAATTTACAGTAGTTACATCTTCCGAGAAACCGTTGAGTTAATAGAGTTTGTTAAAGTTCAGGCTTTCTCCTGTAGAGAAGTTTCAACTGGCGCAATATTTGAATTAGCGGCGTGGAGGTGTACCACCCGGTACAATAAAGATAAGGGAAAAGTACGGTAGAATGAAATGTGTAAAACTGAGAAATTGGAAGTGATTAGAGCCATAAAGGCATTCTGAAAAGAAGGTAATGCTAAAGTTCGAGCACCGTGTTTTAACCTACAAAGTGTTATTAGTGTGTTGTAAAACTACAAAGTGTTATTAGTGTGTTGTAAACTAGGAAAGGAATACAAAGTGTTATTAGTAGAACAAAGGAGGACATGGCAATAGGAGCAGACGAAATTTAATAAATGTATATTGTAAAAGTAAACATAGTGATAAGGTATGGAATAGAATAAACAAAATCAGTAAACAAAATAAGCTGAGGTGATGGAGATTATGTTAACATTAACATAATTAAAAATTGTTAATGAAGTTCGGGTTGATTTTTTTCACAAATTGTTAGAAGGTCATGATACTTGGATAAACTTGGATAAACAGTAGAACGTGTATGGTTATCTCGACTTGTCTCGAAATACGTATTCCCTGCTTAGATGAAGAAATATTAAAATATGAGGTTTTAGAAATGGTCAAAGGTATGAAAGCGGGGGGTCTAAGTGGTTTAACAAGTTAGTTTTGGAAAGTAACAATCAAAAGACAACAAATTCTGGAAATATTAGTAAAATTGTACAACAAGATATTTGATTCTGCGGAATTTCCTAACTTATGGCAGATAGGTATAATATGCCCAATTTACAAAAACATGGGGAGAGAAGTACTCGAAGTAACTACAAAAGCATAACACTACTGGACTCCGTAAGTAAATTATATACAGGAATTTTGGCAAATAGACTGATGAAATGAGCGGAAGAATTTTCCGTCCTTTCGAGATATCAGAGCGGTTTCATGAAAGGTAGAAGAACAGTAGATATAATTATGATTTTAAATGCAACAACAGATAAATATACCAAACGGAAAGCAGGAAAGCTATACATAAAGGCTCCAGATTTTTAAAAGGCCTTTGACACTATCAGCTGGTGAAGGTGATGGTGATGGGGTAGTATGCGCTCAAAAAGAATCTAAATTGGGTTAGAAACAAGTGTGTAAGCTATCTCCTACTTTATTCTTGTTATTTATCAATGATACATTAATTGAACATGGAGGAGATAAGTGGACGTGTCCAGTTTTAGTAAATCATGAAATACCAGGCCTAATTTTGCGGGAAATGTCCTGTTGATGACGTTAACGGCCGGAGGAATGCAAAAGGGTATCATTGCTGTGGCAGAGTTTTCAAAAAACATCACTAACATCTCTAAGACGAAAGTTCTGATTTGTAAAATGGGCTCCACGAGAGAAAAATGAACAATGGACGATAGATGGATGTCAAGTGGAGGTCACGAATAGAATAGAATACTGGGAATATATATATATATTTAATCATTTAATCATTTAATCATACATTGCCCCATCTATTCACTAATTCATTCATTCATTTATTCATCATTAAATAATGAGGGCTCTCTCCTCTTATACTGGATATATATATATATATATATATAGTAAATAACGGAAAATTGGTCCACCAGATAAAAACAAGGAATATGGAAAAGTCTTGCAGCATTATCAGTAATTCGAATTCTTGAAAATATATTCCCAAATATACATTATAAGGTTCAGAAAAATGATCTGCAAGCTGTAGTGAAAAGTCGAATATTATATGGAGCTTAATTATGGGGAGTAGAGAAATAGTGGGAGATGGTGAGACAAGTAATGAGTAAGTTTTGTAAAATTACAATGGGGTTAACAACGTGTACACCAAACCGTGGAATAAGATTAATATGTGAACAAATATTGAAGTAGATAATAGTAAGGGAATCTTGAGATATGCGTTAGGATTGAAATGAAGAGAGGGTGGCCCAGCTTCCGCAGATTGCATATCAACATCAGAAAGAAAATACTCAGGGAGAGTACTGGCTAACAAAAGTTAAAAGTATACTAGACAGGCTGGGATTCGGAAATTCCTAGGAGGAAAATCTCGAGAGTTTGGAGGTATCGACGAGTAAACTAATTATGATATGGGGGATCTTCAAATACAGTACTTGGTATCCGAATGTAGGAGCAGGGCGACCCTCTCAAAATTCAGTTCGATAAGGCAAGGTATGAACACAAATGTTGTGAATGTAAATAGAAGAGAAACTCGAGGTTTGATCAGGTGGATGATGGGAATTTAGAAGAATAAGGGATGGATTAGGGGGAAAGAGGTGCCTGCTCTTTAGCGAACATAGAGAAGAATTTTACATGCTGAAATCCTCTAAAGAAACCCTAGCTGTTAGAAGAAAATTTTTGAATAGTAATGAACATACGGTAAGTAAGGATGAGAATGGCTATAGAATTATTAGGATGATAAGCAAAGAATGGTATAAGCCTAGTAATCGTAGCAAGTTATTAATTGTAGTTAGAAGTTTATCCTGAAGAAAGTTGGAAGATGCTGCAATGCGGGTAGAGCAGACTACGGATAGATATTTGAGTTATGAATCGGTTAGTTAAGAATCTGTCGATGGTGGTAATTAGTACAGTGAGTATTAGTATCATTATATTGTTGTTATTAGTACCCCACAACGTAATTAATTGTTAAAATGGATGTAATGGATCAGGCTCCGATAGATGGAATGTTTCTTACTCAGCTGCTGGTGTTCCGTAGCTGTAGGATGAGAACATTCACTCATTTAATCATACATTGCCCCATCTATTCACTAATTCATTCATTCATTCATTTATTCATCATTAAATAATGAGGGCTCTCTCCTCTTATACTGGTTATCTGTTATTAGGAGTGAACAGTTTCCTTTTCTTTTCATGCATGCATGCATGCATGCATTCTATTCATTCATTCACTCTGAATGGGATAATCTCTCGGTAGCTAAATTCTAAAAAGGCTGATGTTCAATTGTTTAATATCATACCAGATTATTTCATAAACTGAACTTACTGACAGTCATCTATAGGTCTTTTCTGCTCTGATGGCGGGCGGCCTACATGCTGTCAGGGGAAGTGGAGTGTGGGCAGTATGTCACTGCCCAATCAGGCAAAAGTGCGCCTGGTGGTGGCGCTGAGAACTACTCAGTCACCCAGAGAGTTTGCCGCGTTCACTTTGCTCTCCGAACTGCTGCGTTGCCGAGTAGCCTTGCAGTGTGCGTGTGGTTATTACAAAGAGCTTGCTTGACAAGTTTGTTTACGATAATTCTTGTTTTATGAGTAATTCTTGCCGCGTCCTTTATTGCATTCTTCGATTAGCGTGTTCGTGGCATGTGATATGACGTTAGTTTGTTTCTATTTGTATTGCTCTATGTTGTTGTTGTTGTATGTATGGAGACTTGGTTGTAGGCGACTCCACATCGTTCATAAATAAACCAGCCCTCATGGATAATAAGATTTATTTACACCACACACAGTTTTAGTACACCTTTGCATGTGAGATAGGTTACACTGATTACACCAACAAGACACAAACAGGCGTGATGCTCATGCTCACTCCGCGCAGCCGAATGACGCTAGTTTTGCAAGCTATACCCTGATGCAATGTTGCATCGTGCACAAGGGTGCGTTCTGTATGTGGGGCGAGTTCATTCTTCCTGATGCCGCCACATATGTAATGACCTCACTATGTGTCTTACAATGGCGAAGAGGAAGGAGATAAGAAGTCAGGGCAGAAAAATGATCAGCAATGTTCATGAATATTTTCAAAAGGAAGCAGAAAATAATGGCCCTTTAGTGAGTGCGTATACAGTGCAGCAGAGAGTGTCTGAAGCTTGTCAAGTTAGTACACGAACCTTGTAGCGTATAGTGAAGAATGGTAAAGACAGTACCCAGTCATCCGGTTCCATCTCATTTCAATCACCGCGCAAACGAATCAAAAGGAACTGTATAACAAAGGCAATCGACTGATTCCATGAATATGTAATAAGAAGAACTCTACTCAAAACTCTACTCAAAATTTAAAGTGTGCATCTTACCTCGGTAGAAGTGAGTCCTTCTCCGTACATCGGGGCCAATAATAAGGAATAAAAAATTATATCCATTACCACAAAGAACTTTAGCATCACGGCCCCGATCTGACTTTAAATTCTGAAGCATTTAAATTTTATTATACCATCTAAGGAATGCTTATTAAGTTTCAACAAATTTTTCACCAAGAGATACAAATCAAGTGTGCTATTTACAACAAATGATATTTTAAGATTTTATAAGCAAAACCGGTATTTTTCAAAAATATCAACAAGAGAAATATGGACAATTTAACTGTTTTATCTGTCTTATGACTTACAATTTTAACAAAATTTCGAAGATCTTATTTTAAATGTCAAAAACATTTAATGTGTCTTTCCAATTTTAATAATATTTGTTTCTGATATATTAATGTTAATTTATTATTAGGTGATGATGTCGTTTAGGGGACGAAACATGTACTAGATATAATAAATTATATATTGTATTGAATAGGCGGACCAATTAATTATAATATTTAAGTTTATCTTGAATATTCATTGATTGATTTATTCATTCTTATCATAAATAAATAAATAAATAAATAAATAAATAAATAAATAAATAAATAAATAAATAAATAAATAAATAAATAAATAAATAAATAAATAAAAATTAAATAAGTAAATAAATAAAATAAAACTCATACACAGGCCATCCTCGAACTATAATATACGAAGTTATGTGGATTTCAACACAACTTTAACACGCGCGCGGGCGCTCCTGGCAACGTTGTAATAGTGGCCTCTGTCTCTTTCCGTAATGACCTCCCGCGTCGTGCTGGATTGGTCGGCCTCATGCTTCCCGCTTCCCCTGACAGCATGTTGGTCGCCCGCCATCAGAGCAGAAAAGACCTATAGCATCTGTTATAACCGGAAATTTCTGTAAACAATTTAATGTTGCTGACGTTATATTGGTTTTAATATTCAAGAAAACTGTTAATGCCCCCCTCCCCAGGAAAAGATCCCGCGGGCGCTCCATGGCGGAGTGCGTTTAATTCATCCATTCACGCAATCATTCATAAATTCATCCATAATTTATTCATCGATTCATTTAATAGGAATGCTCTCTCCCCAGTTGGTGGTTATCCGTGACTGGGAGAGGAGTGTTTAATCTTTCATGCACGCATTAATACAATTGAGTCATGCAATCATTCATTCACGCAACCATTCATTTATTGAATTCATGCATAATGTTTGTTGAATGTGGAGGAGAATTCTGTACAGACTAATGACAAATAAATGCATAAATAAATAGTTACAAATATTTGTATATAATAATAATAAAGATTAAGCTGGTATCCTAGATCACAGTTTATTTTCGCGGAAGGTTCGAGGACAGGAGAAGTTGCCTGTTAACTGGTCGTCTCAGTCATGTAGCACATTGTACAGTGCACTGTAACTACTACTATACAATGCAGTATAGTACCACTAATATAAGCCATACATCGATGGCGTAGTTCTAATACCACGTATCTGACAATGCTCTTTCTATCCATTATTTTCCATAACACTGGTCACGCCTACCAGCCGCATA
The DNA here is from genome assembly GCF_040414725.1 of Anabrus simplex. Taxonomy (NCBI): domain Eukaryota; kingdom Metazoa; phylum Arthropoda; class Insecta; order Orthoptera; family Tettigoniidae; genus Anabrus; species Anabrus simplex. Next base: position 883,661,130 of record NC_090266.1, read on the forward strand.
TCTAGCCTACATGTACCGGTAGCATCAGAAGAATTTTCGTTGTGTTAAATTTTCCTATGCTAATGTGCAAAAAGGAAAATGAACCTTACTGTACCGTACTGTGGGAATATATGTTTACATGACATATTTCGGCTCATTTTCCTTTGCATTTAAGCATAGGAAAATGAACACAACGAAAAAATGTATGTGTCATATTGCACATTTTCCCGAATTTGGGATCTATTCTTGTAATTGATACTCCACGAACTGCCTATGCATATCCTTTGAAAAGAAATACGTTTTTAACGGAATGGTTTTCCCTTTTCACCCGTTTATCAGCTTGTTCATCTGTAGATTTTGTGATAAATGCGGTCACTGCACAATAGGAATACGGAGATTTTGGGTGTATATATATATATATATATATATATATATATAAATGGCAACAGTGGGGAGATCAGATTGTGTACTCATAATTTCCTCACCGCCATATTCGTCTTTGACAAACGATATTTTGTAAACAGAACGACGATCCGTAACATTTGGGTTTATATTTTCGCGTTTATACTCATGTAGAAATTAATGCGTAAGAATTTGTTTGAGGTAGGTCTGAGGCTCTTGCTGTCTGTAAAATGACATATACACGTTTTTCGCTGGGCGGAATGATACTATAAAGTAGGTCGATGTTTCGCACGCATAGGTTAAAATTTGAATTATGTGTTGTGCTCGCCGTAAGATATTTGGCGTTTGACTTTCGTAATCTGAGTTCATTTTGACTGACAGCTCTATCTCAGTACCCTTTCCCTTGTTTCGAATAAGTTTTGAAGTTATTATCTAAATTTCAGAGGAGAAATTTTGTCCCATTTAAATATAATTCACACTTAACCTGAATCATGTATGGTAAACGAAGGAAGATAACTATCCTGTTCATCAAGAATGCAGGTTATTAACGTTGAATGTTCAGGCTCATTTGCATGTATGCTCTGATTGCCCTACCTGAATTTGCGTATTTTCGCTTATCTATGGATTGTCATGAAGCTATGCTTGTTTGTCCTTCCTGGCGTATTTTTAAATACCACTAGAGTTTCGAGTCTTCCCCTCTGCCTCTTCTGTCCTAATTAAAATTACAAAATTACTTGCTTCCAGCAATGCCAGTATTTCATATGGATTGTCTAATTACGAATTTTGAGTTAATTGCATTTGTAATGGTACAGTGAGCTATTGAATGCTATGATCTAGCCTGATGTTTATTAATGTTTGTTTCGTCTGTTTTTCGAAGGGCAATCATCCGAGCGGACACTAAGGAGAACATTAAGACTGGAACTGAAGAAAGTGTATACCAGTACTACAGGTACACGGATAATCTTGTCAACGTGTCTTGGATTTGTGAGTGTCTGTCTACATATCAAATTGTCTAGGCAAACCATGAAGAATTACAAGTGCACATATTTTGATGGGTGTAGTGGACTGTGCTGTGTTTGTGTGCATCATACACAGTATCAGGCTATCGAGACCTGAATTGAGAGGATCAGTATGATGGAAGATCATGAACATGTTCAGAACAGCGTGTTGGAGTGCTCTCGTTTGGTGTCTCAGCGGAGTAGTACAGCTACTGTTGGAAATGAAGAGTTTGTATATTCAACAGATAGTTGCAGCGTGATAATGGAATCAGGTATAGTTCCTGTTTGTTACAGCTTTTTCTAATTTATTGGGCCTATGTTAAGTGCTAGTAATTTCCCACAATTTGTATTATTTTGATGTACGAATCTGCTGGAAAACTGAATATGGAAATTTACCTATAATAATAAAGGGATTTATAAAAAGATACAAAAGTTGAAAGTTAGAGAGGCAGCTGTGATTGATAAGATTTCTGGGGAGGGCCTTCATAATCTGAGTTCATTTTGACTGACAGTTCTATCCCAGTACCCTTTCCCTTGTTTCAAATAAGTTTTTAAGTTATTATTTAGATTTCAGAGGAGAAATTTTGTCACATTTAAATGTAATTCACACTTAACCTGAATCATGTATGGTAAACGAAGGAAGATAACTTTCCTGTTCATCAAGAATACAGGTTATTAATGTTGAATTTTTAGGTTCATTTGCATGTATGCTCTGATTGCCGTACCTGAATTTGCATATTTGCGCTTATCTATGGATTGTCATGAAGCTATGCTCGTTTGTCCTTCCTGGCAAAATTTTAAATACCACTAGAGTTTCCATTCTTCCCCTCTGCCTCTTCTTACTTATTTGATTACTGTTTGCATGAAAGACTGATACCAAATGAATGGAGAGTTGAGATAGTAGCCCCAGCGTACAAGGAAAAGGGTGACAAACTTTAAGCGGATAATTACAGGCCAGTCAGCTTAGCGTGGCGTTTGTAAGCTCTGGGAAAGCATTATATTAGACATGTTTGCAAAATTACTAACTGGTTTGATAGAAGGTAGTTCAGGTGTAGAGAAGGTTATTCTGATGAAGCTCTACTTGGAGTATTCCAGCAAGATATAGCAGACATTTTAGATTCAGGTGGTCAAATGGACTGTATCGCTATTGACCTATCCAAGGCTTTTGATAGAGTAGATTATTGGAGATTACTGATGAAATTGTGGGCTATTGGACTAGACAAAAGAGTGGTTGAATGGATGGCTACATTTCTAGAAAATAGAACTCATATCAGAGTACGTGACGCATTATCTTGTGATCCTGTATGATTAAGTTTTAGTGGCGGGGGGTCCTGCAGGGCAGTATTATTGGACCTTAATGTTTTCATATATATTTATAAATGATATGAGTTAAGAACTGGAGTCACAGATAATGCTATTTGCGGATGATGTTATACTCAATAGAGTAGCAGATGAGTTGCAGAAATGTGAACGACTGCAGGGGAACTTAATGTTGGAAGATGGACAGCAGACAATCATATGAATGTAAATTGGATGAAAAGTCAAGTTGTAAGTTTCACCAAGAGGAAAAGTCCTCTCAGTTTTAATTATTGTGTTGATGAGGTGATGGTACCTCATGGGGAAACACTGTAAGTACCTAGGTGTGAATATTAACGAGGCTGTTAAGAAAGGTCACAGACCTCTTCACAGGGTTATGAGAGTATTCAGGGGTTGTAGTAAAGATGTAAAGGAGAGGGCGTATAAGTCTCTGGTAAAACCACAGCTAGAGTATGGTTTCAGTGTACGGGACTCTCACAAAGACCACTTAATACGAGAACTTGAAAATATTCAGAGGAAAGGATTTTGAAAGAAAAAATTATAAAAGAGCAATGCAGCACAAGCAAGTATTTTTACATACCTTGTTAATGGAATGTACAAAATGATGCGTATTTTACAATGAATACCGTAGTTAGGAAAGGGCTGTGTAGTGGTAGACAAAAACACTAAATTGAAAACGAGATTTTATCAAAAATGAGCACGCTCAACTCATTTCTGGACTTGCTGGAAGCAGAAGCTACGATAAATTTGCGCACCTCTTGAGATGACTCCGCATACCCCTAGTGGAAGATAGGAAAACTTAAAGGGTCCACCTTTTCATGATACAAAAGGTGGACCCTTTAAGTTTTCCTATCTTCCATTCTCAGTTCAATACGGACAAAAATGAAATTCTTAGGTTTAAATACCCCTAGTGGTACCACACTTTGAATACCACTGATCTAAAACATATAATCTCTTGAGAACCAGAATCACTGAGTGAGTAGCTATACAGTTAGGGTTGCGTAGCTGTGAGCTTGCATTCGGAGGATGATTGGTTCGCAAAGATGCCAACTACTATAGATTTTCTATAGTTTCTGTGGTATTTGCACATACACTACAGCAATACAGAAGCAGTACTGGTTATTATGGATATTATGAAATTGAAATTCTCCTTTTCTTCTCCGAACATGAAAAAGTAGTTTGTGCATTGGAGACTTATTTCTGGGAAGTAGAATTCATTATTTTAACCATAATTGTCAATTATCGTAGGTCCGTATTGACTCAAAATTAATCCCACATTCATTTATTACCGGGTGAGTTGGCTGTGTGGTTAGGGGCGCGCGGCTGTGAGCTTGCATCCGGGAGATAGTGGGTTCAAACCCCACTGTCGGCAGTCCTGAAAATGGTTTTCCGTGGTTTCCCATTTTCACACCTGGCAAATGCTGGGGCTGTACCTTAATTAAGGCCACGGTCGCTTCCTTTCCTCGCGTAGCCCTTTCCTGTCTCGTCGCCATAAATCCTATGTATGTCGGTGCAACGTAAAGCCAATTGTAAAAAAAATATTCAGTTGTAATTTTCTATCCCTTCGTCGCCATAAGACCTATCTGTGTCAGTGCGACTTAAAACAAATAGTAAATAAAATAACAATTCATTTATTTAAACACCCTTAAGTATGTGGAAATAGTTCATAAAAAAGTAATGAGTTTGCAACATTTGTCTACAGCTTTTAAGACCAAGCATAATATTCTTTGATGAATGCAAATTCTCAGCAAATGTACTGAGTTTCTGTTCTATTTTGTATGACTTTTTACTTCCATTGCCTGCTTTAGTTGCAAAGTGATGTCATGTAGTTCGAGCATTTATTCTGATGAGGTGAAGAATTATTTAACTAGTCACGTTTGTGTTACATTTTGCTTCTCAGGAGCTTTCCAGGCAACACAGATAATCGCCATGCTGTGTACCCTTCTCCGCACTCATTGTTGATAACTTGGACCGGTTACTTTCAATTAGGTAATGTTTTTTGATAGCGAAGGCGTGTGTATATTGTATTACTGCACCAACACGGTCGCAGCTTCCGTGGGTGACTAGTTAACATTTTTATGTTTCTTCCGTAACATCTTGATATAAGTATTGGATCTCACAGTCCGTATATTTCCTAATGCCAAACATTCAAATTCTAGAGCAATGGAACCCCCTGTGGGTGGGGGACGCAGACGAAGAACACACCCAAGGTATCCCCTGCCTGTTGTAAGAGACGACTAAAAGGGGCAACCAAGGGATTATCGAATTAGGACCATGAGACTACTTGTAATTAGTACCATCATGCAGGGAACACCATGGGTCACCTTTACTTGTGAGTAGTACCACTATGTTAGGTACACAGTAGCTTTGTGATTAGTAGCAAGAGTGTGTGAATCAGGATGGGTTTTACAGTACCCGTGATTAGAACCACTACATGCAAAACACCACGGGCTTACGTTGCCTGTAATTAGTACCATTATATGAGAAACACCACGGGTCTGTGCATGGCCTATGATTAGTACCACTATATGAGCGACACTGTGGGTCTACGTTGTCTATGGTTAGTACCCACTATGTGAGGAACACCACGGGATAGTAAGAGTCCCTGTGATTAGTACACCTATGTGAGGAACACCATAGGTTTGCGTTGCCTGTAAGTGGCGCTGCAATGTGAGAAACACCATAGGTCTATTTTACATGTGTGTATTACATTACCTTTGAGTAGTACCATAATGTGTGGAATACAACAAGTTTACGCTACTTTTAATTAGTACGGCAACATGACAAATACCATGGTTCTACTTTCCTAGCGAAATGTACTATTATGAGGGACCGATGACCTTGATTTTGGACCCCTTTATCAACAAGCTTCATCGATTCAGGATTGTGCTTCAGAAGCAGTCCCTTGGTCAGTAATACTATCGTTTTACGCTATTTTCGGGGAATGTGGGGCATTGTGGGTTGGATCCACCGATTCTTTTATATTCATATTCATCCATTCATTCTTTGTCATTACGTTTTGAATTCTGGTCAGTGGATGATTTTGGACTTTTAAATTGTCATTACATTTCGTACCATTAGGGGCCGATGACCTAGATATTAGGCCCCTTTAAACAACAAGCAGCATCATCATCATCAGAGCAGCTGAAAGTGCAAGTCCGGCAGCTTGCCGTCATTCCTGACAAGCAAAAATCAAAAAAGCCATAGGTGCACCTGGAGTTTGGTTTCTGAGTGTGGTGGCAGAATAGAAAGACAAGTGTTAAGTATGCGAACTGTCAAATATACATTTACAACGAGCATATAACAAAGTACTGTAGATTCGCGCTTCTGACTGATGAGTATGACAATCAGAGAAGAATTAGCAGAACGCTGAACAGTGGATTGTGACCATTTTACGTTTCAAAACTAACAAGGCACATGATCCAAACCAAACCCCACGTCACAGAACCTCTGATGCACCGAAGCATACAAAGCGACCGCTGCTCGTTCCAAAGGCCTGCACATTTTGAGGTCACACGTGGTTAGCATGACAAATCATCTCAGATGGTATTCTTAGCTTTCTAGGCCATGGCTGTTACCACACTGTCAGATAGCTCTGCAATTATGATCAGTGATCACATAGGTTGAGAGGACCTTGAACCAGCCGTCAGATCCAGGTAAAATTCCCTGGCCTGACCGGGAATCAAACCTAGGGCCTCTGGGTGAGAGGCAGGCATACCACTCCTAGATCATGGGGCCGGGTGAAGGAATATGATACTTGCGTGAATATAGGATGCAACTTTGGGACAAAGATATATATATAACCTAGGTCAAGAGAAAGTGGGCCCGCACATACGAGCATGCATGAGCGCACATGATCATAAAGTCATAGTACGTTTAGTCATTTCTGTTGATTGTATTCATCAGGCATGCTGATTATTTCTGTTTTGTTTCATTGGTTCTTTCTTTTAAAGTGTATATTTCATACCCGGTCTTTAAGACTGTGCACAACTAAATCTGGTAAATGATGATGTGACTAATGAAGGGTTAAGTAAAATAATGAGATGTGTGTAAACGTAGAAACAATAAAAAGCGAAATGACTGTGAACAAAAACAATCTTCTGTGAATCAGTTTTACCAAAAGCGATCTACAAAACCGTTTTCATGCCCTGTCCATACAATGTAAATTATAAAAACATGAAGTGTGTGGATTCATGAAAGGGCGATATAAGATGCTGTCATCCTTTTTACAACGAAAAGTGACAATAATAGTGTTATACAGGCTGAGTTTTATTTCACACGTTTTTTGGTGGAATGTAACCTACCCTTATCTGCAGCAGGCCATGCCACTACGGACAACCACCTTTGAAGGTTAGCATCTCTGGGTTTGAATCCCACTGTTGGCAGCCCTGAAGAGGGTTTTCCATGGTTTCCTCATTTTCGCACCAGGCAAATACCGGGGCTGTACCTTTAAGGCCACAGCCACTACCTACCCAACTTTGAACTTTTCCCATCCTTGCATCACTGAATAACTTTGATGTGTTTATGCGATGTTATAACCACTAGAAAGAACCACCAGAATCGAAAAGAACTCTTGCCAAGCGACTAGTTTTACCATCAACTATATTTACAGTAAGAGCCTGCAGCAATGTTTGTCCACCTTGATGAGCTAATAAATGATCCAATCAATTATTGTGTTAAGTCTTTGATTCATTTGACACTTTGTTTACCTCAGAACACATCTCTGTTCACATTATTGTGACATGGCTTTATCACAGATTGATCATTTAACAAAACATTTACAACTGTTAGCACTGTGTCCTGCTTTAAGGCCCAAAAAATATCTTCCCTTCTGTTTCAGTAGATTCCTCTTAGCATCTGCTGTCAACTGTTTTGCATTAAACATTAAAACATTCCAAGGAAGTATGTGATGATTTACCACACCATAGACATATGCCTCCTTTTTAGAATTCTTATTCTCGCTGGCTAATATACATGCGGCTGTAGGTACTTTATGAGCTTTGGAAGTAGAACTCCTAGTATCACACATACAATGAGATCTGGCATATACAGTGTTCTTCACTCTCAACCTCTAACCTCAGAAATATCAGTAAACTAGCAAAGAACATCCTGATCATCTAATTTAGTAATGTTATTACGAGCTCTTTCCCAAGATTACATTACATCTTCTGGCAATGAAGATTCTACAAATGGTGTAACATAGCTGCATATTTCTCTGTGCTGACTCCTAATGCATGAAGCTGGGTGTCAAATTTATAATACAGAGTGCTTAATGACATGCTCTTTTCCCTAGTGGCTTGATTCAGAACAGGAGACAATAGCTTGAGAACATAGATTTCAATGAGGAGCTCATCCTTTGCAAAGAAAGATTTTAACTGTTCAATAGCTTGATGGTAATTAGCCCCTGATGGAGGAAAATGTTCAACCAGCTACTTAGCTTTAGAACTTCGTACTATTGTCTAAAGGATGTACTGGGATTTATTTTCATCTAAAATCGTCTTGGTGTAGATTTTATTAAACTGACATGAGGATCCATGCCAATTTTTAATATTTCCATCAAATTTCTTAAGTTTGAATTTAGGTAGAGTATTTCTATTAGTTTACGGAAGTCCCATGACACTATTCATCTTGCAGATCTGGTTGGCAGCTACAGATTGAAAGAGATTTTCATACCTTGTTTTGATGATAATGTACTCATCTCTGTAAGTTTCCGAGTCTTCAGAGCCCGTCTGGTAGCCTTCATCTTCTGCATTGTCTTTACATAACTATGATTCCCGGAGATTTCTTTGTCCACTTTGAAAACGCGACGATCCGCTTTGTCCTCCAGTACTTTGAACAACAATTCCACTTCATCTTTATCTATATCATCACATAGTTTTTCTTTAAGCTGGCTGGTAGCATGTGTAAACAAGCGTTTCACGTGAGTTCTTTCTTTCTTCAACTTTTCCCATCTTGTCACAGTTGCCATATTGTTACTATTCTTTAATATTTCAGTAGGGTGAAGGGAGATTAATTAATTACATAAACACTCAAAAAATTTATTAAAACTTTACATGCTTACGACTCTCTAAAACTTCAAAAATTGTGAATGCTCGGTGATACACAGAGTACTGAGAGTCCCAAAGAGTACGTGGCAGTCGCTGCTTCCTAATAGCAAACACTGCACGTATACTAGGCAAGAAGGTGCGGATAAGATGTAATCCAAAATTTGAAATTTTTGAAAATCGAGGATTGTCTACAATGTGAATTATTTCAAAGAATGCAAAATGTGCATGATAGCAATTTAATTTTTATTCTTGAAATATACATGATCATTAATAGAAATTAAAATAAAGAATTATACATCTACCAATAATATTCATGAAAGAGTCTAGGGTCTATTTAAAAAAAATGTTCTTCAAAATGTTGTCAAACTATCTCCATGAATCAGAAAAAGTGTTGTTGTGTTTATAACTATACATTTCTGTGAGTGCCCTCAGAAGATATACACAAATTATAGCATTCAAGTAACAGGCAGTTGTCAGTTGATTCTGAACTAAAGGCAAATATGACTCTCATTTGTTTTCTTTGTAGGCATGAGCATGATTTGAGAATACAATCATTTGCTTGCTTTCAAGTTCCCTTGGCTAAGGGTGTGTTAGGGAAGATCTATAAAATGGTGCAAGGCAGGAAACATTGACGGAACTCCAAGGATCCTGTAGTTGGAGAGTTTTATGGACTATTTCATAGAGAACTATGAATATGACCTACAAAGTTCTCTGAAAAATATCGGTTCAGAATTCATAGTTTGCTTCAGGGCTTTAGAGGTGATTTTGTACTAGAATTTCTGCTTTTACTCTCCTGAAGGTGAGAAAAGTTGCATTATCCTTACTCAAGGATTAGGTGTATTGTGTTCAAATTAATACATATCTCTTCATTCACACATAACACGTCTCATTACCAACCACCACATTAACATGCAGCGGTGAATACATCAGCAAGGGCATCCCTGGCCATAAAACAGGGCCAAACACACATGTGCTATACTGGTCACACCTGCAACTCCTCCAGGGTGTGGGAGAAATGGTATGATGTGGCACATGAAATGACATGCATTGGAAATTGTTTATAGAATATTTAATATACAACATATTTGATAAAAAAATGACATTACAACAATCACTGAAATGTGCACGATTAGTCAATATGCAGTACATGTTCAATATGCCCACCTTCTCGGTGTACAACAGCTTCAAGACGAACCTGCATGGTTGTGACCACTCTACGACACGTCCTCACTCAATCCTTGGAAAAAGGTCAGATTGACTGCTTGCAATTGCAGTACATTTTCTTGTTTATGTTGGTAGATTTTCTCCTTCAAATATCTCCACAGGAATTAGTCCCAGGGAATTGAGGCTATATAGTAGCCTGATTGAGTCGCACTGAAAATGTTTGGGATATCCATGGTACATCACACAGGGCCCAAAACGTTCATACAAGAAGTTCAGAACAAAATTTGCTGTGTGCAGATGAGCTCCATCTTGCATGAACTGTTGTGTCTCTATTGGTAGTCTTGTTGCAAAGAGTTGAGGAAGAAACCTGTTTTGCAACATGTCCATGTAATGTACACTGTTGACTGTGTCATTGAGAAAGATTAGCCCAATAATTCCATGACTGGAAATTGCAGCCCACGCACACACTTTAACACCATGATTTTCAACCTCATGCTCAATATCAGGCTGTTTTTCGGCCAAAACCAAATATTCTGTTTGTTTGCAGCACCGTTATTAATGCACACATCACTGAACCATGTGGTGTGAAGTATGGGATCACCTCCTGCAATAGCCCACGCAGCAAACTGTACTCATCATTGGTTATGCACCGTTAGTTTAAGAGCTGTTGTTGTTTTGTATGGGAAAAGTCCAAGCTCAGACCGACAAGAGATGTCCAGCTGAACACAGGCAGTTCTGGTGGATTTGGAGGAGCTCTGAGCCACAGCTTTTCTCTCAGCAGCAATATTCTCCATTGAGCAGACCGGCTTGAGACGGGACCGTTTTCTCTCCATGATATTGCCTTCAGTTTCAAATTGGCTGGCCAGTCTTTATATCGTCTGTCACTGGGTACCAAAATGAACACAAAATCTTTCCTGATTCTGAGCTACACTCTTTGTTTCCACGTAAAACAACACAGTTTTCAATTTTTGCTCATGCGTTAAGCTCCCTTTGTCTGCCATGCTGTTATAACTGGAAGCCGGTATGCATGTGCTGCCGTCTGTCGAATCACGCATGAAATAAGGTTTCTGTTCACAAACGGATATGTTTCTGAGCTCAGATATACACATTTTATTAACCATTTTCGATGTATGACATTTTGTGCACCACCCTGGATGAGAAGAAGAGTTGATATACATTATGTCGTGAAAAAAATATTGGCCCAGTGATGTGGTGATAGGACACAGCACAATACACTAAGCACCAGTGCTTCTTACATGCAGTGAGACTTAATGAATGCCATGGGGATTATTACTTGCCCAAAATTTTGAAGTTTGCAAGTTTACTTAGCTGGATAAAGGGAACTGTGCTTCATCAGTAAACCACGTTACGTCCACTGGGATGATATTAAATTGGACAAACCATGACAATATGTTGGTCACTTAGGAAGATCAGGTGGTTGCAACTTTTGTAAAAATGTGATGTGGTACAACTGAATTGTCGTCTGCTTGATTGTATATACAGGGTGCATAAGAACTATACCTACAAAAAAATCAGCTCTTCTGATACACCCTGTACAGTTGAATGCTATCATCTACTGTAGTCAATTGGTATGTCATATGAAGAGAGTAGCCTATTGTGGGGATACAATAACTGCTGCTTCACGTCCTGAAATGACATACCATGCTTCTTAGGATATTCACCCTTAATCGGATTCTTTAGATGGAATGCCCATCCTTAAGCAGATTCTTTAGGCCTCCTCTTTTCTCCATTTACGTTTCCAGTCTTTAGAACAGGGACATAATTAAATTGACTGATAGACAGGTTTTTCTATATAATGTATGTTGACTTCTTAGTTGTGAAATAAAGAACTAGTCTTCCACATATTTTGTAATCAACGTTACAGGTGTTTGATTTTGCATGAATCTCTCAGTACAATTATAATTCAGAGAATCAAAATAGACATAAAATCTAAAAATAGGAGACAACAACAGTATTATGGTAAAAAAAGAAAAAGAATAAAGAAAATACAATAGAAGGAGGCAGTTTAGGTTCTTAGAAATAAAACTTCAGCAATACGAGTAGAATTTGTTAATATATTATTCTGTATTATATCATAAATCCTAAAGCCTCCGTCGCTCAGGCGGCAGCGCGCCGGCCTCTCACCGCTGGGTTCTGTGTTTCAAATCCCGGTCATTCCATGTGAGATTTGTGCTGGACAAAGCTGAGGCGGGACAGGTTTTTTCTCCAGGTACTCCGGTTTTCTGTCATATTTCATTTCATCTGTCATTCATTAATCATTACCCCCAGAGGAGTGCGACAGGCTTTGGCAACTGGCACAATTCCTATCCTCGCCGCTAGATGGGGGCTTCATTCATTCCATTCATGACCCGGTCGAATGACTGGAAACAGGCTGTGGATTTTCATTTTCATCATAAATCGTGTGCTTACAGTGCTCTTGTTTCTGATGTCTTTGATTATATCAGTGAAATTGGTCAAAATTGAGGAAAGAAAATTATCATGTTTTCCTGAAACTACAGCAAGGATGCTGTTACAGCAGCACTACAACTTATTTAACCCTTAATTAGTCACGCACGGTCTTAAAGACTAGGTATGAAATATACACTTCTTTAAAAATAAAAAAAAAAAAAAAAAGCAGACAGACTTTACCAAAGATTTAAAAAATCAACATACATGATGAATACAATCAATAGAAATGACTAAATTCTTGAGCATACACACTTTTTTCTTGACCTACAGTACCTTATATATTTCTTTGTCCATATATCCAATTCCCATAGTTTGATTCTATATTCACATGATTATTTTATTTCTTCAGCTGACCCGAGAGTCTAGATGTACCGTGCATACCTCTCACCCAGAGGCTGTGGGTTTGATTCCTGGCCAGGTCATAGATTTTTACCTGGATCTGAGGGCTGATTTGTGGATCACTCAGCCTACATGATTGCAATAGAGGAGCTATCTGACAGTGAGATGGTGGCCCTGGTGTAGAACGACCGAGAGGATACAGTGCACAAATCATGCGTCACCTAATCCGTAGGCCTTCAGGCTGAGCAACGGTCACTTGATAGGCTATGGCCCTTCAGAGCTGTTGCCTTGGGGTGTGGTTTGGATCGTATTCTAACTTAGTTTTGAATTATAAAACGGATGCAATCTACTGTTTATAGAGTTCTGCTAATTCTCCTTTGGTTGTCGTACTCCCATGTCAGAAGTGCACACTTTACAGTATGTTGTTGTTTGCCCCCTGCAAATGTACTTTTGACAGTTCGGGCATATATCATTCCTCTTCCTTTTTTGGGGCCAGGTACAGAAATTTCATCTTCCAGGTGCACCTGTGGCTTTGTCTGATGATTTATGTCTGTCGGGAATACTGGAAAACTGCTGGACTTGTATTTTCAGTTACCGAGGGAGTCTTTTGACTGTAGCTCTAGAATTTGAACATTAGGTAGTAGGAAATGTACAGACTGCAAGTCTAATACTTACGTCAAGATGCTAAGGAAGAAGTGTAAATACAAAAAAATAGAGCTCAACAGAATCTCACTGTAATTGCAGTGGTAATGGCAGAAAATTCCGCAGTCGCAACTAGTTGCACATAGAAGTTGTGACCATGTTGGTGCAGTACTACAATTACACTCACCTCTGTAACCAAAAAGTGTTTTCTAATTGAAAGTAACCAGCCGAGTTATCAAGAATGAGTGCGGGGAAAGGTGCACGACATGGCGATTATCTCAGCCTTCAAAGCTCATGAGAAGCAAAATATAATACACACGGTCCAAAAATTTGAAAAGCTATACTAAAAAGTGCCACAGAAGAGCCTTGATAGATCTAGCTTAAAGACATCAGGGCAACCTCAAACTTATAGTTATGAATTTGTACTTAAGGCTGATGATGGCACATAGATGCCGAAACTACTACCATTTGACATGTGATTGAATCACAAATAAAACATCATTGTAATGAATTGGTGGACCTTGAAAGAATTTTAATTTACGGCAACCTCAAACTATTAAAATCTTAAAATGTGTGGAAAAGGAGGATTATAAAGAACAATTCAACAGATAACTCACATTAGAGTACTTTCTATTTTCTCTTTGCCAAATTTTCATTATAGTTGACTGAATATAACGTTTAAATTAGCATTCAGTAATGTTCTTGAATTTGACTCCATTATCTAGCAGCACCTCTCTGTCGTATTATGAGATCATCTGATGAGATTGCTGCTCCACATACTACAAGACAATTTTGAATATTGGGGGCATGATAGATGAGTGGCTTAGTCATTGTCTTCTCACCGAAGTTAATCAGTAATCATTGATCTGCATTTAGGACTATCGCCCAGGATGCAGATTCCCTATCAGTTGCTTATGTAGTCTTTTCTTAAACGATTTCAAGGAACTTTGAAATTTATCGAACATTTCCCTTGATAAATTATTCCATTTTCTATTCCCTCTATAAATTAATATTTGCCCCAATTTGTCCTCTTAAATTTCACCTTTATCTTCATATTATGATCTTTCCTACTTTTGAAAGCTCCGCTCAAGCCTGTTCGTCTACTAATATCATTGCAGGCGATAAATATCTTTATGGATCCATCAGTAATCATTAACTATATGAAGAGATCTATAACCTTTATTTAGAATCTCATTAATGTGATTGGGATACCCGTGAGATTCACTCCATCAACACAGTAATTAAAACTGAGAGGTCTTTTCTCCGTGGGGAAACTTTCAAGCTGACGTTTTATCCTGTTTACCATCATACCATTGTCTCCTGTCTATCTCACAACATTGTTGAGGTCTTTTTACTGTCGCTTGCAATGCAGTTACTTACTTACTTACTTACTTACTTACTTACTTACTTACTTACTTACTTACTTACTATTCTGTACAGTGTGATAGTACATATATCACACCCTCGCCCTGTATTTAGAAGTGAGAGATTTTTTCAGTATTCAATTTATTATTATTATTATTATTATTATTATTATTATTATTATTATTATCATCATCAGTATTTTAGTTGTATATTTTGTCATTAATATTTGTAAGCTGGGAGGTCTCCATATGTGGTATGAGTAATTTTTGTACAATGGTTGGGAAAATATTGCTAGTCATAACTCGGGAAGTTCTATGAATCATGTGAATAGCCCAGAATCTCATGAGCTTGTTGTTGTAGTCGGAAATTTCTTATGACTCATCTGAATCACCCCTGAGAGTCTGTAGATAATGTTATTGTCTTGGGACCAGGAAGAAGTTCAGGGCGTGGTCTTGACAGGAGGATCTACTCATGATTGGCTGGCCAGGATAAATCTCGGCGTATCACGTAAGAGCTGAAGTTTATTTAGGCATGTGATGATACGGCGAGGTGGACACTGGTACACTTACAACTGGATACGCGATATGGGAGTGAAACTGGATATATGATACTGGAGTGACACTGCTGCACTATACTGGACTGGATTTCAAACATTTGTGGAACATAGTCTTTTTATGTTTGTGAAACGTGGCTGACCTAGAAACTGTGGAGTGCTTAGGCACTGGGTATTGTATTACTTGTGGTGTCTTGGTATTATATGATGGTGAAAGCTATCTCAGATTTCCCATAATTTATGTTCAGGAACAACAAGCGTGTGTTACTCAAGTGAATATACACTATCTTTAAAACCAGTGTTATAGTCAGTGAACACAGTATTATGAACTACAGGATCTGTGTGATGTAATTAGTGCCGATTGCGAGAATCAACAAGTCGTGTTGATACAGAGACAGTGAAGGGTATTTATATACATGTATGTACATTGTTCAACGGACTAACTAAAAATGTTGGCTTAGTTCTTGCTTTTGTTTTTCCCACTGTTGTCATTGTTGTTGTTGTAAATATGGAGTCTTCCAGCAATATTTCGTGTATTATGTGCATATTTTGGTGAGTTAATGAGGTGCTCATGCATGGATTTTATTGAGAATATAGTTAGTTACTTTAGTATCATTGGAGTTATTGATGAACCTAGGTGTAGTTCCTACCTATTTAGTTGTTTTCAGAAGGATAGGTAAGGCCTGAAGCAGATCTACCAGTATGCAGCTTTTATGTACACGCCCTGAGAGAGAAAGAATTATTATCATGCTCTATCAAAATTCGAGGGATCCATTCTGGTGAACTCTGGCGCCCATACTACAGACATTTTGGTGAATTATTTTTATTAATTTAATTTATTTCAAGTATTTTATTCAGTTTATGAGTAATTTTATTAAAAATTTTATTTATGATTATTTGTTACAACAGCAAGGATGAAAATAAGTACGCCCAGGGCATCAGTATTATTTCTGCGGACCCCTAGGATTCCAGTAACATGGGCGACAGATTTGAAAAGAAATCACCGAAAAATTTAATGTATTGATTAGGTGATATTATTAATAAACTAACTAGCATCCTACAGTACTAATGTCATTCTACGCCATCTCTCCACTGACAGCTTGGATCATCCCACTTGCATTACAAATAATAAAACTCATTGTAGACCGTCCCACCTGGTCGATCAGCTCATCTCCTTACTCCCATATCTTCCCAGCCCAAAGTTTGCAACATTTTTGCAGTACTACTCTTTATTCGGAAATTACCCACAACAAATTGTGCTGATTTCCTTTGGATAATTTCCAATCTCATATCAAGTAATCCTGATGTGGCATCCCATACACTGGAACCATACTCTAATTGGGGTCATACCAGAGACTTATACACCCTCTCCTTTACATCCTTACTAGAACAGCATCTGATGAGATTGCTGCTCCACGTACTACAAGACAATTTTGAATCTTGGGGGCATGATAGACGAGCGGCTTAGTCACTGTCTTCTCAGCAAGGGTGAAAATAAGCACACCCTGGGCATCAATATTATTTCCGCAAACCCCTAGGATTCCAGTAACATGGGTGACAGATTTGAAAAGAAATCACCGAAAAATTTACATTCTGCAGTTAATGTTTCGAATTTTAAAAGTTTCATACTACTTAGTATATTATATAGTTATAATTCTACAAGTTATACCTGAACTTTCTGATACACATGTGTAATGAGATGGTTAACAAGTGAATGTGTACTGTAGTAGGTGAGCCACATTTGGCTACAGTTGTCTTCCATCTCTCATTTGCAACTTATGTTTAACAAATTACGTAAAATGAGTTTGTTTCAGTAAACAGCAGTATGGCACGCCAAACAAACGTTTTGTCTATCTTTGGGAAGAGATGAAAGATTTCTGATGAAATAAAAAGAATTGACTGTAGTAGTGCATGAAAAGTAAACATGCCATGTGATGTTCTGCTTGTTAGTGTTTCTGATAATTCGAGTACACAAAGTGTTAATGAACAGATGGAAAGCATACACGTAATTCCAATAGAAAATACTTCCCCAACAATAACTGGTTCGATAGAAGGCAATTCGGTTTTAGGAAAGGTTATTCCACTGAAGCTCAACTTGTAGGATTCCAGCAAGATATAGCAGATATCTTGGATTTTGGAGGTCAAATGGACTGTATCGCGATTGACATGTCTAAAGCATTTGATAGGGTGGATCATGGGAGACTACTGGCAAAAATGAGTGCAATTGGACTAGACAAAAGAGTGACTGAATGGGTTGCTATATTTCTAGAAAATAGATCTCAGAGAGTTAGAGTAGGTGAAGCTTTGTCTGACCCTGTAATAGTTGAGAGGGGAGTTCCTCAGGGCAGTGTTATCGGACCTTTATGTTTTCTTATATATATAAATGATATGAGTAAAGGAGTGGAATCGGAGGTAAGGCTTTTTGCGGATGATGTTATTCTCTATAGAGTGATAAATAAGTTACAAGATTGTGAGCAACTGCAACGTGACCTCGAAAATATTGTGAGATGGACAGCAGGCAATGGTATGTTGATAAATGGGGCTAAAAGTCAGGTTGTGAGTTTTACAAATAGGAAAAGTCCTCTCAGTTTTAATTACTGCGTTGATGGGGTGAAAGTTCCTTTTGGGGATCATTGTAAGTATCTAGGTGTTAATATAAGGAAAGATCTTCACTGGGGTAATCACATAAATGGGATTGTAAATAAAGGGTACCGATCTCTGCACATGGTTATGAGGGTGTTTAGGGGTTGTAGTAAGGATGTAAAGGAGAGTGCATATAAGTCTCTGGTATGACCCCAACTAGAGTATGGTTCCAGTGTATGGGACCCTCACCAGGATTACCTGATTCAAGAACTGGAAAAAATCCAAAGAAAAGCAGCTCGATTTGTTCTGGGTGATTTCCGACAAAAGAGTAGCGTTACAAAAATGTTGCAATGTTTGGGTTGGGAAGAATTGAGAGAAAGAAGAAGAGCTGCTCGACTAAGTGGTATGTCTTATAGTTATGAATTTCATTGGTTCCGTATTGAAGTGGGATTACAACAAAATTAAATTCTTTCAAGGTCCACCTATTCAATACAATGACGTTTTATTGTGATTTAATCACATGTCAAATAGTCAAATGGTACCAGTTTCGGCATCTATGTGCCATCATCAGCCTTGAGTACAAATTAAAACAAGATATACATTCCTAAAACATCTAAAACACATTTTAACACATTATAAAATAACATACAATTAATGTGGTGATACATGAAATACGATAAAATGATGATACAATTGGTATGATATAAAATTCTTAAAATTCCGGCTGTTCGTTACATAATTCAGTCTGTGTGCATCCGGGATAAGTGAATTTTTACAGTTGTATGCTGTCTATGTGAATGACATTTGTTCCTTTAGATATTAGGTGGTTCCAGGGAAGTTTACTTTGATCATGTAAGATCGCGATGTATTTAGAGATGACTTCCCACTTCAGTTTGAACGAATGATGCACTTGCAGTTTCTTCAAACAAGACTGGCTCCTCCTTGATCTCTACTTTCTGGTCCATTTCCAAAGCAACTAAAATACTTGCACAGGATGGAGAAGTAAATTACCTCTGCTGCCTTTCTATGTCAGTGGCATACTGACACTGTGGTAGTGAGTGAGTCTGGTTCAGGTACTATTCATTTGCTGAGCAAGGGGGGAAAATACTTCCCCTTGCAATGGCAAAATGGATATATGTATCTCACAACAATAAAAATGGACAGTTTACACAAATCCTACCAATATAATCATATGAATGAATGCCTTAAAAAAAAAAAAAAAAAACCTTTAAACACAATAAGTGTTACATAGCCACAAGATCGTAATATCCAATACATCTGAAATAGACTTTCCGCTTATTAGGTTGTGTCGAGCAAGTACAACCTCAGACGATTTCGACATGAAGAAAAAACCGGCTTTCAGGCAGCCTAAATGGTGTTAAATTAAATTTCCTAGATAGCTTCAGTAATTTTTCACTGCAAACACAACCTCTAACTCGCCAAACCATTTCGGCTAGAATGTGTAGGAAATTTAATTTAACACCATTTAGGCTGCCTGAAAGCCGGTTTTTTCTTCATGTCGAAATCGTCTGAGGTTGTACTTGCTCGACACAACCTAATAAGCGGAAAGTCTATTTCAGATGTATTGGATATTACGATCTTGTGGCTATGTAACACTTATTGTGTTTAAAGGTTTTTTTTTTTTTTTTTTTTTTAAGGCATTCATTCATATGATTATATTGGTAGGATTTGTGTAAACTGTCCATTTTTATTGTTGTGAGATACATATATCCATTTTGCCATTGCAAGGGGAAGTATTTTCCCCCCTTGCTCAGCAAATGAATAGTACCTGAACCAGACTCACTCACTACCACAGTGTCAGTATGCCACTGACATAGAAAGGCAGCAGAGGTAATTTACTTCTCCATCCTGTGCAAGTATTTTAGTTGCTTTGGAAATGGACCAGAAAGTAGAGATCAAGGAGGAGCCAGTCTTGTTTGAAGAAACTGCAAGTGCATCATTCGTTCAAACTGAAGTGGGAAGTCATCTCTAAATACATCGCGATCTTACATGATCAAAGTAAACTTCCCTGGAACCACCTAATATCTAAAGGAACAAATGTCATTCACATAGACAGCATACAACTGTAAAAATTCACTTATCCCGGATGCACACAGACTGAATTATGTAACGAACAGCCGGAATTTTAAGAATTTTATATCATACCAATTGTATCATCATTTTATCGTATTTCATGTATCACCACATTAATTGTATGTTATTTTATAATGTGTTAAAATGTGTTTTAGATGTTTTAGGAATGTATATCTTGTTTTAATTTGTACTCAAGGCTGATGATGGCACATAGATGCCGAAACTGGTACCATTTGACTATTTGACATGTGATTAAATCACAATAAAACGTCATTGTATTGAATAGGTGGACCTTGAAAGAATTTAATTTTGTTGTAAGTGGTATGTTCCGAGCTGTCAGCGGAGAGATGGCGTGGAATGACATTAGTAGACGAATAGGTTTGAATGGCGTCTATAAAAGTAGGAAAGATCACAATATGAAGATAAAGTTGGAATTCAAGAGGACAAACTGGGGCAGTTATTCATTTATAGGAAGGGGAGTTAGGGATTGGAATAACTTACCAAGGGAGATGTTCAATAAATTTCCAATTTCTTTGAAATCATTTCGGAAAAGGCTAGGAAAGCAACAGATAGGGAATCTGCCACCTGGGCGACTGCCCTAAATGCAGATCAGTATTGATTGATTGATTGAATACAGATCAGCCTAACAAAGGGTTAAAGAAGTTAGGCCTAGACAGATGTAACGGACTTGGTTCGAAAAAATTGATGGGGTTGAGAAAAAAATCCACTCAAAACTGGTTTCTCAATAATTATGCCCCCCTCCCTGAAGCAGTAAATCAGGCAAGGAATTTGGGCCTGTAGATTTTTTGTTGAGCCTCTAAATATTCTGTGCTTATTTGCACCCCTGCTATATAGTATAACATAATTTGCAAACAGACTTATCTGTGATTCCACTTCTTTTCTTATATCATTTATATATAAGTAAACACAAAGTTCCAATAATACTGCACTACAGGACCCCTCCTCTTAATCATTATAGGACCCACTTCTCTAAATCTCTGAATTTTTTAAAAGAAATTTTACCACCCAGTCCACCACTCCTTTGCCTAGACCAATAGCCCTCATTTTTAGCAGTAGTCTCCCATGATCTACCGTATCAAAAGCCTTGAATAGGTCCATAGTGATACAGTCCATTTGACCTCCTGAATCTAAAATATCTTGCTATATCATCTTACTGGATTCCTACAAGTTGAGCCTCAGTGGAATAACCTTTTCAAAACCTGAACTGTCTTCCATCAAACCTATTAGTAATTTTGCAAACCCTTTTAATATAATCAGAGAGAATGTTTTCCCAGAGCTTACAAGCAATAACACATGTCAAGTTGACTGGCCTGTAATTATCGGCTTTTTGTTTATCACCGTCTCCTTTATACACAGGGACTACTATAGCAAATCTCCATTCATTTGTTATAGCTCCTTCATGAAAATAGTGATCAGATAAGTACTGCAGATATGGTACTATATCCCAACTCATTGCCTTAACATATCCCCAGAAATATTATCCATCATTGTCAGACATGTCAAATCCCCCGATTTAAGTGTGAGACCCCCTATTTTTGGTCCTTTCACCCTCTCTCCTGATTGCAGAGATTTATCTCCCGATTTTGAAACATATTTAGTATTCCTGTATTTTTTGAAAATCCCTGATTTTTCCTCGTTCTTTAAGTAGCTGGAGACAATTAATGTTCAGTGGGCACTGAAAGGACAGGTGCAGCTAGCTGAGAGTGTTCTTAAATATGACAGAATCTCTAACGTAATGCTTTTTATTTTATCATTTCCACATGGCAGAGCCAACTGTGAGACTATTTTTTGGAATATTTACAAGGACAAACACTCAGTTCAGATCGAAGCTTCCCGAAAAATAATTCTGGAAAGAAATTAAACCTTAAAACCCATTCAACAAGGCCAGTGCTTTAAGCATAAATCTAGTTCAGGAATTAATGAAGAGGCTTAAGGCAGTTACAACGAAGAGATATGTTCTAAAGCTCAGTTGCATGTGGTATTTCAGTATTCATAAAATGCATGCAATATTTAGTATTTATAATTATAATTATTTAATAAGAAATTACATAACTGAGTAGTATAATAATGTGAATATTCTTTAACATTACGTCAATGATGTGTCGTAACATGTCGGGATATGCCGCAAAAATCTTGATTTTTTTTTACTTTTGAAACTTGGCACGACTAGCTGCTTTTCTAGGTTTCAACTTTTGTATTGCTTTATAAATATATTTATTATAATAGGTAAATTTCAGTACTTTGCCAGTATTTGTAACCCACTCTACCTGGACATTATCCTTATATCCAACTATCTTTATATACTGCTGACTGAATAATTCTGTCTTCTGCTGTTAATATTGATGCTTTTATGGCCCGTGCTTGTAGACGTGATATGGGCTTTTGGGCTTATGCCGTGTCAACAAAACACGGTGGAACTCTTTACATTTCGCAGAGAACTTTGCTCCGCGTATTCAGAAGAAAATCTAGACTGTTCACCAGGAAGACTTCTACAATAATGGGGTTTGAATTTAAGATGTTTTACCTTTGTAACTGTAGTGGTATGCTCATTTATCACCAGGTGGCTCGCTGTATGCTTGCACAGCGCTCCAAGCGGGAGCTGACAACATTAATCTCCAATCAAGATGTTCTATCACACCGTGTGTGCATGTGAAGTGACGGAGAGGACATCAGATGAATCAGAGATGAATTTGATAGAAGAAATAAATAGAAACTAATATAAAATAAAATGAAATAAAATGAAAGACACCAGGATAGAATAGAACAGAGCTGAAGAATGGAAAGAAAGTATGTGGAGAAAACCAGAGGATGATAATGATGTGAGACGGTGTGGGAGGGGGGGGCCATCCAATGTACACCCATTATGAAAGTATGACACTTAACACATAACACACAGCTGGAATGAATCATCTGTTGATGATGAACGTACAAATTTGGAAAATACTGAAATGAAATAATATTGAAAGGACAGGGAAAAGAACTACCTACATAAATCCTTAATGGCTGGCAACCACGTATTATAGGTTATAAACTTCATGGTTCTGATCCGTATTGAATTGCAATTGGAATTGTTTTCATTTGTTTTTATGTCAATTGTGTGCATGTACATTTGTTTAGTTATTAGGTGTTTTACATTAAGGCTGAAAATGGCCAGCCCAGGCCGAAACTAGTCCCTAATTAATGTAATTTAGAATATTACATATTATAGTATTGAAAGGTGGACCATTACCACATTAATTTAATAATTACATTGAACCACGTATTACTTAATTGATAGCCAGTGTCCCTGTTAAAATAGGATTTTTACGTATTTCCACAACTTCCCGTATAATCCTAGACCTGTAGTGTTTAGTGTGGGTAAGAGCTCGAACGTCTTGGAACACAACATCGTGACCCGACGATAGGGCGTGCTCAGCTATTGCTGACTTGTCTGGCTGGTTGAGATGGATATTTCTTTGGGGTTCCTTGATGCGAGTCCTAATGGACCGGCATGTTTGGCCATTGTATACCGTATTAAATGTTGAATATTAATTTATTGAAACCACCTGTTCAATACTGGTTGTCTTTATGACTATAACAATGTCATTACATTAACTTTGAGTATGGTACATGTTTCGCCTGGCATAGCAGGCATCATCAGCCGTTAATTCTATCTCCAAGTCAGAGCTCTGAGTGGGTGCTATTTTAGGATAAATCATAGTCAATATTATTTATATAACATTGCAAAGGAGTGATTAAGCCGTCCATGTTTTAAAGTTCTAAAGTGACATTCTACTCGTTCACATTTAATGGAATATATTGACTGTTAACTTTCATAATGTCGGTAATGAGAACGGCTTGCTGCAAGTGGAATTAAATCATCTGTACATTTTTACAACTTATTGGAGATTAACATATGCTAGAACTATTCTTAAACATTATTTTTTACAACAATTTACATAATATATATACAAACTTATGGTACATTTTGGAATTGAACTGGTTGAACTTGTCTTGAAGTTTCAATTGAATGTCTTATTCATATCCTGTCAAATGGAGAAAATGCTGATGCTGGGATGGCATTATAGTCTATTGAAGTCATAGCATTTAAATATACCTTTTTATATTTGTAGGACATTGAAACATGTTCAGCTTATATGTTTTTTTGTTCTTTTTTTTGGAGGTCTAAATATTCTATAGAAGAATGAGCATCAATATTTAGGTGTCTTAAAGTGGAAAGGCGAGAATGCTGTTAGAGAGTTTGATCAAGATTTGTTAGATAACGGATTAATACATGACCGTATAAACTTGTTGTATGTTATTTCGTTGTGGAGCTTTTTGAGGTTATTCAGTGTCAGGTTGAAGAGCGTTCACTGGATTCAAGATGTAGTGTGTGGCTGGTGGGTGTGTTGAAGTCTGTGGAATAAAACAATAAAAGTGTGTGAGTGCTATATTAGGATGATTTATTAGTTAGTACATTTAATGTTCTTGAAACTTACCCTTTAGACGTTAGGAGGAGGTCCTGTTGTGTTGCTTGTGTGAGGTGGTCTGAACAGTTGCTTTATCTCTGCTTCTTGTATTGTAGGTATGTGTCATTGTTGGCAGGGAGTGAGTTGGGTTATTGTTGGATTTATAGTTGAAGATTTTTTAAAAATTTTTACTGTTTATGTTAAGAGATGACAATAAATTAGGGATTTGTTCCATGACCGTGTTCTTTGTTTCAACGGTGTCATTTAGATTTTTGTTTTTATTGAAGTGTTCGTCTAAAAGGATGTAGGTGTTTTCAAATTCATTCATTAGACTACCTTTATTGATAATTGTATACCTTGCTGCAAATACAGGGAATTTTGTACACCCCAGGGTGTAACAGTGGGGATAAATTTTATTTTATTAGTTTCTATTCATTTCTTCTACCTGAATCATCTGATGTCCTTTCTGTTGCTTCTCACATACACGCGGTGTGTTAGAACATCTTAATTGGAGCTTATTGTTGTTGTCAGCTCACGCTTGGAACGCTGGTGATGAATGAGCATACCACTACAGCTCCAACGGTAAAACATTCTTAAATTCAAACCTTCAATATTGTAGAAGTAAGGCGTCTAGTTTCAAAGATGGCCAAGTCCGTCAACTTGTTTTTTTCACGAGAGACAAAAAAACTTCTGCATATATTTTGGGCTCATTTACAACACCAAATGTGTCACAGTATTTTAGTTGATACATTTTTATCCATCTCTAGCACGACATTATTAGTTTTAAAGATATATTAATATATATTTAAAGAAAGGACTTGTCCAGTTTTGAAACTCACTTTAGGACTTGGCCATTTTTGTTACTCATTGATATGGACTTGGCCGGGTTTGATTCAAAACTTCAAATAAGTGGGTAGCTTAAAAACTTTAATGTTATATTACAAAAGAAATCGACACTTCTATTAAGAAATCATTTTAAATTCAAGTTGCACGATTCATTTGAATACATCATATCACATTCACCATTGTACGACAAATTGTCAACACTGATTTCAAATAATTGGAGTGACTTGATGTACATCTTCATAAGTTATCTCGTCGTCTGCCTCCTTCTGAATGTTGCCATTATCATAAACCTTTTTGTACCACTGTAAATCATTCAGTTTCCTCCATTCACTACCGAAATATTTTGTTAGGAGATTGTTCACATCTTTTACTTTCTCTTGTTTTACAGATATTCTAATTGGAAGTTGTTTGGGATTCACATCATGGAAAATTTTTATGCTTCTTAGTGATGACTTTTTCTAATCTAATATTGGCGCTGTAGAATTCTTCCCCTCTTCATCTTAAAAGGAACTTCTTACATTGTGACAACCTGAAATGCAGTGCAGAAGTTGGCTTGACGACACTGAGAGCTTCTTCTTTCCAGTCGTAAGCATTCCAAATTTCTCCAAGTACCTTCACTGATCCATGCCTTTAGAAGATATTGTAATAACCTCTTGGGTCCAATATAGTTTCTGCTCTTCCTACCTCCTTCTCAATGCACCCAAATACCCTGTCGGGAGGTAAATATGAGTGTCCTACAACTGGGAAAATTATTTTAATATTCCTGATGTGAGCTGGAGCATCAAACAGCCATTTACAGGATATTGTCAACATTGCTATGTTTTTATTTTACCCTGTACATCCATCTGCTACAAGGCATACAGTGTCTATGCCTAGTAAAACACTAGTTTGCAATTTAAATCTAAGAATTTCATTTTTGTCCGTATTGAACTGAGAATGGAAGATAGGAAACTTAAAACGGTCCACCTTTTCAATACAAAATTGTTATAGTTTATTACAACATATATTTACATTTGGAACTAGTTTCGACGCTGTTTGGCGTCATCTTCAGCCAAAATGTGGGAAATAGGCTAGCATGTAGACATTTATATTACACAAGGCGTTATATTAAACAATACACATCTTGCAAGGAGATAAAAACAGGGACAAATATAGAAACAAATGAATCGTTGAGAAAGCAAAAGTTATACATATTAAAAATAACCTTAACCACACATCTTGTAGTGCGAAAATATTCGCCTTGAATGATTCCTGCATACAAAACGCACGCGCACACATTTCTGAAGAGCCAGCAGGCAGGAAAAAGTAAAGTGAAACCTTAAGAGTTCTTCTGAGAAGAGTTCATCATTTTTTCTGTGTTCCGACTAACTAATGAAGTTTCCCTTGAGTTCCTGATAAATACACACAACAGGAAATTCTCCTTCACTCTCAACAATAGCTATAAAGACCAACAGTAAATTTCATTTTAAATATTGTGCAGAGACGTGAAGGCATGATCTTGAACATGATATAACTTCTTCATTTAACCCAATTTTTTTACACAAGGTGTTACATACAACAGTACACATCTTACGAGGAGATAAAAACAGGGACGAATATAGAAACAAATGAATCGTTGAGAAAGCAAAAGTTATACATATTAAAAATAACCTTAACCACACATCTTGCAGTGCGAAAATATTTGCCTTGAATGATTCCTGAATACAAAACGCACGCGTACACACTTCTGAAGAGCCAGCAGGCAGGAAAAAGTAAGGTGAAACCTTAAGAGTTCTTCTGAGAAGAGTTCATCATTTTCTTTATGTTCGGACTAACTAATGAAGTCTCCCTTGAGTTCCTGATAAACATACACAGCAGGAAAAACTCCTTCACTCTCAACAATAGCTATAAAGACCAACGGTAAATTGTATTTTTAAATACTGTGCAGAGACGTGAAAGCATAATCTTGAACATGATATAACTTCTGCATTTAATCACCTTTGAAAGCCTCTCTCTATATTACGTAGCTTCATTAACACCACCCTTCTGTAGATGCACAAAGTAATCTTCACATGTCCGGTATTCAGCTCGACGAGAATATAAAATTGGTATTAAGGAATTCGTTTTCTGAGAGTTTGGAGATTGACTGTGCCAGTATTTGTGGTGTATTGTTGCAGCGTTACGTGTAGGGTGGGGGCAGGTTTCTATTATGTTTATTGCGGGACATAAGGCGGTAAAGCTATGGCGCGAGATGAAGAGGAGCAGGGCGTGTTGGATAGTCTGGGGAGGTCTGGGGAGCGGCCATTGTTGGATTAGGAGGGGAGAGGGAAGGAGCGGTAGGGGAGGAGGAGTGGAAGGAGGGGAAATATGGAGGGTGATGTGGTGAAAGTGTGTGGCGTGACATTATGCATAATACTTTTTCCTGCCTGCTGGCTCTTCAGAAGTGTGTATGCGTGCGTTTTGTATTCAGGAATCATTCAAGGCAAATATTTTCGCACTGCAAGATGTGTGGTTAAGGTTATTTTTAATATGTATAACTTTTGCTTTCTCAACGATTCATTTGTTTCTATATTCATCCCTGTTTTTATCTCCTCGTAAGATGTGTACTGTTGTATGTAACACCTTGTGTAAAAAAATTGGGTTAAATGAAGAAGTTATATCATGTTCAAGATTATGCCTTCACGTCTCTGCACAATATTTAAAATGAAATTTACTGTTGGTCTTTATAGCTATTGTTGAGAGTGAAGGAGAATTTCCTGTTGTGTGTATTTATCAGGAACTCAAGGGAAACTTCATTAGTTAGTCAGAACACAGAAAAAATGATGAACTCTTCTCAGAAGAACTCTTAAGGTTTCACTTTACTTTTTCCTGCCTGCTGGCTCTTCAGAAATGTGTGCACGTGCGTTTTGTATTCAGGAATCATTCAAGGCGAATATTTTCGCACTAAAAGATGTGTGGTTAAGGTTATTTTTAATATGTATAACTTTTGCTTTCTCAACGATTCATTTGTTTCTATATTTGTCCCTGTTTTTATCTCCTTGCAAGATGTGTATTGTTTAATATAACGCCTTGTGTAATATAAATGTCTACATGCTAGCCTATTTCCCACATTTTGGCTGAAGATGACGCCAAACAGCGTCGAAACTAGTTCCAAATGTAAATATATGTTGTAATAAACTATAACAATTTTGTATTGAAAAGGTGGACCGTTTTAAGTTTTCTATCTTCCACTAGTTTGCAATTCATTGTAAACTGCGGACACTATTTGATTGGAAGCCTTCGCTCCCTCATTTTCACACCAGGTGTATATTGACATGGTTTCTTTGGAAGTTTTAAAATGTGATGATCCTTTCACTGTAGTAAAATTGTAGCAGTAGAACTGCCTGCTATAATAGGCACTTTGATCACATACTTTGGGCAGGACCAGGTTCTTCTGGCAATCAAATGCAATTGTCAACAGTCCTTCCTTTTCCTCCCTTAAGATATTATAAAATTCTCTATATCTCAGTTTATGTACTCTTTTCCTGATCATTAACTCGCTTCTCATATTTTTATCAGTCGCTCTTTTCAAATTTTCAGCCAACTGCAGAGATTTTTAACAAACATCAGTCGATGGAGCTTTAAAATTGACGTTGAACTGAGTGTTGAATATATGACGAAAGTAGGAATCTTTCAACTTTATATATCTAGGTATCTCCTCATTGTACATCCTCCACATTTTTTAAATATTCAAACTACAATCAAGGTACACATGCTCTGATTCTGCTTGGTAATAATGGGATTCAACACCTTGAAATCTACATATAAACTTTGCTACTGATGAAGATTTCTGTTCATAAGCCTTGAATTTCCTGTCACCACCTCTAGTCTCTACCAGAACATGAAGTCCATCCCTTTTAAACCTTTGGAAAACTCCCAGTACCCTGTGCTTTGTTATTCCTAATGCTGAGAGGAAACTCTGTTGACACACCGGAAGTCTAATCCCAACTTGATTCACAATATTGTACTCGATAGTTATTCCTTTTTCTGAACGAACATTACTTCTGCTCCGCTGTCGTGTGGGTAGGGAACTTGAACAGTACCTCAAAATAAAAGCATCCTGGGTTCATTTAATGTCATTTATTTTCAGTAATTTGCACCTTTTCTTCCCTCTATGATTGCAGGTGCGTTAATCAGGTAAGCACTTTGCTGAATATCTGAAAGGAGGAAGGAGTATCCTATTTAGAGGAAGGTTATGCGACAATGATAAGCTGTGCAAGTAAAAACACCTCTATAACAAACATGATTTCAGCATAACGTAAAAGCCACAGAAATATAACCTAAATTGCAAGCCTAATTTTAAGATGAAAGTGAGCGTGTACGGCATACCTTTTTATCACATTCAAAACTTTATTTTATAATGCTTAAAACTTACCCTTCAGAATGTTTTACTGAGACTTTAATAAAGTCTATCTGGACAATGGTTTAAAGTATTAACCTCATCTCTTTTTCTCGCGACCTTTTCCAAGAAGACTGGTCTTGCCGTTTTCTGGCATGACACTTTTCTGTTTCTTCCATAATAGAAGAGTAACAACAACCTGTCGGCCATGGTCATTTACATGCTTACAGCTGGTTACGTGAGCGGCGTCCACTTCGTCATTGGATGAAAACAACTTTGGCCGGTTTTGAAGCTGTTAGTACATGGACTTGGCCGTTTATGAAACTAATGGCCATTTTAACCAGCAGTTTTAAACAGTTTATAGCCAGTTTTGAAATTTAGTTTCACTTCCAAAGTGTCACGTGTTCATAAGAGATTCCACAGTGGTAGAATCTAAAATTCTGTAAAAAATTGAACTTGGCCGCCCTTGACACTACACGGCTCAAGTCTTCCTAATGAACAGTAGTTTGGTGGTTTTTTTTTTTTTTTGTTGAAGACACGGAATAAAATTCTCTGCAGAACAAAGAATTTCACCTTGTTTTCTTGACACTGCATAAGTCCAAAAGCCCGTATCATGTCTACTTCTGTCTTCTGTAAGTCTTCACATATATACTCCCCTTGTTCATCAATGATCCCTGGAATGTCGTT
Source organism: Anabrus simplex (assembly GCF_040414725.1). Classification (NCBI taxonomy): domain Eukaryota; kingdom Metazoa; phylum Arthropoda; class Insecta; order Orthoptera; family Tettigoniidae; genus Anabrus; species Anabrus simplex. Next base: position 883,691,441 of record NC_090266.1, read on the forward strand.
CCTGGAACCTGTTTCTGCCTTCAAGTAACTACTGCATACCCATCCATTTTTCCCTAAACTGCACATGGCTGCCAGTAATATTTGCCATCACCGGGCGGGTTGGCCGTGCGCGTAGAGGCGCGCGGCTGTGAGCTTGCATCCGGGAGATAGTAGGTTCGAATCCCACTATCGGCAGCTCTGAAGATGGTTTTCCGTGGTTTCCCATTTTCACACCAGGCAAATGCTGGGGCTGTACCTTAATTAAGGCCACGGCCGCTTCCTTCCAACTCCTAGGCCTTTCCTATCCCATCGTCGCCATAAGACCTATCTGTGTCGGTGCGACGTAAAGCCCCTAGCAAAAAAAAAAATATTTGCCATCCTGTTATTCTAATCTTACGTTTTTGCTGAATTCAAATTCCTAGTAAATTCCTTCAATCTCTCGTTACTTCCAAACCATGCCTAATTTAATTCTAACCTCCACATCTTTCTTAATCTCTTTATTTCTCTGTTACAATACACTGGTTATTTCCCATTCCTTACCACCTTTAAATGCACATACCAATTTTCATACTCCTTAACACGTGCTTTAAACCTATCCTTAGTCTACATTTTTCACTGATCATAATTACCTTTTAAAAACTCTCCCATACCTCTCTTATCAACCATATGGTACTGCATAATAGTCCTAGTTTTACAATCCTGCTTTATATGTCATTTATTTTTAACTGTGACAAGGATAGCTTCATGATCACAAATACTATCTGTCACTTAAATTTCTCTATAGAGCTCATCTGGTTTTATGAGCACCATGTCTAGAATATTTTTCCCTCTAGTTGGTTCCCATCACCTAATTCAGCTGTCCCCAGATTAACTTTATTTACCATTTTTTGGTCATGCATTCCGTCGTGGGCTTTACCTTCCCTTCCTTTCTGTGGTGTTGGAAGTAAATGAATGATTAGATTCTATAATACCGGGTGAGTTGGCCGTGTGCGTAGAGGCGTGCGGCTGTGAGCTTGCATCCGGGAGATAGTAGGTTCGAATCCCACTATCGGCAGCCCTGAAGATGGTTTTCCGTGGTTTCCCATTTTCACACCAGGCAAATGCTGGGGCTGTACCTTAATTAAGGCCACGGCCGCTTCCTTCCAACTCCTAGGCCTTTCCCATCCCATCGTCGCCATAAGACCTATCTGTGTCGGTGCGACGTAAAACCCTAGCAAAAAAAAAAAAAAGATTCTATAATATATTGGATTAGGTAGATTACATTTTTGCCATAATAGATCAACAAACCAGTACAGGAGATGTTCTGTTGAATCAACTTAACTTCATAGACACTTTTATCAAATTTACCCTGGATTCAGAAGTTAGTAAATCCTTTAACTACTTCGATATAGATATTTCTAGACATAATAATCATTTAACTTTTGTCATTTACAAAATACCTACACAAACAGCTAACATAATAAGACAAGATTCCCAACACCCAGGTACTCATAAAAAGGCCACTTTTCACAGTTTAATTAACAGTGCATTGAATATTCCTTTATCTGCTGAAAATTACGAGAAATAAATTAATACTGTTTAAAATATAGCCTCAGTTAATGGATACAGTAAGAGTTCTGGATACAATAAGAGTTCTGTTAATAAAATATTAAATAAGATAAAAAATAAACCACTTACCACAATTACCTGGGGAAAAAGGAGAGAAAGAAATTTATCATTTTCACTTACAATGATGATGGGATTTTTCAAGTTTCTAACATCTTTAAGAAACGTAATATTAACATAGCTTTCAGAACTAACAACATCAACTCAACATATTTTTCAGTACACACACTATAAATAAAAGTAATAAATTCTTAAATTCTGGAGTCTACAAATTAAAATGTACATAATGAAAGGCAAGTTACATTGGTCAACTAGCTAGAAGTTTTCAGACTAGATATTCAAAACATATAAATGATAAGAACCGAGCTCGATAGCTGCAGTCACTTAAGTGTGGCCAGTATCCAGTATTCGGAAGATAGTAGGTCCGAACCCCACTGTCGGCAGCCCTGGAAATGGTTTTCCGTGGTTTCCCATTTTCACACCAGGCAAATGCTGGGGCTGTACCTTAATTAATGCCATGGCCACTTCCTTCCCACTCCTAGCCCTTTCCTGTCCCATCGTCGCCATAAGACCTATCTGTGTTGGTGCGACGTAAAGCAACTAGCAAAAAAAAAAAATGCTAAGAAATATAACCGATTTTCAGCGGTGAATCAACATATGATAAAATCTAATCATTCAATTATTTCCGTAGATCAAGACTTAAAAATATTTTACATAGAATACAAAAAATGTAATTTATATTAACTTAGGTCAGAAACATAATCCTAGTTTAAATTGAAATAAAATCTCAGATAACATCAACATACTCTGAGGAATTATTTAATATCACACATAAACAAAAAATATACAACCCCTCTAATGCATGCTCCCATTAACTTCCCCTTAAACCCTGCCATTTTTCCCCTCAACAGTACCTCTCCTTCTTTAACTTCTTCACATTAGTGGAACTCCAATTCCCCTTCATTCCACACACAACACCTGTATGCTCCGTTAACAGAGTTTCATAATCGACAAAGAGCAAGTTTTTTTTTTTGCATTAGATATTGTTTGTTTCTCTTATCTGTCCATTTTCTTCAATTTTTTTAAAAATAATTTTACATTTATTTCTCTTTGTAGATATTAAGGAAGTCGACCATTTGATGTTAAATTACAAGACTGGACATCAATTACATAATGTTCCGCTTCGACACCGAACAGCACATAACTGTTTTAAATATTCAGCATCATTTGAGCAATACTTATTCTCACCTGTCTGCATTAGCATTCTAACCAAGTAATCAGCATATTTCTGTACACCATAGAAAACGTGAACAACATGAACATTATTTTATCATTTTCCAAGTGTGTTTGAAGATTTTATTAGCAAGATTTGTTATTTCATTGAAATAGGAATGTACACTTTCTCATCAATTTCTTGCAGCTAAAGATGGCTCAGGTAGTCGAAACGTACTGTTTATTGTGTTTTCTTGAGGTTTCCTAAATTGTGATAATGTAAAAGAACTTTAAACTGTAAAACTACATTAAGTAAAAAATACGTGGTATTGAGTAGGTTGTAAACATATATTTCCTGTTCAAAAAACTTTTGTAAACAATAATTGTCAAAGTCAATTCAGAACTATTATCAAATTCATTACTTGCATCCCCATGTATGTTACCTTTTTCTGCTTGTGTTACGATGTTGGTACCTACGTGGGAAATTACCACCTCCTCCTTCCCTTCTACTTCCTCAGCATCTTCCTTAACCTAATTCCTGGATAATACTCTACCCTGATTCCGTTTCCTCCACGCACTTTCTCCACATGCTTAACAATAGTTTCTCCCATGACCAGCACCTTAACCCCACCCACCTCATTTAGAACCCCTCCTTTCCTGGTTTGCCTTAACTTCCCTGATGGTTACAGAACCTACTTCCTCCTCTCTTCTCTCCATTTCAAACCTGTTCCACCTGCATCTTCCTATTCTTTACTCTATATATCCCTTTCCTCATGCCTTGCCCCTCTTCTGTAACACTTCCCCGTTCACCATCTTCCCTCTGTTGTTCTACCTGCAGTGACTGATACTGATCCTCATCAATACTTCTCTTTAATTCACTTCCTGATGAGTACCCTTAGACCTCATTTTCCTTCCCCTTAAAACATTAGCCCATCTGTCTTCTAAAACTTCTCCCCATCCTTGCCCTCCCTCTTACCTACCTACCATATGCTGCTTATTTGTTGTGGGAGACCTACCTTCATTTTTGTTCTCTTTTAAAAGCCTAGTTTTACCGGGCAATTTGTCCGTGCGGTCAGGGGCACACGGCTTTGAGCCTGCATCCGGGAGATAGTGGGTTCGAATCCCACTGTCGGCAGCCCAGAAGATGGTTTTCCGTGGTTTCCCATTTTCACACCAGGCAAATGCCGGGGCTGTTCCTTAATTAAGGCCACGGCCGCTTCCTTCCAACTCCTAGGCCTTTCCTATCCCATCGTCGCATAAGACCTATCTGTGTCGCTGCGACATAAAGCAACTAGCAAAAGCCTAGTTATCTCCCTCATACTTGTACTTCTTCCCTCATGTTGCTTAATGCTCGCTTACACCCACAGTCCATAGACTTCTTTCCTCAGCTGTTCAATCTTCTTCACAGAAATATGAAATGTCGACGGAAATAAAATAGCCTATTGTATGAATAAAAATATGTCAGAGGAAGGAAAATACTGTGTACTGCATAAAGATTTCTTGACAATAGAGCAAGCAAAATACTAACTGATTAAATAACTATACTAGAATTATTCTACTTAGGCATGTCCTAATTATAAAATAACAGTTTCTATAGAAATGTTGATTAAGTGGAAAAATACATGGTATTGAGTAGGTGGTAAACTTATATAAACACTGAATACATAGACAGATTTTTATTATTGTTATCCACGAACCTGCTATGCTGGTGTAGCAGGGGGAGAGGTGATACTCCCACTCCGGCGGACTTGAGGGAAATAAAATACCTCTCGTGGACCAAACACACTACCCCGTGTGGGTGGGGGATGCAGACGAATAATACACCCACGGTATCCCCTGCCTGTCGTGAGAGGCGAATAAAAGGGGTGACCAAGGGATGATTGAATTTGAACCATGAAACTACTTTTGATTCGTACCATCATGCGGGGAACACCATGGGTTGCCTGTACATGCGAGTAGTACCACTAAATTAGGTACGTGATTAGTAGCAGTAAAGAGGCTGGCCCAGGGGTTTCCAGTACCCGTGCGTTGTACCCATTTGAGCAACACCGCGGGTCTTGGCGTAGCCTGTGAGTCGTACCGCTATATGAGCGGCACCGTGGGTCTGCATTGCCTGTGATTAGTACCCACTATGTGAGGAACACCACGGGATAGTGCGAGTCCCTTATTGGTTTGCGTTGGCTATGAGTGGTGCCATTGTGTGAGAAACACCATAGGTCTGATAGGTCTGCGTTCCCTGTACGAAGTGCAATACTTGTGAGTAGTACCATCTTGTGTGGAACACCGTGAGTCTTTGCTACTTTTGATTAGTACCCCAAAATGACAAATACCATGGTTCTACTTTACTCGCGACATGTACCATTCTGTGGGGCCTTAGTGACATCAAGCATCATTGTGCTTTATAAGTGGTCCCTTGGTCAGTAATACTATTATTTATGATCTTTTTTTGAGTCTGATACACTGTTTTTTGTTTGTTTTTTGTTGGTTTTATGTCCATCCATTCATTCTTCATGACATTTTTTATTTTATTTTGGTCAGTGGATGAATTTGAACTTTTTGTTATTTCATTTCGTACGAAAGGGGCCAATGACCTCGATGTTAGGCCCCTTTAAACAACAAGCATCATCATCATCATTATTGTTATCATTATCACTACGTGCAAATAGAAATGCAAACTGATGTATAGAAATGGAAACTGATGTTAAATATAGAAATATCGAAAGGACTATACAACTATTACACAATAAAACTAAATATTTAGGCAGATTTATTTTATTTTAACCTACTACGCTTTAATAGAAATAAAAACTGAAAACTGTTAATACCAATATGCCAGCAGTGTTCTCCCCAGAAATTTTCATCAGCTGGGTGGCAGGAATGAGTAGCCGGGCGGGGAATACTGTGTAAAAGAATGAATAATAAAATTTCAATTTACCCCCCTCAGGGCATTAACAATAATATTAATGCCAAAGTTGAATTATTTCAGTGTTATTATCAAGAGCAACACATAAAGGAGTATTTTCAACTTCTAGTGTTCTACTGCTCGTTCACTCATGTAACACCGGGGCTTAACCACTCGGATGCTGTTGAGTGCCATACAGGTTTGTGACGTCGGGCGGAATTGCTAGAGTACTCGCATGCAATTCCACACGAATCCAGACACCATTCATGTACTACACTACGCAATAATCAATCTAAACATTGAAACTCCAACGTAATTGATGCAATTATGCTGAGAATAACGAAGATTTATAATTTAAATAAACAGTTATACAGTATTAACATTTTCACTCGGAACACCTCATGACTCAAATATATATTAATATTATGTAAGTAGCACATATCTAGGTTATGTTAACCGGGCGGTGTGTAAAAACGGCAGGGCAGTGCGCATATTAAAATGGTCCTAGGGAGAACACTGGGCAAGCAAGATACTATCTAATAAAATAACCACTGCAATTCTAAACTGCACATAGGTTTATCCTAATTATAACAGGTAAACTGAAAAAAGAAAAAAAAAAAAAAAAAAAAAACTGAAGTTAAAGCTACATACTTGATACTTAAACATTCTCCTTATACCTACATGCTAAGAGAAATTAAAATTGCCCTTAATTGCTGAAATATCAATAGTACAAGGGAAGACGCCTAAAACAGTGACTTAATTTTGGCAGATACTCGAATTGCACATATCTAATTATATTAATCGGCTTATTTACACAATGTATGTCAGCAGCAGAATATTTGAGTTGGCAGAGCAGCAATAATAATTATTATCAACAATGAAATACTCTTAATTATGTTGTCAGCAAAATACCTTATATTCTCTTGAAATCTTATTTTCTTTGAATTTACATTGCCACTGGTATTGTATTGGTTATTTACAGAAATTGTTTTGTTTGTGATAGCTGCAACAGAGTGCTATTTGAAATATTGTTTCTAGTATGGTACTTACATGTATGTGAAATGTAAAATTGCAGAAGGTATAACTCCATATAATAAACTATCTTTAACTCTTTATAAGTATCAGTAGTATAAATCACGGGACGCACGGCTCCCAGGGGCCCGCTCCTCCTCCCGTGGGAGATTTGAATTTGTAAACAAAGCCACGTGCTTTTTGACAGCTTTCATCGACAACAACGCATCGCTAACCTCACTGCTGCAATCTTGACGGGCCTAAACCTCAGTGCTGCCAACTAAACATTACTAGTGCGAGATTTGAATGGGTAAACAAAGCCACGTGCTTTTTGACAGCTATCATCAACAACAACGCATCGCTAACCTCAGTGCTACCAACTAAACCTTACTTGCGCGAGATTTGAATTGGTAAACAAATCCACGTGCTTTTTTGACAGCTGTCATCTGCCAACTTTAATCAAGAGAGCACCGTGTTGCACTCTTTAGCTACTTACCTTTGAAATGTGGTGGCGGATAATTTGAAAAATGCTTTTTGACAGCAGCCGTCTTTAATCAACAGAGCACCGTGCTGCACTCTTTAGCTACTTCCGTCAGCTGTCATCCACAATCTTGCATCGCAAACCTCAGTGATGCACCCTTTAGCTACTTACCTTTGAAATGTGGTGAAGGGCAATTTTAAAAATTCTATTTGACAGCAGCCATCTTTAATCAACAGAGCATCGTGCTGCCCTCTTTAGCTACATACCTTTGAAATGTAGTGGTGGGTAATTTATATTCGATGTGCTTTTTTGACAGATGTCAGACGCCATCTTGCATCGCAAACCTTAGTGCTGCACTCTTTACGACACTGCTGGTAATTAAAAAATTTGTGTCAGCTGCCATCCACCATCTTGTATCGCAATCCTCAGTGCTGCACTCTTTAGCTACTTACCTTTGAAAAGTGGTGGCGGTAATTTCAACGTGCTTTACAAACCCACGTGCTTTTTTTTTTACAGCAGCCATCTTTAATCAACAGAGCATCGTGCAGCCCTCTTTAGCTCTCTTGTTTGGAAATAAACCCATGTGATTTTTTGACAAGCAGCCATCTTTAATCAACAGAGCATTGTGCTGGCCTCTTTAGCTACTTACATTTGAAGCGGGCAATTTAAAAAATTCTATTTGAAAAGCTACCAGCTTTAATCAACAGAGCACCGTGCTGCTATCTTTATCGTAGTAGTGGGTAATTTCTACATAACAGCTGTCATCCGCCATCTTGCATCGCTAACCTTAGTGCTGCCCTCTTTAGCCACTTACCTTTGAGGCGGCAATTTGAAAAATTCCATGTGCTCTTGTTTGGAAACAAACCTACGTGCTTTTTTGACAGCTATCATCTGCCATCTTTAATCACCAGAGCACTGTGCTGCTATCTTTATCGCAGTAGCAGGCAATTCCATCAGCTGTCATCTGCCATCTTGCATCGCTTACCTCAGTGCTGCTATCTTTATGGTACTAAACCTTATCGTTGTGGTAGTGGGAAATTTAAAATCTACATGCGTTTTTGACAGCTGTCATCCACCATCTTTAATCATGAGATCACCGTGCTGCTATTTTGCGGGTAATTCCGTCCGCTATCATCCGCCATCTTTAATCAACAAAGCACCGTGCTGCTATCTTTAGCTACATACATTTAACATGTGGTGGTGGATAATTTGAAAGAAACTTCCGTTAGGTATCATCCGCCATCTTTAATCAACAGAGCATTGTGCTGCTATCTATTGCTACATACATTTAACATGTGGCGGCGGCAATTTGAAATTCTATCCAGATGCCATTTTTAATCATCAGAACACCCTGCTGCTATCTTAGCTACTACCTTTGAATTGTGGTGACGGATAATTTAAAATTCCGTTAGCTATCATCAACTTTAATGCATTTGCGAACCTAACCTCTCATCTACCAACTTGAAGGAGGCCATACAACAAGATGCCCCTCCCGACGCTAATTACTACTTAGAGATTACTACACAAGATGGCGGTGGCTGTTATGGCTACCTCCTCTACCATCTCCTCCTCCTCCTCCCCTAGCTCCTCCACCACCTCTGTCAAAGTCTACACATGCACATGTTATTGCTGCACACTCTTGGCTTCAAGAAACAAGACTAAAATCGATGTTGTTAACTTCAACATGTGATTAGAACATTGATGTGTTCAGATCACTAAACAAGTGATCAAGACCAGATCCGAACACGGTACAACATATGTTTAGAACATGTCAGGGGATACCTTTGTTCTAAGAAGATCAGATTGAAACATAACAAGACTAGAATCGATGCCGTTAACTTCAACATGTGATTAGAACATTGATTGATGTGTTCAAAACACTAAATAAGTGATCAAGACTAGAATCGAACACGGTACAACATGTGTTTAGAACATGCCAGGGGATACCTTTGATCTAAGAAACTCAGATTGAAACATAACAAGACTAGAATCTATGTTGATAACTTCGACATGTGATTAGAACATCAAATCAGATTGAAACATAACAAGACTAGAATCGAACACTGTACTCGATGTTGTTAACTTCAACATGTGATCAGAACATTAATTGATGTGTTCAAGACACTAAATAGGTGATCAAGACTAGAATCGAACACTGTACTCGATACAACATGTGTTTAGAACATGTCAGGGGATACCTTTGTTCTAACAAGATCAGATTACAATAGAAGTGATTAAGAATAGAATCGAACACTGTACTCGATACAACATATGATTAGAACATCGATTGATGTGTTTACAACATGTCTGGGGGATACCTTCGTTCTAAGAGAAAAAAAGACTAGAATTCTGAACAGCTTGCGTAAGATAGCGATTGTTATAACCTCCTTTTCATCTTCCTGCTCTGTCAAGGCATAGTTTTATCGAACATACAACGCGATCTTATGCATATCACGTAGCTAATTCGCTCAGTAAACGATATGTATACCGAGCTCGATAGCTGCAGTCGCTTAAGTGGGGCCGGTATCCAGTATTCGGGAGATAGTGGGTTCGAACCCCACTGTCGGCAGCCTTGAAGATGGTTTTCCGTGGTTTCCCCATTTTCACACCAGGCAAATGCTGGGGTTGTACCTTAAGGCCACGTCCGCTTCCTTCCCATTCCTAGGCCTTTCCTATCCCATCGTCATCATAAGACCTATGTGTGTCGGTACGACGTAAAACAAATTGCAAAAAAAATACAATATATAACTTCAGTGATTTTACCTAGTGCGAAAATCAAAACACACTGTACACATGCTGTGTAGTTAACTCGCTCAGTAAACGATATAGCAACACTTCAATGATTTGCCAGTACGAAAATAATAAACACACTGTGCACATAACGCGTAGCTAACTCGCTCAGTAAACGATATAGCAACACTTCAATAATTTGCCTAGTACGAAAATCAAAAACATTCTGTGCACATATCGCGTAGCTAACTCGCTCAGTAAACGATATACAAATCAAAAACATACTGCGTAGCTAACTCGCTCTCCGCACTGCTAAGGCGCTTAGTAATTGCAAATACACTGATATGTCATGCGAAAATCAAGAAAGCACACTGCGTAGCCAACTCGCTCGGTCACACTGCAAATACATCACAACACGACTAGAACACTGATATACGTTACTCTTTTTTTCGAAACACACACACGGATAAGAATGTTGCGAGATACTTACATGTTTAAAACATGGGGGGACGAAAAATCATAAATTATTCGTACGCATGTTATCTCCTCCAAGTTGTAAGACGAAATGGACTCAATACTGTGAGTTTCTGCTATGCCTGGGGAACGGAAGTGGCATGTTATCTAAGCAAAAAATACGCATGACCTTCACGCAAGTCAGACACAATGATGGATACCGCGATTCAAATCGTAGCAACTTATGCCGTCAGGAAGGGCATCCGGCCAGATCCTTATACACGTTGTCAGGAAGACTAATGATCGCTCTGGAAAGGGCTAGCAGCGGCTAGTTAGCCCGCCTAGCATTTGCTATCTTCAGAGCTGCCGACAGTAGGGGTTCGAAACTGCTATCTCCTGAAGTAGCGAGAATGATTGCGGGTACAAGATGTTGATGGTGATTCATCTGTCGGATGGAGGCGTTAAGCTTTGTGCAGGCTCTTTCGACAGGAGTAGGCTATGTGCCGGCACCGGGTTTTACTAGGACATCCAGTTATAAAACCCGCTACAACAGATTTGTCTTACTTCATATTGCGTATACTGTAATTTAAAATCCTAGTCCTTTAACGTTAGGAAGTGCAACCGACCGTAAAACCATGGTTTACGATGTAAGACACTAGATACTGCGATTTAAAATCTTGGTTCTTGCGTCAAGAAAATCATCCAGCTGTAAAACAGATTTTTGCGACTTAAAATCATAGTTTATGCGTCAAGAAGGGAATCTAGCCTTTAAACAATTGTTCGTGATGTGAGACGCAAGATACTGCAATTTAAAAACATATTTCTCGCATCAGAAAGTGCTCCCGGCTTAAAACAAATTCTTGCGACTTAAAATCTTGGTTCTCGTGTTAAAAAGGGCATCTGGTTGTAAAAGAGATTTTTACGACTTAAAATCCTAGTTCTTTACGCCATGAAGAGGATCTAGCTGTAAAACAATGGTTCGTGATATGAGACACAAGATACTGCAATTTAAAATCTTATTTCTTGCGTCAGGTAGGGCAACCAGTCGTAAAACAATGGTTCGTGGTGTAAGACACTAGATATTGTGATTTAAAATCTTAGTTCTTGCACCAAAAAGAGCATCCAGCTGTAAAACCCCGATTCTTACGTTAAAAAGGGTATCTAGTTGTAAAACAGATTCTTGATCCCGGTCCTTTGACGTCAAGAAGGGTAACCAGCCGTAAAACAATGGCTTTTGATGTAAGACGCTAGATACTGCGATTTAAAATCTTAGTTTTGCGCCAAGAAGAGCATCCAGCTGTAAAACCCCGATTCTCGTGTTAAACAGGGTATTTGGTTGTAAAACAGATTCCTGATCCCGGTTCTTTGACGTGAGGAAGGACAACCAGTTGTAAAACAATGGTTCGTGATGTAAGACACTAGATACTGCGATTTAAAATCATAGTTCTCGCGCCAAGAAAAGCATCCAGCTGTAAAACCCCGATTCTCGTGTTAAAGAGGGTATTTGGTTGTAAAACGGATTCCTGATCCCGGTTCTTTGACGTCAGGAAGGGCAATCAGTTGTAAAACAATGGTTCATGATGTAAGACACTGGATACTGCGATTTAAAATCTTAATTCCTACGTCAAAAAGCATCCAGCTGTAAAACCCCGATTCTCGCGTTAAAAGGGCATCTGGTTGTAAAACATATTCTTCATCCCGGTCCTTTGACGTCAGGAAGGGCAGCCAGTCGTAAAACAAAGGTTCGTGATGTAAGACACTAGATACTGCGATTTAAAATCTTAGTTCTTGCACCAAGAAGATCATCGAGCTGTAAAACCCCGATTCTCACGTTAAGAAAGGTATCTGGTTGTAAAACAGATTCTTGATCCCGGTCCTTTGACGTCAGGAAGAGTAACCGGCCGTAAAACAATGGTGTATGATGTAAGACGCTAGCTACTGCTATTTAAAATCCTAGTTTTGCGACAGGAAGGGCAACCAGTCGTAGAACAATGGTTCGTGATGTAAGACACTAGATACTGCGATTTAAAATCTTAGTTCTTGCACCAAGAAGAGCATCCAGCTGTAAAACCCGATTCTCACGTTAAGAAGGGTATCTGGTTGCAAAACAGATTCTTGATCCCTGTCCTTTGACGTCAGGAAGGGCAACCGGTCGTAAAGTAGTGGTGTATGATGTAAGAGGCTGGATACTGCTATTTAAAATCCTAGAAGGGTATCCGGCTCTAAAACAGATTCTTGCGATTTAAAATCTTTGCATCAAGAAGGGCAACCGGCCGTAAAACGGATTCTTGTGATTTAAAATCTTGCGTCAAGAAGGGCAACCGGCTGTAAAACAGATTTTAATCCCGGTCCTGTTACGTTAGGAACCGCATCCGGCTGCAAAACAGGGCTAGGAGCTCCTAACATGTACAGTGTAGTTCGGGTGTTAAAGCTTTAGGAGCAGGCTATGTTCTCGCACCGTGTTACATCTTTTGTTGTTAACATAGCAGGTGCGATCTTTGCTCCACATAACAAGTACAGCTGCTTAGGTAGGGTACTAGCTCTAACTAAAAGAACACTGTCTTTGAAGTTGTATCTGTGTATGTTACAGAGTCAGTCAGAGCGAGGTAAGGAATGCATGCGTTGAATGAAATTGTACACTAGTCTTCCGGCTGTAGTAACCTTCAGCAATCGGCGAGGACACTGTGCGTATGATAAGACACTTGTAACTCAAAGAGCATTTTCTTGGCCGTGTAAGTAATTCCTTCTAGCATTTAGCTGGTGTAAGTTCCTAAGATAAAATATTATGATTGTACGGAGAGAGTAAAACCTAGTGCCAGCACATAGTCTACTCCTATCGTATAGCATTAAGAAGCCTGCACGGTGCCGGCACATAGGCTACTCCTGTCGAAGGGGCCTGCGCAAGGCTTAACGTCCCTATCCGACAGATAAATCACCATCAACAGCGTTATATGCCCTTACTCCTATAGTTTTTAATGCTGGCTTTTGGCACACCCTCTAGTTATTCGAAATTGTATACTACTATCTGCCTGAGAATGTAATATACGACAGTAGGGAGAGGGTAAATCCCGGTGCCGGCATTTAGCCTACTCCTGTCGAAAGAGCCTGCACAAGGCTTAACGCCTCCATCCGACAGATGAATCACCATCAACATCTTGTACCCGCAATCATTCATGCTGCTTCAGGAAATAGCGGGTTCGAACCCCTACTGTCGGCAGCTCTGAAGATAGCAATTGCTAGGCGGGGTAGCTAGCCGCTGCTAGCCCTTTTTTACGCGATCGTCAGTCTCCCTGACAACGTGTATAAGGATCTGGCCGGGTGCCCTTCCTGACAGCATAAGTTGCTACGATTTGAATCGCGGTATCCATTGTTGTGTTTGACTTACGTGTAGGTCATGCGTATTTTTTGCTGAGATAACATGCCACTTCCGTTCGCCAGCCATAGCAGAAACTCACAGAACTGAGTCCATTTTGTCTTACAACTTGGAGAAGGTAACATGCGTACGAATAATTTATGATTTTTCATCCCCCATGTTTTAAACATGTAAGTATGTAGTTTCTCGCAACATTCTTATCCGTGTGTGTGTTTCGAAAAAAAGAGTAACGTATATCAGTGTTCTAGTCGTGTTGTGATGTATTTGCAGTGTGACCGAGCGAGTTGGCTACCCAGTGTGCTTTCTTGATTTTCGCATGACATGTATCAGTGTATTTGCAATTACTAAGCGTCTTAGCAGTGCAGTGAGCGAGTTAGCTACGCAGTATGGTTTTTTATTTGTATATCGCTTACTGAGAGAGTTAGCTACGCGATATGTCCATAGTGTGTTTTTGATCTTCGTACTAGGCAAATTATTGAAGTGTTGCTATATCGTTTACTAAGCGAGTTAGCTACGCAGTATGGTTTTCTGATTTTCGTACTAGGCAAATCATTTGAAGTGTTGCTATATCGTTTACTGAGCGAGTTAGCTACGCAGTATGTGTACAGCGTTTTTTATTTTCGCACTAGGTAAAATCACTGAAGTTATATATCGTTTACTGAGCGAGTTAGCTACGTCATATGCATAAGATCGCGTTGTATGTTCGATAAAGCTATGCCTTGACAGAGCAGGAGGAGGAAAAGAGGTTATAACAATCGCTATCTTACGCAAGCTGTTCAGAATTCTAGTCTTTTTTTCTCTTAGAATGAAAGTATACCCCAGACATGTTGTAAACACATCAATCGATGTTCTAATCATATGTTGTATCGAGTACAGTGTTCGATTCTATTCTGAATCACTTCTTTTGTAATCTGATCTCCTTAGAACAAAGGTATCCCTGACATGTTCTAAACACATGTTGTATCGAGTACAGTGTTCGATTCTAGTCTTGATCACTTATTTAGTGTTTTGAACACATCAATTAATGTTCTGATCACATGTTGAGGTTAACAACATCGAGTGCACTGTTCGATTCTAGTCTTATGTTTCAATCTGATTTAATGTTCTAATCACATGTTAATGTTAACAGCATCGATTCTAGTCTTGTTATGTTTCAACCTGATCTTCTTAGAACAAAGGTATCCCCTGACATGTTCTAAACACATGTTGTACAGTGTTCGGTTCTAGTCTTGATCACTTGTTTAGTGATGTGAACATATCAGTCAATGTTCTAATCACATGTTAAAGTTAACAGCATCGATTCTAGTCTTGTTATGTTTCAATCTGATCTTCTTAGAACAAAGGTATCCTCTGACATGTTCTTTTTTTTTGCTAGGGGCTTTACGTCGCACCGACACAGATAGGTCTTATGGCGACGATGGGATAGGAAAGGCCTAGGAGTTGGAAGGAAGCGGCCGTGGCCTTAATTAAGGTACAGCCCCAGCATTTGCCTAGTGTGAAAATGGGAAACCACGGAAAACCATTTTCAGGGCTGCCGATAGTGGGATTCGAACCTACTATCTCCCGGATGCAAGCTCACAGCCGCGCGCCTCTACGCGCACGGCCAACTCGCCCGGTCTGACATGTTCTAAACACATGTTGTACCGTGTTCGGTTCTAGTCATGATCACTTGTTTAGTGATCTGAACACATCAATGAATGATCTAATCACATGTTGAAGTTAACAACATCGATTTTAGTCTTGATATGTTTCCTTTGTAATCCACAAGTCTAAACTTGCACAATGATGTTATCGCTGCAGACTCTTGCCTTCACGATGCGCGTTCGATAAAGCTATGCCTTGACAGAGGTGGCGGAGGAGCTAGGGGAGGAGGGAGAGGAGGTGGTAGAGGAGGTAGCCATAACAGCCACCGCCATCTTGTGTAGTAACCTCTAAGTAGTAATTAGCGTCGGGAGGGGCATCTTGTTGTATGGCCTCCTTCAAGATGGTAGACGAGAGGTTAGGTTCGCAAATGCATTAAAGTTGATGATAGCTAATGGAATTTCAAATTATCCGTCACTACAATTCAGAGGTAGTAGCTAAGATAGCAGTAGGGTGCTCTGTTGATTAAAGATGGCATCTGGATTAAATTTCAAATTGCCGCCACCACATGTTAAGTGTATGTAGCTATAGATAGCAGCACGATGCTCTGTTGATTAAAGATGGCAGATGATAACTAACAGAAGTTTTTCAAATTATCTGCCACCACATGTTAAATGTATGTAGCTAATGATAGCAGCACGATGCTTTGTTGGTTAATGATGGCGGATGGAATTGCCCGCAAGATAGCAGCACGGTGCTCTCATGATTAAAGATAGTGGATGACAGCTGTCAAAAACGCATGTAGATTTTAAATTTCCCACTACCACAACGATAAGGTTTAGTATCGTAAAGATAGCAGCACTGAGGTAAGCGATGCAAGATGGCGGATAACAGCTGACGGAACTGCCTGCTCTTACGATAAAGATAGCAGCACAGTGCTTTGTTGATTAAAGATGGCGGATGACAGCTGTCAAAAAAGCACGTAGGTTAGTTTCCAAACAAGAGCACGTGGAATTTTTCAAATTGCCGCCTCAAAGGTAAGTAGCTAAAGAGGGCAGCACTAAGGTTAGCGATGCAAGATGGCGGATGACAGCTGTTACGTAGAAATTACCCACTACTACGATAAAGATAGCAGCACAGTGCTCTGTTCATTAAAGATAGCAGCCTGTCAAATAGAATTTTTTAAAATTGTCTGCCTCACAGGTAAGTAGATAAAGATGGCAGCACGATGCTCTGTTGATTAAAGATGGCTGCTTGTCAAAACATCACGCGGGTTTGTTTCCAAACAAGAGAGCTAAGGTGGGCAGCACGATGCTTTCTTGATTTAAGATGGCTGCTTAAAAAAAAAAGCACTTGGGTTTGTAAAGCACGTTGAAATTACCGCCACCACTTTTCAAAGATAAGTAGCTAAAGAGTGCAGCACTGAGGTTTGCGATACAAGATGGTGGATGACAGCTAACACAATTTTTTTAATTTCCAGCGATGTTGTAAAGAGTGCAGCACTAAGATTTGCAATGCAAGATGGCGGGTGACATCTGTCAAAAAAGCACATGGAATTTAAATTACCCACCACCACATTTCAAAGGTATGTAGCTAAAGAGGGCAGCACGGTGCTCTGTTGATTAAAGATGGTGGATGACAGCTGTCAAAAAAGCACGTGGATTTGTTTACCAATTCAAATCTCGCGCAAGTAAGGTTTAGTTGGTTGCACTGCGGTTTAGGCCCGTCAAGATGGCAGCACTGAGGTTAGCAATGCGTTGTTGTCGATGATAGGTGTCAAAAAGCATGTGGCTTTGTTTACCCATTCAAATCTCGCTCTAGTAAGGTTTAGTTGGCGGCACTGAGGTTTAGGCCCGTCAAGATGGCAGCAGTGAGGTTAGCGATGCGTTGTTGTCGATGGCAGCTGTCAAAAAGCACATGGCTTTGTTTACAAATTCAAATCTCTTGCGGGAGGAGGAGCGGGCCCCTGGGAGCCCTGCGGCGGTGGTGGCCGCAGAACCCGTGATTTATACTACTAGTATCCTACCAACAAAACTGTAGATATTTAAACCAAGAAATCAAATATTAATTCCCATTTCCCCCAACCCAGATGCGAAACTAAGTAAATATTACCTACATAACCTGGAACATGTAATCTACTGAACACCAACGGAACTTCTCTCTCTCTCTCTCTCTCTCTCTCTCTCAGAAGGTGGCCATGGCTTGAATGCCAGCCATTTTTGAAAATAATAGTTGAGGAGACAAATCCTTCTAGTTTAGATTCCATGTAAAACTGGCTCCAAGCATTTCTTTTCTTCTAAGTGTTGAGATTGAAGAGTTTTATTTACTGTATTTATGACCTTTCCCTCTCTTGTTTTGATTTATAGTTTGTTATTGAATGACTGTTTCAGATCCTCTAGAAGATGCAGCTACAACCTATATTACTGTCCCTCTTCATTTCTTACATGATGGGTCTCTTCTTGAAACAGGCTCTTCTTCACATAACTTAATACTGAAGAATATTGCAGGTAGCACTGTGTTACTTGGTGGATCTAGTCAAGTAAGTAAAAACTCACAGTAATAATGTTCTTGAGGTGATCTAATAAGAAACGGAACAAATATATTTGAATGCACACATTTGCAGAAATAACATGTAAAAATAATTTAAATATGCACCACAAAGGAGCCTTCGCTGAGATGCACTTGCGATAGAAGGCACTCGGCTCAAACAGGAATTTGTTCATAAACTGTGCGGTGGTCCCGTCTCATTTATTTCAAACAAGCTTACGGAGACATTTGACTTAGGGCCGGTTCTACCATCTGCTGGTAAAGAGGCTGGCAGCTGCCCGGGAGGTAATCCACCTGGGGGTGTAAATCAGCTGGTACTTTGCCTTGCATGCAACCACCTCCGTGCAAGCGCTGGGTAGCTACCTGGAGCTAGACACCGATATACGTCGTTTTCAGCGACTTCTCGCTTTCGAGTGTGGTCCTATCTATCGTCCGATGTATGAAGCTCATTTCGATTGTCTTATTTTCCTGTGCTTGCATCTGTTGATTATCACCAAAAAGCCTAATAAGGGGAGTCGTAAGAGTTATGGACAACGATTTATGTCAAGCTTTCATGATTTTAATCTATGAGCTTCAAAATCAATACCTAATTGCAATTAAAATCTCGAGATTACATTTTCTTACGCCAGTTATAACCTGTCATGTAAGGCAGCGTTTTTGGAAAGTATTCTCGTAGTAGATTGATCAAGTCGCTCACTCCGTAATAGAAGGTACGTAGGTTTTCATCATCTTTCTAATTTACATTTAAAAATCTATTTTCGTTCCCTGCCGTTGTTCTTAACTCTTTTTTACGCGCTTCCATATACGTATATACACCCACATCTTCCTTACGGACTTATTGCCTTTGAGCATTCTATCTGCAGGCTTCTGTGAATTGATTAAGTATCTCCACGATGCTCTATTGGCAACTAGTTCTGTGACGTCGTTTAGTTCCACATGTTTCCATTTATTGATAATGCTTTTCATTCTAATGTTTAACTTTATGAAAATAAAGTTGGAAGGTACTGTTAAAAAACTAATCTGGGTAAATATCCATCCATTCATAGGAAGAGGAATTCGGGAATGGAATAGTTTCCAATTTCTTCAAAATCATTTACGAGAACACTATGTAAACAACTGATAGGGAATCTGCTACCTGGGTGACAGTCCTATATGCTATATTAATCGTAACATCACCTTCTATAAGTAGCACACATATAGGCACCGTGCAGATAGATCGAAATGCTACTACTAGCGCTACATAGTGGCCCGTTCTGAAACGAGGTGAGGTGTAGTGCGAGAGTCTCAGTACAACATGCGTGACATTCGAACAAATTGCGGGTTTAAAGCGATTCAATTCGGGGATCTAAGTGAATCATCAAGCAATAAAGGAAGAAACCTTGTTGTCAGTGGCCACGTGAACGGCGTTGAAGAGTTAATTTCGAATGGTTTTGGATACATCACAGGAAAAGTCACCCGGCAAACGTCTGGCAATTTGCCGCCTTATATCGTGAAACTTGAGGTAGGCAAGGTGTAGTTAGGTAACAATTTATAAAGTTTATTTAGTAAGGATTACTTAATGCATGTTTGCTAAGTTGTACGCATTTTTATTTTGTGTTCAGGTTGACCAGAATCGTAATGTCTCTACCAGCGAATGTTCCTGTCCTGCTGGCGCCAGAGGAACTTGCAAACACGTGGCTGCGGTAGTGTATTATATAAATAATGAAAGTGTTGTTTCCAAAACAGACCATCCGCAACAATGGGGAAAACCGAGCCCGAAAACAATGTCAATAGAAAAATATAGAAAAGGCAAACTCGTAGAAGAACTGTTCGGTAAAAAGACTTTGAAGACATCTCTTCCCCCCTTCGAATTAACTGAGAATATTTTAAAACACATCCCTTGCAGTCTTCGTACAATGCTTCGAGCAGAAGCAAGTACTGAAATCGAACAATCGTGCAGGGCCGTAGTCATCTCATTGATAGGGTAGTGAATGATGTGGAGAGAGAAGAATGTGAGGAAATTGTGACACAGCTATTACATTTACAAGTCTCTAACGACGTGCGCTTGTCAGACAAATACACCTTTCGCACTGTGAGTGACGAAATGTTTTTTCCAGCAAAGTGCAGGTTGATACAGATCATATAATTAAAATCTCCCGGGACACTCTATCTCAATCAGGAAGCCCTCGATGGTTTCAAGAAAGAAAGATAAGAATATCTGCTAGCACGAAAGCACATCGGATCAAAACTAGGTGACATAACTTTGATACTTTAGCTCTCGCATTTGTAACTGAATCTCCGATTGGGGGAGCTGCTTTGAACAATCTTTTTTACGGAAGTGAAATGGAAAGTGATGCAATAGAATGCTATGGAAGTTCATTTGGTGTTCGTGTTATTCGATGTGGGTTAATAATCCACAAGAAACAACCTTGGATTTGTGCATCTCCAGATAGCATAGTTCTCGGAGGAAATGTAGCTGACAGAGTGTTAGAAGTTAAGTGTCCATCTTCGTGTAAAGATTAACCAATAGTAGATAAGTCAGGAAATGTGCGAGTACGTTATCTTTACTTTGACGAGCAAAATAACATACAGTTAAAGACAAGTCATATGTATTACACACAAATACAAATACTGATGTACATAACTGGCTTGGAAAAATGTGATCTATATGTACATAGCAAAGCAAACAGTTGACAATACCTATTTATCAGGACAATAAGTATGTCGAGGATTGTCTCACCAAATTGACAAAGTTCTATTTCAATAATTACTTGCCAAACATTAGCGGTATTCCTAATAATAATAATGGTAAAAATAATTAAGTATTTATTTGTCAATTCTTGTTTTTTGAACGTTGAACAGATCAAAATGTAAATAAAGAATATATAAAACAAACTGATGGTAGAACAATTCTTAAACTATTATTTAATTATTGGAGGTTGCAAATTTGTTAACACGCAACACATATGCACGATGTCATCCACGTGTAAAAAAAGTTCTGTTGGCAATTTTTGTAATATATTGTATATTTTAATTCTTTGAATACACCCTTTTACGTGAATTCTAACACTCGCAATATTGTAAGTACTCTCAACTTCCTCAGCTGTTAATCTCCCGTCATGTAAGAACAGTGGTGTCACGGTTACGACACCGCAGCCAGGTAAGTTAGTTCTGATGCCAGGAAATCCTTTATCAGCCACGAACTCATCGCCAGGTTGAAGGAAAGTTAATAAACCACTGTCGGTTGTTATGAATGAGTCGCTAGCTCTTCCACCGTAACATTTAGACTTAAAGGCGATCATACCACTAGGCGTGATTGCAATTGAAACTTTTGCAGTGTAGCAACTCTTGTATTGAGTATAGAAATACACTCTCTGATCTACTTGGGGAGGCTGTTTAACCCTAAATTCCGTGCAGTCAATAATGACTCGACAATTACCGTAATTTCTCTTAAATGCTGGAGGCATTGTTTCTTGAACACTTTTCTTACTAGGCCAGAATATGAAATGTTTCGTACGCAGTGTCAGTTGCATAACCACGGTCGTATAAATACGTGAAATTGTTGTCCTGTGAACACCGAACAGCACTCTCAAAGTAGAATAGGACAGTCCGGTTTTCATTTTCACTAGGAAAAACAGTAATCTGGTTTCTTTACATAATTTCGAAACGTTACAGTTTGGTAATAACGCAAGCAGCAAGGCAAAGACGTTGAAGTTCACACCTGTTAAATCACGCATTTGTGTATTGTTCCTTATGGAAACCTGGACCCTGATCGTCTTCCGTTCCACACATTTTATCACGTTTCGTAATGTCCCCTCCCAGACCGAAATTAAGTGGAATAGGACAGTGTATTTACGTCGTTTTCATTTATTGAACAAGAAAACATGAAGTCTGAACAATGAAAATCAGATGCCTCTGTTCCCACGGATGCGTCCTTGGTTATGTTACTTGGGCAAACTGTTCTCGAAAATTTTCCGTCTGATTCTTCCTTTTCTAATCGCTTGAGTTGTCTGTGAAAGTGCTGTAAGCTGGGTCGCAGCGACACATTCCTCTTCTTGTATTCATCCGGAAATATTGTCGGAACATAGGCTGGACTTAGTGGGTGTCCAGATCTTCTGTTTCCGACGAAATGTGCACTACATATTCTTGAATAAGTCGTAGGTTGCCAAAGTGATCCATCAGTGCTAAAAATTAAAACCAAAATGAAATTAAATCGAATCAATTGAACTTATTGCAAACGTGCAGTACGTATGTGTAGACCTACTTACTTCGTTCGGTTAACTATTTCTATCCATCGCCTCCTTCGGTACACTTCTATCGCTCGTTTTGGAAAACAATAAAATTGTACTTCACTTCCTGTATTTGCGTAAGTATTGGAACATCCGACAACACAACGATTGCGTTTACTTGATCTCCTTCTCTCTGCCATTTTCATCGGAGTAACTACACGCTCACTCATAACAGAACAGCTACTGCGAGTCTGGAGTCTGCCTCACTTGTTGTTCTCCGCCCGGCCGCTAGAGCGATACGCACGGTGCCTATAAAGCATGTTCCTAGTAGACATAATATTGTGATTAAATATTTCAATGAAATATATTATTAACGAAAGAACGTATGAAAAGAGGCATACAGATTAATACAACGTTTATAATGAAAATAAAAAAGATTTGTCAAAATGAAGACCCGAACCTGCATACCTCGTATTATGAACTGAGCGCGTTAGCCATTACACTACGAGGAAGCTTGTGCTAATTGGGATACATACACTAAGTTATATCTGGTGTCTGAAAACTGAAAAAGTAGAAAATTAAATCTCATTTGAAATGATTTCCAAATAGGTTTTGGTTTTATATACTTTTAGACTTTCTTTTCGAAAGCTTGACGTATAAAATGTGTTCCCTAGGCTACCAATGCGATAGGCTGGTGTGACCGTTGCAACTCAAGGGAAGCATTAATGTTCAAAATCCTGCAGTACAGTGTCGATCACTGTTACGGTATAATGCTTTTTTCGGTATTGTAAGCTAATTTGAGTTGTATGTCACCAGAAATACAGCTAATAATGTTCAGCTCTCAAAACTTGCCCGGCAGGTAAAGTCTTATCGGGCCCTCGAAGTGGCTGATAAATTACGCGCCGCGTAACTACGATTTATGCTGCCGATAGCGCTACCTGGGTGTGGTCGAACTGAAACATAATTTTACGCAGTTACGCGCTACTTTACCAGTAGGTAGTAGAATCGGCCCTTAGTACTGCTTGGTTTGTCCATAACAGCGCTTGTAGTTTTGGAGGAAGGGGAGGGGGAGTTGAAACTAAAGATGAGAGGAAAGTATTAAGAGGTGTGAAAAACACAAGAGAACAAATATGAAAACCTTTTCCACTGGGGCTTATAAAATAACAACCATGCACTGAAAGGTGTGAAAAGATACTAGACAAACCTTTGCATGGGGGCCCATAAAATTACCAGAGTATTATTGCATATCACACTCTTTCTAAAACAAATGTTAGTAGAAGCCTTTTATTGCAGAATAGTGGGTTATTAAACATTATTATCTGGTCACACTCTAAGACAATGAATTGAAGGTTCACTCGACCATGTACAACTGCATGGTGCGAGGATTGACTTTGGCCGCCATTTTGAACAAAACTTTGACCAACTCGAGTGACTGAGTCGCAACTTGAAAGTGCGAGTTTCAACATTCGCGCCACCTCTGCGCGCTTAAAGCTGAGGATGCCAGTCCACTTTCTGACAGATGTTAATTTTGTCTTCATTACTAAGGAATTTCATGACTATTATCGATATCCATAACTGGGCTGCTACCCTTCACTGTACCACTCAGTGCAAAATACATTTTTAACTTCTGAATGGAATGCAAAATACAAGTTCAAACAGGCTCACTGTGCTAATGAGCAATCTTGCTGCTAACCGGGAAGCAAAACTTAACATTCCTGAGGCTAACGGTTTGCTGCCCGAAGATGTAACTTATGCTGTGAAGAAATAAAATTCAGGAAACTCAATCGTCAGAAGTTACCAGTGTTTCGCCCAGAGTGCGGCATGGGCTCATCAGTTGGATACCGCACCTTTTCCAAGACACTGGCCGGCTAGCACGCCGGTAGCGACACCACTGCAAGCCATACATGTGATAAGCACAATGCAGTGCCAACGTACTAGGGGAGAATTGCATCTCCACTTGCTACATTGCCCTCCCGGGCTAGCATGACCAAAATATGACTTCCGATTGAGATAGCTAGAAATAAAATTCAGGAAACTCAGTCGTCAAAAGTTACCATTGTCTTGGAAAAGGTGCGGTATCCAACTGATGAAGAAGTGATCTCATGATGCTCCCAACCAGCACGTCTAAGAAGTACATTCATACATTATACTCTGACAGTTGTAAATCATTAGAGAGAATTCCTGTATCACTCTTGTCCTGGTATTCCATCTGGCATACATTTTGCAGTAACATAGAAGTTCAGAAACCTAAGACTGATCCTTGTACAGGGGCTTTTTTATGGCCTGCTCCGTGTGTCAGGAGAACACACACGGAAGGTGATAGCGCGGCTGGGTGACTCATTTGCCGAGAGATATATTGCTTCATGACCAGCTAAAATGATCTAATGCAGTACGGTAGTGATAACCATTGCTTCACACACAGCAATAGTTCAGTTCATCTGTGGCATTGGTAGCGTGTTCAGTGTGTTCGCTTTAAAATAGCGTAGTTTCTGTAGGAATACTAATCGTGTGTTTAACGAGTGATGTATATAGTAGAACAGCATGTATTCATTGTGTTGTGCTATGCAAAGCATTGTTCTTATACAGAATGCCGCTTTTGATTCATTCGCAAATTTCCTGGAATCCTCCCTCCCCATAGGAGTACGGTACGTAGATTAGTAAAGGAGTTCTGCACCACCCATTCTTAACAAGAAATCATGCAGGAGATGAACCGTTTTAACAGAGGAAAAGCTTGATGAAATAGGAGCTCTCTTGGAAAGAACTCCAACAAAATCCCTGTCACGTCTCGCCGTACAAGCTAATGTGTCATTATCTTCTGCCCACAAAGCAACAAAACTGTTAAAAGCAAAACCGTACAAACCCACCCCTGCCCAATATTTAAGAGGACCTGACAGTTTCGCTAGGGTTCGGTATTGTAACTGGTTGCTTCAGTCAGTTCACAATGGGTATGTTGACCCAGAACTTTTATTTTATAGTGATGAAGCATGGCTACACTTAAGTGGCTATGTAAATAGTCAAAGCAATCGCCACTGGTGTGCAGAAAATCCCCACCAGCTGCATGTCCGTCCACTTCATGATGTAAAAATAGGAGTTTGGTGCACAATAAGTGCTTGCAGATTTGTAGGATCTATATAAATGCTGATCGATATATAGACCTCATTCTCAGACCATTCTTTCAAGAGCTGACGGAAGAAGAAAGGAGTAATGGTTATTTTATGCAAGATAATGCAACAGCATACACTGTTAATCGGTCTATGGAGGTAATACGGGAAGTTTTCGAAGATTGTGTGGTTAATTATTGCCCTAGATCTCCTGATTTAAATCCCTGTGATTAATACCTGTGGGGGATGCTGAAGGGAAAAAGTGTATGTGAACAATCCTCACACAAGAGAACATTACACAAGTTATTTCGAACATCGTACAAGCTGAGATTCGTTGAGTGTCTGCAAACCTATTTACGAGGTGTCAGGCATGTTTGACAGCTGAGGGACAACATTTTGAACATCAAATGTAATTCACTAGAAATGGATATCTATAAGTGTGAATTGCCATGAGTAGTGGGGAGGAAAATTGCGCATTATACCGGCTAGCGACCGAGTGTCATTGCGCCAGCCGTGCCGTGCTTTGAGTGGTGCTGCCGAGCATGATAAAGAAAAGACCCTGTATGACGTGTAGAAGCAATCAAACTGTAATCGGGAAACTGTCAATTATGGATGAGGAGGAAAAAAGATTAATCTGGTGGAGAAGGCCATACAATATCTTAATCATGTCCAAGCAGAGTGGACTGCTTATAAAGACACCATAGAAAATTGTAGAAAAGGGATTTAGACAACTGGAAACGCCTTTGTATCTTGGGCCACATAGCTGTAACACATACAAAGGCACAATGCATTATAGTTTTGATTTTGCCCAACAGGTGCACTTACCATACGATCCACAAGAAGTTGGACCCACTTTCTTTCTTACAGGCTACAAAGTGAGTCTCTTTGGTGTAGCGTGTGAACCACTTAACAAATTTGTTTTGTACAGTATTCCAGAAGCTTGTATTGCGGGTGAAGGAGTAAATACTGTCTTATCCCTTGTACATCAATTGTAGGAACATTTTTCATTAGGTGAGAGGAGCATTTAGAATTCCATGCTGATAACTGTGTTTGGCAAAATAGAAATGTCTTAATGAGGTACCTCATGTGGTGAGTTATGACAGGAAAGAACATCAGTTGCAAAGTTGCCAGTGGGATACACAAAATTATTACCCGATTTGTATTTTGCTTGTTTCAAGAGAGCATTCCACTAAAAAGAAAGTACAGTAACTGAAGATATAATTAATGTCGCCCGTAAAAGTTGTCAGGTTTTAGATCTATTATTCCTGTAGCTGTTGGCACAGAATCTAGAAATGTAACAATTCCTACATATGACTGGCAAAACAAGTTCCATGCTGGAATGAGAAACATTCCACAAATAACCCAGATACATCACTTTATGTATATTGAAGAGCACCTTAGTATAGTGTTGACAAAGAAATCCTAGTTTCTGATGAAATACCCGACATCATCCTTCCAGAAGATCCACCGCCTGACTTCAGTGACCTTCCGCAAGTCATCAAACCTCAAGGACTTAGCATTGATAGACAGATGTATCTCCTTGAAGAAATTAGGCCCTTCGTATCAGAAGATAAGAAAGATATATTATCCGCACACTTTATCTTGGTGCATTTGTGTACGGGGGTGAGGAGTAAGGAGGGAGCTGTCCCGGTATTGATAGTGCTGCCTGGTGCTGCCAACTGAATGAAAATGAAATCTGAATTGAATCGAGAATATGATCGATCGATATGAAATTTCTAAACCGTCATCATCTTAAGCCAACAACTATGTCACATACACATTATATAACATTATAAAACATTTCTCGATGCGAATCTTGTTCCTAGCATGAATTCTATACTTTGGCTTTGTTGTGTAAACAACAGTACTAGTACGTAAAGTGTACGCCAGATGTCGCACAACGATGCTTAAGCGATTCATAGTTTGTGTTTCAAAGGTGGCCAGTACGAATCTCGAAGATCGCCGAGGTCGACCGATTCAGCACTAGGGTGTAAATGCACCAAGATAAAGTGTGCGGATAATACTATGTCCTGCTGTAACATCTTTCCCTGCTCCAACAACGCCACCTCCAACCACCTCATGTGAAAATCTTACGGAGCTAGCTTCTGTTTCTCCTCCTGTGCCAATAATTACACCATCATGATCTTCAAAAAGTGTAACGCCTATAAAAACAACTAAGGCTCCGAAAAAATTCTCCCCAAAGAAGAGGTCTCTACCCACCTGCAGCTACTGGGGAGAGGTAGGACATCAGGACCACGCGATGAAAGGGCATATAATATGTCAAAACGCAGGCTTCAACATGAATAGCTGATATTCCTGTCTTATGCTGGCTGTGATTAAACGATCATGAAGGTATGTGATAATTTTTGTGAAGTGCAGTAGTGTAACAATTAGTTGTCTTGAGTGACCTTCCGCGAGTCATAAAACCTCAGAGACTTAGCATCGATAGATCTCCATGAAAAAATAGACCATAAATAATATCTGTTGGTAATATTCATTTTTAAAAATCTGCATAAGAATACTGGTGAACATGAAAATGTAAATGCTAGCGTAACTTCCAAATAGTTTAGTAGTTATTTGTGTCACAAAGTAACCAAATTTTTAAACAGCTCTGCTAAAAAGTTATGAAATGTATGTTGTAACATCCATGCTAATAAAGCCTTAATTTCTTTGAGAGGCATTCAATTAAATTACATTATATTAGTTACATATTATGGAATACGACAGTACCTTTATCTCAGTACCTGACATGTGGTCCCTTTTCATATCCATGCACACATATAGAGCAATAAAATTATTTATCTATTGTTGACCCCTTCGTTACATGATGATGGACTAGTCAACCATTACCACCCAGATTTCCACACACCATCATAGTGGAGTTAGTGCATGGTGTTTCTTATTATGGATCCATTCACACTTATATGATGCATGGTATTCACAAATTTAAAATGTACATGTTGAATCATCATCAGATGAATGTGAATTTTATCCATGTTTTGTAACTATTAGTATATTGATCTTAAGTTAATTCTGGACAGCTGAAGATGGCCTAATTTGGCCAAAACATGTCCTGTAATTTTAATAAGATGTTTTTACAACTTTGAAATAGTAACTAATAAGTATTGGCTAGGTGGAACCATTATAGTAATTTTTCAATTTGTATTACATAATTGTCAATATGGATCCAAAATGAAATTTACTTCATGTGAAAAGAGGCATGCAGGTAAATACAACAGCTAATTATGAAAATAAAAACATTAGGTATAATAAGGACTCAAACCTATGTACCTTATTTTACAAAGCTTGGGGCAATCCTCATATATATCATGCTTTTATCAACATACTAAGCTAATTTAATTTGTATGTCACCAAATATACAGCTAATAAGGTTCAGCACTCAAAACTTCCCTGACAGGTAAAGCCTTATCGGACCCTCGAAGTGGCCAATAAATTACACGCCGGATAACTACAACTTTATACTGCCGATATAATTTTATGCAGAGGGCATGTTACATGCTACTTTACCCGTAGGTGGTAGAACTGGCCCTTATTTAACGTTCAGGATGTTTTAGTGTTTTGTTTTTGACTTGACTCTGTATGGCGAGGCTCACTAGTGTGACCTGTGCTCGTGAACTTGGTATTCAGAAATCTATCTCTTTGTAATGTACATTCTAATGCATGAATTCAATCGCCGATCATTTCTTTAGAATTATATTTGCCCTCATTCTCTACCGATGATGTAAACTTTATATACCGGTATTGGGCGTATTTTACCTGTAAGAACAGTTTCCACAATTATGGTTATATATGGGTATACTGTAGATATTTTGTAATAGCGGTATTTTGTCCAAATCCAAATTATTCCGGTAATCGGTCTCTGCTTTCAGGTAAGTGAAGCGTGTGTTAACATACAACAGCTTGTAACGTAGGCCTGTTACATTATTTCCCTTTGATAAGGATATATGGAGAATTTACATAATCATATTTATCTTATTTTATTTATCGTAATATAATTCTAGTGAGTTGTTTGAACAGTCTGATAAAGACTGTGAAATACCACGAAGGTTAACTAATTGGTTAGATTCTGGAATTTTTTGTGATATCACGGTTAAGGTGGAGTGAGAAGACGGGGATGTGCTTGGAGAAGAAAAATGCTGATTTTATGCATATTGTTGAACAACTTTCTGAAACGGATTTCTGGAAGCAAGCAGCTTAGGGGGAAGGATCTTCCGGAGATGAGAAGGCAGACTTTTAAAGAAATGAAGGTGTTCTTCATCTTCGTTTTCATTCTCTCTCTCTGACGTTTATTATTTGATTTTTCTTTGAAATAGTCCAGTTTCTGTTTTTCAGTTTCCAACAGGGCTTCATTGTATGTCTTTATGCTTTTGCCTTTTTTCTTAACTTGAAAGGAGGGAGATTCATGTGCAGGAGGCAGTGGGTTGTCCTTGTCTTGATCAGTATTATTTTCACCCGTCTTTTCTTGGGGCATGGTTTGAGGTAATGTAACTATAGAAGGTTCAGAAGAATCAAGAGTAGCTGTGAACCGTCTCTCATTCAATGTACTTATGCTAGAACTTCATCACGTTGAATGGGCTTCACTTTACTGAAATTACCACTCGATTGCCTAGGTCTCACCACATCCTTTAGAAGGGCATCAAATGAAAGTATGGCCAGTTTGATTGCCTGAACAGGGTGTTGGAATTTTTTGCATACTCAGCAGCAAATTGGTCTTTTATATGAGGGGTCTAATAGCAAACCTAGCAATTTCCACTTTTGTATGTTTTGAGATATAAGCCAAAAACTGTTTCAGGTATAGTGTATGCTCATTTTTCTTCAAAAAAATATGTACCTGTAAATAGAGACTAATGTATTGCTCAGTTGTCTGGAAAATAGCAATTAAAATTTGGAGATTGCCATGTTTGCTGTGGTAAAGAAAACATAAAAATGGTTTACTGTTATGCATTGGTTAAGCAATATATTATCTTAATATATCTTAATATATTTTACACACTTCTAAAATTGAAATCTTTCCTCTCGCACTATTTAGTCATTTAGTTCTTCAGTTTGGCCTCTAGAGTCTCATTAATTCTTAAACAAATTTAAGCCACTCTTAGCATTTAAATCTGAGTCCCCTTACCACTAAGTCGTCATTTTTTTTTTTTTACAATTGGCTTTACATCGCACCAACACAGGTAGGTCTTATGGTGATGATGGGATAGTAAAGGGCTGGGAGTGGGAAGGAAGCGGCCCTTACAGCCCCAGCATTTGCCTGGTATGAAAATAGGAAACCATGGAAAACCATCTTCAGGGCTGCTGAAAGAGGGGTTCGAACGCACTATCTCCCAGGTGCAAGCTCACAACTGCACGCCCCTAACCGCATGGTCAGCTTGCCCGGTAAGTCATCTAATTCTTCAATCCTGTCGCACAGTGGCTCTTCATTACAAGGCCTAGCTTAATTCCCTTCATCCTTTGCAGACTGATCGCTGTAGTGTCATAGGCTGTTGATGTTGTGCCAGTCTTCTTCATAATGTTTAATCAGTAAATTTCGGACGTCGTTTTTTTTCCTTAACACGATTCCCTTCGTGAATTACCTAAGGTACAAGCACGTCCACACCTTTGTACTTCTTATTAACTGGGGCAAAAGTACCTATATCCGATTTATAGTAAGGTTGTCCTCTTATAATGGCACTAATTCCTGTTCTAGTTTTCTATAAGCAGAATCTATTGTATTTGCAAATTTGGAAACGTTATGATGCAGTTACCTTAAAATATTCCTGAACAGCATTTTTCCAATCATATGCAGCACAATTTTTTTCCTAGTTTTACAACAGTTTTACATCGCACCAGCACAGATAGGTCTTACGGTGACGATGGGATAGGAAAGGGCTGGGAGTGGGAAGGAATAATAATGTCTCGGTAGTCACCATTATTTGCAATCACTTAATTTTTGTGGATCTTTTTGAATATTTCCGAAAACTCTATTGGGCAGAATGATGCTCTGTCCCACTACAGGAAAAATTACTTCCATAGTCTTCAAGTTCTGTGGCTTTTGTGTTATGTCCACACTTAGGATATTCTGGCAACGATTTAGAGGCATACCTACAAAGAAGTGATATAATATTATTAACAGAAATGATATCACACACATGCCTTGCAATACCATATGTAATTTTGGAGAATATAACGCAAAATAGAACGAACCTCAGACATTTTGTTACATCTCTTTTCCATGTCTTTGGTGTCCTTGCATTCCTTGGTGATACTGGACACACTGGTAATTCCATTCTTGAATGCTCTAGTATTCACATTAACATGTTAAAATTATAGCACAATCACGTTAGCACTCAGATGAAAAAAAAACGCACAAGAACATCCAAATGTGTTCTCCAACCCTCTGCGAGTACAGCAACTGACTGTGTTACGTGATATCAGTGCTGTTCAACAATTGGCTGTGATGGAGAATGCCGTCTTTGCAGTGTAACATTGTCCAGAGATTGCCATGTTTGCTATAAGTCCACAATTTCCTGCCTTCGTAAAACAGGGAGAAAGTCAAGTATGCTACGGAACACTTCAGGACATGGAAGATAACACTTTGAGGTATTATTATCCACTGTCAGTTCAATTTCCTCCAAGAGTGGAGATTGCCGGGTTTGCTATTTAAAAAAAAGAAAAAAGAAAAAAGGAAACAACCTGGCACTACGGCCCTTCAAGGGCCTATGCCTACCAAGCGATCGCTGCTCAGCCTGAAGGGCTGCAGATTACAAGGTGTCATGTGGTCAGCATGACGAATCCTCTCAGCTGTTATTCTTGGCTTTCTAGACCGGGGCCGCTATCTCACCGTCAGATAGCTCCTCAATTCTAATCACGTAGGCTGAGTAAACCTTGAACCAGCACTCAGATCCAGGTAAAAATCCCTGACCTGGTTGAGAATCGAACCCGGGGCCTCCGGGTAAGAGGCAGACACGCTACCCCTACACCACGGGGGTTTGCTATTAGACCCCTCATTTATACTTCCACTTCTTCCTCAGTTTTGTTTCTGAGAAAACACAAGTTATAGGTTAGAATTAGTGTGGTACAGTATTCACATTATACATAAGTATTAAAATTAACAATTTTGCTTTCAGATATCTTGCAACTGGATCGTCATTGAAGACCCTTGCTTTTACTTTTAGAATGGGAGCATCTACAGTGGGAAAAATCATTGCTGAGACAGTTGTTGCAGTGTGGGATGAGCTACACCCAAGACATATGTCCATACCAACAAGGGATAATTTTAAATCTATAACAGAAGATTTCTGTCATTGGTGCTGTTTACGGGAAACATGTCTGCGTAAAATGCCCAAAACACTTAGGCTCGATGTTTATAATTAAAAGAAATTTAATTCAGTTGTGCTACAAGGTGTTACAGATGCAAATTACAAATTTATAACGGTAGACATTGGGGAATGTGGCAAGCAGAGTGATGGAGGTACCTTCAGATCTCCCAACCTATACCAGTAACTTCACAATAAACAACTAGAAATTCCCAGACTAAACAGTTTACCTAATGCCAATATAAAGGCCCCTTTTGTGTTGATAGACGATGAAGCATACCCACAACTTCCAAATTTCTTGAAAACTTTTGGTGGAAAGAGTTTAACTTTTGAACATCAATGATTCGATAACTGTTTGTTATGAACCAAAAAAACAGTTTAATGTACCTTCGGAATTTTATTTTCCAAATGGCATGTGCTACATAGCTGTAGCAGATAATATTGCAAAGTGTATCTGTGTTCTACATAATATCATCCTTAATACAAAAGGACTTTTCGTCTGACATGTCTGTTGTATTTAGTGGAGGTAAAAGTTAGACAAGCAGTAGGGTGATCCCCTAATACAACTAAAATTGTGAGAGAGATTTATGTGAAGCATTTTTCAAATAATCCTCTGCATTGTAATGAATAGCAGGATTTAAGAAAAAAAATGAATGCAATGTGAGAAGATTCAGTAGTGCCATTATTATTATTATTATTATTATTATTATTATTATTATTATTATTATTATTATTATTAAAATGTCCGTTATGAAGGGGTGTCCGCCCACGAGAGGTTATGAAACCAGTACCATGAAACATAAGTTGGAACACAATAACCCATGTATTGTATGTGTTAACAATTCTCGCAAATGTACCTTTGATTGTATACTGTATACAGTATTGTACAATATACTGCACTGTACTCACATGAGAAAGTTGTAGATGGGCTGCTGCAGCTGCGATGCACTGTACTAAAGAGACAAAAACACTTCTATGGAAACCTCTATTGAGCACACTGTACACTATTACCGTTCACCATGTTAAAATTAAGAAGAACGTATGAGTTTTTGAAACTTCAAATCAGTATGTAGATGTAGCAATCTCTAGCACAGTACAGTAAAACATTAGCACTTGAAAAAATCCTTAATGTTCGTTTGTTTTTTCCATTTCGGTTTAGCAATGATGTTTTCACTATGTGCAATTAAATCCTGGTTCAAATTTACACCTTTTTCATCGTTTTGTTTATAATAAAATTCTTTCAGTCTCTTAACAAAGCCGAGAGCCTCACTGTACGAGGTTATTGGCAGCACATTCATTTCCGTATTTTCTTCAAAGTCGTCATTAGCATCACCTTCATTCCCGCTTTCGTCAGAATCTTCATTTTTGTCCTTCTTCCCTTGGATTGACTGAAGAATCGTTTTCGTGTTTCCACTCTCACACACTGCTGGAATATTTGAATCAATTTCGATATAGGTGTTCACTTGTACACTGTAACCTGCTGCATTAATCAACTCTTGTGTTGTTTCCATGCTGTCAGGAAGGGTATCCGATTCTATTTCGGGATGTCCACCACTAGCGGGAAACCCAGCTTTCAGAAAGCAGTTACGAATTGTTGAGGCCGTGACGTTTTTCCATGCATTGGTTATCCATGAAATTGCTTGGAGAACATTCAGCCCCTTTGTCAGTGTTTGAATGGTTACTTCATTCCCGTTAAGTTCTGATATTATGTGCTTCATCACTAACTGTCTGTATATAACCTTGAAGTTCTGGATCACTCCTTGGTCAAGCGGCTGAGAAACTGATGTTACATTTGGTGGGAGAAAGACGATCTTTACATTTTGCAACTTAATTGTATCCGGATGCGATGCTGCATTATCGAGGAATAATAACACTTTTTGCTCCTGGTGTATCATTTTTCTGTCCAATTGTCCTAGCCACTCTGTCATTATTTCTCTGGTCATCCATGCTTTCCTATTCGCTTTCCATTCAATGCCAAACTTCGTAACGTCCATATTTTTAAAACACCTTGGTTTTGCAGCTTTTCCTATCACAAGGGGCTCCTCCCGTTCTCCACTCATACTTGCACATAACAAGACCGTAAGACGTTCTTTCGCAACTTTTCCACCACTACAACGATTTCCTTTGAAACACAAAGTTTTGTCGGGTAAAGCACGGAAAAATAATCCAGTTTCATCGGCATTCAAAATATTTTCCGGAGCATACCCGTCTATGACTGAAGGTATTTTTTCTTGCCAGTTGTCAACAATCTCCATATTAACACTGGATGATTCTTCACAGATCACTCTGAAGTTGATACCATGTCGCTTTCTGAATCTTTCTAGCCACCCATTCGAGGCTTTGAAATCTTCAATACCTAATTCTGTCGCGAATTCTAATGCTTTTGCTTGTATCATTGGTCCTGACACAGGGACATTCTGACTTCTTATTTTAGCGAACCACTCTAGCGTTGCCTTGTCAATGAGAGTTCCACTACCACTTTGAAACAGTTTAATGCGCTGTTCGTTGCCATTTAAATGCCATTCTTTCACTAGTTCCTCTTGCTTTTTCACAATTTCAGCTGCCTGTGTCTTTCCAATCTTAAACACTTCGGACAGTTCACGCACACCACACTTCTCACGTTTATGATAGTCTATTATGCCTACCTTTTCTTTTAAAGTTAAAAACTTCCTCAGAGCCATGTTTACACCAACTTACTAACGTAAAATTGAACACACCAAAAGCCCACGAGTCAATGAAAAGTAACCTGACAGTGAAGGTACGAATTCCAGCGCTGTCGAGCATGTCAGATTACACAACTTCCGGAAGTGATAGCGTAGCTTGGTGTTGCCTTCCAAGAATGTGTACAGCCAGGATCAAAAATTACGGTGTCTGTGATTCTTGGAAGTACCGCCTGTGCAAAAAGTAAGCGAATACATACTGTACAGGACACAAATACAGAATCTTTTGAAAAAGAAAGTATCCATTAGGAGAGGTTTAATTACAGTTTCTCGTGGCTATGGTGTGTCGGTGTCCATAATAAAGGCTGTCCGTATAAGAGGGGTAAAGTACTCATACACAACATGGCATTTAATTACGGACCTAGAAAATCGTCCGCCAATGAGAGGTGTCTGCCAGTGAGGGGTGTCCGTTAAGACAGGTTTTACTGTATTATTATTGTTGTTGTTGTTGTTGTTGTTATTATTATTATTATTATTATTATTATTATTATTATTATTATTATTATTATTATTATTATTATTATTATTATTATTATTATTCAGTTAGTATTAAGAACTAGCAAAACCAACAATCATTGTGTTAGAGCTAATGAGTCAATTAATCATTTTCATTAAAACATTATTTTGCACTTACCATCTTCATTTATTTCTACACTTATTTCTTTCCAGTACTTCTCCACCACATTTCTGTTGCTGTCGTATTGTCTTTTTTGTTCCATATGGAAAATTTATTGTACACAGCAGCAATTAAAACCTCACTATCCCCTCTTTTTTTTTTTTTTTTTTTTTTTTTGCTGTCTACACTCAACCTGCACTGGTAACCAGCGAGCAAGAACTAAAAGATCCATTCTGGTAAACTTACCGGTGCAGGTTGCAAGACTGACAAGCATGAGCCTGCTTCTTATATGTGTGTCTCATTTGCTAACATTCAAACATTTTTGGCACTGGTCGACGTCGGCTGCCTGAAAGTGGAAAACTTGCATTCTTTATGTGCACACCTTGACATTGAAAGCAGAACTGTTGTGTACTGTTAAGACTGAGTCGATAATTTTGTTGACATGCCAACAGTTATGAAATGGAGTGCCCAGACTTTTGTCCATCTATTAAAAAATTATCCACCTTACTTTGGATGGGATCAAACCCTTGATTTTGGGTTCATTATCAGATACTTTTTGTCTGATCCATTAACAACAACACTAGTTAACAGATCTGAATTTTTATTTCCCTTATGAGCAAAATAAGGCCTGTTTATCTATATCAGGCTTTTGAACTCGAAGGTGTCATAAATTTTTTACTTGCAGTCCATTTGTTATGACATAATTCTGATAGTAATGTTAATATCATTATTTGCCCTGAAATACAAGGAGGAGAATATATTCATTTAACAGAAAATAAAATTTGCTATTTAAAAATTAAGACTAATATTAACCCTCTACTGCATGAATTATTTTTCGTTTCCGTTTGGTGAAGAAAATTGCAAGCTTTAATGTTCAACATACGCTCAGTGGTTTAGATATACCAGCAATTCTTAACTGGGCCTAATGGCTTAACACTCGTATGTGATGTGGATTGCCATATTGGAATATATATATGATTTTCCACAATTTTACGCTAAGCTTTTAACATTCAAAGACCGAACATTACTGCCTACTGGCCATGGGTACGTATTGCAGGGCGCAAGTATACTTGCACGACCTTAGGTCGGTAATGTCTTTGAGGTTGAGCCAGAGGTACTCCTGAAGCCTGTGGTAATATGATGGGGAGGGCCCACGTAAAATAAACGGTGGTTGGTACGCGTGGATGTTGACGGGGTGGAAGGAGTACCTTTGGTTATAGGGCTATTTTGTCTTATGTTATGTAAAAAAAAACAAGGCATCACTGGGATAAGTGTTTAATTGATTGTACAGTTGAAGGTGTGCCGTAAAACTACCTCTGTCTATAATATTTATCCATTTACACAGGTGAAAAGTTATTTGTTGCCTAATGGCAACAGCATGCAGTAGAGGGTTAAAAAGGTTGCCACGGGCTGTAATAAAACTCGGCAGTTTTACAATTATGGGAGGAGAGACTATATAAGGCAAAGTACATTGACCACATTTGTTGCTGATTTCAGCTGCCTGGGCAGACTGAGTAACTCAGATCAAGTGGGAGTATATCAGTCGTCTTGATATAGAATACCCTAATGTATTCAAAATGTCGGCATCCTGTACATAAGGAACAAAAACTACTACCTAGTTCAGCTTGGAAAAATAAGTTAATAGAAAATAGGTTTTAGTTAATAAGACATTCTGAATTATTATTTACTGTAATAAATGTCATCCTCAAAATTAATAGCACAGCGAATCTGCAGTTTTAGTGAACTCCTGAGTGAATCTATAATGAATGTCTTCCTGAAATTTGATTTTCCTAGCTCCTAATGTTATTTTTCTTGTCAAGTATGTGGATTTTTCTAACCTAAATAGTCATCCCTTATGTGGTGCATCTGATTTTCTTGGTATCTCTGATCCATTTTTCAAACATCCTGATTGAAATTCTTTTTTCAGCTGAGTAGAAACTGAAGAGAAATGGCTTCCACTATAATGAAAAAAAGGAAAATTTCTTCACACTGACACAGATAGGTCATATGGTGATGATCGGATAGGAAAGGGCTAAGAGTGGGAAGGAAACGACCGTGGCCTTACTTAAAGTACAACCCCAGCATTTTGCGTGGTGTAAAAAATGGGAAACGATGGAAAACTATCCTTGGGGCTGCCAACACTGACAGAATCTTTCCCCCTTGTTCATCACTAACAGCTCCTCAATTCTTGGCGCGATATACCTTGGTGGGAAGACGAAAAGGTGTTTTAGTGATACTGATAATTGTTAACGTAGTTGTTAACTGCACGAGTTTCTGTACCACTTGTTGATAATTTTCAGAACTATTACTACCTAGAAAACATTCTCTTCTTGTGAGGTCTATCAGGCTGCTGGTTCCTTACCATTTAACATTTCTTCAAAGTTCTTATCATGCAACAGTTTTATAAATTTAACCTTGTAACTTCTTTCATTTCCATGTCAGCTTCAGAAACCGATTCTCCTTTCTTATTATGACCCTAATGGGGTTAACCATAGGTGTCGATTGTTTGTAGGGTCTATAGAAAAGGGAACAGTATTTTTAACGTTATGTAATGTTATGGAAAATGAGGCCATCTTTGAGACCATTCTTTCACTCACTGTATTAAAATGTGATCTAGCATCTCTACTGTCCCCACCCAAAAAAAAAAAAAAAGGCTATGTTTGGTAAATCTTGTCTGTAGTCAAAGCCATAGTGTAATGATCTTCAACTCTCCATACTTTTGCAAATGGTACTTCTTTTATTGAATAGGATCTAATAGCTTGAAATGTGCTCCCATGTTTTGTATGGTTTCTACACATTGCACAACTTGTATTCATCATCTGGTGCTTCCTGATATCAGATTTTCTTAAGACTGTCAGTAATTACAACATTTCCTAAGAGAAATCCTGTAAACCAGGTCACTCATTAAGCTCATTAAGCTATCATTATTTGTGCATGCAAGAAGGAAATTTTCCATTTTAAAGAATCCTGAGAATAGTTCATATTTTTTTTCTAGACGGTGAAATTCTAGTGCTAAGAGTCATTAGAATCCCTTTTGCCATCTAGACCCATGCACCTCAACCTGCTGTCTACTGACAAGCAAAAGATGCTGTTTTTGACGCTGGAGGCACAATCAGACTCTGTCTGTCCAAAGGAACACACAGAAATCAGTAGTTTTTGGCTCTGAATGACGTCAACCTTAAATGAGTGATGATCTTGCTATCTGGTAAGCCTCACCTTGTAAGGCTGTATGTTGGGGAGAGAACAAACTTCTTGGGGACTAATCTGTGACCAAACAGGGGTTCTCTATTTGAGAACAATTGAGGAACTATCTGATGGTGAAATAGGGGCTCCGGTCTAGAAAGCCAAATATAACAGCTGAGAGAATTTGGTGTGCTTACCACTTGTCACCTCGTAAACCGCAGGCCTTTGACCTGAACAGTGGCCTCTTCATAGGCCAGAGCCAGTCAGAGCTGTAGCACCATGGTATTTTTTTAGTAGTCGTACTAAACATAACTGACTTAATTGCATGGTCACAAGGTAATTTCATTTGTTCTTAGTGAGATTGAATGAACCTCAGTATACTGCATTTATTTCCTATCAGGATGATTCAAGGTGAATATCAGTTTTGATATAATATGCTTACAATATTGTGATATTTTATTCCACCTTTTCAATACAATTGGTTTTATGTTGTTAGATCATAATGCTGCAACACTATTTTATAGGGACATGTTTCGCTTGAATTTCAAGCATCCTCAGCCTATATAATCATCTCAAGGTCAAGACTTGTCATATTTGATTTGCTTTGACAAATTTATGCTTAATTATAATTCTAAAATTAAGTAATAAAATATATAAACATAGGAATTTATGAACACATTAATAGTTTAACAATATGAATGACTATATTAAAATTGGAATAACCGTTAATTCTAAAGATATTGACATCCAAAACACAGTATCTTCAAATGTTGAAAATTTGGCTAAAATTGTTTTCTCAAAGTTCTAGTTTATTAAAAACAATTGTAATGTGACTTTTATGTTAAAATTTGAGTCGTAATTATAGTTAAAACTTATTGGTGTCTGAAGATTAAAATCTTGGATACGTTGGAATTCAGCTTCAAGTTTTAATTTTGAGGCTTGCTACTGTAATTTAATAGTTTTGAACAGTAAAATGTTGAATTAGTTAGTTTCATCGAACTAGTCTTGTTTTTATGATCAGATTTTCCGTTGGTAGTAGTTTGTATGTTTATTGTTTTTTGGGGGGGGGGGGTTTACATCAATCCAAAATCTTGTAGTTGATTTGTTTCTTTCATAATATTTGAATGATGGTGCATCTGTAACAAAGGAAATTTATGTGAATAATGTGTGTTATTGTGCTTTTACAGTGATTTGATGGTATGTATTCACTTACCCCTTTGACTGCTACTACAAAACCTTGTGGACTTTGTTACATTACGGTGACTGTTATCTGTTGTGGTTCTACTCCTTGTGTTATACGTATGGAAAAGCTGTTGTGAAGGGTGCATAGGGGATTCAGGGGAAGAAATATTAGGCGGGGCGTTAGACATTGGCGTATCATGTGGTGATGACTAAACCCTCATAAACACAAACTACTACCAACAGAAAATCTGATCATAAAAACAAGACTAGTGAGGGCTAAACCCTCATAAACACAAACTACTACCAACAGAAAATCTGATCATAAAAACAAGACTAGTTCGATGAAACTAACTAATTCAACATTTTACTGTTCAAAACTATTAAAGTACAGTAGCAGGCCTCAAAATTAAAATTTGAAGCTGAATTCCAACGTATCCAAGATTTTAATCTTCAGACACCAATAAGTTTTAACTATAATTACGCCTCAAATTTTAACATAGAAGTCAAATTACAATTGCTTTTAATAAACTAGATCTTTCACCTGAGTATTGGCGGGAAAGCCATACTTCATTGGGTTAGGAGGAAATGCCAACCCGGAACTCTGAACATCTGGGGTTGTCCCTCTGCGGTTAACAACCGTAGTTGTAAATCGGAGCTTGCTCCACCCAAGGTGAACTACCTTCGAAAGTCAACCATGGAAAGGTCTTTTAGGAAAAAAATTCCACCGTCCTGTCCAAGAAAGCAGGAGAAGGCTACATCGGATTCGGTGGGTAGCCACCTTGAAGGCATCAATGAGTCGGAGCGTTGGCAATCACCCATTCCTATGCCAGCACATAAGAACAGGTTCAAACAAGATCAGATCAACTACATTGCAACTTATAATATTAATTCTCTACTTAAAGCAGGAAAACTAAAGAACTTGATGGATGA
Source organism: Anabrus simplex (assembly GCF_040414725.1). Taxonomy (NCBI): domain Eukaryota; kingdom Metazoa; phylum Arthropoda; class Insecta; order Orthoptera; family Tettigoniidae; genus Anabrus; species Anabrus simplex. The sequence continues at coordinate 883,732,571 of NC_090266.1, forward strand.
ATTAGATAAACAGAAAATTTTAGTAGCAGGACTCCAGGAGATGAGAAATACTATAGAAGAACCATTTGAATCTCAAGGCTACAGAATTTACAACGGGAAATCTGGACTAAGGGTTATGAAACAATCTCCCCAATTTGGAACTGGGTTTATAGTCAATGTGAAAATAATAGATTCGATAATTGATTTTCAAGCCATCTCACCTAGAATTGCAACTTTGATTTTAAAAGTATCCAACAAAATTTATACCAACATAAATGCCCATGCCCCAACTAAAACAAAGACTAGGAAAAATTGGAAAAGTTTTTGGATCTCCTTGACCAAACTGTAAACCAAATAAATATTAACAATGATAAGATCCTATTAGGTCACTTCAGTGCCCAACTCGGAAGAGAAAAGAAATACCGAGATATCATTGGGAAATGGGCTCCACATAAACATACAAATAAGAATGTACAAAGACTTGTTGAACTCTGCAGAGACACAAACTGATCTCAGAGTCCACCTACTTCAAAAGGAGGCCCAACAAACTTAAAACTTGGAAACATCCTGATTGGAGAAAAGGGGAATGGCAGCTGGATCACGTATTTATGGCCAAAACCTTCCACAGAGAAATCTACAATGTTAAAGTATTAAAAGGAGTAGATATAGGTTTAGATTGTTACATAGTCAAAATCAAAATTAAGTTCACACCACTAAAAAAGAAACCAAAACGCAATAAACGAAAGAGGAACTTTGATTCACACCAATTAATTAGGAATGATAAATATAGAGCAGTCACACAAAACATAAAATTGACAGATAACTTAGAAGAACTGGTTCCAATTCTCAAGCAACAAGCTGAAAATTTAGCCCCATTGAACACACATATAAGACATGCCTGGTGGACCTCAGAACGTGACAAAATTCATGAAGAAAGACATCAGACATGGTTAAAATTTCAAACACACAAAACAGAAGAAAGTGCAACCAACCTCAAAAATATCAGGAAAAAGTTCACACAAATTATCAGGCAAACCAAGAGATAATCACAGAAAGATCTAATCAACTCAATAGAAGAAAACTACCACAAAACCAATTCCAGAGACTTTTACAAAATGTTTGGAAGGCAAGTACAAGAATTTGCCCCTTCCACATTAATGCTGAAAAGTGAGGATGGAAAAACGACACATAATGACAAGGAAAATGCCAAAATCATGGCAAAAGCATTCATTAAACTTTTGAATTGTGAAAAACCCCAGGAACTTTTAATAATTAATACAGACACGCCCATTAAAACCCTGCCTGAACTCATAAACCCCCCAACAATCCAAGAGGTGGAAACAGCACTCAAAGAGTTGAAAAATTATAAGGCATGCGGAGAAGACAAAGTTTTCGCAGAAATGTGGAAATATGCCAGTGATACAGTTCGAACATCCTTACACATGGCCCTAACAAAAATCTGGATAACAGAAAAGTTCCCCAAACATTGGACCACAGCCATAATCCACCCACTCCACAAAAAAAGGAGATAAAAGCAATCCAGATAATTACAGAGGTATCTCTCTTTGACTGCACATACAAGATTTTCTCCAGAGTCCTATACAGGAGGATCAGAGAGCAACTAGAGGAAGAATTAGGTGAATACCAAGGAGGCTTCAGACCTTGGAGAAGCTGTGCCGAACTAATCATCACTTTAAAATTAGGCATAGCATATTACAAGAAGCAAAACAAACCTCTTGCAGTAACCTTCGTGGACTTTAAGAAGCTTATGACTGTATCCATAGATCTTCAATGTTGAAAATTTTAATACATTTCGGGCTCCATCCAAAATTAATAAATTCATAGAACTCACTTTAACTAACACTAAATCAAAAGTCAAGTTCAGAGGGGAATTCTCTGAGCCATTCATCATAAAAACAGGCTTAGACAAGGAGATTGCTTGTCACCACTGCTGTTCAACTGCGCCTTGGAATATATAATGAGGGAATGGTACAAGAGTAACCCAAAGAACATCCGAATTGGAAGACCCAAAGACAACATAAGTTTAAATTTCCTAGGATTTGCCGATGACCTTGCTCTCTTGTCCAACAATATTCAGGAAATAGCACAGAAAATTGGTCTTGGAATATCTTTTGAAAAGACAGTAATCATGTTTACTGACCCACCACTCATAAACAAAATTGCCATAGGAAACCAAGAAATCAAAATTGTAGATAGATTTAAATATCTGGGAGAAATCATAACATATAACCGCAATGAAAAGCCAACATGGCATAACAGAATAAATAAACTGACCAGAGCACAATATGTCACCAAGAATACCTACAACGAAAAGGGCCTGTCAATAGCAACAAAATTGAAACAATACAAAACAGTCACTCAACCAGAAATAACATATGCAAGCAAAACCATCTTCAAAACAACTAACACTGTACAAATAGACAAAATCCTCAAGATAGAGAGAAGAATCATTAGAACGTGCATCAACAAATCATACGAAAAAGATGGACACTGGAGAGAAGCTTCTAATGAAACAGTCTACAAGGAAATATAACCAGTAATGAGCACAATCAGGAAGAAACGCATTTCATTTTTTGGACATCTAATCAGGACACCAGAGAACAGGATCATCAGGAGAATATTAGAAAAATTATGGAATAGTAAGTGCAACATTAAGTGGATTACAGAAATCAAGGAAGATATGGATGGACTACAAATTACAGTGGAAGACCTAAGAAACAAAACCGACAAAATCAAGAAACTCACAGACAAGCAAACCAGACTGCAAATCAGAATCAACAAACAGATAATAGGAAGGGTGATTTCCGATGAAGAAAGAAAGATAAGATCAGAGAGAATGAAGAAGTACTGGGCTGACAGGAAACTAAAAAATTCTTTGTATAAAGTTGGCTGGAGTGCTCCAATGAAGGCCCATAAAATGTAAAAAAATAAAAAATAAAAAAAAAGGAAATAAAACTAGATCTTTGGGAAAACAATTTTCGCCAAATTTTCAACATTTGAAGATACTGTGTTTTGGACGTCAATATCTTTAGAATTAACAGTTAATCCAATTTTAGTATAGCCATTCATATTGTTAAACTATTAATGTGTTCATAAATTCCTATGTTTATATATTTTATTACTTAATTTTAGAATTATAATTAAGCACAAATTTGTCAAAGCAAATCAAATATGACAGGTCTTAACCTTGAGATGATTATATAGGCTGAGGATGCTTGAAATTCAAGTGAAACATGTTCCTATAAAATAGTGTTGTAGCATTATGATCTAACAACATAAAACCAATTGTATTGAAAAGGTGGAATAAAAAATCACAATATTGTAAGCATATTATAGCAAATTCAATTCGGGTCTAATCATGAGATTAGTTGCGTGTAATATCAGTTTTGATGTTGCTCACTGTGTAAATTAATTTCTCCTCTCTTGCCGACATTTTCCAGATGAAATATCATTAAGAAAATCAGCAGGTTGTTAGGATTAGCTGGCCCTGCGGTCTAAAGGTAGTGATCCTGCCTCTTACATGGAAGCCCCGCGTTTGGTTCCCGGCCAGGTCAGGGGTTTTTTGTGGATCTGAGAACTGGTTAGAGGTGTATTCAGCCTATATGAGAACAATGGAGAAGCTATCGGACTGAAATAAGAATAACAGTCGATAGGGAATTTGTCGCACTGACCACTTGCCACCTTGTAATCTGCAGGCTTTTCAGGTGAGCAGTGGTAGGCCAAAGCCCATCAGAGTTATAGCATCATGGTATTTTTTTAGTTGTCATACAATATTATTTATTCTGTTATTCATCAATATGTTAATGATGGCATTTATCCTTTTCATAGATTTTTAGCATTTCTATTATTTATTCACTCGCTAGTTAATTTAAATATTACTCTCACTTTTTTATTTTTTTAATGTTAATTCTTTTCCTTTACGTCACACTGATACAGATAGGTCTTATGGCGACGATGAGATAGGAAAGGGCTAGGAGTGGGAAGGAGGTGGCCGTGGCCTTAATTAAGGGACAGCCCCAGCATTTGACCGGTGTTAAAATGGGAAACCACGGAAAACCACATTCAGGGATACCAACAGTGGGGTTCGAACCCACTATCTCCACAAATGCAAGCCCACAGCTATATGCCCCTAATTGCACAGCCATCTCGCTCAGTATTTTACATTATTTGTTATTGTTTGGATATAATACCAAACTTTCTTTGTCATAGGTGCATTGATCTCTTTTGCATGACTGGTTCAGTTACTCAAAAAAGAGGGAGAGATTGTCCACCATAAACTTACAGAAGATAATGCCGACAGAATAAAAGACATTATGAGAGAGAGGCCATGCATGGACATCAGTAAGTTGGCACAGTAGAGAGATAAGGATGTCATACGGTTCCTATCATACAGCCATAAAGGAAGTAATCAAATTTTACCCTCACAAAATACAAAACTGTGTGTGCTGAGAGATCCTGATATGTCAAGCTGCATTTTTATGTTTTTTTTTTTCACTTTGAGGATGTTTAAGTCAGATAAATGTTCAGATGGAAAAAAATGTGGTTTTGAGGAGAACCCAAAGATGTGGCCTTTTTCTGCTGACTTATTCATTGAAGTGTTGCTCCCAGAAACACCATGGTATCGTTGAAAAGAACTAATCTTCTGTTGTATATCAAAAATACTTCATTGATAACATTTTCAGACAACATAAATTCTGACTGCAAGAATCTAGCAAAGCAAACAGAAGCAGCCATAAATGTAAGCAAGGTTAACTTTTAAGCCAGATTCCTCTGTTCAGTATATCCACACTATGGAACATTTACCACCCAACATCACTAATTTGAATTCGCCCATGTTACAATGTTTCATTACATAGTGATAAACTTGAACTTCTGTGTGCTTGCTGTCTTCGCTGTTAGAAACTCATTCCACAGATTTGGGGTCATTCATTTTGAGTTGACATCACTTAAGGCTGAATACATTTGATCACCAGCTAGAAGGAGTAAAGAAGTAAAACAGTATTAAAATTTAATAATGGTGAAGTGCAGCAACCTCCAAATACGAACATTGTACTGATTTGAATTTGTACCTCCTGTTCCTCAATTTAGGTGAAAATATAGATGTGTAACTGGGCAGTCAAACGATGATTAAAACAGAAATACTTTTCTTGTAGATTACAGTGCTTGTATTTACATGTTTCAGGAGATTTGTCTGAAGCAGTACTTTTAGTCTTTCAAACAAATATCCACTTCAGTACAATGCATAACAAATCAGATTTTAGAATCCTGGGGCACTGAAATCTAGTGAGTGGAAGTAGTACCATATTTTAAATGCAGAAAATCAGAAATGCACACAAAAATTGTCGGTGACAAAATTTGATGTTTGATCCAAGCATAATTGCATCCCTCAAAAATGTGTCTATATTTTTGTGAGACCCAAAGAAATGAACATCTGCAGCTTGAACAGCTTGAATTTTGGTTACCAATCTGAGTGGCTCAGATGGTTGAAGCACTGGCCTTCTGACCCCAACTTGGCAGGTTCAATCCTGGCTTAGTCCGGTGATATTTGGTGTACAAATGACAGCCTCATGTCTGTAGATTTTCTGGCACTTAAAAGAATTCCTCGGGACAAAATTCTGGCACGTAAGCATCTCCGAAAACCGTCAGAGTAGTTAGTGTGACGTAAAAACAAGAACATTATTATTATTATTATTGTTATTATTATTGTTGTTGTTGTTATTATTATTATTATTATTATTATTATTATTATTATTATTATTATTATTGAATTTTGCTCAATTGAATTGAATAATTTGCTATCCATATTTGATTTCCAAGGATCCAACAGAATAAGTCTTGCCTCCAACACCTGCACATTTAACCCTAGGACATCATTCAGAAATGTTGTCAGATCTGTCTTGAACATATTTACTGTCCTACTGGGAAATACTTTTAAGGTAGAGAAGTCATTGGTCATCAGTTTAGAAAACTGACTCGTGGGTACTCCTGCCAGGACATACTTTGAACCTACCCTTCAAGGATATACATTGAAGGATATAAAGTTCTATCAATATTTAAGAGTAGCATAAAAATGTAAGAATGTATTTTTGCAGAAATTGAGCCAGTGGTACCAAATGCTCTTTTTGTTCCTCTCTACTCCAAACTCCTACCAGATTGCACTTACTGTATTGTGATTAATTCATATTAATTATTTCCTCATGACTTAAAGGATGTTTGTGAGTTAACTATCCTATTGTAGCGTGGAGGCAGGTAGCAGGTAAATAAACACATGAGTGGTAGCGTTTACTCTAAGATTTATTAACTAATACTAATTGCTTTACAATTACATAGGCACACAGTGACTCTAGTTAGTGCTCGCTCTCTCTATTCCCATTGTTCATTCACACTAGTTATTCACTCTGACACATTACACACACTTCTGCAACTTTCTCTTGGATCCTAGGGCAGTTCACGATTAAACTCACTGTACAATTATAGTGGCCGCATACTTCAGAGTTCATGCGCACGTAACACAGTCTCGCAAGTCTGTACGTGGTATAAAGTTCGCACATGTATGGCAGTCTTCATTCACTGTCCCACATCGCTCAGCTATGATGTTCCATCTTCCCTGTCAGTTTACAAACAGCACTCCATCGACACTATAGGGAACGTGCACGGTACTAGTATCAGAGTGCTCTGGCGGAGTTTCGAGTATTAATACGGTAACAGTGTGTTCCGCTGAAGTGAAGACTTGCGTCATAATTACAGCAAAAAATATCGTTGCATCTTATTGTCAGATATGAAGTAGTGCTATGGAAGTTGTAATACAATATGGGTTTGAGTAGATACACTTCCAAAATAGTCGCAAGTCCACAGAGAATAAAGTGCAGAAACTAGTTGACAGTGGCCATGTGTTAGAAGTTGAAGAAAGACGAACTGTTTTCAGTTGTACACTTACCGGCTTTGTCATAAGACAGACGAGTGTTAGCAGAAGCCTGTACAAGGTTACAATTGAGGTAATTACGTTACCGCATTATTGTTAAACATACAGAATTATATTTTACATTTTAATTTTATGTGATTCAATGAAGTCTATAATACTTCGAATTTCTATTACAGCTTGACAATCAACGAAACTGTGTTGTTCACCGAGTTCGATAGCGGCAGTCGCTTAAGTGCGGCCAGTATCCAGTATTCGGGAGATAGTGGGTTCGAACCCCACTGTCGACAGCCCTGAAGATGTTTTCTGTGGTTTCCCATTTTCACACCAGGCAAATGCTGGGGCTGTACCTTAATTAAGGCCACGGCCGCTTCCTCCCCACTCCTAGCCCTTTCCTGTCCCATCGTCGCCGTAAGACCTATCTGTGTCGGTGCGACGTAAAGTAACTTGTAAAAAAAAAAAAACTGTGTTAAATCAAACTGTGACTGTCTGGCTGGTGCCGGAGGGCACTGTAAACATGTATGTGCCATTATACAGTACTGCAATTCTGATTCAGGATTTAGTAAGACAAATTTGTTGCAAGAATGGGGAAACCAAATTTGGAAACAGCTGGTATGTAATATTATCGCTGTTAATTTTGTAATAAATTTAAGTGCTCACAATATGATTAATATAGTGTCGATATCTTCTAGGGTCCGTAAAATATGCGAAAGGGAAGAAGGCTGAAGATCTGTTTCTCAAGAAGAGGGCTAGAACTGACAAGGGTGCTGTTATTACCATCCATGAACTAGGAAATACAGATATAGATAATTCGCCTTGGACTGAAATGATTAGAACGGAGCTGAAAAAAGAGTCTGAATCGGTAGATAAAAGTTCTTGTGAAGAGTTGTGCAACAATAGCGTCAGTATTGGGATAAGAACAAATTTTAATAAACTCATGAACGAGTTGCTTCAACTTCAAGAAGATTCCACAGTGTTCACTTCTGGAGAGTTTGTTTTAAGTGATGATTTTTATACTTCTCATATCACGCTTAACAACAGAAAAAATACTTGATGTAGCATTTACAACACAGTTTCCAAGTGAAGGTGATGAATGGATGAAGGTATAATTTAACTGTATAACGTGACTTGTACGATGAATACATGTGACATCTCTCATCTATTCGTGCCGGCGTTTTTTATTTCATTTCTGTGGAATCTATTATAACTCGTGCGTCAGGATAAAATGTTTTAAAAGCCGAAGTATTTTGCACGGCCAGAAAATAAAATTAGAAGTGCGTTTCTTGACTACTCCGAGAGCAGTAAAAAATATTCGCGCAGCAGTAGTCCGATGTACACCAAATATGACTGCCAAGGCAGCAAAGGTTATACCCAATTTCATTTTCATTAAAAAGGGTAAACAACATCGTTATTACTAATATTTATAGACACTTTAGAAACAAAGAAAGAAAGAAAGTAAAAATTGAATGCTTTAAATGAAACACTTGTTAAATCCTTCAACTGTGCCTCACTTTTTATGCTCTGGTATCCATGACATCCTCTGCATATGTCCAGGGGCTGTCGGGACGACAAATTTTATCCACCTTCTCGTAATACTTGGAGGTATTGTGCTTGAATTGCACTGCGTGTCTACATCATTCCCACTAAAAACACAAGTGAATTCGAAAGTCGTTGCTTCAATCTGAAATGCTGCTTGCACCGCCTTATGTAAGTTTTCACAATAAATGCATGAGTTTCCCGATTAGAATATGTATGTATATTTGAGCATTTCATTCGTTTACTCGCTCTTTCAAAGCAGGATACATCACATTCTCTTTTCGGTTTCTTCTTATAGCTCTCATGAAACACAGATGGTATATATGATGGATGATTTTCGACATTACTCGGCTTTCCTCCAACAAAATGTTCACTGCAAATGAAGGAGCATTTGGTGGGTTCCCATGGAGTTCCATCTGCACTGAAATGCAGGAAAACATTTATTATTATTATTATTATTATTATTATTATTATTATTATTATTATTATTATTATTATAAATATTCGGCGTAGTCAAGACACGTGCACATGGAAGGACATGAATGTAAACATATGAACCTGCTGTACTGCGTACTTGAAATGAAATGTACTTAACTATTTCAAAGTGTAGGCTACTTAAATGAACGTGTTCTTGACTTGGTATTCCTGGTATGTTTGAAATGTGTGATATGAAATGTGTGATTTACGTCACAAATGAAATAAGGTACTACTTTATTCTTCCCACAGCCGAAATCCACTTCCTGCATCTGTCTGATTCCCATGGACGACCAGGAAAGGTGTGAAATGTAATTCATTTTCCATGCGTGTTTCTTTGTATGTTGTGGCAGTTCACTGCACAACAGTTTCTATTTAATTTAGGCATTTTGATACATTACAACCACCACAATTTCACACCTACAGTACACAGCCTGGATTGACCGCTCAGGACATGATCACCTAAACGTTACCAATTTCTTCCGCTAGAGGCGCTAAGAGCGGCCGTGCACGCTCCCTATAGCATGCTGTTCCAGTATTCCACACTTCACTGCACCATCTCGCTGACTGAATTAGTAGCAGAACTGAGCCCAAACTGAACAGTCACAATCTAATCTGGCTGTAGGGAGGCTGCCCTTCTAAATACTTCAAACGTGGAGAAATCCCTGGAGCTCTTTGGAAATGAAATGCTCTAAACAACCTTTCTGGTTGTTTCCCATACCGCCGGTTACTCGTCATTGAAATTACTTGGTATCTTGACGTTGTGATATCTCCTAAAGCGTTGCATCATAGCCCACAACGCGCACAACTTGAAAGGATGAAACAGACCGCGCAGTCGCTAGTTCGATCATGGGCGGTTCCTGTTTCAACATCTCAAATATTTTTAAGAAACATTATCAGAGATTAGTCTACAAAACCAATAACGACGATGCCATCATTTTCGTAATAGACATTCAGTCAACCAGCTAAGTATGTTTTCAAAAGCAGTAGTTTACAGGCTTAAATGTAATAGTTGTGAAGCATCGTATATCGACAAGACACCCTACTCAGAACACGTTAATGCCAGAAAATATAACAGATTTTCCACTATGGGTCAGCATATGTATGACTTCAATCATGAATTCACATCTGTTGAACAGGATTTGGTAATACTGAAAGTAGCTAACAAGGATTCTTTACTCAATATCATTAAAATCTGGGTTATCCACCTTGAGTGATATGCAAAGCATAGTTTTAATCTCAATGAAATATCAGAAAAATCCAACTTCCTATATGATATAGTCGTATTTATAATAAACACAGTTCAAATAGAAATCGAAACCCCTGCTCTAAGTCTAGCTTTCCGCCCCTCCCTTGGCATCCTCCAGTTCCCCCTCATCCTTCTACCCCGCTGTAACCAAAGCCATGCCTCCTCTCCCCTCCAACCACCGCCTCTGTCCCTCACACACGTCCCCATTTCAGCAGATCAGTGTTGTTTTAATCTTTGGCATGAACGCACAATTTATTAACACAATCTGAATGGGTGAGTCTCATACAGTGTCACACACATAATATTTTGTTTTCCTTCAACAACAAGTAGCGAAATATAAGAATATGAACCCAATATTCTATTTAGCAGTCTGCCTATTCAACACATGTTAAATACATTAATATAGTACATGTTTCGTCCCCTAGGGGACATCTTCAGCTAGAGTGCTAAATAAATATACATCAGAAACAAAAATCACAATTTAAAATTGTGAGACACAACCTAAAAATCATTAAAATACAATAAGACATTTAAAATAGATTACAAAATGTGAACAATAAAAGAATGTTCTAAGTCCTGTTGAGGTCAAATCACATTGAAATGCATTAAAATTAAACAAAGAGGGAAGTCCACGAAACTCATGACAGGGTCTTGAAGATCGTGGAGAAATTTTAGGTGTTAACTTTGAAGATATTGATAATTGTAGTTGGAAAGTGATACTGTTGTTAAAATGTTCATTACTCGTTACTTCCTTTCAATAAGCGAGATCATTTTTCCTTCCTTTTCTTTCAGATGCACTATGCTAAAACATGATCCATATTGATAAATAAATAATCCACCATAGAAATTATTTTGGATAGACTGTACTACAAGGTCCCTTCACTCATAAATTTTTGTTACCGCCTTAGCACATGAACCATGAGAACATCCGATGAAGGCCAAGCCAAAGGCACATTTGACACAAGCCTTATAAGATTTATATGTTGCCATTGATGCTTTTACGGCCCGTACTTATAGACATGATACTGTATAGGCTTTTGGGCTTATGCTGTGTCAAGAAAATTAGGTGAAATTCTTTCCGTTTCGCAGAGAACTGTGCTCTGTGTCGACAGAAGAAATCTCGACTGTCCACAAGAAAGGCTTCTTAAACAATGGCTCTTTAAATTTAGACGTTATAATAGAAGTGAAAATGGTACGTTCATTCGCCACCAGATTGCTCCCAGGACGTGGCACAGCACTAGCGTTCAAAGCGGAAGCTGACCGAACCATCAGAATCAGTCTAAGAGGTTCACATAACATGTGTACATAACATATGACATTGACAGGTATATGACATTGACACAAGCCTGGAATGAAACATCTGGCGATCAGGAAAGTACGAATTTGGAAAACACCGAGATGAAATAACAATAAATTTATAAGACAGTTCATCTGATTCATCAGACAGTGATTATGCTGACCACTGAAGGAGTGTTGTAAATCTTCAAAACATTTGATTTCATGATTTATTTTTAAAGTTTGAACTCTGTAAACAGGCAGTGACAACTTGTAAAAACTGTGTGATAACAGTCACCAGTAGCTAGGAAACGTAGAGTCACAGCTAACTGCATGCACAGTGAAATGACTTCTCGCATATTAGTGTTTTCTATATTTATGAATGGCCCAATCAACTGCAAGAGTATCTCGAGGTCATGTGGAGACATCAGAGTAAAATTACAAAACAAATAGTTATCAATACTGATGTCTTGAAGAATATTTAATGTCGTACTCTAATCGCGCAGGAAGTGTGACACCCATCGCTTTCGATTATGTTTGCGTTTATTAGCATTAATTATCAGAGCAGCAGCAGGTGCTCTAGCACATTTAACCTTTTCAAAAGCCATTTTCGAGTACTGCATGCGCCTTGTTTCTGTTTGTGTGAACACGAAGAGGCAAGAGACATGGTTCTTGCAGCTCTTGCACCTTGCGGTTTGCAATTCACAAAAAAAGGCACTGTCTAAACGTGCCTTAACTGTAGAAAGTTTTGAATCCATGATCTAAGAAAAATTTGAACTCCACTGTTTAATTGATTATGTATAATAATAATAATATTAATAATAATAATAATATAATTTAACCGGGTAAGTTGGCCATGCGGTTAGGGGCGCGCAGCTGTGAGCTTTCATCTGGGAGATGTATCTTGACCTATCTGTGTCGGTACGACGTAAAACACATGGCAAAAAACAAGCCAACCTGCAAAAATTGCATGATTTGTTAATGACGGGTTGAACATTTTTGTGGCCCAAAGGCATACAAGCAGATATAAGTACTTATTTTGTATTCAGATTCTTTAGCCTATATGTTGAAAGCACTAAAACACTGCAAGGTTTTTACGCTTACACTGTTCATTTCACACGTTTAGCACACACCATTACAACATATTGCTGAAGAAGTGAGAAGTAATTTTACAAACGTAAATAATTAATGCCCCAATGATAGTTCAATATTGTAAAGGACATCTGCTGTACATAGCCTTGCCACCTGTGCCTGTCTTTATGGGTTGGGATGCTGCACTCAGATTCAAGCTGTTAGCTTTTACAATGAACATTTTGAAGCTGTTAAGTCATTTCTTCCTGAGTCAGCAGCATCAATATGTGATTCTCAGACTGCATTCAGTGAACAGAGTGTAGTCAGTGATACTGGATACTTTCAGAGCAATTTTATTTGGATTGCAAAGATCATTACAAAATTAGAGACCATTGGCCTTCCACTTTATGAATCCATGGCAGTTGTGGAGAAAGCAAAATTGAAACGTAGTAGTACCATGGCTCGACAAATCAGCGCCAAGGTTCTAACAAATTCCATGCAGTCTTGAAACGAAATCCTGGTTATTCAGTTCTTATATCTGCTTGCAACATCATTTGTGGTGAACAAGAAGAGCCCCCAGAAGATATTTTACTCAGCTAGTTTTATCTTTTAATGTATGTATCAGAGACTTCCTGCAGTGAACGATTTCCCTCAGGCTACAAGAGAATTTTATCGGTTCAGTGCCAAAACATCACAATGAAAAATGTGGAGAAGTACTTGGTGACACACTGCACATCACCATAAAACGAGTTACGATACTAATTGTGTTACTTAATTGTAGTGTAAAGACAGATTCTATATTAACTTTATATAGTAATGTTTATTTGTATCATTTTCAGGGCATGAGGTTGATAGGAAATTTGCTACAAAAGTTTAACATACTCCATGATTTACAGTGCATAACATTCTTTTTAAATATTTGAAGTATTTTAGTTATGCCTTTAATTTCATATTTAATACTGTCAAAATTTGAAAACAATAGACTATGTAAATTATCTAAAGCAACAACAGTGACTTTTTCATGAAATATGGAGCTATTTAAAACAATTTTACTGTCCCATATCATAACTATGTCATAATAAAAGGAATATACAAACATCTTTGTAAATTTAGTGCAGTAATACTGTTACAGCGGACAGATGAGGTAGAGGAAAGAAACTACAGAGCTGTAGGGCTGGACAAATAAATGGCCATGTTAAGATGAACTATTAAATGTATTTGCTAAAGTTTCTTTTTTGCCTTTTGTTTCTTTACAGTTCAGGAATTTAATTACTGAAACCATCACGTTCAACGATTTAACAATTACAACAACTCTAATAGTTCACATTAAATAACAACTTGAAGGGAATAGAGTAACAAAATTATAATATTCTCTAATAAACAACAGCTCTCTCAGAGCTTCGTTATTGATCAGGAAGAGTGAACTTCCTAAATTACAAGGCCTATAAACCTTCATCCTGTCAGGATAAGCTCTCTCAACATATTATAAAGCAGGGACAATTAGCTCCCATTTTCATAGACCATTAACAACCAAGGAAAATGACCTCCCAACTTTGTAGACCTTTTGACACTCACTGCCCTTTATTCCACTGGGAAACCAACAAAATATATAGGATCGGAAGGATCCAAAATAATACAGGAGCTAATGCTCATACAACAAAATTGGCCAAAAGAAGGTTAAATGGAAAGGGAATAGAAACATAGGCCAACCCCAAGAAGAAAGGGATACAGAACAACCTCTAGCAATCCCATGACATTAGCATAATAAAACCTAATGGGGCAAGGGCCAAGTGACACAGAGAATAAGCCAAACTGCACTGACTAAGGTAAGAAAGAAATTAACAGCCAAAAGTAGTAGGAATATTTGATTTTTTAGAAAACATAATCACAAGAATCAAACGTTGAAGAAAAGGAAATGAGGGTCCACACTCGTGCTTTCTTAAGTACGAAGGGTAATCAAAAAGTAAGGTTACAAAGCCTGCAGTGAAATGTGTACACTTTGTTTCATACAAACAATACAGCCAACTGATAGAACATACATTAGGTTATTTTTCAACATAGTCTCCATATTGGTTTAGGCACTTGTCATTTCGTAGTATAAGTTTGAATATTCCCTCCTAGTAAAAATCCTCTTGTTGCGTGTTCAGCCACGTTGTTGCGAAGTGTTTCATTTCCTCGTCTAAAGCAAATCATTGGCCTCCTAGGTGCTCCTTTAAGAGAGGAAAGACGTGAAAGTCGCTTGGAGCAAGGTCTGTGCTGTAGGGAGGGTGTTGATTATGTTCCAGCGAAACTGTTTCAACAGCGTGGTGGTCTGCTGGACTGTATGAGGTCGCGCGTTGTCATGAAGGAAGATGGCGCCCTCAATGAGAAGTCCTGGCCATTTCCTCCGGATTGCTTCGTGCAATCGTATTGATGTCTCGCAGTATTGGTCAGCGGTCACTGTGTGCCCTCTTTCCAAAAACTCCACAAGTATGACACCCGCGCTGTCTCAGAACACTGTGGCCATCACCTTCCCAGCAGATGGCGTCTTCTTAAACCACTTTGTCTTTGGAGAGGAGGTGTCTTTCCACTCCACTGACTACCGCTTACTGTTGGGGGTGTAGCGGTGGATCCACGTTTTGTAACCCGTGACAGTGCGGTGGAGAAAACTGTCCCCTTCCATGGAGAACCATTGCAAAAGTTTCAGACTTGCCTCCATGTGCTTCTCCATGTGTTGGTTAGACAGATTTCGTGGAACCCATTGAGAACAAACTTTCTGGTACTGCAGAATATATGATAAAGATGTTGATTCCCATAGGGAACCTGAAATATTTGTTCTGAATTAGTAAATTTATAATACCAATATAATTGGTCCATTATTAGAAGTTACAAATTTTCCAGCTAACTCATTCCTTGTTGCCAGCGTTTCGCCCCAGTGTGCTAAGTTGGGCTCATCAGTTGGTAAATAGCACACCTACCAAGACGCATGCCTAGCGCATACTGTGGAGGCCACTGCGTAGGCTGCTTGGAGCCACTGGCAGTGCCAGTGCACTATGAGAGACTTTGCAACCAGGAATGAGTTAGCTAGAAAATTTATAATGTACAATAACGGACCAACTATATTGGTAATACTGCAGAATATCGTGAACAATGTGACGTACGCTTCCGAACGACGTTCCCAGTTCTACTATGATATGCCGTAACATGATCTTCCTGTTGTCACGAATCAGCTCCTCTATGCGAGCTGTGTTCTAATCTGTTGATGCTGTGCTGGGTTGGCCACTACGATCATTGTCGGTGACCATTTCTCTACCAGCCACACATTGCAGCTACCCCATCTGTTGCTATCGACATTAGTTTTTCCCATGGAAGGCCGAAACTCTCCATTGTCACTTTGAAACTTGCAAATATTCCATGTTATGAGTCTCATTATGATAGCCGTATTGGAGTACAGAATGTAAAAGTTTCAAACAAATTTATTAAAAAACCACCATTCCAATACTTTACAATCTTTAAGTTTAAGATACAAATATTACATATATGTTAAAATGGGACATGTTTCACTTAGGCTTTGTAAGCATGTCCCATTTTAACATATATGTATTATTTGCATCTTAAAGATTGTAAAGTATTGGAATGGTGGTTTTTTAATAAATTTATTTGAAACTTTTACACTCGGAAATATATCAAAACCGGTTGTGGTATGTTTCATTGGCACTACATATCTAAAAGTTCCTCCCTTGCCACAAGGTCACTGTTTACGCCTCTGATAAAAATAGCAAGTTGGGAGGTGTCATTTATATCTGTGTTGTTGTCTGTCGCCAGTGAATATGCTATGAAATTATTTGTGATGCTACATAATTGCCTATGCATGTCATTAGCTAGGTCCTTTATTCATCGCTTAATAGTAGAAGAGGTAGTAGATTGAAAATCATCCACTTGTTCTGGACACACTGCGTCAGCTGCCAGAACTATACACTCTTTCACAAATGGACCCTCTATGAAGGGTCTCGAAGTACGCCCTATCTGCAAAGCAATCTTGTAGCTGGCCTGAATAGCAGGTTCACTGGAATGCATATTTTCCTGTTAAAAATAATGAAATACAACATAAATACATACACAAGTACATAAATAAATATTCTGTGAGGAATTATCAAACTTTAGAATACAACTGATGAGAGAAACTGTATAAAAAGAGTTGAGTGGGATAATATGAAATTTACATACCTCCTCACATATGTTTCAGTTCTTCTAGCAAAGCTGTTCTTTCCCGACCTTCACATTTATCATACTTGTTGGCATGACACAAGGAATAATAGTGCTGCAGATATTTAAAAAAAAAGTCTGATTCAATATTTTATTACATATTAAACATTTTGCTGTGTTATGTTCTTGAACTATTAAATACTCTTTTTCCCAGGAAGGTTTGAAACTTGTTGGCGTCAATGGCCTACACTGTGCTGAACTCTTTTCCATAGTAAATGCAACATCTACCGACTAGGCTTGAACGCCTTGTGATGCAAGGATAAAGGCGGAAACGCACTAGTCACTTCCCACAAGTTCACGCGTATCGTGTTGCAATCTAACCTGTTCAGAAAGATATGCTATACCTTTGCGCCACTGGCCTTCAGTACGTACTACATCATGCACTTCCCTATTTGCTCGCTTAGCTGCTCTCGTTCCTCAAGAGCGGGGAGCGAACTGGCTCTGAAGGCGTTTTGCTCTCGATTGACGATGTCTGGTGTAAATATTAATCATATTACACACAATTATCGTAACCATGAGTCATTTGTTGTCACACTGTGGATCGGCAATTACAGTAGGTTTTGTATAAATGTACTATTTAGAAGTGGATATTGTCTGTGAACCCCCTCCCTGTCTTATCGTATTGCTGTTTGGAGGAGTTGTGTAATGTATGCTCAGAGCTATACCTCAATTTTTAGAGTCCCAAGTCACTAAGTGACCAAACCTTAATCTTTATATCTCATTTTTAGCATATTTGAAAGATTTTACATGTATACATTGGGAGTTTCTATTTCCGTCAATTTTAAAGTTTATGTTGCCCTGCCAGTTATACAGTTAGGCAGGCAAATTTGACCTTACAAATACATTTATTCTTGCATTACTTGCTTTTCATGCCCTGGGCCCTTGTGCCTCCTATCCACGGAATCAACTCCCAAGCTTTGAATTTTTCAAGTAATTTTTCCACTGTGCCCATGCTAATGATATGTTGTTGAACCTAACACGGATACTCAGATCTATAAAATGTAGCCAGATTCTAATATCTACTGACAAACCTCCCAGTTTTCTACATTTGCCCAATATCCAAATGATCCATCTACAATTCCTGCTAATACTTGTAAGAACTCTCTACGGACCTTCATCTCATTTCATACCCGATCCCGCAGACAAACGGAATAAGGATTGGACATACATCCATCCTTGAATAATTTGCTTACCTTTCACATCATCAAAGAAGCACTTTTCAAGTACCTCATTAGATATCTACTGATCCTAATAGTTTATCGTCATTATTATTTTCAGCCAACAAATTTATACTAACACACCTTGCTCCATTCACACAATGAATTAATTTATTAAATCCTAAGGTTTCTAAATTGTAGGTAAACTCTGGTTGGAGAATATGAACTGTTTTCAAGAATGAGAACATTTTCAAAATTCTTTACATCATTATTTCTTACCCTATGAAATTCACAATAATCTCAGCAGTGAACAGATTCGTCTTCATCAGTTTCCTTTTCAATAACCTATGGTTATCTGGACACAGTAGTAACTTTTAGTGGTCTTGGCTATTGCTACTTATCCAGCGGAATTGATTACCCTTGTATAATTTTTTACTTTTCCTTCTTTTAAACAACTCATTAATCCATTCACCCCTCATACTACTGTATTTCACTTATACACAGTGGTAGAAATATTTATTGCATCACCTTTTATAATTAACAATTTTTGTTATAATCATTGAATAACTGAGCTCAGTTGGCCTGATTTCTCTCTATTTCTATCGAAATGAATATGAGCAATCATTTTTGTCAATTTTATTCTTAATTTTTGTTTCTATAAAAAGGTTTTTTTTTTTATCATTTACCATTTTCTTGAAACATGGATGAAAGTGGATATGTGAGCTATTGTGTTTGCTCTTCTGAAATATAAATACTAATTCGGAAGAAACACTGCATATTAATGTTGTAATATAACACTGATCTATTTGAGTGTTTGTAAATGCACTGTTGCCATTTAATACTTTGTTGTTCCACCACGTACCGTAATCGCAGCTTGGCATCATGAAGGCATTGAATGAATTAACTTTTTAATGTAATCCTCATTCAGTTCATTATAAAAAACACACACACACACACTCTCTCTCTCTCTCTCTCTCTCTCTCTCTCTCTCTCTCTCTCTCTCTCTCTCTCTCTCTCTCTCTCTCTCTCTCTCTCTCTCTCTCTCTCTCTCTCTCTCTCTCCTCTCTCTCTCTCTCTCTCTCTCATCTCTCTCTCTCTCTCTCTCTCTCTCTCTCTCTCTCTCTCTCTCTCTCTCTCTCTTCTCTCTCTCTCTCTCTCTCTCTCTCTCTCTCTCTCTCTCTCTCTCTCTCTCTCTCTCTCTCTCTCTCTCTCTCTCTCTCTCTCTCTCTCTCTCTCTCTCTCTCTCTCTCTCTTCTCTCTCTCTCTCTCCTCTCTCTCTCTCTCTCTCTCTCTCTCTCTCTCTCTCTCTCTCTCTCTCTCTCTCTCTCTCTCTCTCTCTCCTCTCTCTCTCTCTCTCTCTCTCTCTCTCTCTCTCTCTCTCTCTCTCTCTCTCTCTCTCTCTCTCTCTCTCTCTCTCTCTCTCTTTTGTGTGGCTTGTTCCTTGTGATAGCATTTCCCATAACCTTCCAACAGTTCTCAATAGGATTGAGATCAGGGCTATTTCCAGGCCACACTAACACTTGAACCCGATTTTGTCTAAGGAAGGATTTTACTGAAAAGTAGAAATATGTTATGATTAACCACAAATGTCATCTGCGTCGTTCTTGGTACAAATATTAATCATGAGACACACCTTCAAATTTCTGTGGCAAGGACCTGAGCCATCCTGAAAAATGCAAGTGGAAACATCTCCAGACTGGGCTTTTATTGTTGGCATAAGCTTCCTTTCAAGGATGGTAATGTAGGCATCGGCATTGACAGTGCCATTTATGAAGTTCAGACGACCTACTCCTTGACTGGAAATGCACCCCCAGACATCGGTCCTTGTGGGTGTTTTGACTGTATGTGTTATACATGATGGCAAAAATTCTTCACCTTTCCTTCGATGCAAAAACTCTTTTCCATCTGAACTGTGCAGATTCAATTTGGAGTCGTCTGAAAAGATACTCTGTTCTGTGCCCATGTCACATATGCTTTTGCCCATTTTAGCTGCTGTGGTCGCATTGTCTTGGTCAATAAAGGCTTCTTTCTATAACGACAGGCTGAGAGTCCAGCTTCCAGTAGTCTATTTTCTCCAGTTCTACTGGGTACTGAGATGTGCACATTTCTTCCCAGTCTCACTTTTGTTCATTTGATGAGCGAAAGCCTTTCCAATACCCTGTTGTATTTCGCAGTAGACGCCCTTTTCGACCTCTTTCTTTCTCATGATCAATATTTCCTTTTTTCCTGTATTTTTTAGTAACCTCAAAATCGTACACTGAATAAAATCTGTCCTAGAGGTATCTCTGTGGTGCCAAGACCAACTGATGAATAAGCAAGTATAGCAGCTTTCTTTTCTGGCATTAATTCAACTGATCTACTCATCTTCTCGCTGCAACATCCCTGGCTTCATTGTAAAAACAAACAACAACAACAACAAGAGTTGTGTATTGTTGGAATAAATATGAGAAGAATTCAAACTTTCAAGGCAAGAACATGTCAGCAATGTTTAACAACAATGGGACTGGTATAAACTGAAGCAAACGGTTGTAAAAAACGAAAAGACAAAATAATTCATGGTGATGCAATAAATATTTCCACCACAGTAGCTCAAGCCGACTCTTTGAATACCTGTAGTAATGCATTGTATTCTTCCACCTTCCCTCAATTTACCACCAGGACTGTCTTGCCTAACAAACAGAGAAAGATAAAAGTTACCCTAATTGTATTTCTTCTTCCAGGGCGCAACAACTGTCAGAATCGGCTGTTTACTAATCAGTATGATCCTTGTTCTTTTGTCCTATATAGTATTTTTATAACTACATTAATTAATAAGGTTAATTAATTTTCACACCAGGCAAATGCTGAGGCTGTACCTTAATTAAGGCCGCGGCTGCTTCCTTCCTACTCCTAGACCGTTCCTATCCCATAGTCGCCATAAGACCTATCTGTGTCGGTGTGACGTAAAGCAAGTTCCAAAAAAAAATTAATGAGGTTCCTTCAGTGGCCTTGTTGGATACTGGAGCCACTAGATCTTTAGTCACTCCTTTGTTCAAGAACTAAATAGGCTTTCGATCTGACTTTCCACATACTTTCTTCTTCCTTACATTGTATTTCAGCTTTGAATCGCCCTTTAACTATAATGGATAGTGTGAGTCTTAACATAAAAATTCAGAAATGTTCTTGGTTCTGTCCATTTTACATATTGCAAGATTTACCTTTTCCTATGATTTTAGGGTAAGATATTTTTTCTCACACAGAACTTTTATATAACACTGAAAATTCCTTTATATCCTTTCATATTAGCTCTTCACTTAAGATTCTGCTTGTCAACTGCACGGATTATCTACCTCAATATTAATTTGTGTCTAATTTCTGATCAGACTTTTAATACTACCAGTGAAAGAAATCAACTGAACAAATTAATCAAATTTTCTGATCTCATATCACCCAATTTGGATACCACTTGTAACTGTGAGGCACATACTGATCTACTTGATCAAATTTTGGTATATTTTCCACCATCAAACAAGTCCACTGCGTATGCAAAAGTTAAAGAATCTTATTTGTAAAATGATTTCCCAGTCTATTACCACTCCTACTTCCAGTTATGCATTTCCTTCCTTTCATGCTGTCATATCTGATGGAACAGCTCGTCTCATGGATTGTCATAAATTTAATAAGAAAAATTGTCTATGATGCTTATCCAATTCCCAATTTTCAGAGTTCTTTTCAATATTTTGCCAGTTCTCAATATTCTTGATCTGAATTCTGTGTATCTCCAGATTCCCTGTAGACTTGTAGACTGTTTTCTGATATAAAATTCCAGTATATATTTCTTTATATTGATGACTTGGTAATCTATAGCCCCGATTTCGCTTTGCACATCCAGCACCTAACTGAAGTCTTCCCCAGACTATGTAAAACAAATCTTACAGCTAATCCCTTAAAAATGTTCTTAGCGTGTACCTCTGTTAATTTTTTAGGTCACATTCTCTTATCTGAATTTATTCCCGTTGATCCCAAACAAACTTGGGCTATAAATCAAATTCCATGCCCTGGAATGATAGGGTTTTATAGTAAATTCATACATATCTATTCCCACATTTGTGAACCCCTTCATTATTTGAAAGGATAGGTGGTGAAATTTCACTGGTCTGAACCCCAACACCATGTTTTCACTCAGTTAATGTCTTTACTGGTCCAAGCCCCTATACAAATCCTTCATTTCTCTCTCTCCTTTGGTGTGCAGCTGTGAGCTTGCATTCGGGACATAGTGGGTTCGAACCCCGCTGTCGCGTCCCTGATTATGGTTTTCTGTGGTTTCCCATTTTCACATGAGGCAAATGGTGGGGCTGTACATTATTTAAGGCCACAGTTGCTTCCTTGCCACTCCTAGTCCTTCCCTATCCATAAGACCTATCTGTGCCGGTGCGATGTAAAGCAACTTGAAAAAAAAAGTTTCTCTCGTCTTTGATATTCATTCTGATGCATTCAATATTGGGAATGCTCTTCACCAAATTTTCAACAGAGACCCCAGAGTTCAGCTATAAATCAGCAATCTGCCAAAGTGTCATCCTTGTGAATGAGATCATATTGCACTGTTGCTTTTCCCTTCCCTGTGAATGCATTAGTACAAGCTATCTCTGATCTTTTGAGATCAAGCAAGCCCATTTGGCCCAAATAAACCATGTTGAATAAATAATTGCCGCTCTTATCGTCGCTTCCTTTCATTGGAGTGCCTATGAACAGGAACTCTCCCAAAAGAAATGTTGTGATTGGGTCCATTTAATGAATTCACTCAACCACTGAATAACAAATATTGTATTATTATTGTATTCTTCTCCTAGTTTCCTAACCCCTTTTGGAGTGTTCCATAATCCCTCCCTCCTCCCCCTTTTTCTCCCTGTGTTCTCCCTTCATCTCTTTTCTCTTTGTTATCTTTTTTCCTTCTCTTGTTGATAAACTCTTGTAATTCAATTTCTGTGCCAGTTATTTTCTTTTCAGCATTTGGTACCTATGCTATCATACTCAATTTAGGGCCACTGTCGATGCAACACCTTGATTTGTTGTTGGGATCCTGATGGTGCCTTCCTAATCTGGCATCAAGAATCAGGAATAAAATATCAAATACACCCCCCCCCCCCTCCCTCAAAAAAAATCCCACTACTTGCATCCCAAAACCATGCAATTAAAAGTTCTATCAAACTTCTGATGTGCCTGCGGGATATTGTGGCCCACATATATTTCTCTTACATTTCAAATCGTCTGCACCTATGGCATTGCTTCACTGCCCTGCTACATGGTCTTTTTTCAACTGCCTGCTTCTCTCAATCTCCTCTTGCTCTCCGACTTTACCATGTGAGTGTCTGGTGATCAGCTGTTCGCTATCACGAACCTGCTTGAAACTTTCTGCTCACAGTATATAAGCAAGCTTCTCCCTAGTCCTGGTGGCAGTTCCTGTTCTGATGGTATTCCACTGCATCTAATATTGAGTAGAGCTGGTTCTTTTCTTCTGGATGCGTATTATCTTCCCTCATGACATGAGAAGCTGAGAGAGAGAGAGAGAGAGCGAGCGTGTGTGCTCTCAATATTTCTGTATTCATGATCTGAATTCTGTGTATCTCCAGATTCCCTGTAGACTTGTAGACTGTTTTCTGATATAAAATTCCAGTATATTTCCTTATATTGATGACTTGCTAATTTATAGCCCTACCGAGCTCGATAGCTGCAGTCGCTTAAGTGCGGCCAGTATCCAGTAATCGGGAGATAGTGGGTTCGAGCTCCACTGTCGGCAGCCCTGAAGATGGTTTTTCGTGGTTTCCCATTTTCACACCAGGCAAATGCTATTTCCGTTGATCCCAAACAAACTTGGGCTCTCTCTCTATATATATATATATATCTTTAATCTCTTTTGATATCTGCCCTGTTTTCTATCTTTTGTGGCCCATACTCACAATCTACAATAATTATTCGCTTTATTATCACGGGGTCGGATAAGTTTCGGGTAACCATGTGCTACAGTGATAATCCGCACTGAACTTAAAATCTTGGAACTTGAGCTTCATGGAAAATACTACATTGGAAACATTATGCAATGGACAAACTAGTAGGCCTGTTTTGAAACATACACAAGTCAATGGACAAGTCCCTTTCTGGATTCACGCCTTTCACTCTGTTTTTCTGGTTATGATTTTTTTCTGTCATATCCTCTCTTTGTGTGGTGTTTTCTGTTTTCTTTTGAAAACTTAGCACTTTATAAATTTGAGGGAAATTCATTACAAACTACTTGTAGGTGTGCTAAGCGTAATAATTTGTGAGCTTTGTTAATAATGTGAAATTAAATGTATGGACTATTTTTCATAGCTAGATGGTATTCCCTTTTGGTTCACCACTCTTAAATTTGTAATGCTCCTATAAATGTAGGGTTGTTGCTCCTGATTCTTTACCATAATTAAGCTCCTTCATGTATTAAGTCTTGGATATCATATTCTTGCCATATTGTAATTTTAATGGTGTAAATATTAGTCATATTATAACTATGATTTATTTGTTGTCACACTGTGGATCAGCAATCTATGGTAGATTTTTATAAATGTACTATTTAGGAGCGGATATTGTCTATGTACCCCTCCCCCTCTTACTGTATGAGCTTAAAAATATACTTATTCTTCCATTACGTGCTTGGCTGCTCACAAATATGCTACATTCCTCTGACAAAGAGTAAATACGAACTAACTATTCAGTCAAAATCAGATCTACTGTGTGCCTGAGATGCTGTCTATCTAACAAGGATATCTATATAAATTTCCCAAAGGGGCAGCCGCACAAGGGCACCTGGCTGTAATATTGGGCTTAATCTGCAGTAGTGCTGATCCCAGATAATTGGGTAAAGGTCAGGAAAAAAAGAAGAAAGAAAAGAAAGTAATATTCGCTTCTTTGATTCACTATAGTTTTGAAATTCAAAAGTGTATTTTCCAATGCCACTCCCCCAGACCTCCCTTTCTAATATTAAGGGTGTATTATAGTTTTGGTGTTGGTATAAATATAGCATAGATATCTAAATGGTGTTGTGCATTCTTTCAAAATATATAAGAATTTTCATGAATGGTTTGTTTCTTTGTTTCAGTTAGTACTTACAGGAAGTTCTAGTCGTGTTGTATTAAGCACAGAAAGTCTGTTACAAGATGGTGACAATTCTGTGTTTGTTATGGATGAAATGTTGGGGAAAGTTAAGAGTTTGGAAAAAAATGATGCAATTCCAGGCCTGGGTATTGATGTCACTGCCATTCACATGGAAGCATTTGAAAATGGAGAAGTTGTTGGAACACAGAATGCAGTTATACCTACAACAACATCATCTTCATCATCATCATCATCATCATCATCATCATCAACTGCAGGACTTTCGTTTAATATATCCTCAATTCCTCAGACATTGCTTCCATTAGCAACAGAGCTATCATCAGAATCTTCAATATCACAAGCTGTAAGAATACCATTGTCTATACAAGGAAAAGTTGAGCCACTTAAGTTCCCAAAAAGGGGTCCAGGAAGACCACGAAGGGATGAAGGAGTTGATCCTCCAATTGGAAAGGTAATTTTTATATTAATGCATCTTGGAGCCAGTATAATTTCTATAACTTAGATTTTCAGACATTTATTGATTCAGTTGCAGTGAAATGCACAACTGCAGATTATGATGAAGTGAAAACTGCCTTTAACAGACATCACTGACTCTGTTGGAATATGTCCGTTATGAAAGGTGTTTGGTTAAATAAGTTGACCAACAAGAAAGCAGCATATATAAGAAGGCAAACACAATGGCACGTGAAGAGGGAAAAATCTCCTATTTCTGTTTCTCCCTCCTCATACTGCCCTGCCATTGTATTTGTCATATTGTGTGTGTTCCTTTGTTATTCCCCTTTCTCTTTCTCTATGACTTGATTTGACACATGTTTGTTCCTTTCCTGTACTTATATAACATTGTTGTTTTATCCTAACACCAAGTTAATGCCACATACTGATCTAAGGGTTTCTGGAGTGCAGTGATCGGGAATGGAAAATCCCTGGGTTAGATTTCTGATATGAAATTATGATGAAGGTGACAAATAATGCAGAAGAAATACTTATGTAAGAGAGGGAGTTATGATGGAGGGAATTATGTTGAAGTGAAACCTGCCTTGAACAGACATCCCTGACTCTGTTGAAAAATGTCCGGTATGGTAAATAACGGGTTTGATAACTGCGTTCAAAGAGCTACGTGTCCTATGCAGCTTTCTAAAACTGCTAGGCAGACATTCTACTGGCAACATTTTAAAGTGATTGTGTTTTTTTACAATTTGCTTTACGTTGCACCAACACAGGCTTTAAGGCGACGATGGGATGGGGAAGGGCTAGGAGTGGGAAGAAAGCAGTCATGGCCTTAATTAAGGTATAGCCCCAGCATTTACCTCGTGTGAAAATGTGAAACAACGGAAAACCATCTTCTGCCGACAGTGAAATTCCAAACCACTATCTCCCAAATGCAAACTGATAGCTATGTGACCCATATTGTGCAACCACTTGCTCGGTAATTGGTTTTCTTGAAAAGATAGTAATTAGATACAGATGTAAATAAGGGGTTGAAGGAGAATTTGAACAGAGCATATACTAGGAACAGTCTTACAACAGTGTTCTGTGTATGTGCCTTCACAGTGGCATTGAGATTCAAAAATTCCCAGTTGGCAATAGAAAGGTATTTAAAAGGCTAACATAAAGTAAATACAAATGAAAATGTAATATAATAGAAACCAATGTTTTAAACGGTACTAACTTGCACATGCAGCAGGAGTTACTGCCTTTTATCATGAAATCCTTGTTGGTTATTCCAATGATTTAAAGATAAGAGATATAAAACTAAACAAGGCCACAGACCTAGTTACAAATAGAGAATTTTGACGGCGATTAGTATATTCACGGAGGCTTGCAGGCTGAATGCTGAAAGGCATAACAGTCTATAATGATGTATGTATGAATGCATGGTATGTATGCAACAGTAAGGACCACTCTTCCTTTCAGCTGCTGAGGAGTGGCAGTAATGAAATCAGTATCATCATTTAGTTGTTTAAATTGATTTTCTGTTATGTGGCATTTTAAAGGTATCATAATCATTGGTCATGTTTTACCTTCTACTTCTAAAAGCCTTGTTAAAAATTCTTCTTCAGAATCCAGAGAGCACTCATACTGGGTAAGTTTCGGTGTATGGAATTTATTTCAAAATTTAAGCTCCTTCAAATGACTCAGACAACGGTGAACCTTATATTGTTATAGGCAGAACTTGATGGAAATCCCAACCCAGTAGGATTACTTTAAACATTCAGCACATTGGGTTATATCTTTAATAAGTCTGTCTATTGCTGAAAATGCATGCACATAAAAATGTTTGAATATATATCATTGGAGTTTCATTCTGCAATGTTCATTTTGTACATTAGAGGATTTTTGCTTCAGGAGTGTTTGGCTTTACATTGCAGTAAGAACTAGCTTTCATAATCAATTGTATTTTGAAAAAAGAGAATGAGCAGTTTCTCCTTCAAGTAGAATGTACACCTACTATTTCAGCAGATGCTATATGAGTAGCTTGATCGAGTAGCTTGATCCCCCATTTGATTATATTTAGCAGTGTTGAATAAACATGTTTCAGATGTACCTGCTGGTCCATCTGTTTTAGTATTCATATCTGATTTTCATATTCTGCCCTTTAGGCGAGGGGCAACTGGTGAACACGAACACCCCAAAGGTGTCCAGTCCAGAAGCATATATACTGTTACCGTGATTTGGTGGATCAGCAGAGGTAAAAGAAGGTGCCGGGATGAATGGGTCTAACTACAGAGTCAAAGTTAATTTAAAATTTTAACTAAGGTTATATTTTTTTTTTGTAAAAATGTCAACAAGTAACAAAATCACAGGGACTAGTAGCAAAAGTCAAATCTAGTTAAGACAAGATAGTTGGTATAAACAGAACTTGTGCTTAAAGTCCTCACTGAACAATTCCTGAGCTTCGACCTTATTTCTACAAAGATCACCATATTATGCAAGGGCAGAACACCCCTCAATACATGGAGCACTAGCTCCGTGAATTACAAAGTCAAGCCTCCTAGAGGCACTTTTACAATACTAGAAAAGAGCAGACCCGCTCTCAGTTTTTCAAGCCTAGTCAAGGCAACATCAAAAATGTCTTACACTTTCTGGCCTTCCATGGCCCAGCTTACAAATTGAAACAGGGGTATCTCGTACCCAACCTACTGGGCCGTCGAGTAAAAGAAATAACCGTTAAATAAATGGCCCAAACAAAAGGAAGGAGGCGGATACTTGCACTCCTCTATGTAGCTTCTTAAAACCTAACAGGCACAAGGCCGATGAAACAGGGGCTAATCCCAACCTATGGAGGTGACTCGTACAAGAATAATTTAAGACATAATGGAAAGGAAGAAAATCAGTTATCAAAATGTCGTCACCTCAAACCAATATGAAGGGGAGCTCGAGAGGGTAAATCACTCTCTATCCCCGAATTACAGTTACAGATTTTAAGTTTTTACATCAAATGGCAGAAAATTACATGTTAGAAAGATAGGTTACATTGTAAAGGATTCGGACCTTTCCCGCGGATTAAACTGCTGAGCTAGCAAGAAATAAAGATGTTAAACGGCCATTACCTTACTGAAGTCCTGCTGCCTGATGAAGGAGGCACCTCCCGCCTCCTGCTACACGTCCATACTCTAAGTTAGATGTTAATCAAGTGGCCACGAGACGTGAAAATCAGCAGTTTATAAACCCTCGGGGAAAGTTCGAGACCTTTTATGAATAATCAAGCCACACCCTCTTACTTTATTTGTCAGTCTTGAAGGTACACTCCAAGTCGAAGAAGAAATACATGATTGGTGGGAAATTAATTACAGAAATTTGGGATTGGATAAATTCAAAACTGCCAACCCACAAATGAATGAACGAAATTTAGTAAAGAAAAAACTAATGAGTACAAAATTTCTTCGAAAAGTTCCTTCACTTCGTACCAGGGTGCATGATCGTAGTTTTTTTAGCAGAGACATCTATGAGAGAATTTTCATACTTCTTGCCAAACGGGAAACAAAACGAGTAGAAATGTACACAGTTCAGGAAACTTCACCAGAACAAAAAATTTTAGTGGCGCCATCTTCAGAGAAAATTTATAAGTTAGTCCAGTTTTAAGTTCAGAGTTTCTCCTGTAGAGGAGGTTTTATTGGCGCAAGATTTAAACGTGCGGCGTAGAGGTGTACCTCCTGGTACATTTACTATGGACGAAAGGAGGAGGATCTCAGGGAAATAATGTTATATAAAGAAAAATATCCAGACTCGAAGTTACAATTTTAAATTGAAATTTTTATTTAGAATTTGCCCATCCAATCTCGCACATTTGTGATCACTATACAACTAATCAATATGAATTTACATTATAAATTCCACAAACAAATGGGGTGTTACAAATTTTCCCTATAGCCTATAATGAATGACATTCATTATTCCAATTATGAATGCCGGCTGAGTGGTTCAGACGGTTGAGGCGCTGGCCTTCTGACCCCAACTTGGCAGGTTAGATCCTGGCTCAGTCCGGTGGTATTTGAAGTTGCTCATATATATCAGCCTTGTGTCAGTAGATTTACTGATGCGTAAAAGAACTCCTGAGGGACTAAATTCCGGCACTTCAGTGTCTCTGAAAACTGTAAAAGTAGTTAGTGGGACGTAAAAACAAAGAACATTATTATTTATTCCAATTATGAATTTACTATTATTTTAATCTTGTCTTGAATGCTTTACTGATATAGTAAAATAAGCTTAAATTCTCATTGCAAAAAAGAGTTTTCAAATGAATTAATGATTAAATTATCTAAAAAATTAAATAATTGTTATACAATCAAGTATCTTATAAAAATTATATTTCTCAAACATAGTTATTGAATTATTTACATTTAAATGATTTTTTATTACATTTTGGATACATCAGCTATAGAAATTTGACACTCCTTTCCTCAGGCAAAGTGACAAGTTATTTTTTCTGTAAAAGAAAAAATTAAATTGGAATAAAAAATATATAACAACTCCATAATGTAACCACAATTTACAATTCTGACTTGTATTAATAAATATTGATCATCTAAACAACAACAAATTGGAAACATCATATCTGGATAACTCATGAATGAAATAAACACAAATATCACAACCAAACTGCACTAAACCTGTTCAAGGACAAAACTGTAAATATATTATCACATGTAATTATCCATGTTCATGAATTCCTAATTGAGTATTGCTGGTGGTGGTGGTGGTGGTGGTGGTGGTGGTGGTAAAAATCATGTTATTATGAAGAATGAAATAATAATCATATAAATAATTTATTTCCAGTTAATAGTGGTTTGTGGGTGAATTCACGGTAATGCTCGCTTAACATATATACCAAACACTTGGTTTGAAATTTTATCATTATATAAGACACTCACTGCTTCACCATCAAAGAAATTCGCAAGAAAATATAATTAAATATACTGATTAAATATGGTGTTGAAATATGGGACGAAATCCATAATACAAGGGTTGGAGAAAAGTCATTGCAACCATTTTCTTTCTTGGAGATAACAGCCCAGTTGGAAAATGTGTCATATACAGATGAAAGGATGAGGTGGGAACTACATGTGTGAACATTGAAGTACACGCAAACATTGTGCCTCACATATATATTTTTTTACTATTTGCTTTATGTCACACCGACAATGATAGGTCTTATAGCGACGATATGATAGGAAAGGGTTAGGAGTGGGAAGGAAACGGCCTTGGCCTTAATTAAGGTACAGCTCCAGCATTTGCCTGGTGTGAAAATGGGAAACCATGGAAAACCATCTTCAGGACCGCCAACATTGGGGTGTGAACTCACTATCTCCCGAATGCAAGCTCACAGCAGCGTGCCTCTAACCGCATGGCCAACTTGCCTTTGCATTGTTGTGGAGTATGATTGTACTATCCACTCGCAAACGCCACATCGTACCTGTCGCACCAGGAAGTCCCTGTAGTACTCTGCGCTCACTGTTCTGCCATATGGAACAAAGTGGCACACAGTGACACCCCTGATGTCAT
Source organism: Anabrus simplex (assembly GCF_040414725.1). Classification (NCBI taxonomy): domain Eukaryota; kingdom Metazoa; phylum Arthropoda; class Insecta; order Orthoptera; family Tettigoniidae; genus Anabrus; species Anabrus simplex. The sequence continues at coordinate 883,763,625 of NC_090266.1, forward strand.
ATGCAATGATCACCATCCGTTTCACAGGGGAAGGATTATGGTTATCCAGCATGTTGCCACTCTGCGAACTGACGTTTGAGTTCCAGTTTGTTCGTATTCCCTGGCCCAAAATTCATCAGTGGCGGTTATTTGTGACAGGAAGTGGCTGTGTCCTGTTGCCACTGTGCTAGTTGGTCAGAGCGTGTTGCATATCGCATCCACCGTTGAACTTCCGTCAGTGCATGCAGTACCCACCGTGATGTGATTTTGCACAGTTGTAGCTCTGTCCGGAAGATCCTGTGGATAATGCATTTCTCGGTGCCACTTGCCCTCTCTAACTTCAGCAACATCCATCATCTGTCTTCCTCTAGGAGCTGCTCGATGACGGAACATGCCACGTTAGTCTGCACTTTAACAGGTTGTCCCAAGCATTGCTGAACACTAATTGTCACACGTCCTTGCTGAAACACTCCTACCCCACATGCTATTGTACAGTATGGGAGGACATTATTCCCAAGGGCTTCCACCAATTCACTGTGACATTCTCTCGCATTTCTCCCCCTCCCCCCCCCCCTTCCCACAGTATGGCTGTTTTGGTGTATGCGCGCTGCTCAACGTAGGTTACTTCCATCTCGGACGATGCACAGCTCTCTGTGTGCTACTACCAGCAATCACAGAGCCATCTGTTGTTGTGAATACACTGGCTGCGTAGTTTCCACACTACAAATAGCATTTTGTGATCCGCTCTCATATCTGCAAGGAAAAAATTACTTTCAATGCATTTTGCCCCAACCCTCGTATTATTCATTTCCATTTATATCCAGTGCCTTGTAATAACTTCACACAGTGCTCAAATATAATTTGAGGAAGAACCATGTCCTCTCTTCATAACAATCTGCATAATATCTGACTTTCAAATCAGTTCAATAACACAGTACAAGAAATTTAAACTTTTTCTACTCTCAGAAATGAAACTATGTGATTTTAATTAATTTGGGTATGCTGATTTTGAATCTAAAGCTCGTTTTTCTCTTACACCTAACAGTTTTTTGAGAGGACATACTGCATAGGCTATATAGTTCACTGTTGTTCATTTGCGGTTTTCTTGTTTTCTATATTTGTTGTAATTTCAACTCAAAAAATACACAATCCAAAATACACAACATAGAAATATATTAAGTATTCTAAAATTGTATTTATGTATTAATTAAAACTTCATATATTAAACATTTTTACTTTCTTAAAACTTTTTCCTCGAAGACTTGCGCGTATAAGATGGTAAGATGGCTCCAAAACATCTGTGATCAGTTGCCAGCAGTAATTGGCAAGCATGTTGAACACTGATCACCTTTCCATTTCTATTAATCCCTGATGGAACCGTTCCCCGTGTTCATCACTGACCTCACCAAGGTTTGGTGGAAAGAAATTAAAGTGCAAATGGAGGAAGTGAATCTGAAGGGACATACTGCATCCCAGCATCTTGTAAGCACTCAACAAATATTCCACCATATCTCTGTAATTGTCTGCTCTATAGTTTCCCCAGAAAATTCACACAAACCAATTTAAAAGCAAGCCAGGCTTTTTTTTTTTCAACAGGAATGAGAGTCTCCTCAAATACCAAATTCTGTAACAGATCGCATATTTTTGGGCCTATAGGCACTGTGCAGATAGATCAAAATGCTACTACTAGCGCTACATAGTGGCCCGTTCTGAAACAAGATGTGAGGTGCAGTGCGAGAGTCTCAGTACAACGTGTGACATTCGAACAAGTTGCGGGTTTAAAGTGATTCAATTTGGGTATCTAAGGGAATCGTTATGCAATAAAGGAAGAAACCTTGTTGTCAATGGCCACGTGAACGGCGTTGAAGAGTTAATTTCAAATGGTTTCGGATACATCACAGGAAAAGTCACCCGACTTATCGTGAAACTTGAGGTAGGCAAGTTGTAGTTAGGTAACAATTTATAAACAATTTATAAAGTTTACTTAGTAAGGATGAATTAATGCATGCTTGGTAAGTTGTACGCATTTTTATTTTATGTTCAGGTTGACCAGAATCGTAATGTCTCTACCAGCGAATGTTCCTGTCCTGCCAGCGCCAGAAAACTTGCAAACATGTAGCTGCGGTAGTGTATTATATAAATAATGAAAGTGTTGTCTCCAAAACAGACTGTCCGCAACAATGGGGAAAACCGAGCCTGAAAACAGCGTTAACAGAAAAATATAGAAAAGGCAAACATGTAGAAGAACTGTTTGGTGAAAAGACTTTGAGGACATCTCTTCCCCCCTTTGAATTAACTGAGAATATTTTAAAACACATCCCTTGCAGTCTTCGTAATGCTTCGAGCAGAAGCAAGTACTGAAATCGAACAACCGTGCAGGGCCGTAGTCACCTCATTGATAGACAGGGTAGTAAATGATGTGGAGAGAGAAGAATGTGAGGAAATTGTGACACAGCTATTACATTTACAAGTCTCTAATGACGTGCGCTTGCCAGACAAATACACCTTTCACACTGTGAGTGACGAAATGTTTTTTACCAGCAAAGTGCAGGTTGATACAGATCATATAATTAAAATCTCCCAGGACACTCTATCTCAATCAGGAAGCCCTCGATGGTTTCAAGAAAGAAAGATAAGAATATCTGCTAGCACAAAAGCACATCGGAACAAAACTAGGCAACATAACTTTGATACTTTAGCTCTCACATTTGTAAATGAATCTCCAATTGGGGGAGCTGTTTTGAACAATGTTTCTTACGGAAGTGAAATGGAAAGTGAAGCAATAGAATGCTATGGAAGTTCATTTGGTGTTCATGTTATTCAATGTGGGTTAATAATCCACAAGAAAAAAACTTGAATTTGTGGCTCTCCAGAAGGCATAGTTCTCAAAGGAAATGTAGCTGACAGAGTGTTAGAAGTTAAGTGTCCATCTTCCTGTAAAGATAAACCAATAGTAGATGAGTCAGGAAATATGTGAATACGTTATCCTTACTTTGACGAGCAAAATAACATACAGTTAAAAACAAGTCATATGTATTACACACAAATACAAATACTGATGTACGTAACTGACTTGGAAAACTGTAATCTATATGTATAGAGCAAAGCACAACAGTTGACAATACCTATTTATCAGGGCAATAAGTATGTCGAGGAATGTCTCACCAAAATAACAAAGTTCCATTTCAATAATTACTTGCCAAAAATTAGCAGTATTCCTAATAATAATAATAATAATAATAATAATAATAATAATAAAGTAACCAGGTGAGTTGGCTGTGCGGTTAGGAGCGCAACTGTGAGCTCACATCTGGGAGATAGTGGGTTTGAACCTCAATGTCGGCAGCCCTGAAGATGGTTTTCCGTTTTCACACCAAGCAAATGCTGGGGCTGTACCTTAATTAAGGCCATGGCCGCTTCCTTCCCATTCCTAGGCCTTTCCTGGCCCATCGTCGTCATAAGACCTATCTGTGACGGTGCGACGTTAAACAAATAGCAAAAAAAAAGTATGCATTTGTCAATTCTTGCTTGTTGAACAGATCAGAATGTAAACAAAGAATATATAAAACAAACTGATGGATAAACAATTCTCAAACTGTTATTTAATTATTGGAGGTTGCAAATTTGTTAACACGCAACATATAGCCTATGCATGGTGTCATCCACGTGTGAAAAAAGTTCTGTTCGCAATTTCTGTAATACATTGCATATTTTGATTCTTTGAATACACCTTTCTATATGAATTCTAACACTCGCAATATTGTAAGTACTCTCAACTTCCTCAGCTGTTAATCTCCCGTCATATAAGAATGGTGGTGTCATGATTACGACACCGCGGCCAGATACTGTAAGTTAGTTCTGATGCCAGAAAATCCTTTATTAGCCATGACCTCATCGCCAGGTTGAAGGAAAGTAAACCACTGTCGGTTGTTATGAATGAGTCGCTAGCTCTTCCACCATAACATTTAGATTTAAAGCGATCATACCACTAGGCGTGATTGCAATTAAAACTTTTGCAGTGTAGCAACCCTTGTATTGAGAATAGAAATACTCTCTCTGATCTACTTGGGGAGGCTGTTCAACCCTAAATTTCGTGCAGTCAATAATGACTCGACAATTACCGTAATTTCTTTTAAATGCTGGAGGCATTGTTTCTTGAACACTTTCCTTACTAGGCCAGAATATGAAATGTTTCGTACGCAGTGCCAATTGCATAAGCACGGTCGTAAAAAATACGTGAAATTGTTGTCCTGTGAACACCGAATAGCACTCTCAAAGCAGAATAGGACAGTCCGATTTTCATTTTCATTAGGAAAATGAATAATCTGGTTTCTGTACATAATTTCAAAATGTTACAGTTTGGTAATAACGCAAGGCAAAGACGTTGAAGTTCACACCTGTTAAATCATGCATTTATGTATTGTTCCTTATGGAACTGTAGCCTTGGAAACCTGGACCCTTGATGTCTTCACGATTGTCTTCCGTTGACACATTTTATCCTGTTTTGTAATGTCCCCTCCCAGACCGAAATGAAGTGGAATACATGCTGAACAAGAAAACATGAAGTCTGAACAATGAAAATCAGATGTCTCTGTTCCCATGGATGCATCCTTGGTTATGTTACTTGGGCAAAATGTACTTGAAAATTTTCGATCTGATTCTTCCTTTTTTAATCGCTTGAGTTGTCTGTGAAAGCGCTGTAAGCTGGGTCCTGGCGACATATTCCTCTTCTTGGATTCATCCGGAAATATTGTAGGAACATTAGGCTGGACTTAATGGGTGTCCAGATCTTCTGTTTCCGATGAAGTGTACACTACATATTCTTGAGTAAGTCGTAGGTTGCCAAAGTGATCCATCAGTGCTAAACATTATAACCAAAATTAAATTAAATCAGATCAATTGAACTTATTGCAAACATGTGCAGTACATGTGTGTGGGCCTACTTACTTCGTTCGGTTAACTGCTTGTATCCATCTCCTCCTTCGGTCCACATCTATCGCTAGTTTTGGAAAACAATAAAATTGTACTTCACCTCCCGTATTTGCGTAAGTATTGGAATATCCGACAACAAAACAATTGCGTTTACTTGATCTCCTTTTCTTTGCCATTATCATCGGAGCGACTACACACTCAGTCATAACAGAACAGCTACTGCGAGTCTGGAGTCTGCCTCACATGTTGATCTCCACCCGGCCGCTAGGGCGACGCGCACGGTGCCTATAAAGATACTTTGCCTCACTCAGCCTTTGAAATTTTCCCCTTAAATATTCAAATACCCTTCCTGATTTGTCTATTACTTTAACAAAGTTCTTCATCAACCCCAGTTTTATATGCAACGGGGGCAAAAGTATTTTGGCAATATCAACAAGTGGCAAGTTTTTAACACTTTTTTGTCCTTTCTCGTGATGATCACTCTCTAATTTCATAATGATTATGCTTATCTCGACTGTCCCGCTGACAGAGAAAACAACAAAATTTTGTGAATCCTGGCTGCATTCCTGTTAGCATACCTTCACTTTTAGATCTCTACAAATCTGCCACCCGTGTTCTGTATAGTTCAAAGCCTTAAGAATTTTTTCCATACTATCATACTTTGTTTCTTTCCTATTAACGGAATAGGCGACTAGGACAGGTGGATTTATATGCAAAAGCACGACTTTTAAACTTGTTTTCGACGAGTCTATGAACATACACCATTCTTTAAGATCATGATCTCTTGCCAGAGCCACCATTAGCCCTTTGACATCATTAGTAGGGCTCGGATCGATATGCTCGATAAAATCTCCAGATATGCTCGAAAACCATGTGTTATATGCTCGATAGATATGCTCGAAAAACCCATTATATGCTCCATAGATATGCTCGAAAAAACCATTATATCGGGTTGAATATGCAGAATATGCTTGAAAAACACCGTTAAAAACTATAGATAGGAAAGTGAAACGAAAAAACCAGTAACATATCTTTATATACGAGCTTTATTTTCTAATTGTGTGTATGATACACTGTGATATACTCGCATTCAAGTATATATATGAGAAGTATTCTTATAAAAGTTACAGTTTAAAAGTTCATTTACAAGATGTTCAGAATTAGGTGAGTCGGTGAGATCTGCATTGCTCTGTACAACAAGAATTTTTTCTTTGTTTTCAGTTTTGAATGATTTTCTTAAATCAGTCAATAAAAGTTTCAGTGATGAGAACAATCTTTCGACGTCAACTGACACGAGAGATAAATACTTGAATGATGCTGCTTCTTGTGCAGAGTAGTTCGGAAAATCCTCTGACAGTTCAGACTCGCCCCGCAGCATCCTCTCCAAGTCCAACGCTGCACTCCAACCGGGATTTCGAGCCAGCACAAACTCCAATTTTTGTTTCACGGTTTTCCCAGTCTCTCCAGGCCACAAGTCGGCTTCTTCGACGACTCCTTGTATTGTAGCGACCACTTCAACCAACTCCATCCCTCGCGATACCAACTTTAAGATGGCCTCAGAAATGACGCTCATGTAGGCTTTTATGAAAGTCGAGGATGGCATCAAGCCCTTCATTTTAAAAGCAGCCTTAGCTTTCGTGATGTACTTGCTGTCCGCCTCATCAAACGTATTGATCACCTGGAAAAAATATAAATGAAAAACATTAGCCGAGGAGAATAACTGAGAAAATTACATAATTAGGCACCGTATGATGGAGTAAAGATAAAAGATATGAAAAGAATGATAGAGAAAACCTCGAAAATGAAGATTTTAAACATTTCAACTAGGCCCTCCTCTTCAATTGCCCTATGATTTTCAGCGTAATACAAGACAGCCAAGATCCAAGTTCCCCATCACGTCAGTATAGGCTCGCGAGGTAAAGGGAGCTCTGGGTGCATCGTCTTGAAGGTACGGACACGAGCAGGAGCCTCGACGAAAATTTTCTTCACTGAGGAAATGACGCTGTTGACGCTGGATGATTTTTCGCGCAGCTCCTCAGCAACTCTGTGCATTGCATGGGCAAGACAAGTAACATGTAACATCTTCGGGTAGAGAAGCTTGAGGCTCTTCCCAGCCTTAATCATGTAGGGAGCAGCGTCAGTCACCAATGCAAGTACTTTATTTACCTCCTCATCTGAAAAGGTTGGCCACAGCAAGCCTGAAACAGGAATGCATAAAATGAAGGGTGAACCGTTCAGTTAATGGGATTCTGACATGTCGTACGACTGTAAGAGATATTTAACTATCAGAACTATCGGAGTCTTCACTGAGCATACGTAGAATGCATTGAAATTGTAGCCAGACTGTACTTGTTCTTCTTTGGCAAAACGCTCCAAAAATAAATTAACAAAAATATAATTACGCAGAGCTGCTTGCACTGTTCGCACAATGGTACCATGGTTTGTCACATCTAGCTTCCTGCACAGAATTAGGTGGCCCTTCCTCTGTTCACTGGGACTGAGTTTTCCAACAATAATATTGGCCATTTATCTTCCACAACTGTCTGTGGTCTTGCCGATAGATAACCAAGTTGGGTGGCTCCTGATGTCGTCCCTGATTGTGTGTAGAACCTGGTGAAGAAAGTACCTAAATGAATATTCTTCATGGAATGAAGGTATTATCAAGAGATTACCTTCATTACGACAGAGCCAGATCCATGGTAAAATTACTTCTAAATTGTTTAAACAAGAATGCGGAATACGGCAATCATGCATGAATTCATACCTTTTCATACTCTGAAGAAACGTAATTTTTACGTAGGGTCGACTCGTGAGACAACTCTCTTCCTGCAAAGTCCTTGAAGAGAGCTCTAATCTCAGCATGTTCGAGCTTGTAGAGGGGTATGTTGGCGCTTAAAAACGCCCTACAAACTCTGGAAGAGAACTCGTCCGAGTGCTGTTGCTGATTGAGAAAAGGTTGTATCAGCACTTGTTTCTTCGATTTCCTTTTTTTGAATTCTTCAACTTTTGCTGAGTGTCCACTTGTGGCTTTATGTTGGGAAAATTGAAAACCCTTCAAAACCTTGATCTGAAAATAAATAGGTAGGTACGCATAAGTGAGGAAAAAATACATTGAATGAACAAAAATAAAGCATTGTGGACTATGAAATTATTTTCAAAAATTGCAGTAGAAATACAAGCACCCTCTCAACGATCCCATGAAAAATAGCAAATCCAAACGTCACTTTCCGTCTTGGAAATGTAAAATCTGAGGATCTAACGGGTCTACACTCCGAATTCTTAGACTTCTCTCTACTTACCTAGTAGGTAGGCACCGTGTGCTGCACATACGCCTTACTTGAAATTTCAACCGTTTGACCCGTAATATCTTTAAGAACGTAGATGTGAAAATGTCAATAAGAAATTGCCTCTTTTTCGCACATTTTGCAGAAAAGAATTTTCCCGTCAGTAGAAAACGAGTCGGGCTCTTCCTTTGCACACTCAGAGACTCCTTAACTTCAGGCATCGCGTACTTAGAAATCACAAGGACTCGATAGGTACGTACGGATACGAAAACTGAGAGTAAAATGCAGAAACTTGACTTGACCGGGTCGGATCTTACACCACTTCATGGAAAAAGCCACCTAAACAATACTGGTTTCCAAAATAGGCACACCACTGAAATACCTCAAATTTCAAAGGGAAAGGATGCTTGGGGCTTCCATCGCATATCTGACAAGTCGCACTCTAATCCGGCAGAGGCCAATTAGGGTGTGTGAATGATCTCACTAAAGGTTAAAAACCTGCGGATCAATTATTCGCACCAGATAGGCTTTTCAATAATTATTTCTGTTTTAGAACCTTAAGGATGGTCAGGGCCCGAATTCGGGGGAGAATTCAAAGAAAAACAAACTATTTAGACGAAAACCACAAGAATGTGCATTTATATGCTTCTATTCTGAAAACTGCAGTTTTATGCATTTATATGCTCGATAAATTTAAATTCTGTTGGTCCCAGAGAGATGAAAATACCACCGAAAGGCTTCTTTCAATGTGTACTATTTAGGCAATAATATGCTAATATGCTCGAATAAGAGCCCTAATCATTACAAGAAACTAATTGTTCACTTTCTGTTAAAAATGCTGACAGATTGTATTCCCATTTATTGAACGATGTTATTTTTGTGCCAGGTTGTAAAAGGTTCCATCCGTGAAGACGAGATGATAAAATCTGGCCTATGTTTTAGGTAATTTCAAATTTCTTGCAAGGTCATTTAATTCAGCTTGTGATATCAAATTAAGTTCTCGAGATATACTAAAATCAGGATCAGTAAGGAATTCAGTACTAGTTTTGGCCCTTTTTTCAGGCCATCTTCAGTTTAATAGATAAACATAAATAAAAACTTCAAAATAAAAATTAGCATATCTTAAAACTTTTTAGACAAACATATATTAAAACATGGTACTTGGGGAGTTAACATGATATCCATTTTAACACATAGTTCTTCTTTGTCATTAAAGTACTGTGTCGAACATAAGTCAGTACAAGGTAGCGATCCATATGTTACCATGTGAAATTCAGCCAAAAAAAGACATATCCTGCATTTTTTAAAAGTATCTCACTCGACAGTTTTTAAGGTGGTGGGTGTTCAGAGCATTGGGGAGGCAGCAGATAATTTGCTCACACTGCAAATCAGAACTAATTTGAAACATTTATTTTGGTATGTAGATGGTATTTGAACATATTTTGTATTAAATTAAATTACAAAAAATCACCAAGTAACCTGTATTTCAAATTGCAGTTTACAATATTACAATTAATCTCATGTGACTATTTCAGGGGCCGTTTATCTGTGATATTTGTTCGAAGGAATTCGATAAGTGGGTGCAGCTGAAGAGGCATGTCAAATGCCACTCTGATGACAAGCCATTCTTGTGCAGTGAATGCCCTGCATCTTTTAATGTTGAGGTATGTCAACGTGTGTGATTTATTAAGTATTTCAGTCTCATAGATTTTAAAATAATGGTGGAGTTTTATATGAAGATTATGAAAAATATTCTTCCAAATTTGTCCGAGTTAACTGTTTGTGTATATAAATCTCAATATCTCTCAAGTATTTTACCACATATGTTTTGAGCTATTCCTGTTTGTTCTTCTGACAAGAGGTTATTGACAGGAGTCAATCAATCAGTCATAAATGATCTGCATGTAGGACTGTTGCCCATGTGGCAGATTCCCTATCAGTTGTTTACCTAGTCTTTTCTTAAATGTTTTCAAAGGACTTTGAAATTTTTAAAGTTTCTAGTGATTATATGTGGCTACAATATACAGGCTCCTCTAAGATTGTATCTCAGTCACTGACTCAGCTTTAAATTTCATAGAGTAGATTTTGCAGCATGTTGAAAGAAACGCTGGTGGTAGAAAGCAAAGAATATAAAGAATGTAAGCAGTTGGGAATGTCGAGCATGTGACATTTCAGAGAGTTTTATAATATCACCTATATCCATACCTTGTTTGAAGTGTAGAGATGATGATATGAATTATTATTTTCTTCCAGGTGTTAAGTTTATTTCCTATATGGGAGATTGAGGAACATATTGATAGTCGCCCCCCTAATGTTCACCTGACAAGCGGACTCCTAACACTCCCCTAGCTCCCCTAGCTGCAGTTATCATATCACTACTCGTAGTCCTCCTCATACTGTCCCCTTGTCAAGGAAACACTCTCAGAAGTAAGAGAATGTTTGTAGCACTCAAATTCTACTTGTGCCTGTGCTGTACAGATATGAGTGATACCTTGTGGAAGTTGCAATCAGTTGTTTACCATTCATTACCAGGATGTACCGTGTATATTGGATGGTGTTATTTGTGTTCATCATCTCAGGATGTTGATGAAAATGTATAAGTTAAAAGAACATTAGTTTTCCCTTGTTTCATATATATATATATATATATATATATATATAGTTGAAAAGCAATTCTTATTTTTCAAATTGCCTCTTACATGAGCAACATTGGAAGAGTGAAATTCCACTTTGATTATCTGCTGTAAAATCCTTATGACTTGAAATTAAATTGAGATTCTAAATTATCTTTGATTTGGAAAATATTGTGTGTGCTGGATTAGCAGTAATCTCTCACTTGCACCTTCTGGTCTCGGTATTAGGGAAGGCATGTTTGAACAAATGAATACTAATATATATATTTGTGAAGTGCCAGGTACCCATTCAAGTGTACTATTACTGGATAAATAGTCTTTGTAATCTTATGTCTCTTTTCTAAGGCATCATGGCAAGGGTAATGAAGTAGCTACATGAGGAAAGATAGCAGGGGTGAGCTTATGAAGTGATTCATCATTATCAGTTTGCTCCTACTTATGAGGCACTCAACCAGTATTGTTTTAAGCCGTCATATGAATTCATTCTTAATTCCTGCAGTCATTTTGTAAACAGATAATTAAACACACTGTCAAATTTATCCAATAACATTTTCTTTTTTTACGTTAAAAATCTACTTGAGAAATAGTGTATTTTTGTCATTGAAACCATATAGCATGATGTTTTGCTGAGATATCTCCTGCTCCCAAGAAATCATGTATATTTGATGGATGAACTGTTCCACATCCAGCTTAATGTCCTTTTATTTGTAGGCCTAGGCTAACGCTTATTTCTCTAACTAACCTGATAGCTATAAATATAACTGCACAAGTTTAAAATAAAATTATGTGTAGTTTTATACATAGTCTGTACTACAAGAAAAAGTTGTTGAATTTATAGGCAGTATTAATGTTGTGCTTCAAGTAAGTGCTTGGGGCACCTCAATTATTGGGTCCAGCCAGAGTATAATTGAAAATTAAGTTGTTATTCATTGAAAATTTAGAGCCTTATTATTTAGTATTAAACTTAAATGAAGATGCTGTGCACTTCAAGTAACTGATTACTGATTTAAAATAATATTCTGATCAGGACCAAGAATCTATGTTGAACTGTACTTACTATGCTTATCTCTGTACTGGTGCATAAGAAATTAAAAATTTTCATAAAATATTTGTTATATTAAAAGTATTTCTTTTCAGTTTCAACTCAGTTAATTTATAACTGTTAGGTTCTTCAGTCTTTCAAAAGTAATTTATGAAGAAATAAAATACCTGAAAAACAAAACATAACAGATCATACCTGAAAAAGAAACAAATTAATTAAATTAGAATGACATGTTTCATTTTCATAATTAAATTCTAGCACTCCTAGGTGGACCAGTGAGGAGAGGAGAACCACATTGGGTACTACTTCATTAATATCAGTTTTAACATTCAAACAGTTATTGTAAGATTGGACACAGGTTTTATTATAAATGGTTTTACATTTATCAATAATATTAATCAATTCATAAGTTTAAAAAATCTATGATTTGATAGAAGCTGATGATCTTTCCAGAATGAAACATGTCATTGTAATTGAATTAAGTTATTTCTTTTTCAGGTATAATCTGTTATTATATATTTTCTTTTTCAGGTATTTTATTTATTCATAAGTCGGTGACAGACTGAAGAACCTAACAGTTATAAAAAAATGAAAGAGGAAAGGTACGTTCTCTTATTCAACAATTTTTCTAATTTTCTGGAGAAGACGTTCTTATACGAAGTAATTCACTTTGTGTTCAAAGTAGTTTAAGCGGATACCTCTAATCACATTGTGAGCTACGGTGCCATCAGCATATTATGTGCAGAAATAATTGATTTTTCTGATAGGAGTGTCCTTTCTGCTTTGAAGTTTGAAGACATTTTCCTTGGTAGTTTTATGAGAGTTCAAGCTCCATTCCTACACTCTCTAGGCCTAATATTTGGGAACGTATGTCCTATGAAAGCTTGGAATACAGTAATCTGACTGAAATTTGTTGACCTGTGGATACTCGAAATGTAAACAGATTAGCTGATGGGTTGTCAGTAGCAAGAATGACAAATGATACATATTACAGTCTCCTAGAATGCAGTTATTACAATATATGCTGTAAATAGAATTTAGGACTAAAATGCAGAGTTTGAATATTCCAACAAACCTATTCATAGCAATCAATAACAAATTGCTGAAGGAGGATAGATATTTTTCCTTGAAAGCTCACATTGACGAGCTGTCTAACTTCAAGAAACTCCTTACTAGGGAGGAAATGGATCAAATAAGTAAGATTGGAAGGTCTCTTGTGAAGTTATGCCAGTTCACACTCTTTGGTTATTTTGCACAAGGTATCAATCAATCAATTGATCAGTCAGTCAATCAGTCAATCATCTCTGCTCTGAAGTTAGGGCAGTTGCTGGATGGCAGATTTCCCATCAGTTGATTATCTTGTCTTTTGTTAAATTATTTCAAAGAAATTTAACATTTATTGAACATCTACCTTGGTAAATTATTTCAGTCCCTAATTCCTCTTCATATAAAGAAATATTTGCCCCAATTTGTCCCCTCAAATTCCAACATTATCTTCATATTATTATCTTTCCTACTTTTAAAACTCCATTTAAGCTTATTAGTTTACTAATGTCATTCCATGCCATCTCACAGCTTCGATGATACAGCTTAGTCGAGCAGCTCGTCTCCTTGTTCCCAAGTCTTCCAAGCCCAAAGTTTGCAACATTTCGTAACTACTCTTTTGTCAAAATCACCAGGAACAAATCGTGCTGCTTTCTTATGGATCTTTCCAGTTCTGGAATGAAGTATTCCTGGTGAACGTATCTTACAGTGGAATGATATTCTAATTGGGATCTTCCCCTGCCTCTTGTAGGAGGCAACTAAAAGTGTATGCTCCACAAGCAGGATGCACGCAACAAGATAAAGATGACTTTGAGGAAGAATTAGAGAGACAATTGAATGGACAAAATAACGTAGTAATAGGGGACTTGAATGCCCATGTAGGCATGGAAAGGAAGGGTTATGAAAACGTACTTGGAGTGGAAGGATGGGGAAATAGGAATAAGGAAGGAGAAAGACTACTGGATTTGTGCAAAAGAATTGGGATGATGGTCGGGAACTCATGGTTTAAAAAGAGAGAAAGCCATAAGATAATGTGCTATAGCAGTGACTGGTCTAGGAAATCCATTGTAGATTACATGATCTATGACTGGGAAATGAAGAGGAATGTTATAGATGTAAGGGTAATACCATCAGAGGCCCTAGATAGTGACCACAGACTACTGGTAATGAAACTGAGAACAATGATGGAAAGGAAGAGAACAGAGAAGCAAGAAGTATCAAAATATGAAAACTGAAGGAAAAGGAAACCAAGGAAGAATACCGGGAAAAAATAAGATTGAATGTACCAACAGATGATATAAAAACAGGAGAGGAGGAATGGGAAAGGTTCAAGAGGACACTAGTAAAAACTGCAGAGGAAGTTTGTGGGAGAACTAGTGCCAGAAAAAGATGCAAGGAGACCCCATGGTGGATTGACAGAGTCAAGCAGCAGTTAGAGAAGAATAAAGCTTTCAGAGTGTGGTTTCAACAGAGGACAACGGAGACAAGACAAGAATGTAAGACAAAAAAGGAAGAAGCTAAAAAGGTTGTAACAGAGGAGAAGAAAAAATGGATGGAAAAGTGGACAAACATGATGGAAGAGGATAGCAAAGGTAATAAAAAGGTACTGTATGGAATGGTCAAGAGAAAGAGGAAAGGCGTGAGGGAAGATGTTATAATGATAACCAAAAATTGAAATGGAGTGCAGGAAAGGAGTATTTTGAAGATTTACTAAACCCGGAAGGATGCACTGAGCAGGAAAGTAGAGGCAGGGAGGAAGTAAGAAATACGGAAGAAGAAAAGGAATTAACATGGGCAGAAGTGGAGCTAGCAGTGGACAAGATGAAAGAAGGGAAATCCCTAGGGTTAGATGAAGTGAGTATTGAGATGGTGAAGGCAGCAGGGGAGATAGGGAAACAGTGGCTTTATTGTGTGTTGAAAGTAGTATGGAAGGAAAGGAAGACCCCCTGAAGATTGGAAGAAGGGGGTAATCATACCCATTTTCAGGAAGGGGAATAGAAAAGAGGTTAAGAACTATAGGGGAGTCACATTGATATGCCACTGTACCAAGGTGTTTGAGAAGATTCTGGAGAATAGAATCAGAAAGAGGGTGGAAGAAAAGTTAAGAGAAGAGCAGTATGGTTTCAGATCAGGAAGGTCCACAGTGGACCTTATATTCACAGTAAGACAACTACAAGAACATCATTATGAATGGGGTAAGGATCTTGTGATAGCCTTCGTGGACTTTGAGAAAGCTTATAACCGTGTGTGTAGAAACAAGGTGTGGGAAGCCTTACAGAAAAAAGGTGTCGAGTAACAGACCGTAGAAAGAGTGAAGGAGATGTACAATGGGAGTGTCAGTTGTGTGAGGAGGAGAGAGAAGGGGCTGCTTTGAGCAAAAAGGTGGATTAAAACAAGGAAGTGCTCTGTCACCCTTGCTCTTCATAGTAACAATGGACGAGATAATGACAAAAGTGGCAAGGAAATTTGGAGAAGGAAAAATGAAAGTGATGATGTTTGCAGATGACCTGTTAGTCTGGGGAGAATAGGAAGAGGATATCCAGGAACAGTTAGATGCTTGGGTAGATGAGTTGGAACAATATGGAATGAAATTTAATGCCCAAAAGAGCGAGATAGTGATCACAACTAGAAAGAAGGAGAGATCTACGAGAGGGATAATTCTTGGAGGGGAACAGCTTAGGAAGGTAGAGTGTTTCAAGTACTTAGGAAGTATCATGGAGGAAAGTGGAAGAAATGATAAGGAAATAATCGAGCGTGGAAGACAAGCAGGAGCATTCCTGAAAAGTGTCAGAAGTCTGGTTTGGAGCAAGGATGTCCCTCAGAGAAGCAAAAGGGTGATATACAGGATGTACTATATACCTATGCAGCTGAGCCTTGGGTAATGAGGCAGAGAGCCGTTAATAGAATACAGGCAAGTGAAATGAAATTTTTGAGAAGCAGGATAGGAGTGACAAGATGGGATAAGATGAGAAATGAGAAGATTCAAGAGATAGTAAAAGAATAGCCACTACAGAATAGGATAGAGGCATCTAGACTTAGATGGTATGGACACATGAAGAGAATGACGGAGAGAAGGATACCGAGGAGGATGAACGAAATGAAGATAACAGATAAACAACCAAGTGGAAGACCAAGAGACAGGTGATTAAAAGGAGTGGAAGAGTGTGTACAGAGAAGAGAAGAGGAGAGGAGAGGACTGGGCAAGAGTGACTAGGGAGAAGTGGTGGAAAGACAAGAGGAGATGGAGAGGCTTATGTTCCAAGCAGACCCGGCTAACAGCTGGAAACTGCAGATGATGATGATGATGATGATGATGCAGGGAACACCATGGGTCGCTTTTACTTGCGCGTAGTACCACTACGTTAGGTACACAATATGTTTGTGATTAGTAGCAACAATGTGCTTCCGGCTGAGTTTTGCAGTACCTGTGATTACCACTATATGAGCGACACCATGCTTCTGCCTTGCCTATGATTAGTGCCCACTATGTGAGGAACACCACAGGATAGTATGAGTCCCTGTGGTTAGTACAATTATGTGAGGAACACCATAGGTTTGCGTTGCCTGCAAATTGTGCCGCAGTGTGAGCAACACCATAGGTCTGTATTAGATGTGCATGTTTCATTGCCTGTGAGCATTACCATAATGTGTGGAATACTGCGAGTATTGCTACTTTTGATTAGTACTGCAACATGACAAATACCATGGATCTACTTTCCTAGCAATAAGTACCATTATGAGGGGTCGATGACCTAGATTTTGGACCCTTATAAACTACAAGAATCATCGATTCCGTATTGTGCTTTAGAAACAATCCCTTTGTCAGTAATACTATTGTTTGACGCGAGTTTCTGGGAATGTGGGGAATTGAGAGTCGAATCCACTGATAGTTTTAAATTCATATCCATCCATTCATTCTTCGTCCTCACGTTTTGAATTCTGGTCAGTGGAGGATTTTGTACTTTTAAATTGACATTACATTTCGTCTCATTTTGTACCATTAGGGGCCAATGACCTAGATGTTAGGTCCCTTTAAACAACAAGCTTCATCATCATCATCTAATTGGGATCTTACCAGTGGCTTATATGGTCTAGACATTTAATAAATTGCATATTTAATTGCTGGCAAATTTCATAAGGTAAGAAATAATCATGCAACGTCAAGTGAAACTGTATCTAGTCATTATATTTTGTCATATTTTGTAACCAAAAATGGCTGAGGTAACCTGTGGTTTTTGGGTAAAGTAAAGGAAGCAATTGTAAAAATGGAACAATTCAGTTTTTAAATTTTCTTACTGCAAAAAGCCATACAGTTATATCTTTAGGATGTGTAGATACTAGTGTTGGGTCGCTCAGGAGCGGGTCGTTACTGATGAACGACTCTTTCTGTGGAGCGACTCCCCGCTCGCTCCTTTCAAGGGAGCGGACCGTTCAAACATAACACTCGCTCATACTGAGAGCGTCGAGGGAGAGTGAAGAGAATTTACCTCGACTTTCAACCAGCTCATCCCCCAAACTCGCTCCGCTCCTCGCCATGCCGCTCTTCACTCTCTAACTCCCGCTCCTTCGACACGTACACGTAACCAGACTGTGTTTACTGCCGCTTTTGAAACTACGTCCTTTGGCAACACACTGCGTCTGTCCGAACTCGCTATTCAACATTTGTTTCGTGCCAGTAAATTATCACTTTAAATGGAATGAAGTAGTGTTTAATACGGTAAACTAATGCGGCTGCATTCCTTATTCTTAGGCATATAAAACTAGAAGCTAAAGTTTATGTACAAACTATTTACACAAAGCACATCACCCGAAATACGTCACTCACTTAAATTAGAACTTAAAAATAAAATTTGCGACACTCGCTTTCCTACTGCTGCTCAATTATAGTCTGTCCTGCTTTTGAAAAAATTCTTTCACAAGGCGTTGAAGTAGCGACTACACACAAACGCTTCAATGCCAGTTTATGGAGAGAAGGGTACACATGTTCTCTTTCTCACCACGAAACAAGTGGATTTCCTTTCAGAGGCAACAATGCCTCTTGAAGGAATTTATCCACTTGAATTATCGCAGCTGATTTTGGTTATGGACTCCGGACAAAACTCGAAACTTTAGCTGTGAAGGCAACCTACACAGTGGACCCCTTTTCAGAGAGGGCAATAGGAGAAACATCATCTGAGCTAACGGGAAGTTGGTGACTTTCACAGAAGCGGACAAGTCCTTGTTTGCAGAAGTTATAACAACTCTTATCCGTGAAACCATGTAATTTAAAGCGTGGATCTACTGTTGTTGCCTCTGAAAATGTCATTCTCTTCGATATTTCTAAACCTTACTGTGAGAGCTTCCAGTATCTTTTGAGCCATCTCCTGCACCTCCATACACATTGCAGAGTTATTTACAAACTGGGTACACCATTGTTTAAGTGACTGGCTCAACAGAATCATTTTAGAAGCTGTCACTTATTTCTCACTGCTCATCTCCTCAGTGATCGGTTGAAAGCTCTGAGCACTTCACAAACTTGCTTAATCTTTTGGATGTCATCGCTAGTTAGCTGCGGCAGATCAGGTTAGTTTAAGGCAATTGTTGAAATTAGAGCTCGTTGGACCTCAATAATCCTCTCGAGCAAAACGAAGGTGAAATTCCACCTTGTTACCACACCTTGTTTAATACTCACAACTGGTTCACCCATCTGCTCCTGCATTTTTTGCAGTTTGCCTTCAGCTTGTGAGCTGCGTTTGAAATAGTCCACAATTTTTTTCACTTTCGCAGTGATGTCTTTAACACAGTGGAGTCCACACTTCGCAACCAAATTTAAATTATGGGCAAAACATGGGATATGCCTCCAGGCTGTCTGATGTATTGCAGCCACAATAGTTCCAGCGTTATTGCTAACAATACACACGATTTTAGTCTCCACTTTCCACTCACGAAAACTCTTGAGTTCTTCAGCCAAGTTTTGAGAAGTGTGCTTCTCGTCGTACTTGAAACATTCCAGTAGAAGAGATACCAACTCGACTCCTTTGGTGAAATGAGCCATCACGGACAAGTAGGAATCGTTCATAGATGTCCAACCAACAGTAGTTAATGTCACATAGATTGCGGACTCCAATTGTTCTTTGACAAATTCTTTCGCCATATTATACAATTGTGGAAGAATTACTTGTGATGGAGATGCAGAATGGCAAGTAATTTTCCACAATTGTCTCCAAAACGAAATAATCAATTTCTCTATTCCTTTTGTTGGAAATAGGTCGGTGCATGTAGGAAATAATGGACATCCAACCCGAATTCCGGTACGGCATTTCGCTTTGCTCAAGTGTAACACAGGCTGATGCTGGTGTGACTGCACAATCATCCTCATTAGAAGTTGCAATCGGAGCCACTCCTGACCTGTAATCATCTGAAATTTCTTCTCAAGAGGGAAGAGCGGGAGTAAGCCGTTCTGTAGATAACGACATAGTAGGTTGTAAATTTCGAACGTGGTGCGAGAGATTGAACGTACTGCCACTTTTATACGAAATCTGTTTTGAGCAAAAATTGCACTTTGCTTTCCCATCGCCTAAATCTTTAAAAACTTCCAAATGTCACTATTTTTCTTTTGCCTTAAAGCCATGATTCCCACTGAACACTAGACAAAACTGACCATAGACCAATTTCGACAAACTCCAGTTCCCAATAGATCAGATGAATAAAAAGGAAAAAAGAAGATAATGTTGTCTACTCAAAATTTTGACGCATTTGTTTTTGCTTTCCCATCGCCTAAATCTTTAAAAACTTCCAAATGTCACTCTTTTTCTTTTGCCTTAAAGCCATGATTCCCACTGAACACTGTAGACAAAACTGACCATAGACCAATTTCGACAAACTCCAGTTCCCAATAGATCAGATGAATAAAAAGGAAAAAAGAAGATAATGTTGTCTACTCAAAATTTTGACGCATTTGTTTTAGTATAAAATAATTAAATAAAGACAGGAATTTGGCGTGTTATGGAAGTGATCACATTCTGCTTAAGAGAAATGACAAATTTTCTCAATGTACACTGGAATAATGGGATTTTATTTTTTAATGAATGGTTTACGGGTTGAGTTGGTCATAATGTCTTTATGGCAGGGGCAGGTATATTGAGACTGACATGTCTAGTTAACAGATGTTGATACCCTGTCTAATGTGTTTCTCACAATTTTTCGGGTTTCCAAGAAAGATATTCTTCGAGAAGAACCGTATTGCAATGCTATCTATTGGCTATTTGATAAACTACATCCTAAACACGGTTTGTAGTAAGGGGTGTTGGTGAAGAAGGGTGCAAAAGAGATTGTTTGCCGTCGTTATTTTTAAAATATTTAACAGGAAAAAATATTCGTTGCAAGGACATACATCAGAATGTATTTCTTAATAATATAGATTTTCAACCATTTCCTTCCTTTCCTTCTCACAGTGTCATTGGCAGCAGTGGCACAGACGCACACATCTTTGAATGAAAGAAGGAAGAGCGATACAATGCTTGGAGCGTGTCGAAGGAGCGAATGAATGTGGCATGTGGGGTGGGGGTGGAAGAGGCTAGGCTCTTCGAGCCATGCGATGCTTGGAGCAAACCGCTCCTTCAAACGACTCCCCGGAGCTGACTCCATCTGGAGAGCGCGCTCCTTTCTTTGAATGACTCCGACCCATCTCTAGTAGATACAATTTGAGGAACTTGATCAAGGCATTTTTTAATAATATAAAAATTAACTGGTTGATCTTAAGAAATGTTTCAAGGGGTGTTAAAAGATTCATAAAGATACTGAGTAGAAAAAGATGGTGGTGGAGTTGAAGTACATGATTTGTACAGAGGTATAGACTAATGTTGATTGAATTTCAGAGGAGGTGGAGGAGACAACTGGCACGGTATTTGTTTTGCTTCAGAAAAACAAGTTTTAAGGTTAGGATAAAGGTTCTAATTTGCATACAAATTTGTATTTTTTATTTTTCTATTCCACCATTTCAATACAATTGATTTTGTGTTGTTAGAAGTTCACATTGCTACAACACTACATGTAAAGGTTGTTTGACGGTTGGTGTGGTGCTGAAGGATGGCCCAGTGATATATGGCTAGATATGGTAGTAAAATCAGTGGAAATAGAAGTTTATGTGGAGGTAGCATTAGAAAATGGATTCAGGGATGAAGTATCTTCCAAAATAGCAAGAGGATTTGATGCAGACCAGTTATGGTAAGGATTGAAAGATACTTCTGATATATCAGATAGATGTGGAGAAAAATTATATATGAAAAATATGCTGTGGCAAAATTTTCAAATTGAATACCAAGTTGAGAAAGGAAACAAGATAAAATATAAATTTAAGAACAATAAGTGGATGAGTCCGCTACTATACTGTTAAGGGTGGGTGGGTGCTCTCTATCATACAGTAATGAAATACTGGAGCTCAGCTACCGTACGTTGGCTGAACATATCATTCACTATCTTAGCTAACACACTTTCAGTAAAAAAGATAGCTAGTGATGGTGCTTTACTACCACACAGTAGTTGCTATACAGCAGCTCAGTTATCATACTATATGGTGAATACATATACATAGGATTGATATCATGCCATGATGCTGTACTAGACTAGTATGTAATAGACAAGTACAATACCAGTGCAGCATTAATACTCGTATATAGACGCAGGATGATGTTGCAACTCAGTATCTTACAAAATGTTACAATATATCAATAATCTGAGACAGCAGAGTGCATGAAGGAGATGCACAGGGTAATACGAGGGACCCAAGGAACAAGGCTGTGGGTAGGGAGAAAAAATTATACAGTAGGCATGAAAGGAAATGTGTACACAAAAAAATTTGTATTATAATTATCAGTATTCAAATCAGGATATTTTCTCATAAAAAGGAAGGATCCAGCTAAGTAAGAACCTTTGAATAATCTTGTGTAAAATGCTACATTTTTAAAGCTTTGGAACTACCAGTATAACATAGGATGATTATGAACTGAATCAATACTGATCTGCATTTAGGGCAGTCGCCCAGGTGGCAGATTCCCTATCTGTTGTTTTCCTAGCATTTTCCTAAATGATTTCAAAGAAATTGGAAATTTATTGAACGTCTCCCTTGGTAAGTTATTCCTATCCCTAACTCCCCTTCCTATAATTGAATATTTGCCCCAATTTGTCCTCTTGAATTCCAACTTTATTTTCATATTGTGATCTTTCCTACTTTTATAAACGCCACTCAAACTTAATCGTCTACCAATGTCATTCCACGCCATCTCTCCGCTGACAGCTCGGAACATACTACTTAGTCGAGCAGCTCTTCTTCTTTCTCTCAATTCCTCCCAACTCAAACTGTGCAGCATTTTTGTACTGCTACTCTTTTGTCGGAAATCGCCCAGAAAAAATCGAGCTGCTTTTCTTTGGATTTTTTTCCAGTTCTTGAATCAGGTAATCCTGGTGAGGGTCCCATACACTGGAACCATACTCTAGTTGGGGGTCTTACCAGAGACTTATATGCCCTCTCCTTTAAATGCTTACTACAACGCCTAAACACCCTCATAACCATGTGCAGAGATCTGTACCCTTTATTTGCAATCCCATTCATGTGATTACCCCAATAAAGATCTTTCCGCCGGGCTGAGTGGCTCAGACGGTTAAGGCGCTGGCCTTCTGACACCAATGTGGCAAGTTCGATCCTGGCTCAGTCCGGTGGTATTTGAAGGTGCTCAAATACGTCAGCCTCGTGTCGGTAGATTTACTGGCACATAAAAGAACTCCCGCGGGACTAAATTCCGGCACCTCGGCGTCTCCTAAGACCGAAAAAGTAGTTAGTGGGACGTAAAGCAAATAACATTATTATTATTATTGAAGATCTTTCCTTATATTAACACCTAGACACTTACAATGATCCCCAAAAGGAACTTTCACCCCATCAACGCAGTAATTAAAACTGAGAGGACTTTTCCTATTTGTGAAACTCACAACCTGACTTTTAACCCTGTTTATCAACATACCATTGTCTGTTGTCCATCTCACAACATTTTCGAGGTCACGCTGCAGTTGCTCACAATCTTGTAACTTATTTATTACTCTATATAGAATAACATCATCCGCAAAAAGCCTTACCTCCGATTCCACCTCCTTTACTCATATCATTTATATATATAAGAAAACATAAAGGTCCGATAATACTGCCTTGAGGAATTCCTCTCAATTATTACAGGGTCAGATAAAGCTTCACCTACTCTAATTCTCTGAGATCTGTTTTCTAGAAATATAGCAGCCCATTCAGTCACTCTTTTGTGTAGTCCAATTGCACTCATTTTTGCCAGTAGTCTCCCATGATCCACCCTATTAAATGCTTTAGACAGGCCAATCGCGATACAGTCAATTTGACCTCCAGAATCCAAGATATCTGCTATATCTTGCTGGAATCCTACAAGTTGAGCTTCAGTGGAATAACCTTTCCTAAAACCGAACTGCCTTCTATCAAACCAGTTATTAATTTCACAAACATGTCTAATATAATCAGAAAGAGTGCCTTCCCAAAGCTTTACATGCAATGCACGTCAAACTTACTGGCCTGTAATTTTCAGCTTTATGTCTATCACCCTTTCCTTTATACACAGGGCTTACTATAGCAACTCTCCATTAATTTGGTATTGCACCTCTGACCAAACAATAATCAAATAAGTACTTCAGAAATGGTACTATATCCCAACCCGTTGTCTTTAGTATATCCCCAGAAATCTGATCAATTCCAGCCGCTTTTCTAGTTTTCAACTTTTGTATCTTATTGTAAATGTCATTGTTATCATATGTAAATTTTAATACTTCGTTGGCCTTAGTCTCCTCCTCTATCTGGACATTACCCTTGTAACCAACAATCTTTACATACTGCTGACTAAATACTTCTGCCTTTTGAAGATCCACACATACACACTCTCCTTGTTCATTAATTATTCCTGGAATGTCCTTCTTGGAACCTGTTTCTGCCTAAAAATACCTATACATACCTTTCCATTTTTCACTAAAATTTGTATGACTGCCAATTATGCTTACCATCATGTTATCCTTAACAGCCTTCTTTGCTAGATTCAATTTTCTGGTAAGTTCCTTCAATTTCTCCTTACTTCCACAGCCATTTCTAACTCTATTTCTTTCCAGTCTGCACCTCCTTCTTAGTCTCTTTATTTCTCTATTATAATAAGGTGGGTCTTTACCATTCCTTACCACCCTTAAAGGTACAAACCTGTTTTTGCATTCCTCAACAATTTCTTTGAACCCATCCCAGAGTCTGTTTACATTCTTATTTACCGTTTTCCACCGATCATAGTTACTTTTTAGAAACTGCCTCATGCCTGCTTTATCAGCCATATGGTACTGCCTAATAGTCCAACTTTTAAGACCTTCCTTTCTATCACATTTACTTTTAACTACGACAAAAACAGCTTCATGATCACTAATACCATCTATTACTTCAGTTTCCCTATAGAGCTCATCTGGTTTTATCAGCACCACATCCAGGATATTTTTCCCTCTAGTTGGTTCCATCACTTTCTGAATCAGCTGTCCTTCCCATATTAACTTATTTGCCGTTTGTTGGTCATGCTTCCTGTCATTCGCATTTCCTTCCCAATTGACATCTGGCAAATTCAGATCTGCTACAATCACATTTCTTTCCATGTCGTTTCCCACATAGCCGACTATCCAATCAAATAATTCCGAATCCGCGTCAGTGCTACCCTTTCCCGGTCTGTACACTCCAAATATATCAAGTTGCCTGTTATCTACACCTAGAATTTCATGTGTCTCATCTTTAACTTTTTCGTAGCTTACAAATTCTTCTTTCACCAGAATGAATACTCCCCCTCCCACCATTCCTATCCTATCTCTACGATACACACTCCAATTTTCTGGTAAGTTCCTTCAATTTCTCCTTACTTCCACAGCCATTTCTAACTCTATTTCTTTCCAGTCTGCACTTCCTTCTTAGTCTCTTTATTTCTCTATTATAATAAGGTGGGTCTTTACCATTCCTTACCACCCTTAAAGGTACAAACCTTGGTATGGGAATCAACATCTATATCACACACTCCAGTGCCGTGAGAAAATTTCTGCATCCATTATATCATTTCTCAGCCATGATTCAACTCCTATTACAATATCTGGTAAATATATATATCTATTAAATTACTCAATTCTATTCCTTTCTTTACAATACTTCTACAGTTCAACACTAACAATTTTATGTCATCCCTACTTGATTTCCAGTTCCCTGTTCCCTTATCACCGCTCCCTAGGCCACCCCATTTCCCTGAATGTACCTCCCTATTACCCTTCCAAACAAATTTCCTAACTTATGCGTACCACTGCGGTTTAGGTGTAGGCCATCTGAGCACAGATCCCTAACTCCTACCCACCCATTAGGATCTAGAAATTTCTCTACCAATTTCCCACATACCCACTCCATAGTCTCATTTAAATCCCCAATCACCCTCCAGTCAGTATCCCTCCTAGACAGTATTCCACTAATAATCTCCGTTTTCTTAAACTTCATCCGTGCTGCATGTACCAGATCCCACATATCTCCAACTATGTTGGTACTTATATCAGCTTGCCTTACGTTGTTGGTACCAACGTGAAACACTACCACCTTCTACCACACACACATACACAGGGTGGTCAGAAACGAATTGAATCGGGTATATAAGCATTAGAGGGTTGCTCATACTGATAAATAATTGGAAAAAAGTGATTAGATGTCTTGCACCGTTGTCATTTTATCAGCTGCTGAAGTTAGCCTATCAGATCACTTCATGGGCGACTTCAAATGGGCTTTGCAAGGCGGTGTTGCTAAATCTGCATGTGCCTTATGACCGGTTTGAGAGCGCCAATAGAAGAAATAAACTTCTCCAGGGGTGGAGCTTGAACAAGGGCCTCCCTGCTGATAGGCTCGGCCCATAGCAAGCGCACTATGGTGCATTGGTTGAAGCCCATGGTGTGTTAGTGTTCGGCACTCATTTCTTGGCATGGCTCTCAAGTCCAACCACGCCACATGAGGATTTAGCAACACCGCCTCATACAGACCATTTTAATTCGCCCGCATAGCGATCTGATTAGCTAACTTCAGCAGCTGGTGTGAGATATTGGCGTAATTTTTTTAAATTATCGATATAACTAAAGCTGTAACACTCGTATACTCAGTTCACGTTGTTTCTGACCACCCTGTGTAACCCAATATTATTAACAACCATTATAAATGAGAAAAGCTAAACATCAGTAAGCTAATTTAAAAGATTATTAAATCGAGAAGGAAAGGGATTTTTCAGAGCAAGTCTGCTGAAACTAGAATCCCCAAGTAGATTTTCACGACCAGTGTTGAAGGATACAATGAATTCTCATAGACATTTACTTTGTTTCTTTTTTCTTTAAAAATAAGAAAATTCATAAGGAGGGACCTAATGAACAAATTTACTTGAGCCACGACTGTTTTACAGTCATCAAGTAATCAACACTGAATTCTTCAGAAAGGGATACAGAACTTACAAATAGTGGAGGAGATAAGAAACTATCACAATAATGTAGGCCAATATATATGAAAGACCAAAGTTCTCTTTAAGTTCATATAGGGTAAATAATTAAATGCCTCAATGGGAAGGCAAAACAGCATCCATAAAGAAAGGGTAACTTCTATTCTAAGTCTGCCAAAGGAGGGAAATAATAATTTTAGCATAATATTAGTAATCTAATTCAATTGTCCGACTCGTTGGCTGAATGGTCAGCATACTGGCCTTCGGTTCTGAGGGTCCCGGGTTTGGTTCCCGGCCGGGTCGGGGATTTTAATCGCTTGTGATTAATTCTTCTGGCTCGAGGACTGGGTGTATGTGTCCGTCCCAACACTCTCCTCATCATATTCAGACAACATACTACACTACCAACCACCACAGAAACACGCAATAGCGATTGCATCCCTCCATATGGGGTTGGCGTCAGGAAGGGCATCCGGCCGTAAAACATGGCCAAATCTACATGTGCGACGCAGTTCGCACCCGCGACCCCACAGGTGTGGGAAAAAGTGGTAGAAGAAGAAGAATTAGTAATCTAATTCAATTCATTTCAATTAGAAAAAGAATAGACTGAAAGTCCTTTAATATTTGATTACCTTTATACAAACCAAACTGAGGTTCTAGGTTTAGTATTATTCATACGTGTGAGAATAATTCTGACAAATGAACACATGTCATAGAAGAGAGAGCAAAGCACCAACAGTTGGCAGTATGAGCCTCAGAATGAAACAATGGGGCAAAAAGATTGAAATGTACAAGTCATGAGAATATGAATAAAATTGTCTTTAATCTGACATATTCGTCGTTATAAGACCTGTCTGTGACGGTGCAACGTAAAGCAAATAGTAGTAGTAGTAGTAGTAGTAGTAGTAGTAGTAGTAGTAGTAAGAGGCATAAGTGTAGAAATTTGCAAATAGTCTAGTCCTGCTTATAATTTAAACGGACAGTAAAGAAATTGACCATTCACAGAGTGCCAACCAAGAGTACTGAAAGCGTCTATCTGACAACTAGGTGACTTCATAGGACAATTTGCAGGATAATGCAACAGGCTATTGCTACTGATGGCAACAAGGAAGGCGACTTCAAATTATGTATTATTGTTGTACCATTTTTCAGGCCTGAACTCGGTGAACTTCACAGGTTCTATTCTTTATTCCTAATTTAGAACAGCGCTACTGGAACTAACATTGCCAATTTTCTGCTCTCAACATTACGGGAATTCTGCATTCCATTAAGAAACTGCCTAGCTCTTGGTGCTGATAATGCTGCAGTAATGGTACAATTAAAGACTGGTTTGGCAGGATGTTTGAAGCAGGAAATTAGTAACATAATCATTGTAAGCTGCTTTTGTCAATTAATCTTGCTGCAGAGAAGGGTTCAGGATGTTGCAAATGTAAATATTGTAAAAGTAGATGAAATGATATTATTGATATATTTTGTTATCTGCAAAGGATTGCAAAGAGGAGAGAGAAGTTTAGAGAATTTCAGACTTTACACAACACAGAGATCAGAAAAATTCCCATACATGTGCCTACTCTGTGATTATCATTTAGAAGATGATTAGAGAGGATTTTGCAGCAGTGAGACCCTTTGGTTACTTTAACCAGGAGTGAAATTCTGAGTAAGGATTCTCAGATGAGAACTTTGAAGTCTTACGAAATTCCTAAGCACCGTCTTAAGTGCAGATGTGTCTTATTCGTTTGAAAATGTGAAGTACTGTAATGAGATTTTTCCACACTCCTCAGTTAAAAGGAAAACGCAGTCATCAGTTTCACCAAAAATAACTGAAAATACTGATGACACTACGTGCCAGACATTGTCACGTGAAAAATGACTGTTCCTTTCATCAAATTTACATAAATCTTCTTGCCCTTTTCTCTCAAGTTTTATTTATTTATTTATTTATTTATTTATTTATTTATTTATTTATTTATTTATTGACTTTAGCAGTGGCGAAGTTAGGGCTCGTGGCCCTCTCTTACACTTAACCACATAATTAATCTACAGATAATACATAAATAAAAGAAATGTACTATTCTATCATAAAATCAAAGATAAGCTAAAAATTACAGATTTGGACAACATATTATGAAGAAAGAAAGCAGAGTTCAACAAACAAAATAGAATAAAATTTGGAGCGTATAGATGAGAGACAAAGTCATAATGAAAAAGTAAGATACTGTAATTTTTATTTGATGATAATAATAATAAATAAAATGATGAATAAAAATATATAAATAAAATTACTCAAAAACTTAATAAAATTAATAAGCATAATTAACCGAAATGTCCGTAGTATGGGCGCCAGAGTTCACCAGAATGGATCCCTCGAATTTAGATAAGAGCATGATAAACTTTATATCCCAGGGCGTGTACATAATGCTGCGTACTGGTACATCTGCTGCAGGCCTTACCTAACCTCCTGAAAACGACTAATTAGGTAGGAACTGCACCTAGGTTCATCAATAACACAGATTCTAAAATAGCTAACTATATTCTGAACAAATTCCGTGCATGAGCACCTCATCAACATACAACATTATACATATAATACACACATAAAATATTGCTGGGAGACTCCATATTTACAACAACAATAATAATGATGAAAATCGTGGGAAAACGAAAGCGAGAACTAAGCTACTATTTGTAGTTAGTCCGATGAACAATGTACATGTATGAAGATAAATACCCTTCACTGTATCTATATCAATTCGACTTACTGATTCTCATAATCGGCAGTTATCACATCACACAGATACTGTACCTTGTACTTCTGTGTTCACATATTTTAACACTTGTTGTAGAGATATATACACACGTCTGTCGATCCTCAACATAAATTTATGGAAAGTCTGAGATAGCTTTCACCAACATATAATGCTAGGCCGCCACAAGTGCTACACTACTTAATGCGCAAGCACTCTCCACAATCGGCCACTTTCTACAAACATAACAAGACTACGCTCCACGAACGTTTGAAGTCCAGTCCATTGCAGCCGTGTCACTCCAGTACCGTGTATCAGCACCACTTCCTTCCCGTACAGTGCCTCAGTTGTAGTTGTAGTTGTAGTTATCTTCCGTCTCGTTCCTTTACAATCACCTCTACAATCACCCTTACAATGTTCCTTACAATGCCCTGGTTGCCGCCGTATGATCAACCTTTATAGACATCAACATCCCCCTCCTCTCAGATGATACGTCTGGATTGGTGCTTGCCAGCCAATCATGAGTAAACCTCTTCTTTCTCCCAAGTTATAAACAAACACTCGGGAGTTTTACATGAATCATCAAATTTCCCTGGTACAACAACAAGCTCTGGGGTAGCCATATGACTCATTCAAATTACCAGAGTTATTAAAGCAATGTTTTCCCACTCGTGCAAAACAAATTACTCATACCTACATATGTGGATATCTTCCAGCTTATAAATATAAATAGCAAAATATACAAATGGAATACTGATAATAATAATAATAATAATAATAATAATAATAATAATAATAATAAATCGACTACTGACAATAATATCTCTAACTTCTACATATAATTCGGGGGTGTGATATATGTACTATCACATAACGCCCCCTTGGTGAATCGATGATATCACATATTATGATTCACCATAAAAAAGAACTTCATACATAACCTTATAATGACATAACTGAACACATAATTTACTGTAATAATAATATATACATTGCGTCTACTGCATTGTATTCGCATACACGAAATACAATTTGTCCAAACAATAATAATAATAATAATAATATGGCTATATACACAAAACTCTGATTGTTTCATATAGCATTGAACACAATCCCTTCTTGCTACTGTACACATACATTAAAATTGATAATATATACATCCAAGGTGCAGATCCTATCTCTTATATCCGCGAAGGCTATAGATATTAAATGTCCCAAGGACCTTTTTGTCAGTGCTTAGGAATCTATAAGCACACTTGCCTATTCTACTGTCCACAGTATACGGACCCTAATATAAATGAAAAATCTATACATTAACTTAACATTGACATCGATAAGTGAGGAACGCGTATCGTAATAAAACCTAAGTACGTCTAGAATCCACTCTATCTCACACACAAACATTCATACCATCCAGTCACACAAGAATCATACAAACTTTCATTCGGAACATTCATAAAAAGGAAATCCCTCTTTCTGAAATACGCGGGAATCTCACAATGTTTACTCTTCCACAAACTCATAATTAATGCAAGTAAACAGATAACATACTTTTTCATACATTCCACATCGCTATCACTCAACACGTCATTCAAATCATTCACACATCTCTCAGAATTAAATAAAACATTACACACTCGCTTGGATAGACTTTCTTTCATCTCACGCACTCTTCCATTCTCACACACGCTCACTCTATTACAGAAATTCTTACAATAATACACTTCGAAATTGCTGTCATTACTACTTAATGACCCAACAATTAATCCATCTTCACCACCTTCCATATCAGCTCCTACTTGCACCACTTTCATGCCAACAACACTGCTACTTTCGACTCTCTTATCAGAAGTTTCATTAATCTTAAAGTCACCATTTTCACACATAATGGACCTAACTTTA
Source organism: Anabrus simplex (assembly GCF_040414725.1). Lineage (NCBI taxonomy): Eukaryota > Metazoa > Arthropoda > Insecta > Orthoptera > Tettigoniidae > Anabrus > Anabrus simplex. The sequence goes on from NC_090266.1 coordinate 883,794,702, forward strand.
CTCTCCTCACGTATACTTAAATCAACAAAAACATCCTCATGATGTATACTCTGTGAACACACTTCACTTACAAAACAACCTTCATCAACTTCACAAAAAACTTCACTTTCAATTTCAGAAACTTCCACAAGATTATCGATCGCAACACTGCTATTACCATCACCACTAGCACAAAGTAAGACATCCGACACATCTTTCTTACCTTCATCACGCCCCCTATACACAAACTCTCCCTGATCACAAAACACTTGGTCATTCAATAATTCCTCTTTCACGTCTAAATCATAACTTACCTGTTTCATCACGTGAATAGGAATTTCGGTATCGGACTGCCTATCTGACCCAACTAAGAAGTCCGATTCCGGTTTAAATTACTTGACGTGGACTGTTCACTATTATCATGTCTCTGCACTTGATCTGGAGGTCTTTGATCCGTACGCCCCCTACTTTCTGATTCCCCTTGATTAGGTCTTCTGCCATAATATTCCTGGTGATTACCTCCTTGATTAGTGTGTCTGTTTCCCCTTCCGGAATTACCACCCTGATTCCCTTGCCTAGAATGACTGAAATTCTGATTATTCCTATCTCCCCCTAGCTGATTACCTTGTCTCCCATTATCCCCGTAATTTCTACCTTCACTTTGCCTAGTCCTCCCCTGCCCTTCCAAAGCATCAAACCTCTCTAACAGCTGCTCTAATTCTTTAATCGTAACAATATTCTGCATACATGCAGCTAATCCGACCTTCTCAGGAAAATGCCTCAACATCTGGCGGACTGTATCTCTCTCCGATGCTAGACCTTCAATATTCTGGCTGATCAGAACATGCGCCAAGAAATACTCCGTCATAGATACACCTTCCTGAGGTTTATACTTGCCAAATAGCACGCAATCTCTTTCCCTTCCCTGAATAGCATCACTCCAAAATTTAGAACTAAATTTCTCCCTAAATTCCTCCAAACTCGAAATACCTTGTCTATAAACTTGAAACCAGGATCTCGCTTCTCCAACAAATGCAATATCCAACATCTCATCAACCATACTCCACTCAATCAAACCATCGTCAAGATTCTTGGAAAACCGTTTCTCCACCGTTTTCAAGAATTCCATCGGATTAAACTGCCGACCATTAAACTTGGGTAATTCAGAGTCCTTCGTACAAGATACGTACCTATTACATATGCTGCTACCTACTTGGATTTGACTGATCTCCTTCCTTAACTTTACATGACATGCTTTAATTCCTTCTTCAACTACCATTCTGGCATTTCCTTCTACTGACTTGAGGTCATCTTTTACCGACTTAAGGTCTTTCTCCAATTTCTCATCCTTCTCATCTATACGCTTCGCTAAAACGTTCTGATTGGATTTAATTCTATCTATTTCTTCGACTTTATCTTCCACTATTTTTATTCTCTTATCACATTCCTTGCTGTTTTCAACAAATTCTTTCCTAACTACATTAAATCGGCATTCAATTTTCTCAGTCAATTCCAAGCATTGAGCTTCTACCTTATTATTGACTTCCTGAATTTCCCTGCTTTGATGGTCAAACTTCTGGTTCAATTCATCTATTCTACCATTCACAGCACTACTTAAACTATCAATTTTACTAGACAATTCAACACTCACTAAATTTAACTCCTTACTTTGATTCTCAATCTTACTGGACAATTCCGTACTAACTGAATTTAATTCACTATTAATACTGTATATTTCATTACTTAAAAAACTCAATTCACTCTTCAGTTCTTTACTCTGACTATCAATCTTACTGGACAATTCAACACTCACTGAATTTAACTCCTTACTTTGACTATCAATCTTACTGGACAATTCAATACTATTATTATCGAGTTTACTGGACAATTCAACATTATTATTATCGATTTTACTGTTAATACTGCATATTTCATTACTTAAGGAATTCAGTTCACTCTTCAACTCTTTACTCTGACTATCAAGTAGCGATTTAAGCATACTGAGCATTGAAGCCTCGCCTTGATCCCTTACGTTCTGAGTTTGAGACGGGTTACTCGGTTCCTCACCTATCGTTACCGATTGATCTTTCCTACTATCAGCCATTTCGCTTTTCTCACTTAAATTAGATAAACTCAATGTGGTGGAATTCTTTTGACTTCTCTTGTCCTGATTCATAGTACTAGTAACTTTAACAACCTCTCTAATTCTCAGTTTTATAATACTCGACTCACTACAACATTTCTTCATACTCCAACATACAAATCACGTACATATAAAACACTTCACTGACATAGTTTTCAGAATTCCATCCACACCTGACAAGTGCACCTACGCTTATAAGCCTAACAGATGTACCAATCATTCAGCCACACGTTGGGAAGCCAATTGTAATTTTTATTTGATGATAATAATAATAAATAAAATGATGAATAAAAATATATAAATAAAATTACTCAAAAACTTAATAAAATTAATAAGCATAATTAACCGAAATGTCCGGAGTATGGGCGCCAGAGTTCACCAGAATGGATCCCTCGAATTTAGATAAGAGCATGATAAACTTTATATCCCAGGGCGTGTACATAATGCTGCGTACTGGTACATCTGCTGCAGGCCTTACCTAACCTCCTGAAAACGACTAATTAGGTAGGAACTGCACCTAGGTTCATCAATAACACAGATTCTAAAATAGCTAACTATATTCTGAACAAATTCCGTGCATGAGCACCTCATCAACATACAACATTATACATATAATACACACACAAAATATTGCTGGAAGACTCCATATTTACAACAACAACAATAATGATGAAAATCGTGGGAAAACGAAAGCGAGAACTAAGCTACCATTTGTAGATAGTCCGATGAACAATGTACATGTATGAAGATAAATACCCTTCACTGTCTCTATATCAATTCGACTTACTGATTCTCATAATTGGCAGTTATCACATCACACAGATACTGTACCTTGTATTTCTGTGTTCACATATTTTAACACTTGTTGTAGAGATATATACACACGTCTGTCGATCCTCAACATAAATTTATGGAAAGTCTGAGATAGCTTTCACCAACATATAATGCTAGGCCGCCACAAGTGCTACACTACTTAATGCGCAAGCACTCTCCACAATCGGCCACTTTCCACAAACATAACAAGACTACGCTCCACGAACGTTTGAAGTCCAGTCCATTGCAGCCGTGTCACTCCAGTACCGTGTATCAGCACCACTTCCTTCCCGTACAGTGCCTCAGTTGTAGTTGTAGTTGTAGTTATCTTCCGTCTCGTTCCTTTACAATCACCTCTACAATCACCCTTACAATGTTCCTTACAATGCCCTGGTTGCCGCCGTATGATCAACCTTTATAGACATCAACATCCCCCTCCTCTCAGATGATACGTCTGGATTGGTGCTTGCCAGCCAATCATGAGTAAACCTCTTCTTTCTCCCAAGTTATAAACAAACACTCGGGAGTTTTACATGAATCATCAAATTTCCCTGGTACAACAACAAGCTCTGGGGTAGCCATATGACTCATTCAAATTACCAGAGTTATTAAAGCAATGTTTTCCCACTCGTGCAAAACAAATTACTCATACCTACATATGTGGATATCTTCCAGCTTATAAATATAAATAGCAAAATATACAAATGGAATACTGATAATAATAATAATAATAATAATAATAATAATAATAATAATAATAATAATAATAATAAATCGACTACTGACAATAATATCTCTAACTTCTACATATAATTCGGGGGTGTGATATATGTACTATCACAATACAAACTGAAAAAAAGCAATGCAAAAGAGAACACAATAAGTAATAAAGTAAATGGAAATGTAAGTATGGCCATAAAAGTGATCTATGTACATGAGTAAGAAGCTAAAATTATGTAAATTACACTATAATAATAATAATAATAATAATAATATTAATAATAATAATAATAAAAATCACAATCACACAACCTATCATACGTCATCATACACACGAAACAATCACATGAGACAATCAGCAGTATTCAACAGGTAATCTCTACATGCAGTCTTAAATTTCGACATTGAGTTTGAGTTCCTGACAGCAGCTGGGAGTGAATTCCAAAGTCGTGACCCAGCCACAACGAAGGATCTGTTATATATTGATGAGTGGTTGACGGGAATAGCGAGGGAAGTGCCAGATCTAGTGTTACAATTATGGAATGAGGATAATAAATGGAATTTTGATGAGATGTATTTGGGTAGATTTTCCTTCTGAGTTCGGTATATCAACGTAAGTAGATGGAATTTCCGTCGCCTCTCGGGTTTCAGCCAGGAAAGGAATGTGTAGCTAGGGGTTATGTGAGCATCATAACTCAGGTTAAAAACAAATCGAAGACCAGAGTTCAATGCTCGTTGAAGTTTCATAGTTTGCTCACGGGTTGCATCAATGAGGACAATGTCGCAGTAGTCAAGTATTGGTAGTATCAAAGTTTGGAGTAGTTTTATCTTTACGTCTTGTGGCAAAATGTCCTTATGTCGTTTTAGAGGGTGTAACGTTGCGTACATCTTTCTACATGTATTTCTTACATGTGCAGACCAGTCAAGAGTTTCAGTTAGGGTCATACCTAGGTTCTTCACTTCCTTACTGAACGGGATTACGGTGGCATTTAATGTCACCGGAGGAATAGCATAATTTTTATACATGATGTTTAATAATTTCATGTTTAATAATTTCCCGGTCTAGAAAGCCAAGAATAGCGGCCGAGAGGATTCATCGTGCTGACCATACGACACCTCGTAATCTGCAGGCCTTCGGGCTGAGCAGCGGTCGCTTGGTAGGCCAAGGCCCTTCAAGGGCTGTAGTGCCATGGTTTTTTTTTTTTCTGAGAACCGATAATAATTGTTTTAGTTTTTTTGGGGGTTGAGGAGGAGAGAGTTTTCACTGCCGTACACACTGAGTTATTGAAGGTCAGAGTTAATATCTCTTATTGCATTCGATATATCATTTATAATAACGTGGCAGTAAATCTGGAGGTCGTCGGCAAAGAGGTGATATCTATTGTACTTTATTTTAGAGGAGATATCATTTATATAGAGGACAAACAAAAGGGGGCCAAGAACAGAACCTTGGGGGTTCCTGCCTTCCGGAGTCTCCACTGAGAAGCAGTATCTTGTACTGTAACACGTTGCATACGATCTGTGAGATATGCGGTGAAAAATTTTAAAGCAATATTACCGAAGAACGATTTGAGCTTCATCAGCAATGTCTGGATGTTTATCGTGTCAAAAGCACTGCTGAAGTCAAGGAGTGTGAGTATTGTCACTTGTCGTTCGTCCATTGCTTGTCTGATGTCCTCAGTCACTTTGAGTAAGGCAGTGGCCGTGCTATGACCCTTCTTGAAGCCAGATTGCAGGGGGTCAAGAAGAGAGTGAGCCGGAAGGTATTCCAATATTTGCGCATGTACCAACCGTTCTAACGCTTTGGAGAGAGCAGGGAGAATCGAAATGGGACGGTAATCGGATAGGAGTTTCGAACCTGGGTTTTTAGGAAGTGGAATTACATTGGCGTACTTCCAAATTGTCGGTAATGTGCAGTTTTTGAGACAGTAATTAAAAATATGGGTGAGAATGGGTAGAATAGCGCCAATAATATTATGTATGAAAGTAATAGGAATTTCGTCGACACCGCTTGCTTTGGATTTAATAGAATACAAGACTTTCTTAACTTCATTAGTACTGACGATACGAAAGGCAAAGCAGGGGCGATTTTGTGGGACAGGTGTTGGGACGTTTTTACGTGTGGTCTGTTAAGCGAATTAGACTGAGCTCTCTCTTCCGTGAAATACTCATTTAAATCGTCGAGTGGAATGTCAGGTACCTGAAGCTGTTCATGTGTTTTTTTTTTTTTTTGCTAGGGGCTTTACGTCGCACCGACACAGATAGGTCTTATGGCGACGATGGGATAGGAAAGGACAAGGAGTTGGAAGGAAGCGGCCGTGGCCTTAATTAAGGTACAGCCCCAGCATTTGCCTGGTGTGTTCATGTGTTTTTCCTATGCCCATGGCTCGGAGATGCCTCCAGGCACTAGCCGTATTTAGGTTACTTACTGATTCGCGAACATATTTAAATTTAAGATTACGGATGATTTGTTTAGTTTTATTCCTGATTATTCTATACTGTTCATAGTCATTTGGGTCCTGAGTACGTTTGAAATGTCAGTAAAGAGCATCACGTTGAGACATCATATTTTTAACTGCGGGGGTTAGCCATGGACTAGGTTTGCGGGATGTTCTGATCCGTCTTTTTGGTGCATGTTTGTTATATAGATTGTGTATTAACGAATTAAATGTATTTATTTTTTCATCAATGTCTGTCAGATTTAAAATGCTATTCCATGGAAGATTGTAGGCATCGTGTCTTAATTCATAGATGTCGATATCTTTCATATTCCTGCACGTTATATACCTAGGTTTATATTTTGGAACGCGAAGTGAGTACGCAAGAAATATAAGATCGTGGATGGACACTCTCGGTACTGAAATTTGTCCGTGGGATATCACTTTCTGAGGATTGTTTGTTACTTTGAGATCTATTCAGGTGTGGGAAATGTTGTTGGCAGTACGTACATAGTTTGTAGGGTCAGAGGGAAGGATAGTCAAGTCACATGAGGAAAGTAAATCTTCTAGTTTCTTAGTATTGTATTTCTTTGTAAGTAGATTTGTATTGAAGTCGCCTAATATAATATGTTGATAGGCTGGTAGCAAGTTAAGTAGGTGCGTTTCAAACTCGGTCAAGTAAGATACTTTAGGTGGTCGGTAAACCACTCCCATAAGTATTTTCTGTCCACTAGCAACTACTTCAACGAACATAAACTCCGTTCTCGGCAATTCACCGGTCGATGAGGTACAAATGACACGGCTCTTCAGGTCATTTCTACAGTAGAGAACAATACCTCCACCCCTCTTATTTGTACGATCATGGCGGTAGAGGTTATAACCATCAAGACGAACCATGTTGTTTGGAATTGATGGCGATAACCAACTTTCACTGATACCTATCAGATGGACGCTATTTTTGTTAAATATAGCCTGAATTTCGTCAATGTGTGCGGGCAAGCTTAGGCTGTTCAAGTGACAACACTGGAGAGTATGAGGATATAGTGAAAGTTCTTGTTTCAAAAGGTTACCGGCATCTATGTTCTGTGAAGGAGTGAGGGGTGTGCTATTCTTAGAGAGGTCATTGTCATGAGGAAATACCGAAGCTACCTGACTAATGGGCATACTTTAACTGAGACAAAAAAAAAAATCTTACCTGGATTTCCTGAAGAAATGAACTGCTGACTGGTTAAGGCACCACACACATACACACACACACACACACACATACACAATCACACACGCATATCTAATAATAATAATAATAATAATAATAATAACAACAACATTTACTGGGCATATCACAATTGTCATATCACTCCGATAATCCACCTAACCGCCTCATATGCAAGTTCAGTTCATTAGGTGAGCTAATGTGGAGCTTTTTCCCGTCTTCCAAATTATGGCTGTCTCTGGGAATCCAAACATAGCTCCTCAATTAGGGATGCTGCGTATCCACTTATTGAGGTCAGTTGTGGGGGGAACTGTTGAAGAATGTGACAGCAAGGTTTGTGAAATGACGCATTATTAAAATCTCTTCCAGTCTCCATGATGTAGATTATATCATGCTCAGCAGATCAAAAAGGATGATTGTGATCTGATGATAGGGAACTCTTTGTTTGCTTTGGTGAACACTTCGAAGTCTGAGGAAAGGTATGTATTATTTCTGTTAGAAAGGGCTTTCCTTCATCATATGACTATATGGTACACAAATTTCCATTCAAAGACAAAGTTCTGCTGTAAGTAAGGTATCATTTTCTAGTCTTAGATTTTTCATAAACAAGTTTCTGAACATTCTGACTAGTGAAACAAAACATTTAGATGAAGCAATTGATACTCTACTCTCCCAGTTCTGTAACTTTCAGCTGGAAGAAATAGACCTGGCAAAAGGGATAATTGATGTTCAGTTGGCATTGATTGGTCAGATGAAATTAGCTGGTAGCATACTTAAATATGACAGACTAAGGTGATGCTTGCTATTGTATCATTTCCACATAGCTATAAAGAGTGTGATAGGATTTTTAGTGACGTTACAAAGGAGAGAATATAGTTTGGATCCTTGCTGTATGATCAAACTTCTGAGAAACTTTTAATGTTAAAAAATGTTTAACAAGGCAAGTGCTCAGGGCAAGAATTAAGTTCAGAGTTTCTGAAGAGGGCTAAGGCAGCTATAGGTTTGTTCAACAACAACAACGAAGTCACATGATGTTCAGCACATTGAATACTGAAAAGTTATATGTTCTTAAAGCTGAGGTATGTCCAGTACGTCCAATTCATATATAAATTGTGAAAAAGTATGTAGGCCTAAAAGAGTTGTTAATGTTTTGAGTTTTGTTGAATTAGTAGATTATACCATTGGTATGTTTTGTAATATGTCTCAATATGCCACCAGAATTTTCCTGATTTTCCAATTTTTAAAGTTGGCATGTCTGAATGCTGCAACTTCTTATATGGCAAGCATTTTACAGTTGTAGTCGTCGTCTTTCCTTCTTTTAATTCTTTGGTCATCATTTTGAAGTAAAGTTGATTTTTGATAATGGCTATCATTATTTCACTTTCTTCATGTTTTGTGTAATTATGCTGGACTCTAAGAAATGATTTTTTTTTTTTCAGTCAAACTTGATGCTCCACAAAGCCACCCACAATGTTGATGACCCTCGATGTCCTGAGTGTGATAAGAAGTTCTCCAGGATTGCAAGTCTTAAAGCACATGTTATGCTTCATGAGAAGGAAGAGAGCTTATTTTGTTCTGAGTGTGGTGATGAATTCACCACTCAGGTTAGTATTAAAATTAAGAAAGTTAGCAATAGATCTGGGTGACTCATGGTATAATAGTTTGGTGTTGTGGTACTCTGACTTCGAAGCAGTTCAATTTTTAATCATGACTGTGCCTCAGTGTTATTTATTCATGTTATGAATGGTCTCTTATACTACATACCTAGTTCATTAGTTACATTCAAGGGCCAGGTGTTTTGGTGTTCATTTTTCAAAAAAATTGTGTAAAATATATAAAATATTGTGTTTATGGTTAAAAATATGGGAGTAATTTAGTGATTTTTTTGTGATAATATTTAATGCTATATACACTTCAAACTAGTGACTTCAAAATAATTATGTTTACTGAAACTTGGTTAACCTTATACCATACTTGACATAATGTTTCCTTCATTGATTGAAAGGCAGGAACAGATTGTGCTGTATACATCTGTCCAAATGCAGTCCACTCGCAGACGTATCTTTACGGTTACCAAGCCAGTGAGGTTTGTTCTATTAATTTCAAAATTTGGCTAAACGATGGCAGAAACCACCTGAACTTCATTTAATTTTGCAAAGAGTAACTCTCTTGTGAAATGTGAAAAAATAAAATGCTGCTCTCTTTCTTCACATGAGTGTTGACAGTAAACAAATATGGCATTGTCATAGAGTGGCATGGATGATTTTATTCCTGATTGTCCTTGGGAATAGTGATGCTGAGTGATAATGATTCATCTAGGGTAAAGTCCTCAGTTTTGGTACTGAATCCCCTGCATGCTTTGGTAATACCATGAAATATTTTCCAATAATATTGCCGTATCCTTTCGATCAGACTTCCCATATCCTCTGAGATTATTAGACTGTACACAAAACTGTCAGTTTCTGCTTTCTGTTAACTTATGACTCAGCATGCATTTCAAGACTAGAGGATTGCACGGTATCTTTATATCAAATCGACATATCTAGAAATTAACTGTTGGAATATTTGATGTGTGTTTGTTTTTCAACTGTTGTGTCTTCAGCTTTATTCTTTCTATTTTTTTCAAAATAAGAGATCAGTGGATTTTTAAAATTTTGTGCAATATTTTATTTCAGTCCCAGTTAGATGCTCACAAAACAGAGCACTTGGAAGAATGGAAAAAAGCTGATAAGCTATATCAGTGCCGCCAGTGTCACAGAGAATTCACACGGGCTTCCACACTAAAGGATCATTTGCGAGAACATTACAAGGTATGTATACTAATATAATTGTGATCTCCCTTAGTGCATCATTGTCGTCATCATCATCTGCCCTGCCTAGTGACAGGGTCTGCTACATGTTTTGATTCTCCTTTTGATTTGATTGTGGGGCTATGCTGAGGTGAAAATTTATGCTTTTGTTGTTGTATAACATACTGGTCAATCACCATTTAGGTCATCCTTTGGGTTTTGTTCCCATGACTTCGAGAGTGTAGTAGATTTTTGCAATCATTTCGGCCTGTGTTCAGCCATCCCAGTCAGCTGTTGCACTTTCCTGGATCGTTGCAAAATCAAATCTTTTTTAACATTTTTTATAGTGTCTGTTGAAAACACAATCCTATCTAATGTCGAAGACTGACTAACTGAGAATATTTTATCTCCTTGAGACATAGTCAACATTTGACTTCTTTTGCAGTTGGTCAACATTCTGAACAGTCGAGTGTGAGAGGATGGACGGCAATGAGATGTAACCTATCATCTGGTGATACCGGATATTGCCTGTTTATGTTCTCCTCTTCACGTGGACTTCATTAATCTTTACATTGACGTCTTCAATAAGTTGAAAATTGTCAGAAATTCTAGACTCAAGATATTTAAATTGTCACTGAAGGGGCTTCACCATTGACTTGGATTGTTTCGATTTGTTAGTACAAGTCTGATTTTTATATTAAATTTTCTGTTTGATGAGTTGTTTTCCACATTCCGTGAATCGTTCATTTCATTCTTGGTTTTATCATTGAAGACCTTACTCGTTTTAGATGACTAGCATGACGTCTGACTAGAGAATGGTGTAGTCTCCATTACAAGAATAAAAGAATGTGATGATAGGACCAATCCCTGTTGGATGCTGACTACAGTGTGAAAGTTAGTCTAAGGTTCTTCAGCAGCTTGGATGGTAGCTTCTTGGCACAGCATAAAGCAGCTACACTCAATGACTTTGCATTTTGGAACACCAGATTTATATGGTTCAGAATTGAGTAGTAATTATCCCACTCAGGAGGACTTCCCTTCCTCTTATGAAGATGGGTACAGTGATGGTCTTCTTCATCTTCTTCTTCTTCTTGCAGCTGAGATTCGGGATGATTCTTGAAAAATCCTGCTTTCAAGAAACAATTTGGCTTCACGGCTTTCCAAGACTTTGCAATGAACTGAAGTGCATCCAGGATTGAAACTTTAAATGATGATGGATCCTTTCCAGCATCCATAAGGAATAATATAAAATAAGAGTTTTGTCTGTACATTGCTCAGAATTTGAAAAGAATAGTATTTCTGTATTGGTCATGTCCACAGTAACAAGGAAATGCACTTTTTACTTTTCCGTAATTTCTGTCTGTCTGTATGTATGTATGTATGTATGTATGTATGTATGTATGTATGTATGTATGTATGTATGCACGCGCATCACTAGAAAACGGCTAAAGAGAATTTAATGACAAGCGGTATTCGAAGTCGGGAAATAAGTCGCTACAATCTAAGCTATAAATAATTTTATTCACGCTGGCAGAAACGGCAGTTTAGGGGAAGGCCTAAAATGTAATTTTCAAATATTTATGTTATTAGTGGTTCTATCGTAATAATAATTGGTATGCAAAGTCTGGGAATAAGTCCCTACAATCTAGGATATAAATAATTTTATTCACGCTGAGTGAAATGGTAGTTTAGGGGAAGGCCTAAAATTTAATTCTTAAATATTTACGCCATTAGTGATCCTATCTCATTGAAAACTGGTATACAAAGTCGTAGAATGAGCCACCACAATATAGGCTATAAATCATTTTATTCACGCTGAATGGAAAGGTAGTTTAGGGGAAGACCTAAAATTTAATTCTCAAACATTTATATTATTAGTGGTCGTATCGATAAATACTACTACCGGGCGAGTTGGCCGTACGCGTAGAGGCGTGCGGCTGTGAGCTTGCATCCGGGAGATAGTGGGTTCGAATCCCACTATCGGCAGCCCTGAAGATGGTTTTCCGTGGTTTCCCATTTTCACACCAGGCAAATGCTGGGGCTGTACCTTAATTAAGGCCACGGCCGCTTCCTTCCAACTCCTAGGACTTTCCTATCCCATCGTCACCATAAGACCTATCTGTGTCGGTGCGACGTAAAAGCCCCTAGCAAAAAAAAAAAAAAAAAAAAAAAGAAAAGATAAATACTACTTAACCAAGTTATAAAGAATTAAATTTCCGACCATTTATGTATTATACATTTTTACCGTACCGGCTATGATAACACAGATATTCATGAATTTGTATTTTTCTTGCTAAGTCCATATTGACCCCAAGCCACGAGAAAATGGGTTAACAGAATTTAATGAAAATCGGTATATAGAGTCGCGGAATAAGAAACTACAGTCTAATTGTAGTTTAGGGGAAGGCGCCTAAATTTTAATTTTTGTTCCTATCGAAAAGTACTACATAACAAAAGTTGCAGAGAGTACAATTTCTGATCATTTATATTTTATTCTGTTTTACCGTACCGACTATGATTGGCATTTCATAGTCGGAAGAAAACTAAATGTGAAGGCCTACAATATCGAAAGCTCATAACATTGATCAACAATAATATTACATTGACCATTCTGCCTCTCAACTCTGTTAGATGGAATTACTGCTGCGTATCGAGTATAATAGTCTGACGGAATATTGACGGGAAATAGCTTCTTCTTTAGCATGCCATTCTTCTGGTTCGTACGTTTTCTGATACAGCTTGTACGTAACACACTGGTTCTTCATAGTATTCCATTTATTCGATCCCTACTCTGACACGCTGTTTTAAATGAGCAGTGTGCATACTTAAAGCAGAAGCTGACTTAGTAGTAGTAGTAGTAGTAGTAGTAGTAGTAGTAGTAGTATGGCCTGGTCTAGAATAACAATTTAGGCCTATTCCAAATTATAGCACCTCATTTCACTAAGTAACTCAAAATTCAACCCTGAAAAGAGCTGTATCTTAAGAAAAGCTTCTTTCTCTTCACTTTTATTAAATTCTACATTCATTTTATTCCAAATTATCAGTGAAGAGGAGGTTTCTTCTCTGGCTTGGAGGAAAAATTTGCCTCCAAGTGTTCGTTAAAAGTGAGAAAATGTGTGGTGTTTCATTTGATCGAGTATTTCATATGAAAGCATTGCTTTTAATAGCACCATTCCTACTGACCTCATTGTAATATATGTTCATTTCAGTTGGAAAATCCACTAAGATAGTCTTTCTGAGGACGTAAAAAGACAGGTGGTGTGTCCACCATTATAATGAAAACTCCCCAACCTGATTGTGGCTGATGGTATGCAAGCGGGTCTACTATTACAGTGAAAATTCCCTAACTCAGTCTTCATATGAGAAAAGATGTTTGGTGACTTCCCCGTCGTTAAAAGCTATGCAATTTAATACAATCTTGCTGACAACGTGTACACTAGAATTCCGTATACAACGTAGAATTCCGTAGCAAAGCACGGGTACATCAGCTAGTATGGAATAAAATTCGCTGCACCAGGTTCTTCCTATAAAGTGACTTAAAGGAGTGAATAACCCTTAAATCCATAGGTTTTTAGCTTGCTTGTGCAGTTAGCAGGCAGAAATTCTAACTGCACATTCCTCAAATTGAAGTCCACGGGATGTACAGGACAATGGTCGATGTAAAAAAGGATCTTCCTATTTTGCGCACCCATTTTTTAATCCAGAGCAATTAACTGCTGTCGGAAAAGATCTGAGGTCGTCCAAGCTTTATGGTTGGCATCGTAGAATATGAGTTTATTGACAGTTGAATCATTTGACAAGGTGAAGGTAGTTTGTACAGTATGAATCAAGTGTATTGACAACTGTAGAATTCTTACTACGAGTCAATAAACTCATATTCTTCACAAGATTTTAGCATCGCTTCAAATTGAGATGGTCCACATAGGTCCAATTTTAACACTGTTCTTCAACCTTTAATCTACAACTTTTTATCTTCTCATCAATGTGTTCTACATTTCTACCATCTGCCTATGACTTTCGTCTTTTGTCTCCTGAAAAGGAATATAGTGCTCTCCTGACCAACCTTCAACATTATTTCCTCAATATTACTTTTTGAATAAATATGACTGATCGTCATTCTCGTCGGAATATAATTGTAACCGCCAATCAGTCAACTTAATTTTTAGGAATCTTACTACTTGTTCATCACAGTCTGTTGCTTTGTATATTTTACTTGTAATAGCAACTTTTATGTCAATAATTTTAATACTTTCACCTTTGTAATTCTTCACATTGTAAAAAATTTTTAAAACCAACATTGTTATTTTGAATGTTAATTTTAGTTTAAGTCTTTTCAAGACTTTTTAAATCAATTTCATCTTATTATATGTTATTTCAAGTGCTTATTTTTATTCCAAGGTTAAGACTATGGCTGATGATGCCTTCATACTAGGCGAAACATGTACAATTTTTAGTTAATAGATCATTGTAAATCATCCAAGACAATGACTTATTGTATTGATTAGGTGGTCAATTTAGTAAATAACTTACTGTTATTATTCTAATCTTCATTGCCACCGAGAGCATTTGAGATCCCAGTCTTTTTTAAACTTTTCAAAGTAGTTTTGTTCCCAATTAGAGGCCAAACGGTGAGAATCTGTTCACTGATTTTTTCTGGAGATGGTTTCGGTATTCTCCCAGTTGGTGTATGTGTAGCAGAAGCCATCCCTTGGGAATAAGGTTGTGCTGTAGAAGGCGTGCCGACCCACGAGCTGATCACTTATCATGGCCTCGGGATGGCCTGAGCAAATGTTAGGGGTTGCCCTTCCGATTGTAATACGTAGTGACTGGAAGCATTCTTTGGATTGCTGCGGTTTTTGAAAGCCAGACCTTTATTTTTAAGTATATTTCATGCTTGTTCCTTACATTTATCATATCAGGATTTACCTAAACAGCTGAGTTGTGATAGAGAGACTGCATTGTTTAGGTTAGCAGTGTTCTCCTCAAAAATATTCGTCAGCCGGATGGCAGGAATGAATAGCCGGGCAGGGAAAACTACGTAAAAATGAATAAGAAAACATTTCGTTTTATTCCTCTCAGGGCATTATTAATAATAATACGGCATCAAATACTGTGTGCAAACATATTAATTCGATGCCATATGGCTGCTTGCTTGTCAATGTCGACGTTCCGTACCGGTACTCTAGGCCCACTAGATGGAAGAGTAAACAGAATCTCTCTTGGGTGTTAAGGTCGAATTTTAGAGAATTTTGTCGGGTAGATACCAAATATGTCACCAGATATCTTTCACATGTTGACATCATACGACATGGAGTGTCGCCCTTCAAAAATCCGACGAACCCGGTACCTCTACCACTGATCCACAGAGGGCATTAACAGTAATATCAGACAGGTAAAATATTTTAGTGTTATTATCTCGAACAAGATGTTCTGCTGCTCGTTCATAATCAAACACGGGGGCATGTGGAGTGCCATACGGGTTTCTGACGTCATGAGGAATCGAGTGCTCTCATGCGATTCCACATAATCCAAACACCACTCGCGCATAATACTACAATATAGTCAAGCTAAACATTTAAACTCTGATGTAATTGATGCAACTATGCTAACAATAATGATTTATCATTTAAATGAACAGTTTTACAGTTTAATTTGAAGCCAGCAATGATTTAAATATATATTAATGTTACGTAATTAGCGTGTATCTAGGTTATGTTAGCCGGGCGATCTGTAGAAACGGCAGGGCGGTGCGCCCACTAAAATGGTCCTAGGGAGAACACTGGGTTCGGTATGCTATCTCTAACAGTCCGGATAGTACCTGAAGTTCTACAACGAAAATAATAACAGGAAAACGTGCTGTATTTATGGATCTATAGGTGTGGAAGTAATGTGTTTTATTATCATAATGTTTAATTTTGTACGTTCGTTGTCTCCATGTTTTTATTAATGCATAGTAGGTTCATGGTGTGGGTTACTGTAGTCACGTCCTAGATCGTGGACCATGGGCAACAGCTGAGTGGCCTAGTAAGTGGTCCAGAGAGTTGGAATACCAGTTACTATAGAATAGGAGTGGGCATCTCGGACATATTCTGAATCGTGGCCCTCCTTGTGCTCAGGCGGCTAGGACTATACAATTCACCGGTGGTCCATAACGCGTTAGAGGAGAGATCCTCGTTTGGAATATGTGCAAGTAGGGTAGCATCCTGCTTCATGAATTTACTGACCTCAGAACATTTTAAGTAAGCCTCGGACCTATGGGAGGAACGGAGTCCCACTCCCATTTGACAGGCGAGGGACTCCTTGGAAACAACTTGGCGAATGAAATGGAATTCGATGGGGAGCTATCAATATTAATGGGGCTTATGGAAGAAAGAAAGTAGAACTGGCAGAGTCTGCAAAGAGGATGCATCTGGATGTGCTAGGAGTAAGTGATATTCGGGTAAGGGGAGACAACGAGGAAGAGATAGGAGATTATAAAGTGTATGTGACGGGTGTTAGAAAGGGAAGGGCAGAATCTGGGGTAGGGCTGTTTATCAGGAATACCATTGCACGCAACATAGTTTCTGTTAGACACGTAAATGAGCGAATGATTGGGTAGATTTGTCAGTTGGAGGAATTAGGACAAGAATTGTGTCTGTGTATTCACCGTGTGAGGGTACAGATGAGGATGAAGTTGACAAGTTTTATGAAGCATTGAGTGACATCGTAGTCAGGATCAACAGCAAGTATAGAATACTGCTAATGGGTGATTTCAACGCGAAAATTGGAAATAGAACTGAAGGATACGAAAGAGTGATTGGTAAATATGGGGAAGATAATGGGAAGCGTTTGCTGGACTTCTGTGCTAGTATGGGTTTAGCAGTTATGAATACATTCTTCAAGCATAAGGCTATTCGCCGCTACACATGGGAGGCTAGAGGTACCAGATCCTTAATAGACTATATCTTAACCGACTTCGAATTCAGGAAATCTGTTAGGAAGTATGAGTTTTCCAGGGATTCTTCAATGATACAGACCACTATCTGATCTGTAGTGAACTAAGTATATCTAGGCCTAGGATAGAGAAAGTGAAATCTGTCTGCAAACGAATAAGGGTAGAAAATCTCCAGGACAAGGAAATTAGGCAGAAGTACATGGATATGATTAGTGAGAAGTTTCGAACAGTAGACAGTACACAGGTTCAGGATATAGAAAGTGAATGGGTGGCATACAGGGATGCTGTAGTAGAAACAGCAAGGGAATGCCTAGGAACAACTGTGTGTAAAGATGGGAAGAGGCGAACATCTTGGTGGAATGATGAAGTGAGAGCAACTTGTATACGTAAAACGAAGGTTATCGGAAATGGCTCCAAACAAGGGCCGAGGCAGACAGGGATTTGTACGTAAATGAAAGAAACAGAGCGAAACAAATAGTTCTTGAATCCAAAAAGAAGTCGTGGGAAGATTTTGGTAATAACCTGGAAAGGCTACATCAAGCAGCAGGTAAACCTTTCTGGACAGTTATAAAGTATCTTTGGAAGGGAGGGAAAAAGGAAATGAACAGTGTTTTGAGTAATTCAGGTGAACTCATAATAGATCCCAGGGAATCACTGGAGAGGTGGAGGGAATATTTTGAACATCTTCTCAACGTAAATCCAGGTGGTGTTGCGAACAGCCAAGCTCATGAGGAGGAGGAAAATGATGTTGGTGAAATTACGCTTGAGGAAATGGAAAGGATGGTAAATGAACTCCGTTGTCATAAAGCAGCAGCAATAGGTGAAATTAGACCTGAAATGGTGAAGTATAATGGGAAGGCAGGGATGAAATGGCTTCATAGAGTAGTAAGATTGGCATGGAGTGTTGGTAAGGTACCTTCAGATTGGACAAAAGCAGTAATTGCACCTATCTATAAGCAAGGGAACAGGAAGCATTGCAACAACTATCGAGGTATCTCATTGATTAGTATACCAGGCAAAGTATTCACTGGCATCTTGGAAGGGAGGGTGCGATCAGTGGTTGAGAGGAAGTTGGATGAAAACCAGTGTGGTTTCAGACCACAGGATCAGATTTTCAGTATGCGCCAGATAATTGAAAAATGCTACTAGAGGAATACGCAGTTGTGTTTATGTTTTGTAGATCTAGATAAAGCATATGACAGGGTACCGAGGAAAAAGATGTTCGCTA
Source organism: Anabrus simplex (assembly GCF_040414725.1). Lineage (NCBI taxonomy): Eukaryota > Metazoa > Arthropoda > Insecta > Orthoptera > Tettigoniidae > Anabrus > Anabrus simplex. The sequence continues at coordinate 883,812,959 of NC_090266.1, forward strand.
TGCTGGGGGACTATGGAATTAAAGGTAGATTATTAAAATCAATCAAAGACATTTATGTTGACAATTGGGCTTCAGTGAGAATTGATGTTAAAATGAGTTCTGGGTTCAGAGTACTTACAGGGGTTAGACAAGGCTGTAATCTTTCACCTTTGCTGTTCGTAATTTACTTGGATCATCTGCTGAAAGGTATAAAATGGTAGGAAGGTTTTCAGTTAGGTGGAAATGTAGTAAGCAGTTTGGCCTATGCTGACAACTTGGTCTTAATGGCAGATTGTGTTATTTAGCTAAGTTGTTCACCTCAAATATCTTCTGATCAGTTAAAGATATAGACATTCAGTTCCCAAATTCCTAAATTGTATTAAGGGGCTCATAAAACACTATCCAATTCATCTCCATCACGTACGTAACGCGCCACGCTCCATGACGCTGCGTGACTCACGCCTTGTTGATAAATACATATAACTCGCCCTTGTCTTGAGTGTGCCCTGAAAAACAACAGTATAATGTACAGCATTTCAGAGGTACAAAACTTTGATTTTATTGATGTTGAATCGGAAACAGGCGAGATAACACAGTGGAATTCCAATACTTCAAGTGCTTTATTGTCCTTCTCATGAGTACACAGTGTATGAAGTGAAATCAACAACTTCAAAATCCATTGAATTACATGGTCATTGGAAAAAATGGATGCAAAAATTAACGGAAAATGTTATTGTTGGGCTCTTTGGTCCTCCTTAAAGCCAACATGCAAGATAGATGTACTTACATCACGCAGTGGTCGTACTTGAGAATAAATTTTCCGCTGGTATGCTAGCATACACCGCTGTTTAGACTATATGGTTCTGGTATTTTTATTTTTTAGGAACATTGTTTCATTTCCCCCTTTTTAATCACATCTATCATGCAGGGAAATGTACCAAAAAAAAAAAAAAAAGCCCACGGCACTTAAGACCCTTGAAAGGGCCTTGTCCTGCCCAGCGACCACTGCTCAGCCCAAAGGCGTGCTGATTACGAGGAGATGTGTGGTCAGCACGACGCATCCTCTTGGCCATTATTCTGGGCTTTCGACACTGGGGTCGCCATCTCACCATCAGATAGCTCCTCGGTTCTAATCACGTAGGCTGAGTGGACCTCGAACGAGCCCTCAGGTCGAGAGAAAAATCCCTGAACTGGCCAGAAATCGAACCCGGGACCTCCAGGCAAGAGGCAGGCACGCTACTCTTACACCACAGGGCCGGCTAGGGAAATGTACAGTTGATCAAAAAGTGGTTGAGAGGTACGTGTGTTTGTCTACAAGGCGTGAATCATGCAGCATCACAGAAACTGGTGCATTGCTTTCTGTCTAATGCCTGCACATATGAAACTCTTTAATATCTCCAAATGTACTCATCGGATTTACAAAATAACCGCATCACTGAACTTATCGCTTGATTATTAGTCGTCGTATTAGGTGAAATTAGTCTGTCCCATTTATAAAACCAAAGTTGCTACTGGCTTCTCTGTAATTACACACGTGATGGAAACGAATTGGGCCATGTTTTATGAGCCCCTAAATACAATGTAAGAATTTCTTTAACTGATCAGAAGATATTTGAGGTGAACAACTTAGCTGAATAACCCAGTATGTTGCACTCAACAGGACAAAGTTTAAAGAAAATTTAAACATTTTGTTTCATGACTGTGAGGAACAAGACCATATACAAGGATATGAAAAAAATATTGTTTATATGGAAATAAGCCACATGTGCTGTGTCCTCCTTAAAATTGAGTTAATATTTTCTGTAAAGATTCTTCAAATTAAAATCACTATCTGGCTATCAAAAGCCTCAGAAATGATCCTCTTTTCTATCATTGTCCAACAAAAGAGACTGGGACACCTTAAATGGTCATTAAATAAGTGAAAGAAGCTTGTTGATTTTACGAGTGTTATGCTAGTTGTTCTATGTCTGCCCATTAAACCCGTTTCCTGATACGGGGTCGGGGATGAGGTGATAAGAAATTATATGGCCGGATGTCTTTCCTGACGCCAACCTCAGTTCAGGAGCTATTGCAGATGAAATGAGTGATGGTGAATGAAATTGGATAAGGAGGTGGAATGAATCAGATATGGGCTGTGAATAGGAACTGCAACAGCATTTGCCTTGAAGTGAAAATGGGTAACCACAGAAAACCATTTTCAAAACAATAAATTGGTTTTGAACCCACTCATCACCTGAATGCACAGCTTGGCCCCCCTAACTGTAGCATATTAATACACGCAGCCACTCCACTTGGTTATTATGCTAGTAGTGTAATATCTAATTTTGTGTTGCTGTTGCTAGCCTGGTGCAGCCCTTGTAAGGCAGACCTCCTGACGAGGGTGGTTGGCATCTGCTGTGTATAGGAAACTGTGTGTTATTGTAATGGAGTGAGTTTTGTGTGTGGTGTATGAATTTGCAAGAATGTTGTGGACAGCACAAACAGCCAATTTGGCTGGGTATCGAACCTGGTTCCCTCTGAACCAGAGGCCACTACGGTGACCATTCAGCCAAGGAGCTGGACAGTAGTCTAATAATGATGAAGGATCAGAAGAAAATATAACTCTCTGAATTTACTATTCATTGTAAAAAGTATTTAAATACTCCTTCTTTTAAAATCAGTGTACCAGAGGATGTTTACGTAGTTGTACTTCCTCTTAAACCAAAAATCACCATGACCGCCACTAGATTTGACTCACTAAAAATAATTTCTATTTCTTTAAAACAATTCACTTATTGTAATATAAATGAAACAGGAGAAGCCTGTTATTATAAAGGCTTAGTCTTTCAATGTCCTCTGAAGAAAGACCAGAACATATCATCCCTGCTCTCCAAGAATGCATTGCTTAGGATACAAACAATCTTCATGCAGGATGGGGCACCACCGCACATCATGCACCAGGTACAAGAGCTGCTCTGCAACACATTTAGGGATGACTGCATCATTGGGCAAAGTTTCCCATTCATGTGGCCACCTTGATCCCTGTGATTTCTGGTTGTATGGTTATCCCAGAAGTCGGATTTATCAGGCAAACATCTAAACACATGCTGATTTGAAGGCGAGCATCACATATCCCAGCGGAGTTGCTTCATGCAATAGTAATGTATGAATTAGTACATTTGCAAAAAATTGTAGGTTTTAAAACAGCCATCATTTGAATAATGTTATAAATTATTTTATTTAAGTTTAATTGCATTAATGATAAAATTAGTATACGAGGAGTGTAACATATTTATTAAATGTCAGTTTATATAAAGGAACTAGCTGCCTCTGTGGATCAGTGGTAGGGTGTCGGCCTACGGATCCCAAGATAGTCTGATTTTTGAAGGGCAGAAAAAAGCCCATTCAACACTCCATGTTGTACGATGTCGGCATGTAAAAGATCTCTGGTGACACATTTGGTGTTTACCCGACAAAATTAATTAAATCTCACCCACAGACGCCCAAGAGAGTTCTGGTTTACTCGCTCTGCCATCTAGTAGGCCTTGAGTAAAGCGGAACATCGAAATTGACGAGCAGACAGCCAGATGGTGTCAAATTGAAATGTCATGGCAGCTGAAGCCATACGATTATTATTATTATTATTATTATTATTATTATTATTATTATTATTATTATTATTATTATTATTAAGGAACTAGGCAAAATTAATGTTTGCCTGTTTATCAAAAACATGTCCTTTTGAGTTGACTTTAAGGTCGGGCCTGCCCCCATGGATGGACGACATGTTGAATACTTAGTGTAGTCTATATGACATCACGCGTGTGTCATATGTAAAAGGTTTTGGGAGAAGTGCACCACCAAACGAGAAGGCTGTCAGCTTCCCCCCGGAAGATAGTGGGTTCGAACCCCACTGTCGGCGGCCCTGAAAATGGTTTTCTATGTTTTCCCATTTTCATACCAGGCACCAGGCTGTACTTTAATTAAGGCCACGGCTGCTTCCTTCCCACTCCTAGCCCTTTCTTGTCCAATCTTTGCCATAAGACCTATCTGTGTTGGTGCAATGTAAAGCCAATTGTAATATAAATGTGCCAGTTTCTTAATTCCCTTCTGCATGGCCTATGTTATATACCCACCAAGTTGCACATTTCTACAACCAGTGTTCCTGTCATTACAACCTGTTAAAACCGAGTACCTGGTGTATGCATAAGTTGTTGTTGGTTTTTGTGGTAAAGAAAACACATAATTTTCAAGGGAAATGCATTTTTTGTTTATTCAAAATATTGACCATCAGCTTCTATACACTTCGCCCATCTTTCAGGTAAGTTATGAATACCATGCCAGAAAAACTGCTTGTCTTTTGTAGCAAACCATTCATTGAGCCATTTTCCAACCTCCTCAAAATTGCTGAAGTGCTGCTCTACAAGCGCATGCCCCATTGATGCGAAGAGGTAATAGTTAGATGGTGCCAGGTCAGGCAGTACGGCGTGTGCGGAAGGAAGTCCCATCCAAGCAATTTCAAGGTATCTTTCACTGGTTTAACTGTGTGAGACGGCGCATTGTCTTGTAACAAAATCACTTTGCCATGTCTTCTGGCCCATTCCGGTCGTCTTTCGATCAATGCATGATTTAAATTAATCATTTCTTAGCGATAGCATTGTGCATTAACAGTTTTGCCAGGCTTCAAGAGATCATAATACACAATACCGCTCTGGTTCCACCAGACACAAAGCATGTTCTTTCTGCTGAAGCGATTTGTCGAAACCATGTTTCACTTATTCTAATTCATGGAGCGTGTTGTGTTCATCATATGTTTCTACAAGCAAACGATGACTTTCCACAGCCTTTTTCTTTTGATTAAATAAGAAAAGCGATGCGTGCCGCAAATGTTCTTTTTCAGGCACAAACGTTGACATGATCACTGAACGATACAACACAGATGCTAGTGTTTGGCGGCCTCAGCTTGTGTGTAGTGGTGGGTTAATGTCAGACGAACAAAGTGACGTATGTGTCTGATTCATACGCTGCCTACTGTTCACTGGCGCCTCTTAGTGAAACTGGAAAAGACTTATGTATACACCTGGTAACTTTAATTATGCCCATCCTCTTCTCTAGTAAAATTTTCTGCAATGATCTCTGTGTACCTATGAGCCCTCTTTTAGTGGGATGGTATCAAGGAATGTGGACAAAATCTTGTGATCCTTCGCTATAATATATTCCTTGCTTTAAGGTTCGATGTAACTCCTTGACTGAAAAACTGCATGCACTCCTCTTTGGAGCAATCAGTGTTGAACTTTGTACACCATTGTTTCATGTTTTGGTCTTCCATTATAAAATATTTCTCATCTTACTCTTACTATACCATTTGTCCCACACACACTGTGCCAATAAACATGTGTTCTTCTGTTATCTTAGGAGTCAAGTACCGGGCGAGTTGGCCGTGCGCGTAGAGGCGCGCGGCTGTGAGCTTGCATCCGGGAGATAGTAGGTTCGAATCCCACTATCGGCAGCCCTGAAGATGGTTTTCCGTGGTTTCCCATTTTCACACCAGGCAAATGCTGGGGCTGTACCTTAATGAAGGCCACGGCCGCTTCCTTCCAACTCCTAGGCCTTTCCTATCCCATCGTCGCCATAAGACCTATCTGTGTCGGTGCGACGTAAAGCCCCTAGCAAAAAAAAAAAAAAAGGAGTCAAGTAGATCGTAGAGCAGTCTGTAGTGAATATATATTTTAAATTCATTCTGAAAGCATAGAAATACACCCTTTTCTTGGCAGGGGAAGATAAACCTTCACATATTAACTAGCCAAGAAAAATTTGTGATAATTTACTCCTTCCTTCTGGTCATGCTTAGAAATTTTCGACCGGTCACTTATTGTATCACTCGTAGCCATAAGACCTATCTGTGTTGGTGCTACGTAAAACCAGTTGTAAAAAAAAATTAAAAAATTATTGTATCAGTAAATGCACAGTGGCTTTTGAAAGTCTTTTGACAACAGGTATTTTCATGTGAGTTGTTGACAAGAGCCCAACTCGGATATGATTCGGATTGACATCACATGTAGCGAAAAACTTGTGTAAGCAAATGTCAGAAAGTTATTTTATATCTTTAGATAATTTTACACATACTAGGGCTTTCCCTAGTGTGTATGTTTGTATTTATGTATTTGAATGTCACCTTCATAGTGTAAGGAGTATGCAACTGACTATAGAAAGCCTATGATACATGCTCTGAAGGAAGAATTAAATAAAATGAATGTATCTTTTAATTAATATATAATATTCACACAGCTTATGATACATGCTCTGAAGGAAGAATTAAATAAAATGAATGTATCTTTTAAGTAATATATAATATCCAGACAGTTACTGTACGTCTCATACTTCCTCTGTCCCAAAATAATACTGTAGTTGCATTCCTGTAGCAAGCTTTTATTATTTAGAAATCAATCTTAATAGCCATTTAAGCAAAGAACATTGATGTTTGGTCTGTCACCGAGCATATGAAGCTAGTTTAGCCTTCTGGGCAATATGAATGACTTTGGTAGGTTGTCGCATATACTGGGCCATTCAGTTCAAAGTAAGCTATCTTTCAATGCAGTGGTTGTTACTTGAGTCTGATGTTTTGTTGACATAGTAGAGATAATTAATGTTTACATAGTGTAGTTTTTGTGGCTAGGTAACATTGGAACAATGGGAAGAGTGAAAAATATTGGAGATGATCAGCGGCGGGCCATTTACGAGCATTTACTTTGTGTAAGCAATAATTGCGTCTCGTAAAAAGGTGCAATAAAGGAAAGTGCTGTGAAATTTGCCATTCATAGGTGGTCCATGGAGCGCATATGGAAACAAGGTGAGAACTCCATAATGAATGACAACATTGTTGCTGATGTCTCCTCTAGAATGAATGGGAGAGTCGGCAGAAAGAAAAACTCCATAGATCAGGATAGACTCCAAGAAATTCCATTGTGTCAAAGAAAGACTATCAGATCTCTGGCTGTCGCTTTGGGTATGGAAAAATAACAGAAAAAGATGTAAGATGACATTCATAAATATTGAGACCAACACTGAACTTAACAGGAGAACAGAAACATTTACAATTCTGCTTGCCAAGGCTGTATCCAGCAATTTTGATACATAGAGCAAGATTTCAGGACATGTTCAATCAGATCCTTATTCATGGAAAATGGTTTTGCATGACTGAAGAAACAGTTTTACCTTGCAGCAGATGAACCCGATCCACATTGAAATTGTCAGAATAAACACTTCATTACGAAAGTGATGTTTTTAGCAGCAGTGGCACGTTTCTGTCTTGATGCAATACTTAACCAGTACTTTGATGGTATAATTGGGCTATTTCCGTTCATTGTCCAGGAGCCAGCAAAACGTAGTAGGAAAAATAGGCCTAGAGGGACAATGGTTACAAAACCTATCCAATCTGTTATACAACACAAATACAGAAAAATTCTCATCGAGAAGGTACTTCCTGCTGAAATGAATGAAAAATGGCCTTCATGCACATCATCAAAACCCATCTACATACAACAGGATAATGCAAAACCGCACATTGATCCTTTTGATCCTGAGTTTAATGCTGCCGCTGCTATATATTTGTGTTGTCAGCCTCCAAATAGTCCAGATCTGAATATCCTCAATCTCGGCTTCTCCAGTGCCATACAGTCTCTCCAACATCAAGAAGACCCATCCACAGTAGATGGACTTTTATTTATTATTATTAACAGATACATCACAATTCAGAAATATGTTATCTGTTTGAAAAGCCTTTGAAGACCTTTCTGCTGAGACACTGAACAATGTTTTCCTGACCCTGCAACAGGTCATGATTGAATGCATAAAAGTTCATGAAACAAATTTCTACAAAGCGCCTCACATTAGGAAAGAGAGAATGCAATGATAAGGGTGTGTACCTCTAGTTCTACAGTTTATTTTATTTTATTCGTATCAGAAGCAATACTTCATGTATACATTAAACAATGATTAGGTAACTGGGGTAAAAACATACTAGAGGTACATTCATAGTAACAATTGTCATATCATATCGGACCAGAATTTGGCGAGATCTCAACAATTTGGTGTGGCCTTCACTAAATCTTGCATAGTGCAAACGAGAGGGCAGGAATTGCAATGAAGGAGGTGTGCCATGGTTTGTTCTTCTCTGCAGGCGCAGAGGTTTGACTCATCAGATAGACCCAACTTCTTCATATTGATCTTAGATCGACCGACCCCAGACAGCAGCCTTTTCACACTCTTCCATGTAGACCACTACTCTTCATAACCGGCAGGAAGAGTTTCTTTCTAAATGCAATATTGTTCACAAATGGAAGACATCAAGTGCTTGCGCCCGGAGAGTCAGCGGAAGACTCCTCTTCCCAATCAGGTGAAACCACTCTAACAAGATAACTTATTTACCATTAAAAACAGTAATCAAATCAGTGGAATTCTTTGTACGAGGGCTTTTTTCAAAATCGGGACCGTATCATATCCATGTAACTCTGACATTGTCATTTCACCTCATGCTACCTTAGACAGTGTTAAGTGACCAGGTGCAGTTGTGAGTACTGTCAATAGCATCGGCTTGTAGCGTTTTATTAGTACTCTATGTATATTCTTTTCTATATTGTGTATTGTCAATAAATTATTTGCTAAAGAAATACGACTTTTATTTTGGGACAGAGGAAGTACAAACCGGGCAAGTTGGCCATGCGGTTAAGGGCATGCAGCTGTGAGCTTGCATCTGGGAGATAGTGGGTTCGATCCCCACAGCCCTGAAGATTTTTTTCCATGGTTTCCCATTTTCACACCAGGCTGTACCTTAATTAAGACCTTGGCTGCTTCCTTCCCACTCCTAGGCCTTTCCCGTCCCATCATCACCATAAGACCTATCTGTGTCTGTTCAACGTAAAACAAATTGTAGGAAAAAAAAAAAAAGGAAAAAAGGAGTACAATATGGAGACCTAAGTCCATATTATCAGGAACAATCTGTGAAGATTATTATTATTATTATTATTATTATTATTATTATTATTATTATTATTATTATTATTGTAGTAGTAGTAGTAGTAGTAGTAGTAGTAGTAGTAGTAGTAGTAACATAGCCTCAGCTGCCGAGTTGCTGACCTACCATTTCAAAATCCTGTTGTTTTTTTTTTTGCTATCTAGCAAGGAAAACTGAACTCTACTGGATGGATGCTATGGTTGAGATAATTTAATTTTTTTTCAATGACAATTACTGCACCACCAGAGATATCCGATATGCCATCAGTGATATGGAATACCAAGATTTTTGTCCGCCCTTTAAAAATAGACTACTTCAGCAGGGATCAAACCTGCAAATTTTGGATCATAAGTTGGACACTATACCACAATTCATCAAGACAGCAGATCAGATATATGATACAAACCTGCTCATATTTTTGTGGGGGGGGGGGGGGGGGCGGGTAGAGAGAGAGAGAACACACACTGGTTGTCCCGAAAAGTATAAAGTAAGTCGCGATAAATAAAATCAATATCTGTACTCACCACTGAATTCTTTGTAGGTTCAAAATCTTTCCTCTTCATGCCTCTTAACCATTTCTTCCTCAAATCTTCATTTTGGGGAAATTTAGAAACATGCACTTTGATTGCACTATCGTAATTCCCTGTACAACAACATTTAAACATTTAACAACCATTGTTATATAGGCCTACTTCAATAGCAATAACCTTTTTAAAATAATATTTTCATTGATAAAACAAATATCACGTACAGTTGAGTATTCTCGACAATACGGCTACAGAACACGTGTTCGCCTACTGATAGTGACGTCACCAGCTTCATAGCAGAGAACTGGAAGGCTTTGTAATCTAGGTGGTGTTGCGCCAACTCCCAACCTGAAGGACCAATGACTCTTCTGTCACGGTTACTGTACCTTAGCCAACACTGTCCTGCTTAAAGCCACTGGATACTCACCCTAAGGGGTAGGATTTTCCAGTTGTGTAAGAAAGCAGGCTTACCAATTTGAGCATTTCTCAGTATTTATAGACACTCCTGCTTGACATTAGTGTCCCCACTAGGGCTCTTTAACTAGCCATTCACCCTACCCATTTATCTCAGCCTGCGACTGGCACAGAACTGAGATGGATTGCTTCCATTGTGGCTGGGTTAATGCAAACTGAATACTGTTTTGTAAAGAAAGGCTGAGAAATATTTATTTCAGTCAGTACATAAAGAGAAGCCTCCGTGGCTCAGGCAGCAGCGCGCTGGCCTCTCACCGCTGGGTTCCGTGGTTCAAATCCCGGTCACTCCATGTGAGATTTGTGCTGGACAAAGCGGAGGTGGACAGGTTTTTCTCCGAGTACTCCGGTTTTCCCAGTCATCTTTCATTCCAGCAACACTCTCCAATATCATTTAATATCATGTCAGTCATTAATCATTGCCCCAGAGGAGTACGACAGGCTTCGGCAGCCGGCACAATTTATATCCTCGCCGTAAGATGGGGGCTTCATTCATACCATCCCTGACCCGGTCACTAACTGGAAAACAGGTTGTAGGTTTTCAGTACATAAAGAGAAAAGTGTGTAACAATCCTTAATCCCGTTTATCTTGAAAAGACAATGGGCAGTTACTATTTCCTGTGACTCTGATATTTGATTTTTTAATTGTAAGCTATAAATTTCATTTTTGTTCTGTATTGAAGTGCAATTATAAGTAATAAATTGACAAGAAATGGTGGTTGTGATCTTCTTGTCATAATATGATGTCTTTAAGCTGAGTTAGGACCTCAGGCAAAGAAGTAAATCTGTATAGTGAAATGTACATACTGTACATATTGTACATAATATTTCCTGTGACTCTGATATTTTGACAAGAACATCACAACCATAATTTTTGTTAATATATGTATTTTAATGTTATAATTATTCCTGCAACATTGTCTTTGTCTTGTATACATATGTTTTAGTTATCACATGATCTGTTTAATTTTTATTTGGCTGAAGATGGCCACTAAGTGGCTGAAACTAGTCCCAAGACTGGTCCCAAAACTTGAGAATCATTGTTACACTACCACGCAGTAGGCTGCGGGTGACTTACTGTAGCGATAATTATATGATCATAGATATAGTGTCTAATACTTCAATACATTTGTGTGCTTTATGTCAGTATGATAACTGTAGGTCTGTTGAACATTGAAGCTTTGCATTACAGGACAAATGAAAGGTTTCGTTTTTCTTTCTTTTTCAGGTGAAGGCTTCTCTGTCACATAAGTGTCATAAACGGAACATTGACAGAACAGCTTTCATACATAAGTGTGACATATGCTTTAAATGTTTTCAAAAGCCCAGCCAACTAATCCGTCATAAGAGAATACATACCGGGGAAAAGCCATATAAGGTAAGTAAATAAGACGGGAACACATAGAAAAATATAAAATGTTACTAGCTGACCACATCCAAATAAGTTGACATTATGAAGGAGTGAGTATAATTTATCCCTTTAATAGGATCTCTCTCTCTCTCTCTCTCTCTCTCTCTCTCTCTCTCTCTCTCTCTATGTGTGCGTGTGAGTGTGTGTGTGTGGGTGGGTGGGGGGTGCCTATTATTTTCAAGAACAATCCTAAAATATTGCTTTATACATTTTCATATTTTCCCTGCTGTATGGCATGTCTCTTATTCATCCTTTAGCATGTCTTTCTCATATTTGATGATGGGTGCTTGAATACTTTTTCCCCTTCTTTCCCTATGTGCTTTGACCATAGTTATGCTAATTTGTAGCTGGCACTTCTTGCTTAACATTTAAGCCCTTGGTATTCATTCATTCATTCATTCATTTATCATTCATTTGTTAATTCATTTCCTCATTCATTCATTCATTCATTCATTTGTTGATTCATTCATTCACTCATCATTCATTCGTTGATTCATTTCCTCATTCATTCGTTGATTCATTCATTCATTCATTCATTCATTCATTCATTTCCTCTCTCATTGAAGGTGGTGTTTCATATATTATGCTTTTGTAGCTTTTGCATGCAGTCAGAGATTGAAACATGAGTTTGATGTCAGAGGAAGTATATTTGTTCCAATAAAGGTAAACAAATACCATGTTGATGTATCCCATAATGATAAACATTGAATGGAATACTGCTTATTTCACCTACGTGTTTTGAATATTATCTTAATAGATAGGATGGCATAAACATTTTGCATCCATATAATTTTTCCATTTGCTACTGTTTATTACTAAACCAAAACCTTGTCGTACTTTCTATGGGGACTTTTATTTTGCTGATTGCTAGATTTAGAGATGCTAACTACTTAACACTTTAGAGTTGTGTTTATATGAAAGAATGTAATATGTTTATGCACTATTATATCCATCTTTGAACAAGACTTATGGAGATTTATAATTTGTTTATCATTGATCCAAGGCAAATCCATTTCTATCCAAAATACAGAGGGGAAACTTATAACCTCTTATTTGCTTGATATAATTATTTCTCTCACAGTATAAAATGAAAAGAATGAGACATGTTGTGTCGTATTTCATTTAAGGTGAAACATTCATCGTGGTATTTGATGCCTTTAGGTGGTAAAATGTACTAATACCATGTTGCCTTGTGATTGGTACTTCTGACACCAAGTTTTTTATGAGTGTTTATTTATATTTAAAAACTGTTCCTTCCATATCTGTCTCTGTCATATACAGGCTCTTCATTGCAGGAAGTCTTATTTTGATCTAGGATTTTTCAGTGGTTAATTTAGTACCATTGCATTAAATGGATTATATGTAACTTGAAAGCTTTCCAGTCTGTCAAACACACATTTTCAATATAAATTGTAACACTACAACATATCTGTAAAAATACACCCTATTAAAAAAAAAGTCTAAAAGTAGCCTTTAGAATGAGCAACACACTACAAACACACATCAGCCAAGTGCAACCTAACAAAAAAGACCCTTCCTCGTAGTCAGGAGTCAGTGAACTCAAGTGCCAATAACCTGACTGCAATGTCACATATAAAGGCCAAACAAGACATAATTTCCACACAAAAGACAAAAATGCGATCAGATACAATCGGCATTCAGCCTTCGGAGAGCACATATATGACAGTTCACACAATTTCACAGACATCAACACAAATCTAAAAATTTTACATGTCGAAAATAAAAGTAAATTCTTGAATATTAAGGAAGCAATCAAAATTTAAATTGCAAAAGAAAGCTAACAAAATCAACCTGATTGATCATACACATTTAAAATTTGCCCCCTCTTCACCCTACATATTTAATATCTGGCCAACATTTACACTTTTTGCATTAGCGCTTAATGAATTCCACAGGAGGAAATCTCTGACTTAAATGTCTGGAATGTAGGTTAGGATATTCTTACCTGTAGTAAATTTCTCTTCACCACTCGAGATGATCTTGTTAGATTATCATTTATCACTAACAGTAACTTCTTACAAGAAACTCTCAAATTCAGTTCCATGCTTTATTTAGTCAAATCATTAGTGTGCATTTCTCCCTAATACACAAAATACATTAGAACATTAGGAAATGATTAAGTGACATACTCCTCCCCTCGACACGGAACAGAGTTGATAGAAAAGGTAAAAATCTTTGAATATTAAAGGAAACAATCGAAATTTACAAAGCAAAGCTTGCCAAGCCAAGCCAACAGAGATGATCACAAAACTATAAAATGCCCCCCTTTCACCCTAATTAATTTACACCTGGGCAACATTTCAACTCTTTGAATTAGCCCTGATATTTTAGATTATGATTTATCATTCAAAATAACATCTTACAAGATACTCTCTAATTCAATTCCATATTTTATTTAACCAAAATCGTTAACGTTCATTATTCCTCAATACATAAAATACATTACAACATGAAGAAGGAAAATAACCTTGTTTCCCCCTCCAATATATAGAAGGAAGGATCCCCAATGCTCCCCTCGCTCTCCCCTCTGCTCCCCCTCCCCTCTTGGAAGAACAGTATGCAACACTCACAAAAACTTTCCACTAGCCTCTCCATGACCACAGTCTGGAAACAGTGTTTGAAACAATGGACTACATTTCAGCAGATTAGATAAGTACAAAAGTTTTTCATTAAGTTCATATGGTGACGGTTGAATACTAATACAATCATAATTTGTTAATACTTTTTCATATTATCACCAAACTCTCAATCATTGACAAGTTTACACAATGTAAACAATACTGTACGTATATACGCATGATTTAAGTGCTCTGATAGGATCTGAGGATGTTCTTGTAGAACAAAACTTGTCAGTTTAGCAGTGTGTATTTTTTACTGGTATGTTATAGTGTTATAATTTATATTAAAACTGTGTGTTTGACAGACTAGAAAGCTTTTAAGTTATATTTAACTAAGTCATCACTGGAGGAAAATAACAAATTGAATGGATTATGTAGTTTCATGTACAGTCCCTGGCCATATTATTTGACGCACCTTGAATTTTGAACATAATACTAGTTTAGGAGGTATAAAAAGCTACTATTTTGATCAGTCTAAGTGAAGGGATTTCATTTCTTCAAACATTACCGATTATTAATAATTGATAAACCACACAGTATTTATATTCATATATATTATATTTATATATATATCTGGTGAAAATACCATAATGTACGCTGTATTAGGTACACATTTGAAACTTTGCACACTATTGAAGTTGGGTTAGTTTACTTACAACACAAAATTTGGACCCAGTATATTAAATAGTTTTTCAGATAATTGTTTTTCCTCATTACAGATTTTAGCTAAAAATTGGTAAATAATAAAAAAGCTCCTTGCATAATTGTTTTTGTTGTAGCCACTTGGAATTTTTTCTGCAAGTTCACCTTGATATTTTCAAGGATTTCAGTGATGCTTTTTAAAATTATGAAGATACATTTGGAGATATTAATTATTTAATATGATTTTACTTCATTTTTCACAAAACATTTTCAGCTTTATAACTTATGATTAATGAAAATTCGGTTTTCTTATCTTTTTCCTTGAAAGTAGTCTGTGAATCATTACATAACCTATCAAGGAATAACTGTGCAAGTTAACAACTCAATTTGCTAAGAACTGTTCTGCAAGGAGCATTTTAAACACCAAAAATATGTTGAAAAAAATGTTTTGGAGAAGAAATATACAAGCTGCCTAAAACTCGCCTGCACCATATGTAGACCCTTTCTTCTTCTTCAAGAACTGTTCTAACCTTATTTTCTTCAGTTCCAGTTTCCTCCTCACTTTTTTGGACTGCTCAGAACACCTAGTTTTGGATAGGTAGATATATTGCCTGTCTCGTTGCCCACTGATTTTCCTTGCGATGTCACTTATTTCTTCTCCTGAGACAGCTTTCCGTACTTCCAAGCTAGTTTCGCACCCCATATTAAACTGGCTTACAGCTGATACAACAGCATATTCTAGTCGTTTCTTTTGACAAAAATTTTATTTTAGGGCATTTTGATCATACAGTGCTGTGAAGACTCTCATTTGCATTCTGAGTTCCGCCACTAACACACTAACATGTATTGTATTGAAAAGGTGGATCTATAAATATTATAATAATATTTGTGATATACCTCATCTTCAATACAGAGCCAAAATAATAGTTGCTTGTAACTAACACACCTGCCAAGAAGTTCATTTTTTCCAGCCTTTGGTAAGCGGGCATTATTTTTACTACCACTGCAAGCTCTAGCTTGGTTTTCATATGATTTTGACTTGCTGACTTCTCTTTCTTCACAATTGCCCTGTTGTTAAGCACCATGAGCTAATCCCTGAGGGGCACTTGAAGTGACGAGGTTTGTCATCAGTGCTCATGTACTGGTATAACATAGCATACACTGCAGATTTCATTTCCTGCACATGTGGAATGTAATTTTTCATGGCATTCCTGTAGTAGGAAGTTAATTTCCTTATGGTAAGAGCAGTCAAACTCCCTTCTTTCTGACCACCCAAAGTAACACCTTTCGTCTTCCACTCGATTACTTTATTCCATAGACCTGTCCCTAAACATTTGGCTGCATGATTGAGATATTCTTCTTTCACAATACAAACATAATTAATATTGAGAGAATTTAGATGTAAAAAAAAAAAAAAAGTCTTAGCATCACCATCAGACAGCATCACAATGTACCTGAACTTACAAAATTCAACAGACCTCTTCAAGATTTTCTCAGCAGCTACCATCCCCATTGCATTGGAGGACCCAGTGAAGTTTCTTTCACAGTCCTTTGCATGATTTTCATACAATACAATTCTGCACTTCCTTTCTTCATTTTTCTATCAGTCCTAATGCATTTTGATAGGACCTCATAATCAAGCACCAGACCTGTCAAAACATCAATGACAAATCCTATACCATACAAAGATGTGTAACCTCGTTTAGCCCACATACCATCATATGACACAGATATGTCTAGTATTTCCTTGTCTTCAGTCTGCTATCTACATCCAAATAAGATTGACGTACTGCTCTATGAGTCAGGGAAAGGACTTACTTTTTTAGACTGCATCCATCCTGTACCAGCAAATTTAGGTGATACTGGTAGCTAGACTTCCTCAGACAATTCATGCTTAGGGTCTGTGAAAATGACAACCATTTTCTTGTTTATATCAAATGCTGGTTGCTTGGTTGATGTGGATTGTATTCTTGGACTGCTCTAAGTCTTTCCAAGCTGATAATCACATTCATTACACTTACAAACAAGTAACCTTTTACTGTCCCTCACTTGCACTTCACAACTTGTTTTCCCACATTCACTGCATTGCACATTCCTAAGATGTTCACTAAAAATGTCTTTGTGAATAAGGACGTATTCATTTTAAGATGGAAGTGGTGGTTTGTTGTTTGTTGTGATGCCAGGAGAAGCACGGAATCGCTTCAGCTTTTCCTCACTTGCAGATGACATTTCATTACCACTTGAAGGACCCTATTTTTGTTGATTTCTATGTATGGGAGTTTCAGGCTGTTGGGAATAACTTGTTGATGAAACTGGCTCACCTGATGTTTGAAAATTATGTTGTCCTTCACCTACATCATATTTCAGAGTGGTGGGGTAGGATCTGTCTTCCACCTCATCTCCCTAACTTTGCCCAGTTTGATGGCTAGTTTAGACCTATGTTTCCTTGAATGCCAAGTCATATTGTTATTTTAGAACACGGTAATGTAAATGGAGTGCATAGAATATACTGAAGTGCATAGAATATACTTACAGTTCCCTAACAACAAACAGAGCAACATACTGATAGCTATGTGGAGGCACCAAGCAAAGGAACATACCTTAAGCATGTATCACCATTTCTTCCTCTCTGATCTCCTGGTACTAAGCTTGACTCAAAGAAGAGAACATTCATAATGCCTAAACAACAGTATAGTGAAAAAGCAGCCTGGACTTCCATGACAAGCAAAAGTATTGCAATTACTGTTTCCTCAGAGCAAATCAGTTATAAGCTGTCGCCAAGCAACGCAACAATATCATATCATAAAACAGAGAAACTATAGAATAAAACAAGTATAGCATTGTTTCATAATATAAATACAACATCTGGGACAAATATTACATGATGATATTACATAAAGGAGGACACAAATGAATAATTTTTCACAACGGAAGCTCCAGCTGCTTTCACCTGGCCAGGCCTACTTTGCAAGGTGATTTAAAAATGGCAATCAAAGGTCTTTAAACATTCCAAATGTCAAAAATAACAGCATAACATGAACAATAAGTGTGTGAAGTCATTAAAATAAAAAAAGAATCACAGTTTTCATCATTTTGTCTTATTTTTCACCAGACTCTCGCCTAACTATATATATATATTTTTTAATGTTCAATAAGTAGAACTAACCCATACCTCTGTCAGAATGCCAAGCTGTCTTTAGCTGTTATCTATACTGTGATTTGGCTTGACATGCTTGTTAACATAAGCTTGTATAGTGTCCTGCATCTGTGGGTGATTATACGAGATTTGAATAATTTTTCAATGAGACAAATTTTTGTGGTGATTGATTCCTTAGCCACTTCCCTTTTCACCAGCTCCCAAACATTTTCTGTCAGGTTCAAGTCTGGCAAATTTCCTGGCCAGGGTAACAAAGGGGTGTTTTCTTACTGCAAAAAAGTTTCTTTCACTGGGCAAGTTGGCCGTGCGGTTAGGGGCGCTCAGCTGTGAGCTTGCATCCGGGAGATAGTGGGTTCGATTCCCACTGTCAGCAGCCCTGAAAATGGTTTTCTGTGGTTTCCCACTTTCACACCAGGCAAATGCTGGGGCTGTATCTTAATTAAGGCCACGGCTGCTTTCTTCCAACTCCTAGCTCTTTCCTATCCCATCGTTGCCATAAGACCTATCTGTGTCGGTGCAATGTAAAGCCACTAGCAAAAGAAGTTTTTAGTGATTGTGCTGTGTGGCATGGAGCCCCGCCTTGCATAAACACAAATGGTTCTCCATTAGTGAACCATTCTTTTATTTGAGGTCTGAGCCGCCTCATTAACACCCTCTTGTACTGGTTTTACCACATTGTTGCCTCAACCACATACAGACGTCCAGTGCCTTTCCCACTGATGACAAACCAAACCATGACTTTGTTGGGATGTTTCACAGTCTGCACAACACAATCGAAGTGGTACTTTCACCAGGGTGCCTTCGTACAAACCGAGATTTATTTACCAAAATTCTGAATGTGGACTCATCGCTAAAGCAAACCTGAAACAAAATGAGAAAGCCATTAAGATTTGATTTAGAAATAGCCTTGAACTCAGAAAATACATTTATCACTATATGTAGGCATATACTGTACACTTTAATGTTACTCACCGATTTCCAGAAGTTCAAATTTCAATGCTTGTGCTCCTTTGCCCATGCAAGACGTCTTTACATCATAGCAGCAGTTAATTTTGTCTTTCAGGCATGCCTGCAAGTTTGAAGTTCATCTGTGAAAGTTTGCTCCTTACAGTTCTTTGACCCCACTGTTCCGGTATCATTTTAATTTCTTTTGTAAAAGCAAGCTTGTTCTCATGGCATATCTTCCTTAATGAGTGCTTGGACCTTGGTGAAATTATTGGTCTTCTGCCACACCTGTTCTTCCTTTGAGGGACTAATTCCACACCAAAATAGTTTTTCTTCTTTACACGCCTCATGGATGATTCACATACACCCAATCTTCGAGAAATCGCTTTGATTTGAGTACATATTGGTGCCAGCCAGTGCTATTACCTCCGCAATCTTCCAAGGCGTTAAATCGTATTGTATCTAAAATCTTTCAGTAACCAGAAAACTTTATAATTAGAGGCTAGAGATTGTATATAAACCAAAAATA
This sequence comes from Anabrus simplex, assembly GCF_040414725.1. Classification (NCBI taxonomy): domain Eukaryota; kingdom Metazoa; phylum Arthropoda; class Insecta; order Orthoptera; family Tettigoniidae; genus Anabrus; species Anabrus simplex. Next base: position 883,832,251 of record NC_090266.1, read on the forward strand.
CTAGATGTTAATAATGCACTCTCACTTCAAACATGTCAGCTCTTGCTGTTCTCAAGATTGCAACTGGTACTTATTCATCGAATCAGCTCTCGCAAGAACGATACTGCACAACAAATGAGCTCATTTCATTTGATAATAGCTGTTTTACTATATGCAACCCGTTAAACATTGATAGGTGAGCCAGTTTACAAAACCAGACCCTAGAAATAAATGAATTGTAAAAAAATCAGGTGCATTTAATAATATGGTCAGGGACTGTGTATGTATGTATATATATACTGTACCTGTTCAGTGCTCAGGGCTGTGAGTAATCATTGATCAGGAATGCTCATTTCTTACAGGAATTGTTGATACAGGAAGGATAAAGTATTATTAAAGTAAAATAATTCATGCAGCATAATATGATGTAAAAATTAAAATTTATTCACAGTAAAATCCTAGCTAATTGATGATTATTGAAGATTATTCCTTATTTTGCTATTCGATATTCAATAAAAAGCCAATAATTTTAACAAAGAGTTATTCTCAAGCATAAACAGGTGGATACATTCAAAGTCCCTAAATTTAGCTAACAACTATTTGATCAAATAAAATCTTGAACACCGAGCTCGATAGCTGCAGTCGCTTAAGTGCGGCCAGTATCCAGTATTCGGGAGATAGTAGGTTCGAACCCCACTGTCGGCAGCCCTGAAAATGGTTTTGCGTGGTTTCCCATTTTCACACCAGGCAAATGCTGGGGCTGTACCTTAATTAAAGCCACGGCTGCTTCCTTCCCACTCCTAACCCTTCCTTGTCTCATCGTCGCCATAAGACCTATCTGTGTCGGTGCGACGTAAAGCAACTAGCAAAAAAAAAAAAAAAATCTTGAATGATAGTCAGTGAAATTTAATTTTGAATATTCCAACGTCTAGGGAAGGAAAAGCTAATGCTTGTATAGGTGTATGCTCCACAGACTGTATGCAACAAGGATGATAAAACCCAATTCCTCAATGATGTATAAAAGATCATCCATGAAGAAAGAGCTGCCATCATAGGAGACCTGAATATGCAGACCAGGACAGAATGGACTGGGTATGAGAAGGTGGTAGGACTGCATGGTATAGCAGAAGGAATATACAGAAGGGGGAACATCTCCTTGTTGCAACGTCATGAGATATAGGTGGGATGGACAACATAAAGCAATAATATATTATGTCATAAGAGAGGAGCAAAGGAGTAGGCTTGTGACAGACCTTGACAGTGACTACTGGTATGGGAACAGACAAGAGAGCTGACTACCAGAACTGGATAAGAAGTAACTTGCCAAGAGGTGAAATCGAGACTGGAAATTAAGAACTGACCACACTGAAAAACATCTTGGTAAAGGAAAACAATTGAAGTCTGTGAGATGGCAAGGGTGAAAGTGATAAATAGCTGAAGGTTAAAAGGACTGTCGAATAAAAGAAGACGAAGTGTTGCGATATTTTCACGCAGAAATGGGCTGAAGACAGCAGAGGCAACGTGAAGTTACTATATAGGCAAATGAAAACTAATGGCTATCACAAGGCACGTGTATAGAGGGTATAGTCAGATAGGTCCTGAAGGATCAATTCAGCCGGAAACAAGAGCCATATGTGGAAGCCTATTCAGAGGAGCCCACTTGAACATAAACAGAATCAGCATTATGATCTATACCTAAGGGAAAATCACCATGAGTAGGTGAAGTTAATGCAGACATGATCAAAGCTACAGAGGTACAGAGTCTGCAGTGGCTATGCAGAGTCCTTAATGCAGTGTAGAAGGACAACATGATACCTGCAGATTGGAACAAGGATACTGTTATTCCTCTGTTCAAGAAAGGGAATAGGCAAAAATCCACTTACTATAGGGGGATTACTCTCCTGCCATATAGGCTGAAAATTCTCGAGAAGATCATAGAGCTGAGGCTGCAAATCTAGAATCACAGTTGGAAGAGGAGGAGTATGGATTTGGAAGTAAGAAGTCAGCCGTAGATCTTATATTCATTGCCAGAATGCTTACGGCAAAGTATTGGGAGAAAGGCAAGAACTTGGTTTTGGTATTCCTGGATACTGAAAAGGCATACGATAGTGTCGAAGGGAAGATGATGTGGCAGTGCTTGCAAAAGAGAAAGGTGCTGAAGGACTTGTAAGGAAAGTCCAGATGTTGTAGGAGGGCTGTACCAGCTGTGTGCAAGTTGGAGAGGGGCAATCATCATGATTTTCGACTAAGAGTCTACAACAACAAGACTAAGAGTCTACTTCGTACCGATCTTTACCTATGTCATGAGACGTGCATCCTCATGAACACAGACTCCTCAAGACTGCAGTGCACTGCACTGCTCCACTGCTGTTGAACACAGTTACGGTTGAAATAATGAAGAGTATTAAGGGAACATTGGATAAACTCATTGTAGTTGCCTTTGCTGATGTCATGATGATTAGGTTAGAACCAGAAGAACAGGTGCAAGCAAGACTCGCCATGTAGAAGACCAAGTTTCAGGAGTTCATCTTCAAGATCAGCAAAACTAAGGCAATGGTGATGGCAGTGAACAGAGATAGCCAACCAGCAAGCATCAAACTAATAGACCTCCAATTGAAGAGTTTGGACAATTTTACCTATCTCATCAGTATAGTCTCCAGAGACAACTTGGCCATATGGGAGATTACCACCAGGGTGCAAAAGAATTTCCTTTTCTACTGATGAGGACCCTTCTTTGGGATGTTAACATTTCAAAGAAAGCAAAATTAACAATATTCAACAGCTACTTCATACCAGTCATCACCTATGTAATCAAAACATGTACCTTCATGAAGAGAGAATCATCAGGACCGCAGGTGTCAGAGATGAGTTTCTTTATATCCAGTATCCAGAAGACCAGGTTGGTCTAGTTAAGATATGACGAGGTGAGGCAGGAAGCTGCGTTTGAGATATATCTACAAGCAAGAGTCAGTAGGCTGCATTCAAGCTATGGTGGTTCTGACACGTTGATGACGATGAAGTCTACCAGAACAGCCAGAGTGTAATTGGAAATAGAAAGAGAGGAAGAAGAAAAACGTCAGGCTGAAAGACCTAGAAACTTGAAACATAAACACAACTGCCTATTCCTCTTGTAGCATTTTTCAATTACCTGGCGCATACTGAAAATCTGATCCTGACAGCCTCTCTGTGGTCTGAAATCACACTGGTTTTCATCCAACTTCCTCTCAACGACTGATCGCACCTTCCCTTCCAGGATGCCAGTGAATACTTTGCCGGGTATACTAATCAATGAGATACCTCGATAGTTGTTGCAATCCTTCCTGTTCCCTTGCTTATAGATAGGTGCAATTACTGCTTTTGTCCAATCTGAAAGTACCTTACCAACACTCCATGCTAATGTTACTACTCTATGAAGCCATTTCATCCCTGCCTTCCGACTGTACTTCACCATTTCAGGTCTAATTTAATCTATTCCTGCTGCCTTATTTACTATCCTTTCCACTTCCTCAAGCATAATTTCACCAACATCCTTTTCCTCCTCCCCATGAGCTTGGCTGTTTGCAACACCACCATGATGATTTCCTTTTACATTGAGAAGATGTTCAAAATATTCCCTCCACCTCTCCAGTAATTCCCTGGGATCTATTATGAGTTCACCTGAATTACTTAAAACACTGTTCATTTCCTTTTACCCTCCCTTCCTAAGATTCTTTATTACTGTCCGGAAAGGTTTCCCTGCTGCTTGACCTAGCCTTTCCAGGTTATTACCAGAATCTTCCCATGACTTTTTGGATTCAACAACTATTTGTTTCGCTCTGTTTCTTTCATCTACGTACCAATCCCTGTCTGCCTTGGCCCTTGTTTGGAGCCATTTCTGATAAGCCTTCTTTTTACGTTTACAGGCTGCTCTCACTTCATCATTCCACCAAGATGTTCGCCTTTTCCCATCTTTACACACAGTTGTTCCTAGGCATTCCCTTGCTGTTTCTATTACAGCATCCCTGTATGCCACCCATTCACTTTCTATATCCTGAACCTGCTTACTGTCTACTGTTCGAAACTTCTCACTAATCATATCCATGTACTTCTGTCTAATTTCCTCGTCCTGGAGACTTTCTACCCTTATTCGTTTGCAGACAGATTTCACTTTCTCTACCTTAGGCCTAGAGATACTTAGTTCACTACAGATCAGATAGTGGTCTGTATCATCGAACAATCCCCAAAAAACTCGTACATTCCTAACAGATTTCCTGAATTCAAAGTCTGTTAAGATATAGTCTATTATGAATCTGGTACCCCTAGCCTCCCATGTGTAGCGGTGAATAGCCTTATGCTTGAAGAATGTATTCATAACAGCTAAACCCATACTAGCACAGAAGTCCAGCAAACGCTTCCCATTCCCATTAGCTTCCATATCTTCCCCACATTTACCAATCACCCTTTCATATCCTTCAGTTCTATTCCCAACTCTCGCATTGAAATCGCCCATTAGCACTATTCTATCCTTGCTGTTGACCCTGACCACGATGTCACTCAACGCTTCATAAAACTTGTCAACTTCATCCTCATCTGCACCCTCACATGGTGAATACACGGACACAATTCTTGTCCTAATTCCTCCAACTGACAAATCTACCCACATCATTCGCTCATTTACGTGCCTAACAGAAACTATGTTGCGCGCAATGGTATTCCTGATAAAGAGCCCTACCCCAGACTCTGCCCTTCCCTTTCTAACACCCGTCAAGTACACTTTATAATCTCCTATCTCTTCCTCATTATCTCCCCTTACCCGAATATCACTTACTCCTAGCACATCCAGATGCATCCTCTTTGCTGACTCAGCCAGTTCTACCTTCTTTCTTCCATAAGCCCCATTAATATTGATAGCTCCCCATCGAATTCCATTTCGTTCGCCAAGTTGTTTCCAAGGAGTCCCTCGCCTGTCAAATGGGAGTGGGACTCCATTACTCCCATAGGTCCGAGGCTTGCTTAAAGTGTTCTGAGCTCGGTAAATTCATGAAGCAGGATGCTGCCCTACTTGCACATAGTCCAAGTGAGGATCTCCCTCTAACGGGTTATGGACCACCGGTGAATTGTATAGTCCTAGCCGCCTGAGCACAAGGAGGGCCACGACTCAGAATATGTCCGAGATGGCCACTCCCATTCCATAGCAACTCGTATCCCGACTCTCAGGACCACTTACTAGGCCACTCAGCCGTTGCCCATGGTTCACAAACTAGGACGTGACTACAGTAACCCACAAACATGAACCATAAAATAAGAATTAAAAAGCAAAAAATATTTAAATGATAAAATAACTTTAAAACATTGCATGTTAATTTACTTTAACTTTAGCTATATAGAGTGGGTTGAACAAAGAAATGAATTTGAGGCATGAACCTCACAGAACAAATAAAATACATCGCAACCTGAGTTTTATTAAAAAATAAACAGCATAATAATTCTAGCTGTAAAAGTACAAGCTGAGCAAAGCACAAAATACCAACAATGGTAATGGAAAAATCAGTCAAACAAACCACGTGCAATAACTGGCAACAACAAAAACATAACACAAAATCAATCCACAAATATCCATCAGAATATAATAAACAAATATCACCTGCAGTGAGCAAAATATTCCACACAAGTACATGAATATCAAAATGCAATTATTAATATTATAAAAGTTTAATGGTTCATGGTGTGGGTTACTGTAGTCACGCCCTAGTTCGTGTATCATGGGCAGCAACTGAGTGGCCTTGTAAGTGGTCCTGAGAGTCGGGATACCAGTTGCTACGGAATGGAAGTGGGCATCTTGGACATATTCTGAGTCATGGCCCTCCTTATGCTCAGGCAGCTAGGACTATACAATCCACCATGGTCCCTAACCCGGTAGAGGAGAGATCCTCACTTGGACTATGTGTAAGTAGGGTAGCATACTGCTTCACGAATTTACTGAGCTCAGAACATTTTAAGCAAGCCTCGGACCTATGGAGTCCCACTCCAATTTGACAGGTGAGGGACTCCTTGCAAACAACTTGGCAAAAGAAATGGAATTCAATTGGGAGCTATCAATATCAATGGTGCTTATGGGAGAAAGAAACTAGAACTGGGTGAGTCAGTAAAGAGGATGCATCTGGATATGCTAGGAGTAAGTGATATTTGGGTAAGGGGAGATAACGAGGAAGAGATAGATTATAAAGTGTACTTGACGGATGGTAAAAAGGGAAGGGCAGAGAATGGTGTAGGGCTGTCCATCAGGAATGCTATTGCACGCAACATAGATTCTGTTAGGCACGTAAAGGAGCGAATGATATGGGTAGATTTGGCAGTTGGAGGAATTAGGACAAGAATTGTCTCAGTGCAGGGTGCAGATGGAGATGAAATTGACAAGTTTTATGAAGCATTGAGTGACATCGTAGTCAGGATCAACAGCAAGGATAGAATACTGCTAATGGGTGATTTCAATGCGAAAATTGGAAATAGAACTGAAGGATACTAAAGGGTGATTGGTAAATGTGGGGAAGATATGGAAGCTAATAGGAATGGGAAGCATTTGCTGGACTTCTGTGCTAGTATGAATTTAGCAGTTATCAATACATTCTTCAAGCATAAGGCTGTTCACCACTACACATGGGAGGGTAGGGGTACCAGATCCATAATAGACTATATCTTAACGACTTCGAATTCAGGAAATCTGTTAGGAATGTATGGGTTTTTCGGGGATTGTTCGATGATACAGACCACTATCTGATCTGTAATGAACTAAGTATCTCTTAGGCCTAGGATAGAGAAAGTGAAATCTGTCTGCAAATGAATAAGGGTAGAAAATCTCCAGAACAAAGAAATTAGACAGAAGTACATGGATATGATTAGTGAGAAGTTCCGAACAGTGGACAGTAAGCAGGTCCAGAATATAGAAAAAGAATGGGTGGCATACACGGATGCTGTAACAGAAACAGCAAATGAATGCCTAGGAACAACTGTGTGTAAAGATGGGGAAAAGCGAACATCTTGGTGAAATGATGAAGTGAGAGCAGCTTGTAAACGTAGAAAGAAGTCTCATCAGAAATGGCTCCAAACAAGGGCTGATGCAGACAGGGAATTGTACGTAGATGAAAGAAACAGAGTGAAGCAAATAGTTGTCGAATCCTAAAAGAAGTCATGGGAAGATTTTGGTAATAACCTGGAAAGGCTAGGTCAAGCTTCAGGTAAACCTTTCTGGACAGTAATAAAGAATCTTAGGAAGGGAGAGAAAAAGGAAATGAACATTGTTTTGGGTAATTTATGTGAACTCATAATAGATCCCAGGGAATCACTGGACAGGTAAAGGGAATATTTTGGAAATCTTCTCAACGTAAAAGGAAATCTTCATGGAAGTGTCGCGAACAACCAAGCTCATGGGGTGGAGGAAAATGATGGTGAATTTACACTTGAGGAAGTGGAAAGGATGGAAAATAAACTCCATTGTCATAAGGCAGCAGGAATAGATGAAATTAGACCTAAAATGAAGTATAGTTGGAAGGCAGGGATGAAATGGCTTCACACAGTAGTATGATTAGCATTTAGTGTTAGTAAGGTACCTTCAGATTGGTCAAAAGCAGTAATTGCACCTATCTATACGCATGGAAACTGGAAAGATTGCAGCAACTATTTAGGAATCTCGTTGAGTAGTATACCAGGCAAAGTATTCACTGGCATCTTGGAAGGGAGGGTGCGATCAGTGGTTGAGAGGAAGTTGGATGAAAACCAGTGTGGTTTCAGACCACAGAGGGGCTGTCAGGATCAGATTTTTAGTATGTGCCAGGTAATTGAAAATTGCTACGTGAGGAATAGACAGTTGTGTTTATGTTTCATAGACCTAGAGAAAGCACATGACAGGATACCGAGGGAAAAGATGTTCACCATACTGGGGGACTATGGGATTAATGGTAGATTATTGAAATCAATCAAAGGCATTTATGTTGACAATTGGGCTTCAGTGAGAATTAATGGTAGAATGAGTTCTTGGTTCAGGGTATTTACAGGGGTTAGACAAGGCTGTAATCTGTCACCTTTGCTGTTCGTAGTTTACATGGATCATCTGCTGAAAGATATAAAGTGGCAGGGAGGGATTCAGTTAGATGGTAATACAGCAAGCAATCTGGCATATGCTAATGACTTGGTCTTAATGGCAGATTGTGCCGAAACCCTACAGTCTAATATCATGGAACTTGAAAATAGGTGCAATGAGTATGGTATGAAGATTAGCCTTTCAAAGATTAAATTGATGTCAATAGGTAAGAAATTCAACAAAATTGAATGTCAGATTGGTGATACAAAGCTGGAACAGGTAGATAATTTCAAATACTTAGTATGTGTGTTCTCCCAAGATGGTAATATAGTAAGTGGAGTGAATCAAGTTGCAGTAAAGCTAATGCAGTGAGCTCGCAGTTGCGATCAACAGTATTCTGTAAGAAGGAAACCAGCTCGTAGATAAAACAATCTTTACATCGGTCTGTTTTCATACCAACTTTGCTTTACGGGAGCTAAAGCTGGGTGGACTCAGGATATCTTATTCATAAGTTAGAAGTAACAGACATGAATGTAGCGAGAATGATTGCTGGTACAAACAGTTGGGAACAATGGCTGGAGGGTACTCGGAATGGGAAGATAAAGGCTTAGTTATGAATGAACTCATTGGATGAAGCTGTACGCATCAAATGGTTTCAGTGGTGGGATCATGTGAGGTGAATGGAAGAGGATAGGTTACCTAGGAGAATAATGGACTCTGTTATGGAGGGTAAGAGAAGTAAAGGGAGACCTAGACAACGATGATCAGACTCAGTTTCTAATGATTTAAAGATAAGAGGTATAAAAGGAAATGAGGCCGCAGCACTAATCGCAAATAGAGGATTGTGGCGACGTTTAGTAAATTCACAGAGACTTGCAGACTGAATGCTGAAAGGCATAACTGTCTATAATATTGATGTTTGTATAAAAGTTTATTCTTATTTTATCGAACGTAAATCCTTAAAAATCCACATAAATAGACAAACATAAAAAAATTACTGAGTAGTTGTAAGTATATATACCGTATATTGTACCGTGATTGACTGTACATCAAGTATTTCTTAAATAAAATACGTCATAAATAATTTATAAGGTATTAGCGAGTGTATTTTCCGCGCTAATAATAACAAAGCCGCACAGAAGTAAGTAGTCAACCCGCCACAGCGATCCCTTCTTCATTGCACAGCCAGCACAGGGTCAAGGACAGATTGGGTCATACGATCTGGAAATGTCCATGCAAGAAATTCGCTATCTTCTTAACCAATTGAAGTATCGATTCAGAAACAATGGCATGTTATAGACTGTATTTTAAGCGTCTCCACATGTTAATTTCAGTAAGATCCATCCAAGGATAGCAGAGATATTCGAGGCAATAAAAACTTCGGTCATATGACGACACAAGCACGTTGGAGGTATAAAAGCCAGCTGCTCGAGCCATAGGTACCTCATTGATCACCGGGAGATAAGTTATTAGAAACTGAATCTAAACACCATAGTCTTGGTCTGCCTCTATCTCTCTTACCCTTTATGACAGAGTCCATTATTCATCTAGATAACCTATCCTCCATTTGCCTCCCATGGCCCCACCACCAAAACTAGCATATGCATACAGCTTCAGCCATTGAGTTCATTCCTAACTTAGCCTCCATATCCTCATTCCGAGTACTCTCCTGCCACTGTTTGCACCTGTTTGTACCACCCTCATGTCTGTTATTTCTACATTTTGAATAAGATCCCCAACTCCACCCAGTTTTCACTCACCTATAGCAAAGTTGGTCTGAAGTGTAAAGATAGTTTTGTCCAGAATTGACTTCTTCCTTACAGAATACTACTGATCACAACCACAAACTCACTGCATCAGCTTTGCTGCACCTTGATTCAGTCTCGCTTACTATACTACCATCCTGGAAGAACACACATCCTTAATACTTGAAATGATGTACCTGTTCCAATTTGGTATTTCCCACTTGTTATTCAATTCTGTTAGGTTTCCTCCCTACTGACATCAGTTTAGTCTTGGAAATACTCATTTTCATATCATACTAATTGCTCCAATTTTCATATTCCAAATTCCAAGATATTAGATTGCAGGCTTTCAGAACAGTCTGCCATTAAGTCAGTATAGGCCAGACTACTTACTACATTTCCACCTAAGTCCCTCCCTGCCAATTTATACTTATCAGTACATGATCCATGTAAACGATGAACAACAAAGGAGAAAGATTATATACTTGTCTAACCCCTGTATGTACCTTGAAAGAAACTCATTCGACCATCAATTTTCACTGCAGCCAAATAATCAACATAAATGCCTTTGATTGCTTTTAATAATCTTCCCTTAATCCCATAATCCCTCAGTACAGTTAACATCTTTTTCCTCAGTACTCCGTCATATGCCTTTCCTAGATCTACAAACATAACAGTCAATTCTTCTCTAAGCATTTTTCAATTACATGGTGCATATTGAAAATCTGATCCAGTTGCCTGGTATACTGATAAATAAAATACATTGATGGTTGTTGCAATCCTTGTTCCGTTGCTTATAGATAGGTACAGTTACTGTTTTCATCCAATCAGAAGGTATCTTAACACTCCAGTACTCGCGTGGATGACTATTGTCGTCCACGAGTATAATTTTCTTTGTATTGTGTACATTTTAAAACAATTCCTTTGAATATTTTGTGTAATCCTCAAAAAACAATTCCTAATGGTATCTCTGAAGTTGAAGGTTAATTTTTCCAGATACTTAATTATTATTGCATTTCAGAAGCAAGTGGATGACAATAGTCATCCAGTAAATTAAATATTATTTCAAGGTCCACCTATTCAATACAATGACATTTTATTGTGATTGAATCACATGTCAAATGGTACTAGTTTCAGTATCTATGTGCCATCATCAGCTGTAAGTACAAATTAAACAATTATATACATATGCTTAAAACATCTAAAACACATTTTAACACATTCTAAAATACATTTCTGTAATGATACATGAGAAGTTAAAATTATGTTACAATTGATTGCTGTAATATAACATTCTTAAAATTCTGGCAATTCGTTATATAGTCCAGTCTGTGTACATCCGGGATAAGTGAATTTTGGCTGGTTTTTCTTTTTTTTGGCTGTTTATATGGGTGACACTTGATACTAGGTGGTTCCAGGGAAGTTTAATTTGATCATGTAAGATCGTGATATAAATAGAGATCAAATTAAACTTCCCTGGAACCACCTACTATCAAGTGAACAAATGTCACCCATATAACCCTTTCAGACCTGAAAGAAAATTGGTGGTGTGAATTTTTGTTTGTACGTCAAAAACTGAATAAAATGCACTTAAATACATATATTTTTAGTTTATTCTACAAAATAAAAATTAACATCTGAGAAAAAGCACCCACACAATTGTGCCTGTCAGGATTTAATTCACTACTTACAAAAAATTTAAAAAATAAAATTCAGCTCAATACATGTGAATATACATATGTACATGATCAAATGTTCTATTTTACAGTGTGGAACAATGTATTTTAAACAATTAAAATCTTATTCATTACATTTCTCATGTAGAGTATGAGTTCTGCTTTCACAGTCCTTTTGGTGGCAGCATCCAGCACTCTTGCATGCATTGCCTGTAGGGAAACCTAGCCCGCACACTTGTGCGTATCAACATTCAAAACCTCATGGTATTACGTACGATGTTGTAAGTTCACAATTTACGTTCGCTAAACAATTTACACACTTCATTTATTATATTCTGATATTCATTAGACCTTCTAGATTAATATGAATGCAATAAATAAATGCTTATTTGAAGGGTCAGGGGAAAAAAGCAGGAGAGTCAATATTTGTACAACATGAGAAAAAGCAACTTTTGTGCTTGACTACCCTATTTCTTTCCACTAACAGCGAAACTTTGAGTGCTAATTTCTCCTGACTTGCCTGCTTTTTTTCCATTTCCAACATCTCAATAGATGCTCATGATCACTCTGAAGCGGACTGTAACAATATCTCAATTTCGATGAAAAAGTGACTTGCCTGGTTTTTTCCCCCGACCCTTCATTTTAGGCATTACTGCTTCCCGCCATCTTGCCGATGAACTGTATTTTTAAACTCTTCTTCCTGCCACCTGGTTGTCAAGCGCTAAATTAAAACAACTGAAGTACATGCTACATGTCCCGCACAAGCGCTGCAGTCCGGTCCAGTGCCAAGAAAACATCAGATAAGCTCAGACATAAATAAAATACGAATCTGCACAATTGTGCGTACACGGTCAGAGAGGGATAAACAGCACCAAAAAAAAAAAAATACCAGCACAAATTCACTTATCCCGGATGTACACTGACTGGACTATATAACGAATTGCCAGAATTTTAAGAATGTTATATTACAGCAATCAATTGTAACATAATTTTAACTTCTCATGTATCATTACAGAAATGTATTTTAGAATGTGTTAAAATGTGTTTTAGATGTTTTAGGCATATGTATATAATTGTTTAATTTGTACTTACGGCTGATGATGGCACATAGATGCTGAAACTAGTACCATTTGACATGTGATTTGATCACAATAAAATGTAGCTGCCTCTGTGGATCAGTGGTAGAGTGTCGGCCTCCAGATCCCGGCAGAGGTAGTCGGATTTTTGAAGGGCGGAAAAAAGTCCATTCAACACTCCATGTCGTACGATGTCGGCATGTAAAAGATCTCTGGTGACACATTTGGTGTTTACCCGACAAAATTCATTAAATCTCAGCCATAGACGCCCAAGAGAGTTTCGGTTTACTCGGTCTGCCATCTAGCGGGCCTAGAGTAAAACGGAACGTCGAAATTGACGTGCAGACAGCCAGATGGCGTCAAATTGAAATGTCTGCACACGGTAGCTGAGGCCATAGGATTATTATTATTATTATTATTATTATTATTATTATTATTATTATTATTATTATTATTATTACAATAAAATGTCATTGTATTGAATAACTATAAGTAAAATAGTCATCCATGCGAGCACTGACATTACAATTTCTTGTTTATGTTATCTATAATTTTTATCATATTCACGAAGTTTTCAGACTGATTATAGTATTCCTAACATGGGACATTACCTAAGGAGAGTATGATGTTTCTAGAAACAATCGACGCTGGCCATTGAAAGTACTTTTTGATCTGATGAATATTTGGTGGGATCAATGTGTTAGTCTTTTATAAGCAGAACCGTGGTTTTCCAAAATTTTGAGAAGGAAGTTCCTATTTGACCTGTCAGTGGATCTCATCAAACCCCATATATTAAGGAGGATACAACAAGAAATGATTCCCAAAGAACTGAAGAGGTTGTGTAAGTTATTTGTTGGATCTCATCAAACCTCATATATTAAGGAGGATACAACAAGAAATCATTCCCAAAGAACTGAAGAGGCTGTGTAAGTTATTTGTTGGAATTGAAGATGATGAGAGAACTGCTAACTGTCCGCAAGTTGGAGCGCCAGGATGCTTCTACATGTGTGGAAGAAGTCGCAACAAAACCACCCGGAAATCCTGCAGTACTTGTTCCAAATGAATTTGCGCTGATCACGCAGGTACAGTCTACCTCTGCTGTTCGTGTGAAACAAGAGAGGAGGCAACAGACAATGAAAGTGGTTGAAGACACAGAGAGATATAAACAGTTGTGAATTTCTGGGAATTTCTGTCATACTCTTCAAAAGATTGTTTTGTAGCACGTGAAATTAAGTTTCAAAATAAAACATATAATTTTTCGAATAGATAATGCCGTTATTGAATATATAAAATGACCTGTGAAATATATATATTAATACTTAAGGTAGAATAAAGGAATATTAATATGGATGACAATTGTCATCCGCGCGAGCACTTGATGTATACAGTATATATATATTTATGTATAACCTGTGTGTTCGACAGACTTGAAGAGCTTTTAAGTTGCATTTTATGGTAGTCTCGCAAATCCGTGGCTCCGTTTTAATCCGAGCATTAATTGAATTTTTCTTTTCGTATATTTAAAATGATTTTTCTATAGGATTTCATTCCCTGCTTATTCCTGCCATGTCATTGTACTTTGAATCCTTTCTGCTGAGATCATATGTGCATTTGTTGTTGTTCCTGCAACTAAAATGTTTTTTAGAAAGAAGGATCTGCCTATTAAAGCAGTTTTATTGCTGGACAACGCAGGGTCACATCCAGATAAACAGGAACTATATACATTAGTATGTGATGGAATTCATGGTTTCTTCTCACCCCCTAACATAACAAGTTTGATACAACCTATCAACCAGAGTGTTTTAGAATGTCTAAGAAAAGGCATCGGCACCGCCTGCTACATATACTCCTGGAAGCAACAGAACACGAGGAAAACGTCACGAACTTTCTCAAACAGATAACCATGAAAGACGTAGTGTATTGGTTAGCAAACTCATGTGTCTGCTGACAGTAACTCCGATGACAGCAACCATGATGGCATACCAAATTTGTCAGGTCTAATCTCACAGATACCCGGGTGTAAAGATGCTAGTGAAATCAAAGTTACAGAATGCATGAAGAGTGATGAACAGTACGAACTTACAGACGCATCAATCTTTGAAATATTGAATGAACCAACAGAAGATAGCAAGGAAGAAGTTTTAGTAGAGACGCTACCAAATATGTCTCAGCGAGGGTCTCACTGCGTTAGAGGCAGCACTATGCTACGTAGAACAACCAGAGGCAACTCCCACCGACACCTGCCCTTCAAGCAATGGCATGACATTGCTGTACAGAAATGGCGCAACATTCAGAAACAGAAGTCAGTTAAGGACTTTATCAAAAAATTACCTTAATCCATGCCTTAACACTAAGAAATGACAATACAGGACCTTAGTGTCAATCGTTACCGATTTCTTCATGTTTCACGATTTTCCCTGTGTTGCTTGTGCAGCCCGAGTTATTCCAATCCGAGGTACCCCCCCCCCCCCCCCCCCCGAATACCTCAGATTATCGAGACCCTACTGTACTCTAAGAAGCCATTTAATCCCTTCCCTCCCACTATATTTTACTATTTCAGGTTTCTTGTGGTACACTGAAAATACTTTAAAAAACATAACTTTAAACAATGGATGCTTGTAGTTTTATATGACTGTCCCCACTGTTGGCAGCCCTGGAGATGGTTTTCTGTAGTTTCCCATTTTCACACCAGTTAAATGCTGGGGCCGTACCTTAATTAAGGCCACGGCCGCTTCCTTCCCACTCCTTGTCCTTTCCTATTGCATCGTCGCTGTAAGACTTATCTGTGTCGGTGTAACATAAAGCAAATTGTAAAAGAAAATAAATTACACAACTGTGTCAAAACTGGCCAAGTAAAGCACTTTTTTCTGATTTAGTGGGTTTGAAACATTTAATTTCAAATTGGGTTTCAACTTCTCTATGCTGTCACTTTAGGTGGTTTACTTTTCTACCCCTTGGTCTCATTTCCTGATATAGTGTTGGCACATTTTTATGGCTGGATGCCCTTCCTAACACCATCCTGAGTCGAGGAAGTAATGAAGATCAAATTATTGAATTAAATTGAATAAGGAGGTGGAACGAATTGGCTGTGGGGTATGAATAGTGACTGTCCCAGCATTTGCTTGGAAGTGAAAATGGGAAAACCACAGAAAAAAAATTCTCAGTACAGCTAATGATGGGGTTCAAACCTACTCATCTCCCGAATGCAGAGCCTGGCTTCATATCTGTAGCACGTTAACACAAGTGTGCAACTAACTTCTTGATTCGCAAGTGTTCAGTAATAAAAATTTTCTTCTTCTCTGTGCTATCATGATCTGTGAATGAGACTGTTTTGGAACGGCATTACTATAGTTGGAGCTCATGCAGTACTTCCCTATGTGATGAGTCTGTATTTGTGAATGTTTTGTGTGTGTGTTGAATGTGTATTTACTGTTTGTTTGTTATGCACCTTTATGATTTGTTTATTTTATTGATTTGAAGATTTTCAGAATCCACAAAATTTTATAGGCTATGACTACTCTCAAGAGGTAGCTCTCTAGTTAGGTCTATACGAATAGAGTATAGCAGTCATCTTGTCTAGCAGCCTTTGCCTCAGTTCCCGAAAGGTAAGCTGATAAGACTAATAGGTCATAAGTTACAAGTTGTGAGCCCCTGTGGCAGTTCTCCAAAGTTAGGCCTGTAAGAACAGTGTATCACCATTAGCTCGTGGCCCATCTCCTTAAAGTTAGTCTCATATAACCAGTGTATAGCGGCCATCTTGCCTCAGGTGCCCTAGCACTAGGTAGTTGTGCGCAGCCACCATCTTGCACATTAGCCCCTGGGGTAGAAGCCCCTTTTTGTGAAGAAATTTAAAGGAAACTGGAAGTTTTTACCTTCACGTATCCTCAAAGACATAGAAATATGGTAGTATTGTGACTCAATAGTCCTGGTTTTGTTATTGTTGTTAACACATTACACTACGAAAATGTGGTTTTAGGGAAGATTTCTCTTCAGATATTTACCATGCAGCTGAGTTGGACACCATTTGGTTTTTTTTTTTTTTTTTTCTTTTCTTTTAATGGACATAAATTTTGGACTGTAAATATCTGAAGTGTGCTAACATTTCCCGACTATGTTTTTACGGTATTTTAAATTATGTATGTCATTGGCTAAGCAGTATCTGTACAGTTAAGTGAAGAAATCCTATCATTTCCATGAAATTAGTAAATGCTTTTAAAATTTTATGAAGTATTGCAGTATTTTCGTATTTTAAGTTATTTTAGCAAATTGAGAATAAGATTACTGGATTGAAGTCAGAATGAGGAATTTGTTTCGAACACTGTTGGTGAATAGTGAATAGTGAACAGTCCAATAATAACTTACCTCTCTCTGTAAGTTTCATCTCTGCTCCTCTGCCTCTACATCAGCCGGCATGTCAGTTGCCTTAGCCAGAGAACAGATGAGACAGTGTTATCCTCTTTTAAGGCTCCTCTTTTTCTTTGATTTCCATCTAGATAAAGTTTGTCTCATGGAGTGAAAAAGCATAAAGATTACTGTACTTGCCCCTCTGATCGATATCAGTGATGATTTTCTCCCTAATGTACCCTGCCGTACTAGGCTCTTAGAGGTGATTTCATTCTTGTAATCACTGGTGTTCATGATTATGGTCATGTTTCTCTTGTCTACTGGTACGATGACTATGTTGTCATTTTTCCTCAATTCTCGGAGTACCTGTCTTTCTGTCACAGAAATTTTACTATTAGGCATCACTGTAATTGAGCATATGTTTACATATTAAACTTACCTGTAGGGAATGTAATCATCTTTATGTGCTCCCTGTTTCTGTTTTATCCATTTCAGTTCTTTTTTTTTTTTTTTTTTCTTATACCACAAATAATTTATTTATTGTAATTTAAATCTGACTTTCCTGATGCTAGTTGCTTTATATGAGAAACCTTGTCTGCATTATGTTATTTTCTTGTAGTATTCTTGAATTTCATCCTATCCTTGTTCTTGAAGACAATTTCCTTACTATTTAGTAAATGCATCTAAGTTTTTCCTAATATTATCAGTTGTTTCATTTCCATTCAACAAAGCAATTTTTTCCACTACTCAAAACATAAATGTTATACCAGTAAGGTAATTAAGACTGACTGTGAAATTTAGTGGATTAAATGCTCAATTTATATGTCCAAGTTTGCAGACTTGCTTCCCGTGATAATTGGTTAGTATGTGATGTATAGAAAGATAGGAACAATAAAGGGGATACATAATAAGATAAATACTATAAAATTTCAGTGTGGGAAGAGGGAGAAGCAGACAGAAGAGATTAGAACAAACATGAAAACACCAAAGGATAACAACAGTCTCCACATATTTGTACACTGCTGTTTTGAAGTAAATTGACTCGCTTCTCGTTAATCCCAGTCCTTCTACACCTGTTTCTTCTCAGCCCCAACAAGCTCTTTCTTGCTTCCCACCTTCATCAGTAGAGCAAGTTTCTTCACATGTTGAGGTGCAATCTTGACAGATCTTCAGTTTTGATTTAATATAAGAAGAAAGCTGGAAAATCACAGGGAAAGGAAGAGACAAAAAGATAAAGAACAATACAGGTGGTATGGTAGAATATAAAAGTGCATGAATGCAAGGGACCTGCATTAGTAGATTTAATGGAACACTAAAGATTATCTTTTTTGAACAAAATTACAACAGTCGTTTATCTCTTAAAATCTATAGGCCTAGCTATTGAAAGGATGTTAACCATGTGTCATTGTCCTCAAACATGCCCTGCTGAATATGACAGTAGAGGAACAGAGGTCTTGACAAGGGAGAGACCCACTTTGTACATAGTTCTGCATCAGTCACAATCACACTGATCTTTTAGATATGACATTATTTATCATTAAAATAACGTCTTACAAGGTACTCTTTAATTCAGTTCCAAACCTTTATTTCATCAAAAGCTTTAACATTTATTTACTTCCTAATATACAAAAATACATTAGGCTATATCATGAAGAAGCAACATTTCTCCTCCCCTCTCCAGTGAACAATATCCCCCCTCACTCCCCTACTTCCCCTCTCTCTGTCTCCATGGAACAGAGTTCATTGCCTACAGAATTTCCCCTTACCTAGGGTGACCAACCGTCCGGCGTTTGCCGGACATGTCCTCCTTTTCTCATGCTTGTCCTCTGTCCGGCAGGCATTTATTATTTTCTATTAAATGTCCGGCTTTTTGCATATTGTATTCTTAGTCATTCAATTTCCTATTGTTATCTCTGTTACAAAGCTATTTTTGTTGCACTTCCTCTATCTCAGTCCATATTCTGGATACCCCTATCAGACTACGTCATTTACTCAATAATAAATCATAAGTTAGAGCTGTCTGAAGGCCTGTCACCAAAGTGGTGACACCGCCCGATGTGATCTGAACGTGCTCGGTCGGGGCCAGGGAATTCTCGGCGGGGATTCACCAGTCAAGTAATGCTGGCTGTGGTATTACATAGTTTTGTTTTTGTGCTAGTTGGATTCAGACCTTCTGAGTGAGTGGAGTGTTTGAGATTTTATTATGAAATTTCATTAATATCAGTATGTCATCACTCAAAAGTGGCGAGGCACGAAAGAGGAAATATAAGTTCTCAGAGAAACTGAAACAGAAGTACCCGTGTTGTAGAGAGGGATGCAACGAAAGTGAGGTGAAATGTTATATTTGTGACTGTTATGTAACTGTTGGAAACAAGGGTGCAGGTGATCTCGAGAGACATATTGCTAGTGAAAAGCATAGAAAAACAATTAGAAGCAGTTCTTCTAGCAGTAATTTTGATTCATTTTTCCCGATTAAACATTCCCCACTAGACAGGAAAGTTCGGGCAACAGAGGCAACATTGGCATATCACACTGTTTCTCACCATCAGTCATATAGGTCTATGGACTGCACATCAAAGTTGGATAAAGTGCTGTTTGCAGATTCTGAGATTGCTAACAAAATATCATGTGCTACAATCAAAACTGAAGCTATCATAAATAATGTAATCGCCCCTCATTCCATTGACATTATCACTAAAACATTGAATAATAGTATTCCTTTGTTCAGAGTGGGTACTGATGCTAGCAACCATGGGGCTTTGAAACTTTTTCCTATTGTTATACAATATTTTGACTATAAAGAAAATCGTATTCAAACTAAAGTCTTAGAACTAAAAACATGTCCTAATGAAACTTCAGAGACAATATCCACTTATGTTTCCGAGACTTTACAGAAGCATAATATTTCTGCTAAATGCGTCGCTTTTAGTGGAGACAATGCAAATGTAAATTTTGGAGGGGTTAATCATAGAGAAGGAAAAAACGTATTTTCAGCACTTAAAAGTAAATTAAATGAACCTATAATCGGGGTTGGATGCCCAGCACATGTACTGCATAATTGTTTGCAACAAGGTGCTGATGTACTGCCAGTTGATGTAGAGAGTATAATTTTAAATGTCTTCAATTATTTCCATATCTATACAATTCGCACTGAACAACTCACAGAATTCTGCAAGTTTGTTGAAATAAATTATGAACAGCTTTTGTGTCACAGCAAAACAAGGTGGTTAAGTTTGTTTCCTGCAGTAGAAAGAATGCTAAAACTGTTTGCAGCTCTAAAGTCGTACTTTCTTTCTCAGCCTTCAAATTCTGTTCCTGCTATAATTAGGTCCTTTTTTGAAAACGAGTTTTCTGAGCAATATCTGTGGTTTGTTCATTCCACTATGCACATTTTTTACAACAAAATTTCATACATTGAAAAAGAAACGCTCTCTATAGCAGAAGTTTGTGATATATTAGGTTCAACTCTGGCCACACTGAATGATAGGATGGAAAATAAATTCATACCTCTTAAAGTCAAAAAGTCTTTGAAATCCCTCACTGAAAATGGCTTCAAAAGAGAATGCATTAAATTTGTAGAACATGTTGTTTGTTTTTATGAAACATGCATTCAACACCTGTTAAATTGGTGTAACCCTATGGCGGAAGAATTTAAGTGTTTCCAATGGATGAAGCTTCATAGTATGAAAGACATTCAGTTTGAAGATGTTCTTCCTTGTCTCGAGTGTTTGCAATCTAAAGGTGTGGAGATAGACGATTCTAAACTTTTTGACCAATTTTGCAATGTTCAGAATTACACTAGGAGTTCCGAGATTGATAAACATACAACATTAGATAAGCAGTGCTGTGAGTTTTTCAAATATAGCCTTGACATTGAAACATTTAGTGAGCTGCTTAAAATTTTTCAGTTTTATTTCGCAATTCCAGGTTGCAATGCAACCGTTGAAAGAGTGATTTCCCTGATTAATACACAGTGGTCAAAAGAAAGAAACAGTTTGCTGACCGAATCGGTTAAGGGTATTATAATAGTGAAGTACAACTTTAAAAACATGTCGTGGAGAGTTTTACAATTATTTATTACAAGAAAATAATTCACCTCTGCTGTCGAAAGTGGGTGCAGTCGATAAGTATTAGCACATAAAATAGCTACAACTTCAGCATCTTCATCAACATAACAGTTATAAGGTATGTAATACTAAATTTTGTATGTAATTATTAAAATTCCATTTGTCCTCCATATTTAGAACATTTTTATGAAAAGTCCTCCTTTTATTAAGAGTCTGTCCTCCATTTGAAAATTTAGAGTTGGTCACCCTACCCTTACCCCCCTACTTAGCTACCAAAACCGAGCAAGGGACACTGGCCGAATTGCAAACACAGCTGCTGAAGGTAACAGATGATTGATTAGCAGGTTAAATAAGTACAGAAACATTTGTATTAGTCAGTAAGGTGACAGTTGTGGACTACTACAGTCAACCCTCTATACATTGCCACCTGATATAGCACCACCCTCACTTATTGCCCACGATGAGGAACGAACGGATATTCCTGATGAAAGTAGCATATGAACTACCTCGATATAATGCCACACCCGCCTACCACCATCCACCATTGGTATCACAGGTACAAAAATATAATACAATGTTAAATGTTTACTCGATGTATCACCAAGCATTGATTTAAAATTATCTGCAGGAACCTGTAAACTTCATCTTCAAATGGAAACATGGCTCTTACCTAATCCTTCAGGAATGTGAACAGGCTGGATGTTACTGACCCTCACTAGTAGCTTATTATCTCAAGTGGCGTAGTGCAAAGAATTTACTGTACCTGCTCTGGAAGAATGATCTTGGCATTTGATGGGAATTTCCTTACGGCTTCTCACTGTGGACTGTTTCTGAGAATAGCTGTGGAACCCTGGATGAAGCAATTTGAGCTTGGCAGTAGTTCACCTTGACCTAAGTTGAAAAGCAAGAAGAAGCTTTGGTTATTTGTATGTCCCAAGTTAATGTGAAAAGTGGAACTGCAACCCATGGGGTTATTAAGAAACAAGCAAAGCTTATTGGTGACAAATTAGGCGTTTCAGACAGGGTTGACTATTGCGTTTCAAAAACATCATGGGCTGACGCAGCATATGAAGTATGGGTGAGACAGCAGAAGTTGACCTAGCGGTTGTACAGAAGGTCCGAAAAACCTATCAGCAATCGTTAAAAATTATGATGCAAGTAATCGTTACAAAATGAATGGAACTGCTTTATTTTATTGTATGCAACCTGATAAAACAAATCAATTGCTACGTTTTTAAAGGGGTTGCAAGGAATCCAAGGACATAATAACTATATTATTTTGCACCAATGCCAGTGGAAGTGATAAGAGAAAGGTGGCAGTGATCAGTAAGTCTGCTAAACCTCAGTGTTTCAAACATTTTAACCCATCGGTTTATGTTGACTATAGGAACAGTAGCAAGGCATGCATGACTGCTGTGGAACTCGACAGATGAATCAAAGATTTCAACAGTGACATGAGAATAATTGCAACGTGTTACTCATTCTTAACAATGTGCCATGTCCGAAAATTCCAGATTATATAAGCAACATTTAGGGAGGAATTTCTTCCTCCTTAATACACTGGATATCTTCAGCTTTTGGATGTGGTAATAATCAAAAGTTTTAAAGCACAAATTAAAAAAATCATTCGACAGATCAATTATGGGGATTCTGTTATCAGTTTATTGTTAAAAGATGCTCTGTTGTACATCAAATTTGCATGGGAAGAAGTTTCAGTACAATAGGGAACTGCTGGACCCACGTTGGAATCATGACTGGAGCTGATTCATCTCAGAAAGACCAATTAGTCCAAGCATTAGAGGAAACTCTTGAACGTCTTCTCAATAGAGCAACTGTCACAGCAGAACTCACAGCAAGAGACAAAGAAGAGCCAGTGATTCAGGAACTTTCCACTGACGACATTGTTGACTCAGTGAAACCACCAGAAAGTGCATCAGAGGATCACTACTAGAGAAGCTGAAGAGTGTGTTGACTATTTGTGTGGTTATTTTGAACATAATTCTTTCTTAATGGAAACTTACGATCACTTCATTGTCATTCATTCAGCTGTTTCAGCTCACAGTGATATCCTTAAAGTTCAGTCCAAAACAGATTAATTTTTCAAAAGCACTTCATGTGCAGGTACAGTGCCGTGTATATATTAGAAATGTACTGTATACTGCAGACCTAAACAAATGTACTTTACTGTGTTTGATAGTTGTATAAAATATGCATGTAACATCTGTCACAATATTGTATGAATGCAAAATACCTACATAAATGAAGTGTTGAATTACTACTGTATCAGAATACCCCCCTACAGTATACCACTACATAGCATAAGTTATTCAAATGTGTGTTTTAGAACGTGACCTCAATTTAACGCCACCCTCTTTATTGCGCCAGCTACACTCCGAACAGATGATGTTATGAGGGACAACTGTACAATCATTATCTGTTATTTCTTGTTCATAATGTCACCAACTCACAATCAGTGACAAATTTACACAATGTAAACAATCTTGTACATATATTGTAACCATTCAAGCTCGAAGGTTAACTGTAACCATATCATATCAAAAGTATAATCGGGGCTTCGAAGAAATATTGTAAGTGTGCCTTGGCATTACTCAACGGTGACACATGAGGTTTCACTCACGGGCGTGAAGGTTCAATTACGCACCGGTTACAGTTCATAGCAATCATCAGCACGTGAACATTACCATCATAAGAATTCGTAACTTATAATTATCTGAGGCTACTATAACTCCTAATTTATAAATGAAAATACTGAGAACCGATTTCAATTCGAAGTATGTTCCATTTTAATTATGTGAATTCTTCGATAAAATATAATTAACAATGATGAAAAATAAAATTTTGCAACATGGATGGATAAATATGAAATGTTGAATATCATAGTTAATGTAATTTTAAATTATAGATTAAAATACTGCTGTTGGCTATCATTCTCTCGCTCATATGGTGCTACAATATTGTTATGATCCAAACAGTGTTGGCAAACCGATCTAATATTAATGTCAAATACAAGCAAATAAATTATTATTGACAACATGAAAATAGCTGAAGGCTTACATACACAATTGACAGTGAAATTATTTCAATTACTTATTTTATCCACCGCGAAAAAGTAAAGAATATATTTATTCATTCATATCTATTTCCATTATGGGTCAAAACCTTGTCCTTTAATGTTCCATTAATATAATACTACAACCGTCGCATAAATCAACGAACTCTGACAACTTGAGTGCTCACTACATAAATACGTGCAATGCCGTGGAACCTAAAAGAAAACCAATCACGGACACTCAAACTAAGTTCTGCAGCTAACCACCAGTAAATAAACAAAAGACATGTTCAAATAAAAGAACAACATAATATGTTGTCCTCGAGCTGCTGCACCTAAATAAAATAGGGATTCAAATCTGCATACTATCATGATAAACAATCATGATTTTAAATTATTGAGACATAATAACATCCGGATCCGTCCACAGGCTTTCCTCCGGATAGCTGAAATTCTGCCAGCATCTACAAACACATGCACTAACACTACTGTTACTCTACAGGAAATAACTAGGTTGTACATTGGGTAGAATGACCCTAATTTCGCTTCCAATCATAATGCAACTCATACGTCTTACTGGGACAACACTATTTCGAAGATTTCATGTTTTAATAATAATGTTATTTGTTTTACGTCCCACTAACTACTATTTTACGGTTTTCAGAGACACCGAGGTGCTGGAATTTAGTCCCGCAGGAGTTCTTTTGCGTGTCAGTAAATCTACTGGCACGAGGCTGACGTATTTGAGCACCTTCAAATACCACCAGACTGAGCCAGGATCGAACCTGCCAAGTTGGGGTCAGAAGGCCAGTACCTTAACCGTCTGAGCCACTCAGCCCGGCGATTTTCATGTTTTATGTATCTATTTATTCACATAACACCCGTTCCATAATCATATCTCGGATTAATATCATTGATGACTATTGACATGTTCATTAAGAAAATATTCTTCGGAAAACAGTACCCTCGCGGTACAATTATCAAACCCTAATCGCTTGTCTATTCCGCAGTATCACTTTAACATTAGCATGATGAGCATTTCTTTTATTGTCTTCCAACATCAACATTCCTGGGATTTTTTAAGAAAACATTACATCACAAATAATGCTTATTTCCTAACAAATATTCCAACATAACCATCGCGTACAATATCATTATCACCTTCCAATACTTGTCAATTTCTATATAATGGTTTTATTAATTACATGATATAATCCAGCTTAATCTCTAGGACATGTTTCGTTCCGATTATGGAACATCTTCAGCTAAAAGATTGGACAAAATGGCAAGACAATTTAAACACATGTGATAGTTATTCATGTTGGGTTAAAATTTCCAAGTCAGTGTCCAAGTGACAAAGTAAAATCGGCGTAAGGGTTCTTCTTTATGTTGGAGAAGTGTATACTTGTTAACTTGAAGATAAAATTGGAGATATAAAAGATTTTCTTAAAGTATAGTTATCGGGGGAACTCTTGAAAAATTACCGTAGTTGAAGTTGAGTTGCAGTCAGACTATTAAAATGAGTCTGAAACAAAAAGAAAATAAGTAAAAAGGAGGATATTTTAAAGGACAAAACCTTGTAAGAATGTATGTTCGTGAGGATAAAAGGATAATGGAGTTGTTTACCTTATAGTCAATTGTGTCTTATTTAGCATCCTCCCTTATGCCATGTCGTCAACTGACTGAGTTCTGTGTGCTTGTGTGAGGTGCTTGCAGTGGGCGAGGAATAGCATATCACAACACCACTCCTCAGTTACCTCCACCCTACACAATATTTCACCTGCTTCCCCCACTTCCCCTACCTCTCCTTCTGCTATTCCTCGCCCACCACAAGCGCCTCACACACGCACACAGAACTCAGTCAGTTGACGATATGGCATAAGGGAGGGCGCTAAATACGACACGATTGACTTCTATATCTCCAATTTTATCTTGAAGATTAACAAGTATACACGTCTCCAACATACAGAAGAACCCTTACGTGATTAGTAGCAACAGAGTGCGCTTCTGGCTTTTACAGTACCTGTGATTAGTACCACTACATGAGCAACACCATGGGTTGGCAACACCATGGTTTTGGCTTGCCTATGATTAGTAACCACTTTATGAGGAACACTACGGGATAGTACGAGTCCCTGTGGTTAGTACACTTCTGTGATGAACACCATAGGTTTGCGTTGCCTGTAAATGGCGCCGCAATGTGCGAAACATCATAGGTCTTGTATTACTTGTGCGAATTTCATTACATGTGAGTAGTACCATAATGTGTGGAATACGGCAAGTCTACGCTACTTTTGATTGGTAATACCAATATAAATGGTCCGTTATTGGACATTATAAACCTTCCAGCTAACTCATTCCTGGTTGCCAGCGTTTCACCCTCGTGTGCTAGGCTGGGCTCATCAGTTGGTACCTAGCACACCTACCAAGACGCTGGCTAGTGCATACCGTGGAGGCGACTGTGTAAGCTAATTGTAGCCACCGGCAGTGCCAATGCACTATGAGACACTTTGTCCCATTATCAAAAATTGATGCCTGCTTGGCCATCAGATGATATAGATGTTGATTCCCATAGGGAATCTGAAATATTTGTTCCGAATGAGTAAATTTATAATACCAATATAAATGGTCCGTTATTGGACATTATAAATCTTCCAGCTAACTCCACGGTATGCACTAGCCAGCGTCTTGGTAGGTGTGCTAGGTACCAATTGATGAGCCCAGCCTAGCACACGAGGGCGAAACGCTGGCAACCAGGAATGAGTCAGCTGGAAGATTTATAATGTCCAATAACGGACCATTTATATTGGTATTATAAATTTACTCATTCGGAACAAATATTTCAGATTCCCTATGGGAATCAACATCTATATCATCTGATGGCCAAGCAGGCATCAATTTTTGATAATGGGACAAAGTGTCTCATAGTGCATTGGCACTGCCGGTGGCTACAATTAGCTTACGCAGTGGCCTCCACGGTATGCACTAGCCAGCGTCTTGGTAGGTGTGCTAGGTACCAATTGATGAGCCCAGCCTAGCACACGAGGGCGAAACGCTGGCAACCAGGAATGAGTTAGCTGGAAGATTTATAATGTCCAATAACGGACCATTTATATTGGTATTATAAATTTACTCATTCGGAACAAATATTTCAGATTCCCTATGGGAATCAACATCTATATCATCTGATGGCCAAGCAGGCATCAATTTTTGATAATGGGACAAAGTGTCTCATAGTGCATTGGCACTGCCGGTGGCTACAATTAGCTTACGCAGTGGCCTCCACGGTATGCACTAGCCAGCGTCTTGGTAGGTGTGCTAGGTACCAACTGATGAGCCCAGCCTAGCACACGAGGGCGAAATGCTGACAACCAGGAATGAGTTAGCTGGAAGATTTATAATGTCCAATAACGGACCATTTATATTGGAATTATAAATTTACTCATTCGGAACAAATATTTCAGATTCCCTATGGGAATCAACATCTATATCAACTTTTGATTAGTACCGCAACATGACAAATACCATGGTTCTACTTTCCTAGCGTTAAGTACCATTATGAGGGATGAATGACTTGGATTTTGGACCCATTTAGACTTTAAGCATCATCAATTCAGTAATATGCTATAGAAGCAGTCCCTTGATCAGTAATACTCTTGTTTAACATCAGTTTCTGTGAGTGTGAGGCATTGCGGGTCGGATCCACTGATTGTTTTAAATTCATTTCCATCCATTCATTCTTTGTCCTCATGTTTTGAATTCTGATCACTGGAGGATTTAAATTTTTCATTACATTTCATCTCATGTCGTACTATTAGAGGCTGATGACATAGATGTTAGGCCCCTCTAAACACCAAGCATAATCATCCTCATCAAAGTATTTCTTTCATGAAGACTCAGTCGCATTACATGAAATATTGATTTACAAGGAAAATATCCAACCTTAATAACAGAAGAAACACATTCTAATTATTCCAATAAGACTTATTCACAACTAGATTGGCATATTAAATTAATATAAGAAAACATAAATGTCCAATAATACTGCCTTGGGGAATTCCCCTCTTAATTATTAAAGGATCAGATAAAGCTCCACCTACTTTAATTCCTTGAATTCTATTTTCTAGAAATATATCCAACCATTCAGTCACTCTTTTTTTTCTAGTGGCTTTACGTCACACAGACACAGATAGGTCTTATGGCAACGATGGGATAGGAAAGGCATAGGAGTGGGAAGGAAGCGGCCATGGCCTAAATTAAGGTAGAGCCCCACAGCATTTGCCTGGTGTGAAAATGGGAAACCACGGAAAACCATCTTCAGGGCTGCCAACGGTGGGATTCAAACCCATTATCTCATGGATGCAAGCTCACAGCCTCGCACCCCTAACCGCACGGCCAACTCGCCCGGTTTCAGTCACTCTCCTGTATAGTCCACTTGCACTCATTTTTGCCAGTAGTATCCCATGATGCACTCTATCAAATACCTTAGACAGGTCAATCGCGATACAGTCCATTTGACCTCCTGAATCCAAGATGTCTGCTATATCTTGCTGGAATCCTACAAGTTGAGCTTCAGTGGAATGAACTTTCCTAAACCTGAACTGCCTTCTATCGAACCATTATTAGTTTTGCAAACATGTCAAAAGAATGCTTTCCCAGAGCTTACATGCAATGCATGTCAAACTGACTGGCCTGTAATTTTCAGCGTTATTTTTATCACCCTTTCCTTTATACACAGGGGTTACTATAGCAACCCTCCATTCATTTGGTACGGTTCCCTCATGCAAAAAATAATCAAATAAGTACTTCAGATAGGGTACTATATCCCAACCCACTGTCGTATATCCCCCGAACAGCTGCTTTTCTAGTTTTCAACTTTTGCATCGTATTGTCAATGTCATTGTTATCATAGATAAATTTTAATACTACTTTAGTGTTAGTTATATCCTCTTTCTGAACATTATCCTTGTAACTTACAATCTTTACATACTGCTGACTAAATAATTCTGCCTTTTGAAAATCTTTTGCATACACACTCCCCTTGTTCATTAATGTTTCCTGAAATGTCCTTCTTGGAACCTGTTTCTGCCTTAAAGTATCTCTATATATCCTTCCATTTTTTACTAATATTTGTATGACTGCATATTATCCTTACCTGACTTCTTTGCTAGATTCAATTTCCTAGTAATTCCTTCAATTTCTCCTTACTTCCACAGCCATTTCTAACTGTATTTCTTTCCAACCTGCACCTCCTTCTTAGTCTCTTTATTTCTCTGTTATAATATAGTGGATCTTTACCATTCCTTACCACCTTTAAGGGTACGAACCTATTTTCACATTCCTCAACAGTTGCTTTAAACCCAGTCCGGAGTATGTTTACATTTTTATTTACCGTTTTCCACCGATCATAGTTACTTTTTAAAATCTCACTCATGCCTATTTTATCAGCCATAAGGTACTGCCTAATAGTCTTACTTTTTAAGACCTTCCTTTCCGTCACATTTATTTTTAACTATGACAAAAACAGCATCGTGATCACTAATACCATCTATTACTTCGGTTTCTCTATAGAGCTCGTCTGGTTTTACCAGCACCATGTCCAGAATGATCATCCCTCTAGTTGGTTCCATCCCTTTCCGAATCAGCTGTCCTTCCCATATCAACTTATTTGCCATTTATTGGTCATGCTTCCTGTCATTTTTATTACCTTCCCAATTACATTTGGAAGATTGAGATCTCCCGCTACGATCACATCCCTTTCCACATCATTTCCCACATAGCTGATTATGTTATCAAATAATTCTGAATCAGTGTCAGCGCTACCCTTTCCCCGTCTGTATACTCCAAAGATATTACCAGATATTGTAATAGTATATGTCATCCCTACTTGACTTCCAGATCCCTGTACCCTTACCACTCCTCGCTAGACCTCCCTAATAACCCTTCTTAACAAATTACCTAACTTATACGTACCACTGCAGTTTAAGTGAAGGCCACCTGAGTGTGGATTCCTACCTCTTATCCACCCATTAGGATCTAAAAATCTCACTCCCAGTTTCCCACATACCCATTCCATAGTCTCATTTAAATCCCCAATCACCTTCCAGTCAGTATCCCTCCTACACAGTATTCCATTGATAACAATCTCCGCTTCCTTAAACTTTACCCGTCCTGCATTTACCAGACCCCACACATCCCCAACTATGTTGGTACTTATACCTGCTTGCCTTATGTTGTTGGTACCAATGTGAAACACTACCACCTTCTCCTTTCCCTCCTCCTTCTCTTCTACATTCCTCAATATCTGCATTAACCTAATTTCCTGGACAACACACTATCCTGTTTCCCTTTCTTCCACACACTTTCCCCGCAAGTCTAACAGTGGAATCCACCATGACCAGAGCCTCTACCCTACCTACCTCATTTGATCCCCATCCCCTCATGGTCATCTCCATCTTTCCTGACGGCTGCCGAAGCTACTTCCTCCTCGCTTTTCTCCCTCCTATGACCCTGTTCCACCTGTCTTTTCCTATCCTCTACTCTACATTTCCCTTTCCAATCTTTTCCTTTCCTCCCTATTTCCACACTTCTCAGCAACTGTTCCCTGTTCCTCATCTTCCTTTTGTTCTACCTGCAGTGACTCATACCGATTTCTCACAGACACTTGTCCTGAATTCTGATCCTGAATAGAGTCCTTAGCCTGTAGTCTCCTTCCCCTTAAAACTTTAGACCACCTGTCTTCAACAATTCCTCCCCTTTTCTTCCCATCCCTGTTTTACACCTACTGTATCCTGTACATTGTTTGAGGGAGGCCTACCTTCCTTCCTGTTTTCTGAGAGAATCCTAATTATCTCCCTCAAACTCTCCAACTCCTCCCTCATACTCCTTAATTCCTTAGCCATTTGTTACGGAATAGTGAAAATAAAATGAAAAATAAAACAACTTATTCAGTGCTAAGAAAATGAAAGGAAAAGAATATTGTCTAGGATAGTACAAATATATCACACAACAATAACGTAATTAGTATAATACTATACACTACAGTACTACTTAGTTGTACTATATTTTTATCCTACAACATCCTAACACGATGGAAACTGCCGTTAATTACTGAATGCCGAAAGGAATACACAAGAATTACACCATACAAAAGGGCAGTTAAGTCCATCATAATTACAGCAACAGAATTCTAGTAAGAGAGTTTCTACAAATACTTCTTCTACCCAAATATTTCACAGTAATAGAATAAGCATACTAATTTCTAATATGATACTATAATACATTACAATAATTTTAAACTACGTTCAGATGTATCCTAATTACAATAGGTTTTTACTAAGCGCAAAGAGAAATGCAAATTGCAATTAAAGTTTGAAATTCTGAAGAACTACTCAAAGATCACCAACAAAGCTAAATACATAGACAGATTACATTATTATCAGTACTCTTTTATCCTCCTATGCTCTAATAGAGCCGGCCCTGTGGTGTAGGGGTAGCGTGTCTGCCTCTTACCCGGAAGCCCCGAGTTCGATTCCCGGCCAGGTCAGGGATTTTTACCTGGACCTGAGGGCTGGTTCGAGGTCCACTCTGCCTACGTGATTAGAATTGAGGAGCTATCTGACGGTGAGATAGCGGCCCCGGTCTAGAAAGCCAAGAATAACGGCTGAGAGGATTCGTCGTGCTGACCATACGACACCTCGGGCTGAGCAGCGGTTCCTTGGTAGGCCATGGCCCTTCAAGGACTGTAGTGCCATTGGGTTTGGTTTGGTTTTATGCTCTAATAGAAATGTAAACTGCCGTTTCTATAATTTGTATTGTGCTAGGCATAATAAAGATTATTTTCTTTTAAGTACATACACATGTTGCAAAGTATGTATTAATAGTTCATTTTTGAGGTGTATTATTTATGTATCATGTTACTTAATATTTATGAGTTTTTGTGTATATTAATGTTTTGTTAAAATTGAACAAAAATGTTCTCATACTGTGAATATATCACAAACTACCTGGCAATTCTGGCCTTTATTCCTATAGTTTATTAAAATCCACTGTTGCTGTCAAATCAAAGAAAATTAAATGCATCAGTATATGCCTAGGTACTTAACAACATACCTGCTGATTGTACAGTAATCCAAACATTTCATCCCATGCTGTTACGTTAATTCTCAGGTCTCATTCTGTTTTTACTGTATTTATCTCTGCTTGTCCCGCCTAGCTCTATGGTCTGCTATATGGCTCTGCTGTCACCCTTTTGTTTGATTATTGGGAAAGACAGGTTATAGATTTATGAGAAGATATTCTGTATGAAAATGTATATCAGGGGAGGCATGTAGTTCATTTTTGTAGCAAATTTTCCAAAAAACTGAGCAGGTAATAATTTATAACATTTTTTAAAATGTCATAACGTTGTTTGTATATATTCATATCGTTGTCTTCAAGCCCTTTCCTCAGTGTGTTACATATCAGGGATTAAAAAAACCCACCCTTCAAGGACTATTGTTAGCTTACAATTACAGGATATAAGAAAAGAAATCTCAGTTCAAACATGAACTGCACCAGGTGGTGGTGGTGGTGGTGGTGGTGGTGGTGGTGGTTGTGGTTGTTGTTTAATGGAAAATATAACCATTTCCTTTTAATTCTAATTAGATGAGAAAATGAAGAGGTCTGACCCTCGGAGAATGAGAGTATCAGCAAAAGAAGAAGGGCTTGAAAATGACAACTTGTTTTAAATATCTATTTCATCATTACCCTTTGTACTACCTGAAATTGTCCCTTGTCCCAGTGTTCAGGAAATCTGCTGGCTTAGGCATCTGGGAAAATAATGGATTTTGATTTGTGCCTGTAAATCCTGTTTTATGGATCCATATATGAGCCCTGACTTGTTAATATCTTGTAACCTAGGTCTGCTATGCAGATTGGATGTACACTTCCTGACACAAAAACTGAGTGGACACTTGTGGAGAAGAATCAGCATTAAACTTTGTTTACCTCATCCTGTGCTATGATATTTCATAAGTGATTTCTTGTCGTACTCTCTAATATACGATGGTCGATCAAATATAAACGGGATTTTTGTTCCTGAACATCAACAGTTGGTAGGACTGGCCCCGCGCTTCTGCTATGCTTAGGCAGGACCGTTAGGAGTGGGGAGAGCATGCTGTTATATATTTTCCGCCTTTTCGTCAGTGACGCTCATGATGTCGGAGCAACAGGCGAACCCCTCCACTGCGCAACGCATAATTATAAAATTTCTTGCCTGTGAAGGAGAAATTTGCCAGAGATTGACTGCACAGTTTGGTGATGAAACATTGTCAAGGACGCGTGTGTTTGCATGGCATAAAAAGTTCAAGGAAGGACCATAACGTGTGGAAATTCAGCAACACGATCGCCGTCCTTGGACCAGCATTATGGGCGAAAACATTCGTGCAGTTAAAGACATTATTGACGATGATCGGGGGGCATGAGCGATGCACAATCCATGCTGCTTACTACTGCGAGCTGTTGAACAAGGTGAGGGTTGCATATCGCCGCTAAAGACTAGGCCAGCTGATTCGACAAGTCATCCATCTCCACGACAATGCATGGCCCCATACTGCAGCTCTAACTGTCTCCAGCTACAGGAAATGCACTGGACTACACTTGATCATCCTCCTTAAAGCCCGGACTTATCGTCCTGCGATTTCCCTTTGTTCGGACCGCTTAAAGAAGCTTTAGGAAGGCAAGGATTTGAAGATGACGAGAGTGTAGAAGATTTCGTGCACAACTGGCTGGTGACATGACTCTGTTCTTTTTACAATGAGGGCATCAAAAAGCTGCCCATACGCTGGGAAAAATGCATTTCCAAAGCAGGAAACTACAGGGTCTTTATTTATGCTTGGCAAGGACTTTCTCGCTCGACCTTGGCTGCCGATGACAGGCTGCTACCAGCCGCTGGCGCGTGCGGTTTCCAGCACTTCCTGCAGTTACTGAGAGTTGAGCTCCAAGATAGTAGGGTGTTCAATGAAGCTACTGCGTATTGTATGTTGTATTGTATAGATTTTTATTGTGATTGTGTATAGTGCTGTAATGTATGTGAAATAGTTGTTACGTGAACGTGTATATCTGCACAATACTTACATTAAGTGCAGAAAATCGTGTGCTAGGACAAGACAAAAGTTTAGAGCGAAATTCCCAGGAAGACCCATTCCTATCAGTCAGACACTAAAACAACTGGCCAAAAGATTCAAACATACAGGTTCAGTAAACAATAAAAATAGACGTAAAGGTCGTTATCTCCTTACTGAAGCATGTTTTGTACAAGGATCATAAGTAAAAATCTGCGGCTCCCTCCTAGCCCAGATTTAACGGCATGTAATTTTTATTTGTGGGGAATGTTAAAAAATGTAGTTTATGGGAACAACCTTTACACACTAGATGAACTTAAAGACAATATAAGAGCTGCAGTTGCATCCATCAGTGCTGAAGAACTTGGTAGAGTATTTAACGTCAAAAACTTCATAATGGTCTGTATTGAAAAAAGATTTACGTTCAAAAACAGAGGTAAGGTTATCCACCTGTTCAATAGAGTAAGCGAAAATTTCATTAGGAGATGCCGATTATGTTTGGCAGCGCATGGGGAACATTTTCAGCATAAACTGTAAAAATGGTGAGATAAATGCATGATAATGCATGATAATGATGTTGAGCATAAACTGTAAACATGGTGAATAAAATGCATGATAATGATTTTGAGCGCTGTATTCTGCCGTACATACGCACGCGCGGTAGCCAGCAAGTGAACCGTCACTGGCAGCCAAGGTCGAGCAAGAAAGTCCTTGCCAAGCATAAATAAAGACCTTGTATGTGGAAAAATAAATTGTAATTGCCTTGTATTTTCCAATAAATGAATTTAAATAAAAAATAAAGTCCCGTTTATATTTGATCCCCCCTCATATATATTTGTTCAGTACACATTTCAATTAACTTGCTAAGTTTAATTATGTTAAGAAAGTACAAGCAGTGTTTAGACCATGTCTAGTAAACTTAATCATATAAACTCATTCTAAAAGCATAGAAGTGTACCCTTTTATTGGTAAAATGAAAATAAACCTCCATATTTTAACTAACCAAGAAATCTCTATGATAATGTTCTCTTTCCTTTTGGTTATACCTGTTCACGTGGACTTCCAAAATTTTCAGCTGATCGCTTTTTTGTGTCGAGAAGTGTACCCATAATAATTGTAAGACTTTACTTTGTGAATGATTTATGATTTTTTATTTATTTTACAATGAATTATGTGTTATAATGATAAGTATGCTAACTTATATAACTTTGTGTTAATTGCAGTGTGAACTATGCAGTCGAGCATTTAATCAAAAAGGCTCTCTTCAAATTCATATGTCAAAACACAATGGATTTAAACCATTCCGATGTGACTTCTGCTCTGCTATGTTTAGCCAAAAAGGTAAGTTATTTCTACAGTAATTCAAGTCATTTATAAACTTTCTTTGCAGATTTTCTTCTTTTGTTTTTACAGCTTATTTAAGTGAACGAAGCAGTAGACATCAATGGATGAGTTATTTTATATGTTTTTCGTGACTACTATTGAAAAATGTCTTTAGGCAAAGAGAAGAGGTTTTTTTTTTTTTTTTTCTTACAATTTGCTTTATGTCACACCTACACAGATAGGTTTTATGGCGACGATGGGAGAGGAAAGGCCTAGGAGTCGGAAGGACATGGCCGTGGCCTTAATTAAGGTACAGACCCACCATTTGTCTGGTGTGAAATGGGAAACCATGAAAAACAATCTTCAGTGCTGCCAACAGTGGAATTCGAACCCACTATCTCCCGGATGCAAAAAGAGAAGAGTAGGCTGAAGGAACTCATTATTAAAGCATATGAAATCATTGGTGTTCCGTTTGTCAGTCTAGTTTCTTGCAACACCCAATTTCCCATGATATTAACTCTTCAGTTTTTTTCTCAGTAGAAGCATGATTTTAACATATGCACACAAGCAAATTTGATCATTTTCTTACATATCCAAAATTGGAATATAGCTACATGGAATTATAAAATTATAAAATCTGGCACTAGAATGCATGCTACAGCATTTAGAAGGTAGTCACCCAAACGTGGCAGGTAAATCTTGCAACTGCTGTATTTTACCTAAAAGTTACCAGTATTAACATAACAGAAAGGTATATCTTTGCAGGTATCAATACCAAACAGTGTTTTGCTAGCATCTTACAAGGTTTTATTTAGAATCAAGAAGTGTAAAATGCCTCACACTATCTCATAATAATTAATTCTATCAGCTGCTCTAGATATGGTGAACATTATGGTCGGTGAGTCTTAAGGGGAACTGCTTTCAAGAGAGCCTTCGTCTCACAATAGCATAGCATAGAGAACAGGAAGAATTTTGAGACTAACTGATACTCATCCTGCTTCAAAACGTGTTCACTCGGGTGTTGTGTACATCTGTGTTGCTCTCTCTCTCTTTGCGTTTAGGCCATCTGTGGACCACGGTGCTTGTGTTCTAGCTGTGTTTTTGTCTTCGTCTGCCCCTTTTAGCATACTGGATTGTGTTCTTAGTGGCCTCTTGAGCCTTCCTGTTGGCCCAGTATTCCTTCATTTTCTCGCTGAATTCTTTCCTGCGCTCCTCTGACCAATTCCCGGCTCCTTTGTGGCTAGCTGATGTAAGGGATGTTAAGAAAGGTTTGGTTTTGACCATTAAACGGTATGCATTTCTGTCAGTAATGGCGGCTTGATTAATATTAAGCTCTGCAAGATCTTTGTCCACTTGTTTGGTCCAGGGGAATCCAGTAGCTTTGCATTTGTTACCAACCTTGAAGATCTTATGGGATAATCTATTAGGATCCATTCTGTATAGGTGTCCATAGAAAGTCAGACATTTTCTCCTGATGACATCTATGAGGTTTTCTTGATGCTGGTAGAGCTCATTGTTGGGTTTGTACCATCGCCTTCCATCTGGTAGGATCCTTGGGCCTATTATTCTTCTCAGGAATTTCCGTTCTTGCACTTCCAGGGCTCTCAGTGGGTTTTTTTTAGTTAGGGATAGGCATTCTGCTGCATAGAGGACTGATGGTCTGACTACTGCATTATAGTGTCTCAGTTTTACATTCTTTGATAAATGCTTTGAGGCATAGTTTTCTGCAGGCATGTAGGCCTTGTCTAATTTGATTCTCCTTTTTTCAAGAGCCATCGTTTCACTTAGGTCCTTCGATACCCACTCTCCGAGGTACTTCACATTTTTAGCTCTCTTGATGTGTTTTGTATCACTGACTCCCATTGTTGTAGGGGCATCTTTGATGTTGGTCATAAACTCGGTCTTTCCAATGTTGATCATGAGGCCCGCTTTAGCTGCAATAGAGTGCAGTGTTTGAAGCTGCATAGTGGCCTCATGCATGTCGTTTGCTAATAAAGTAAGGTCATCAGCAAAGGCCAGGCATGGAATCCTCAGGTTGTCTGATTTAAACCCCATTCTTAATCCGGTGTTCTCAGGTAATGACCTGGTCCATTCTCTTATGATCTTTTCCAGGACACAGTTAAATAATATGCATGAGATACCATCTCCTTGCCTCACCCCTGTTTTGATTGTGAAGCTCTCTGATAATTGACCTCTAAACTTAACTTTAGAAGTGGTGTTGTGCAGGGTGGCTTGCACCAACCTATTAATTTTTTCGTTTAGTCCCAGTTCTCTTAAGGTGTTGAAGAGTGTGATCCTATCCACGGAGTCGTATGCCTTCTGGAAGTCGACAAAGATAGCTACCCACTGTCGGCATCTTTTCTGTGTTTCATGTAATGCTTTTCACATTGATGTTCCTTATTGATGACCTAGCAAGCTATATTCTGTAATGACGGTAATGTTCACCACATTAAAATAACATCCTATCCTGTATGTTTACTCTCTATCATCAAATCTACTAAGTTTTTAGAGAACACCATCAAGAGTTAAAATTTTATTAACATTTTAGACTCAAAAACAACACAATTTTTACGAGAAGGTTTTTAATGTGTCCTTGAGTTAGATATTTATTTTAAATGTCTTAGTACCCGTAACTTGTATTCTTGATATTGATGTTAGCTGAAGATCCAAACAAGGATGGAAACGTGTACTAATTTGCATTAAATAACTATTTATTACAACTGAATAGTTGACTGTAGTACTGAATAGGTGGATGTATATTGAACAGAAATTGTAGAAATCTTTGGGTCCTAAATTTTAAGTCAGTATGGAACAAAAAATGAAATTCATTTGTTGTAAAATGTTCCTGTCTGGTTAACACAGACAACAGTAAAATGTTTTGAGCTTTTAACACCACTACATTTCTCTCCTTTCAAGGAATTTTTTTTTGAAGGGAGAAGCTGGTAAAATATGCCAGTTTCATAGGCATTTTAAATATTCTCTGGGAGGGATGTAGTGGTGAAATAAATAGTACCAGGTTGCCCTGAAACTAGTAGTAGGACGAGGGTTATTTTTTAACTACGGTCCGATTGGCTGTAGCTTTGTAAAGTCGAAATGCACATGCGTGCTGTCTCCCAGCATGGCTTGGGCATGAGTCAATAACAGTTGCAGTCGTAACATCATCGGATATTGTTCAGTGTGGGCAGTTGAAATGTTCCAGATAATTGAGCGTTCTGTCGAGTGTGAAATAAGGTCTGTGATTCAAATTCTTGCAGCAAGGAATGTGTCATTGCCAGATATGTGAGGTTTAAAGCCCGAATGCAATGAGTGACAGCAAGGTGCGTAAATTGGTGAGATTGTTCAAGGATGGGAGGGACATTGTCCATGATGAACCGCGATCAGGCCGACCTTCTGTATTCTCAGATGATTTGGTGCATGCAGTAGATGTAAAAATCCATGAAGACCAGCGTTTCAAGTTTTCACTTTGTCAGTGAAATATGCACAAGTTTCAAGGTCATTGTTACACAAAAATCATTTCTAACACCTTGCAGTTCAGGAAGCTGTGTGCACACACTGCTTATTGGGGAACACAAAACCAGGAGATTGGCTTGTGCTTTGACCTTTTTGTCCCGATACAGTGAGGAAGGAGATCAGAGTTTGGACCACATTGTCACAAGGGACAAAACATAGGTTTCGCATTTGTCTTCTGAATAGAAGCGGCAGTCAGAGTAATGGTGACACACGTCATCTGCATTCACGGTGAAAGCCAAACAGACAATGTCAGTACGCAAGATTATGGCCACTGTGTTTTGGGACAGACACGGTGTCCTGTTAGTCGACTTTATGCCGTGAGGTACAAGCATAAACTCGGCTGTGTACTGCATGACATTGAAAAAGCTTCAGCGTACTGTATAATAAGCGATGTGGCATATTGTCATCTGGAGTTTTCTTTCTGCACAACAATGCACGACCTCATTCTGCTGCTCAGACTCAAGAATTAATCCAATATTTAGGATGGGAGCAAATGGACCACCTAATGCTTGGAACTGTCATTCTCAGTGCGATTTTATTTTGGTGTAAATAAATGTTACACGAGATATTTTGACTTCCTTGCATAAAACCACTTTATTGCCACTACGTCTATTCCTTAACAACACACAGTTATACACAGTTTTACACAGTTTTACTGAACACAACACTATTAAGGGAAACACACTGAAGCAATGTACTGTTGATTCTGTCAGGTACAGATATGAACAAGTCCTCACACTGATCGTTCACTTTACCATCAAACAGTCGACTCTGGAAAGTACAGACATCAACAAGTCCACACACTGATTATTCACTTTACCATCACAAGGTAAGACTGACTATCCTCTCACTCAAGTCGATTTTGACAAGTTCAGATATCAACCAAATCTTCAGCTCACTGTAACACTCTCTCTAACCCACACTCTAAACTCCGGCCTCCTGGCCTGCAGCTTGATATATATACTGTTCGACAAACAGTATAGAAATACCGACTTCTGGAAATGATTTACAACTAAGTATTTTTTATTTTCCACCTTGTCGATACATTAGTTGCTTAAGGCAACTTATTGACTAAAAGTGGTACATGTTTCGTATATTATTATTTCTTCAGCCACATGACACTGTTTAGATGAAAAAATCATATATTGACAAAGTATCAATGCTTTGAGGGAAAGTGTCCTTAAAAATGCATGTGTATTTTGTTTTTAATGTTGTCATTTAATCTTCTTATGCTTTCATAAAACCACTCATGTATTTTGTTTTAATGTTGTCATTTAATCTTCTTATGCTATTTTAAAGGACACTTTCTCTAATAGCATTGATACTTTGTCAATATATGAATTTTTCATCTAAACAGTGTTATGTGGCTGAAGATATTAATAATATATGAAACATGTACCACTTTTAACCAATAAGTTGCCTTAAGCAACTAAAGTATCAGCAAGGCGGAAAATAAAAAAATACCTAGTTGTGAATCTGTTAAAGTACGATACGGACCGTGAAGTTGATTTTATGTAATTCTGGAAATGATCTTGCAACACTCAAAATGGAACACATCCGAACATACAAGGAATAATCAATTGTCCAGCCTCTCAATTGGAGTAGTTTAAACTTGAATATTCGGTTACATATACACAAACCACAGTGACAAAATCCACAAAATTCCTAATGTTTCTACATGTATCAGAATGATAGTGGATTATATCCAATATACAAATATTACAGTGTTTTCTGCAGTTTTCAATTACACAGATTTTGAGAGTAGACGTATTCACAATACGTATTTGAGGTTATACTAATGTACAATACATATTTACAGGATATAGTCGTACATGGCATTTAATAAATCATCATCATCATCATCATTTTACAGTTCCAGTTTCCCAGGCAGTGTTGGCGAGCCTCTTCCAGTCTGTCTTATCGAGATATGTTCTGTTGTTAATGACGTCCTCCAGTGTCCTTCCCTGATCTGCAATGTCCAATGGTCTCCCCACCATCCGTTTCCCTGCCACATGTCGCTCCAAGTTAACATATGCTGTCCATGTTGGCTCCATCCTCATTACATGCCCAAACCACATCAGTCAGGACGTGCTGATATGATCTAACAATGATGTAACAATCCCAGCTTCCTTCCTAACCACATCATCCTCAACTTGTCCAGTTTGGTTTTTTGAATTGTGGACCCAAGGAACTTCGTCTCAGATGCCTGCAACCTTGACGAGTCTTTCTTAGTAAGGGTGCAGGTTGTAATACCATAGGTTAAGATTGGTATGAAGTACCAATTGAACATCACCACCTTTGATTTTGTTGGTACTTTAGGATCCCAGAGGAGTCTTCGTACTTGCTGGTAAAAGTGAGAGCTCTTCTGCACTCTATTTGCCACCTCCTTTGTGGCTAGTGTATCTTGAGATATTACACTGCTGAGGTATGTAAAGCTTTCCACACTTTCTAATGGATGGTTTCCTAGCATGATGTTTGCTGATCGTCCCTCTCTGTATATTGCCATCACTACTGTTTTGAGTTCGCTTATCTTGAGATTGAACTCCTGGAACTTAACCTTCCATTCATTGACTGTACTTGTTCCTTAGTTTCTCCCCAGATCATAACATCATCACTGAGGCCATTGAATTTAGTTCAACAGAGGTTTTCTTGATGTTCTTCATTATGTTATCCATGATGGTGATACAGTGCACTGTCTTGCTAGACTCAAATTTCGGTCTTGAACCAGGATGAATGTCTGTCACCCAATCGCACACAGATGGTACAGTTCGCATACAGCATCTGAACTTTCCTCACCAGTCCCTCTGGCACATTCCTTTTTCTCAGGCATTCCCATATCTTCTCTCTTGCAATGCTGTCATGTGCCTTCTCAATGTCAAGGAAAACCATAAACAGATCTTTGCCTTTTCTGCAATATTTTTCCATTAACATATGGACACTGAAGATTAGGTCTGTTATGGACCTGTTAGACTTGCAATCTGCTCTCTAAGATTTTCTCAAGAATTTTAAGCCCATGAGAAAGGAGTGCAATTCTCGGGTAGTTGGAGCATTTTTGGCGATTTCCTTTCTTAAACAGGGGGATAATAACACCCTTACATAACACTATCCTCCACCACAATAACACGCAGTTACCTACACATGGCACATGCCGCCCACCCTCATCGGAGGGTCTGCCTTACAAGGGCTGCACTCGGCTAGTAATAGCCACACGAAATTAATTATGACACCCTTGCTGCAATCAGTGGGTATCTTTGCCATCTTTCCAAACTGCATTGAGCACTCTGTGTAGCCACTGTAAACCCTGGAATCCTGCTGCTTTAATCATGTCCATGCTGACGTCGTCGATTCCTGGGGATTTCCTTTGCTGCATCTTCTTAAGGGCTACTTCTGTTTCTGCCC
Organism: Anabrus simplex; assembly: GCF_040414725.1. Taxonomy (NCBI): domain Eukaryota; kingdom Metazoa; phylum Arthropoda; class Insecta; order Orthoptera; family Tettigoniidae; genus Anabrus; species Anabrus simplex. Next base: position 883,874,599 of record NC_090266.1, read on the forward strand.
ATGTAATGGGAGGTTCCTCTGTGCAGGTTTCAACAACTGGTTCTTTTGTTCTCTAATCTGCTTCTGTCCTGTTCAATAGGTGATCAAAAGGATTCCTCAGAACCTCTCTGATGCCCTCTTCTTTCCTGGCCAGGTTTCCATTAGGATCCTCAATTGCTTTGATGGTTTCCACTGAATTCCTTTTGTTTTTGATCACTCTGAACAATAGTTTCATATTGCCTCTGTTGTCTTCCTTCATTTTTTGAGTAAATTTCTCTCTGCACTTTATCTTCTCTCCTACTACTCTCCTAACTCTCAATTTCTTGTCCCGGTAAACTTGCTTGAACCGGGCGAGTTGGCCGTGCGTGTAGAGGCGCGCGGCTGTGAGCTTGCATCCGGGAGATAGTAGGTTCGAATCCCACTATCGGCAGCCCTGAAAATGGTTTTCCGTGGTTTCCCATTTTCACACCAGGCAAATGCTGGGGCTGTACCTTAATTAAGGCCATGGCCGCTTCCTTCCAACTCCTAGGCCTTTCCTATCCCATCGTCGCCATAAGACCTATCTGTGTCGGTGCGACGTAAAACCCCTAGCAAAAAAAAAAAAAAAAAACTTGCTTGAGGTCTCTGATCTTCCCCTCATCCCTTACCTGTTCTGGCTTGGATTTCTCTCTATCTCCTTTTTGTGCTATGTTTCCTTTCCTTTATTGAGAATCTTACTCCTTCATTCACCTGGGTGTCTCTTTATTCCTTACTCTACCAAGCTCGATAGCTGCAGTCGCTTAAGTGCGGCCAGTATCCAGTATTCGGGAGATAGTAGGTGCAAACCCCACTGTCGGCAGCCCTGAAAATGGTTTTCCGTGGTTTCCCATTTTCACACCAGGCAAATGCTGGGGCTGTACCTTAATTAAGGCCACGGCTGCTTCCTTCCCACTCCTAGCCCTTTCCTGTCCCATTGTCGCCATAAGACCTATCTGTGTCGGTGCTACGTAAAGCAACTAGCAAAAAAAAAATATATCCCTTACTCTTGCACTTGTCTTCCCGCAAACCTCTATTGCTTCTTTCATAAAGGTGTTTTAAAATCTTGTCCACTCTACCTCAACACTCTCCACTTCTGTAGGCAGTTGTCCTCTTATACGGTCCTAATAGTTGGCCCTTTTTCCAATGTGTTGTAGTTCCCATACCTTAATCTTAGGTAATTTCCTGGTTGTTATCTTTGGTACATTAATGTCTTTCAGATCTGCTACTAATAACCGGTGGTCGCTATTGAGGTTCTCACTTGGTATCACCTTGACATCAGTCACAAATCTACTTCTTTCTTTATCTCTAATGGCATAGTCAATGACCATCTTGCTCTTTCCATCCCAGCTGTAACGGGTAATCTTCTGACTGACTCTTTTGTTGAACCGACTGTTTTTTACTACCAAACAGTTTCTTATGCAGAAGTCTAGGAGATGTTCCTCTTCTGAATTCCTTCTCCCATAGCCATGTGGTCCCATCACCTACTCATAGCCATTCCTGTCTGTCCCGAGCTGTATGTTGAGGTCCCCAATGATGATTGCCCTCTCTTCACTGAAGGTCTCTTCTAGGTCTTCAAGAATATTGTTCTTTTCATCTTGACTGCAATCCGTCTGAGGGGCATACACTTGCATCAGTGTCAGCTTCTGTTTCCCAAGGTGAACTGTTGTCTTTATAATCCTCTCATTGATGTACTGGATCTCTGTAATACCATCTAACTCTTTAGACAATATCAGTCCTACTCCATTTCTCATCTCTCTGTTGTTACCATTCCAATAGAGGGAATAGTTTTTCCTCAGCTCTTTCTACCCTTTACCTTTCCATTTAGTTTCACTCAGTCCTAGGATTGATATTTTCCTTCTCTCTGTGATATCCACTAACTCTTCACATTTCCTAGTCAAACTCAGTACATTGATTGTTCCTGTTTGAGTGTGTTGTCTTCTCCGGGATTGTTGCACAATCGCAAGGCTTGGCCTATCATCAAGCTGTAAGCCATCATACCTGGCGTGGATCTGCAGGTGCTGTTGTCTACTCCGAGTTCTTTGTTTGCATCCGAGGCTCGTGTACGTGTTGAAAGCGATTGCAGTTACCCTCCAACTGACTTGCTAGACCTAACGTTAGAGAAGATTTTCTGTCAGGGTTATCTCCCTTAGCCTTTAGCAGTCCCTTACCACATTTGCAAGGCAGCAGCTTCCAGTTGAATTTATGTGTCATTTCCTACACAATGGCTTCAACAAGCCCCCTAAGGGTGAACTCCACTGCCCATAGCCATTAGTTCTCCCTTAGTTTGTCAGGTTTGGTAACAGCCGCCCAACCCTCGGCCCTGTAGTCGTTGGTAGTACCGTCTACTGTCGCATATGATAGCGGGATGTACCTGACCTGACACCTTTAATTTAATAAAAGATAATTATATTAAACATACTAATTGAAGGCTTTACGGGACTTATGTTATCTGTAGGATGGCGTACATACGACAGACCTTGCGCAATGCAATTATCATCCGTTCCGTTAGCTGGGCTGAGTGGCTCAGACTGTTGAGGCGCTGGCCTTCTGACCCCAACTTGGCAGGTTCGAACCTGGCTCAGTCCAATGGTATTTCAAGGTGTTCAAATACGTCAGCCTTGTGTTGGTATATTTACTGGCATGTAAAAGAACTTGTGTGGGACTAAATTCTGGCACCTCAGCATCTCTGAAAATCGTTAAAAGAAGTTAGTGGGACGTAAAATAAATAACATTATCTGTTCCGTTACCTGTAGGAGTGCCTCACCGGTCAGCGGTTTGACACTGACAAAGAAGTGAAAACAGCAGTTGAAGATTGGCTTCGGTCACAGGCTGCAATGTTCTACGATGAGGGGATACAAAATTTGGTGGAACACTATTATAAATATTTAAACAAACATGTTAACTATGTAGAAAAGTGGCTTAATGTGTAAAGAGGACATAATAAAAAAGGTTGTTTCAGTATAGTTATTATTTTTGTTTCTGTTGACAAACTGTCGTTACTTAAAAAAAAATAGCCTTCGTAATAGTAGTAGTAGTACTGAGCGAGTTGGCCGAACGGTTAGGGGCGCGCAGCTGTGAGCTTGTATTTGGGAGATAGTCAGTTCAAACCCCACTGTTGCCAACCATGAAGATGTTTTTCTGTGGTTTACCATTTTCACACCAGGCATATGCTGGGGCTATACTTTATTTAAGACCATGACTGCTTCTTTCCTGCTCCTAACCCTTTCCTATCTTATCTTTGCCATTAGACATGCGATGTAAAGCAACTTGTAAAAAAAATTTAATTTTCTCTCGCCCTGTCGAATGTGTTTCTAAATTTCTCTCTCCTCCTCTTTTACTCCATGAAGTAACATAAGGTCATGCATTTCATTTAGAATGAGGCAGTCCATTGAACTTTAGAAACAAGAAACAATATTCATCAATAGCTTTGCTTTAAATTTCATTACAATTATGTTCATAGTGGTAAATCCGTGTTCACATTCAGCTGTGCTATATTGTATTGACCGTCTGCACTTGCTAAAAGGAGTCAGTGTTCTGGGAACTTTTTTCCTACCTTCTTCTATATATTCCCAGAAACCATTTAGGAGGAGAGAAGTAGAAGTAGAAGGAAAAGAAAAGGTAGCAAAGGGATATGTAGAGTAGTGGAAGAGCACAGTGGAACAGGATCAGGGGAGATTAAAAGGGAGGAGGAAGTAGATTCTGCACCCGTCATGAAAGATTGAGGAGATCAGGAGGGGAGAGGATCAAATGAGGTAGGTAGGCATATGGTGAAAGTGTGTGGTGGAAGGGAACCAGAGTAGAGTGTTATCCAGGAATAAGGTTAAGGCACATGTTGAGGACAGTAGAAGAAGAAGAAGAGGAGGAGGATGAGTATAAGGTGGTACTTTTCCATGTTTGTACCAACAATGAAAGGCAAGCAAGTATAGGTACCATCATAGTTGGGAAGGTGTACAAGATGGTGACTACTGTTTGTGAGTCTGTGATATCCGTAGTGGATAATAGTGTAAGATGCAGTGAAAAATATGGCAAATGCAGAAGAGTAGTTAAAAATGGGATTCTGTGTCGTTAAGTGTGATGAATGGTGCCATTTTCGTTGTGCAAATATTGTAAATAGGACTGATATTGAAGAAAGTGTGTGGCTGTGTCCCGAGTATAAACAAACTGATAGTGAGGCAGAACAACAAGAAAGAGAGACTTACGAAACTATAATTAAGACTTTAGGAGTGCTACAAGAAGACTTATGCGCTCTGAAACATGAAAATGAAAGCTTAAAGGACAGAATAAAGAAACTGGAAGATAATGAAGACATTGGAGAAGAAAGATCGCCGTGGACGGAAGTGACGCGTTGCCATTTTAAGCCTAATGTTAAACATATGGGAGAAACTACGTATAGCTTAAAACTGGGAAAAAACTCTTTGCAGTGCCAAAATAGATTTCAGTTATTGCAACAAGTTCCAGAAGAAGACACACCAAGTTTTCCAAATAATTTTAAATCCAGTGGAGGTAACCTACAGAAGAAGAAAACCAACCGAAAGTCAAGATTGCCAAAATTCATCTCTACGCAGACAGTCAAGGGCGGGGTATGGCAGAAGGCATCGAGGATGAGCTGCAGAATCCAGAAGTGAGGTTTTAGGACTAATAAAACCAGGTGCCAAAACTGAAGACGTCCTTTCAAGTTGTGATCCTGTGTTAGAGAAGGACAATTATGTGGTGATTGTGAGTGGTACAAATGACATTGCTGCAAATGAAGGTGAGGAACTAATTACGACCCTCAGAGGTAAGATTTCCAAACTACCTGACACAAAAGTAATTGTAGTTAATGTGCCCCCCAGGTATGACTTTTAAGAGGACTCGTGTGTGAACAAAGCTGTACATGATGTAAATATAAAAATCAAGAGATTATGTGATAGTTTTAGAAATGTCTATGTAGTAGATACTTTAGGTCTTGGCAGGCAAATGTTCACTAGGCATGGGTTACATCTGAATGGTAATAGAAAAGCAACTCTCTGTAGACAAATAGCTACAATTATCAACAGAGATTTGCAAACTAATCTGTACTTAAGAAAACCCATACCACTAAACTGGCACATACAGGGAAACTTGCCAGAAAACCCAGATCCTTAAATCAGGATCTACGTACAAGGATCTGGGTTCCAGGAAAGTTCTCAACTCATGAGTCAAACGTTACCCAGTTGCAACAGTCAAGTTTTAGGGAGGAAGGGGGTCTGAGATTGCTCTTGGTAAACTGTCAGAGTGTAGTAAATAAACAATTAAAATTCGGTACATTGATGGAGTCTTATGAGACTGATGTGGTGATAGGAGTGGAATCGTGGTTGGGAGAAGGGGTGGGTAATACAGGTATGCAGTCTATCGTAGAGACCGAGGAGATAAAAAGGGAGGGGGGGGGGGGTGTTTATTCTGGTGAAGGAAACATATTGTTCACATCAATGGTTTACTGATGAAAGGGATGAAATATTAGGGATAAAATTAGTTTGTGATAATATGAAGGAGGTGAGAATTATAGGAACATATAGGCCTGGAAGAGAGGAAAGAGACATGGATATATTTGAGAAAATCATAGATTATACTCATAAAAACAATAATGATATGGTAATAATTGGGGGAGATCTAAACTTGCCTGAAGTTGAATGGAATGGAGCTGCAAGTGAAGCCCATGAACAGAAAGTGGCAAATAAGTTAATTTGGGAGGGAAGATTTACACAAGTAGTACAAGAACAGAGATGCCAACTGTTATGATTCAGTCGTAATAATTACGAATCACCCATCGTAATTATGCCTTTACGAATCACACACCACAAATTACGATTTTTTGTTGATTTTAAAATCTAAATGTATGAAGTGTTCAAAAGGATACACAAGGAATGCCATTACAGCTTGAATTCTCAGAATATTTCCGGATTTCTACATAATCATTTATACCCCTTTCCTGTCCCTCGATTAAGAGTATTTCGAGTTTTCACGCGCCAAACGCAGTGTATGCTTCCAGCAAATACAGTAGAGATAATACGCGACACTGAACGAGATATCGAGGGACAGCTACTGGAGCTCACTCTGTAACTACTGCAGCTATAGAAAATATGAAGTGAATTAACGGTGAGTGAAATATGTATAAATACCAAGACAATGAGCGCCACCTGTAAAACAATTACAGGAATATATAACTATGTAGAACAATGAGTAACTCCCTCTCCCAAGGCGATGGTCATCAGGCTGACGAAGCTCCAGACTTACTTTATAACCTTACCTGTTTACCCCTGAAATTAGATGTAGGTAGCATGCCAGGTTCATCCTCACTCCACTGATAAAAAGATTTACTGCAAGTTTGATACAAGGACTTTACTCCCAAAATAATAAACAAAAATCTAATAAATACCACAGTAATCATCACTTAAAGAGACCCCCTCCTGATTGCCGTCCACAAAGGCAACGTACAAACAACTACGACCAACATTAATCATTACTTCACGAGACCTACTCGTTTGTCGTTTACAAAGGCAAATATACACACCACTAACAACAACCAAATCATTACTTGATGAGACCTACTCGTTTGTCGTTTACAAAGGCAAATATACACACCACTAACAACAACCAAATCATTACTTGACGAGGCCTACTCGTTTGTCGTTTACAAAGGCAAATATACACACTACTACCAATAACAAAATCATTACTTGACGAGATATACATTTCTTAACATACCTCCAGGTAAGAGTCCCACTACACTCACTACTGTTATAGAACAAAAATCGTATTCTGGTAGAGAAAAGTACGACGACTTTCTCTACGTACGGATGCAACCTTCTTTACGAAGAGCATCCCTAACCTTATTTACACACTTCATCGACGTCTCGAGTCCTTCTCGAGTGCCGCACAGGTTAGTGTGGCTTCCCACGTTTCTCCAACCGTAACTGGATACTCGGCCGACGATCTTCTTTATCCAGAATTAGCTCTGTGCACAACCACACATCCACTACCGAATGTAGATTCGGTACACTTTGGTGCCACCAGAAACTTGTAGCATCAGCGATATTTAACATGCTCACTCCGTAGGTAAAATATACTTAAGACCAATAGAGCATCGCCTAGGAATCTGCGCAAAGTAGCTCCCGTGTGCTGGTCCGAGTGAGAAACACACAGAATCAGAGACAGAAACACAATCAGAGTCAGAGTCCGAATCAGAATGACTTGCCGCACACACGTTCATGCTTATATAGGCTTGCTGCACGTGGTTATAGCGTCCTGGAAAGTTTACCTGTAGCAATGTTCTCACAGGCACTTCTTGATGCATCATTCAGTCAACCCAACCTCGCTTAAAAACAAAGCCCTCGTATTGGCTATCGTGCATCTGATGTGACATCGAACGTCCACTCACGTTCATGCACATTGATCCACTCCAGTTCTTCAGCCTATACTACCTACCGTACCCCGTGTTTCCAAGCCACTTTGTTGCAACACATTCAACAGACTTCAACCGTCCTTCCCGATATAGTCGCAGTTTTCCTGGTTGCACAATCCTTACAGCTAGGCCATATTTACAGACTCTTACCCAAACAGAAATTTATACTAAATATAATGATGTACATATGCAGTATTCCCTAACTACACATTCTTCTTATAATATTACGTTTTTACATTCTCAATAAACAAAATTACATGATTTTAACATTACAAACTATATACGAAAAATTCCTAACCTAAAAATTCGGGGATCGTACATACGTACGGTTACAATACCTCCCCTTGGTTTGTAAAGATTATATACAATACATCTGAGCAAATCACAGTCTTTTCAGTTCAGAAGTCTTCACAGCCTGTCAAATTCACTCAAGATTTAAAGAAAATTCGCACATTCTTCTTACCATACACAGAACATCTGAACCTTATATACTTCACCTTGCATACCTCTTAAGATTGTAAATATTGTGTGTACCAATCATGTCACCTTTGTTATTGAACAGGTGATAAGCACACTTGCCAACTTTCTTACCTACTGTGTAAGGTCCCTACAGTGCAGCAGTTAACCTTCAATACTGACGTGTTGTTGTAGGTGTGATCAGTGGGTTTTGAAATGTCACAGAAGCGATTTGGAACCATGTGACCTTGCCGCGGTGGGGAGGCTTGCGTGTCCAAATGATGCAGATAGCCGAGCCGCAGGTGCAACCATATCGGATGGGTATCTGTTGAGAGACCAGACTAACGAATGGTTCATCGAAAGGGGGGTAGCAGCCTTTCGGTAGTTGCAAGGGCGGCAGTCTAGATGATTGACTGATACGGCCTTGTAATAATACTCAACATGGCTTAGCTGTGTTGATACTGCTACACGGCTGAAGGCAACGGGAAACTACAGCCGTAACTACCTCCCGAGGACATGCAGCTCTCTCTCTGTATGAATGATGTACTTATGATGGCTTCCTCCCGGGTAAAATATTCCGGAGGTAAACTAGTCCCCAGTTCGGATCTCCGGGTGAGGACTACACGAGAGGGGGCGATCATCAGGAAGATGGATACTGACATTCTGCGAGTCGGAGCGTGAAATGTTAGAAGCTTGAATCATTGTGGTAGGCTAGAGAATCTGAAAAGTGAGATGGATAGGCTAAAGTTAGATGTAGTTGGTATAAGTGAAGTACGTTGGCAGGAAGAACAAGATTTTTGGTCAGGCGACCACCGAATTATCAACACAAAATCAAACGGGGGAAATGCAGGAGTTAGTTTAAGAATGAATAAGAAAATAGGGCAGCGGGTAAGCTACTACGACCAGCATAGTGAAATAATTATTGTCGTCAAGATAGACACCAAACCAATGTCCACCACAATAGTGCAGGTCTATATGCCTACTAGTTCAGCGGATGATGAAGAAATCAAAAGAATATATGAGGAGATAGAAGATCTAATACAATATGTAAAAGGTGAAGAGAATCTAATTGTGATGGGAGACTGGAATGCAGTGGTAGGCCAAGGAAGAGAAGGTAGTACAGTAGGAGAATTTGGATTGGGACAAAGGAACGAAAGAGGAAGTCGGCTGGTTGAATTCTGCACTGATCATAATTTAGTCCTTGCCAATACTTGGTTCAAACACCACAAACGACGGCTGTATACGTGGACGAGACCTGGACACACTGGAAGGTATCAAATAGACTTCATTATGATTAGGCAGAGATTCAGAAACCAGGTGTTGGATTGCAAAACTTTCCCAGGAGCAGACGTGGACTCTGACCACAACTTGTTGGTCATGAAATGCCATCTGAAGTTGAAGAAATTGAAGAAAGGAAAGAATGCAAAAAGATGGGATCTAGACAAGTTGAAAGAAAAGAGTGTGAGGGATTGTTTCAAGGAACATGCTGCACAAGGACTAAATGAAAAGGCTGAAGGAAACACTATTGAGGAAGAGTGGAGAGTCATGAAAAATGAAGTCAGTAGGGCTGATGAAGAAATGTTAGGAAGGAAGAAAAGATCAACTAAGAATCAGTGGATAACTCAGGAGATACTACACCTGATTGATGAACGACAAAAATACAAGAATGCTAGAAATGAAGAGGGCAGAAAGGAATACAGGCGATTAAAGAATCAAGTGGATAGAAAGTGCAAGGTAGCTAAGGAAGAATGGCTGAAGGAGAAGTGCAAAGATGTCGAAGGCTGTATGGTCCTGGGAAAGGTAGATGCTGCATACAGGAAAATCAAGGAAACCTTTGGAGAAAGGAAATCTAGGTGTATGAATATTAAGAGCTCAGGTGGAAAGCCACTTCTAGGGAAAGAAGACAAAGCAGAAAGATGGTAGGAGCATATCCAACAGTTGTATCAAGGTAAAGATGTAGATAATTTGGTTCTGGAACATGAAGAGGTTGTTGATGTTGATGAAATGGGATACCCAATTTTGAGGTCAGAGTTTGACAGAGCTGTGAGTGACCTAAATAGGAACAAGGCACCTGGAATTGAGGACATTCCCTCTGAATTACTGACTGCCTTAGGAGAAACCAGCATGGCAAGGTTATTTCACTTAGTGTGCAAGATGTATGAGACAGGAGAAGTCCCATCCAATTTTCGGCAGAATGTTGTTATATCTATTCCCAAGAAAGTCGGTGTTGACAGGTGTGAAAACTACCGCACCATTAGTTTAGTATCTCATGCCTGCAAAATTTTAACACGTATCATTTACAGAAGAATGGAAAAACAAGTTGAAGCTGAGTTGGGAGAAGATCAATTTGGCTTCAGAAGAAAGTAGGAACACATGAAGCAATCCTGACTTTACGTCTGATCTTAGAGGATCGAATCAAGAAGGACAAGCCCACGTACATGGCATTCGTAGATCTAGAAAAGGCATTCGATAATGTTGATTGGACCAAGCTATTTATGATTCTGAAGATGATAGGGATCAGATACCAAGAACGAAGAATTATCTACAATCTGTATAAAAATCCGTCTGCAGTGATAAGAATTGAGGGCTTTGAAAAAGAAGCAGCAATCCAGAAAGGAGTGAGGCAAGGCTGAAGTTTGTCCCCTCTCCTTTTCATTGTTTATAAAGAACAGGCAGTAAAGGAAATCAAAGAGAAATTTGGAAAGGTAATCACAGTCCAAGGAGAGGAAATCAAAACCTTGAGATTTGCCGATGATATTGTTATTTTATCTGAGACTGCAGAAGATATTGAGTTGTTGCTGAATGGTATGGATGAAGTCTTCGGTAAGGAGTATAAGATGAAAATAAATAAGTCCAAAACAAAAGTAATGGAGTGCAGTCGAACGAAGGCAGGTGATGTAGGAAATATTAGATTAGGAAATGTAGTCTTAAAGGAAGTTGATTAATTTTGTTACTTGGGTAGTAAAATAACTAATGATGGCAGAAGTAAGGAGGACATAAAATGCAGACTAGCACGAGCAAGGAAGAGCTTTCTTAAGAAAATAAATTTGCTCACTTCAAACATTGATACCGGAATTAGAAAACTGATTTTGAAGACTTTTGTGTGGAGCGTGGCATTGTATGGAAGTGACACATTGACGATAACTAGCTCAGAAAGGAAGAGAATAGAAGCTTTCGAAATGAACAGAAGATTACTGAAAGAGAGATGGATCGATCAAATCACAAATGAAAAGATACTGAATCGAATTGGTGAGAGGAGATCGATTTGGCTAAATTTGACGAGAAGAAGAGATAAATTGATAGGACACATCTTAAGACACCCAGGACTTGTTCAGTTGGTTTTTGAAGGAAGTGCAGGTGGTAAGAACGGTAGGGTTAGACCAAGGTATGAATATGACAAGCAGATTGGAGCAGATGTAGGATGCAATAGTTACGTAGAAATGAAAAGGTTAGCACAGGATAGGGTGGCGCTGTGTCAAACCAGTCTATGGACTGATGACTCAAACAACAGTGCAGCAGTTAACCTTCAATACCGATGTGTTGTTGTAGGTGTGATCTGTGGGTTTTGAAATGTCACAGAAGCGATTTGGATAAGGTGTACAAGAAAGAAGGGACGTTACGCTTATATAAGAATTAAAAGATCTGTTCAGATCATTTCCAGGCCAGCGACTTTAGAAATCCTTGACAATACAGCCAAGGGTATGGTACATTTTTGCTCTAATTGTACGTAAATATTCCTTAAAGCATCACTATCGACAACATTTTCATACTTTTCTTTCTTTATCCCTCTTCTCAGATTAAAGCCGGGATTTTATAGATTATTTTTCTGATAGTAGGCTTCATGTTAGGAGGAAAATTGTCCCACCGGGCGAGTTGGCCGTGCGTGTAGAGGCGCGCGGCTGTGAGCTTGCATCCGGGAGATAGTAGGTTCGAATCCCACTATCGGCAGCCCTGAAGATGGTTTTCCGTGGTTTCCCATCTTCACACCAGGCAAATGCTGGGGCTGTACCTTAATTAAGGCCACGGCCGCTTCCTTCCAACTCCTAGGCCTTTCCTATCCCATCGTCGCCATAAGACCTATCTGTGTCGGTGCGACGTAAAGCCCCTAGCAAAAAAAAAAGAAAAAGAAAATTGTCCAGCTATTAAATGTTAATTCGCCGGGCTGAGTGGCTCAGACAGTTAAGGCGCTGGCCTTCTGACCCCAACTTGGCAGGTTCGATCCTGGCTCAGTCCGGTGGTATATGAAGGTGCTCAAATACGTTAGCCTCGTGTCGGTGGATTTATTGACACGTAAAAGAAGAACTGTGGGACTAAATTCCGGCACCTCAGCGTCTCCGAAAACCGTAAAAGGATAGTTAGTGGGACATAAAACAAAGAAAATTATTATTATTAAATGTTAATTCATTGCATCATATGTGTAAGGTATATCTTTCTGTTAAGAGGAAATTTGTTCAGCTATTAAATGTTAATTCATTGCATCATATGTGTAAGGAATGTGCCGATATTTTTATTGACAAGTGTCTTAATGTGATGATACAATGTTTTTAAATGAGAAAAAAGACAAATCCAACCGTAAAAGTTCAGGCAGGAATGCTAAAGCTAAAAAAGTAATGCATAAATGAAAGATAAAGCCATTTCACACCAGTCCATTTCACTTCTTGTTTATATGTCTAATTTCAGTCTTTGAATAATAACCTTTTAAATAATTCTTCATTCATTTATCCAGAATTGCTTTAGCAACTTCGAAGTTAATATCTCAATAACACTTTCTTTCTAGACGTAATTTATTAATCCATTTCCGTACATACATTTCCATTGATATTTGAGTTTAGCGCGATTTGTTTAGGTCAAGTCACTAGGAGCGCCACCGTCGAATTGTCTCCCATTTTAGCAAGGCGAAATCCATAAGTGTCGCGTATTATCTCTGCTGTATTTGCTTCCAGTATCGGAAATATAGGCACCTGTGAACTGGTATATCTTGCGTAGTTATTATCTTTGTTCGTCCCGTCATCAGACTTCCATGCAAGTATGCGAGTTCTTTTGTCATTGTTTTGGCGGTAAAGTGGTGACAAACACCGTTTAATTGTGAATACTGTGTGGGTGACAGTTGAAGAAGTATTTATTGCGAATTTACTTGCCAAATTTACATCTATGGATTGCTCTTCTAAGATATATGGTAATCGTGTGTTACGAAATGCGAAAGGTTTGAAATAACGAAGCGATTTCTTGTTCAGGAAAATACGTGTGATTACGTTACCGTGACTAGTGACGCTAGTAATAAAACAAAAATAGTTCAAAAATTTAGGGAGGAATACTCGAAAGAACGGCCCTGTTTACGGCGTTCCTCAAAATCTCATTCACACGTGTTTTGTAGTATGTGTAGCCGCGATTTTTCAGATGCGCATGATGAGGAAGAACAAGACGGAATTCCACGCTAATATGAACTCCGAACTGTTAAGTGCTCTGTGAGTGCAGATAATGCACATGATATAAAAAGAAAAAAACATGTCACCAGTGTACGTTTACCAAACAGGAACTACAAGCTTTCAATGATATGTAAGTTTGTAATATCTCGAAAAAAAAATCTACGACGGCCGCTGCAGCCCCCCCCCCCCCCGTACCCCCCTTACTCCGCTACCCCCCCCCACCGCCACCACCACCACCACGGTGCCTTAGCAGCTCCATTACGAATTGCCTTTCTTGAAAGTTGGCATCTCTGCAAGAACAAGAAGCAACTCGTCTCAATAACTTGCTAGATGTATTCTTGGTTAAACCATGGGAAATTGTTGATAAAACTGAGGTAATTGAAGGAATAGGTGACCATAAGGCTGTAATAATGGATATAGGACTCGTACCAAAATTGCTTAATAAGAGGGTCTCACAAGATAAGAAATTATACAGAAAAACTAAAGTTGATGAATTTGGGACTTATCTTAAATCACAATTCAGTTGTTGGATAAGTGAAGGGAATAATGTGGATACACTTTGGGCTAAATTTAAAGGAATCATTTGGGAAGGAGAGAAGAGATTTGTACCTGTTAAGAAGGGTAAAATGACCTCAGACCTTGTTTATTATACAAGGGAAATAAGAAAATTAAAAAGAAAATGCAGAATAGTAAACAGTAAAATCAAAGAGCGTAGGGAGAATAGAGAAACTAGAAAACAACGAATGAGAGAACTGAATAGAGTGAAAAAGGAAGCAAAAGAGAATTATATGAATGGCATACTTCAAGAGGGTAATGACCACAAAGGGAAATGGAAAAAGCTGTATTCATATATTAGGAATCAAAAAGGAAAAGGAATCCAAATTCCTACATTGGTGGGAGAACGGCGTGAACACTTTTTAACATATACTGTTATACTATTTAGTAGGGAATTCAGAGATTCAGTAGAAGATTGTCAGGAGTTGGAAACCGTAACAGAAGATAGAGAGGGAGAGACACATAGGGAAACAAGAAGCTTCTCATTCACAAATGAAGATATTTTCAGAGAAATCCAACTGCTTCAGCAATGAAAAGCAGCAGGAAGTGATCAAATTACTGGGGAGGTATTAAAGACAATGGGATGGTACATAGTGCCTTATTTAAAGTTTTTCTTTGACTATGTCATAAATAATAGTGTAATACCAAAGGAATGGAAGGAATCTATAATAATAGCAATTTATAAAGGAAAGGGTGATGAAAGGAAACCAGAGAACTACAGACCAATCAGCCTGACCAGTATAGTTTGTAAAATACTGGAGAGTTTAATTGCAAAGTACATCAGAGGGATATGTGAGGATAAAAATTGGTTCATGAGGAGCCAGTATGGATTTAGAAAGAAATGTTCTTGTGAGGCACAACTGGCAGGACATATCAGATCACTTGGATTTAGGAGGCCAGTTAGATTGCATAGCCATAGATCTTTCCAAAGCCTTTGATAGAGTGGAACATGGAATATTATTAGGGCCTGTACTATGACTGTCAGATAAACAGCCAAATACATAGGCTGCAGTTTTGCAAACTAGAAGTTAAAGTATCTTTTTTGCATACTACCAACAGATTTTAACTACGGTATTGTATTGCGGAAGATGTAGTAACATTTTTATTGGGTTGGTAATAAGGTTACTGAAAATATAGTGAAATTTAGTGCGGTGGTATAAGTGTTCCCTGGTGTTTTCGTTTGTTTAGCTCTATTCCTTTTGAAACTGTATTACTAGAATCCAATATCACCGGGCGAGTTGGCCGTGCGAGTAGAGGCGCGCGGCTGTGAGCTTGCATCCGGGAGATAGTAGGTTCGAATCCCACTATCGGCAGCCCTGAAGATGGTTTTCCGTGGTTTCCCATTTTCACATCAGGCAAATGCTGGGGCTGTACCTTAATTAAGGCCACGGCCGCTTCCTTCCAACTCCTAGGCCTTTCCTATCCCATCGTCGCCATAAGACCTATCTGTGTCGGTGCGACGTAAAGCCCCTAGCAAAAAAAAAAAAAAAAAAGAATCCAATATCAGACTTTTATTGAGCTATAATGTGGAAGTCCAGGTCAAAAACAGAATTAGGACTAAAATATACACATACGAAGAAATGTTAAAATTAATTAACTGTATAACGAAACTGAAACTGTTATAGAAAATAAAAAGACTGAAAATGTAACCTGGACACAAAAGTTAAGATTCAGGTTATGTATCTTTTTTGTCTACCTTTTCAATACAAAAATGTTATATTTATTTATAACATGTATTTGCACTTGGAACTAGTTTCGACGCTGTGTTTGCGTCATCATCAGCCAAAATGTGGGAAATAGGCAAGATGTAGGCATTTATATTACACAAGGCGTTACATTAAACAATACACATCTTATAAGGAGATAAAAACAGGGACGAACATAGAAACAAATGAATCGTTCAGAAAACAAAAGTTATACATATTATAAATAACCTTAACTACATATCTTGCAGTGCGAAAGTGTTCTTCTTGAATGATTCCTGAATATAAAAAAAAAACACACACACACGCGCACACATTTCTGGAGAGCCAGCAGGCAGGACAAAGTAAAGTGAAACCTTAAGATTCCTTCTGAGAAGAGTTCCTCATTTTTTCTATGTTCCGACTAACTAATGAAGTCTCCCTTGAGTTCCTGATAAACATACATAACAGGAAATTCTCCTTCACTCTCAACAATAGCTCTAAAGACCAACGGTAAAATTTTTATTTTAAATATTGTGCAGAGACGTGAAAGCATGATTTTGAACATGATATAACTCCTTCATATAACCCAGTTTTTTAATACAAGGTGTTGCATTAAATAATATACATCTTACGAGGAGATGAAAACAGGGACGAATGTAGAAACACATGCATCGTTGAGAAGGCAAGTTATACATATTAAAAATAAGCTTAACCACATAACTTGCAGTGCGAAAATATTTGCCTTGAATGATTCCTGAATACAAAACGCGCGCGCACACACTTCTAAAGAGCCAGCAGGCAGGAAAAAGTAAGGTGAAACCTTAAGAGTTCTTCTGAAAAGAGATCATCATTCTTTCTATGATCTGACTAACTAATGAAGTCTCCCTTGAGTTCCTGATAAACATACACAACAGGAAATTAAACAATACACATCTTACAAGGAGATGAAAACAGGGAAAGTTATACATATTAAAAATAACCTTAACCACACATCTTGTAGTGCGAAAATATTCGGCTTGAATGATTCATGAATACAAAACACACGCGCATACATTTCTGAAGAGCCAGCAGGCAGGAAAAAGTAATGTGAAACCTTAAGAGTTCTTCTGAGAAGAGTTCATCATTTTTTATGTTCCGACTAACTAATGAAGTCTCCCTTGAGTTCTTGATAAACATGCACAACAGGAAATCCTCCTTCACTTTCAACAATAGCTATAAAGACCACGGTAAATTTCATTTTTAAATATTGTGCAGAGATGTGAAAGCATGATCTTGAATATAACTCCTTCATTTAACCCAATTTTTTACACAAGGTGTTATATTAAACAATACACATCTTACGAGGAGATAAAAGCAGGGACGAATGTAGAAACAAATGCATCGTTGAGAAAGCCAAAATTATACATATTAAAAATAAGTTTAACCACACAACTTGCAGTGCGAAAATATTTGCCTTGAATGATTCCTGAATACAAGACGCACGCGTACATATTTCTAAAGAGCCAGCAGGTAGGAAAAAGTAAGGTGAAACCTTAAGAGTTCTTCTGCGAAGAGTTCATCAATCTTTCTATGTTCCGACTAATTAATGAAGTCTCCCTTGAGTTCCTGATAAACATACACAACAGGAAATTCTCCTTAACTCACAACAATAGCTATAAAAGACCATGGTAAATTGTATTTTAAATACTGTGCAGAGATGTGGAAGCATGATCTTGAACATGATATAACTTCTTCATTTAACCACCTTTGAAAGTTTCTCTCTATATTACATAGCTTCATTAACACACCATTCTGTAGATGCACAATATAATCTTGTAATCTTCACAGGTCCGGTATTCAGCTCGACAAGAATATAAAATAGGTATTAAGGAATCTTTGTTGAGAGTGTGGAGGTTGACTGTGCCAGTGTTTGTGGACTATTGTTGCAGCGTTACGTGTAGGGTGGGGGCAGGTTTCCACACTCTCAACAAAGATTCCTTAATACCTATTTTATATTCTTGTCGAGCTGAATACTGGACCTGTGAAGATTACAAGATTATATTGTGCATCTACAGAATGGTGTGTGAATGAAGCTATGTAATATAGAGGAAAACTTTCAAAGGTGGTTAAATGAAGAAGTTATATCATGTTCAAGATCATGCTTCCACATCTCTGCACAGTATTTAAAATACAATTTACCATGGTCTTTTATAGCTATTGTTGTGAGTTAAGGAGAATTTCCTGTTGTGTATGTTTATCAGGAACTCAAGGGAGACTTAATTAATTAGTCGGAACATAGAAAGATTGATGAACTCTTCGCAGAAGAACTCTTAAGGTTTCACCTTACTTTTTCCTACCTGCTGGCTCTTTAGAAATATGTGCGCGTGCGTCTTGTATTCAGGAATCATTCAAGGCAAATATTTTCGCACTGCAAGTTGTGTGGTTAAACTTATTTTTAATATGTATAATTTTGGCTTTCTCAACGATGCATTTGTTTTACATTCGTCCCTGCTTTTATCTCCTCGTAAGATGTGTATTGTTTAATGTAACACCTTGTGTAAAAAAATTGGGTTAAATGAAGGAGTTTTATTATATTCAAGATCATGCTTTCATGTCTCTGCACAATATTTAAAAATGAAATTTACCGTGGTCTTTATAGCTATTGTTGAAAGTGAAGGAGGATTTCCTGTTGTGCATGTTTATCAAGCACTCAAGGGAGACTTCATTAGTTAGTCGGAACATAAAAAATGATGAACTCTTCTCAGAAGAACTCTTAAGGTTTCACATTACTTTTTCCTGCCTGCTGGCTCTTCAGAAATGTATGCGCGTGTGTTTTGTATTCATGAATCATTCAAGCCGAATATTTTCGCACTACAAGATGTGTGGTTAAGGTTATTTTTAATATGTATAACTTTCCCTGTTTTCATCTCCTTGTAAGATGTGTATTGTTTAATTTCCTGTTGTGTATGTTTATCAGGAACTCAAGGGAGACTTCATTAGTTAGTCAGATCATAGAAAGAATGATGATCTCTTTTCAGAAGAACTCTTAAGGTTTCACCTTACTTTTTCCTGCCTGCTGGCTCTTTAGAAGTGTGTGCGCGCGCGTTTTGTATTCAGGAATCATTCAAGGCAAATATTTTCGCACTGCAAGTTATGTGGTTAAGCTTATTTTTAATATGTATAACTTGCCTTCTCAACGATGCATGTGTTTCTACATTCGTCCCTGTTTTCATCTCCTCGTAAGATGTATATTATTTAATGCAACACCTTGTATTAAAAAACTGGGTTATATGAAGGAGTTATATCATGTTCAAAATCATGCTTTCACGTCTCTGCGCAATATTTAAAATAAAAATTTTACCGTTGGTCTTTAGAGCTATTGTTGAGAGTGAAGGAGAATTTCCTGTTATGTATGTTTATCAGGAACTCAAGGGAGACTTCATTAGTTAGTCGGAACATAGAAAAAATGAGGAACTCTTCTCAGAAGGACTCTTAAGGTTTCACTTTACTTTGTCCTGCCTGCTGGCTCTCCAGAAATGTGTGCGCGTGTGTGTGTGTTTTTTTTTTTTATTTTTTATTCAGGAATCATTCAAGAAGAACACTTTCGCACTGCAAGATATGTAGTTAAGGTTATTTTTAATATGTATAACTTTTGTTTTCTCAACGATTCATTTGTTTCTATGTTCGTCCCTGTTTTTATCTCCTTATAAGATGTGTATTGTTTAATGTAACACCTTGTGTAATATAAATGCCTACATCTTGCCTATTTCCCACATTTTGGCTGATGATGACGCAAACACAGCGTCGAAACTAGTTCCAAGTGCAAATACATGTTATAAATAAATATAACATTTTTGTATTGAAAAGGTGGACCGTTTTAAGTTTTTCCTAACATCCTTTCTCAGTTCAATACGGACAAAATGAAATTCCTATGTTTAAATCTTTTTTGTCTAGTACTATATATGAGGTTGCGCATTACGACGAAAGTAAAGTTTATATTCATAATTAATGCCACTGATGCACCGTGGGATCATTAATTTTATTATTAATTCAAAAATTGTTTGCTCATTGAATAAGTAGTTAGTTTCTTTCTTTTCAATACAACGTGAGAATAGTAACTGGCAAGCATTTATCTCACTTTAGCGTAAATACTTTTGTAGCAAGTTGTTATGAAGTAAAAGAAATATAAGCTCCTTAACATCCTCAATCGACAGACGAATCGCCATGAACAACGTCGTGTATCTTTACTCCATATGTGCGTCGCGGATAGATTTGGAATAGAACCCACACTTTTGACACGCATTTTAATGATTAGGAAATGTGTGCTATCACCTCTAGTACCCTACTGACTACCATTTACAAGCTAAAAAAATGTTAGACTATTGGGACTCGAACCCACGAAAAACTGCTTATCAGCAAACTTTGCTGCCCTAACGACCACGGCTACTCATGAAACTTGCGGTTGACTGCTTGTGTACTGCTGATATACTCAGTAGCAACAACTTGCTAGCTTGGGAAATCTTTAAGAATTCTGTGATAGCTGGACAGGAAGCATGACGTACTTTATAAATATATACATAAATTACATTGTAACAACTTAATTTCGCACAGCATCATGTAGATGTAGATTCATCTTCATGAGTAGCCATCTTGATTCTTTATAGTAGCGTCCCAGATAAGAGCGTTAACAGCCTCTCCAACTTCAGCATAGCTATACTCGGGAATATTTTCCCAGATTGCACATAAACGAAAGTCGTAGTTACGCGGTTTCAACCGAACTTCCAGATAAATGTCCAAACTGCCAAATAAATTTATACCGCACTTTTATCTGGCTGTCGTAGTACAGGCCCTTAAAGAAATTGGAGGGAATAGGATTGGACGTAAGGGTTATATGTTGGATACGAACATTTCTAAATTCAAGGGTTCAGAAAGTCAAAGTAGGAAATAATATATCACAGGAAGAGAAAGTTTGGAAGGGAATCGCACAGGGTATAGTATAATCGGTCCGTTCTTCTTCTTCTTCATGGTACCGTATCAGGTCCCCCCGACGTTGGCGATCACTGTGGCGAATGCAGTACGATCTCTTGCTAGGTGGAAAAGTCTTTCAACACTGTGAATTCCAGTCCATTCTTTGATGTTTCCAAGCCATGATATTCGCCTCCTCCCGACACCTCTTCGACCTTGTATTTTGCCTTGTACAATCCACTGTAAGATGGGGTAACGGTCATTTCTAAGGATGTGGCCAAGGTAAGAGATCTTCCAGAGTTTTATTGTTTGAACAAGTTCCCGGCTTGCTCTTGCCCTTCTGAGTACTTCTTGGTTCGTTAATCGTGCAACCCACAAAATCCTGAGCATCCTACGGTGGATCCACATTTCAAAGGCTTCCAAGCATTTCACTGATATATTTTTGAGAGTCCATGTTTCCACACCATATAGCAAGGCTGACCATATATAGCACTTGACCATCCTCTGTCTAAGTTTTAAATTTAAGTAGTCATTGCAAAAGAAAGATTTCATTTTTGTAATTATTTTTCATGCAAATGATTTAGGGAACAATATAACATCGAAAATAAGATTGTATGTAGATGACATAATTGTTTATAAGGAAATAAATAACATTGAGGATTGTTCAGAATTACAAAGGGACCTTGATAGTATACAAGAATGGGTTGAAGAAAATAATATGAAGGTTAATGGAGGCAAATCAACTGTTACAACATTTACAAACAGGAGCTTTAAAACTGAATTTGAATATACTTTGGATGAGGTAGTTATCCCAAAAGATGCCAAGTGCAAATACTTAGGTGTGAGATTTGAAAGTAATTTGCACTAGAAGGGTCATATTGATGACATTGTTGGGAAAGCATACAGATCGTTACATGTCGTAATGAGGCTACTTAAAGGATGCAACAAAGAATTAAAAGAAAAAAGTTCGTCCATTATTGGAATATGCAAACAGTGTTTGGGATCCTCACCAAGAATACCTAATAAAAGAACTAGATGGTGTGCAGAGGAAAGCAGCAAGATTTGTAACAGGGGATTTCAGGAGAAAGAGTAGTGTATCAGAAATGTTAAAGGAACTTGGGTGGGAAACTTGGTATCCCCGCCCTAAAAAACTGTCACCTTAAGATAATCAATAAACAGAACATGACGCGCGACAGAGAAACATCAAACAACACACCTAGCTCCACCCCTACCCCCACAACAGCAACTCTCCCTACCCCTCCTTCCCTTCCCCTCACGCTGGGGCTGTACCTTAATTAAGGCCACGGCCGCTTCGCTTCCTTCCCACTCCTAGCCCTTTCCTGTCCCATCGTCGCCATAAGACCTATCTGTGTCGGTGCAACGTAATGCAAAAAAAAAAAAAGCCTTCCCCTCACAGCCGCTAATATGAGCCCAAGAAGAACACGAAGTAGTACACAACAAGCTCGCATATCAAACACAACTCAGCCACACCAATAACAGTAAGTACATATTCAAATTAGCACACACAACCCTTAGACATTCCTCCAACATAAAATATCACTCACAGCTCAATCTTATCTTCCACAGATAATATAACATGACTGCACAGCTACAAATGGGAAAGGAGCCACTACTTTGAACCCAATGCCACTCAAATTTTACGGACGTCACAGGACAACACGATTTGATTTTAACAAAGCTACAAGATTCAACACACAGCAGAGCTGAATATGCATATTTTAGCCTAATTCTATCCATATGTCTGGCACTCTTTTTAAAATTGGAAAGTGTTTTATTCTATGTATATACATGAAGACAAAACCTTTTATACATACAACATGACAATTTTACAAGCAAATCATATCATTCAAATTTCAGAAACAGCAACCAAGTGTACAACTACGTAAATAAGACTTGAACACAGAAGTCAACCGATGAACTAAACAACACGCAAGACACGAATGTTCATGTGCATGAAGTGTTCCTACATATATTGTATTTATCTTATATGTATATAAGTTAGTTTTAAGTAGAGATGTGTTTTATAAACTAATTTTAAGACCTAAAGCACATCATTATAGACATACAATTGCATTGTCACACATAGTGACATACACGCCAGTTCCCATTTCGACATGCCCCATTTGGATGTGACCAAATGTTTATTATCATATGGCATTCCCTAGACAATGTAATCTTAATCATGGCTTCATGATATAGATGTGAATGTATTGTTCAGATGAAGATGACCCTATGTAGGGGGTCGAAACCTGTACTGTAACATAATAAGTGCAATAAATAAGTAATGATAGATGGAAATCCTTTCCTATTTCTAATTATGTAGTTCGTCAATACGGAAATCAAGGTTATAGAATACGAGAGACTTCTTAATTGGGGACTTTTCTCTTCTGTATGATGCCAATAAAGTTGTCATTTTCTTCTTTAACTCTTGAACTGGCATTTTTATTTCCTCACCTATGTCCTTCCATGCGTCCTCGCGCATACTTTTGTTGTGATAACTAGCACTTTCAGGATTCCACAAGATCTCTTTACATTTATACAGCTGTATCATAGCTATACAAATTTCATTCTCCATTTCGCTGCGGTAGAACCACCCCAACACCCATCTCAACTGATCGAACACAGCGCACTGAAATCCCTTTCCGCGAGACAAAAGACCGCTCCGATTTGGCTCGATCCACGCCAAGTTCGAGCGCGGCAGTATTCGTCTTGCTGCACGTTGCAAAGCAACGAACATTGACGCACGCGGCAGCCGCGCACAGTCGATACCCGGCTTAATATAAGCACGCTCCACCACTGACCACTTGGTATGCCTGGAGAGTTCTATCCAGGACGCATTTCTCCGTAAACAACATTTGGTCGCTGTTTTCTTTGATTTAGAAAAGGCCCATGACACCATATGGTAATAGGTCATCCTTTCAGCCCTGCATTAATGGAAATTCCGAGGGTAACTTGCCATTTCTTTTTCTTTTTGTGAAATGTTTGGCCTTCTGTCCCATGTTCGAGTAGAGACGGCATGCTCACAATATCATGTTCGGGAAAATGGGAGTCCCACAGAGTTCTGTTCTCCATGTCACTCTGTTCATGATTGCCATAAATGGTACTTACTTACATCTTTAATTTATTTTTATTATTATTTATTGCATACACGTTAATGGTATTATCGCTGCTGCTGGTTCACCAATAGTACTGTCGCTATATGTGGATGATTTTGCTGTGAATTATAGCTCACAATGAATGGCAGTTGCAGAGCGACAATTACAGCAGGCTATTACGAGAGTGGAACAGTGGACTTTAAAACATGGCTTTCAGTTTTCAACTCTAAAAGACCTATGTTGTTCACTTCTGTCAGAAGCGCACTCTTCACCCCCAACCTGAGCTATATTCAGTGGTGGTCGCTCTTCCTGTAGTTAGCACATGCCAATTTCCTGGGCTCCTATTTGATTGTAAATTATTGTGTGAGCCACATGTGCATTAGTTAAAAGCCAATTGCACTAAGAAACTGAACATTTTGAAGTTTCTTAGCACCACTGTATGGGGGACAGACTTCACAATGCTCATACGATTTTATAGGGCACCTATTTTATCCAGGTTAGACTATGACAGTACAGCATATGGATCAGCAAGGCAAAGTGTCCTTCTGAAACTGAATAGCATCCACTACAGCAGAGTGAGGTTGGAAACGGGAGCATTCTATACAAGCTCCACTGCTATCCTGCTCACTGAATCTGATTTGCCGCCTTTACACCTGAGACGCCAACAAACGATTTTGTCCTACGCTGTAAATTTGCGACAGATGCCACTTCACCCAAGCTATCCCTACATATTCCACAATGGAAACAGTCAGCTGTATGTTACTTATCCATGAGCAACGCAGCCGGTTGGTATACGCTTGGATAGCGGTTGCAGATTGTTTGACTTACCTACAGTTCCTTGTCTTGTTAGACCACCAAGTAAGGTACCTCCGTAGTTAATACAATGACCTGAAGTCATCCTAGATGTTGACACCGGCCCAAAAGTGAACACGTACCTCTCCATTTACCTGAGGCTCTTCCTGTCCGTTGTTTGCTGGTATACAGATTCAGTAGTTATTTACACGGATAATTTGAGGGCAGAAGTGAAAGTAGGGTTGTGTGTTTATTGTTGATTATAAGAGGCTTCTTTCTCCCGTACTGGCAGCCCGCAGTGTATACACGGCAGAGCTCTTATGCTATCCTTGATGCTCTGTGGTTCGCACTGTCCAGTGAACATTGGCTCATTTTGCTGTGCACTGACTCCTTGAGCTCGTTTCAATCTTTTGATGTATGTTTCTCATGTCATCCTCTGTGCAGTGATTCAGGATCTGTTGGCTGGGTGTTGGGAGTGCTAACACCAGAATCACGTTTCTGTGACTGCTAAGCCACATGTTTGTATTGGGAAACGAGTTAGCTGATAGGGCTGCCAAGTAGGTGGTCACATTGCCCCTGTTGTGTTGTCAGGTTCCAGCCAGTGATATTTGTTCTCAGCTGAGACATTTCATAATGTCCCATTGGGAGCTGGAGTGGCTGGCCACTCCTCTTTCAAAGAAGCTGAGAATGATAGAAGGAACTACGAAGGTATCGAAGACTTTCCTCCAGGTTTCTCGGAGAGAAGCAGTGGTATTATGTCGTCTTCGTATCGGCCATGATGTAGTAATGCACTCCTCCTTTCATAAGGGAGAAGTCCTCCCGGTGTGTACTGGCGGTGATCATCTGACTGTAGTACACATCCTTACGGAGTGCACAGACCTGGCCAATCTGCACCGTAGTCTAAAACTTCCGAGAACCATCTCCCTTATTCGACGAGAAGACGAGCTGTCAGTAGAACCCATCATCTGTTTTATGAGGGATAGTGGCCTGTTTTATTGTGTTTAAATGTGAATTTTCTGTTTGTGTTTAATTTTTATTTTATTGTTAACTACATTTTTATTCTGTTGACTGTTTTTAGTTCGTGTATTTTAATGTTTTTTTGTAATTTGGATGATATATATGATTTCACTTCAGAGACAATGCCTTATTCCATTGTCATTTTTTATATCATTTTATAAGAAAATAAATTATTGCAAATTAGGTCCACTGATTATTTTAAATTCATAATAATACTTTTTCATCACCATTTGTTTAAAATTCAAGTCAGCAGATACATAAAATTTTAATTATTATTATATTTTGTTTAACCTCTTTCCATGAGGTGCTAATGACCTAGATGTTAGGTCCCTCTAAACAACAAGCATCGTCAGAAATTAACCATCATTTCATATTGTGTGGTTAAATGTGAGCGAGTACATTACTGTCCTAATATTGTCACCAATAAAGACCGCTGCTGCAATGAAGACTTGCGATTGGGTTCAATCTTTGTTGAGTTATTTTCCTGTAAAGATTCAATCACGTTGATGACTTTACTATTTATTATATTCTGAGCTGATTCACTTTGGTTTCGACGTGAAGCAGCAGTGGTGAAACAATGAGCATTGGGCTGATGACCTAGATATTGGGCCCCTTTAAACAACAATCATCACCATCACAATGGGCATTGAGGTTACCGACAATGCTTGTAAGAAATTGAAGTTGATTTATGCATACAGTTTTCTTCTAATTTTTTAATCTTAAGCGTAACATGCTGTCTGAACCTTCCATTACTTTCATCACTTTTTTTCCTGGATTTTCTTGAATGTTTCAAGAACCCCAAGAGTTTTTCCAATTAGTTTGTCTGCACGTGTCATTATAAAATCTCTCACTTGAAGCTGCTGAGACAGATTCATCAACTCTTCTAACATGATACATCATACATCAATGCCAGTTCCTTCAGAAATTGATTGATTCCATGCGCGAGGACATTCCCTTTAATTTCTTTCTTTTATTAGTTTATCTGGCAAGGTCTTTACTAGAATTTAAGAAAATAATCACTAATTATTATTTATTATTGTTACGGAGTATTGTGGATGTGCAGAGGTGAAAGAAGGTGCTGGGGTGAACAGGTCTCAAAATACGAAATTAAAGTTAATTTAACGTTATATTTTCTTTTCAAGATCAAGAAATAACAAATATAACAGGTACTCAGTAGCTAAACAACAAATCGAGAGTGTATAATTACAGTGTTACAGGATTTGGGCTCTGAGAGCCAGACACACAATTCTTGAGCTATAAGCCCAACCTTACGATATACAAGATTCAACAAAGGGGCAGAAGACCCCAATCATGCCCAGGAGCTCTTGCTCCCAATTACACAGTAAAGCCTCCTCGAGGCATGCAGAAACAAATTTTAAGAAAGAGCAACCCGCTCTTAAGTTCAAGCCTATCAAAGGCCACACCAAACTCCACGTTCAAGCTGTCCTCCAAGGACATACACACAGGGGTAAAAAATACCCAACCTACTGAGGCCTATTCGGTGAAGAAACAGAAATATTACATGGCCTCCACAATACCAACTTGAGAGGAGTCAAAACTGCACTCCTAATATACTTTACTAAAACCTACCTGGCACTAGGCCGCTAATGCAAGGGCTAATCCCATACTAAAGAGGTGACTTATATAAGAAAATGATTTACGTTACACTAGAAGGGAAGAAACGGTTGTGAAAATAAGTTCACCTCAAAGCAATATGAGTGGGAGCTCGAGAGGGTTAAGCACTCTCTATCCCAATTTGTAGTTTAAAAAGATAGAATTGATACCAAGTGTCTTCACATTTTAGAGGAAAGTTACATGGTAAAAGGCTTCGGACCTGCCCCGAGAGTTAAACTGCTGAGCTAGCAAGAAAAGAAGTTATTAAAAGGCCATTACCTGGTGGTTGAACTGCTACCCGAAGAAAGAGGCGCTTCCCGCCCCCTGCTACATAATTTACACAATGATAGATGTTACTGAAGTGGCCCGGAGACCCGAAAATCAGCAGTTTATATACCCTCGTGGAAAGTTCGAGGCGTTTCGTGAATGATAACACCCGCCCACAAGCATTTTATTGGTTAATGGCAAAAACTACTACACCAGATGAAGAAGAAACATCTTATTGGTGGAAAATTAATTACAGAAATTCCTTATTGGTCAAATTCAAAACTGGCGGAAAGAAAGGGTTAACATTGTCAACTTAAACAATGGCAGAAAGAAATTTAATAAAGAACAAACTTATAAGTACTAAATTTCTTCAAAAAAAGGTTCCTTCACTTTGCACTAGGGTGCCCAATTGTAGTTCTTAAGTAGTGTCCTCTAGAAGAGAATGTTCACACTTCTTGCTACAGATAAAACAAAAATGAATAGAAACTGACATAGTTCAGAACACTTCAAAATTTATAGTAATGACATCTTCTGAGAAATCGTTGAATTAATATGGTAGTTAAAGTTCAGGCTTCCTCCAGTAGAGGAGTTTTAACTGGCGCAAGGTTTGAATTAGCGGAGTGGAGGTGTACCACCCGGTACTATTATTATTATTATTATTATTATTATTATTATTATTATTATTATTATTAACAAATACATCGCAGTTTGAAAATATCCCGGTGGCAATGATCACTTACAGTAATGTGATAATAAAGTAAAGTTAAAACATTATTACACAACAACAACTACAACAAGAGAACTTCAAGCAATTCAATGGAAAGAAAATATTACAAGAAATACTACTAGTTTAACATTCCAAATCCAGCATCATCATGTACAGATTCACATACAACTTAAGTATTTCCAGTGCTTAACACTATGGCTTTAGGTTGATCTTACTACTAGCTTGACATTACAACACCATCATATACAAATTCACACGTACCTTAAGTATTTCAAAATTTTACACTATGGACTTACAGTAAATTGAGCGGTCCAGTTACTAACTATTATCTTAGCATTGTAAATACAGCACATTTATATACAAATTCACACATAACTTAAATAATTTAGATGCCTTAATACTACAATTTACAGTGGATTGAGCGTTGCATTAAAATATAACACCATGACATAGAAATTTACACACAATTTACAGAATGCTGGAATCTATTCTTGAAGCCTTTTACATTTTTGGGAAAAGGCTTTAAGACAGCTACAAGTAATGCATTCTGATCACTAATTCCCCAATTTACAAACAAATATTTGCCATAGTTAGTTTTCTGCAATCTACCTTTTACTTTATGCAGACGACTGTTCAACTCTCCCCAAGCTGGCTTATCCATGTAGGCATTATAAATGGCATATAACCGTGTTCATTTCCTTCTAGTCCTCAGTGTCTCCCATCCAAGTTTTTCTATCATACTTGTCACACTACTTCGAGGATTGAAATTGTTAAGCACGAATCTTGCAGCCTTTCTTTGTACCATCTCAAATTCCGTAATGAGTCCTGTTTGGTATGGATCCCATATGGCTGCTCCATATTCCAGGACTGTTAATGCTAATGCTGCATGTGTATCCCATACTGCAGAAACTGAGCTGAAGTTGCTTAAAAACCCCCACAAATCTAACACACTACCAATTTTATGTAATTTTACACTTAAAGAAGCCATGACTTTCAGCCCATTCATTTATTTTGGTGATTGAATAAGGCATACAGTGCATCTATGGAACTTTTGAAATTATTTAGGTGGTTGATGTTTTTCAATAGAATCAAGAACAATCAATTCAAGTCTGTGATTGACACAGTGCCATTTAATAATATTTGGTTGTTGTGTAATTTATTCTTCAGAAGTTTCCCAACTCCAGAGGTTCTGCCATCCTTTACATGAGCGGCATCGTAAGCAGTGCAGATAAGATTTTTCTGAAGAAATGTGTCCATAATTCCATGTGAATGTTGACATTTTAAAATTTTGTTTGCAATTATGTCTGCTTTCTGATCATCAAGAGTTAATAAATCAAGAAACACTATTACATCCTTACAATTTTTTTAATACACATAATTAAAGCTGATACCTTACCAAGAGTTGTCAGTTCATCCATTAAAACAGACAACGTATGATGTCTGAAGTTAACTTTAAGATTAACTTTTTCTCATTTCTGACAAATTGTGTTCAGTTATTTTGGTACTCCAGTAATAAAAATGCAAAGTTATTCCTACATCAGAGCCATTTTTCTTTTGCAAGTCAATGAAATCATTGTGATCATTGAATGGTCTATTGTTTTCGGCTAAATAGTAGGAAGTATTGGAGTTCTTTTCCGTAGCATTAATAGAATGTTCCTATTGTTTTAAATTCACATTTTCCAGTTGTTTTATGTGAGACTAAACAAGAATTTTTGTTGCCTTCTAATATGATGAAGATGACTGGTGGACCAGAATATTCATTCAAGAGGCTTTTCTTGCTGTTCTTTATTTGTGCCATGGAAAGTAACATTTGACACTTCACACATTCATCACTTAATGATAACCTATGAACTGAGTGAGTTGGTCATGTGGTTAGGGTTGCATAGCTTTGAGCTTGCATTCGGGAGGTGATAGGTCTGAAGATGGATTTCGTGGTGTCCCACTTTCACACCTGGGAAATGTTGGGGTTGTACCTTAACTAAGGCGGCGGTTGCTACCTTCCCAATCCTAGCCCTTTCATATCCTTCCATCGCCAAGAACCTTTTATACAATAGTGCGACGTTAAATCATTAGCAAAAAATAAAAAGATAAGCTTCGACTTTTATCAGGTCGTAAATATCCTACGGACCAACAATCTCTTCTCCCTAAATACACATCTTTTTTAATATCAGCCATTTACGTTTTTCTCTATGTTCCAACCACTGTTGCTCAGACCACATAGGAAATTATGAACTAGAATAATTTCCTGCTTCTGCTTTGGTATCCTGTTTTGTTGTTGCTGTAGTTATCGAGGTTTTAGTTGTTGCTGTTATGTTTCCTTGGGCACCACAGCTGTGAAAACAATTTAGTGGCACTTTTATGTTCACATTCTTTTCCACGGTTCAATGTAATTTTTTTTTTTTTCTTTTCTGTTTTCTGTATTTTTAGGAAATAGATTTTTTTTACCTTGTTCTCAAATTGCCACTTCATTTTAACACAAAATGAGAGGACATGTACGCATAACGTTCACTTTAGTAATGAGCGCCGTTGATTCATTAGCTGCATATTATGAATGAGAGCAAGATGAAAATACTATCACTTAATGCAATTCAGTAAAAATAACTTTTTGGATTCAGCTGTATTGCGGCGACAGTTTCTCATATTATGAAGGAGGAAATGTGATGCCGATAGAAGGTAAACACAGATACCACTCGAGTGGTGTTTATTCTTAAACACAGAATATAGAAGCCAGCCAGGCTGTGTGTAACGTGATCATTCCGCCGAGCTTTAGTTGATGTGCCAAGTGACGATGTCAACACAGTGAACTTTTATCGTATTTTATACCAGTGGCTTTACATCGCACCGACACAGATAGGTCTTATGGCGATGATGGGATAGGAAAGGCCTAGGAGTTGGAAGGAAGCAGCCGTGGCCTTAATTAAGGTACAGCCCCAGCGTTTGCTGGTGTGAAAATGGGAAACCACGGAAAACCATCTTCAGGGCTGCCGACAGTGGGATTCGAACCCACTATCATGGATGCAAGCTCATGGCCGCACGTCCCTAACTGCACAGCCAACTTACCCGGTCGTATTTTATGACCTGATAGTTTAAACATAATCCTTTCAATAGAAGAAAAGAGAAGTAATTCCTAGGTGGTTACAGGGTTTAGGAAATATTACTGGTATGGCACCCTGCTCCGCCCTGGCTCCTGTACACCCCTCCCCCCGAGGCGTACTTCTGTGTGATTTCTAAGATTACATTGCTACATTAAATTTATGCATCATATTTCACTGTAGATTTCTCTTCCTCTAAATTGATTTGAAAGTTATAATGTGGCCATCCAATGCTAGCCTTTAAAGTCATCAACATCTAGCACATCAGCAAAATTTTTAGTTTGCTTACAAAATAATTGAGATGATTCTAGTTATCTTTCAGCGAAACCACTTAAACGTAGAAGTGTCAATGGCACTATATGTCACAGTTTTTGTGTGTATTCTAGCTGGATCCGTGGTTTTTGAATTTGCAGTTTTCCCATTCTCCATTTTCTTTAGAAACATTGCCACTGTCGATTGTAACAGTCTACACTTTTATGCTAATTCAGTTAGTTCGATTTCCACGTCTATTACAGCTAATTTTTGCTGCAGACTAATTTCGTACAACCCGTGGGGGTTTTCTTACCTATTCCCCTATTTGACGCATCCCAGGTGGTGGATGGGGCCCCTCCGGGCTTGTCTGGAGGTTCTGAGGGAAATAAAATACCCTCTCGCGGACCAAAAACGGGTATTGCCAGAAAACGTCTTGACGCATTATGATTGTTACTAGCCCAAGTCAAGGCTTGGAAGTGGAGGCCTCGCCCACACATGCTAGAGAGGCATCCATTGTTCCTCCACATGGGTGATACGGTGGTTCAGGTAAAGTGGGGCTGGTGATTGAAGTGAAGGCTCATTGCGGGGGCCTGGAACCAACACATCACTTTGCTCTACGTAGCCAGGGCGGAGCAGGGTGCCATACCAGTAATATTTCCTAAACCCTGTAACCACCTGGGAATTACTTCTCTTTTCTTCTATTGAAAGGATTATGTTTAAACTATCAGGTCATAAAATACGACCGGGTAAGTTGGCTGTGCAGTTAGGGACGTGCGGCCATGAGCCGCTGGTTGGGAAAGGGGCGATCCCAACCTAGGGGGGAAGTCATGGCTGTGAACTCAGTCATATTAATGCCAAGTGGAGACCACATGAGTAGGCCTACTGAAGGGGGAAAAAACCTGGCTAGGGGCGGACCGCTTAATGGACGACTAAGGGGCGTGGTCTCTGCTACAGAGAGCCTGAGTTGCGGGAGGACAATGTCTGGCTGTATGCCTCACCACGGATGATGAGAACGATGCTCAAGACCCTATAAAGGACAAAAACCCTATGGTTGATTGAAATATGGATTCTTATAAAGAACCAATTTCAAAAATTTCAACATCAAGGGAAGCCATGGAAGCTCCAGTCAAGCAGATCCAGGAGCAAGCCCAAGATGAAAAATTGGAGACAGAAGTCCCAATTGGACAGGCTGTCACTGACTCAAAACAAGAAATGGCAACAGAAGCTCCAGTAGAGCAGACTGCTACTACAAGCAAACCAAGAACGTTCGTAGAGAGAGAGAACTGAAGATTTCTGCATCGAAAATCAACAGATTTCATATTGACAAACCACCTCGCAACAGTGCATATTACAAGGAAAGGAAGAGAGCGAAGAAGGAAGCCAAAATAGCGGCTTGAACTTGGATGGAGAAGAAGCCCAGGAACAGGGATCGGCGAGAGGCTATCCCTCCGACAACGCCCAAAAGGCCAAGGTCAGGTGATAGTACGCCATCAAGTTCGGCTACAAAACCCCTTGCCAGGAAACAGAAAGAAGAGACGGTCATGTCCTTTTCAGAAAGACTAACTTCAATCAAGGTAGCAGTAATACCTAAAACCTTTCCAGATGGGAAACTGAAGGAGGAAGACGTGAAGGAACTTTCATCTGCCACTGTCGGACCGGTGCCTTCCAGGTTTCCTCGAGTCTCCAAGGCTGGAAAGTGGAGCAATGGTACTGTCCCGTTTCTACCATCAAGTTACTTTGCCCCACACTAGTCAGCCAATCCAGGCATGCTCAGTCCAAACTATGATAAAAATAATGCCCTAAAAATATATGCACCCTGGATTTGATGGGGAACATATAACTAAATATGGACACGGTGACTTCAACTAAGAACTACTAATAAAGCAAGGCGAAGCATGACGTCAGTTTTGGAGGAAAATCTGTTTATTAAAGTAAACAAGATAAATGTAAAAAAAAAAAAAAAAAAAGCAAACGGTATCAAATGATCCAAATTTTTACATGACTCTGATGTTTTCTTTCAACTTGATAAAGTCCATCTTGAGAATCAGAAATATATCACAAATGTACAATGTATGGCGACACACATACTTAACATATCAAATCAAATCTTGAAGTTTCATTAATTTTACACCTTGGGCTTGCGTGCTAGTACCACGCTCCTGGCTGTACTTTTTACTTTTTGTTAACACCTTGAACTGTAGATGAGTATGTTCCCCTTTCCTGCACACTTGACATTGCAGTGGGGGTCCCTAAACTTAAGAAAAAACGTAATTTAATGCGCAAGTCGAAAAACTAATTTAACTGTACAAAATATAACACGCTGAGTGGTAAAACACCCCGAATCATGAGCAATCTCATGAGCACAACAAACAATGTGGATTTGAACCACACAAAACCAAAATCACATAAATGGCAAAATATATACATTCAAAGAAACAAAAACATGTCATATTTTCCAGGGCTCACCAAGAAGGCATGCGGCATTCACGCAACTCTCATTCACTCAAAGCCTCGATGGAAAATATAAGGAAACATAATTTACACTTTAAGCAACACTTCCTATTCAACATAGGATCCTGAAATAAATTACATGACACAAAATCAATAAACTGCGGACTTTACAACATCACGCACAAATCAACGTGGATTCCTGAAATAAAATTATGTGGTACAAATTCATTTAAAAAATGACAGAGTAGGCTTTAACTTTCAACACATAATTCAGTGTTGTGTTCTGAAAAAGATTTCATGGCAAAATATTCCTCAGCGCAGTTATACCATAAAAGAAAATCCAAACGAAACGTCGCGATATAAAACTCTCGTCAACTGCAATAACCGTAGAGACATTGACAGAAACAATTAAATCACAAAGTATAAGCTGCTGAAATAAAACTCACCTTGGTAGACAAACATATCACCCTCGTGGAATGACCCAAAAGCGGAGATTCACGTCTCCCAAAATAATGCAGCAAACATCAAAACCACAGGGTCCAACCCTTTACACACGCTGCTCAACAGTCTACCCGAGGCAAATCGCACAAACACGAAGATGCAGGCCTTTCAGATGAGGAATGAGTCCTCTTACTCAAATCACATTAAACAATATCTCATGTACTAAATTTTGCTGAATCTGGAAAAGAATATAAAATGATGTTGTCTAATATACGCTTGCATGAAAAGAAACAAGACCGTGTTGGTCACAAATCAAAGCACTCACGCTCAAAGTAAAACATGAATAATAAAGTGGCCAAATCTGTAACAAATATGATAAACTGAAACTAAGACATTGCCACATAGACAATCGAACATGTCTGAACATCAGAAAGTTACTGAAATATCTCAATCCTACAACTCGAGAAACTCGCATTGATAATAATAATAATAATAATAATAATAATAATAATAAATTTTACATAAAATTTTATTCTAATATTTGAAATTCCAAATATGAAACTGTGTTCGTGGAACTCGTGAATCAATTACTAATTAACAATCCTGATATACAAAATAGTTGTGACGACGCTATCAAAATTTGTGGATCCAACCTCCACCGTCTTGCACACTATCATTCACACATCATGCAATAAATCCCAGAAAAATGTGACGGCATGTTTCCGTACACTTTGAGCTCCCATTAACAATACTTTAATCTAGTCCTTCCTGACTTTAAATTGAATCCTCATTTACATTTAAGCCCCGAGACATACACTATGTCTCAAACATCAAAGTAAAAAAAATCAAAACATATATATGAGGCTAAAATAAGAAACTGACTCATAAAAAATGTACGCTAACCACTCAGCTAAATAAATCAGAATAAAACATAACAAAGCAAGCTGCGACCTTATGCAATGGTACACATTTACGTTATAATTATATTTACATTAACAAGCTTCCTAACACTTACTTTAAATAGGACGTAGTCCTTCTAAACAAAGCAGAATTTACTGTCATTAAATATTAAAACTAACCTATCCCCTTTGGCAACATTAAACTCGTGCACACCGAGCTTGATAGCTGCAGTCGCTTAAGTGCGGCCAGTATTCGGGAGATAGTGGGTTCGAACCACACTGTCGGCAGCCCTGAAGATGGTTTTCCGTGGTTTCCCATTTTCACACCAGGCAAATGCTGGGGCTGTATCTTAATTGAAGCCACAGCCACTTCCTTCCCAGTCCTAGCCCTTTCCTGCCCCATCATCGCCATAAGACCTATGTGTCGGTGCGACGTAAAGCCAATAGCAATAATAATAAAAAACAAGTTCACACTCACATAATTACATTGAAAATTCTGTACTCATCTATTTTGTTGACTTATCGCCACCAGCCATTCAGGAACAGCCGGCCCCATCTTGTTTTAGCCAGCCATATTGATGATGATGCCTTCAGAAAAGACTTGGATCAGTCCTTTGGTCTCCATCGTGGCATAGAACGGTGATGTATTTTCCGTCGCTGCTTCTGCTTCTGGATGCCGTCTAAAACATCCACTCGTTCATGATGTAGAAACTAGGTCAAGATTAACCTGCCGGTTACTAGAATACTACAGTCAGGGTAATTTTCACTGATCGTGAAACCAGTTCCCATTCAGTCGCGGAACAACTTCTCTTATCTAATCCCGTAAGTAGGTCAAATATTTCCCATTTAAAAGGTGGACTGGAAATTGTAAAGTTTATGCCTTCAGGAAACTATTTACACAAGCAGGCTACTATGCATTCGAAATGATTAAATGAAACTGTTCTCTCCCTCTGGAAATCAAAAGTTAAATGCCATTCCCCCAGTATTATAAAACTTGAATAGATTAAATGCAGACTGAGCGTCTTCCAACAAAATTTACAAGTCCCTGCACGATCACTTGTGTAAAAGAAAACTTCTTCTCACGATGTTATCTGTACAGAATCTCGCCGAATAATAGGATAACTGACTGACACGGTCATCATTTTTATTAACTCGTTCTCTAAGACGCCGTTGTATCCTCGATCGGGGCCATCACGTACATAGACCAATGCCTAGCCAAAATGACCGTGACGGTATATCATTGGTCCAGCACATTACACTCATGATGCTTACTTCAAACGTATCTCGCAGGCTTCTCTAGCCTCTCGTCGGGTTTCCGAAATGTTGTCGCTTGGAGTTCTATTGTTTCCCTGTTCTGCTTTGTGTACGTCATGTCAAAATTCCACCTTCTAAACTTAGCTGGCGAGCAAACAAACCTGAGCTCCAAACTCCCTGCAGAAATCGCGACATGTGCTGCTGAATGTATATGTTACCCGCCAGTTACGAGTACTTAATAAAATAAAATATTCTCTGCACATTTGAAAAAATGACTGATCAATTAAATGAGCACTTCAATAAGGGCTCAGTACTGATCTGTGCAAATCCAGAAACTAAAAGTTGGCTGGAACAGACAGTGACCAGTTGCAACCCTTGGAAAGGGGAGAATTTGGAGGTGGCAGAAGCCAAGAAGGCCGGGCTGAGTGGCTCAGACGGTTAAGGTGCTGGCCTTCTAACCCCAACTTGGCAGGTTCGATCCTGGTTCAGTCCGATGGTATTTGAAGGTGCTCAGATATGACAGCCTCATGTTGGTAGGTTTACAGATACGTTAAAGAACTCCTGCAGTACTAAATTCCGGCACCTCGGCGTCTCCGAAGACCGTAAAAATAGTTAGTGGGACGTAAATCAAATAACATCATTATTATTATTATTATTATTATTATTATTATTATTATTATTATTATTATTATTATTATTATTATTATTAAGCCAAGAAGGTACTGGATACTACAAAGGTCATCACCAAGTTTCTTCCTCCATTTGACAAGATGAAGATTGATGATGTGCTTGTCAGGATACATCAGCATGACGCCAAACTTCCCTCGAAAAAGTGAGAGTGCTGAATGCAACAACTACTGATGACACAGGAAGGGCAATTGTTTTGGCCCTTAATGAAAGAGACTTTGAAGAGCTCAAGAAGAGAGGCCTTAAGGCCAAGCTTGGACTTGGGCAGATCAAATTTCAAGTAATTAACGGAAAAACAGAACCTAGCATTGGCAAGGATGGTACTGAAAGTTCTACAGGCCAACCTACAACATAAAAATCAGCTGTGGCCAATTTCGTCAGGAAGTTCAAGTCCGAGGCTATCAATGTGGCTCTTGTACAAGAACCATGGGTAGTTAAGGGCACAGTAGCAGGACTGGCGGAATCTGGAGGTAAGCCAGTGTATGATACTACATCGAATATGCCTAGAATATGTTTACTTGTAAGCAGAAAACTGAAATGCCTTCTGTTGCAGGAACATTGTTCAAAGGACTTAGTGGTGGCCAAGATAAAACTTGGTAAACTGAGCTTGATAGCTGTAGTCGCTTAAGTGCGGCCAGTATCCAGTATTCGGGAGATAGTAGGTTCAAACCCCACTGTCGGCAGTCCTGAAAATGGTTTTCCGTGGTTTCCTATTTTCACACCAGGCAAATGCTGGGACTGTACCTTAATTAAGGCCACGGCCGCTTCCTTCCCACTCCTAGCCCTTCCCTGTCCCATCGTCGCCATAAGACCTATCTGTGTCGGTGTGACGTAAAGCAAATAGCAAGAGAGAGAGAACTTGGTAATTGGGAAGGTCCCAGAGAAGTAACCACAGGCTCTGTATACCTCTCATACGACTCAACTAATCTGCCTCCATCAGAAGAAGTTGAGAACCTAATTTGCAACGCAAAGAGGAAAGGCGAACACCTAGTCCTTGGAGCAGGTGCAAATTCACATCACACGGCATGGGGCAGCATGAACTGCAATGCAAGAGCCGTGTCTTTACTAGAGTTTATTACTGAAACTGAGTTGACGATACTAAACCTAGGAAACAAGCCTACATTTATAAATAAAAATCGTAGGGAGGTAATAGACATTACACTAAGCGCTATGCACATTGCATACTTTATTAAAGACTGGAAGGTACTGGAGGAACCATCATTGGCAGACCACCAGCAAATCCAATTTGCAATAGATGCAAGACTATGTGGGATTGAAAAGTAAGGTGGTGGAACAACAAACTAGCCAAATTGAAAAAAAAAAAAAAGGTTAGGATGTTGTGTGGAATATCACCTAGAAATGGTATGTATGATGTATATCATAGGAAACTCACCGAGTATAACGTAGAGATGTAATGTAATAGACAAGAAAAATGTCCCACCGATCAATACATTTATTGCGAATGAATTACTGCACTAGTACCGGTTTCGGCCTATCTTGGCCATCATCAGCTAGCACACAAATTTACAGTCATTAGACAAAATTACAAAGATGTTACGTTAGAGCATCCGGATGTCTAATGAAAAATGGAAGTAAAATATATTGCAGTATGTTGCGTTAAAATATCTCTGATTAAAAGTGGTGATGGTTATAATAAACTAAAACCTATTGATTGAGCATGGACATGAGTACATAAACACATTAAAATATATATGCCAAATCATAAGACACTAAAAAATATAGCACATTAAACACATTAAAACATGGTATAATTTAAAAACGTCTATTAAAATTTGAGTTCATGTTGCGCTGCATTCATTCTTCAATCCTCTTGTGGTTCTTGTGTTGATTAAGTTGTATTAGGTGATCATCGAGAATGTTCTATGGCTGATATACTTTTTATTGGTATGTTATAAGAACTCTTGTCATTAAAATTTGAAAATTGAGTACTGTGCAATTCAACTGTTGATGTAGTCCAGTAAGATTTATATATACAGCGAGGTAGGGTTTAATTTTGGAGCAGTTGGTGGTGACACCTCTCTTGTGTATGCACTTTATATGGTTGTTATTGTTGTTGCTGTGGAGGTTGTGTACCGATATGTTTTACATTCACACACAAGGTTCCACGTCACACGGCTACACATTCTCTCCTTCACCGTCAGTCCGCACTGTAGAACGCTAGTCTGACAATCACGGCAGTTCACACATTTCACAGCACTGGCAGTCACTCCCTGACTGAGCTCACGACTGAACTACACCAATACCAGGGAAGTCACTCCTCTCTTATATACTTGCGCCGGCCCTACCAGAACAGTCCGGATGCTAGATGTATCCAGGAACCTCACGAGATGGAAGACTCCAGATTAATTGTCAAGTAATTTCCATAGTCCTCTGCTGGCTACTACAGATGGAAGCGAGAGGGGGGCCAATCTAGTACTTAAGTCTTGTTCATGATTGGCGCGGTTGAGCGTAAAGGGGTGAGCTGATACGGCGACGTCCGCACCCGTAGCAAGTTGGCAAGGTGGACGTTACAACCATTACAATATACTTTCCAGAGGCTTGAAGCAGCAATGGCTGCTTGTATATTAGATGTCTGTTTAAAACATTTTCATAAATAAATTAGGCCAAAGAAAAATAAACAGTAAGGAACAAAATACCTTTCTGTTCTGTCACTGAAGGCAGCAATTAGATGCAAACACATTACTTCATCTTTGTATTGAAACACTTTTCATATTGCATATTTCAGCAATTGATTCAAACAGATGACTGCCTGAAAGACGTGACACCTTAAGAGAATACAATTAGTCACAGAATAGTTCTCTTTATACTGAGGCACACACTCCCTCACATAACAGGCACAGCTGTCAGAGTGAAATGATGTTACAATAATATTTCCCAGTAGTGTTTAAACTACAAGGAAAACAATTGGAATCAATGTCACAATAATACCTATGTGTCTCTACAGTGTATGAAGTATGGAATACAAAATTAGAATCAGAGTGAACTGTGCAAGAGACACATAATACTGTTTCTATATTCTTCTAACTGTATAACTTGCATAACCATCAGAGTTAAATAGTTTACCAATATTTTTTTCTGTAAACAATTTTTTATGGGCTCTTACTCACTTGTTCTACACAGTTTTACATTCACACACAGGGTTCCACGTCGCACGGCTACACATTCTCTCCTTCACCGTCAGTCCGCACTGTAGCACGCTAGTCCGACAATATTGGTAAACTATTTAATTCTGATGGTTATGCAAGTTATACAGTTAATTCATGACTCTGTTTAATGCAATGTACAGTTGTCTATGAATCAACTCAGACTTAGGAAAATAGATCATGATGATCGTCGTCGTCATCATCATCATCATCATAATCATCAATAGCCCGTCAGCCCCTTGTAGGCCCTTGCCTTTTGCCATTCCTCTCTATATAGAGTCGGGCTCTTCAAATTAATTTCAAACTCCCTAGGTCTGTATGTCTAGCCTCACACATTCTTCCTGACCAGTCTGTTGTCATTCGTACACAGTAAATGCCCAACCAATTCCAACCTACTGGCTTTTAATACTCTCACTACTAGACCATCTTTACCCTTAAAACCAGGCAATGTGTGCACTATTGAGATTGACTTTGTCTTGTAATTATGCTTCAAACTGTAATGAAAATTACACTTTTTTTAATAATTTGCTTTATGTCACACTGACACAGATAGGTCTTATGACGATGATGGGATGGATAGGGCTAGAAGTGGGAAGGAAGCAGCAGTGTGCTTAATTAAGGTACAGCCCCAATATTTGCCCGGTGTGAAATTGGAAACCACCAAAAAGAATCTTTAGGTCTGCCGACAGTAGGATTTAAACCCAACCTTATACCAAATGCAAGCTCACAGCTATGTGATCCGAACTGTGCAGTTGAAGATGCTTTCCAACAAACACAAAATGAAGAGATGAGTCAGTGCTTTGACATTCATGACTAATACCATGGCTGAGATGATGATTTATTGGGCCACATCTTAATGCGGGATAAGACATGGGTATTCCACATGACTTCTGAATCAAGGCAGCACTTGAGGAAGTACTCACAAAAGTGAAATTTAACCAGACTTTTGCAACATGTGTTTTGGGATAGATGCAGTATCTTCATACCACAAGACATAGCCGTGTATTGGCTGACCTTGAAAAAATGTTGTCGTGCAATCCACAATAAATATTGTCGAGGTCTACTATCTGCCAGATTGACGCTTCATGACAGTGCAACGCCTCCACACTATTACTCACACGCAAGCTAGAACTGAAACATTTGCCTGCCAGCACTTAGATCATCCCTAGTGACTATTTTGCAGTATCTGAAGAGGTTCATTGCCAATAAGAGTATTCCCATTGGCAATGGAATGCATATGTTGGTTCAGGAAGGGATTTTCTTGCAGACAGCAGACTTCATTGATGAGAATCTACAAAATTTTATCTTGGAATAACAAATTGTACAAGAAAGGCTCAATGTCAGAGGTGCTTAAGTGCTATTTTGAGACTTAAATTCTTTATGCTTAAATTTGCCATGCCATATACTGTACATCATGGTTTATCTGTATCAAAAATTCCCAAGCCCCTGCCCTATGCTATGCTGTAATGTGTTGCTCTCATCGATATTGTGTGGCACTAGGCCCGTTGGAGAGGTGTCAGACTTAGTTGACATACAAGGAAGATGACTTGGTTGACAAGCGAATGTTGTTTAGGAAGAATAGGGATGTAGGCAGAGAAAGTTCGCGCCAGATAGCGCTCGTGTACTACTGGGTAAGCGCAAGGCGATCGTCTTATGTTTATCCCAGTCAGCTGCGAGTAATGTATCGAATGTGACCGACACTTCTGAACTAAAGCCGATTGTATCTTCTCTAGTTTTACTCCAAGACTATATTAATTAATTGTATAGGTATATCCCGTGGTATATTAGGACGATTTTCAGCATTTAATCCTTAAACAGCTGCAAAATGAGCTACGGACTAGCAAGAGGAAGGAAGAATTAGTACCGGTACAGCGGTAATTAGAAAATTCTAACACGCTTTATTATCCAAATAATGAATAGGAGTTAGCATGCCTTTTCCTTAAGATAACAATTACTTGAGTATTGTACGTTGATAAATATATAAATGTACCTCCACAAGCATGGGCGCCCATACCCGGGGGCAAGGTGGGGACGCGGCCCCCCCTAGCTCTCAGGAAAAGGAAAATATTTAATATAGTCAGCTGTTTTTCTTTCAAGAAAATGGTTTAAAAATCGGTATTACATAGAAGTGATAGGGGATACCGTGTGTGGTATTCTACCGTGGAATACAAGTCGACATTCATCTTCCAAAATATTAAAAATACTGCATACCCCCAGGTCTGCCCCCCCTACAAACGATCCTATGGGCGCCCATGTCCACAAGACTTAAATCATAAATAGAAATTTAAACATCCACTTGCTCCCCTTGCTTATAGACTTCGATTCATGTATTTTTTAAGGTTGATGGGTTCCATGAAACTGCAAATACAGCCTCTGTCCACCACCAAAGGCATGTGAATATTCTTGAGTTTCCCAGTGCCGGTTCCTTTGAATGTTTGACCATCAGCCATAAGGTGAATATCACTATCACAAATTTGCATCTGATGGATTATTTCACATTTAGAAAATCGGAAATAGATGGAACACCTGTTTCCAACTACAAATCATTGTGTTATGTTGCATACAGACTTTTCAGTGGAAAGTTTGTTTTGTTTATAAAAGGTTGAAATTCAAAAATGCAGTGCTGTGAAATCCAAGTACACAAAACATAAGACCTATGATGTGAAGTTTATTTTAGGATTACCTCGTGATATTATAGGAGGGGAATGTGAACGTTTTGCTGGAGCAGGCCCCAAGGCATGTTGTAAGCATATTGCTGCTGTAAGCTACGCATTAGAGCACTTGCCCACGACTGGTATTATTCAGTGTTCAGAAACATGCAGCCAAAATTTATAAACTTTTCAGCATCCCCCTACCAAACGGCTGAGGCCAGTTAGCCCTATGAAAGTGGAATGTTTGCCCTTGGAACAAGTTTTGCTATGTATAATCTCAGTTGCACCAGTTATAACTCTAGTCAGGGGCATTTCTGTCTAAAAGCAAGGGGGCTGTTTTCAAGGATACTTTCTCTATCAGGCCAAATGTTCAACTCTTTAAATTGGCAGTACATGAAACTAATCCAAACATTAAAATTCTCCCAACAGTAGTTTTATGGATTCCGAATTTAAGGCCTAGTTCTTTCTCAGATATGTTGTCCTTAGCTTCATAACAGTCAAGCAGAAAAACAGTCTGGGTTCAGGAGGGAATATCTGTAAATTATATCTGTTTTCTCCCAGAACAGCAAACACCACATTACGATGTTGGACGTCTACAAACCCTGTATAAAGCAATATGGCATCACGATTATGCATTGCTTGCTCAACAACCAAATTACCTGTAGAATTTTTTGAGTGCTGGTGTCTTTGAAAATGGGAGTCACAAATGTAACATTCACATCTTCGGGGATATTCACGATTTCTTCCCTTACTTCAAGGGAGGTTATTTCTGCATATTCTGATATTGTAGGCTTATCGTGGTAATCAGGCAAATTTCTGGTGTATGGCGCCTTCAGTGTTTTCGTTGTGATCGTGGTCGACGGAAAAAGCGATGGAACAGCGCCCGGTTTTAATCTTGCTCTCTCACCTTTAAATTCAAATGCATAAATTTGGCAGTTGTTATAAAAATGCCTAATCAGTCTATCGGTAGAAAATAGGAATTATTTCCCTTCGTAAATGGCACTTGCCCAACAAAATTTTCGCAAAGTCACCGGGTTGAAAATAATGGGAACACCCTTTAATACTTTCGGTCAGATTTTTCTCACCGAAATTTTTCCTTCTAATAGCATGTAACCATTTCTTCCTCATTTCTTTATTTTGTGGAAACTGGTGAAACAAAAATGGGCTTCCCTTATATTTTCAAAGAGGAACACTGGAACAGCTCGATATAGTCACGAAAATAACAATTTAAGCAACTTAAATTCGTGGATATTTAGCGGCATGAGTACACAGGAGACAAATGAAGAGCGCATTGCGCTTACCCAGTAAAACAGCAGTGCGCTCTATCGGTGCTAGTTCTATACATCCCTATTGTTTGATAACGTCAAAGATAGTGATGCTTTTAATAGGATCTTCATGCTTATCTTGACAGTTCAAGCGATATATATATGTATTAATAACTCCAGCAGTAACCTAAAATCATTGCTATTTTAGAAGTGGCTTTAGCACAGAATGCTGCCCAGATCATAACATTGCCACCACCAAAATTTCTACTCATCCAAACCTCTTCTTCTTAACAGACATCACACCAGTAATACTGAAAACCATCTGGCTTATCCAAATTCAACTTCTTCTCATCACTGAATACACTTTGTTCCATTCTAAGGTCTATGACATATGTTCTTCAGCAAACTTCAATCGAGCCTCCTTATGAGCATTGTTTAAAGGTGGCTTATGGAGCCGTTTCTTGAATGAAAAATTCTCGTCTTCAGCCAGGACTTGTCTAACTTGTCTGTAAGTGACTGGTAACTGCAAATCAGCTATGATTTGAGAACAACACAAGCTGCTGACTTTTGCTTTACGGAGAATCAAGTGCTTATCCAATGCTGACAATTTTCCTTGTCTGACCATATTTGTCATTTTGTCCATA
Source organism: Anabrus simplex (assembly GCF_040414725.1). Classification (NCBI taxonomy): domain Eukaryota; kingdom Metazoa; phylum Arthropoda; class Insecta; order Orthoptera; family Tettigoniidae; genus Anabrus; species Anabrus simplex. Next base: position 883,919,415 of record NC_090266.1, read on the forward strand.
CAGTGCATACAGTGACAAAGTTATCAATAACACAACTTGCATGGCCCTAGTTTCTTAGCTGTTTGGCAATTAGACAGGTCCACTTCTTTGTAAGCCTTAATACTTGCTTGCTCTTGACCTGAAAAAGGCTTTCCACGTGGCATTATTACATCTGCTGTACTTGTGAATTGTACGATGTTTGTAGACACACCTACAAGCTAGAATTGTTTACATTTATCACTGATGCAAGTCAAACAATGGACCTGCCTTTATACCAACTTCCACCCCTACGACCGTCGTTCTTCATTTATTCATTTATGTACTGATGCTAAAGGTAAAATGAGAATGTATTTTGTAAGCTTTGATTGTAAACTGTACAGGTAAAAATGTGTGCAACTATATAAGTAAATAAACTTTTTCCCCCACACAAAACCATGTGCCTTTACACTAATTTCCACCACTGTACTGGAACCATATTCTAATTGGGGTCATACCAGAGACTTATATTCCCTCTCCTTTAAATCCTTTACAACCCCTAAATATCCTCATAACCATATGATGAGATCTGTAACCTTTCTTTACAACCTCGTAAATGTATTACCCCAGTGAAGATCATTCTTTATATCTCCATGGGGTATTACCACCCCATCAACACAGTAATTAAAACTGAGAGGACTTTTCCTTGTGGTGAAACATACAATCTGACTTTTCATCCTGTTTACCATCATACCATTGTTTGCTGTCCATCTCATAATATTGTCTAGGCCCTTTTGTAGTCACTCACAGTCCTTTAAATTATTTACTACTCTATGCAGTATAACATTATCCGATAACAGCCTTATCTGTGATTACAGTTCCTTACTCATATTATTTATATGCCAGGTGGTTCACCTGGTATATAAGAAAACATAAAGGCCCAAAATTACTGCCCTCCTGGTAACCACCCCCCTCCCCCTCTCTCAATTATTACAGGATCAGATAACACTTAACGTACTCTAATTTTCTAAGTTCTATTTGGTACTGCAGTAGACATCATTTATACATGAAGGTGGTTTATTGGGAAAGTACCTCGTTCCACTTGAACAAAGTATTGCTGTTCAACTTTTAGAGCTGGATAGAAGTTAGAAAATCAAACAAGGAGTGAAATATATTCCAAATAAGCTAGAATTTGATAAATTAAATGTGTTTGTTGTAAGAAAGAATATTTCCAGCTTCATCATCTGTAAAGCCAGTGTTGGTGTGTCTGACATTTGTTCATTAGTTTAGGGTTAAGGAATGTAACTGTACACATTATGTTGTTTAAATTATTCGCATCCATGGTTATACACATTATCTTTCTTCAAATATATTTATCATTATCTCTGTCATTTCCCCACATTCAGATACAGCTAGTTGGGCAAATATGATTATTTTCTATTTTATTCTAGCTTCCCTCCTCTCCATATTTGTCACTATGATTGTGTGCAGATCCTGCAACTTTATGCTGTTTTTAACCAAGTCCATCTTTCATAATATCCAGGTTCAACCATTGCAATCTAGACCTTCTTTGGTCTCTTTCTCCTTTTGTTTGTAATACCATAGTTTGTTTTGGCATTCTTTCTTCATTCATTTAATATCTCTGGCCACAGCACTTGGTAAATAATATCTGGAAGAATTAATTCCCTGCTGCACATTCTTCACTCTTTATGGGATTCACAACTCTTAAGATACTTGTTTCCCATGCACTTCAGCATAATGAACATTGTCAATCAAGAATATTGACATTTCTTGGCTACAATTTATTTAATTGAAACTCTGTGAAAACATGATGTAATATATGCTAAAATTCATCATGAAGGTTGATAAAATATTATCCTTGCTTTGATAGGGTGTTTTAAACTTTTACATTTGTTTTCTCAAGCACATTCCTTTTTGCAGAGGTGCAACATAAGCATAGAAAACTATTTTTCACAACTATGTCTTTTGAAAACTGGACAATCAGGCAATAATTGAAAATAATTCCTTTAGTGTTTTAAACAATATTCAAGTATTCAGGCAGCATTACACATGTGAGCACTTTTGACCACTTTACCCGGCTATGGCCAGAATAGAGACTCGTCACCCCTTCATTGATTTTCGTTCAGCCTACAACAGTATAGACTTAAGTAACCTTAATGCAGCAATGGAAGATTTACAGATTCCAAGAAAACTGATCAGACTAGTAAGAGTTACAGGTATCCCTTGCTTTATGCAATGAATTTGTTCTGAGTAATCATTGCATAATATGAAAATGTGTAAAGTAAATGTGTTATTATATGGACTAGAAAGGAGATAGGGACTCTTTCAAGGAAAACATTTAAAGGCCTACGAGTTCTAAACAAGTACAAATTTTGTTATTCATGCCATTAGCACAGTGTGAAACTCGATGTACATACATAACTTCAAGAGTCTTCAGTTTGATGATGAAATGACTGGGTCTGGTGAGTCTGGATTATCCATCACTGGTTCTCTTCAAGGTCCTGGGACAGCAAATTGAGGATTGCTACCTTTTTTAATGAAGTGTTCGAAACTCAGCTGGTGGCTAGCATTCTTCTCCCTGTGGAGTTCATTGTAGCAAGCTACAGAATTCTGAATTTCTGTGACAAAATTAGCAGTTCTGTCCTCATTAATCATTTTGATTGCATTATGAATGTGATTTAAAAAGTCAGCCATTTGTCTTGTTATAAGGATTCCAATTCAAAATACATGATTTTGCAGGAGAAGAGTTTAAAGTTTTAGTAGTTTACATCATTGCCTCTCTCTGGATCAGGGTGTTATTGCAACCTTCAAGAGCTGCTATCTCCACAGAACATTCATGCTACTGGTTTAAAAAACAGATAAAGATGAAACTGGTGTCACACAATTTTGGAAGAACTTCACCATAATGAATGCAATTGAAAACATGAGATATACATGAGCAGAAGGTAAAGAATCTTGTATGAAGGGAGTTTAGGATAAGATTTGGTCTCATAGTGCTAATTCTTTTGATTTTGATCCTGAATCCGAACTTATGAATTCAACAGATGCAGTCATTGACTTGGCTGATCTATTGGATTTGAGGACATAGACAAGGAAAACATGGATGAACTTTTCCAGTCCCATTCGGCAGAACTCACCACTAAAGACCTTCTTGAATTGGAAGAAGAAATGAATGATGAAAAGGCTCAAATTTTTGCACCTCATTTCATTTTTCTCCACTTCCTGATACAGCTTTTCCACCTTCAATTCTTTCCTGTGTTTTATTTTTCTCTATCTCTTCTTGTCTTCTATAACATACTTCTCTAAGATTTCATGTTTATATTTCTTTGTCTCTGACCAGCTCTCAGCTGCATAGCCACAACCTGTAGTATACTTTGTACTCTAATCCTTTTGCTCTCACTGAAATATCTTTGTTCCAAAGTAGACTCTCTACTTTATGAAACCACTTTAATCCTCCTCATGATTTCTGTATTCAGTCTTCAGTTTCCCATTCATTCATGTGTTTCTCTCTCTCTCATTTCATTGTATAAGTGCTACATTTACAGTCTTGCAAGAAACTTATCATTGAGTCAAACTGTGTTTTGTACTCTGGAATCCTCAAGAAATATTCTGTTCTGCATTTTCCAGGAAATCTACGTGCTCACATTTTACGTGTTCACACCATTCCTCGCTCAGGGGAGCAAGTTTACAAATGTATGGAATGCCCTTGTGTGTTCAAGAAGCTTGGCAGTTTGAATGCCCACATGAGTCGAATGCACTACACTGCAGAAAAGGTAATGTATTTTAGGGTTGTATATTTTTTACACATATCGTATACTAATATCCAATTAATCCGAATGGAAGCAAAGGGCATGGACCAATTCTTTGTCCCAAGTTGTGGCTGATGTGGTATAATCTTCATTATCTTTAACTACACAGGTCATTGCCCATAGACAGTCTTTGTAGTGCAGTTGGCTAAGGGCTGGCCTTCTATTATGTAAAACCCATGTCAGTAGATTTACTGACACATCAATAAACCTCTTTTCAGGCAGAAATTCCTGCATTTTATGGAAATTAAGAAAGTGCTAAATTATTATGATGATCGTCTGTTGTTAATTTTTCTTTTTTTTTTTTTTTTTTTTTTTATAACGTATCAGTATAGGCTGCGAGGAAGGGAAGAACTTTACCGAGACAATGAAAGGCTAACTGAGTCCATGAGAAAATGGAGACTTAAATTCTATGGGCATTTATTTAGAATGGATGAGAAGAGACTAACGAAAAGGATTTTCACAATACTAGACAGCAGACCTAAAGTGTCAGACAAATGGTTCAGGGAGGTGAGAAAGGATCTCAGACAGGTGGGACTAAATTCGGAAGACATCTCAAACCGAACAAAGTTTAGGTCAGTGATCGACAGATTTCAGGGATTCCATGACGAACCAAAACTTAACCGTGGGTGGACGGACGAAAGAAGACAGGCTGCCAGAGAGAGGATGCTGAAGTTCTGGGCTGTGAGGAAGGCTTCCAGAAACATGTAATTGTTATCTAACGTGGTCTCTAATGGCCGTAAACGAATATATATATATATAACGTATCGTTTCAGCCCATTAGGACCACGGCTAACACTTGTCAAGCTTCCTGCATTTCTAGTACTCCTTCGTTTTAGTCGAGAATACAGTTCTTCACTCTTTGAACCACTTTGCGCCCGATCGTCTTCTAACTTTTTCTTCTCACTCTTTCCAGACGATCCTTTATCCCATGTACCCAGGTCCTGAACTTACATACACATACATACATACATACATACATACATACATACATACATACATGCATACATATGTACATTTGCAGCCGAAGCGGGTCTTAAGGAAGTTGGTTGGATATTCACTAATGTGCGGATCAACAGTAGGTTGTTGGTATTATTATTAACGAACAAAGTGGCATGCGTGTTAACATGGCTGTACACCCAAGCTCTACATTTAGGAGACATGTGGGTTCAAACCCCACCGTCGTCTGTCCTGAGAATGGTTTTCTGTGATTTCCTTTTTTCACTTCCATGCAAATGACAGGACAATTCCTATCCATGGACCACAGCTGACACCTTTCACTTCGTTACCTAATTTCATTCATGATCATTCATTCATTTCATCTTCATTAACCTGTCAACTGAGGTTGGTATCAGGAAGAGCATCTGGCCGTAAAAACAAGCCCTATAATTTCATATCACCTCATCCCTGACCCCATATCAGAAAATGGGCCTAAGGGGTGGACATAAATTATTATAAATTATTATTATTCACTGTTAAGAATAGTGGTAATATGTATTACAAGTAATATTTTAGTTTATGTTTGTACTTGATTTGTTTACAGCTTAGAGGTTCAGTTTTCACATTTATTCTCTGTCATTTAAACATTTTCCAAAAAAACTAAAACTCAGAGAAAATGCTTGAAAATGCAGTGGAACATGGTCAAAGCAGAAGCATTTTAATCTAAATTAGACAAATTTTCTCATAGAACAATATCAAATATTCTTTACAAGCATAGAAAATTCTTGATAAATATACATAATTCTGCTTTATAAACCTCATATTTCATTAATATCCTAAACACACTAAACTTCATTACATTCACCATATGTTCTACAGTGGTTCATGGTGTGGGTTCCTGTAGTCATGTCCTGGTTCATAAACCAACGAAAACAGCTCAGTGACCTAATAATTGGTCCTGTCTATCGTGATACAAGTTGCTGTGGAATAGAATTGTTCTTCTCAGACATAATATGTGTCATGACCCTCCTGGTGCTTAGATGACTGTCCACCAGAGGTCCCCAAACAGTTAGTGTAAAAATTCTCATTGGGACTGTGTGAAAGTAAGGCTAACACCGTACTTAACAGAAATTTACTAAACATAGAATGTTTTAGCAAGCCTCTGATACATGGAAGTAATAGAGTCCCACTTCCATATCACAGGCCAAGGAATCTTAGGAAATAACTCGAACTAAATTAAATTTGGCGGGAGGGGGTGGGGGTGGAGATATCAACATCAATGGGGCATTTGAAAGAAAGAAAGTAGAATTGTCTGAATCAGCAAGGAGAATGATGTTGGATATGGGAAGGTTACAAGTAAGAGACAGGAGAGTTAGGTAAATTAAGGGGTGTTCAAATGGGAAGGGCAGAGTGTGAGATGGGATTGTCCATTAATGTAACTCCCAAAAGCAGGCCACATGAATAAAAAGTAGAGAGAAATATATATTCGCAATAGAATTTCTGTTAACCAGAAAAATAGGGTGTGGGAGGGTTTGGATAATCAAAATTTTGTATAATAATTGAAATGTCATTTTTAGAGGTTAAGAATCATGTTTTGAAAGGGTTAGATGAAAGTAAATGGAGACAACAGGCTACATATATGGTACATTGTTGACAGAGTGTTTTTATACTGGAAACCCGATCTACTCAACTGTATTTACAAAACAAAGCTATGTTTGATAGTAAATTCTATGTGCTCTACTATATTTTTCTTAAAAAGTCTTTTATTTACTATTGTTCTTTTTTCTTTTCCCATTGTTTGCTATCCACTATGTCATGCCACCGCTTCATTAGCAGAACATCAGAAGGCTTTGCTTCATCACATCTTTCGACAAATTGCAGTGCTACCTTAAATATAAGCCTCCTTTCACATGGTCCACTTGCTTTCCACGCCACTTCTCAGACACACTGTTTATCCTTGCTGTCCACTTTCGTCAACTTGCCGGCAACTTCTACTCCCCACCACATATTTTGCGTCTCAGTTTGAATCTGGTCCATGGACGTGAACGTTATCCTTGGGATTTATATTCTTACGAAAAGAAGGTTGGGGTGAAAGAAGAGTACTAAGGTTCATTGGGTCCATCTATTGAATTCATATCACCTAGAACGAGGAGCTCATCGTTCTTCTAGATCAGGGCTTCTCAAACGCCCAAAATCTCACGTGTGCAAATCGAGGCGCAGAGACTCCGTGCACTGTGCATCGGTCTGACTCGGCTCAACTCGGCTTGACTCGGATGGTCTAGTGTGCTGAGAGCGACGAAGCGTTCGGTGATAGGCGGCTTGTTTATCAGTGAAATAGATAAGTGCAAGACAACAACATAATAATGGAGCAACCTGTTTCGAAGAAAGCAAAGACCTCCGAAAGTCCATTTCAATCGAACTGGGAACTTTCGTATTTTTTGTCAGTCGTGACGATAAAGCCAAATGCTTAATCCTTGGGACAATAATTATGTGATAAGTTAATAAAAACTATCTATTTTCCAATACAAAGGCTTTGCTCAAATTCTACGAGAATTTGTCGAAGGAAGATTTTCCTAAGCTGCATCGAGAAGCAGCTAAGATTATTTCTATGTTTGGTTCCACATGCATATGTGAAAGGTATTTTTTCCTGTTTTGACTTGTACGAAAACTAGATTGCGTGCAGTGGGCCTATTTCTAATTGTAATTTAAAGCTCTCAGAATTGCTGTCAGCCGGTCCCTTGTTCCAGGCATAACTGGTATCATTGCAAAAATAAAGGAAAAGAAGAGCTAGAGAAGATAAATTGTCTGCTCAAACCAAATTTAAAGAAGAGTGTTTTAACACCAGTAACATTGTCCCATACAACAATGTCACTGCACACAAACATTTGGCAGTGGGGGCAGAATTAGTGGGGAAGGTGAAGAAGGCCAAGACAGGCCAAATGGGTGAGACAGGTGTAGGGGAAGTGGAGTGGGGATTTGCACTCTGGTCAACCTAGTGAAGTCGTCTCCTGCACCTTGCGCCATGCAGTACATGGGCGCATGCACTCTGAGAGGCCCTGTTCTAGGTGAACGTACCAGTGATCCAAAAATGTTCTTTAATTACTTTCGTATGAGTGGGAATTTGTTTGAATTGTTGTCAATCCTTGAAGCAAGTTTACAGCATCAGGACACCAACATGAGAAAATGTTTTCTGCCGATATTTTGAAACAAAAACTTTGAAATTGTGATGCACACAATGTTGACTGTTTGAACGACTGATTTAGTGAGCTACCAGTATGGCCTTGCTACTTACACCTATCTTCTCTAAATAAAACTGGTAGTTCTCACACATAAGATTTATCTTTTTTTACAAGTTGCTGTACGTCACAGCAACACAGATAGGTCTTATGGCAACTATGGGACAGGAAAGGACTAGGAGTGGGAAGGAAGCGACCATAGCCTTAATTAAGATACAGCCCCAGCATTTGCCTGGTGTGAAAATGGGAAATCACGGAAAACTGTCTTCAGGGCTGCCGACAGCGCATCACTGATTTCAGTGGTTAGATTATATTTTTTCGCATCTGGTTAAATTTCGGTAAGACTATTCCCATGTAAATTTATGGTGTGAAGGTTATCACTTTTCTACTGGCACTTGGAATATATTTTCATGATACATAGAGTATGGTCAAGTTAGGTTAGGCGACGCTGTTTGAATAAGAAAACAAACATTAGGCACACAATGCAATCGATCATCGAACAGTATCGTTTTCTTGCTATGTACACTTGCAAGCTCTCTCACCAACATTCGAAAGCGATGTTGGAGTTGATTAGTAATACCCGTCGACTGCAGTTCTCTAAAAGGAAATTCGAAATGAAAGAGGATAACATGTTTTTGTAATAAATATGTACAGTAAATGACGTGGCCATTAGCAGTTAACTCGTTAGAAATAAAGGTTGAAGCAAACGATCGCTTAATTTTAATGTTATATACTGAAATTAAGTAAGAATGTGATTCACTTCAAGATATGGCAGAGTACATCACTGATTTCAGAAGATAGTTTATATTTTCTCACGTCTAGTTGAATTTCAGAATATTCCCATGTAAAGTCGTAGCAAGGTGGTTATAATTCCTCCATGTGCGCTTGAAATATGTTTTCACGATGCACATATGGTTAGGTTAGGTGAGGCTGTTTGAAGAAGAAAACTGAAACATTTGCCACAGAGGCCTCTGGAGTGATACTATTGGATTTAGAAAAATAACAAACAAGTAAGCCGTAGTGTGGATATCATCCACGAAAATGCAAGTTATTAACAAACTGATTGCCGCTTCATACCGATTTTAATGTGTATGGCTTCTTCCCTTACTTTTAAGAAAAATTGGATATAATAACAGTCCACTATAGGGAGTAAATTTTTCGCCATTATGAATTCTTGCTATAACAGACTTACACTGTATGTATATTTTAAAATTCTTCCATCAATAATTACAATTTTCACAGGTTTAGTAGTGTAATGTTGCATTGGAGGATTCCTTCGTTTCAGCAGTGTATTGTAATAATGAATCAGGAACGGATGGACCAGATAGTGAATGCTTTTACCCATTTGAACGGTGGCATTACTAATCTTAACACACAAGTAGAATCTGTTAAGGGGGGAGTTAAGAGTGATATTAATAATGATATTACTCAAGTACAATCTGTTCAGGGTAACCGTAATAGTCTCATTGGTCAAGTAGAATCTCTTAAGGGTGAATTAATGATGGTGATTATTCAGATTAATAAAATTAATTCTCAAGCCTGTAGGGAAATGAAATGGTGTATGGCTTTTAGTGCCGGGGGGTTTCCGAGGACATGTTCGGCTTGCCAGGTGCAGGTCTTTTTGATTTGACTTCTGTAGGCGACCTGCACGTCGTGATAAGGATGAAATTATGATGAAGACGACACATACAACCAGCCCCTGTGTCAGCGAAATTAACCAGTAATGCTTAAAATTCCCGACCCTGCGGGGAATCAAACCCGGGACCCCTGTGACCAAAGGCCAGCACGCTAAGCATTTAGCCATAGAGCCGGACTCAAGCCTGTAGTATTAAGAAGGACATGACTGTAGTTAATGAAGGATTGATACCGGTAGTGTTAATAATATAATTGATGGAGGAAGAGTGGACATAGACGACAAAATTCAAAAATCTAAGATCTAATGAACAGACTCACTATGTCACAAAAGATATTTCATGTCAGATTATCAAACAAGTAGGAACCATCACACACTTTCTTAATCAGAAAGTTCTCCAGGTTAAAAGTAAGGCACTAACACTTAAGAAATAATTAGTTGATTGGAAGACCAAAGAAACAGAGCTAGTACAGGATTAATCAATCACTACTGATCTGCATTTAGGACAGTTGCCCAGGTGGCAGATTCCCTATCTGTTGTTTTCCTAGCCTTTTTTTTAATGATTTCAAACAAATTGGAAATTTATTGAACATCTCCTTTGGTAAGTTATTCCAATCCCTAACCACTCTTCCTATAAACAAATATTTGCCCCAATTTGTCCTTTTCAATTCCAACTTTATCTTTATATTGTGATCATTCCTATTTTTAAAGACACAACTCAAACTTATTCGTCTATTAATGTCATTACATGCTATCTCTCCACTGACAACTCCGAGCATACCACATACCACTATCAAAATATAAAATAAACCAAAAATGTGATTTTCCGACTTAAGGTATGGTTTTCATAACATAAAGTTCCACTTATACTGCCTTAAGGAATTCCCCTCTTAATGATTACAAGATCACCAACTCTAATTCTCTGAGTTATATTTTCTAGAAATATATCCACCCATTTAATCACTCTTTTGTCTAGTCCACTTGCACTAATTTTTCTCAGTAGTCTCCCACGATCTACCTATCAAAAGCTTTAGATAGATTAGTCACGATACAATCCACTTGACTTTCTGAATCTAAAATATCTGCTATATATTGGCAGAATCCTACACGTTCAGCTTCAGCAGGATAATCTTTCCTAAACTTGAACTGCCTTCTGTCAGACTAGTTAACATGTCTAATATAATCAAAAAGAATGCTTAGACAGAGCTTACCTGCAACACATGTCAAGCTGACTGGCCTATAATTGGGTTACTCTACTTAGTACTTCTGACTCCACCCTGGCCTTACTAGTCAGCATGGTAATTCTACCTAGATATTTGAATTGATTTACTACTCCAGTCTGTTGATCATGGAGTTATATGTTTCACCCAGAATTCTCCCTGCTAATTTTCATTGTCACAATTTTCATTGTGCTCCAGACTCTTTGAACTGAATTTTCCTGAATTTTGCTTTGTACTCCCTCCTCCGTTTCATCCAATAATGCTACATCGTTTGCAAACCACGAAGCCTGTAGTTCTCCACTTCCTATACCCGTTAGATCTTTCAGAATGGTATTCATAACTGCTATGAATAGAAGCTAGCTGAGAGGTTCACTTCCTTGCTTTACTCCCTTGGTTGTGTCAAACCTTACAGAGTATCTGCCTCCAGTATGGGCACAACTTCTGCAATTGGTAAACACATTTGAATATTGCTGATGAGGTACTCAGGTATTGCAATATTTCTGAGACTCTTCCAGTTGACTGATCTAAGGAGACTATCGTATGCCTTTGCAAGGTCTATAAACACAGTAATTAAATCTTTTCCTTTTACGCAATATTTTTCTGACAACATTCTCAAGGCTAGATATCACATCTGTTGTACTTCTGCCGACCGTAAACCCATGTTGTTCCTCTTCTAAGATGGGCTCTTGTATTGCTCGCAATCTGACTTCAATTATCTTCTCCATAATCTGGAGGCCATGCATGGGAAAGAAGGGTGATAACTCTGTAATTTTCACTTTTCCTCCTATTCCCCTTCTTCAAGATATGAATTATCACCCTTTCTGGCCAGTCTTCTGACATTACGTTATCATTCCGTACTCCTCTAAGGACTCTGTACAACCATTGTATCCCAGGTGTACCAGCAGCTTTTTATCATATCAGCTGTAATTTCATCTACCCCGGCTAAGTTACCACATATCTTGTGAAGGACTAGCTCAACTTCTGCCCATGTAATTGGAATGTTCTTATCCGTTGTTCTTTTACATTCCTCCCTGGCACAAATTTTATCAGATCCACTGAGGAGCTTAACAAAATGTTCTTTTGTGTTCCTGATGTCTCTCATATTCCCTTACCTCTGATTCCAGTTTTTTAGCATATCATACACTCCTGTGCAAAACGTAAGGACAGAAGTAACTTTTGCATGTTGTGTCACTGCCAAGTAACATACCTCATGTAACTTGAATCATACATAGGAAGAGCTGCTACAGTATGGTATGGCAGGCAACTGAAAGGAATATGCGATGAGATGAACAGAAATGATACCTTTATACAGAGACAATAAAATACACATAAGTCACCACGACTCATGATGATTCCCAGGACATCACAAAAGAAGGGACATGGTTCTTTAAGGGATGTGTTATCACCACGGACAGTGATGCATGCTCTGCAACGTGTTCCCATGCTGGCCACACGATTAGTAAGGAGTTCTCGTGCTAGGGTATTCCATTCCTCCATCAGCGCGGTTGACAACTGCTGGATGGTCATTGGTGCATGTAGACGTGCTGCAGTACGTCTTCCCAACATGTCCCACACATGCTCGATGGGATTTAAGTCCGGGGAACAGGCAGGCCAGTCCCTTCGCTGAATATCTTCTTGTACCAATAGTTCCTCCACCTGCACTGTTCAATGCAGTCGTGCGTTGTCATCCATAAAAATTAAGTCAGGGCCAAATGCACCTCCGAAAAGACGCACATGGGGAAGGAGTACACTGTCATAAAAACTTTGACTGGTGAGTGTACCCCAGTCGAAGATTTGGAGGTCGCTACGCTGATGCTACATTATGACTCGCCACACCATAACACTTGGACCACCAAAATGATCGTTGTTACCTCTACTACAGTGGTAACACCAAACAAGGCACAAACAAGAGTTTAAAGGGGAAGGAAATAGCAAACTATACAATATAATAAAACACTACACACTCGGAAAAACAGTAGCTGGCATTACTCGGATCTCCAACAAAACATGTACGAAATATCAGTAGGGCCAACTAGTGAACAACAAACCGGGAAGATGAAAAGGCTGGGAACCTACCAAAGGCATGGACATGGCTTAGATAGCGGATTCCGAAATGAATCACCGTGATCCTTAGTTTTTTAAAATATTATTTACAAGATAATTTTACAAATACATTCCAAGTTATGAGCTATAAGTTCAGTGATATACATGGGTTATTCGTAGCAGTGTAAATTCAAATTTCAAATCAACTGTAGATCCAGTTATCAATGCAGTAGTACAATGCAATTTACAGGTTATCCAAAATCTAGCGTACCTCAAGTGATACAGAACTACCAGAGGCAAACCCCAAGGGAAATAATATTAAACTACAATATACATATTTTAGTGAAACAAGGAATGGGAATGCCTCGGAAACGAACAGGTAAGTCCAGCTCAAAAACTAAGGCGTCATAACTAACTAATTTGGTGAAACTAGGCGAGGTTAGGTCAGACTCCTGTATGAAAAGCAAATCGGAACATTACAGAAATTTTAGCAGGAACGGAATTCAAGAGTGCTTACCCGAGGGGAGTGCCATCCCGGAAGCCGCGGGACGTCAACCAGATAGGCTGCTCGCAGATAGATAAACCAAGACATACAGAATTCTCTCGAACACTGCCTCGCTCACTATATATAGGAATTACTGGCCTTGGAGGCAGCCAATCAGCGTGCACGAGTTCCCTATCGCCACCTAGACTCACCAATCACAACCTTACTTTCGATCGCGAACTTTGACTAACATTCTAGAATACGCTTGATCGCGAAAGTCGTATTTTTCCAGAATAAACAGAACACACTTTCTAGAACACATACCAACAAAGTAACACACCCTGTACAAAAGTTATGTAATTTTCTGGATCTTTCCAGGAACTATAGACAGAATTCTACTATTTACAAATGCCTATGTTACAACATTATACAGTACAGGTTAGGTCAATAAAAATAAAACATCATATCGTAGTTCACCTGTAACAATCGTGTTTGACAATGTTCTTGGGTGCATTACGTGTTCCCACCGCTCACCAGATGAGGGTACGTCTAGAATCACTCCTCGGACTGAAGCTGCTCTCATCTGAGAAGAGCATGCGACCCCACCCCTCGTCAGTCCAGACCTGATGCTCTTGGCACCATCACAAACAGTGCCACCAGTCTGCAGGTGACAACGGAACACAGTGTAATGCTTGTAGGTCAAACAGACCACCCCCATGCAGTCGCTGTGCCACTGTGGAACGTGAGATTGGGTGCCTTGCAGTCCTGTTAAATGTGGTTGCAATTGCCCCCGCTGTTTGATGTGAGTCTCTTCTTCCCTGTTGCACAATGTAGCGGTCGTCTGCTGCTGTAATCGACCGTGGTCGATCGCCTCCTCTCCTTTCGTCAGCAGTGCCTGTGGTTTGGAATGCTTTCCATGCTTGTGAAAATCAATGCTGTGAGCAATACCAAACTCCTGGACTACACTCGTCACACTTAGTCCTTCCTCCAGTTTCCTGATGTTTCTTCCCCGTGTGAAATCATCCAAATGTTGTCTTCGGGCCATGTTGTAATGAAGAATACCACCGCAGTGCACCATAACAGCTCACTGATTGACTCACACTGCCTTGTCAATTTAAATTTATGATGAGGAAGTAAAAGTATATTATTCTTGTGAGTGTAAGTGGCGGTAGAACATGTTTCATGTTATAAAAATGGACCGTCATAAATTGTGCCACCCCTCAAAATTTGATACTCTAGGCCTGCGTTTAAATGGCCTTTACCTAAATATGTCACTGGTATGAAGCATACAACATTCACAGTTTTTTCCTTCAATATTCACTTGTATCCACTTGCGATTGGAGATGGGTTGGCTTGCCTTCATCAACTGCTGGGCCAGTCAGTCTGGGCCCCATGGGCCATGTGTATGCAGTGTGAACGTGGTATTGCCTGTAACACATCATCAGAACAATAAAAGGCTACAGCCTGCTAAATGCATCATTAACCACTCAGCAGGAGATAGTTCTAACTCCTGGGCTCCTTCAAGCAGTCATACAAAAATACTCTGTAAAAGTAATGTATGTCTGATTCTGGGAAGTGCTCCTACAGAATAATAAATATACCATCACAACATATTAAAGTAAAGTGAATATTGTATCTGATGGGGCCAGGCCGTGATGACTTTCACACAGAAGTTGAAACACACACCCTCTCTCTCTATTCACTATTCTCTCTCTCTCTGTGAATTTTTTTTTTAAATTTTTAACAGCCTACTTAACAAAGACTCTTCCGAAGACACTTTTCATTCCATAATGCATTTCTTTTCAACGTCACATACTAAAAACAAAACACCATTACAACCATATTATCGCTATAGGTCAGATGATACCATTGCCAGACTTCAGTGGTGCAGTTGTAAGAGAATTATGACACAGTTCGTTTTTGTTGGCTAAGTACGTCATGATCGGTTATTGATATTTTGCAATTGTTCATCTTGTGTAGGGTAATATTCAATATATTTCGTTGTGTGAATGTAACTTACTATGCATTTTAAAAGAAGTCTGTATTTTTATAGAGGCCGTCCTTGGACACTTCTCAGCTAGTAACAGTTAATGTGAATGCTGTGATGACTGAACTTGCAGAATTAAATGAAGTATCAGACAAGAAGTCTAGAACTTCTGATGTACTAACTGATGCAGACATCCTGCAGCAAGCATTGGTTAACAGTGGTTTGACGGGTAAAGAACAAGCTCCAGTTTCAAGTAAGTGCATGGTTTTTTTTTTTTTTTTTTGTTTTTTTTTTTTTTTAATGTCCTATTGTTATAATTTAGAGACTCATTCACTTTAGGAAATACATTTGCTGTGTAGTGTATCATGCTATTACCATTGTTGGGTGTTACAAGGCAATTAAAACAACAACATTATTATTATTGTAGACATGACAATAAGCTTTTGTGCTTTTGCCATGTCAAGAAAACAAGGTGAAATTCTTTACGTTCTCTGCAAAACGTTTTGTCTTAGGCCTGACACTAGACTCATCAGAGTGGTCGAAGACAAAACCTGATTTTTTTAATTGCTCTATTGGTGGAAAAGAATCTATCCCTCATTGGGAACTTAGACTTTCCATTAGAGATAGGACACTCGGAAGTTCGATACGCAATATATTGTTTCGTAACCAGTGAGCCACTTACAGCAAGATGCAATATATTGTCCTCTGACTCTCATTGAATTGATAATAAGGTTACAATAACCCGCTGATAAAGAAGATGGGGTGTGTGGGCTCCGTGGCTCAGGTGGCAGTGTGCTGGCCTTGCACCGCTGGGTTGTGTGGTTCAAATCTCGGTCACTTCATATGAGATTTGAGCTGGACAAAGCGGAGGCAGGACAGGGTTTACTTCGTGTACTCCGGTTTTCCCTGTCATCTTTCATTCCAGCAACACACTCCAATATCATTTTGTCTGTCAGTCATTAATCATTGCCCCAGAGGAATGTGACAGGCTTCAGCAGCCAGCACAATTCCTATCCTTGCCACTAGATGGGGCTTCTTTCATTCCATTTCTGACTCGGTGAAATGACTGGAAACAGTCTGTGGATTTTCATTTTCATAAAGAAGATGGAGCAAATTGGACCTATTTAAAAAAGGACAAGTAACTATGAGGAGTAGGACAGTAAGACCAAGAGGGTCTGTCACTTGCCATTCACAGAATATATTGTACCGGTTACGACCTGTACATGCGTATTTTTTGATAGTTAATTGCATTTAATCATCACGCGTAATATTCCGAGCAAGCCTAGTTTGTTTACATTCGGTGGAACGAGCGAGCGAGTCAAGGACAGCTGTGTGTGTGATGTAGCTGCAGGGGCAAGATAGATCACCTGCCTAACACACCAAGTGTAGCTGGCCTGACCTGGTATGTTCTGGATTCAAGCGTCACACCGTTGCGAACATTGGATTAAGAAAATTTTAAAACTCCTCTAATAATTATGGTAGCGACTTGAGCGACATGTCATTTTGAAGGGAATCACATAAACGTCGCAAAGCGTGAATCTCAAGTAAATCCGTCAAGGGATTCATGGGATAACCAGCTTCAAGGGTTCACGCTATATGATGACGTAGAAGCCCCCAAACCGAATATAAGGAGGGCTCACTTTAGCCTGATCAGTCAGTCACAGCCGAGTATTCAGCCTGGCTCTACACGCTGCCGTAGTCGTCAGAGGCTATCTTCGAGTAGTTACAGTCTTCATGCGGAACTTAAACCATCACGGCCATATGGGACTTATCAATTGTGCACGCGTGAACTCTAAAATAATTCAAAGTCTTTATAAACAGTGACTTTAATATCTGCGAGTATTAAGGAACAAATTATTCTAAGTCTTTATAAACATTGACTTGTAATTTTCGCCAGTGATGAACTCTAAATTTATTCAAAGTCTTTTGTGGACATTGACTTGTACCTTTTGCCAGTGATGAACTCTAAAATTCTTCAAAGTTTTTATGGACATTGACTTGTGATTTTCGCCAGTGATTATTCAAAGTCTGTACAGACATTGACTTGTGATTTTCGCCAGTGATGAACTCTGAAATTATTCAAAGTCTTTACGAACATTGACTTGCAATTTCTGCCAGTGATGAACTCTAAAATTATTCAAAGTCTTCATGAACATGGACTTGTCATTTTCGCGAGTGTTAAGGAACGAATTCTTTAAGGTCTTTTATGGACAGTGACTTGTAATTTTTACCAGTGGTGAACTATGAAATTATTCAAAGTCTTTGTGAACATGGACTTGTCATTTTCGCGAGTGTTAAGGAACGAATTCTTTTAAGTCTTTATGGACAGTGACTTGTAATTTCGCCAGTGGTGAGAAACCAATTATTCAAGGTCTTTATGAACTTTGGCTTGTAAATTCTGCGAGTGACGAAGAACACATTTTCAAAGTCTTTGTGGACATTGAGTCCATCAGCTACATTGGACTTAGGTGATGAGTGATTACCTGCAACATCGTCAGAGACCATCGGAGATCATCCAGAACATCGGAAGTTCGAGACTTATTCATACACGGCCAACCTGGGTGTTCCGGCCTCATCTTAATGGAGTATTTGGCATCTTCCGGAACGTGTTCCAGCCTGTTCAGCCCGGTGAGCTGGAGACCCGGACCATTAAAAGGACGATGTTGAAGACAACCCCTATCTACAATGAGGTGATGTGCATTTTGATATGCATTTCATGAATAAACTCTTATTCAATCTGATTAAAATTTTTCTTGTAGATAGGACCCTGCCTCCTGTACCAAGCCCTAGCTAGTGTCCATCCAAGTTTCGCCCTGAGAACTATTTCATGCTTACGTTAAAATTAAAATCTTAAAGTCGGGCTCTTTTACTGGTACAATATATACAGTGAAACCTGCCTCACACCGGCGGTCACCCCTCCTTAGCTGACGATTTTCTAGGTCCGTATTTAAATCCCATTTTGTTTACGAATAATTTACTCCTCTATTACGCACGTGGATACATCATAGCCACTAGAAACTCCTAACAGACACCTTTTTTTCTAAAAATATTTGTGTCCTGTACAATATTCACTTATATTTTTCACAGGCAGTACTTCCAAGAATTGCAGGCATCGTAACTTGTGGTGCAAGTTGTGCGCATTCTTGGAAGGCAACACTAAGCTATGCTGTCACTCCCAGAAGTTGGGTGATCTGACATTCTTGTTAGCACTGGAATTTGTACTTTCTCTGTCAGGTTACTTTTAATTGACTCATGGGCTTTTGATGTGTTCAGTTTTACATTAGTAAGTTGGTGCATTTTAGTAGGTTAGTACAGTTAGTTAGTGATGAAGCACATTGTATCAGAACTTACCGGGAATGAAGTAACCCTTCTAACACTGATAAAGGAAACGAATGTTCTCCAAGCAGTTTCATGGATAATGCATTGAAAAACATTACAGTTTCAAGAGTTTGTAATTGCTTTCTGAAAGCTGGGTTTCCTGGTAGTGGTGGACATCCATTCCCACTCTCTGTTGGATTTTCTGAATCAATTTCGATATAAGTGTTCACTTCTACCCTGTAACCTGCTGCATTAATTAACTGTTGTGTTGCTTCCATGCTGTATTTTCAGAGGAGTGGGCAGTCCAGTGCTGCCATCTAGGGGTTCAAACATGAATAAGCTCTCCCAGAGTTTGTTAAAGGAGAGTCCAACCACAACATTACTCACTTAAATCGACTTTAAACATGAGTGATGTTTCAGAACAGTGTTGTGAACTGAATGGATTGGACCCCCACCCAGCTAATCATGCTGTCCACTTCATTCACAGCCCCATAATATATGAGAGCAGAAAAACAGTTACCTGGCAAATGACAGTTTAACAAGCTGCTTCAGTATGATAGATCCTACCTAATTTCGTTTTGCCCATAAAGTAATGAAGATTAGACGTTTCATGCTCATGATAAGTAGACACCGGATTTATATGCTGTATAAATCACCAATATAAACATGCAACTGTGTTGCAAAAAGTGGTGAAACAGGCACTTAAATATGCACTTATTTTCATGCTATTAAACACTTCTATGAAAAGCAAACATAAGATTCCTTCACTAGACTCATGCCATTCACCTGCACCAGTACATTAAATCATGATCATGAATAAACAACTCAATGAAAAGCAAAAGAATCACACTACTTACAGCTGTAGCTGTTCTGCTAGTACAAGCAATCAGGACATAGTTTGTGAGACGTATCAGTCTTTCAGTGTTCACTGTTAAAACATATACGCACATCTCCTAGACAAGACACAGTGTGTTAATCAATACACATGATAAATAATAATTAGTAAGGTTGTAAGAAAACCATGTAAATAAAAGTAAAAGCGTGAATAAAGATACTTAAATACACAATCGTCTTTCATTTTTACACCACACACCCAAATTTTTCTGTCCATAATTTGTTTTACTGTACACTACAACAATCTTCTCCAAGTTTTCTGGTAGAAGTCTGTGGTGTTTGTTCAACTTAGCTTCAGTGCTGAGAATGATCTGTCTACATATACGGATGTGACAGGACAGTACTTGAATTCAGGAGCAAGTGTAGGTGTTAAACATTCTGGTAGATCCACATTAACCAAGCTCTATAGCTGTAGTCGCTTAAGTGCGGCCAGTATCCAGTATTCGGGAGATAGTGTGTTTGAACCCCACTGTTGGCAGCCCTGAAGATGGTTTTCCGCGGTTTCCCATTTTCACACCAGGCAAATGCTGGGGCTGTACCTTAATTAAGGCCACGGCTGCTTCCTTCCCATTCCTAGCTCGTTCCTGTCCCATCGTCGCCGTAAGACCTATCTGTGTTGGTGCGACGTAAAGCAAATAGCAAAAAAGAGATCCACATTATCAGTATAAGTCAAATACGAATGTATAGAGATATCATGATTTTGTAGCCTGGATTTTGTTTGAGAACATCACGATAGTTTGTTTCCAGACGGACTCCGAAGTTTCTTGGGATACTTTCCAGTTCACGCTTCACCATATCCATAATCTGCTGTTATTATTATTATTATTATTATTATTATTATTATTATTATTATTATTATTATTATTATTATTATTATTATTATTTAGCGTATGATGCTTACAAGACAATAAGAATTACATTAAATTATATTGTTACATATATAAAATTTACAGCATTAGGACCACTTTTCAAATATGGATAGAAAGGTCTGCAATCCATCAAATTCCTTCTGGAGATGTTGAGTGTACTTCATCCAAGGAGCCAGGATATACACGTAGAGGGCACTCCTGCACAATATGCTTGATGGTTTGCAATTCAAAACCGCAATCACATTGGGGAGAATTTATCCAACTCCATTGATATAGGGATGCACCAGTTCGACCAGTACCACATCGAATCCTGTTTAACCTAGGCCAGACTCTCTGAGGTAGATTAAAGCCAGCAAGCCTTGTAGTGGGATCACTGATTGAAAGTAGGCCATGAGATGTCGAGTTTAACCATTCATCTCTCCAGGCATTTCGGAGATTAAACCTGGTTGACATAAAATCTACAGCCTTCTTGCAAGCTGGCTTTCTTGATTTTAACTTCAGTTCAGAAAGACGTTTTACATCATGATGAATTGGAAGAGCATCATTTTCCAAGATCCTACACCACAGGCGAACAAGTGCTTGCTGTCTCCTAAGATGGGGTGGAGCGATGTTACATAGTACAGGCAACCACTGGGAGGGAGTACAACGTAGAGTACCAGAGATGATACTCATTGTGTGGTAGACCATTATTGATTGTATGGAACCTGCTCCTAACATTTTCAGTTAAAATTTGGAATAGCCTGTTACTCAGCATATTACCAATCAGTGTGACTATTTTAAGGCAAGGAACTGCCTTTATAAGTTTGAGGAGAATTCCTCTTCTCCAGACTGTATCATAGGCTGCTGAGAGATCCAGGAAGGCAGAAACACTTTTGAGCTTCTTCTCAAAACCAACTTCTAGGTAGGAAGACAGGGCAAGAACTTGATCGCTGCAGTCTCGTTTTTGGTGAAATCCAGCTTGTTCAATAGGAATGACTCAATTGCAGGAGCAATTCTATTCAGTAAGAGCCTTTCAAGTAGTTTGTAGGTGACACTAAGTAAGGAAATTGGTGTGTAGCTTTAAGGTATCTTTGGATCCTTCCCTGGTTTTAATATTGCAATAATTTTGGCCTTCTTAAAAGATGGAGGCAGACTTCCTGAGTTCAAAATGGAGCTGAAGAATGTCGTAAGTCATCGTAAGCCATTGGTTGCTGGGCCACACTCCTTAAGGAACTCTGGATAAATACCATCAAATCCTGCTGCTTTGCCAGTCTGAAGACCAGCTAAACCCTTTTGTATCTCTTCTAAAGTGAATGGCTGTGAGTACATTGGATGTGGTTTGACTTCCCGTTTTAACTGATTGAATTCCAATCGTATCTTTCTACTGAACTTCTTGTGTCCTACAGTCTTAGATGTAGAAACGAGGTGGTTAGCTATGGATTCTACACTGATACATGAATTCTTTCTGGATGCTATAGATGTTGGGCCCAATTTTCTTATGAGGGACCATGCTTTTCTACTTGAGTGAGTAAAGTTTAAGGTTTCAACCATCTTGGTCCATTTCTCCCTTCAAGCATTGTCTATGGATTTCAGAAGTTCAATTGCTTTTTCATGAGTACTGTCTTGTTCAAATTTGCAGCTTAGGCAAGTTGTTTCTTCATTCCAACCAGGGACATAGTCTTTCCTAAAACCTCTGGGATGCTTCTTTTGGCAGCAGATTTGATTACGCCAACGAACCAGTCATAGTTCTCAGGGGTTGGTTGGACCCATCCAATATTAGCATCTGTATATCTTGCGTACATATCCCAGTCACCTTTTTGGAAGTTCCAGCGAGGTTGGGGTATAGATCTTATTACAGGGATATGCATACTGATGTTGTAAATGATTGGTCTGTGCTGGCTGGTTGGAGTCATCAGGCCCTGCGAAATAAAGCAAAGGTCAGGAGAATAGTTCTGATTCCACCGAGCAGAATGGAATGTGCCGCGATCTTTAGCATCAAATATCAGTGTGAGATTATTTATATCCATCCATTCAAACAACTTATCCCCACTTTCATCATTTCTGTCGTATCCCCAAGAAGTATGATGGCTGTTAAAATCACGAATTATTATACTATCTTCATCGGGTACAATGGTGACAGGATCTGGCTAGCAGACCATTGGAGGCTTATAGACGTTTATGATGGTCACATCCTGTATCTTAATGGAAGCTGAGAAGATATTCTGACGTATATAAGATGGCAAGGCTGTATAGTCTTCAATATCACTCTTAATATAGATAGCAATACCATATTTTGGGTGATGTAGTTCTGTAAAAAGTTTCAAACAAATTTATTAAAAACCACCATTCCAATACTTTACAATCTTTAAGTTTAAGATACAAATGTTACATAGATGTTAAAATGGGACATGTTTCGTGTAAGCTTTGTAAGCATCTTCAGCCACTCTTAATCTAAAGCTAAGTCAGGGCACTGAACTGGGTTCCTCATTAAAGTATAATACATGCTTTAATACAAGATGATGTAGTTCTGTTGCAATCTTGTATCCTGGAATTTTACCCCTATTAGAGAGCTGAATATCATCTTCTGTGTGGGTTTCTTGCAGTGCAAATACATCTACTGATTGTTCCTCGAGTATCTTGGATAGATATTCACACTTAGCTCTACTAATGCCCTCAATGTTAAGCTGACAAATAGTTAATTGAGGGCCCAGGGTCCGATTATTGAATGTTGAGTCCTTAGAAGGACTTTTTGTCTTATTTCTACTGTCATGGCCGTGAGGCCCCATGGGGTAGTACGACAGCATCTTATCACTGTTGCTTTCTTAGCACCACCCGGGGGACACGTGTAGAGCAATTTAAGTCTTACCTACGGACGTGAAGCAACGTGAATCACTAAGACACAACCCACGTGTTAATAGCTTCTTGATTTATTCTGGTATGATTTGGAAGTGTGTCTTGACAAGTGCCGGTTCCCTCTAAACCATTTCATTGCTGAAAACCACTTTCTCCTCCTAAATAGCATCAGTGATATAAAATCCTTTAGTCACATGCTTCACTTCATCAAAATGGAACTCAATCAAAGTTCCGCAGTGCATAAGGATTGGCTCTGGAGGAAGAGGAACGTCCGGTAGGCAATTCCTGTAAGCTTCTGTCTGGAGAGGCACTTTCACAAACACTTTCTTCATAGTGGATATTAGGTTTTTCACATTTGAAAATCATGCCCTTATTTCTTCTGCAACCTTGTTAAGGCCTTGAGCTGCACATGTTGAGTGAATCAAATTAGGATAAAATACCTTCATTGCTGCAGGTAATATCTGGATCTGACTGTCGTGCCCACCCAAAGGCCAGAACAAGCATATCGAATCATTGACAAAGTGAGTGATTGTAGAATGGTTTGCCCTTTCCAACACTTTGTAAGAGATAAGATTCGTGGTATCCTGTTCATTTCCGCTCAACTTGCTGACCAACGTGTTTGCTACATATCTACCACATGCAATCTGTAGTCTTCTCTACAACTCCTCAGATCAGACAGTTGAGTAACTGAGTTTGGATTTCGTACATCACCAAATTGTAACATTTGTCCAAGTGCACATTCCGAACTGTAGACCCTTGAGGAATAGTCTGGATGCCATACTTCTCAAGAAAGCTATGGAAATGAGGGTTGGTTAATCAATTCCATGAAATATTTGCAGCAATCATTGTGTGTCACAAATCACAGGTAAACTCATTTTGCCCTGAAGTGGATGGAAGTTCTTGTGTCAGTGAGGTTTATTGTGTCTTGTCGTTACCAACTCGCTTAGCACTTATAAGAGCTGAGGTATTAGGGTTGGTACTTTTTTCGCAAGAAACTTGTTTTTCACGAACACAAGAAGAAAATTATTAACTATGGTATAATCAGTGCTGCCTCCAGTCCAGCATTTTACAAGGTAATTTCTACTACTTCTTTGTTTTGGCATTGACCATGACTGGAAAACACGTCTCCGGACAGTTCACAAACAACACAGCAATAATCAGCACTGAAATATTTAACTAGTAACTTACTTTTGCATGCCTGAGATACACCATGGACTTCAGGAGTGGATAGAACTCTGAGCACTGTACATAGACTAATTTGTTTCGTTCACAGGAATAGGGTTCGCCGCACAAGTATCACTTTAGCAAACCTTATCACGTATTCCACCTTACAATCTGAGACTACATTAAAATCAATACATGTTTCATCCCTACCGGGACATCATCAGTTAACACAAGAATGAGATCTTATGAAAATTGTCACATGGATATTAGTCTATATACACAGTAAAAAATACATTCACTTTATAGATAAAAACGACATGTGTTGTCTTGTCCTTAAAAAATCATATGCGAGTGCAACTTTGTGATAAAAATCTTGAGGAGTCTGTCCATATGTTGAGCATAATTGATGTTGGTGAACTGAGTTGTTGAAAAACATAGAACATTCCATTTGTAGGTGGAACATTTGACTAGAACTGCATGGTTGTTGGCAGAGTACTGCTTAAGTAATCTCCTGGCCTAAAAATGGACCAGCTTACATTCAAGATATGGTGGATTCAAACCCCACTGTCGGCAGTCCTCAAAATGGTTTTCTGTGGTTTCCCATTTTTACACCAGACAATTAAATTGCCTTAATTAAATCCACAGCCACTACCTTCCCAATCCTAGCCCTTTCCCTTTAATCTATAACTGAAAACCTGTGATGTGTTAGTGCGATGTTAAACATTTAGCCAGCTAAAATTATTTTTAGTCAAGTTAAGAAATTTTTCTGCATGGTGTCTTTACATTTAATGTTAATTATGCCATTTAACAATATTGAATTTCACAGAAAGTCTTAATAAGTTATTTATATTGAACCCGAGTGACTTAGGCCCATAGTCAGTCATGATTTGATTGATAAAATAATATATGGTACATTTATTGAAATACAGAAGTGTAGTTGAAAAGATTTCGTTTATGTAATGTCGAAATCGGAGCGAAGGAAGGACGACAGACTGGAGCCTGACGGATTAGCTCGACACGACAACTTTTAGCTACTTCACAGCAGGGAATATCATTAGTTGGCGAACAAGGAAATACAGAGTCCACAAATAAGTCTTGGTCAGAAAGAGGAAGGGGGAGAGTCATACAAAGGAAACTCACCACATGAGTAATACCTTGGGATATTTTTGGCAGGACGGAAATTCCGGGAGCTCGTGGAAAATTACAGCGGCTGCGTGTACGTTCGCTGGCCTAAGTTCGAGCAGGTGGAGAGTTAAATCACGTGACCGCTTGCCGGCCAATCGTAAAAATTTAATGGAAGGCTCAGGGATACCATCTTAAGGAATGATGGAGGAGATATTTTCGTAACTACAAAAGTATTCAGTAATAAATTATTGTGAGTACACGGATGGATGTAATGAATTTATTAGATGTCACGCATGGAAAAATAATCAATAATTATTGGCAAATTAAATAAATTGAAGGCTGGATTTCTTGGAAACCAGACAGCTTGAATGTCATTGGCTGAAAGAAGACCACGTTGTAAGGGACGCTTACGAAGGCGCGAAATGTGAGGAGCTAAATCCACCCGTATCTCCTAAATCTTTGATCACCAGGAGTTCATATTTAATCCAGCAGATATGCTAGCGGAGTGGATTAATTTGATGTAAATTTTAACTTCCAATTCGGAGTGCAAGCACCGATATTAAAAATCCACCCCCTCCCTCAGGGGTATGACGTCAATGAATCCGCGGGAAAAAGGCTTCATCCATATATACGGGGCAAGGGATCCTCGCCAACACACTTGAAGTGAATCTCGGGAGCTGAATTGACGGTCGCGGTACACTTGAAGTGAATCTCGGGAGCTGAATTGACGGTCGCCGCTAACTTAGAATTCTACAGACGTACAGTCATTTAGTGGCGCGAGCATCCGCCAGTGTTCGTAAAATGTGATCGCGCTCAAGCAACATGAACTAGAAATAGTTAACGTAGGACAGTGTTTGTCATTTATAAATATCAGTGATGTAAAGTAATTGCACTGCAAGGGAGTAGTATAAATTATATCAAATAAGTACGTACATAATAGACTGTGTGACGAACAGTACTTTAAGGAAGTAGTAGCCTGTACTTTGCTATATCGAACCGATGTCATGAACATGTCAAGAGTGCCGTACGAAACAAGCGTATCGCGGCGGGCGTAAAGGTTAACACCTCGTCGTACGTGTCCAGGTCCATTGTGCGGTAGTTGGACGAAGATTAAATAGTGTAAATATTAAATTCTTGGGTCTAGGATAGTAATTTGTTGTATCCAAGTTAAAGTATTCAGTGTTAACGTTGTAAATGGTGAAGGTTTGTGGTAATCAAGATATCAGTGTAAAATGGTAATGTGCCAGGAAATCTTTTGTGGAACTACGCCATCAAGAATGGAGGAGTAAAACGCAGAGAGGGGCCGGAGGAGCCTCTCATCTGCAAAGCTGTAATGGAATACCGATAACTAAGATGAGTACTAAACTGTAAATAATATTTGGGAAATGTTATCGTGATGGGAAAAATGGGAATAATTTGATTATACTTGGTTACCTTCTGTAACAAGATGGGTCGCTTAACGACCCCATCCTAAATTTGTAGCACGGACAGTAGTTAATAATAATAATGTAAATAATCGGGTCTTTTATGTATTCAGTTTGTTGGAGATGTAAATTTGTATATATAGTGTAGTACGTTAAGTCATGCATGCATTCATATTTCTTTGTAGTCAATAATTTTCTTTACGTTTGATTTTGGTTATGGTAGTTAAATAAGACCCGATATGTGTTTTCTGTTTTATCATTTTAACGAGCTATGTAATGACATGGAAGGAAAATCCAGCTTCGCCATACCAGTTGTGTTTTGTTGTAATTAATATGGTCATATTTCAAAGTGAAGTTGTTAAATTTGTGAGATGCGATTATAATAATAATTTCCAAGTAAATCATATCTGGAGTGTTTAGTGCCAGAATAAATCGAGTTTGTGAAAGGGGTTATGCGTTAAACATATTAAGAGTGAACTACCGTGTAACAGACGAAATTATTTTTTTTATTAATAATAATAATAAATAAATAATATAACTACTTTTTTTGAAGAAGATATTTTTTTAAATATAATTTGGATATAATAATTATTCATGTGATATTGGAATATTTAGTGAGCAGTGCGTAATAATAAATTTATGTGATCAGGTGTTGAGTTTATTGGGAATCATTTAATGACGGGAGGTCGTTTTTAATTCGGGATTAAAGTGTGTGGTAATTTAATTTGATCAATTAATAATATTGAAATGCAGATCGGTGCTAATAATCCGTACATGTTATGAACGTGTGGTTTAAATTACGGTCCAATATTTATTTACGTATAAATGTCGTGTTTTAAAGTTGCGATTCATTAGCCGGAACACATAGGACTAATATTACGAGACCATGATTGTCGAATTTTGGTAAATATAATTTCAAGATGTTACGATTATTTGTGGAGAATGAACTAAGTCGTAGATCAAAATGAGATAGAAAAATGTGAAAGAATCTGCAGTCAGATAATAAAAGGTCGTACGATGTCAGAAATGAATAAATAAGTCAGTTGATAATTCTGTGAGAAATAAACGAATCAAGGAATATTGAGATAGGAAGGAAAATAAATTCCGTACGAGAGACACTTAGGATATTGAAATGAGTGTAAAATGTACGGGCAGTGTCACAGAGAAATACTGAGTTACATAGCGGGTAGAATTCGGACCCGTGACAGCATGTACGAAATAAATAGACTGCACAACTATTCGTCGAGATACTACGGATCTAAGGATAATGAGAGTTCAGAGTCCACATAAATGATCGTATGTTGTAATCATTGTAATGACGAGCGATGACAATCATGATGTCGTAGTAATAATAAATATTGCAGATAAAGGATTGGAGCGCCTTAATTAAATGAGCGTTGATAAAGATGTTAAACGGGAATCTAAATGATAATATGCAACCGATAATAATAATAATAATAATAATAATAATAATAATAATAATAATGTAAGGACGATGTTAAATCACCGCGGTCAGATTAATAATAATTGTCATAATAGTAACAGTATGATGCCGTTGGTTGATCAGTGAAATATTTGTAATTGCGACCGATATCTGTATATATTTTGGCAGAAGTGACCGGTCCATTAATAATAATAACCTCTTAAGTGACGTGAATAATAATAATAATATCTTGAGTCACCTATTCATTAATAATAATAATAATCACAAGAGGGATATAATAATAATAATAACAGTAATAACCATTTGTGTTTGCATCCCGCATAATAATGACGATATTAATCAAACGTGACAGTGCCAGGAACCGTTGATAATAATAATAATAATAATAATAATTTCAAGGATGATATTTTCATGAATATTGTGACGATGGTGGAGTTAATTATTTGGTGACAACATCCCTCTATTCGTATGTTGAATAATGAGAATGATAATATTAGAGTCATTTGGTACCTCGTTATTGTACGGTTTCCGTATGGGACGATGTTACAGTCATACTTGGCGTGTTTGTTTACTTCGCTCGCGATGCGAGGGGGGCCATTGCCACGGTATTTCCCAACCGCTTCTCGTTATCTCATCTGTGGCAGTAGTCTATTGAGGCTACTTTGCAACATTTTAAATCACATGTAAATAAAATATAAATGCTAATTCAGTGGTATGGCATCAGCTGGATATCGTAAGATAGGAACTGTCCGTGTAATCCATTTTTCGTAATTCATGAGAAACATTACCCAGTCCGAGTACCGGTCTCGGAAAAATGTATATACCCGGAGTATGTCATCTTAGTTAAATCGGGAAGCCGACCGTAACATGGGTTATGCTCGGGCTCCCGATAGAAGGAAGCTATATCTTTGAACAACGGTTCGATTCAAATGGAATCGATCCGTAAATTATACCTCCAAAATGTCATTTTATTTCAGAAGCAACCCAGCAAGATATTGATACCACTTGCGGTATGGCAAGTGATTTGTGTATGTAACATGTGTGGAAATTTAAATGTCGTTGCCAAATGTATCAAAGTTTCATACGTCAGATGGCGTAATAAACCGCTCCTTCTGGCAAATCATTTCAAAGGAAACCACTCTCATAATCTTTTTATTGTAGTTAGATGATGCCCTTTTTAAAGTAACAGTCACTTCCTAGTCCTATCATGGAGTCCTTAAATTCAAGTTTACAATCGAGCCTTCCCTATTTTAATTTTAATTGCTCCGTTCATCCCCGTGTTCTATTATGCCGTTATATTTATATTTGATGACTTAAATAATGAACCGACACCCCTGAGATAAATGCTAGTCTGGGACTCGGGAGGTGGACGGGTGCAATATAAATTTGGTAGGATAAATTGTCATAAAGGTCATAACAGTCTTTTGGAATTAGAGATAAGTTCCTGAAGGTGATGTCACTTTTTTTTTTTTTTTTTTTTTTTTTTTTTCCTTCAAAAATTTTAAGTTTGAAGGTATAGATTTTTCGAGGGATTTCTGTTTTGTTGACTTTACTTTGTCTGCTGGGCTGAATGGCTCCAGTGGTAGCCCAGGTTGGTGGGTTAGATTCCGGCTCTGTTTGGTGACATTTGAAGGTACTCAAATAAGCCGACCTTGTGTCAGTAGATTTTTTTTTGCTAGGGGCTTTACGTTGCACCGACACAGATAGGTCTTATAGCGACGATGGGATAGGAAAGGCCTAGGAGTTGGAAGGAAGTGGCCATGGCCTTGATTAAGGTACAGCCCCAGCATTTGTCTGGTGTGAAAATGGAAAACCACGGAAAACCATCTTCAGGGCTGCCGATAGTGGGATTCGAACCTACTATATCCCGGATGCAAGCTCACAGCCGAGCGCCTCTTCACGCACGGCCAACTCGCCCGGTAGTAGATTTTTTAGCACGTCAGAGAAGTCCAATGGGACATAAATCTAATAATATGTCTGTATGGCTTAATGGTGCTTGGAAGTGAAGTAATGCTATGAACGTGCATTTGGTAGATAGTGGATTCAAATCCCACCATCAGTAGCCCTGAAAGTTTTCCATAGATCTTCAATTTCACACCTTTTCAATCCTAAATCTTTTCCATTTTTGCATTGCACTTTTGATTTGTTAGTGCAATGTTAAACCAGTCAGAATATCTGAAATCTTGTACGTAATATTTCCATCCCTATAGTGCAAGTTACGCGTCACGCTCTTACAGCTTATGCCAGCTCATTTCAGGTGAGGTAGCTCGTGATCATGACACCTGGAGTGCCACGTGCAACACATCACGGTGAGCTGAGTCCTAGCTCGCTGAGCTGAGCTAGCTTTTATTTATGTTATCAGCGCGCCGCATGTTTTCTGGACAGTTGGATAGCTAATAGTACCAATTAAGTTCAGTAATGGCAAGGTACTTAGTGTTACCGGGTTTTGTAAAGAACAATGCAGGACTTGTCTAACCCTCCACCTCCTATTATCATGCTATCAAACATATATAAAATCCATGATGGACACCTTAAAGCAGGAAATTATGAATGGTTGTTCCAAGGCACTCCTCTGTGAGCAATAGAAAATTCTCTCTTAAAAAATGTATGTTTGGATTTGCAAATATTATTGCCCGCATATGCAAGCTGAGAATATAAAGGTCATTTTCCCTCTTCACTTTAAATACAGTGTCTCTTTGGTTTATCATATATGGAAGAGAATCGCTTCTTCTTTATGTCTTCACAAACAGAACTGTTGGCAAACAGACAGACTACTAGTATAAATATTGTTGTTCATTCTCCCTGTCATAAGTGTAATGCCATTGTATAGTTGCTTTTTGATTCTAAAGTATTGCTTTTGCTTTGTCTATTTACAGGCACATAAGATTGAAATTTCAGGGCAAAAGGTTGCTATAGTAATCCCAGTAATCAAAGGAAATGGTGATAATTATAAGCAGATAATTACAAGCCAATCAGCTTGACATGTGTTGCATGTGTGCTCTGCAAAAGCATTTTCTGATTATAATGGACAAGTTTGCAGAATTACTAACTGGTTTGATAGAAGGCTGTTTGCATTTAGGAAAGTTTATTCCAGTGATGCTAACTTGTAGGATTCCAATAAGATACAGCAGATGTTTCAGATTCTGGAGGTCAGATGGTTTGTATTGCTATTAAACTTTCCAAGGCTTTTGATTGGGAAAATCTTGGGTGACTACTGATGAAAGTGAGTACTTTTGGAGTAGACAAAAGAGTGGGAGAATCAGTGGCTAAAATTTAGAAAACAAAACCTAGAGATGTATAGAAAGTGTAGCATTATCTGATCCTGTAATGATAAAGATAGGGTTTTTACAAGGCAGTATTATTGGACCTGTGTGTTTTCTTATATACAAGGTGTCTGAAAAAAATTGTAAGAGGACATAGTTTACTGAAACAAAAAATCGATCTCCAGCGTATTTTATTTCCTCTTAATGAAAGCTCACCAGAATCGACAAAGAAATGCAAGTTCAGTCGTTAGCAACTTCTGTGTCAGCCTATGTAGCGCGTTGCCAGCAAAGCTCCCTTGCATTGCTTTGCTCACATGCAAGCTTGTTATTAATGGGGGCATATCACAGAGCAGCATCTTATCATCTTGCCCAGATAATGTAGCGTCTTTATTATGATTATCATGTACTATGGTATCCTAAAACGATTGATGTACAGAACTTAAATCCTAGTAGTAAAACTTCTCCCGGTTTCAGGTGAGCACGATGCATTT
Source organism: Anabrus simplex (assembly GCF_040414725.1). Lineage (NCBI taxonomy): Eukaryota > Metazoa > Arthropoda > Insecta > Orthoptera > Tettigoniidae > Anabrus > Anabrus simplex. The sequence goes on from NC_090266.1 coordinate 883,951,563, forward strand.
GTTTTATGAAGCATATTGGTGAACACATTGCATTTCCTGAATGTCAAATTTGCCACACTGCAAAATAATTACCCACGTAACATAAGTTATGTAATAAAAGTAAACATAGCAGGCATGTCCTGAGTATTGAGACAAGTATTCACTCGACAAAGAAATACAAGTTCTGTCGTTAGCAACTTCTGTCAGAGTCGCTGAGAGCGATCCTAAAAAAATGAACAAAACTTGCCAGCATTGCTCTGAGAGACGTTTCATTTCCTTATTCTTTGACGGACTTCTAGACCAAAAATGGTTCTTATCTTGGAACGATCATTAAAGAGAGTTCAAGCTACCATGTTCTGACAACATTCTTTTGTTTTCTGTCTTATCGATAATCGCAAGTGAGATTTGATGATGATGATGCTTGTTGTTTTAAGGGGCCTAACATCGAAGGTCATCGGCCCCTAGAAGTGAGATTTAAAGTTCCTTGACTTGTTTACACGCGACTTGTAAAAGCATGGCATCAAAGTGTAAGAAGAGTGGTGTAAGAGAGGAGGAAATTAAAGAACTAATGAGTCCAGGAACTGGTGTAGAGCCTGTGCAGGATTGTCCTTTCTTTCCAGTCACTATCACTTACTAGGTTATGTACAGTCACATATACAGGTCTAAGGCAATATCAGTACTTGATTCATCACCAAGATAGGAATCATTGGCCACGAAGTCTGAGAGGTCACCACTTGACTCACCAGTCATTAGCTATATGGCTGTTTATTTTCAGTCATCATTTAACTGTGTTTACTTGTGTGATTGCCATTGTTGGTGTATTTTTTTCAATAGGCTAGATTTTAGAATTTCAGATTCTTGTCACCCTTGCAGATATTTTTAGAACAAACAAAATGTGTTTCTTGGTTTCTTGTATTATGTATGTCTACCCTCCAGTGTTCGTTTTTACTCCATTTCTAAGTGTGTGGAGATAAAAATATTCAAATTTTCCTTTTATTTTCCTGAATAAGTTATTTTAATTAATTAATAATGTGAGGAAAATATCTCATAATCATTTTAAATTTATCCTGAATTTAGATGACTATTTTTTGCACTCCCTAATTATGTTTCGCTTTCATCTTAAAAAACAGAGGAGTTGCATTCTTTTTCCTGAAAGCCTACATTTACCATTAAAACAGCCTGGCACTTCTAGACTGGACCTTTATATATTTGCCTGGCACTAAAATGATTAAATGCTAGGTTTAGAACAGAGTCTAGTATATAGGCTAATAAAACTAAGTTCAGCATAGTGCCTTGCGTTATTATTGTGTTTTTATAGGTGTTAATCAGAAATGTACACCGCTATTAATGCCAAACAGCTTGTTTACGTTATTTAAATTTCCTGATGTAACAGACTGGGGTTTTACAGCTTCACTTCAGAGTCTTTAGGCCATTGAGGAGATATGTTTAGTGATAATTGATTTATGTTAATTGTTTATGTATCATTCGTACTGTAACCAGCCCTGCGGTATAGGGGTAACGTGCCTGCCTCTTGCCCGGAGACCCTGGGTTCGATTCCTCGCCAGATCAGGGATTTTTACCTGGATATGAGGGCTAGTTCATGGTCCACTCAGCCTACATGATTACATTTGACGGTGAGGTGGCGGTCCTAGTCTAGAAAGCCGACAATAACAACCGAGAAAATTGGTCGTGCCGACCAAACAACACCTCATAATCTGCAAGCCTTCAGGCTGAGCAGCAGTCACTTGGTAGGCCATGGCCCTTTGGGTATATTGCGCCATGGGTTTGGTTTTTTTAATACACACTCTGAATAATAATCATTTTATTTCATTTTTATGATGTGTTTCAACCAGTGTAGGGCACAAGCGCAAAAACTTACAAGAAATGATGCTTTAAATTTCTCCTCCTCGATGCTCTGCTTGTCCACTCGCCTCCCCTACATACGGTGAGTCACACAATGCACACTACACTGTATTGCTTGCCAACTGCAAGGCTCATGTAAACAACCAATACCGTGCGGTCCTCAGTCACGTGCTCATGTCTGTACTCTCACTGGTAAATTTTCTGTTCATTTCTGCTTACCTTGGGAATTTTGAATACTAGTATTCATGCTCTTCGTTGCTAACATTTTGTTGCAAATTCAGTGCACTATGTCACAGGACATAAGAGAAATGAGCAAGTTACCCCCAGCGATTATCCAAACAGTTTAGGAAAGAATGGTTAATGGATCCTCTCTTACATTACTGGGTTTATTAAGCCTATAAATTTTCTGTAATTTATTTTCATACACCCTGTATACAGGGTTATTCCAGCTAAGTTGTCCACCTCAAATAACTCGTGAACCATTCAAGATATCAAATTTCTGTTTTCACTTTCAGTAATGGTGCCAAGGGATTCAGAATCGGACTTCTGAGATAATGGTGCCAACTTTATTCTTCTAATGAAATGGCGTATGGCTTTTAGTGCCGGGAGTGTCCGAGGACATGTTCGGCTCGCCAGGTGCAGGTCTTTTGATTTGACACCCGTAGGCGACCTGCGCGTCATGATGAGGATGAAATGATGATGAAGACGACACATACACCCAGCCCCCGTGCCGTAGGAATTAACCAATTAAGGTTAAAATCCCCGACCCGGCCGGGAATCGAACCCGGGACCCTCTGAACGGAAGGCCAGTACGCTGACCGTTCAGCCAACGAGTCGGACATTCTTCTAATGGAATGACACTGTTCTCTACACATAGCTTTTAACATACAAACAAATTCAGCAACGTGATTATTTTGAAAATCAGATGAGTACTTCTTGAGAAAATGTCATGTTTTCAAATGTGCTTCATTTGCCAGCTGGAGACGGTTCTTTTCGATTTGTGTTACATACGAAACGTGAGCTAGTTGTTAATATACAACATTTTATCACCTTCTTCTGATGGGTAGGTATTCTCTCTACTGTACTTATAAATACACTATGATCAAATGTTAAAAGAAATGGATATTTTATTTAGCATATGGCATTACACAAAGAAGAGAAACAAATGTACATACAAACTACTATAAAAACAAATAATGACGAATTCAAATATTAAATAATAATAATAATAATAATGCATGGAGCATTGGTAAGAAATGTGACTTCCAATTCTCGTAAGAGCCGTCGCCACAGTTGTGTGATAATGGAAAAAGTGAGCCAATTTTCCATAGTTAGAAGACATGAAACTGTTTAAAATAATATACCAAAATCAAAATAAGTATTCGACCAGCTTACATAACCCTACACCAGTACATTTGACAATGAAAAAATGTAAGTTATTAATATTCGTTGGTAAAACAACAACACACAACACATTACAAGAAGAACACAAATCATCCATAACAGTTAAATGATGTATCGTAGTCAGTAAATAAGATACTCAGCAGGCAAGACTACTTTAAATATTCACTTGACTCGCTAACATAAGTGTACAACCCATGCACTTGAAAATATCTTGTAATGACAAAATTTAACCTAAATTTGTTGGTAAAACACAACAACACACACACAACACATTACAAGAAAAATACCCATAGCACTGAATGGCATACTGTACTCAGTAAATAAGAAATTCAAGAACCTAGACTAATGTATTTTAAATATGCACATGACTCATTAACATAACCCAACAGCCAGTACACATGAAAATGACAAAATTAAACCAACATTTGTTGGTAAATCACATCAGTGCAAAACATATTACAGGAAAAACACAAATTACACAGGATAATGAAATAAGATTCTCAACAGATACATATTATCCAGCCTAGTCCTACTTGAATTATACAATTAAAGGTTATTTATAAGACAATCATAAAAAATGAAATGAAATGACGTATGGCTCTTAGTGCCGGGAGTGTCCGAAGACAAGTTTGGCTCGCAAGATCCAGGTCTTTTGATTTGACTCCCGTGGGCGACCTGCGCGTTGTGATGAGGATGAAATGATGATGGAGACAACACATACACCCAGCCCCCATGCCAGAGAAATTAACCAGTTATGGTTAAATTTCCCGACCCTGCCGGGAATCGAACCCGGGACCCCTGTGACCAAAGGCCAGCTCGCTAACCATTTAGCCATGGAGCCAGACAAAAAAATCATAATTATTGATTAAAACATTTGCTAACACTTTAATGCACTTTTTAATCATCATTTTCAACTTCACACAACACTGACGCTCTTCATCAAGGCTACATACACTACTCTCAATTAACTGAAATCCTAACACTACCAGTGCCTCTCTCTGATTCTGTAACTTAAGAAATTATATTTTGTAACTGTCATTAATTAACACCTGGAAAGTCTGAACACTTCAAAACACAAGAACATGACCATCAGTGATGGACACTTCAAACCACCTCTCTTCACTAGATTAAAATACATCATCATTTCCCTTTTACTATCCACAAGAAAGTCATTTTCAGCCTGCAACATTTTAACACAGACATCACACTTTTTATATAATATTTCAGTCACTTGCAAACTGGTGTACCTGTCAATGCAGACCAAAATCCGCAGTGTTTCAGCGGGAACTGTGATGTGAACTACTTCCTCTAATGCAGGCTCTAACGCATCTAAATTATCAATAATTCCATCATGGCTATTGTTATAGACAATACGAGCAAAGTCTTTCTAAGAATATTCACCAAGTTTCGCAGTCCTCATCTTCAATACACCTAACACTTTGACATTTCTTTCAAATTCAAGAATTTGTTCCAGAGAAACATAAGGCAGCCACTGAATCTCCTATAGACACCAAATCTTCCCTCTAAACTGTCTTGTAGTTTGGCAGTAAAAACATAAGACCAGTGGTACTTACTGAAAATATATTTATGCAGTTCTATCACTATGATAAACGTGAGTGTCAGAGCAGTGTACATTTCACTTCCTTCTGTATATAACGTGCCATAAGTCATTGTATGTCTTTAAACATGTAAGGAATGAAAGTTTTATGTAATCAGGACCAGTAATTGGACTAGCATCTTCATTTCTGGTATATCTACCTTTCATGCGATGCTGTGCATTACAGAGTGACCACCACTTTTGAATTAATTTTAGAAACTGGATTGTGCCTTCAGAAACATCCACACCTTGACTTCTAAGCCATTCCAAACCAGCAACATTCTTACAATCAAAGACTTTATTGCTAACTAGCAAGATACCCGTGCTTCGCTACGGTATTATACTGAATTTTATAATTGAATGCTTAACATTTTATATATAATCTGCCGAAATTCATGATCTGAGTCGTTTTCTGAGAGAATCCACCATAATTCGCGATCTGAATTGTCTTCTGAGAGATAACGACAAATTTCCTCCCATTTTTCAATCTTTCCTTGAAGCAATCGATTTCGTACTTCACGGGCTAGGTCCAGGTATTCAACCCGGTCAGTTGGGTCCCTAAATCTTTGCCACCTTTTCTTATAAGCATTTTAAATATGGATCAAATCCTTGAGGAGATCCGGCGTGGTGTCGTCTTCGATGCCTTGGCGGTACTGAATCCACGGCCGGACTACATTCATAGTCATTACCTGGCCAGGACCCGTTTCCAACGCGGTCCGCAGATTTTGACGACGGTCCAATACATTATTATTATTATTATTATTATTATTATTATTATTATTATTATTATTATTATTATTATTATTATTATTATTATTGTTGTTATTATTATAGTGGGGGATATTAGTTGAATTTTGATTATTATTATTATTATTATTATTATTATTATTATTATTATTATTATTATTATTATTATTATTATTATTATTATTATTATTATTATTGATGTTCTGGACCCCACAGCAAGATGCAAGACCGCTACTTGGTGGTAAATTATATCTTCTGCTATTGTCATTGCCAACAATGTGACCAGCACCATTGTCGTGCGTAGGCAAGTGCGCGGGATTTCTGGCGATACGAATTATATTTTTCCGTGCATTATTGACCTTATTATAGTGGTGAAGAATTGCACGGTCAATATCATTCCTATCGTTCATTTCAAATGTGTTTAAATTTTTATCAATCAATCAATCACTACTGATCTGCATTTAGGGCAGTCGCCCAAGTGGGAGATTCCCTACTGTTGTTTTCCTAGCCTTTTCTTAAATGATTGCAAAGAAAATGGAAATTTATTGAACATCTCCCTTGGTAAGTTATTCCAATCTCTAACTCCCCTCCTTATAAATGAATATTTGCCCCAATTTGTCCCCTTGAATTCCAACTTTATCTTCATATTGTGATCTTTCCTACTTTTAAAGACACCATCCAAATTTATTTGTCTACTGACGTACTTTCACACCATCTCTCCACTGACAGCTCGGAACATACCACTTAGTCGAGCAGCTCGTCTCCTTACTCCCAAGTCTTTCCAGCCCAAACTTTGCAACATTTTTGTAACGCTACTCTTTTGTCGGAAATCGCTCAGAACAAATCGAGCTGCTTTTCTTTGGATTTTTTCCAGTTCCTAAATCAAGTAATCCTGGCAAGGGTCCCATACACTGGAACCATACTCTAGTTGGGGTCTCACCAGAGAAAAATAAGCTCTCTCCTTTACATCCTTACTACAACCCCTAAATACCCTCATAACCATGTGCAGAGATCTGTACCCTTTATTTACAATCATATTTATGTGATCACCCCAATGAAGATCTTTCCTAATATTAATACCTAAGTATTTACAATGATCCCCAAAGGGAACTTTCACCCCATCAACGCAGTAATTAAAACTGAGAGGACTTTTCCTATTTGTGAAACTCACAACCTGACTTTTATCCCCGTTTATCATCATACCATTGCCTACTGTCCATCTCACAACATTATCGAGGTCATTTTGCAGTTGCTCACAATCTTATTTATTACTCTGTACAGAATAACATCATCTGCGAAAAGCCTTATCTCTGATTCCACTTCTTTACACATATTATTGATATATATAAGAAAACATAAAGGTCCAATAATACTGCCTTGAGGAATTCCCCTCTTAACTTTTACAGGGACAGATAAAGCTTCACCTATTCTAATTCTCTGAGTTCTATTTTTTAGAAACAGAGCCACCCATTCAGTCACACTTTTGTCAAGTCCAATTTGCACTCATTTTTGCCAGTAGTCTCCCATGATCTACCCTATCAAATGCCTTAGACAGGCCAATCGTGATACAGTCCAATTGACCTCCTGAATCCAGGATATCTGATGTATCTTGCTGGAATCCTACAAGTTGGGCTTCAGTGGAATAACCTTTCCTGAACCCAAATTGCCTTCTATCAAACCAGTTATTAATTTTGCAAACATGTCTTATACTGTATAATCAGAAAGAATGCTTTCCCAAAGCTTACATACAATGCATGTCAAACTGACTGGCCTGTAATTTTCAGCTTTATGTCTATCACCCTTTCCTTTATATACAGGGGCTACTATAGCAACTCTCCATTCATTTGGTAAAGTTCCTTCATGCAAACAATAATCAAACAAGTACTTCAGATATGGTACTATATCCCATCCCATTGTCTTTAGTATGTCCCCCGAAACCTTATCAATTCCAGATGCTTTTCTAGTTTTCAAATTTTGTGCCTTTAAAGGTGATAAGGAATGCTAAAGATCCACTATATTATAACAGAGAAGTAAAGAGATTAAGAAGGAGGTGCAGGTTGGAAAGAAATAGAGTTAGAAATGGCTGTGGAAGTAAGGAGAAACTGAAGGAACTTACTAGGAAATTGAATCTAGCAAAGAAGTCAGCTAAGGATAACATGATGGCAAGCATAATTGGTGGCCATACGAATTTTAGTGAAATTTTTTCAAATCTTACTGTAAATGTCATTGCTGTCATAGGTAAATTTTAATACTTCTTTAGTATTAGTCACCTCCTCTGTCTGGACATTATCCTTGTAACCAACAATCTTTACATACTGTTGACTAAATACATCTGCCTTTTGAAGATCCTCGCATACACACTCCCCTTGTTCATTAATGATTCCTGGAATGTCCTTCTTGGAACCTGTTTCTGCCTTGAAGTACCTATACATACTCTTCCATTTTTCACTAAAATTCATATGGCCACCAATTATGCTTGCCATCATGTTATTCTTTGCTAGATTCAATTTCCTAGTAAGTTCCTTCAATTTCTCCTTACTTCCACAGCCATTTCTAACTCTATTTCTTTCCAACCTGCACCTCCTTCTTAATCTCTTTACTTCTCTGTTATAATATAGTGGATCTTTACCATTCCTTATCACCTTTAAAGGTACAAACCTATTTTCACATTCCTCTACAATTGCTTTAAACCCATCCCAGAGTCTGTTTACATTTTTATTTACCATTTTCCACCGATCATAGTTACTTATTAAAAACTCCCTCATGCCTGTTTTATCAGCCATATGGTACTGCCTAACAGTCCTAATTTTAATCTCTTCCTTTCTTTCACATTTATTTTTAATTACCACAAAAACAGCTTCGTGATCACTAATACCATCTATTACTTCGGTTTCTCTATAGAGCTCATCTGGTTTTACTAGCACCACATCCAGAATATTCTTCCCTCTAGTTGGTTCCATCACTTTCTGAATCAGGTGCCCTTCCCATATTAACTTATTTGCCATTTGTTGGTGATGCTTCCTATCATTCGCATTACGTTCCCAATTGACATTTGGTTTATTGAGATCACCCGCTACGATCACATTCCTTTCCTTATCGTTTCCCACATAACTGAATATCTTATCAAATAATTCTGAATCAACATCTGCGCTACCCTTTCCTGGTCTGTACACTCCAAAGACATCAAGTTGCCTATTATCTTGAGAAATGAGCCTTACCCCTAGAATTTCGTGCTTGTCATCTTTAACTTTTTCGTAGCTTACAAATTCTTCTTTCACGAGAATGAATACTCCCCCTCCTACCATTTCTATCCTATCTCTACGATACACCCTCCTGTTACGTGAGTAAATTTCTGCATCCATTATATCATTTCTCAGCCATGATTCAACTCCTATTACAATAACTGGTAAGTATATATATCTTAAATTACTTAATTCTATTCCTTTCTAGCACTAACAGTTTTATGTCATCCCTACTTGATTTCCAGTTCCCTGTTCCTTTAACACCGCTCCCTAGGCCACCCTGTTTCCCTGAATGTACCTCCCTATAACCCTTCTAAACAAATTTCCTAACTTATATGTACCACTGCGGTTTAAGTAAAGGCCATCTGAGCGCAGATCCCTATCTCCTACCCACCCATTAGGATCTAGAAATTGCACTCCCAGTTTCCCACATACCCACTCCATAGTCTCATTTAAATCCCCTATCACCTTCCAGTCAGTATCCCTCCTACACAGTATTCCATTGATAACAATCTCCGCTTCCTTAAACTTCACCCGTGCTGCATTTACCAGATCCCACACATCCCCAACTATGTTGGTACTTATACCTGCTTATCTTACGTTGTTAATATCAACGTGGAACACTACCACCTTCTCCTTTCCCTCCTCCTTCTCTTCTACTTTCCTCAACATCTGCCTTAATCTAATTCCTGGATAACACTCTACCCTGGTACCCTTTCCTCCACACACTTTCCCGACATGTCTAACGATAGAATCCCCCATGACCAGAGCATCAACCCTACCCACCTCATTTGATCCTCTCCCCTCCTGGTCAGTCCTTACTTTCCTTACAGCTGCAGAAGCTACTTCCTCCTCCCTTTTCTCCATCCCATGACCCTGTTCCACCTGTCTTTTCCTATCCACTACTCCACATTTCCCTTTCCTGCCTCTTCCCTTTCTCCTACTTCCAAACTTCTCGGCAACAGTTCCCTGTTCCTTATCTTCCCTCGGTTGTTCTACCTGCAGTGACTCGTACCGATTTCTCACCGACACCTGTCCTGAATTTTGATCCTGAATGGAGCCCTTAGCCTGCAATCTCCTTCCCCTTAAAACATTAGACCACCTGTCTTCCACAATTCCCCCTTTCCTTCCAATCTCTCTATTGCACCTACTGTATCCTGTACATTGTTTAGAGGCCTACTTTCCTTCCTGTCCTCTGAGAGAATCCTAATTATCTCCCTCAAGCTCACCAACTCCTCTCTCATACTCCTTAATGCCTGGCCACACCCACAGTTCCTACACTCGCACTGCTTAGCCAGTTTTTACTAAATAATGAAAAGAAGAGGAAAAATAAGATAACTTATTCTGTGCAAAATAAAAATGAAAGGAAAGAAATATTGTCTAGGTTAGTTCATAAAGATCACACGACAGCAAGTTATTTAATATAGGCTACTACTACACTACTATACTACTTAACTGTACTTCTTTTATTCCTACAACATGCTAACACGATAGAAATTGCTGTTAATTACTGGAAACAAAATAATACACAAGAATTACACAATTCTTAACTGCAGTTAAGTCTACCCTAATGACAACAACAGAATTTTAGTAAGAGAGTTACTACAGATACTACAGAAACAGTACTATACTATAAAAATATTACACAGTAATAGAATAATCACACTACTTTCTAATAAGATGCTATAGTACACTACAATAATTTTAAACTACGTTCAGACTAAGTACAGATACAACAATACACTACAATAATTTTAAACTACTTTCAGATGTATTATAATTACAACAGGTTATTACCAAGCAAAAACAGAAAAGAAAAATATCATTAAAGTTCGAATTTCGCAAAACTACTCAAAATTATAGAATAGGCACTCAACTTTCTAATTAGTTACTATACTACACTACAATAATGTTTAAAACTACGTTCAGACGAATCCTAGCTTCTTACTGAGCACAAATAGAAATGAAATATCCAATTAGGCCTAATTTTAGATATCCGCAAGAACTACCGATAGGTACCGGTACTCAAAGATTACCAACAAAGTTAAACACGTATACAGATTAATATTAATACTACTTTGTCCTACTATGCTGTAATAGAAATGAAACCTGCCGTTTGCACAAAAATACACATGAATATAACAGGCAAGTTACTATCTAATATACTGTATCTACACTACAATTCTCAACTGAAATGTGGTTACGTGATCTTTACAGACGGTGGACTACTATTATTTTCCCTACTCCGCGGGACGGAGAATAAAAGTGTCCTTAAATGTTGAAAAATATGAGGTTGTTTACAATAATTTCTCAAAAGTATTTCTGTCTATACTACGTCAGGGACTTGAATTGCAATAATTGGAGTGTAGGAACTTGATTATTAGCTAACCACTCATAAATACTGAAATGTCGAGGGTGTGAAATATGAATTACGGATACTTTACCTGCCTACTCAGTACTACAAATGATCGGAATACAAGAATCAGCTGATTTTTATTTATAGTTTCTTGATACACTACACCCTTTGTTCACAGACTGTAGCCAACAATGCCAATATTTGAATAAGAAGAGCGACAATAATCAATAACAGTTACGACTGTTAACTATTTCACCAGTGAAATACTATCTATTCTGTTGAAATCCTTTCTTTAAACAAAATTTAGAACAGTATCATGTTATTAAAAGAAGTTATTAAAAGTTAAAAGTTATTAAAAGTTATTAAAAGAAGTTATTTCCTTCAGAACCAATAATAGAAACCTAGACATTCTACACAACTCTAACTCAATCAACACTTCCAACCCTTTTGAAAAGTCAGGTGTCTATAGATTTCATTGTAACGACTGTCTCAGTACTTATCTTGGACTGACCGGATGATCATTCAAAATTAGATACACAGAACACGTAAATGCAATCAAATACAGAAAATTTTCCACAGTAGGTCAACATATACACGACTATAAACACAAATTTTATGGCTTAGACCATGATATAGACATTATTGAAATAATAAATAAAGGCCCTATACTTGATTTAACTGAACAGTTTTACATTTCACTTGATCAGTACCATAATCCAAATTTTAATCTCAATGACCTCTCTGAAAAACCTACGATTTTATTTGATACGTTTATTAAAATATTGAATAATCTTAAAATACCCAAAAATCGATCAATCTTCAAAACAATTTATAACACGCTTACATATTATCCCTACCGCCGTCCACGCCCACCTGATTATAGTACCACCTCCACCGCGCTTCCCCTTCCCCTTACTTAGTAACTCCGCCCCTCCCTGCTCTCTCCAAAGGTCCGTCTCCCCACATTCAGTCCATCAGTTCCTCTCCAATACATCTGCCATCAACTTGGCACCTGAGGTGAGTCTTCCATTCCGTTAATAACATTTTTTCCGGTTTTTACATATTTCTTAATCATGTTTTATTTTCTTATAGGTTCCGTCTTGGTTCAGGATCTTTCTAGATCAACTTACGTACTTACAACTTGAATTATAAGATCCTTCCTTCAAGCAACATTTTAACAAGAACCTCGGTTACTATGTTCAATCTACTCCTCAATACGATATATACAAACATATCAGAGTACAAGCCGATACATAGAACTTTTCATGGACACTCTGACTGTCAATATCAACTTGCAGTGACAAACTAATTCATGTATTTTGGTTGCATTGAACATTATACTAAAATATCTTCATTTGTTAAGTCGAAGTTGAAGCCCTGTTAGAATCTTGTATATAATTTTATTGTGAATATTTTATGTGGAACAGCTCATAACTAAATGTTTGTTCACTTCATTAGTGTGTCAAACATGGCTACAAAGCCTTCATAAAATGAACCGTAAAACACCATAGATCAAAAGCCGATAATTACATTTTACTACAAATATATAATACAAAAACAGAATCTCTTTTAACAAGTCATTCTTTTTAACTAGAAATACTAAGGTGTACACCTCACAGAAATATGACCATTTTTATCTCACTGACCATCTATATATGTAAATACTATTTTAGTCCTATCATGTATATTTCTTAAACTACTATTGTAATCTCACTATAAGAGTCATGATCAATGTAATTTGTCTTTGTATAATTGTCCTTGGCTGATGATGACAGAGAATCTTGTCGAAACCGGTACCAAATGTACAAAAATCGTGATGTTTTAACAGAAATGTAAAACCTTCACGCAATATATAGTATTGAAAAGGTGGAACTTATCGTCCTTTCTTTAATGTGATAGGTGGGACCATTGAACTGCTATTTGAAATACCCTGTCGAATGCTTGCACTAATAGATATAACCGCTGCCGAAGTTATGACTCTTTTTAATATCCCGTCTTTGTAAGTACCGTATTTTATCAACAACCTATTGATATTTTAAAAATACTATTAAAAAGAAAGATATATTTCTTTTTCCACGCAGACCTAAATTGGGAACATGCATCATTTTCAAAAATATTTTTTTTGAAAAGTACACCAGTGAAATAGTACGTAAACGTATTACATTGTGGTATGTTGCCTTGTTTTCTACCATTAAAAAAATATTTAATAGTGCCTTTCCGCAAGGCGAGTGAAACGGCCTCTGACGTAAGCGGCGCGCTGTGACGTCACGATCCAGTACCGCATGTAGCTCTACCAGCCGTTGTGCATCAGCCGTTGCTAAAAGCCGATTGTTTATTATTCATGATCGCGAATAACTTCAAAATGACAGAAGAAAGGTTCAAAACAGCACAATCAGACAATCTATCATGTGTAAATGTCATCATTCTTGAAAAATAGTGACTTTCGTGGCCGCAGAAATTCGCGGATAACAAGCAAGTTTGTAAGTGGTGTCTTTTATATACGTGCAATGTACTGTAACCCATAGTATTAGGATAACAACGAACCTGGATAGATATCACATCACTTTCAACATTTCCTTCTAGACTGATTCCCCTATTAAAGAATAACATTACATTTTCGGGCTTTCAGCATTAGTAAAGTAAGAAATCGGATTTCAGCACTAACATAAACATATAGGTAACATTATAGTACTAGTCCGCTTCTGTGGTGTAGTGGTTAATGTGTGCCACTCCCGGAGGCCCGGTTTCGATTCCCGGCTCTGCCATGAAAGTTGAAAACAAATAGTACGAGGGCTGGAACGGGGTCTACTCAGCCTCGGGAGGTCAACTGAGTAGAAGGGTTTCGAATCCCACCTCAGCCATCCTCGAAGTGGTTTTTCGTATTTTTCTACTTCTCCTCCAGGCACCTAAGGCCACGGCCGTTTCCTTCCCTCTTCCTTGTCTATCCCTTCCGATCCTCCCATCCTCCAACAAGGCCCCTGTTGAGCATAACAGGTGAGGCCGCCTGGGCGAGGTAATGGCCCTCCTCACCAGTTTCATCACCATACTCAAAGTCTCACGTTCCAGGACACTGCCCTTGAAGTGGTAGAGGTGAAATCCCTCGCTGAGTCGGAGAGAAAACCAACCCTGAAGGATAAACTGATTAAAAAGAAAGAAAGAAGGAAAGAAAGAAAGATCATAGTACTATAGGGCTATAATCTATCATTCCCCAAAAAATATCTATTTATGGTTGGGACAACTGGCCTACCCACTTCCGGGGCCCATGAAAGAGAATTAAATATCTTTGTGGAGGGAAAAAGTTAAACATGATAAAGATAAATATGACTTCATCTAGTTTTCACAAGTCGGGCTGAGTGGTTCAGACTGTTGAGGTACTGGCCTTCTGACCCCAACTTGGCAGGTTCGATCCTGGTTCAGTCCGGTGGTAGTTGAAGGTGCTCAAATACGTCAGCCTCGTGTCGGTAGATTTACTGGCACGTAAAATAACTCCTGCAGGACTAAATTCCTGCACATCGGCGTCTCCGAAAATCGTAGAAGTAGTTAGCGGGGCGTGAAGCCAGTAACATTAATTACATTTGGCTTTTAACAAGCTGAGCATATCAGGAAAGAAAAGTGTCCTGGTGACATTTTAGTCGCTCAATACAGGAATGACTTTGGGTGCTGTGACTTTTACTTTTTTTTTCTGTTTGCTTTACGTCACACCGTCACGTATAGGTCTTATGGCAACGATGGGACAGGAAAGGCCTAGGAATGGGAACAAAGCGGCCGAGGCCTTAGGTACAGCCTCAGCATTTGCCTGGTGTGAAAATGGGAAACCACGGAAAACCATCTTCAGGGCTGCCGGCAGTGGGGTTCAAAACCCACTATCTCCCGGATGCGAGCTCACAGCTGCGCGCTCCTAACCGCACGGCCAACTGGCGCGGTACTTTTACCCTTCGGTTTATTGACTTGGCTTGTATAACCTAAAACTTAGGCTAAGTTGGATAACATTTTAAACACCTACATCACTATTTTCACCTGTGTGCAATTATGTTATTTATTTCATTAATATTATGATAATTATTATAATTGAGCATTGTTAACTTATAAGACCCCAACAGACAAGCATTGGTTTTGTGTAGAGTTATACATTTGTTAAATTCACGTTGTTTCCTTTCATGGTGTACACGCCTATTCTTTGTTACATTATAGAGTAGCCTATTTAGATATAGCCTAAATTTCTTTACCAATTAAGCTCTTCAATAAAGACATACATAACTGTCCCATGCCAAGATATATTGGTAGAATTAGAGCTGTCAAAATGGTTCATAACCCCTTTGATTTATTATCTTGACATGGATCACACAAAACATAGGTTAGGTTTGGAGAATACTTTAATAATCAGCATTATTTAATGCACTGTTTATTACTTTTTTTTTTTGCTACGGGCTTTACGTCGCACCGACACAGATAGGTCTTATGGCGACGATGGGATAGGAAAGGCCTAGAAGTTGGAAGGAAGCGGCCGTGGCCTTAATTAAGGTACAGCCCCAGCATTTGCATGGCGTGAAAATGGGAAACCACGGAAAACCATCTTCAGGGCTGCCGATAGTGGGATTCGAACCTACTATCTCCCGGATGCAAGCTCACAGCCGCGCGCCTCTACACGCACGACCAACTCGCCCGGTGTTTATTACTTTCATATTCCAAGATGTAATTGAAGCATTTAAATAAAGCATCATACATTAAAATTTAAAGTTTTACCACTAGAACAGCTAACATGGAAAAGTGATTTGAAAATTCAAACAAATTCATCTTACGTTAAAATCTTCAAAAAAATAAACTGTAGACTTTTCCGATATATCACCAGCATTTCTCCAGCTCGCCAAAATCCATTTCTCCCTAGTTTTAGCGTCTTTCGAACGTTTATAAACAATTTGTTTGGTATGGTATGCGATGTGCTATTGCACATCGGAACTCTACACCATTTATAAGTTTTCTGCCTCACTGTCTGCGCAGGATTCATTTTAAGTCTAAAATATACCACTCAGATTATTATCCAATGTATAGACCTCGAATTTAACCATAGCAGACACTAACGTAAAGTAGAAATACGCGAAGTGTATCGTGCTTCTCACAGCGCACTATGTGTTATTTCGTCTGCTAATTCAGTCAACCTGTACGATGACGTCAGGCCAATGAGATCGCGTACTTGCGTGACGTGACATTTTCGTAGATTTTTATCATGTTTGGAGTTATTATTTGTACATTCTGATCACATTTTTGAATTCAGCATGCAATTTTGAATCAGATTAGCATATTTTTAATTAAAACCCCGGATCATGCATGTTCCCTATTACCGGTTGTAATCTAGCGAACGCCTACGGAACTACTCAGTGTGAAAACTGTAAACAAATGCCACTAATCGCAGATTACTACAAATACACACTAAACACAATTATTTGTGGAGCTAAATGTATCACACACACACAAAAATTGGTAAATTTCTACAATTATTAACTACTTCGTCACTGAGAAACACAGAGCTCTTGGAACAGTTAACCACTCGCTAGTGCATCCAACATGCCAGGAGAATCTATTGTAATTTAAGAACGTTCTCTAACGGAAAAGGTGGCTCTTGAAAATGAACACAGGAAAAATTAATGATCGGTTTATGATCAGAATAAGTACATTGAAAATCCACAGCCTGTTTCCAGTCATTCGACCGGGATTTGAACCACGGAACGTAGCGGTGAGAGGCCAGCGTGCTATTGCCTGAACCACGGAGGATCCTAATGAGTATATTATGGACAGTAAAATCATTTGGTCTCAACTCATTTTTCATCCCACCACCGTTAAGTTGATCCCCCCCCCCCCCAAAAAAAAAAGGTGCCCGGCTGAGTGGCTCAGACGGTTAAGGCGCTGGCCTTCTGGCCCCAACTTGGCAGGTTCGATCCTGGCTCAGTCCGGTGGTATTTGAAGGTGCTCAAATACGTCAGCCTCGTGTCGGTAGATTTACTGGCACGTAAAAGAACTCCTGTGGGACTAAATTCCGGCACCTTGGCGTCTCCGAAAACCGTAAAAGAGTAGTATTATTATTATTATTTAAAAAAGGTGTGTTTCTTTATGGTTAAAGAGATGTTCACATCTGTTACCTTTAGCTTAGAGATATAAGTATCCCCATGAAAATAATTCACTCTGTTTTCACCCCCTTTCACCCCTCACCCCTCCCCCCAAGTGAATTCTCCGGCAAAAATTTATTGTTTCTTTAATCTTCTAAATACCAATTATCACGACTCTAGCATCTTCAGTTTTTGAGATATGTGTCCTCATAAAAGGAATTCAACTCCTTTTCACTCCCTCCCCCCAAGATGATTCTCACCCCCAAAACGCGTTTATCTTTGTTTAAAGGAGATCCAAATAGCAATTTTCACATCTGTAACATCTTAAGTTTTTGAGATATCAGTATCCAAATCAAAAGAATACAACCTCATTTTCAGTCATTTTTACCCCCACCCCCACCCAAGTGGCTTCTCCAAAAACACAAAATACCCGTTTCTTTATTTTTAATAGAGATAAGAAATACCATTTTATACTTCTGTAACGTGTTAAGTTTTTTAGGTATACTGTAGAAATTCTCATTTTAAAATTTCACCCACTTTTTAGATCCCCTTAAGTGGAGTTTCCAAAAACAAATCACCTGTGTTTCTTTACTTTTATATTGGATTCCAAATAGCACTTTTTACGTCTGTAACATTTTACGTTTCTATGATATACTGTAGATATAGTCTTTCCAAAAATTCACCCTAATTTATCACTTCTGTTTAACCCCCATTTATTGGATTTTCCAAAAACAAAAAAATACGTGTTTTTATTTTTTTATTTTTAAAGGAGATCCCAGCTACCAATTTTCAGCTCTGTAATATTTTCAGTTTCTGAGAAATAAGTATCCTCATTTAAGGCATTCAACCCTTTTTTCACCCTTTTTCACCCCTCCTATTAGGATTTTCCGAAAACAAAAAAATACGTATTTCTTTATTTTTAGAGGAGATTCTAAATACCAATTTTTAGATCTGTAAACTTTTAAATTTTTGAGATATAGATACTCTCATTTCAAAATTTCACCCCCCCTTTTCACCCCCTTGGCGATGGAATATCCAAAAATCCTCCCTTAGCGAGCACCTACATTGTAATATAAATGTATCCTCAAAATTTCATTTCTTTATGTCGAGTAGGTTTGGCTCGGCGATGATGAATCAGTCAGTCAGTCAGTCAGTCAGTCAGGACAAGTTATTTTATATATATTGATGATACATTCTGTCTCTATTATTGTGGGATACAGAGCCTTCCTAGATAAATCTGGAGCCATTTTTAGCATCAATCTCTTCCCTGGATGAAACAGCTCTTTTAAGGTCTGAAAATTTGGCCTCAGTAATTGTACATCTACAGACTGACTCTGTACCAACATCAACCTTGACCACTTCACGTATCAACGTTTGGTATCGTGATGGGATAATCTAATACAAAATAATTTATTATTCGATTATTTCATTTTATTTGATTATTCAATTATATTTCTCATTTGATTACTTTTTTATTATTTATTTGAATGAATGAGGCCATCGAATAGTGATTGTTTCCACCCGATTATTTTTCAATTATTCATTCGAATGGATAAGGCAACCAATAGTGAATATTTTTCCATTTAATTATTTTTTGATTATCTTTCGATTATCCATCCGAAACTCCATTTGAATCAACGTGGCAATCGAATAGTGAATTTTTCCATATGATTATTTTTTCGATTATTTATTCAAAACTGCATTCAAATGAATGAGGCAATTTAATAGTGAATGCTTTCAAAATCATCGAATGTAAAGTGATGTTATTAAGACAGTTAATTCGCTCATTTAGTTTCAACACAAGAGTTTTTCACAAGTGTTCGTCTATTCGCTTCTTTCAATCGATTATTATCGATCCGACACACTTATACAGAAAAATTTATTCCTGATACGTCTGAATATTCTATGTGTTACAACTGAATGATATTTGAAACCTATTCGATTATCTAAATAATCGGGTGGAGGTTATTCAAATATTAAAAGTGTTTGATTATGCCATCACTAGAACTGAATATTATTTGAAACTCATTCTATTATTTTATTTGATTATCTCAATAATCGGATGGACGTTATTTGATTATTAATAGTATTTGATTATCCCATCACTAGTTTGGTATAACAAGAGAATATCACAGCCCAGATCAGTAGTTCTGGAGAGTATCTTATTGGATTAGTTGCAGAGAGCTCTAACTGTTCCAGGACATATTTTATTTTACTAGTTCTCTCTGCATTAAACTCACAGTCTAACTCAAGTGCATTTTTTTTTTTTTTCCAAAAGGCTCATCAAAAGAGAAAGTTTATCAGCGAGACTAATATTATCATCAGAATAACTTGTGAGATGACTTACCGAAGTGTCACACTTCGTCCATCTGTCACATTTCAGGTCTTCACAAGCATCGGATTCCAATTTACCTTTACCCCATGGCACTACAGCCCTTGAAGGGCCTAGGCCTACCAAGCGACCGCTGCTCAGCCCGAAGGCCTATAAACCTAAAATGCTCTGTAGGCAAACACACATTTTTGTGAAACACTTGAACTGCAAATGAACTTCAAAACTCACTGATGGAACATTAATAAATGACTCATCATCCACCTTCACAAACAACACATAATCTTTCTGCACTATTACAGTGAATGGTTTAATGCATTTCTTCTAAATTTCACAGATGAATGAGGTAAAATCTATAATTTTGTCACTTTCATACCACTTACTGAAATAACCTCTAAATACTAGAAACATCACTAACACATTAAAAGTATTTAGGTAACCAGTAAAAGGACACAGCAACACTATTTAACACACAACAATTTTCGGTGGATAATTAAATCGCGAAATCCAGTAACAAGATAACCTCAACCAACCATGCACGTGTGTAGTATAAACATGGCCCCACACGCCGGCTACACGTGGCCCAATGTGGCAGCCATTTTGTCATGTATCGATATATGCATTCAGGTCTGATAATATTGTAGTTGGTCTTGGTTGAACTCGCACCTTCGTGTTTCGACTCGATCATTCAACATGGTCGAAGTTTTTCAAAATGGCGGTCAAAGTCATCCCTCCTGATTCCGACTGTTCGCACATGGTCGAGTGTAACCTCCAATTCATTGTCTGTGACCAGAAAATAATGTTTAATAACCCACTGCTCCAAAAGGCTTCTATTAACATTTGTTTTAGAAAGAGTGTGATCTGCGATAATACTTGGATATTTTTATTGGCCCCCGTGCATATGTTTTCATATTTGTTCTTTGGTGTTTTCCACACCTTTCAATGTACTTGTTATTTTATAAGCCCCAGTAGAAATGGTTTTCATATTTGTTCCAGTGTTTTTCACATCTTTTAATACTTTTCTCTCGTGTTTAGAAATGGTAGATACAGTTTTCACTCTGCCCGCGGATACACAATGTAAAATGCCCTCATGTTGGGAAAAATTCGTATCTAGTGTTTCCATATCCCTGTTGGATGGTTTTTATTCATATATTCAGTAGTACGTTTTCTTGCTTAACATGTTCATTTTTGTTGTCCCCTGCAGAAACGTCTTAACGATGTTTTACTGTATTTACCGTCCAACTCGTTGGCTGAATGGTTAGCGTACTGGCCTTCGGTTCAGAGGGTCTCGGGTTCGATTCCCGACCGGGTTGGGGATTTTAATCTTCATTGGTTAATTCCAGTGGCTCGGGGGCTGGGTGTTTTGCTGTCCCCAACATCCCTGCAACTTACACACCACCCATAACACTATCCTCCACCACAGTGACACGCAGTTACCTACAAATGGCAGATGCCGCCCACCCTCATCGGAGGGTCTGCCTTACAAGGGCTGCACTCGGCTAGAAATAGCCACACGAAATTATATATATATTACTGTATTTACCAGATATTGTTATAAGAATTGAATCATGGCTGAGAATTGAAATTATGGATGCTGAAATTTTCTCACGGAACTTGAGTGTTTATTGTAGAGACAGGTTAGGAACAATAGGAGGGGGAGTATTTATACTGGTGAAGGAAGAATGTGTAAGCTATGAAAAAGTTAAAGATGAGGAACATGAAATTCTAGGTGTAAGACTCATCTCTAAAGACAATAGGCAGCTTGGATGTTTTTTGGGGTGTACAGACCTGGCAAGGCTGGCGCCGGTGCAGAATTATTTGACAAGATAATCAGCTATGTAGGGATCGATACAGAAAGGAATGTTATTGTAGCAGGTGATCCAAACTTGCCAAACGTTTACTGGGAAGCGAATGTGATTGACAGAAAGCATGATCAACAGATGGTGAATATGTTATTATGGGAAGGGCAGCTGAATCAGAAAGTGATGGAATCAACTATAGGGAAAAATATTCTAGACTTGATGCCGATAAAACCAGATGAGTTCTATAAGTAAACTGAAGTTGAATGCTTATATAAGGGTGTGTTTAATGCAGGAGGCTGTCTATTGTCAGTAGCAAGTGAATGACACTATTACTTGTTATGTACTGACTGTTACCTGTTGCCGATTATCTGATATCTGGAATGTGTTGTTTAACTGCTGTACTTGTTGCTTGTAAGTATGCTTATGAAGTGAGCTTTGTCTCATTGGGTGGAATTCTTCTTAGGGGTACCTTTTAAAAGTCTAAAATCTGCTTTTAAAGCCTGGATGAGTTCTGCAAAGGAGGAGGAGAAGACAAGTTATATTTTGAAAAGTTAACAGTATATTCTAGACAGCATTAAAATTAGTTAACAGTATCTTTAAAACAGCATTACAATGGGAGTTTGAGTGTAAGGTTCAGTATAAGAGATATTACTTGGATCAGGATACCGTGTGTCGATGGTATGTTCTCCTGAGACTGATTACACAAGTTCAAAAAAGTGTGTCTTTTTTTTGTTGCCATTTTCAATTACTAATCATCATCATCATTTTCCTTTATCCAGCTGTAGCCAGGTAGGGTCAAATATGGTTCCTCTCCACTTTCTTTGATCTTACCACCCCTCCTCCTCCAACACTGTGTCCCAGTCCAGGTTTCTTTCTATAATACTGCATTGGATTGTGTCCTTCCATCTCAATCGTGGTCGTCCACTGCCTCTCCTTCCTTGCATTTCCATGACCTTTTTTGGCATTCTTTCGTCACTCATTCGCTTTATGTGCCCAAACCAGCTTAGTCGGCTCTTCTCTATTCTATCATTCATTTTTTCCACTCCAGTTTCTTCCCAGATTTTCTCATTCCTTATTTTCTACTCTTCTGTATCATACTCCTCAAGAACTTCATTTTGGCTGCCTGTATTCGACTCTCATTCTTCTTTGTCATTGTCCAAGTTTCTGCTCCGTAAGTTGTTATGGGTACGTAATACATCTTGTACATAGCTTCCTTTGCTTCCATTGGCACATATTTGTCCCATAACATGTTTCTTACCCTATGATAGAAACAACTTCCTGCTTGAATTCTCTTACTAATCTCAGCATCCAGTCGAGCATTCTCCATTAATTCACTCCCCAGGTATTTGAATGTTTCCACTACTTCCAGAGGCATGTCTGCAAGTCTAATCCCACCTTTCCCTTTTTTCTCCCCTTTAGTCATAACAAGAGTTTTACTCTTTTCTACACTTATTTTCAATCCACATTCTTTGATCTTCCCCATTCACCACATCCTACTGTTCTTGAACCTTCCTGTCGTCTTCTCCCCATATCACAATATCATCTGCAAATAACATCATGTTCATTTCTCTTCCTCCATATGCTGCTTTTGCTTTTCTCATGATGTCATCCATTACTATTGTAAACAGGATTGGTGACAGAACACTTCCCTGTCTCAGTCCACTAGTTATTTAGAACCAACTTGGGTACATGGTCATGATCATTTTTATTAATCCCTGTCTAATTCCTTTTTGCACCAGACTTGTCACAGGTGTAGAATGTGTTGGAAAGTGGAAAGTGTTTATTGAAGACTTTATTTGTAAACCTTTCGTAATACTTACTGTATTATATGAGGTATGGTGATAATGTTTTATTTGTAACGACCTAACCTGTACAGTGTAATATTTGATAACATATTGTATTTGTAAATAGTAGATTTCAGTTCCATGCTTACTGGAAGTGTCCAGAAAAATTTGTGACGCGAATTTTTGAACAGGGTATGTTGCCTTTTGTTGGTTATGTATTCTAGAAAGTATGTTCTGACTATTCTGGAAATGGAAGATTCGCGATCGTGTGTATTCGAGAAAGTATGTTAAAGTTCGCGACTGAAGTAGAAGTGTGATTGGTGAATCTGGGTGATGATAGGTGGGCTCATGCGTTCTGATTGGCTACTCCAAGGCCAGGGTTTCCCTTATAAAGAGTGCGAGGCAGCATTTCGTGTCTCTGTCTGTCTTGGTCTGTCTGTGGTCTGTCAGCAGTCTATCTAGTTGTCTGAAGTTTGACCTCGTTTTGCTACCGGGATGGGCCACCTTGTGGTTAAGCACTCTTGATTTCCGTTCCAGCTTAAATTTCCTGTAATGTTCGCTTGCCTTTTCATATAGGAGTCTGACCTAACCTCACCTAGATTCACCACTTAAATATTCATTATGCCTTACCTTTTCAGCGGGGCTTGCCTGTTTGTTTTCGAGGCATTCCCCGTTCCTTGCTTCGCTAAATATGTAAATTGTAGTTTAATATGTATTTACCTTGGGGTTTTGCCTCTGGTAATTCCGTGTCATTTGATGTACGCCTGAGTTTTTGAAAAGTACGTTTAACTTCACTGTAAATTGTAATAGCGTTTCTTCTCACTTACTAATATGCATTGTACAACTGGATTTGTAACTAGATGTATAGTTCGTTTGAATCTTTGAACTTGTAGGAAGCTATTGTCAAAGAACATGTATTAATAATTGGTGCGTGTCAGCCGAACACGTAGGTTGTATTTTATTATCGTTATGTGTCAGGTACCTTCTGCATGGTGGAATTTGTTCGGAATTTATTTGTAAAATCCTTTTGTAAATAATATTTTGAAAATTAAGGATCACGGTCGATTATTTCTGAATCTGCGACCTAAGCCGTATCCATGCCTTTGGTAAGTTTCCAGCCTCTTCCCACCTTCCTAGTTTATTGTCATCTAGTTGGCCCTACTGATATTTACTAAAGTTGTTATCGATAGAGATTCACGTAGTTTCAGCTGATGTTTCACTGAGTGTGTAGTGGTTTCTGGCATTGTATAGTTGATCTTACTTTCCCCCCCTTTATTGTGTTTAGTGCTTTGTTTTGTGTAACCACTGTAGTAGCGGTTACAGACTGTCCCAAACTTTAGTCTTTGGGACATTGTTATATGCCTTTTCAATGTCAATAAATGTCATTACCATATCATTCCCATACTCCCATTGCTTTTCCATTAGTTGTCTCATAATGAAAATGGGCTCTATTGTTGACCTTCCAGTTCTGAAACCAAACTGATTTTCCTGTATCTGATTCTCAACCCAAAACCTTATCCTTCTTACCAGTATCCTCCCCATTATCTTAGCAACATGGGATATTAGAGTAATTACCCTGTAGTTCTTCAAAACTTTCTTATCGCCTTTCTTGAAAATTGGGATAATTATTCCTTTTTGCCAATCCTCAGGGACCTCCTTATTCTCCCAGACAGTCCTGATAACCTGATATGTCCACTGCAGTCCTACAGCTCCAGCTGCCTTTATCATTTCCACTGAAATGTTATCTATTCCTGCAGTTTTTACATTCTTCATCTTTCTTACTGCCATTTCAATTTCATTCATTGCAATTTCTTGATCCATTTCTTCATCAACTAATTGCCTTTCCTGGTTGTCCATTGAATGACTGTCATCAGTTCTTATGTTCAGCAACTTCTGAAAATACTGTTTCCTTCTATTTCTTATTTCTTCTGGCTTTGTTAATATTATGCTGTCTTCATCCTTCACAAATCTGGTGTTTACATTATTTTTCTTTTTGTTTCTTAAGATACCATACAGTAATATCTCGTTGCCCTGCATATCATCTCTCAATTTCTGTGTGAATAAGGCCCAGCTTTTCCTCTTTTCTTCCTCCACTACCTTCTTGGTCAAATTCTTTGCCTCCACATATTTTCTTCTGCTTTCTTCAGTCTTAGATGTTTTCCATGCTTTCCATGCCATTTTCTTTTCCTTCACTTTATTCTTTACTCTATCATTCCACCAATGTGTCTCTTTGTCTTTCACATTTCCTGATGTTCTACCACATGAGGGAAGCAGTGGTATTATGTCGTCTTCGGATCGGCCACGGTATACCTAACGCATTCCTATTTACTGAAGGGAGAACCCCCTCCTGGTGTGTACTTGCGGTAATTATCTTACCGTGGTACACATCCTTACGGAGTGTATGGACCTGGTCGATTTGCTCCGTAGGCTTAACCTCCAGAGTACAATCCCCCTCATCCTGCGAGATGACGAGCAGTCAGCAGACCTCGTCATCCATTTTTGAGTGATAGTGGCTTAAAATTTTAATTATCATATATCATGCCATCCATCTCGTTCCATTAGGGGCCGATGACCTTAGATGTTAGGCCCCTTTAAACAACAATCATCATCATCATCATTATGTTCTACCACATACCTTTTCTGTACATCCAATTAGTGCTTCCTTAAATCTTTTCCATTCATCTTCAACATTCCCCACCTCCGTCCTGGGTACCAAGGGTATTATTTCTCTTTGAAATTCTTCTTGTATGCTTTTCTCCTTCAACGTCCATACTTTAACTCTTTTCTCTCTTCTTAATGGGGTTTTTCAATCTTTCCCACTTGCAATTTTCCTATCACAACTCTATGATCTCCATCAAAGGCTTCTTTAGGCATGGCTGTAACATCTAAAAGGTTCTTCCGGTGTTCTTTCTCTATGATTATATAATCAATCATGGTCTTTGTTCATCTGTCTCTTCAGCCATTCCTTGTAATCTTCTGACTGTTCTTCCTAAACCAGGTGTTTCCAACAATCATTTGGTTCCTCATGCAAAAATCTGTCTTTCCCGTTAGTGTCAGGACATTTACTTCTGGATTTATATTTCCATATCCAAAGCGCCCTACAACATCTTCCTTTCCTTGTCTTTCCATTCCAACTTGTGCATTTAGAACTCCCGTCAACAGCACTTCCTTATCTTCTATCTGTCTCTCCACTTCCTCTAAGAAGCCATCTAGGTGTTTATCTATGCAACCTGTTTGTGGGGCATACAACTGAAATAGATCTTTCAAGCCATTTTCAAACTGGAGTCTCATCACCATCATCCTATTGCTGACGCATTTTGTATATTCCACATATTCATGGATTTCTTTTCTAAGTATGATGGCCACTCCATTTTTTGCTTCAGGTCCTCTGCTGTAATACAGCCTGTACCCTTCTCTCAGAGGAATTTCCCTTGTACCCCTCTTTTGGTCTCCCACAGTCTAAGTATGGCTGTATCTTTTTCTGTCATGCAGTCAGCCAGTTCTTCTGTCTTTCCCGTTAGTTTCAAGACATTTACTGTTGCAATCTTGATGTAGTTTGGTGTTAGTTGCTCATTTCTCAAAGTTCCCCCAGCACCTGAAGAGCTGCGCGTTGCTTTTAGCAGGGGCGCCCTAACCTTTTCTGAGGCACCATATCTGCTTTGTCCATATAGGCTATTGTAATGATGAGATCACCACACCCAAGGGCATTTTATGCCTACTGCCAGGTTCGAAATTAGGCCGCCTGTAACATGGAAACAGACACCTTTTGTAGCCGCTCCTCTGGAGTACAGACGCTACCGGGTTTGCCCCTTCCGCCATCTCTACCGTACCAAATGGTAGTAAATCGCCATCATCTTCAGTTTCTAAAAAAGAGGAGACATACCGTATTTTCCCATCTATTCTATTTCATAGTAAGCTTGGTTATATATTGTCATTTTGCCTCAAAATTCCATTATGTGACAGTGTTGAGGGAAATTATACTGACCTGCAGCACATGTATCACTTAGAATGAAAATTTGTTGATATAGTCCATGCAGTACTGAACCTTAGATGCCAGAACCTGGCTGATCAGAGTTCTAAACTGAAATGTTGTCACATTGTGGTTTTTCTAGGTGCAAGGACGATATGTTCAAATGTTAGGAGGGAGACTTCCCAGTCTTTTGTTTATTTGTGTAAGACTGATTAGTATGTTTATATAAGTATTGATGATTTGTAATTTTAACAATACATTATATCTTATGGTGTGGGCTAGAACAGTTTTGTTACTTTCATTGATCTGTATGTCTCAGTCTCTTGCTTGGCTTTGACAACATGAAAGTGACTGCAGTATGGGTGGCACTAATAATTCCATTCCTTATGCAGCCAGTCCCTGTTGTGAAGGGTGTGAAAATCTTGTTCATAGGGTCTGTTGGTACAGTGAGCTTTGCAGGCTGAAATGTAACAGCACCTTCTGCTCGGTGAGGAAAACGACAGGAGGCTAGCTCACACAATATTTCCCTAGTATGCCTCTTTAGGGATGCCTAAGTCATCTATGTTAGCTGATGGTGGAGCTGTTGAGGTTCAACCAGCCTTTGGGCTAAGGACTAAAAGAAAGGAGGGAGGGAAAAATGTTCTGTAAAAGTGTAAACCATTGTTATTATTTTCAGTTTCAATTTAATTAATATATTACTTTGGAGTTTCTTAGTTGTCCAGAACTAATGCAAGCTTAATAAAACTAGAAAATACATGGCAAGGAAGACATTAACAGTATATACCTGAAAAAACATAACATTTAGTTTACAACAGAATGCTATGTTTCATTCTTGAAAACCAAACGAGTTGGCCATGCAGTTATGGGCACACAGTTATAGTGCTGGGAACGAACAGAACGGAGAGGAGCCAGGCTTCCCGTGCATTCAGTCGGAGGCATCGAGTACAACCACAAGTGAAATCGTGGCGGGAAAACAATAGTTTCCCGTACATGTAATAGAGTTGCTGCGTTGTCATTTGGACGTTACATACATGTTGTACAGCGTTTTAGAATGATATTATGATGAAAGGATGTTGGGTCTATTAGCAAATTATAACAAATGAGGTTACAACTCGCAGTCGTATAACAACACATAGGCCTATTTGATGTGCTGAGTATTGACGTTCAGAAGGAACAATTTTCTTCATTAATCAATTCAGAGGCAGCTGCTATTAATATAATTTATTGACAGAAGGCACATAGTGAGGGCCAATGACCTAAGATGTTAGGCCCACTTAAACAAGCAGCAAGCATATAGGGGAATACATTTTTACAATTTGAGGAATATTCAGAAAAAATTAAATAATCAAACTCTATTCTACAGGGCTTCGTATGAGATTAACATGTTAATAATAATAACAACAACAACAATAATAATTTTCCTCGGACCGAGCTCGATAGCTGCAGTCGTTTAAGTGCGGCCAGTATCCAGTAATCGGGAGATAGTGGGTTCGAATCCCACTGTCGGCAGCCCTGAAGATGGTTTTCCGTGGCTTCCCATTTTCACACCAGGCAAATGCTGGGGCTGTACCTTAATTAAGTCCACGCCGCTTCCTTCCCATTCCTAGGCCTTTCCTATCCCATCGTCGCCATAAGACCTATCTGTGTCGGTGCGACGTAAAGCAAATAGCAATTTTCCTCGGAGATTCAAAGAAATGTTACACATTATTTACGAAGTGTTAAAATGAAAGTATTCAATATTTTAGGTGGTGATATAAGCAAATAAAATTGGATTGTTAGTCTGAAATGATTCCTTCTTTTGGATTACTCCACTAGGTTCTTTTGCTTCCTCTACTGTTGGGAATTGAAATTCTTCTTCTGCCTTTGAGACCATTGTCAAGGTTTCACCTTGAAACACCTTCCCAATTTTAATTTGAGAAGAAATGCTTCATTGGGACCATAAATGTCAACTCACTCCTCAGAGTTGAGACCTTGAAAAACTCTTCGACAAACACCAAATCCAGATCTTGGCTATATGAGAGACCAAAAAAAGTCTAATAAACATGGGTTCTACAACGCAAGTTCTGAGATCTAAACATGTGTTTATAGGAAGTGCCTAATGTGATGTAATTCATGATAATGCACTTCTCAGCCCTGCAATAACACCAGACTACCAGATATAATAATTTCGTGTGGCTATTTCTAGCCGAGTGCAGCCCTTGTAAGGCAGACCCTCTGATGAGGGTGGGCGGCATCTGCCATGTGTAGGTAACTGCGTATCATTGTGGTGGAGGATAGTGTTATGTGTGGTGTGTGAGTTGCAGGGATGTTGGGGACAGCACAAACACCCAGCCCCCAGGCCAATGGAATTAACCAATGAAGGTTAAAATCCCTGACCCGGTCGGGAATCGAACCCGGAACCCTCTGAACCGAAGGCCAGTGCGCTGACAATTCAGCCAACGAGTCGGACAGACTACCAGATAATCATAGTTGACACCCCGGACATGGAATGAAAACAGCAATCTGGTTTCTCACCAATGTGGGCGCTGTTTGAATCCCGGCCAGGGTATAAGGGCTTTCGAACTGAAAAATCTTGTCACTGTGGTTTGGATTCCAAGTAAAATTGGAAATCCCCTGGCTTTGATCTCGATGTAAACTGTCATGCAAAAGTAGAAGATTAACTTTTTTAAAATGGTTACGCATATGAGTACCATCAGTTTTCATAACGAGGTCAACAATGTATTTTGATGTCCTTCAGTATCAAAGTAAACATTTGTGTGAGCTGAAGGGCAGTCTGCTGCTATTGTAGGGCAAAGGAATGCATTGCCATAAATTACACCACATTAGGAACATCCTATGAACAAGTGTTCAGATCTCAGAACGTATGTGTTGTAGGACCCATGTTTATTAGACTTTTTTTTTTTTTTTTTTGATGCATTCTATCATCTCCTAAATTATTGGACAGTGTTATTTTATCAACCTGTGTAATATACCGTTGACGTTTCTACATAATAATATATCTTACTCCAGCAAGTTTGAATTTCCATTTTAAAACAGCAGCACTTGCACCTTTTCCAGAGATAATGCAGTTCTTCTGTCTGATATTATTTGCCCTGCAACTGCATGGAGTGGATTGTATTGGTTTTCCACCTGACACTAGTATTTCACTGGCTTTTCTGGTTTCAGTTCTGTGTACTGCTGTAAAAGTATTATGATGTTTGATGAGGCACTAGAATTTTGTTACTTAATGGATATCTTCTTTTCCATAATTGCAAGGAGATTATAACCTCTAGCTATAAAATACCCTACAGTGTGGTTTAATCGCTTTTGTTCATCACTTCCCCTGGGGTAGATGGGCACATCTTCTTTCTTGTCCTAACAGAGCTGGTTGGGGTGAACACATTTCAGGTGATCCAACAAAATTAGATGTTCCTCCTCCTGTTGCAAATGAATGTTCACACACTTTACATTTGGCCCACTTCTTGCCTGTACGTCATTCGAAGAACGACCATACTACTGATTGATACGTGGTATTTAGTCAAAATATGCAGACACCGGTCAGAGCTCACTTACGTATTAACCGCTCCTTTCCTCCTAACGTCCTCCGGGTACTCCGGTGTCACTCGCTACTCTGAGTACTTCACTGCCACTTGGATATCTCCGATTATCTCCGGAGGGGCGCTGTAATCATTACTACCAGTTCAGTCTCTCAGAGCAGGTGCTTTACTCCCAGCACTACGCAGTTTTGAGCTTGCATTCGGGAGATAGTGGGTTCGAACCCCATTGGCAGCAGCCCTGAAGATGGTTTTCCATGGCTTCCCATTTTCACGTCAGGCAAATGCTGGGACTGTACCTTTATTAAGGCCATGGCTGCTTCCTTTCCACTCCTAGCCCTTTCCTATCCCAGTATCGCCATAAGACCTATCTGTGCTGGTGCGATGTAAAGCAGTTTGCGTTTTTTTAAATTATTTCTAAGAATTGATTAATATTTATGGACAAATACAAAAACTTTTATGTTAAAATTAATGAATAATTGTGGAAAATGTTGAAACTTATCTCAGTGATGCTCTCCTTGCATTGTACTACCTTTTTCCTCAGCTTTCCTTAAATGTTTTTTTACTTTTGTTCATAATATTCATAGATTCTTAAATAATAATAATAATAATAATAATAATAATAATAATAATAATCATCATCATCATCATAACGTCCTGGGCGTGACGCCGTGACGTTAAACTGCGCCCACAAACCAAGTAACCACCGGTATAAGTGGCCCTCTTGTACCAAGTGCCAACGGCCTCCTTGGAGGGCAGATGAGTGGGTAGAGGATCAGGACACTCTCTTGCCGTTGGGGTGGGAAACTGCCCCGAAAGGCGGAAGAGCCACTAGATGGCCAACGGCATAGGATAATAATAAATCCAGTATCATCTGTTCACCGCTTTGGTGCCCCAACTGGTCAGCGTCTGTATTCCGAGTCAGAGCGGCTGCCTCTGAAAACCTTCAGGAACTCACCCACCTGATTGTACTCCGATCCCTCGGGATCAACCCAGTCGCTTGAGAACAAGCATACCATGAATCGTGCAAGTAAGAACAACATTACTCCAGGTCGTAACCAATCCACCCGCCAACTGAAAACGAAGGCGGCAAACAGCCACTCGGATTCTGGAGGAGCCGGGCTTACACGAAAGAGAGAGTCGGAGCTCTCTGGCAAACTTCCCACCAAAACACCCTTCTACATCGGCACGCTAAACATAAACACACTCCTACAAATAGGCAAACTCCTCAGATTAACATCAGAATTAGATCAGCAAAAATTCCAGCTACCCGCCATACAAAAGACCAGACTCACTGAGTCGGAGACATCAGAATATGGTAACTACCACATTTTCAAGAGCCACATCAGTGTTAGGCATGGCCTTTTTCATACACAAAAAGATCGTGAACTCCGTAGAAGAGATCACACCCATAAACAACAGACTAATGACCTTGCGACTTCGTTGTGCAAATCGCCACACACGTTTGTAAATGCCCACGCACCCACCAACAACTGCAAAGATCAGAAACAAACAGAAAACTTCTGGAACAAACTTGAAACCACACTCATCAAAATTCCTGAAAAAGACACAATCATTCTCCTTGGCAATTTCAGCGGTAAAATTGGTAAAGAAAAGTGCTACAGAAAATCCGCAGGAAGATTCTCAGCACACGAAAAGACTAACAAAAGCGGCAAACGCCTCATCGAGCTCTGTCAACAACGTGACCTAAAAATAATGACAACATCCCAACGGAAAAACCCCACTAAGCTCTTCACATGGGAATCACCTAACACCTGCTGCAGAAAACACCAGATTGATCATGTCACCATCTCCTTCCCAGCACTAAAAGAAGTACACAACGTCCAAGTCCAGAAATCCAAGACAAACAAAAAAACTGGACATAACAAAAATAAAAACAAATCTCAGGGAAACATGGGAAAAGTCCCAGCCAAAACTTGGAACGAATTCCACGACAAAATCATGAAGAGTACATCAGAGCAAATCCCACTACAGAAAAAGAGCAGACACCGTTTTTGGAACACCGAATGTGACCAAGCCATATTGAATAGAAAATCGCATACCAGACGTTCATCAGCAACCGTACACCTGAAAACAAGGAAAAATTTTGCGAAGTCCGCAGACAGACCTCTAAACTCATCAGACAAATCAAGAGGAAATATCTGGAAGACCAACTGAAGTTGGCTGAACAGGACTTCTGCAACTACAACACCAGAGATTTTTACAGCATCTTCTGCAACAGATTAAATGGGTACACACCCAGGAACCTCTGCTTCAGAAAACAAAACGGAAAATTGGCACTCACAGATGACGAAAATACCAAGGAACTCGCGAGATACTTCGAGTTACTACTCAACTGCCCAGAACCAACAGAAAGGTTTTGTGCCCCTCACTGCACACACACCTCCTAACACAAATACTTACCTCATGGACTGGTCGGAACAGGCGAAAAACAGCCCGGATAAGGACTTGTACCTTCTCAATTAATGATAGGAAGCAGAAAGGTGATAACCTGCACCCCCAAATAAAAGAATGGGATCAAAAACATAAATTTATTAACACAAGTAGGAATTCCAGTAAAAATGTAAAGTGAACCAAAATTAAGAGGGGATACAGAAAAGAGATTATTTATGTATCACAGATGTAAGGGCTTTAAAATGCGCAGATGTGTTTCCCATAACAAGTGCCGTTTGGTGGATATTAACATAATTGTAAGGAAACGTTGTGAATTGCAATTACAACTAGAATTAGAACATACCTCTTTCTTGGTGAAGTAATTAATTATTTGGAACGAAGCATCTCTTGCACCAAAGCGAGAAGCTGGACACGTACAATGAAAACAAACTTTCTTAAATCACACAAATGAGCATTCGGTAATACCAGACATGAGTTCAGATCATATCTTATTTTAAAAGACGTGGTTCACAACAATCACCTCTAAGGATCCGCATACCCAGACAAAAAAAAAAAAAAAAGGGGGACAATATTTGAAAGATGAGAGGTTGCCATAGTTACGAGATCGTTAAATGTATCCAGCAATGAAAAAGGTAAAATGGAGAGCAAATCTTTAAAAATAAACAATCAAACCGGCGTGTAAGCAGAGAATATAAGCAAATAGTTTCAGTACTATAGGTCAAGATTTAGAAATTCTTAAGAACATAAACAAAGGCCCCTTACTCGATGTTACAGAAAACTGTTTCATTTATCTGGACCAATTTTTCAACCCCGATGTAAACCTCAATGAAATTTCAGAAAAACCTAACATCTTGTTCGACTTTTTAATCAAAGTCTTTAAAGGCATTAAATTCACAAATAAGCGATTGATCTTTTACGCTTTGCAGAATACTCTCTCGCGCCGCACACTACCACCACTCCGTCCCCTTGACCTGCCTTAAACACCGCCCTTCCACCCCTTGTCCTTCCCCTTCTCCCTCCCCTTCCCACATACCTGACTTATCCATGCCTACACACGCTCGGTCCACATCTCCTCTTCACATAACAAACATCAAGCACGCTGCACAAGGTGAGTCCCATATTTCGTCACACACGACCACTAATTTGTCTTGCCCCATTTCAAGTAATCTATTCATCTAATTAGTTTTCCTTTTTCTTTTTAGGCTTCACTATCCACATTGAACTGAGACAATTTTAGTCTAACTAAAACCATATTCAACCCACACTTATTAAGTGCCGGCTATAACATATAATTATCAGAGGCCTTGTTAATCATATAGACTACTGGACTTTGACCTGTATCTCCACCAATATCAACAGAGGAGTGGACTTCAATTTTACTTCAGTATTTTAATGTGTACATCAAGATTTTAAACTCTCAAATCATCAATCCAACATTGAATGTGTAACATCATCAACAGTTTCACAACCATAGACTATAACGCCTGTAATGCGTTGCAACATACCACCACATGTTTTACCTACTTTTCATTTTTATGTGTGAAATTGTCACTATATGTATTTTATATCATATTGTACGTATGTTGTTTATAGCAACATAACATGTTACACGCCCAGTTTGCAATTTTAAGCCGAAGATGACACTCCTACATGTCGAACCGGTTATTATTTAGCATATGGCTTTTACAGACATAATCAGTAATAAATGTACATATTTTAGCTGAGAAACAAAGTAATTTGTGCTTCACAACTGAATATCAAGTTTTTCAATCCAACGTATAGCATCTGGAGATACCAGCAGGAAGTCATCTTCATCACCGTGATAGGCTCGAATCTTACATTCCCTGACGATATGACGAATAGTCTGGTGTGGAGCTCCGCAGTCGCAATCTGGATTAGGTAGCTTTTTCCAGAGAGCGACTCTGCACCGGCCATGTCCTGTTCTGATTCTATTCAGGGCAGTCCAGGTCTTGTGTGGTAGGTGGGATCTCCTTGGAAGTCTGGGACCTGAGAAGAAGATATGAAGGCACACATCCGTTGCTGCTTCCCATCTACTTTTCCACTCATCAAGAGGTTTAAAATCCTTAGCATCCATGTTAGCAGCATCACACAGATTTGGATGGCGTGATTTTAGTCTATTAAGATTCAGAAGTGGCAGGTTGCTATTCATGGGTAGACTAGGATTTCTTGAGATCTTGTGGAATTCCTTCATAAGGGCATTAGATCTGCATAGATCAGGTTGCATTATACCAGTTAGCCGTGGAATCCAATGAACTGGAGTAGATGTGTTTGCACCAGATATGATGGGCATTGTGGTATTAAGCTGGGTGTCAACAAGCCTTGTATGATGACTGTTCATCCAAACACATGCACAGTACTCAGCACTTGAATACACCAAACCCAGGGCTGAAGATCGCAAAATGGTTACTGAAGATCCCCAGGTAGTTCCACCCAGTTTATGAAGGATGTTATTTCGAGATTTCAACTTTTGTGCTAAGTTCAGGAGGTGTTGTTTGAAGGATAGTGTACGGTCCAAGATGACACCAAGGTATTTTGGGTTCCAGTTATGATGAAGAATTCTCCCTCTGAAACTAACATTCAGTTTCACGTTCGCCAAACGATTATTTAAATGAAAGCAAGACACTTCTGTTTTACTCGCACTAGGTTGAAGTCTCCAGATTTTGAAGTAATTTTCCATTAAAGACAGGTCTTTGGTCAGAATCTCTTCAGTCGTCTCCATTACCTGATCTTGTACAGCTAGAGCCAAGTCATCGGCATAGCAGAATTTTCTGAATGAAGTGTCAGGAAGATCAGAGAGAGATAAGTTGAACAATAATGGTGAGAGAACTGATCATTGGGGTAATCCGTTGTTTAGCTTCCTCTCCTTGCTTATCTTGCTTCCAGTGATTACTTGGAACTTCCGATCACTTAACATGTTATTAATCAGTTGAGCCATCGTTCTGCATGGTATGATATGAAGAAATTTGTAGATAGCTGGGACTATGAAGAAATAAATAACATGTTGTAAACTAATATCTTCTATGACATATATTTAGTATTGAACAGGTGGAAACTTCATTAAAATTTTAATAGTATAATCTCAGTTCAATACGGAACAAAATGAAGTTTTTAACTTTTAAATCTCATAATGAGCTGTGGAACAATTTTAGATTTTTACATTTCTCATCCAAGCACATTTTAACACTACAGTGTATCAATGTAACTTAGAATTAGTCATCTAAAATTAGAATAAGTAGTGTTTTAACATTATATGTTATTTTATAAAAACCCAAGGTTCTTCAGCAGCTGAAGATGGCCCCATACATAGGACCGAAATAGGTACTGTACTGTAAAATGTTATAAGTACCTTATAATAAATAATAGGATTGATTAGATGGAAAGTGAAGTCTTTATATTTGTGATCATTGGAATTATCAGTACGGGAAATGAAGCTAATGGGACATGAAGTTAGCACCTAGATTCACAGCACACGATAATTTTCTAATTATGAAAATAGGGAATCTCCAGGTGAACTCAAGAACTCTGACCATACACAGGAGTGAACCTAATACTTCAAGATTAGCAGAATTAGCAGAAACACAAGTTTGAGATGAGGGAGGATACTCAGAAAGCTTACAAATAAGAAAAGGAAAAATAAAATAACTTATTCTGTGGAAAAAATAATTGAAAGGAAAGAAATGTTTTCTAGGAGAGTACACGAAGATCACACAACAATAAGGTAATTGATATACTACTACACTACAATACTACTTAGTCATACTATATTTTTATCCTACAATGCCCTAACAGAATAAGAACTACCATTAATTACTGCAGTTAAGCCTATCTTAATTACAACAACAGAATTCTCTGTGAGAGGGTTTGTGCAGATACTTCTACTATACTACTTCTTCATCCATTCCCTTTTCCAGATTCTCTCTGGGTTGGGTAATGTACCAAAGCCCACCACATTACTCGATCTTTCCACCATTCCTCTTCTAGTACTGTATTGCTATCGACTCCTCTATTTGCAATACAGTCCACAACAGAGCTGCTCCATCTCATTCTAGGATGTCCCCTAGGCCTCTTTCCAGTCTCTGTATCCATGAATTTTTCTTTGGTATTCTCTCTCCTGGCATTCTCATCATGTGTCCAAACCATTTTAGCTTTGCTGTATCAATCTCTTCTTGAAGTTTACACACTCCCACACTTCTCCTTATTTCCTCATTTCGTATTCTATCTCGTCTTGTCTTTCCCTGTATGCTCCTCAAGAACCTCATTTCAGCTGCTTGTATATTACTTTGGTTCCGCTTAGTTAATTTCCAGGCTCCTGAAGCATAGGTCAGTATAGGTTTTTAATAGGACGAGTATAAAACCTTCTTGCACTTCATTGGCACATCTTTGTTCCATACAATGTCTCACACACTGGTAGAAACTTGCAGACTGCTGTATTCTTAAATCAATTTCTCCATCCAAATTTCCATCTTGTGATATCACGCTGCCCAAATACACTGACTGAGCAAATGCAACACCAAGAAGGAGTGGTTCGAAAGGGATGAAAGTTGGGGAAAAAAACAGAGACGGCACGGACGAATAATTGATGTTTATTTCAAACCGATATGCAGGTTACACAATGCGCACGCCATCGACTCAGTAGGATGTAGGACCACCGCGAGCGGCGATGCACGCAGAAACACGTCGAGGTACAGAGTCAATAAGAGTGCGGATGGTGTCTTGAGGGATGGTTCTCCATTCTCTGTCAACCATTTGCCACAGTTGGTCGTCCGTACGAGGCTGGGGCAGAGTTTGCAAACGGCGTCCAATGAGATCCCACACGTGTTCGATTGGTGAGAGATCCGGAGAGTACGCTGGCCACGGAAGCATCTGTACACCTTGTAGAGCCTGTTGGGAGATGCGAGCAGTGTGTGGGCGGGCATTATCCTGCTGAAACAGAGCATTGGGCAGCCCCTGAAGGTACGGGAGTGCCACCGGCCCCAGCACATGCTGCACGTAGCGGTGGGCATTTAACGTGCCTTGAATACGCACTAGAGGTGACGTGGAATCATACGCAGTAGCGCCCCAAACCATGATGCCGCGTTGTCTAGCGGTAGGGCGCTCCACAGTTACTGCCGGATTTGACCTTTCTCCACGCCGACGCCACACTCGTCTGCGGTGACTATCACTGACAGAACAGAAGCGTGACTCATCGGAGAACACGACGTTCCGCCATTCCCTCATCCAAGTCGCTCTAGCCCGGCACCATGCCAGGCGTGCACGTCTATGCTGTGGAGTCAATGGTAGTCTTCTGAGCGGACGCCGGGAGTGCAGGCCTCCTTCAACCAATCGACGGGAAATTGTTCTGGTCGATATTGGAACAGCCAGGGTGTCTTGCACATGCTGAAGAATGGCGGTTGACGTGGCGTGCGGGGCTGCCACCGCTTGGCGGCGGATGCGCCGATCCTTGCGTGCTGACGTCACTCGGGCTGCGCCTGGACCCCTCGCACGTGCCACATGTCCCTGCGCCAACCATCTTCGCCACAGGCGCTGCACCGTGGACACATCCCTATGGGTATTGGCTGTGATTTGACGAAGCGACCAACCTGCCCTTCTCAGCCCGATCACCATACCCCTCGTAAAGTCGTCTGTCTGCTGGAAATGCCTCCGTTGACGGCGGCCTGGCATTCTTAGCTATACACGTGTCCTGTGGCACACGACAACACGTTCTACAATGACTGTCGGCTGAGAAATCACGGTACGAAGTGGGCCATTCGCCAACGCCGTGTCCCATTTATCGTTCGCTACGTGCGCAGCACAGCGGGGCATTTCACATCATGAGCATACCTCAGTGACGTCAGTCTACCCTGCAATTGGCATAAAGTTCTGACCACTCCTTCTTGGTGTTGCATTTTCTCTGTCAGTCATTGTATTAAAATTTTTTCACTATTTCAAGAGGTTCATTTCCTATTTTTATCACTTCCCTGGATTTTCTATTACCCCTTGTCATGATCAAAGTCTTACTTTTCGCAGTACTAATCTTCATTCCAAAATTTATCTCCTCATTCCATAAATCAACTTGTGTCTGTACTTCCTCTTCATCATCTCCCCAAACTACAATGTCATCAGCAAAGAGCTTAGACTTGACTTGCTCGCCCATCATTATCTCCTTGATATTATGTAGAATTCTATCCATGATGATAATGAAGAGTAAGGGAGACAATACACTTCACTGTCTTAAGCCTGTCCCAACTCTGAAACATTTAGTTTGACCCACTTTGGTTCTAACACAGCTTTTGCAATTTTGATACAATGCTATTACCATCTGCATTGTTTCATTCCCAATCTGTGCCTCTGTCAATTTTTTCCATACCAAATTCCTTGGGACACTGTCATATATGCCTTTTCAATATCTAGAAACGTTACTACCATGTCCTTTCCATATTTCCAATACCTTTCCATCATTTGACGCAATGTAAATATTGGGTCAAAGATGGACCTGCCTCTTCTGAATCCATACTGGCGTTCTGTCAATTTTCCCTCCAGTCTGTCTCTTATTCGTCTATCCAAGATTCTTTCAAGGATCTTAGCTGTATGACGTATCATTGTCACTCCTCTGTAATTTTCACATTGCTTCCTGTCTCCTTTCTTGAAAATTGGTATAATGACCCTTTTCGTCCATTCTTTTGGAACAGTCTTTTCTCTCCATATCACTCTGAACAGTCTATACAACCACTCTAGAGGAACTACTCCTGCTGCTATTATCATTTCTATGGTGACCTCATCAATTCCAGCTGCCTTACCTCATTTCATTCTTATAGTGACCCACTCAATCTCTGGCATAGACACCTCTTTTTCCGTATCTTCCATCCGCACTAAATCTGGTTCTTCGATTTCTCCTTGTACCGAGGTATTTTGCACATTGTAAAGCTGTTCAAAGTATTTTCCCCACCTCTGCAATATATCCCGCTTCTGTGTCATCACTTCCTCCTGTTCATTTTTAATTAAGTTAGCACCTTCTCCTGGGTGTTTCTTCTGTTTAACGTACTGGAATAATATCTTTTTGTTTCCAGTTGTGTCTTCTTGGAGAGATTCAGTGAATTTTTGCCAGCATTTCTTTTTCTCTTCTTGAACCACCTTGGATCACTCCTTCTTGCAGTGCCTGTATTCTGTTTTGCATTCTGTTGTTCTGTTTCTCACCCATCTTTTCCATGCTTGTTTCTTCCTTTTAACTATATCTCTTACAATGTCATTCTTCCAGGGTGTTTCTTGATCTTTCTTTCTGCTTGATACCCTTCCACAGGTCTTTTCTGCATACTCGACCATGACTATTTTAAAATATGCCCATTTTTCCTCGACCCTTCTGATTTCTTCGCTAGGTATACTGTTTTAATGTGTGTCTGGAACTCTTCATTTATTTCCTTCTCCTGCATTTTCCACACTCTTAGCTTTCTCTGCCTAATCTCAGTTATCTTTTGTATCTTTCCCAACTTTAACTTAGCTATCACAACTCTGTGATCTCCTTCGAAATATTCACTTGGGAGGGCTGTTACGTCTACCAACATTTTCCCGTTACATTTCTCGACCAAAATGTAATCTATCAGTTTTGATTTTGTTATCCCAACTATGTCTTGTTATCTTCTGACTGTTTTTCTTTTGAAACCATGTGTTACCAATGATCAGCTAATTTCTTCTACAAAAGTCTTCCAAAATATCTCCAGCCTTGTTTCTCTTTCCATATCCAAATGGACCTATAATCTCCTCGTCTCCTTTTCTTTCCTGACCTACTTGGGCATTCATGTCTCCTATGATCACAACTTGTCCTTCCAGATATTCAAGGTATTCCTCTAGATCCGTATCTGTATTTCCTGTTTGTGGAGCATACCCTGTAACACCAGTTTCAAGTCTCAAACTGACCTTAATCAACCTGTCGTTTATGTTTTCCACCAATTCTAGGTATTCCTTTAGTCTTTTCTAATTATTAGACCTACAGCATTTTTGGCTTCTCTTCCTCCACTATAGTATAAGGTGTATCCTTTCTTTAGTTCCCTCTCACCTTTTCTTTTCCACTTGGTCTCACTGACTCCCAGCAATGCTATATCTTTCTCAACCGTAAAATCTACAATTTCTTCCACTTTCTCTGTTAGTGTCACTACATTGATGGTCGCTATCTTGATGTATTTGGTTGCTGGTCGCCCATTTCTCACATTTCTCCCAGCATCACAAGAATTGCACGTCACTTGTTGGGAACACCCTAGCATTTAGCACGTCGCTTGTGGGGAACGCCCTAGCATTTTCCGAGGCTTCAGTACACTTGTCATCATATAGACTTTTATTACGATGGGTTTGCCACTCCCAAAGGCATTTTAGAGCTACTGCCAGCCAAAACTTGTAGGCCGTTCCTAACATGGAGAACAGACCTTTTGTAGCCGCTCCTCTGGAGTAGAGACGCTACAGCTGATATGGGGTTTCAGTGGTATTTCCTCTACTGAGGGCCCATTTCCCTTCTATAAGGACTCCTCCGCCCTTGGCCATTGGTCCTTATAGTGGGTCAGGCTATTTACTGCCGCCTAAAACTCGGCATGGAGACACTGGCTGTATGGTTTACTTCATTACCATAGCAGATTAACTGGCCAGACACTCACTTCTACTATATTTCACAAATATTTTACAATAATAGAATAAGCACGCTAATTTCTATCAAGATACTAAAATCATTTTAAACTATCTTCAGACGTATGCTAATTACAATATGCTATTACTAAGCACAAACTGAAATTAAAATTGCAAGTTTGAAATTAGGAAGAACTACTGAAAGATTACCAAAAAAGCTAAATGCGTAGACAGATTATTATTAATACTGTTTTATCCTACTGTGTTCTAATAGATACACACAAATATAGCAGGCAAGATCCTATCTAGTATACTGTATCTACACTACAATTCTCAACAGAAATGTGGTTATATGATATAATAGATACACACAAATACAGCAGGCAAGATTCTATCTAGTATACTGTATGTACACTACAATTCTCAACAGAAATGTGGTTATATGATATTTACAGTTGGTGGATTACTGTTATTTCCCCTATTACGTGGGATGGAGAATAAGTCTCCTTAAATACTGAAAAATAAGAGGTTGTCTACAGTAATTTCTTAAAAATAACTTTTGTCAAAAGTACACCAGGGACTTGAATTGCAATATTATTGGGATATAAGAATTTGATTGTTAACTTTTACTTGGTGAATGAACGAAGGTACAAAGTAAAAAGTATGCCGGGTCTTAGAACTACAAATTATCTTGTATTTGTTTATTCAGGTACCATATATTCCTTGGTCTCGTTGAAATGCAGCAAACAATCATCAACAATCCAAAGACTGTTGAGTAATTATCCAGTGAAATACCGTGTATTCTCTTTAACTTCCTTTTAAATAGAATTTTACAGGTGTACCTTGTTATTTAATTGAATAAATTATTACTATAGTTATAGTTTGAACGGTTATCTAAACAAAATACCGGGTTTATTGTCTGCACGAATGTGAAAGGTGCAGAAGTTACAACTCCTTATAATAATCTGCCTTTGTAAGTATTATACCAATGAATCTACAGGATTTTTTTTTTTTTTCAATTTAAAAAGTTAATATTATTACCTAAGCTTAGATTCGAAACAAAGTACACCTAGCTAGCCTACTTTGTCTAGAAAATGTTATCTACTGAACACCAACTGAATTACTTGATATAAAATTCAAATAAATATCACTACTCCCAATTTCTACCAACAAGCACTAAACACCAATATATAAATAGCACTAAATGGACCACACACACAAAATTAAGCAATTTCAAAAGGTTTTGACTACTTTATGACTACGATAATGCAAGAGCACTCTCAACAGCCGACCATTCACAAGCGCGTCCAACAATGGAAAATGTTTCAATGAGAATTAGAATAGAATGCACAAAGTGCTAAGAGAATCCTATATGAACTTGTGAGAGAGAAGAGAAAAGAAAGAGTCTACAAAAACAGGTGATGGTAAAAAGTGGAGAAACAAGTGAAACAGAGAAAATAAGGGAAAGATAGAAAGATTATTTTAACAAAATTCTCGATGTCAGAAGTGGTTTAGATGAGATAAGACAGGGATCGAGTGAGAAGACAGAAGCTGAGAATAATATAATGCTGGGAGAGGTGGAAAGTGCAAACAAATCAAAGTGGGAAAAGTAGGTATAATAGAAGAATTATGAGTGGAACAGATAAAGACAGGAGGAGCTGTTGGTTTACATTGGCTGTGTAGACTATCTAGATGTATTTGGAAAGAAAAAATCTCTGCCAAATGACAGGAGTAATGGAATAATGCCATCAGCACATCCAGGATTCAATATAGGGCACGTTGATTCATGTATTGTTGGTAATTGTGGGCATTTTGAACATTTCATGTAAGGAGTAGTTTCGAGTGGTGGGCTAGTACATAATGTTCCTGTGTGTTTCCCATGATAATGTACTGTGTAGTGTTGTATAAAATGAGTTCTAACAGGGAAATAAAGCATTTCTGGACCCATGTCCATATAACGTATTTCCTTCTTCCACGTGAGAGGAATGTGCCCTGCAAGTTTGGCCATACTTTGTTGTTATACCTTGTATTCAAGAAGGGTGACAAGAAGGTACATGATAATTATGGAGGAATATTTGTGGGTGGGTCATCTCTCTTGAAAACTGATTCTTTCAGCAGGCCACACCCATAATTCCTCACAATTAATTAATATTAAAATGTACTTTATATTGTACTGTAAAACTTGCCCGAAGCAGAATTGCAAGGGACCAAAAAAAATAAATAAATAATAATATTAATTCTGAATTAGACAAGTTTCTGCCTTACACAAAACATTGTGTTTCTTTGCCTTAAAACACCAATTGCTACCACCATTGCACAAAATATGACACAGTATGTAGTATTTTAGAATATTACTAGTTGATGAACCCGTGCTTCGCTACGGGATTCTCAGAAAGACTGACTGTGTGGTTTTCCTAACTGAAGTCAATATAGGTCATTACAAAAACGTCATTAGGAAAGTAGCGATTAAAAGCAATGTTATCATATAAAATGCTCAGTCAAATTAAAAACCGCAAATTTTCTCACTTTTAACGAGCAGTACTTCGGTGCCGATCTAATAGTTCAAAGTTCCAGAGCTGGAATGACCAGGCCGTAGACAACCATAAACACTCCTCTGCCATCATTCCGTTAAATGTACACTCTGTT
Source organism: Anabrus simplex (assembly GCF_040414725.1). Lineage (NCBI taxonomy): Eukaryota > Metazoa > Arthropoda > Insecta > Orthoptera > Tettigoniidae > Anabrus > Anabrus simplex. The sequence goes on from NC_090266.1 coordinate 883,995,938, forward strand.
CATTCCAATCAGTGCCTCAGAGTAGGGATTGAATAGCTTGAATGCTTTGATGAACCTGTGTGTTATGTACCAGTAGTAACAGAAAACTTATGAACCAGAGGAATGGCATGCTAAAGAAGAAAATTATCTAACTCCCAGCTACTTCCCGCCACTATTCAGGCAGGCTGTTATACTCGGTACGATTGGGCGAGTTAGCCATGCGGTTAGGGCCGCGCAGCTGTGAGCTTGTATCCCGGAGATAGTGGATTCGAGCCCCACTGTCGGCAGCCCTGAGGATGGTATTCCGTGGTTTCCCATTTTTACACCAGGCAAATGCTTTGGCTGTACCTTAATTAAGGTCAAGGCCGCTTCCTTCACACTCCTAGCCCTTTCCTATCCCATCATCGACATAAGACATATCTGTGTCGGTGCAACGTAAGGTAAATTTTAACAATACTCGGTATGCAGCAGTAATCCTATATATGGGAGTTGAGTGGCACTAGAGGACACAAAGCACATCACAACAAACAATGGTCAATGCAATGTTATTGTTGATAAATTTTATGAGCTTTCTATATTATAGGCCTTCACATTTATAGCATAGACTGTAGTTCCTTATTCTCCAATTTAACATACCTATTTTTATTAAATTCTGTTTACCAATTTTCTTGTGACTCAGTGCTGATATGGACTTGGTAAGAAAAATCCAAATTCATGAATATCTCTTGTGATAATAGCCGGTACGGTAACAATGAATAAGACATAAATGTTCAGAAATTTAATACTCTATAATTTTAGTTATGTAGTATTTATATCAATACGGCCACTAATAATATGAATATTTGAGAATTAAATTTTAGGCCTTCCCCTAAAATACCATTTCACTCAGTGTGAATAAAATTATTTATGACCTAGATTATAGCAACTTATTCCCCGAATATGTATACCGATTTTCATTAAGATGGGACCACTAATAAGTATATTTCAGAACTAAATTTTAGGCCTTCCCCTAAACTACCATTTTTCTCAGTCTGAATACAATTATTTATGGCCTAAATTGTAGCGAGTATTTTAGAATATTACTAGTTGATGAACCCGTGCTTCGCTACGGGATTCTCAGAAAGACTGACTGACTGGGGCTCGATCGCACTATCTTCTGATTGATATACATATACGTAGTACTGTAGTACACTGATTTGTTAATTATTATTACTGCACTTTATTACTACATACAGTAGAATACACAGTATATCATTTTGATACTATCATAGCACTATCGGTATATTAACACTATTTTACAACACTGGATATATGCTCTTTAAACTTATTTCCATCACAACACACTAATCAGGTTGAGATACAACCACTAATAACAAATATTTGTGAATTAAATTTTAAGCCTTCCCCTAAACTACCATTTCACTCAGCGTGAATACAATTATTTATAGCGTGGATTATAGCGACTTTTTCACTGACTTTGAATACAGATTTTCATTGAGATACGACCACTAATAACATAAATATTTGAGAATTAAGTTTTAGGCTTTCCCCTAAACTACCATTTCACTCAGCGTGATTAAAATTATTTATAGCCTAGATTGTAGTGACTTATTCCCCGACTTTGCATACTGATTTTCATTAAATTCTCTTCAGCCGTTTTCTCGTGATGCGTGTACATACATACATATATACAGAAATTATGGAAAATTAAAAAGTGCATTTCCTTGTTACTGCGGACATGACTGATACAGAAATACCATCCTCTTTAAATTCTGAGCAATGTACAGACAAAACTGTTATTTCATATATATGCAGTTTTAGAGCTTACCTGTTTCTGCCTACAAATGAAGCTCGGCTATCCAGATTGATATACATATACGTAGTACTGTAGTACACTGATTTGTTAATTATTATTACTGCACTTTATTACTACATACAGTAGAATACACAGTATATCATTTTGATACTATCATAGCACTATCGGTATATTAACACTATTTTACAACACTGGATATATGCTCTTTAAACTTATTTCCATCACAACACACTAATCAGTACTTCACAACACTAAGCTTTATTCTTCCTCTTTTTTTTCCAAGTTGCTTTACGTCACACAAACACAGATAGGTCCTATGGCAACGGTGGGACAGGAAAAGGCTCGAAGTGGGAAGGAAGCAGCCGTGGTATTAATTAAGGTACAGCCCCAGCGTTTGCCTGGTGTGAAAATGGGAAACCGCAGAAAACCATCTTCAGGGTTGCCGACAGTGGGGCTCGATCGCACTATCTTCTGAATGCAAGCTCACAGCTGCGTACCCCAAATAGCACGGCAAACTCGCTTGGTCACTAAGCTTTTTCCGTAGGTCAAACAAAGAAACTTGTTTCCTCTTCTACCTAATCGTGTCCTTCTGAACACAATCCTGAGCTAAGTACATTAATTCAAGAAGAGTGGAAGAGTTAGATATAATGGCAAATTGCTTTACATCACAAAAGCACTCTGGGCCTTTTCATGGGTTCGAATCTTGTTTTCATCTTTGTCTTCCTCCTTGTCTCCTCCTCCTTATCTCCTCCTCTTTCTTGACATTTCTCACTCCTAGAAGGGCTGTTGCTGATTCAAAAATGTGGTGTGTCATAAGTAGTTCATCACTTTGAATGAAGTTATCTGCTTCGCAGGGAACGTTTCTTGCTTGACAAGTTGGACATTGCAAATGTGTTTTCAAACACTTCATTCGTTCCCCTATCCATATTATCACTCTCTCCTGGCACATGTCAGTTTGCCCAAACAATGACATTGATCATATCAGCACCAGAATGCACAAATGTTGTATGTAGGACTATATCAGTTTCTAGTATTTTCCACATTGTACAGGTAGATTTTAAAGAATATTTTCATTTTTCGTTTCCATTTCCCCATTGAGGAGATTCTGCATTATATATAAGAAAGAACATTATAACACCATAAGCATCTTCGGGATCGAGAAAATATTACATGGTAGAGAAGCTTCCGCTTTATTCAAGTTCTGCTTTAAGCACGTTTTTCTGTATTACGAAAGAAACAAAAAAGGATGAAGCATTCTTTTTTTTTGCGTTTGCATTATTAAAATAACAACTGAAACTTCTCTATTTCATAAATACATTTGCAGGGAGGAAGCACTATGGAAGGAACAGCCATTGCTTTGTTTTATTCCATCATTTTCTTCCTGTGTTGCTCTGGTACATGTAACACATAATCTGTTACTCTGTGATTCCTGGCAGCTTATTACTGTTGTAGAAAATTTGTCCACGAACCTGCAGCGCAGGCGTAGCAGGGGGAGAGGTGATACTCCCATGTGGCGCGTCCCAGGTGGCGGATAGGGGGGTCCTAACCGGCTTGCCGGCGGACTTGAGGGAAATAAAATACCTCTCGCAGACCAAACACTCTACCCCCTGTGGGTGGGGAACGCACATGTAGAATACACCCGCGGTATCCCCTGCCTGTCGTAAGAGGCGACTACAAGGGCCGACCAAGGGATGATTGAATTAGAACCATGAAACTACTCTTGATTCGTACCATCATGCGGGGAACACCATGGGTTTCATGTACTTGCGAGTAGTATCACTAACTTGGTACGAAAGAGGTTTGTGATTAGTTGCAGTAAAAAGCTTGGCCTGGTGGATTCCAGTACCCGTGCGTTGTACCCATGTGGGCAACACCGTGGGTCTGGGCGTAGCCTGTGAGTTGTACCACTATATGAGCGACACCGTGGGTCTGCATTGCCTGTGATTAGTACTCACTATGTGAGGAACACCACGGGGCCCTTGGGACCGGCACCCGTGACTAGTACACCTAGGTGAGGAAACTCATCGGTTTGCGTTGGCTGTAAGTGGCGCCATTGTGTGCGAAACACCATAGGTCTGCGTTACCTGTACGAAGTACAATACTTGTGAGTAGTACCATCTTGTGTGGAACACCGTGAGTCTTCGCTACTTTTGATTAGTACCCGAAAATGACAAATACCATGGTTCTACTTTACTCGCGACATGTACCATTCTGTGGGGCCTTAGTCGTGGATTTTGCACCCCTATTGACATCAAGCATCATTCATCATTGTGCTTTATAAGTGGTCCCTTGGTCAGTAATACTATTATTCACGATCTTTTTTTGTGTCTGATCCACTGTTTTTGTTTGTTTGTTTTTGTTTTTTTGTAGGGTTCATGTCCATCCATTCGTTCTTCATGACACTTTTTATTTCATTTTGGTCAGTGGATGAATCTGAATTTTTTGTTATTTCATTTCGTACCATTAGGGGCCGATGACCTCGATGTTAAGCCCCTTTAAACAACAAGCATCATCATCATCATCATCATCAGAAAATCTGTCTGTTTATGTGTTGCTTATAATTTTTAGTCTTTATATCAGTGCATATTTGTCTTGTCTTGTGTTGTGTGTGATTAATTAGCCTACATGTGCTATTTCTTTCCTTAACATTAATACGGGGATTTATTTACTTTATAGGTGAGGCTGAGGAAGAAACAAAAGTAAACTATCCTTAATTTTTGGTTTATTTTCTTCCCCCTTTTATCTTGAACTTAGAAGCTAGATTTCACGAATTTATGTTCCACCAGTTTCCCGTTATGCTGTGAACATCAAAATGAGCCCATCTAAACACCCCATCCTCTAGAGCTCGTGAATATAATTTTCAACTTAGTTTCTTTTACTTTTTGTCTTCAACTTAAAAGCTGAGTTTCACCTATGTATATGCCCCCTCCAAACCCCCAGTCCCTTTTAGTCCATATAAATAATTTTCAGCTTAATTTCTTACCCCTTTTGTCTTGAACTTACCAGGTGAGTTGGCCATGCGGTTAGGGGCACCCAGCTGTCAGCTTGCATCCGAGAGGTAGTGGGTTCGAACCCCACTGTCGGCAGCCCTGAAGGTGGATTTCCATAGATTCTCATTTCCACACCAGGCAAATGCTCGGGATGTACTTTACTTAAGGCCACAGCTGCTTCTGTCCCACTCATAGGACTTTCCTATCTCATCGTCGTAAAGCAGATCATATCTTCAACTTAAATACAGAGTTTCACAAATTTACATGCCACCGTTTTCCTGTGATGCTGTTGAGCAGAGCCGTTCAATATGGCAATCCTGTCGCCCTAAGAGCAATACTGTTTTCTTAACATGGAATGATCTGTAGGCATCTGGAGCTGCGAGATCTGGGGAGCAGGAAGGGTACAGGAATGGAGTTCCATGAGAAATCAGGCAATCTCCAAAATGTTCCAGAAGGATAATTGACTCCCTCGTGGTGTGGGCTGTAGCTCCATTTTGCTACATGTATTGTCATTGGAGGGTTAAGGGTAAGTGACTCTCCGCTGTGTGGGAGTCACTTAACCTATCAAGTTAACTTTCGATTTAGATGGAGCGAATCTTTGTGATGAGTGCACTGACTCGTTCTTCATTTGATTTTCATGGAGCAAGTAAGAGTGCTGTGATCAGTTTTTTAACTCTGACAATTACCATTTTGATAAATGAACCTCCTTTTTCCTATAGATCATCTTCCTATTCTTGTTGTTGGAGATGTAAGTTTCTGGCATTAAAAAAACTGTGCAAATCCTGGACAAATGGGGTAATAATGTAGTGTCTGTAGACTACCTGGTCCACTGTTTTTGGATTGTGTACAGTATGCTCAATTAAATTAGGGTCCAATATTCCATGACCAGACACGTAACAACTGTAGGAGAAGTTGTACACGATTCTCGTTTGTGGTGGCAGTTCTTGGGCACCTTGTTTCATTGACGTAAGATTGATCCCATATGACGGAACTTGTCAGTGACAGCTAACATTGTTCTATTGTTTGGTGACTCCTTATCAAACTGCTCCTCATCTTTTTTTTACCTTGAAAGAGACTCGGCCCATTCTGATGCCCCACTGTATATGATGGGAAATAATTTCCCACTATAAACACTTTCTTCCATACTAGCATAGAGTTGTCAGTAAACAATTTTTGTTCTGGTAACTTCCATATCTTCTCCACATTTACTGATTATTTTCTCAGATTTTTCAGTTCTATTTCCAAATCTCACATTGAAATAGCCCATTAATTCTGTACCATCCTTGATGTAGACTCTGCTTACATTACTTAGTGCTTGAAAAGTCATATTCATTTGATTCTCATCTTCTTTTCCTAGCCTTAATTTGTACAGCTACCAAATCTACCCACAAAAGTTGTTTGTTTAAGTGCCTAACAGAAATTATGTTACATGGTGTGAAAAGACCTGGAACTCTGCCATGTACAACTTTTTAATCATACTAGAAGAATTACCATATCTAACAAGTTAACTTTCGATTTAGATAGAGCGAATCTTTGTGATGAGTGCACTGACTCATTCTTCATTTGATTTTCATGGTGGAAGAAAGAGTGCTGTGATCAGTTTTTTAACTCTGACAATCACAATTTTGATAAATGAACCTCCCTTTTCCTATAGATCATCTTCCTATTCAGAAGCAGCTGCTTTTCACTCCACACAAGGATAAACTTTCCATCACCGGGCGAGTTGGCCATCCGCGTAGAGGCGTGCGGCTGTGAGCTTGCATCCGGGAGATAGTAGGTTCGAATCCCACTATCGGCAGCCCTGAAGATCGTTTTCCGTGGTTTCCCATTTTCACACCAGGCAAATGCTGGGGCTGTACCTTAATTAAGGCCACGGCCGCTTCCTTCCAACTCCTAGGCCTTTCCTATCCCATCGTCGCCATAAGACCTATCTGTGTCGGTGCGACGTAAAGCCCCTAGCAAAAACTTTCCATCATTCTCCTGTGGACAAGATTTTCCATTAACAGCTATGTATTTCGGTTATGCATGTTTGTTTGTTTGTTTGTTTGTTTGTTTTTGTTTTTTAATTTCAATTTGCTTCTTTCCAGAACCAGAGAAGCCCGTTAATAAAGAGCCTGTGAAGGAAGAAGTTGTGGAGCCTGTTATATCTCATGTTAAAAATCGTTCAAGTAAAGATCCTTGTTCTACAAACTATGTAACACTGGCTGATAAATCCCTTGATGGCAGTGTCAGGTATGTGTTTCTCTTAAAACTGTGTGATAAATTACATAAGAAGTTGTTTGGAAATACAGTTTAATCAAGGCTTAGCTGGGTAAATACAATGTTACGTAGCAGATTTGATTGCCTATTGTAGCAGAATATGTGTAACATGGTGGCTTAGTAATCAGAACCGTTATCATAGCCTGTAGAGCAGAAGTGCTCAGCTGGGCACCTGTTGAGGTTAGCCCAGTGCGGCTGGGCTGGTCTGACGTAAATGCGTGCAGCTTACGTAGTAAGCATACATCACAGTAATGTGAGAGAACGAGCACACTTTGCAGGAAAGGCAGCAGTGACTTCGATTGTGATTATGAAGCTTTCCTCCACTACTCAGCGAAATATTGATTGAGCTACAGTATTTAAAATAAAATGCTATAATTGCAAAAAGAACCTGACCTTTTCAAGATATTTTGGTTCGATTTATACCGCACTCGATATAAACAGTTTTATTTTCTTATGTTTATTCATTCAAAGAAAACTGACACATTATAATTTTTGTGGTACAGTCTACAAAGGTACTGAGTTTAAGCAAACAAGCTGCGATTTATAATTCCTTAGATGGAAATGACAGTATTTAAAAAAAAAGTACAATTCCTGTTTTACCGAGCTCGATAACTGCAGTTGCTTAAGTGCGGCCAGTATCCAGTATTCGGGAGATAGTGGGTTTGAACCCCACTCTCGGCAGCCCTGCAGATGGTTTTCCGTGGTTTCCTATTTTCACACCAGACAAATGCTGGAGCTGTACCTTAATTAAGGCCACGGCTGCTTCCTTCCCAGTCCTAGTCCTTTCCTGTCCCATCATCGCCATAAGAACTATCTGTGTCAGTGCGACCTAAAGCCAATAGCAAAAAAAAAAAAAAAAAAAAAAATTCCTGTTATTCATTAAGCAAAAACTAATATAGGATTATATAATTCAACAAGTTTACTGCTTGAGTTTTCAGAGTGTTGTAGTGTTGTTACTTTCCTTATCAACTGAATTTCTGAAAATAGTATTTAAAACTTACCAGGCATCCGATGATAATAGCTAGCCTCTAAATGGCAAGGGAGTTTCATCATGAGTGAGAACATAGATATTTACTATCCAAGATTAAAGTACAAGAACAGTTTAAACGCATATACCAAATAGATATACAGTATGCCTTCAAATAAATAACCTAACTGATTTTATTCCCAGTAAGCATGATTCAATTGTTGGTGAGTTTATCAGATAATTTAAACCCAAACGCTCATCCACATTAACTCCATATTATATTAGAAATGTTTCTAAAGCACCTCTTAAAATGTAATATTGAAAATTGTAATTCATTACGTACATTATAAAAATATTTGAGGTTTTATGCCTAACTCTTTATTGTATCTGGTCAAAATACATAAACTGCCATGAACATAACTTATTTCTTACAACGTAAATTGAAAATTACGTGGATTTCTGCCTTGTTTCTTTCATTATTTTTTGCCTCCGTTTCAAACTCTAGTATCGCCACAGTGATCAAGAGTGACTGGGAGAACTTCGCCCAACCTTCATGGTCTGCAATGTAGCCACAGCGTCACTAGCTGAATATCTATTAGCTTGACCATGATGGCTACCGATGGTCCATATTGACTTAATTACTACAATTAATTATGTCCAAGTTCTGCCTTGTCAATACAATTACAAGATATTAGAATCATTCTGTATTGACGGTTTTCACTTTACAAAGGAAAAATTAAAATTAAATTCATTACAAATCATAATTCCATCATTAGATGGAGCAATAAAATTCAAACATGTTTCGACTTGATTGAGCCATCTTCAGTGAAATAAGGGGCGGGGGGCAGGGGGTAAATGAATCTACATAATACAAGCTAAAAATGTACTAAAAATATAATGAAGGAACAAAAGAGGCATGACGGAAATAAAAACAGTATACAATATTTACATCACTAGATGGAGCAATAAATAAATTGTTGCGACAAATGATACAGACGGAAATGAAACAATAAGTACTAATGGTGAGGTTGCGGACCTCTTACTCTAAAAATTTTACTTTGATAAACAATTCAAAAACAAGACAAAATCACTGTTGAAAATTCAGGCTGACAGTCTGTCTTTGTAGAAAAACCATCACCATGAATGGTTAGGAGGGGGAGCAAAAAAGCTTGAGAAACCAAGTTTGAGAGGAGACAACGTGCCAGGTGAAATGTATGTGATAAGTGATGGAAAAAACGCTGATGAATTTAAAATTTTAGAATAGCAGCATTCTCAATTTCTTCTCAATTTTAGCGGTCCCGTTCTCGAAGATTGTTTCCGATGTTGGCTAGGTGTATTTGCCTTATTTCAAATGGTCAGAAGAGCAGCGACAAAATTGAGAAGCTGTGTTAGAGAAGTAACAGGTGTATGGTAAAATGTAAGTGACCATAGTGGAAACAGTTAGTGAAGTTCCAATTTTTAATGGAGAAAACAAGGTTGTGTGAGAAACTTGGGCTGATAAGTAAAAATGTGAAATGGGTGTGAAGAAATCTTTAAACTTATGGTATTTAAAAGGTGGTTGCCCTCTCGAACCGGCCTGGCCTTATCAGAGTTAAGTCTATTGTTGGCTAAGCTGTGTTTGCGAGGATGGGAGGAGCAGGGGGGGGGGGGGGTCGGGAAGCAGGGCTGGTGGGGAAAGGGTGGGAGGTGGGGAGTGGTAGTGAGTAGAGAGATGGAGGTGGGATTTGTTTTTGTTATAGAAGTTCTGACAAATATATGGAATGAATGTTTCAGGTAGAATGGTCTTTTTTCATATAATATTTCCAAGTGTTGGACAGTACTTATAAAATAGAACACAACACTAGATTTTGCAAGAAGATTAACTTTACGTTCTTTTATATTCTCAATTGTTAACTTTATAAAAAGACTGTAGTAATTTTGAAATTATAACATTTCAGAGAGACTATAGGATTATTCATTCTCAAGTGAAGTGATATTTATTCTCACATAATATTTTGCGTTATTTCTCAAGACGAACTTGATAAAAGGAATTATTAATTTTGAATTTCATTTATTACAAACATTCATTGAAAATTTATGATATTGCTGGAGTCGGGCAACATTAAATTCAACAGAAGATATTTAAATTTGATTTTATATTTTCAAATTTGAAATAATAGAGGAATTATTCATGCTATCTACAAGTTGAATAAACTTAAAATTTTAAAGTACCATCTATTATTTCACACTGCGAATACCATTCTCTGTACCTGCTCCTAAGAACACAAGAAAAGGAGTTTTCCTCTACCAGGTCTGAATCTGATACATACCTTGTATGGAGGGGGCTTGACAAAGAATATGGATCATCAGTGCACAAAATTTGCCTCAAGAGCATTACAGATGATAATTCTTCCCCAGTTGAAGTGTTGGATCAGCCAGTGATATTTGGATCTATCACTCGACCAAAATCAATTTCTTGCGTGGAGGAGCTTCAGAAGAAGGGAATATTCCTCACAGATGTTTGACATGGACAACAGTCTGTCACAATCTTGATTGGAGCTGATACAAGTAACAAGCTTTAACAAAGCTTCATGTTTTAGAAACCTGTATTGACTTTAAAATCAAGTAGCAAATATTGAAGAATATACTTAAATATTGTATTTAAGCAGTCTGCCTGTTCAATACATATATATTTATTTTGTTCTATGACATATTTCTTCCCCTAAGGGACATCGTCAGCTAGAATATTTCACAAAATACATCAGATATAAAATCACATTAATAGAGTGGTAAGACATGAGTTCAAATACACTATCATACAAAAGGACATTATTTAAAATAATATAATTGTGAACTTGACTAATGTTCCAAGTCATGTTGTCAATAATATTGATGAGAATTGTTCATAAAACTCTTGATGAAGCCGTCCCTAAAAAGTAACAGGCACAATCATGAAAACATCGTAGAATGACCATTGATATTGAGTAAAATTCTTGAAGTACAATATTTCATGACAAAGGATCCTTATGATATTTGGAAGTAGTTCCTTCAAGTTACATAGAATCCGGAAGCAACTCATTCTTCAAAGTCGTAAAGTTGGTTGTTGTAACCACTCTGCATTATACAACACAAGAACAATAGTAATAAGAATAATAATTAATTAAAAAAGATAATAATGGACTCTGCTATGGAGGGTAAGAGAAGTAGAGGGAGACCAAGGCGACCATGGTTAGACTCAGTTTCTAATGATTTAAAGATAAGAGGTATAGAACTAAATGAGGCCACAATACTAGTTGCAAATTGAGGATTGTGGCGATGTTCAGTAAATTCACAGATGCTTGCAGACTGAACGCTGAAAGGCATAACAGTCTATAATGATAATGAATGTATGTATGTATGTATGTATGTATGTATGTATGTATTAAAAAATTCATGAGATTTGAATAAGTTAAATGAAACACACACGATAAAGACATCAGAAACAGCATAGAGAAATAAATACAGTGGACGCTGTTTATTGTGATCACGGATAATGTTATCAACCGTATTATATAATCACTTTTATGAAGTCCCGTACGGACAAATACTAAAACATTGAAAATCTTCCGTTTATAGTGATCATGAATTTGGTTTATGTTATCATATTTGTTTTCAAGGATTTCGTTCTCAAGTATGCGAGCATTATCGCGCCTAGCCTCAACACACTTACTTCTTCTAATATGAAAGTGCTAAAGGCTGTAAAACCTCCAAGGAACGAGTATGAGTTTTATGTTGTGCGAGTATGTCTGGTGAAAAGAAAAGACTGTTAGTGATTAGGAAAAGTTAGAACCCACGTTGCTTTAAAGGCATCAATAAGTTTCCAGTGGACTGTCATTCCATCTCTAATTCATGGATGACTACCCTGATTATAAGAATGGCTACTGAAGTGGGATAATAGGCTGGGCCGTAAAATAGTTTTTCAAGTTAACAACTGTGCAGCACACGTGAATTGTGAGCTCAAGAACATCAGTGTGGTTTTCTTACCGGCGAATATGACTTCATTAATTCAACTATGTGATCAAGGAATCATTCGCACCATGAAAGCTTATTATTGCCATGAAATGTCATGAAATCTTACAAAACATACAGGACTCACATAAAACTAGTTGAAGCAAAATAGACAAAGACGACATGTGAGGCAGTTACTTTTGCAGAATCAGATGTGAGAGGTGAAGAACATGGAGCAGAATATAGTGATGCTGAAAACAGTTAACGGTATTGCAGTGCTGTGTACTGCTATCTGTTTCGTTGTAGTGCATGTAGATTATGAATAAATACAGTAGGCTACGTATCAATTTTTATTTTTCGGCTACTGTTATCAGCTGGTTATTGTTATCAAAATTATCTGCATCCCAGAGTGATCATAGTAAGCAGCGTCCACTGTACCAGGTTAACCAACATGACAACTATAAGACAGGAAATGGGAAGCAGGCTGGAAGCCCTGCAAGGTCTGTGAGAAGGTAGTGCGTTGCAGGGAAAATGAAATCAACGGTGATCCCTTTCTGAACACTACATTTACTTATTAACACAGCGGATTAAGGTACAAAACAAATTAATTGGCAAAACAGTAAAAATAACATAACGAATCAAAATCATGTAAAATAGTTCCAATTATTTACAATAAATCGTGACAGAAAGTTGTCAGAATTATAGACGATGGCCTTGTGCAATAATATGTAAGAAAATAAAATCAACGTGAAAATTACAACACATGAAATTAAGGAAGGGGCATGTTGAAACATTTACTAAGAGACAGATAGTTACAAGAATAATAAAATTTAACGTAGAGGCCAATTTGCTGCCATTCCTAAAACACTTCAGTAAAAGGCGCATAGCTTTAACTGGCGTAGTTTAAATTGATACAGCACTACAAGACAGATAGTTGCAAAAATAATCAAATTTAATGTAGAGCCCAATTAAGTTGCTGCCTATCCTAAAACACTTCAGTAAAATACCAATATATTTGTTCCGTTATTGGATATTATACATTTTCCAGCTAACTCATTCCTGGTTGCCAGCATTTCGCCCCAGTGTGCTAAGTTGGGCTCATCAGTTGGTAAATAGCACACTCACAAAGACACACGGCTAGTGCATACTGTGGAGGCCACTGCGTAAGCTACTTGGAGCCACCGACAGTGCCAATGCACTATGAGTATGAGGCCACTGCGTAGGCTACTTGGTGCCACTGGCAGTGCCAATGCACTATGAGAGACTAGCCATGCATCTTGGTGAGTGCGCTATTTACCAACTGACGAGCCCAACTTAGCACACTGGGGCGAAACGCTGGCAACCAGGAATGAGTTAGCTGGAAAATTTATAATGTCCAATAACGGACCAACTATATTGGATTTACTCATTCGGAACAAACAACTTCAGTAAAAGGCGCATAGCTTTAACTACTTTACATTAAACTGATGCAGCACTACATGAGGCAACCCCATGGGAAATTAAAATATTACATATTACTTATAAGACCAGAAAACAACATTACATTTAATTAGAACATTCAAAATAAGAAATGGAATTGCCTCCGAAGATGTTGTTATGACTAGCTGAGAGGGCTAACTCATTTGAAGTTAAAAATTGGCGAGTGGAAAATGCCGCAGGCAAACTCCGGCACCCAAATTAAAATAAACATTAAAAATTTACATTTAATAGTTAAAATCCAAAAACATAAAGAGAAACAGTGCTCACCCAGAGGGCCAATAGTCCCATCAGGGGATAGACAGAGAAGACGTCTGCTCCCTTCACCGGTCAGAAATCAAAGACACACAAACTAGAGACGCTCTCTCGGAGCTGCTGGTAGCCAGAAAAGGGGCAATCAGGAGATAACCAATTAGGGCACAGAAATTACACTTGCGACTCTTACATTTACCAATAAGAAACTTCGTTATTGTGACCAATAAGGGCTCCTAAATTTTTTGATGAGGAAAGATCTTTACAACTTCCAGAACTTTTCTTTCTGATGAAACTGGTAATAACTAGAAACATCCTACTAACAACAGCTACACCCTGCCACAAAAGTCATTACCTTAAAGTCTACAAATGCTAATTACATTGTTTTTTAAATTACAAAACTTTACACAATAACAAAATTAACTTTGTAGAGGTCCAGAATAATTAAATAACACCAAATATCTTATACGCATAATTTCTTCAAGTTACATAAATGATTTATAGAGTTCACATTCCCAAATTAAATAATATTGTCCTTGATGTACAGAAAATAAAATGATAATAATTTTATATTGTACAAAATAAAATTCCAAAAGTTATTTTTCTTGGTCCTCATCCAAAATGATAATTTTAAATATCACACTCAGTCAATTTTTCAAGGCAAAACAAAATGAACAGATTTTACAAAATCAACTGAATACGATAACTTTTTGTCCTTCGGTAACAGTTGTATATGTTAAGTCTGAAATGAATAGAAAAATAAGTGTAAGTAAGACAGATGGAAGATGGAATAATATATATACGATCCAAATTGCATTACTTACTTCCTTGTAATTGGCCCAATATGACAAAGGGGACTCACCTCTTCTGAAGTATGGATCTAATTGAATCCGAGCAAGTAGTAGCTACGTTGAGCGGGGAGTGCAGAGGGGAAATGGGAGGGTGTGTTCTGGGCAGAGGAACGACCTGAGTGTCGCCGAGCATGTGACACATTAACCCTTCAGCACCGACCTCTATACGTCAGATCAAAAATTAGATGGATGGCTTGTCCGGCGTTTGCTCTATTAACCAGCGTTTCGTCTTAGGTCTGACACTAGACTCTTCAGAGTGGGATGTGTCAGACCCTACCCACTGACGCTGGGGTGTATGCAGGTGAACTTATCAGAAGCTTATTTATGAAGCACAGTCTGATAACTGCATACGGGAGATAAAAACTCCACAATGGAATTAATGCCCGCCTAGCAATTCCAAATGGAAATTCTAAGTTCCCATGGAGGGAATTCGATTCTTTACCACCAATAGAGCATATCAAAAATCAGATCAAAAATTAGATGGATGGCTTGTCCGGCGTTTGCTGAAGAGTCTAGTGTCAGACCTAAGACGAAACGCTGGTTAATAGAGCAAACGCCGAACAAGCCATCCATCTAATTTTTGATCTGATTTTTGATATGCTCTATTGGTGGTAAAGAATCGAATTCCCTCCATGGGAACTTAGAATTTCCATTTGGAATTGCTAGGCGGGCATTAATTCCATTGTGGAGTTTTTATCTCCCGTATGCAGTTATCAGACTGTGCTTCATAAATAAGCTTCTGATAAGTTCACCTGCATACACCCCAGCGTCAGTGGGTAGGGTCTGACACATCCCACTCTGAAGAGTCTAGTGTCAGACCTAAGACGAAACGCTGGTTAATAGAGCAAACGCCGGACAAGCCATCTATCTAATTTTTGATCTGATTTTTGATATGCTCTATTGGTGGTAAAGAATCTAATTCCCTCCATGGGAACTTAGAATTTCCATTTGGAATTGCTAGGCGGGCATTAATTCCATGTGGAGTTTTTATCTCCCGTATGCAGTTATCAGACTGTGCTTCATAAATAAGCTTCTGATAAGTTCACCTGCATACACCCCAGCGTCAGTGGGTAGGGTCTGACACATCCCACTCTGAAGAGTCTAGTGTCAGACCTGAGACGAAACGCTGGTTAATAGAGCAAACGCCGGACAAGCCATCCATCTAATTTTTGATCTGATTTTTGATATGCTCTATTGGTGGTAAAGAATCTAATTCCCTCCATGGGAACTTAGGACCTCTATACGTGGTATAGACCCATACATGGTTTCACATTTACGGCTATAACGCGAAGAGTTTTGGAGTTACTGATATCCAAATTGTTTTGTTTCCAAGAAGACATTTTCGGGTTTATCAGTGTTGTAAATAAGAATTGAAAAATCGTTATAATGTAGTTGTTTTTGCAAGGATAATTATTTGTCAAATAAGTCTGAGCACTAATCTCTTGCTTTTTTTAAAGTCTGTTTGCTTCATTCTTTCCCACAGAATAAAATAAGGAAATGATGATCTGAGAAGTTTGTCTTTTCGTGTGATGTTCTTTGCTCTATTTGTACATTGGGAATGTGGTTTATTTATTATATTTGTCTTTATTTCTCAGCTTGTAATATTTTCGTAACTCTCCACGAGCGCTCTGTGTAGGGATCAGTTAGTGCTGCTTTCTGTCATACGATACGAGAACCAGTTGTTCATGGTATATATCTCGTTTGAAAGACGTTGTCTCGACCTTTTATCTGAAATATGTATCGAGTTGGTTTGTTTCATCATAAATGTTATTCCCCTCATTCAGTTTCGTCCTGTTGCTTTCGGTCTCGCTGCAGCTTCACCAGTCCGTGTGATGCGCCGCGCTCAGCTGTGGTATGACTGACAGTAACGTGCTTGAAATATTGTATAATTCAGATGAAAGTTTAGTTGGAAGTAGTAGTGACAGTATAAGCAGCAGTGATAATGAAATTGATGATGTAGCAGTGGTAAATGATGAGAGTGACGACGAGGAGGAAACAGTACTTGGAAATTTTGTGTAAGAGACTATAGATAATTATACAGGTCAAAGAGAAGTTTTCAACGGTGAATTCTGATTGCTAAATTCTCTAATAATACTTACACAGGTCACAGAGACAAATATTGAGCAGTTACCTTATCGGGTTCAGTTGGTGAAAGGTTTGTTTACAAAATACGCTCGGGAGGGAGGGGAACGAAATATTCAAGGCCGGCGCACATCAGATAATACAGTTCCAAGGTTGCACGAAAGACATTTTATCAGGAAATTAGCACCCAAGAGTTAGAAATCCAAACCTCAGAGACATTGTATCCTGTGTTCAAAACACGGCGAAAAGAAGACGTCAGTGTACTGCTGCCAGGAGTGTGACTTGAGTCTCTGTCTCAAAGAGTGCTTCGAACTCTATCACACAGAACTAAATTACTAAGGAAATGTGAAACTATTATGTAATTATCTGCATGTACATAGTTCTATCATAAGGATTTCCAAATTTCGTGAAAATCGGGCTACTCTTATACTTGTAGTAACGCTTTAAGTATATCGATGTATTTCAGTCGCGCGTAGTTGAAATCTCATCCGGCCGCGGGGTAGGAAGCTATTTAAATGGTTGCGACGCTGAGGGGTTAAAGTTTTACGTTCCTTTCTAACTTTCACTTTAATCAATTCCTCATATAAGATGCTAATCTTCTAAGAAAGATCATTTATATTACCCCTCAGATTGTTCCTCCAGTCCAGATAAATGAAAATTTCCTTGTATATATTCAATAAATGGCCTTGATTTAAAGTTTTCAAGATATTAAGGTAATTTTCTATGTTTGCAAACATGCAATTGTAGTAGTCATGTGATAACTCATGGCTGAGTATCTGTTTTATTTCTTAGTCCTGGCGTGTTCCTAATACCTTGTAACAAAACTTCTTCCAGTCTGACCTCTTCCTCTCTGTACCAGTAAAGGATAGTCCTTACTAAATTGTTATTTGAAAAGAGCGTGAATTAAAGTTCTCAAGGCGCTTCCTAGGCTTGGTATAGGAGGATAGGTTCTATCTACAATAAGTGAAGATTTACAGTGAACCGCCATCTCTCAAATCGTCTTCCAGAATGGTTCTCCAAGCAACTCAAACTCCAGGGTCCTCTCATCACCATGGGGTTGTTACTCATACTCCAGGATCCTCTCGTCACCATGGAATTGGACTCATGCTCCCAAGTCCACTGTCCACCATGGAATCGAACCCGTACCTCGTGCCTGAAGGTCTCGAATTTCTCGGAGGTCTACGGTGATCTTGATGCAGGGTAATCACTCGTGGTTTAGCTTTATATGAGTGTCCACAGTCGTATAGTCCCCCAACACGTTCACCATCACTTGTCACCAAAATTTTCAAAGTACTGCCTTCAATTTATATAGGCTGACAGACATTGTTCGGAGTATGCCAATAAACTTCACTTGACACTTGCAGATTGAAGTTAATGAATGTCACTTCAAAGTGTTAAAGTTGAAAATGCCGGATAGCATTGATTTAAGAAACGAAAATGTTACCAAAATAAATGAAATCATGATGGAACACAGTTTATGGTTATTTACCACTGAAAAATGATGAAACTGAACAGAGTTCACTTGCTATATACTGTCTGTGGTTACTTGCCACAACGCGAAAATAATACTGTCGTACTTGACATACAAAAAAGAGCTATTAAAGAGTTTATCTGTATGACACTGCTAATAGCAATGAAATAAATAATAACTAGTCAGTTACTCTCAGCACAGTGAGTCTCATAAAATAAAGTCACTGAAGAATATTTAGAAGCAGTTATATACAATTATATGCAGAAATCAGTTAAAATCCACTTAAGATTAACACCATCACTACTTCACAAGATGGAAGGCTGTATCAGCCGTCGCTCCTCCAAGGACACAGTAAATTTGTCATCAAGAACAAGATTTTGGGGAAGCTCTTTTAAGAATAGTATGGCAGAAATCATCTTCAGGGCTCCTGCATTACAGTAACTGAATTCAAGAGACACTTTTATAAAATTCAAACAAACAACATTCACCTTGGAATGAGTAAATGAAGAGAACATCCTTGTAAAAAATAGAACAGTGACAAAAGAAAATTATTTTAAAAACTTTTTATTAGTAGAAAACTAGAAAATCATACATCATACTGAAAAAAGTGCTGGGAACAAAAACATTTTTTTAACATCTGTTCAAAGGAATAGATATAGTTTTACTGGGCGAGTTGGCCGTGCTATTAGGGCCACACGGCTGTGAGCTTGCATCCGGGAAATAGTGGGTTTGAATCCCACTGTCGGCAGCCCTAAGGATGGTTTTCCGTGGTTTCCCATTTTCACATCAGGCAAATGCTGTGGCTGTACCTTAGTTAAGGCCACAGCCGCTTCCTTGCAACTCCTAGGCCTTTCCTATCCCATTGTCGCCATAAGACCTATCTGTGTCGGTGCGACGTGAAGCCACTAGCAAAAAAGATATAGTTTTA
This sequence comes from Anabrus simplex, assembly GCF_040414725.1. NCBI lineage: Eukaryota > Metazoa > Arthropoda > Insecta > Orthoptera > Tettigoniidae > Anabrus > Anabrus simplex. The sequence continues at coordinate 884,014,975 of NC_090266.1, forward strand.
AAATGGGTTAAAATAAGTAAATCCATTTTCCTTCCCATTTCACCACCCCATTCAATCATCCACATTGATTTTAATTATTTTCATTTTTTAAATTTGCATAGATTTTAAGCAAAACAAGGTACTCATTAAGATGTTCATCATCATCATTAGTCGTTGTGCTCATTACTGAGCATCGTGACCTCATAATTCTATCATTTCCGTGTTGTAACCTTGACAAGATGTCTCCATCCCGAGCGGTTTTCACATTTCTATAATATGATCTGAAGTGGTAGACCAGTGATCTTTGCCTGATCTATCCATCTACTTGCTGTTCTTCCTTGTGGTCTACTGCCTTCAATTTTTCCTTGCAAAATGATCTTTTCCAGGTTCTCTCCATCTCATCTTGAAATGTGGCCAAGAAACTGCAGGTAACACTCACTCACGGGGGAAGATAGGCATTTCTTGACACAGAGTTCATCCAGAATGGAAACATTGGTTCTTCTTTCTGTCCAGGGTACACGTAGCATTCTCCGCCAACACCACATCTCAAAGGCATCAATGCGCTTTTTGTCTTTAGGATTGACAGTCCAGGTCTCACAGCCGTACAAAAAGACGGAGAACACTAGTGATTCTACCAAGCGCATCTTCGTGGCTTTTGATGTTGCCCAGTTCTGCCAGATTGAAGCACGACCTAAGATAATACGTCTTTTTACCTCTTTATCACAGCTTCCCGTTTCATTGATGACAGACCCCAAGTATACAAATTCCTTAACTATATCCAGGTCCTGTAGGCATCCTGTAAGTTGGATTTGACCTTGCCGATCGACTACCATTAGTTTGGTCTTTTTTATGTTTATCTCTAGACCATACTGCAGACTAGTGTTCTTCACCCTTGTAAGCAGGTCATAAAGTTCCTCTTCACTACCAGCGATGAGGAAAGTGTCATCCGCAAAGCGCAGGTTATTAATTTTTCTGCTACCAATCGAGATTCCACCGTTCCAGCCATTGAAAGCTCATTTGATGACACACACTGCATAGATGTTGTAGAGTTGAGGTGATGATATACAACCTTGACTTACTCCATTTGTCACATTGAAAATACCTGAGAGATCACCATCCACCTTTATGGTTGCTGCGTGATTTTTATACAGGCCTTTCAATAACAATTTCTTAAGAAGATAAATATACTTTGTAATTTCACCTAAGCGTTGTAATATAGCTGAAGATGTTCCAAATGGAACGAAACATGTACTGTAAATGATTAATTGATTTGCTTAAAGCAAATATAAGTATCAAAAAGGTGGAAATTTACAGTTATTGATTCAGTGCAAGTGGTATTTTCTGAGCTGTCAGTGGAGAGATGGCGTGGAATGACATCAGTAGGCGAATAAGTTTGAGTGGTGTCTTTAAAAGTAGGAAAGATCACAATATGAAGATAGATGAAACTGGAATTCAAGAGGACAAATTGGACCAAATATTTGTTTATAGGAAGGGGAGTTAGGGATTGGAATAACTTACCAAGGGGATGTTCAGTAAATTTCTGATTTCTTTGCAATCATGCAAGAAAAAGCTAGGAATGCAACAGATAGGGAATCTACCACCTGGGTGACTGCCCTAAATCCAGATCAGTACTGATTGATTGATTGATTGATTGATTGATTGATTGATTGATTGATTGATTGATTGATTGATTGATTGATTGATTGATTGATTGATTGATTGATTGAACAAAATGAAAAATATGCATGTACGCACATGCACACTCTCTCTCACACAGTGCACTAACATTTTCAATGAATAGACACAATTCAAATTATATACACTACACAATCACATCATACAAAACTGCCTTTCTAACAACAGTGTTGGTAACAGACACAAAATGCTGAGCCTGTACCCATCCTTCTGTCACCAAAAACCTGTGATGTGTTAGTACAATGTTAAACTACTAGGAAAAGAAAAAACATAGACAAAACAACCACTGTTCCTGTTCCAGCTTCAATTGCCAAAGACAGCTGAGGAGGAAGTTGTTGCTAGCATGCTTGGTGTAACTCATAAACATTGGAAAGGTAAAAACAAGTACAAATCGAGTCATGTACGAGTGTAATTCATTTACTGTTTTAGCAGCAGTGAGTGCAGTTCATTTTTCATAAAATACTGGGCAATTAATAATTAATCATTACAATCAGTGTTCTGATTTATGTTTCCATAGTCTGAAGTACTTAAAGTGATAATCATTAAGATTTAGCCTCTGTGGGTGGGGGATTCAGGTGAAGAATACACCCACAGTATCCCCTGCCTGTCGTAAGAGGTGACTAAACTGCACGACCAAGGGATGGTGGATTTTGAACCATGAGATTACCTACAATTAATACCACTATGCGAGGAACACCATTGGTTGACTTTACTTGCGATTATTACCACTATGTGAGGTACACCACAGTTCTGGGAGAAGCCTGTGATTATTTCAGCTATGTGAGGAACAACATGGGTCTGCATTACCTGTGATCACTACCATTATGTGATGAACACCACGGGTGTGGGCATTGCTCGTGATTAGTACCGCTATATGAGCGACACCATGGGTCTACGTTGCCTATGATTAGTACCACTATGTAAGGAACATCATGGGTCAGGGCAGCACCTGTGATTAGTACCACTATGCAAGGAATACCATGGGTCTGTGTAACCTATGATTGCTGCCATTATGTGAGGAACACCATAGGTCTATGTTACCTGTGATTAGTATTAGTACCACTGTATGAGGAACGCCATGGTTCTACTTTAGTAGCAATTAGTACAATTATGGGGGGCCAGTGACCTAGATTTTGGACCTCTTTAGACATCAAACATCTTCGATTTACGATTTTGCTTTGGAAGCAGTCCCTTGATCAGTTTATATCATTGTTTTAAGTCATTTTTATGAGAAGGGTGTGGGCATTGCAGGTCGGGTCCACTGATTGTTTGAAGTTCATAATCATTGTTCATAGTCATCCTTTTGAATTCTAGTCAGTGGGTGGGTTTTGGAGTTATTTTCAAATAAAATCAGTCACTTTATTTGCGATTGAGGTGTCTACCTCGGTGGCAAATGACTAGGGACCTGAAAAATTAGCATTGATTTGTTTGAAAATTGGCATCTATTTTTTTCCAAAATTAGCATCTGTTTACAAAGTTAAAATAATCGCATGGTATTATTAATTTTAACGATTCCAAGTTTATGAATTGCAATTATTGTCCTTGGTTCACACACAATACAAATTCATTGTTCAAACAAAAGCATTGTCAGTACATCGGCATTGCTTTTTTTCAAATTGCACAGTCTGTCTGTAACCACTGTGTTGTAATGAGACAACACGCGCTTGCAATCTACATTTTTTGTTGGGATCCACAACAACTCAAGACAGTATATAGCAAATATGCTGAACTCTGTCTGAACTGCAGTTAATTTAAGCATGACATCACATTTTTCACTTTCTTTTATCTGGGTTTGAAGTGCATGTTTCAGAGAACAGTAATCGGACCAGATATTGTTTCGTGAGAGATCTGTTACTCCAAACAATTTCTCAAGCTCGTTTAATTTATCGGTGTTATTCAAAATTACATTTTTTTCGGTACAAAGCTTGAGAAGTGAAAGTAGGAAAGATCACAATATGAAGATAAAGTTGGAATTCAAGAGGACAAACTGGGGCAAATATTCATTTATAGGAAGGTGAGTTAGGGATTGGAATAACTTACCAAGGGAGATGTTCAATAAATTTCCAATTTCTTTGAAATCATTTCAGAAAAGGCTAGGAAAGCAACAGATAGGGAATCTGCCACCTGGGCGACTGCCCTAAATGCAGATCAGTATTGATTGATTGATTGAAATTGACACAAAATGCTTATGGTTGGGGTCTTTAGCTTTCAATGTGGCTAGCTTGCACTGTGAAGAATGAGCAGCTTTGACAAATGTGTCTCTACATGCAGCCTGCTGTAGAGGAGTGAGCTTAATCAAAGCATCATTAGTTGCTGCAGAAAAATTCCCCTCACAAAGGAAGGTAAAGCTGGCGTCAAGGCTAAGCAGTTTGGGGTAAAGGAGATGAGAGGTAGGATACAGGACCCTTCAAGTTCAGTAAGGAGGTCAACCAATCCAGCTGCATGGTCTGTGACATAAACCATGTGGGAGTGAAGCCTATTCACTTCTCGGTCACTCAGATCAGTCAGGTACTTAATACGAAGTACCACAATTGTTGATGTCTTTCATGTCAGACATCTTGAAAAATGTAACATCAGTAAAGTAAGCACTCAAATAGAAGACAGCCTGAAACCAGCTATTCCATCGGGTTATGACAGGTGCAGGAAAAAGCTCTGCTTCCTTTGAAGCACCATACTTTGATGTTAAGAATTGTAAATAATTATATTTTCGCTTTCTTATATTAAAAATGCAGACTTTACCGTTGCAACCACACGATTTACATCTGTCATCACTGCGACCCAACTATTTTCAGCCAAGCTGATTTTATGTGCCTAGCACTGTACATGCATTGGATAATCCCCTATGACCACACTTAATGTTTCATAACACCGGGTCATGTACGGGGCACTGCCACTAACAAACACTTTAACTGCATCATATGGTACACTATAACTGCTCAGAGCTTCTAAAACAGCACAAGAGCAGTTTGTAGCATTTTCTGCATCAATATCGTTCACAGAAACAACGTGCAGCTCTCTTTTCGATCCGGTTGGGACTTGGAATATGATGATAAAAACACGACAACTCATTCTATCTGTAGTTTCATCACAGAGTATGTTGATGTTCTTCCCCACTAGAGCCTCTGCTGTTCTTTTCTGGTGGTCAGATGCAACTTCTAGAAAGGAATAAAGACCTCAAATTATTACAAAATAATGTAAAATTACTGGATTAATTGGGTATGGGTGAGATAATTCGATATGGAAATTGCACTCAAATTCAGTATCCTTCAATTTTGCGCGTGGTTTCGATGTCGTAATACTTAAACTGTGTGCCATCAATTAAATCGAAACTTACCCGGTAAATATACTTCACGTAGAGTTCTCAAACATGGCAGCTCTTCATTTGAAAACTCAGTAATCCAGGCTCTTAGCTCTTTGCTTTCCAGCTTTTCCAGAGCTATATTTGCTTTGGCAAATACTTCAGCTGTGCGTTTCGAGAAGTTATTTCTGGAAAATGTTCATCGTTTACAACTATCTAACTGTGTAAGCACAGAAGATTGCTTTCTTTGAGTCGTACTAGCAGCAGGGGTTGACTTTCGTTTCGTCGCCATAAGACCTATCTCTGTCGGTGCAACATAAAACAACTAGCAAAAAAAAAGAAACTTTTGTTATCGCGTCACTTACCCACGTGTTTTTCAGATTTAACATGTTTCACAATGCTATCTTTTTTTCCCCACCCAACTCGGCAATTACAATACTTGCAAAACACTGTCGCTGAATCTGTGGCATGTAAACCATCCTTTGCATATTGCTGAGCCATTTCGTGCGCAGTTTTTGACGTGCGCCACATAACCTAAACGATCGCTCAACTTTCTACTCTGCACTAGTTTCAGTTTTGAACAATAGGAACGCAACGCTGCATCTATCTCGTTATTTCCGTGACATTTGATTTACATTTCGATAATAACCGATACAAATCGTATTCCCCTTGCTATTCCCATTGTAAATATCTATTAGTCAGCAAGTAGCAATCAGTCGACTACTTTTCTTCATCGATCGGAACGGTCGAAAGATTTATACATCATATTTTGAGTATTTCTGACGATTTTGCCGAAATATGTTGTTTTCGCCAGTAAAATAGTACATTCTCACAGAATTTGCACCAAAATCGCATATTCGTAGTAATTTTGCATTTTGGGTCACAATTCGCATTTTGTCGCACTTCTATTTAATGGTATGCCTAAAATTGATGTTATTCCACATTAGAATTACCGTAGGCTTGGATTCAGTACAAGATTCAAACCTTTGCATTTATCGCAAATGTGATTTTTTCAGGTCCCTACAAATGACACACAAAAATACATTTTCAAGCAATAAATTTTAAATTAAAAAGAAAAGACATTTTCCTAAAATACAGTGTTATGTCATTTACACTAATAATTTTTCTGTTAAACACACAGCTCCTCCTTAAAAATGTATATTATTTACAAAATTCTACTCTTATCTTCTGTACTTACACACATAATCAACTCATATACAGTATGTGGTATCACTTCAAATAATACTGTACAACTGCTTTTTACATTCCTCTTTTTTTTTTTTTTTTTTTTTTTTGAATGGTACCTTACATGCATAACAGCCTACTGCGTCTTAACCGGAGCCCCTTTTGCCACCGCTTTTCAGAGTTCCTGAAGGGCATTCACAGCTACCGTAGTGGTCCCAGGGCCCTCGAAGTCCCCACTGAACTTCACCCCTACAGGCAGTCCCCTATTTTGGCTATCCAATCTCCATAGACAAGGGGATGTAATTAATTTATTCACAAAAATTCTTTGTTTACAATAACCTGCACAGGTCAAATGCCCTCTAACATTCTGTTTCTTTTCTCTGTTGCTGTTTATTCCTTTTTGAATGTATGTACAGAATTTGGAAAAGCCGTATGGTTAGGGGCGCGCAGCTGTGAGCTTGCATCCAAGAGATAGTGGCTTCGAGCCCCACTGTTGGCAGCCCTGAAGACGGTTTTCCATGATTTCCCATTTTCACACCTTACTTAAGGCCATGGTTGATTCCTTCCCACTCCTAGGCCTTTCCTATCCCTTCTTCGCCTTAAGACCTATCTGTGTCGGTGGGACGTAAAGCAAGTTGTGTAAAAAAAAAAAAATAATAATAATAATAATATTTTGAAAAAGGATTGAACACTTCCCCTGATACACTGTTCCACTACTTCACGCCCTTCAGATGAATAAAAATTTACTCCAATCACTTCTGCTGAAATCTTGTCTAATTTTATACGTGTGGTCAGCCCTGCCGATATAATTATTTTCCAACTGAAGCCTCTCACGGATTTCCCCCCATGCTTCCTCTCCTGTATAAGCTCTATATAATCCTATAAGTCTAGTGTTCTCCCGTCTCATACTTAAAGCTCCCCACCCAAGTTTCTCTAACATTTCTGATACACTACTTTTTCTCCTGAAATTCCCCTGTTACAAATCTTGCTGTTTTCCTCTGCACACCATTTTTTATTTTATTCGGTTTTCCTTTTTGCATATTTCAATAATGGATAAACCATACTTAGGTAACATTTCTCTTTTAATTCTTTATTGCATCCTTTAAGTAGCCTCATTATGACATGTAACGATCTGTGTGCTTTCCCAACATCATCAACATGACCCTTCCAGTGCAAATTACTTCTAATCTCACACCTAACTATTTGCACTTGCCATCTTTTGAGACAATTACCTCATCCAAAGTATATTTTAATTCAGTTTTTAAGTTCCTGTTTGTAAATGTTGTGACAGTTGATTTGTCTCCATTAACCTTCATATTATTCTTTTCAACCCATTGTTGTATACTGTCAAGGTCCCTTTGTAATTCTGTACAATCCTCAGTGTTATTTATTTCCCTATAAACAAGTATGTCATCTGCATACAGTCTTATTTTTTATGTTATAATGTTACCTAAATCGTTTGCATATATTAAGAGAAATAGTGGACCGATAATACTACCCTGTGGAATTCCCTTTAGAACTTTCTCTTCCTGTGATACATGATTTCTTACTTTGACTTTCTGAACCCTTGAATTTAGAAATGTTCTTATTCAATGTATAACCCTTATGTCCAGTACTATTAGCTCCAGTTTGAAAATCCACAGCCTGTTTCCAGTCATTCGATCGGGTCAGAAATGGGATGAATGAAGCACCCATCTAACGGTGAGGATAGGAATTGTGCTTTCTGCCGAAGCTTGTCGCACTCCTCTGGGGCAATGATTAATGACTGACAAATGAAATGATATGAGAGAGTGTTGCTGGAATGAAAGATGACAGGGAAAACCAGAGTACCCGGAAAAACCTGTCCGCTTCCGCTTTGTCCAGCACAAATCTCACATGGAGTGACCGTGATTTGAACCACGGAACCCAGCGGTGAGAGGCCGGCGTGCTGCCGCCTAAGCCACGGAGGCTACCTCCAGTTTCTTTATTAATATTCCATGTTCCACTCTGTCAAATGCTTTTGAAAGTCTATGGCTATGCAATCCAACTGGCCTCCTTTCAGTATTGTGAGTTGGGTCCACTGATTATTTTAAATTAATATTCATTCTTTATTATTTTTTGAATTCTGGTCAGTGGATGAATTTTGGAATTTTATTTGTCATATTTTATTTCATCTCTTGCCATTGAGGGCTGATGGCCTAGATGTTAGGCCCCTTTAAACAACAAGCATCATCATCATCATCATCATCATTAGGATTTTTGCTGTATGAAATCAGGCATATTGTGGGGAAAATGTGATAATTCAAAAAAGATCTCAGTCTGTTTCCTCAGAAATAAACCATGACTGTTCTAATACTTTTGAAATGTTTGAATTAAATTTAATTATTGCTCTATGAATAAAAACAGAGTTTTACTCATTGATAAGGTGGCTCATTATGCTCAATTATACATGAAAACTAGTTTGTGCACACATATATGCACTTGAATTCATATGACATGGCCAAATGAATTGTAGGTGTCGCTAAAATAGAAATTGCTACTGGCTTCTGAAATTCTCCAATGCTTATAAAGACATTTAAGTTTAAAACTTTCTTAGAAAAAAATATCAAGTTCTCTAACAAGAGTTTTATTGAAACTTACTGAATACATTGCTAATACTCCACATTCCTACCAGAAAGTTAACAATGAATTGACAACACTATATAAGTGGCTCTTAATAAGGTAACCCCATTGGAGCTTAACAAGTGTACGATTCGTTGGCTGAACGGTCAGCGTACTGCCCTTTGGTTCAGAGGGTCCGAGGTTCAATTCCCGGCTGGTTCGGGGATTTTAATCGCTTCTGAATAATTCTTCTAGCTCAGGACTCTGTGTTTGTGTATGTCCCAACACTCTCCTCTTCATATTCAGACAACACACTACACTATCAACCACCACAGAAAAACACAATAGTCATTACATCCCTTCGTACAGGGTTGGCGTCAGGAAGGACATCCAGCTGTAAAAACAGGGCCAAGTCCAATGTGTGATGCAGTTCGCACCCGCAACCCCACAGGTGTGGGAAAAATCAGTAGAAAAAGAAGAAAGAAAAGATGAAGATTGGAGCTTAACAAGTGGCTACATTTTTTCCACATATGTGACACTTCATATTTCTGAAACTGACATGTTGATACTGTTTTCATGCACTGCCAGATGCTTTTCAATAGGCTGACTGTAAAGGTCATTAAGATTTGCAACTTCTAGTTGGAGCAGGTGACATTCAATTATTTAACCCTTCAGTATTAAGCCCAATTGTAAGAAATCCCACGTATTTGGATGATTATGCTAGAGAAACCTTGTGTTATACTTTTGTTTTAAAGTAGGGATGAGATATGGGCTCAGTACAATCCTCTATGAAGTGGAATGTGAACTGTATTTTAAGTAACTAAGCTCACTGTAATGTCAGAGTCAATTATATCTTTTTTTTTTTTTTTGCTAGTTGCTTTACGTCGCACCGACACAGATAGGTCTTATGGCGACGATGGGACAGGAAAGGACTAGGAGTTGGAAAGAAGCGGACATGGCCTTAATTAAGGTACAGCCCCAGCATTTGCATGGTATGAAAATGGGAAACCACCCAAAACCATTTTCAGGGCTGCCGATAGTGGGGTTCGAACCTACTATCTCCCGAATACTGGATACTGGCCGCACTTAAGCGACTGCAGCTATCGAGCTCGGTCAGTTATATCTAGTAATATGTCTGCTGTTTCAGATTAAGTTTCCAATAATAATAATAATAATAATAATAATAATAATAATAATAATAATAATAATAATCAGAAGAAGTAGAATAAGAGTGTATGTTGGTGAATTACTGAATTACTAATAGATGTTATGTTTCTTTACGGACTATAGAAAATTGTGCGTCTCATGCGACCGAAAATGGTTCTAAGGACTCTTGAGTATGTGTTACTATTACTGTTGTACTGTTCAGTTCTGCATAACTATTCTATTCCAAATTTTTATTATGTTCTTGCCTTGACATACCTCTACCACTGTTATCCCCTGATGCTGGGGCTGTATCTTAATTAAGACCATGGCCGCTTCCTTCCCACTCCTAACCCTTTCCTATCCCATCGTTTCCATAAGACCTATCTTTGTCGGCGCGACTTAAAGCATCTTGCAAAATTAAAATTTTAAAAATCCTATTCCCTGCACTTCTCTTCAAAGCCATTTGAACTAGTTTTGTGTATATGAAGATGTGCTCTATCAATCTAAATCTTCTCCTGATCAGATTTTTCCAAAGTGTTCTTCTCTCACCATCTTGATTTATTATCTGCACATGTGATGAGATCTGTTCAACACCCTTCTGCCACGAACCTACTATGCTGGTGTAGCAGGGGGAGAAGTGATACTCCCACGTGGCGTGTCCCTGGTGGCGGATAGGGGGGTCCTAACCGGCTTGCCGGCGGACTTGAGAGAAATAAAATACCTCTCGCAGACCAAACACACTACTCCCTGCGGGTGGGGGACGCACATGTACAATACACCCACGGTATCCCCTGCCTGTCGTAAGAGGCGACTACAAGGGCCGACCAGGGGATGATTGAATTAGAACCATGAAACTACTCTTGATTCGTACCATCATGCGGGGAACACCATGGGTTACCTGTACTTGCGAGTAGTACCACTAAATTGGTACGAAATAGGTTTGTGATTAGTAGCAGTAAAGAGGCTGCCCTGGGGGTTTCCAGTACCCGTGTGTAGTACCCATGTGAGCAACACCGCGGGTCTGGGCGTAGCCTGTGAGTTGTACCGCTATATGAGCGGCACCGTGGGTCTGCGTTGCCTGTGATTAGTACCCAGTATGTGAGGAACACCACGGGAATACCTGTGCCCGTGATTAGTACACCTAGGTGGGGAAACTTATCGGTTTGCATTGGCTCTGAGTGGTGCCATTGTGTGAGAAACACCATAGGTCTGCGTTCCCTGTATGAAGTGCAATCCTTGTGAGTAGTACCATCTTGTGTGGAACACCGTGAGTCTTCGCTACTTTTGATTAGTACCCCAACATGACAAATGCCATGGTTCTACTTTACTCGCAACATGTACCTTTCTGTGGGGCCTTAGACGTGGATTTTGCACCCCTTTAGACATCAAGCATCACTGTGCTTTATAAGTGGTCCCTTGGTCAGTAATAATATTATTTACGATCTTTTTTGAGTCTGATCCACTGGTGTTTGTTTTTTGTTGAGTTCATGTCCATCCATTCATTCACGACATTTTTTATTTTATTTTGGTCAGTGGATGAATTGAACTTTTTGTTATTTCATTTCGTACCATTAGGGGCCGATGACCTCAATGTTAGGCCCCTTTAAAACAAGCATCATCATCATCAACATTCTTCTGCAACACAATATTTCAAATGTTTCTGTCCTCTTTCTTTCTACACCAGTAATTGTCCATGTTTCAATTCTGTACTGTACCGTGCTTCACATAAAAGTTTTCAGAAACATCTTTCTAATAGGCATGTCTGTGGTTGAGGTAAAGAAATATATTTTCTTAAAAGAATTGTACCTTGCTTGGGCTAGTCTACATTTTTGTCTTTATTCTATTTTCTTATTGCTACTACTATTAAATTATCTCTTATGAAATTCTATTCTTTATCAAAAAGTAATTCTTGAGTTAAATTTCACTGTAGGCCTTTTGATTTTATGGATGCAGCTGAACAATGTTTTGTTCCTTTTTCTTACTGTAATTTACCATGCACCACCACAGTAATATCTTGGGTGTATTCATGTATAGTAGAAACAGTACTGTGATTTGGTAGTATTTAATATGGTTATACATTTTTAACCTCTGTACTATACAATTATTTTGCATCAGGTATTGCTCGATATGCATTTCTTTTTCTCTCCCTTTTGTCTTATATTTCATTCTAGTTTGTAACGATGGTATATTTCAGTTATATGTAAACTTTCTACTTATTAAGATTTTTTCCATAGATTTGCATCTCCTTTTAAGAAACATAAATTGTATCATATTTTCTTGTATGTAAACTTGTCTTTTAAACAGTCAGTATCACCTTTCCAGTGTTCCTGTAATCTGTAGCCAATATAACCAACATTATTAATTCAATGATGATATTATTATTATTATTATTATTATTATTATTATTATTATTATTATTATTATTATTATTATTATTATTATTATTATTATTATTATTATTAATTGTGTAATTAGGAGCAAGATATTATTTACAATTTTTCAGGAGATATGTCATTCAGCAGCGAAGAATTGGGAACATCAGGTGGCATCAATGTTCGTACTGTAGTAAGGAGTTCAAGAAACCATCAGATCTTGTTCGTCACATAAGAATACACACACATGAAAGACCATACAAGGTTAGATTTATTACTCTCTCTCTCTCTTGGAAATAATGAGTCAAATAACAGTTTTTACACATGTAGGTATAAAGTACATTGGTTCCCTGTAAAATGATTCTGGAAGACTAGTTCTGAATGGTGCATGATCTCATTGTTTTGTATGCTATTGCATGTATGATGGTTGCTCCAAAACTAAAGCTTCCTATTTTTTATGAAACAAATGTAAAGTTTTTGAAAAGGTTGGCAGAATAGAAAGGTTTATTCTTTTCATTCACTTTCTGAAAGTTGTGTTGCAGATAGTGTAATCGTAGCTGTTGATCAAGATGACACATAAGATTGACATGCTCACGAAGCAGTGATTCTTAAATTCAGAGATCAACTGCAATGTTCTTTACTAGCTGGATCATTATTATGAAGACAACACTCATGACATTAACATGGTGTGATGATTGTTGTTACTCATGTCTGATGATACATCCAACTTCAAAGAAGAGTCATGTTTTGTAGTAATATTACACCAAACTAAAGAGCTTGACTGATTTGAGATGATTAATTCATTATGACAGTGGAATTGTATGCCTTTATGTGCATAGATTTCAGTTCGCAACTCCATTCTCGACAATATTGACGTGCAAGAATATGCATGCTAAGTGATTTAGTTGAATATTGCCTCCTAATCATACAAACCACTGGAAGGAAATCTTTGCAGACCTCCTGGAGTAATACGCAATACTATTTGATGTTTCTCTTGTCAGCATCATATTTCATTATTGGAAATGAGTTCTGGCTACACCACAATAAAGCTGAGTTGTCAAGACATCAATCTAAAAGGATGGTAACATAAAACAACATCAGTAAAGAAATTCAAGACTTAGACTTCAATTGGTAAACTCATACTCTCAAAATGTGTTCAATGAAAATAAGAAAATAATCAGTTCTGTTCTTTATGTCACAACAGAAAAGTAGCTGTTGCGACAGCTTGCTTTTAATACCAAAGAATTTGGTGAAATTTTCAAGTCGAAGGGGTATTGAAATTATCCCTTCCATGAATTGTTAAGGGATAATTTTAGTTCTGTGTAACTTCTCTTTTCTACTGTTTACATTACTAACAAGGAGAGGCCAGATTCTGCGTCCAATCAATTTTAACGATGTTCGATGTACCCGTTGGGGGATACTCGACAGTAACTTGTTGGAGTTTAGGTCAATATGCTTTCGTTTTTGGAAAAATTGAGATCAAATGTCATGATACGATCCACTTCAGACCAAGCGGAGGTGATAGAACATTAAAAGGCGAACAAATTTTCCTTAATCGTGTCAGGTGCGCAAACTAATAATGTCGAAAAATTGATGAATCCCCGATTCCATTGCAACACATAGCCTTATTATATACTTGGAGGTGACACCACAGCCAACTGGGGCGGTGGCCGAGTGGTCACCATATTTGAGAACCTCGACAGCGTGAGTTCGAGTGTTGTCGTAGTTATATCTTTTGTACAAAGTATATTATTTGAATAATTGGCTTTATGTCGCCCTGACACTTGTAGGTCTTATGACGACAATGGAATAGGAAAGGGCTAGGATTGGGAAGGAAGCGTCCGTGGCCTTAATTAATGTACTGCCGTGCTGAGTGGCTCAGACTGTTAAGGCGCTGGCCTTCTGGCCCCAACTTGGCAGGTTCGATCCTGGCTCAGTCCGGTGGTATTTGAAGGTGCTCAAATACGTCAGCCTCGTGTCGGTAGATTTACTAGCACATAAAAGAACTCCTGTGAGACTAAATTCCGGCACCTCGGCGTCTCCGAAAACTGTAAAAGAGTAGTTAGTAGGACGTAAAACAAATGTTGTTGTTGTTTGAGTCATCAGTCCATAGACTGGTTTGATGCAGCTCTCCATGCCACTCTATCCTGCGCTAACCTTTTCATTTCTACGTAACTATTGCATCCTACATCTGCTCTAATCTGCTTGTCATATTCATACCTTGGTCTACCCCCTACCGTTCTTACCACGTACACTTCCTTCAAAAACCAACTGAACAAGTCCTGGGTGTCTTAAGATGTGTCCTATCATTCTATCTCTTCTTTTCGTCAAATTTAGCCAAATCAATCTCCTCTCACCAATTCGATTCAGTATCTCTTCATTCGTGATTCGATCTATCCATCTTACCTTCAGCATTCTTCTGTAACACCACATTTCAAAAGCTTCTATTCTCTTTCTTTCTGAGCTAGTTATCATCCATGTTTCACTTCCATACAATGCCACGCTCCACACGAAAGTCTTCAAAAACATCTTTCTAATTCCGATATCAATGTTTGAAGTGAGCAAATTTCTTTTCTTAAGAAAGCTCTTCCTTGCTTGTGCTAGTCTGCATTTTATGTCCTCCTTACTTCTGCCATCGTTAGTTATTTTACTACCCAAGTAACAATATTCATCTACTTCCTTTAAGACTTCATTTCCTAATCTAATATTTCCTACATCACCTGCCTTCGTTGGACTGCACTCCATTACATTTGTTTTGGACTTATTTATTTTCATCTTGTACTCCTTACCCAAGACTTCATCCATACCATTCAGCAGCTTCTCGAAATCTTCTGCAGTCTCAGATAAATTAACAATATCATCGGCAAATCTCAAGGTATTGATTTCCTCTCCTTGGACTGTGATTCCCTTTTCAAATTCCTCTTTGATTTCCTTTACTGCCTGTTCTATGTAAACATTGAAAAGGAGAGGGAACAAACTGCAGCCTTGCCTCACTCCTTTCTGTATTGCTGCTTCTTTTTTAATGCCCTCGATTCTTATCACTGCAGACTGATTTTTATACAGATTGTAGATAATTCTTCATTCTCGGTATCTGACCCCAATCACCTTCAGAATCTTAAATAGCTTGGTCCAATCAACGTTATCGAATGCCTTTTCTAGATCAACAAACACCATGTACGAGGGCTTGTCCTTCTTAATTCGATTCTCTAGGATCAGACTTAAAGTCAGGATTGCTTCATGTGCTCCTACATTTTTTTCTGAAGCCAAACTGATCTTCTCCCAACTCAGCTTCAACTTGTCTTTCCATTCTTCTGTAAATAATACGTGTTAAAATTTTGCAGGCATGAGATACTAAACTAATGGTGCGGTAGTTTTCACACCTGTCAACACCGGCTTTCTTGGGAATAGGTATAACAACATTCTTCCGAAAATCGGATGGGACTTCTCCTGTCTCATACATCTTACACACTAAATGAAATAATCTTGCCATGCTGGTTTCTCCTAAGGCAGTCAGTAATTCAGAGGGAATGTCATCAATTCCAGGTGCCTTGTTCCTATTGAGGTCACTCACAGCTCTGTCAAACTCTGACCTCAAAATTGGGTCTCCCATTTCATCAGCATCAACAGCCTCTTCATGTTCCAGAACCAAATTATTTACATCTCTACCTTGATACAACTGTTGGATATGCTCCTGCCATCTTTCTGCTTTGTCTTCTTTCCCTGGAATGGCTTTCCATCTGAGCTCTTAGGTAAAACAAATAACATTAATGAATGTACAGCTCCAGCATTTGACTGGTGTGAAACTGGGAAACCACAGAAAACCATCTTCAGGGCTGCCAACAGTGGGGCTCGAACACAACCTCACAAATGCGCGCCCCTAATCGCGCGGTCAACTATCTTGGTAAAATAAATTATTATTTGAGGGAACGTGAAGACAAAAAGGGAACAAATATATTACGCAAATTGCAATGCATTTTATTTTCTACTTGAAATGAATATAGGTCTAAACATTCTCACAAGATAAGTCCTATCTGTGTCGGTCCATCGTAAAGCAACTTGTACAAATATATATTGTACATAAAATATAGCTGCAACAAGAGACGAACTCACGCCATCAAGGTTAACACACAAGTATAGTGACGACTCGCCCATTGCTGGTGTTGAGTGTAGCAAGACTCTACATGTTTATTTGCATTGCATTAGAATCGGGGATTTGTCAATTTTTCGGAAATTATTAAGTTGCGCACCTGGCACATTCAAATAAAATTTGTTCACCTTTTAGTGTTCCGTCACCTTCACTTGGTCCAAAGCGGATCCTGCGTCATGACATTTTACCTCAATTTTTTCGAAAACGAAAGCTTATTGATCTAAACCCTTCTACACGAGTTACTGTTGAAAGCCCCCCAACAGGTACATTGAAGCTCGTTGAAATCGGTTGGGCGCAAGATCTGGCCTCTCGTTGTAAGTTATATATGGATAGACAGGAACTTGGATGGGAACCCATTTTGGAATGAACAAAATGACAGGTCAGTGTGAGGGAGCACCAGAAAGAGGAAATAAACAGAAAAACAAAATAACAAGGACTCTCTACGTAAACTACTGTCCTCACATAGATGGTCCCTCTCCTCATCAATTCCTGTTCTTCTATAACCATTTCTTCTCAGCCCCTGATGAGCTTCCTCCTTGCTTCCTATCTTTATCAAGGTAGCCAGTATCAACACTCACATTGGAGGACCATTTTGACAGATTTTGAGGCTTAAAGAGGAAAATGAAGGGTAAAAATAAAGGAAGATAAACATAACAAAAAGGAAGAGGAAAAAATGTAACCGTGAATATAGGCACAAAAAAGATGAAGAATGCAGGTCGTAATCAATACGGAATACGAATGGTAAAATATTAGGAATACAGAAAAGCTCAAAAGGAGAAAAGGAGCTCAGTGAGTCAATATACGTAACAGAAAGTAAAAAGTGATGAATAAAATCATCCTTGTAAATATAGAAACTTGGATAATATCATTCTGTACATATACAGTAGATGATAACATTATATTTGTTCTTTAGGGCTGTTACTCACTGTCAGCTGGTGGCCAGCAGTCTGGTCGCTGGCGACCACTTGACGGCAATGCTGAAATGTATGTTGACACGCGTGGTTGTCAACCAACTGACTGCCGGAGGCCTAGAGAACACTAGCAACACATTAAACAACCAAGGAGACTGCTTGATCCTTATCACGCATACATACGTTGGTCAACTAGTCAGCAAGCAGCTACCCGTCTAGCCTGCGTGCATCTTTCCGATTGTTTCTGTTATAATGGCGTTTGATACTGAACGATTTATTGAAATGGCATACGGCTTTTAGTGCCGGGAGTGAACAAGGACATGCTTGGCTCGCCAGGTGCAGGTCTTTCGTTTTGACTCCCGTAGGTGACCTGCGCGTCGTGATGAGGATGAAATGATGATGAAGGCAACACATACACCCAGCCCCTGAACCAGCGAAATTAACCAATGATGGTTAAAATTCCCGACCCTGCCGGAAATCGAACCCGGGACCCATGTGACCAAAGGCTAGCACGCTAACCATTTAGCCATGGAGCCGGACAACGGTTTATTGTGGAAGCAGAAAGGAGAAACTCGATTTGGAATATATCCTCAAGTAATCATTTTATTGCAAACTGAAGAAAAGGCAATGGGAAGAGATTGTTGAGATGTTTATTGGTGATGAACTTCAAACTAAAAGAAAAAGAAGAGGTCTTATGTAGGTAACAAAGTTTTATTAATAATTCAGGTTTTTTTTAAACCATTATTATTGTTGTAAGGTACCAATTCTTTAGTTTCAATACTGTTAATTGTATCATTGGTATGAAATAAAATTACTTTGTTGTCTCAGGGCATCATAGTGTACTAGTTTATTGTGTTGGTGTATCATACTACATACTGTACATTCATTTGCCATTCCACTTGGCCTTCATTCATGAAATAGTCAGGAAATAAATATCTGTTGTAACATACATGTCCTCCTAGTCTCTGTATTTCACCAATGCTAGAAAGACAGGGGGTTTTTTTTTTTTTACCCTTTTATGAATTCAATGCTCCGCTGTTGCTGCAGTTTATCTTAAATTTTGTTCATACTAGGCTTTCACTAGATTTCACCATCAAGGCTTTATTTACCATTGTTGAAATTTGGATGACCGGGCGATTTGGCCATGTGGTTAGGGGCGCACAGCTGTGAACTTTCATCCGGGAGATAATGGATTCGAACCCCAATGTCAGCAGCCCTGAAGATGGTTTTCCGTGGTTTCCCATTTTTACACCAGGGAAATACTGGGCTGTACCTTAATTAAGGTCACGGCCGCTTCCTTCCAACTCCTAGGCCTTTCCCATCCCATTGTCACCATGAGACCTATCTGTATCCGTGTGGCGTAAAAAAAAAAAGGATGCCCCAACCCTAACAGGTTGGCCCCCATAATTTAATTAAACTGGAAGGATGGAAAGGTCATTTCTGACCCCTATTGCATTTTACAAAAGCTTGCTTCCTATTTATGTAATTTAGCTTTGCTTTTTTTCCCTTTGCATGCTATTTGCGGTTTGCACCTTCCCACTCCATGTCATGTAGTATCAAGAGCTCCCGCTGCATAAGCGTGAGTCAGGAGTGGAGTATGTAAACGCATCACGGGCGGTAACTGTTGTGCAGTTTGTTGCATGTTGTTGTTTGCGTCATCAGTCCATAGACTGGTTCGATGCAGCTGTCCATGCCACCCTGTCCTGTGCTAACCTTTTCATTTCTACGTAACTATTGCATCCTACAGATCTAATCTCCTTGACATATTCATACCTTGGTCTACCCCCTACCGTTCTTACCACGTGCACTTCCTTCAAAAACCAACTGAACAAGTCCTGGGTGTCTTAAGATGTGTCCTATCATTCTATCTCTTCTTTTCGTCAAATTTAGCCAAATCAATCTCCTCTCACCAATTCAATTCAGTATCTCTTCATTCGTGATTCGATCTATCCATCTTACCTTCAGCATTCTTCTGTAACACCACATTTCAAAAGCTTCTATTCTCTTTCTTTCTGAGCTAGTTATCATCCATGTTTCACTTCCATACAATGCCACGCTCCACACGAAAGTCTTCAAAAACATCTTTCTAATTCCGATATCAATGTTTGAAGTGAGCAAATTTTTTTTCTTAAGAAAGCTCTTCCTTGCTTGTGCTAGTCTGCATGTTATGTCCTCCTTACTTCTGCCATCGTTAGTTATTTTACTACCCAAGTAACAATATTCATCTACTTCCTTTAAGACTTCATTTCCTAATCTAATATTTCCTACATCACCTGCCTTCGTTGGACTGCACTCCATTACTTTTGTTTTGGACTTATTTATTTTCATCTTGTACTCCTTACCCAAGACTTCATCCATACCATTCAGCAGCTTCTCGAAATCTTCTGCAGTCTCAGATAAATTAACAATATCATTGGCAAATCTCAAGGTATTAATTTCCTCTCCTTGGATTGTGATTCCCTTTTCAAATTCCTCTTTGATTTCCTTTACTGCCTGTTCTATGTAAACATTGAAAAGGAGGGGGAACAAACTGCAGCCTTGCCTCACTCCTTTCTGTATTGCTGCTTCTTTTTTAATGCCCTCGATTCTTATCACTGCAGACTGATTTTTATACAGATTGTAGATAATTCTTCATTCTCGGTATCTGACCCCAATCACCTTCAGAATCTTAAATAGCTTGGTCCAATCAGCGTTATCGAATGCCTTTTCTAGATCAACAAACACCATGTACGAGGGCTTGTCCTTCTTAATTCGATTCTCTAGGATCAGACTTAAAGTCAGGATTGCTTCATGTGCTCCTACATTTTTTTCTGAAGCCAAACTGATCTTCTCCCAACTCAGCTTCAACTTGTCTTTCCATTCTTCTGTAAATAATACGTGTTAAAATTTTGCAGGCATGAGATACTAAACTAATGGTGCGGTAGTTTTCACACTTGTCAGCACCGACTTTCTTGGGAATAGGTATAACAACATTCTAATATATAGATAACAACATTCTGCCGAAAATCGGATGGCACTTCTCCCGTCTCATACATCTTACACACTAAATGGAATAACCTTGCCATGCTGGTTTCTCCTAAGGCAGTCAGTAATTCAGAGGGAATGTCATCAATTCCAGTTGCATTGTTCCTATTTAGGTCTCTCACAGCTCTGTCAAACTCTGACATCAAAATTCGGTCATCAGTATTAACAGCCTCTTCTTGTTCCAAAACCAAATTATCTACGTTTTTACCTTGATACAACTGTTGGATATATTCCTGCCATCTTTCTGCTTTGTCTTCTTTCCCTAGAAGTGGCTTTCCATCTGAGCTATTAATATTCATACACCTAGATTTCCTTTCTCCAAAGGTTTCCTTGATTTTCCTATATGTAGCATCTACCTTTCCTAGGACCATACAACTTTCGACATCCTTGCTCTTCTCCTTCAGCCATTCTTCCTTAGCTACCTTGCACTTTCTATCCACTTGATTCTTTAATCGCCTGTATTCTTTTCTGCCCTCTTCATTTCTAGCATTCTTGTATTTTCGTCGTTCATCAATCAGGACTAGTATCTCCTGAGTTATCCATTGATTCTTAGTTGATCTTTTCTTCCTTCCTAAGATTTCTTCAGCAGCCTTACTGACTTCATTTTTCATTACTATCCACTCTTCCTCTATTGTGTTTCCTTCAGCCTTTTTCATTTAGTCCTTGTGCAACATATTCTTTGAAACAATCCCTCACACTCCCATCTCCTTGCATTCCTTCCTTTCTTCAATTTGTTCAACTTCAGATGGCATTTCATGACCAATAAGTTGTGGTCAGAGTCCACGTCTGTTTCTGGGAAAGTTTTGCAATCCAACACCTGGTTTCTGAATCTCTGCCTAATCGTAATGAAGTCTGTTTGATACCTTCCGTTGTCTCGAGGTCTCGTCCATGTATACAGCCGTTGTTTGTGGTGTTTGAACCAAGTATTGGCAAGGACTAAATTATGATCAGTGCAGAATTCAACCAGCGAACTTCCTCTTTCGTTCTGTTGTCCCAATTCGAATTCTCCTACTGTATTACCTTCTCTTCCTTGGCCTACCACTGCATTCCAGTCTCCCATCACAATTAGATTCTCACACCTTTTACATATTGTATTAAGTCTTCTATCTCTTCATATATTCTTTTGATTTCCTCTTCATCCGCTGAACTAGTAGGCATATAGACCTGCGCTATTGTGGTGGGCATTGGTTTGGTGTCTATTTTGACGACAATAATTATTTCACTATGCTGGTCGTAGTAGCTTACCCGCTGCCCTCTTTTCTTATTCATTATTAAACTAACTCCTGCATTTCCCCTGTTTGATTTTGTGTTGATAATTCGGTAGTCGCCTGACCAAAAATCCTGTTCTTCCTCAACATACTTCACTTATACCAACTACATCTAACTTTAGTCTATCCATCTCCCTTTTCAGATTCTCTAACCTACCACAGTGATTCAAACTTCTACATTCCATGCTCCAACTTGCAGGATGTCAGTATCCATCTTCCTGATGATCGCCCCCTCTCGTGTAGTCCCTACCCGGAGATCCAAACTGGGGACTAGTTTACCTCCGGAATATTTTACCCAGGAGGATGCCATCATCAGTACATCATTCATACAGAGAGAGCTGCATGTCCTCGGGAGTTAGTTATGGCTGGAGTTTCCCGTTGCTTTCAGCCGTGTAGCAGTATCAACACAGCTAAGCCATGTTGAGTATTATTACAAGGCCATATCAGTCAATCATCTAGACTGCCGCCCTTGCAACTCTCAAAAGGCTGCTACCCCCCTTTCGATGAACCATTCCTTAGTCTGGTCTCGCAACAGATACCCATCCGATATAGTTGCACCTGCGGCTCGGCTATCTGCTTCATTGGGACACGCATGCCTCCCCCCCGCGGCAAGGTCACATGGTTCGCAGGGGAGGTTTTTTGCGTTTATTTTTAGAATGATTCCTAAAATATGGAGTACTGAAGAATTTTGCGACAGGAAGATATCATAGCTACTCTCCAGTACTTAAAGAAATATGACTCTGGGGACAAGAGCTGGGATAAAGAGGGGTGGTTGTGACAGCGAGTAAACGACGACAATTCCACTCAAACTTTTGTTCAATTTCTTTGTCTGAATCGGAGATTGAAGAGAACTTGAATGCATTTCCTTATTGAGGAAAAGACAGAGAGTACCCAGAAAATGTACATTTGGGTGACTATGCGGTAGAGAAATTGATGGTACCTTTTATACATCAGGGAGGGAATATTACATGCGAGAGTTTTTTTATTTATTTTATAACAATTTTTGCATATCATGACAGCTAGCTGGAAGCCTAAAATCCCAGGGAACCAGTCTTCTTGGTACAATGAATTGGGAAAGAAGGGAGGTTCTTGTTCCATGCTATGACACCTAGGTGAAAAAGAAGAAAGACATAACTCTATTTATCAATTTAAGGTCATGAATAACGTACTCGGTCTCAGTTCTCTTCACTGAGATGTCCAGTTGAGGACTGACAGAAAGAAGTATTCAGACACGGTAACATGTTAAAACGGAACTAAGTATGGAGTTGGCGTTGACCAAATATTGAGAAAATATACTGTCAAACTAGTGACGCATAGGTGGCCTTTACATACATTCAGGGCCGATGACCTTCGATGTTAGGCCCCTTAAAACAACAAGCAACATACATTCAGGGACATTCTAGACTTGGGTATTGTACAAACAAATTACAAATATCAAGATTTTGCACTGAAAGTTTCTGTTACAACACACCAAGGAACTTACTGAGATAAGGACGCATAATAGAAATAAAAGGACCCGAATTGCAGATGGTGATGATTATAACAACAGTGAGCCTCAAACTTACCACAAATGCAGGAAGTGCAAAGTGCACAATAAATTTAAAACACTCAGATTGTGCACATATGCAAAGCATGAAAAAAGGTTGTTCTGTAAGAAATAAATTTTAGCAGGGAAAATGATTGTCACCTGTGTACAGTGTTTGTGTATTGTGAACTTTGAGGGTGTCATACGTAAATTCAGACACATATTGAACTTAACCACATGCTATCATACCACTGTGTATCAGCATGGTTGAATATGCTGCATATATGCTTACATAAAGAGAACTCGTAAGAAAATAGTGATTTTTAAATGATTCTGCATACATTGATTTATCTGCCTGTGAACTTTTATTTATTGAATACTGTACTTGTATGTCTCGATTTATAATGTGACTGTATAGTTTAGAAGATAGTGTGATGATCAAGAAGAGATTGGAACTTGTTTCCATTGTAGGAAACCTATCTCCATCCCTGTTTTCATTCATAACCGAACTTAAAAGTATCTGAAGTTAGGGTCATTTTTTACCCCTCTATAGTTCCGTGTGGTAGGAGTCATACCATCTTTCTAGTGTTGGTCATCATTCCACCATTGACCAGTCCAGGTTGAGAAAATGTGTCTTGGAGTCTATACCTGTCTCTTTTTCTGGTGTTATTGTGAAGAATGCAGCAGGCTGTAGTAATCCCAGTAGCAATGGCTGCGTTCACGTCCATTGGTCTGTGGAAGATGCACCTTTTGTCAGCTAATATACCAAAACAAGATTCAATAAAACAGGGAGCACAAGAAAATCTGCAATTAAAGATTCCTTTCATTGCAGTTGAGTGCGTTCCACCATAAGGTTGCATTACTCTGTCAAAAATGACTTCTTTCTGCCATATGCTGTTCCCTAACAAAAAAAGTTATTATAAAAATATCCAGTTCTACTTCTTCAATTTATATTTCTTTATGTCACAAATTAATTCTCCTGAGATGATCACTAATATTATTATATTCATTTTTGATTGTTGTTGTTATTAGGCCTATTACTTTTTTGTATTATATTACTTATTATAACAATTGAGTTAGCACAGGTAATGAATTATAAATAAATGTGTTTATCACAAAATGTGGGGGACATAGACAGTCTAACCTGAATTACACATGAAAATGTGTACAAAATATTTCCACACACAGATTTAAAATTTACTTTGACACTTCCTTACAAACTAACAGATGCAGACTGAAGGCGACACTGGCCATTTTAAGCATTTAAGGAGAAAAATTTGTGCTTGCTATTTAAGCATATTAAAAATCATCTTACAGACCTTGTATGTTGCCGATTATTTATCACTGGCCACATTTCAAAGCCAATGGCCTTGGTAGCTTACTCCATCATAATGATTACCACTGTTTCCAAAATAGAGCTTCCTGCCATGATTTGCCTCTGGATTCTCTTATTGACTTATTTAAATTACATACTAACACAAGTTTACATGTTTCATCGACACCACAACCAATAATAATTTTCCACACGAACAGTTCACGTCCACACTCAGAATCCTTTATAAAAGACTGCCACATAAGGCCTTCAATGAAATTTATCATTATCAGTGACATATGGTTTGTTTCAGCAACCTGGTCGGGGATAACACTACTTTTTTGCTCTCAACTAATGGAACAGACAGATACCGAAGTGCCATGTAAAACCTTGCTCAAGCCTCCTCTCCAGTCAGACCAAAATTAACATTCAGCGTGCCAGGTAAAACCTGGGTCAAATCTCCTCTCCAGTCAGGCCAAAATTAACTTCCTACAAAAGTTTATGAGCTGTACTAATACACCACTAGCTCCTTACGCACCATACTCTGTTACTTTGACGTTATTCAAAGTATTGTAGTACCGTTTAAAATTCAGTCATAACACTTTGATATTACAAAATTTACATTCATATGAGTTCCTTCAGTTCTCATTTAATGTTTTGATCGACTGCTTGAAATTTATAAGTACTGATATTGAAAGTTCACCTCTGAGAATCTAAGTTCCCAAATACATGTTATTTTACATAGCCATACATAGGTTCAGTCTTCGGTCTGGGTATTTATCAATTCAGAGGTGAAGCAAACCTGCGATGTCCTGATGATTGTGCCATCTAATTAATTCCTGTACAACTGGGATTTTCACAGAAAGTTTTGAGCTCATTGGATTCCTTAAAATCTGACCTTTACGGTGGTGATGGTCTCATATTTTTCCTACGTTTTCTGGGGACGTAATCATCATGCTCCTTTATGAATATTATCACATATACGTTCTTTTGAGCTAAAGTTTTTGTAGTAAATTCTCAATAAATATCCTTTTTGTGCAGGCCAAAATATCTAAATGTTATCAGTTACCAATGATGTACTGTTATATGACACCTGAAATGTTCCGAATCTCTCCTGCCTTCATCGATGGTCCAGGTCATGTGATGCGTAGCCAAGTAAAGCAACATACAAGGATCTAAAATATCAGTTATCATGCTCGCTCTGAAATAACAGTGAAGGCTTGCTGTCCAGCGCACACAAGTACTGCAACTCCCAAAGTGGAATCTTTGACCAAGTATTATATTATTTTGTGAGTGTGTTGTTTTTTAATACCACTGACTGAAGAAATTTCAAAAGTTTTTTTTTTTTTCCACACTTCAAGTTTTATTTGTCTTCAATTTCTTCTTCTGTATTTTATCATTCTGTCTTTTGTCATCTTCTACTTGTCATAGTCATTGAATCCCAACATTTTTCATTGAGTGCTTTCTTACTTAATTACTATTTTCAACACTTCAGCAATTAAACTCCATACATAACTATGTTTTCTTGTCCTGAGGAAAGTATTGTGTACTCCTTTTTGGGCACCTTCCATTTCAATCAGTTAAACTTTGTCTCTGTTGAATGGCAAGATGGTTGTTAATGCTTATGATGAACTGTTTTCCACCTGTTTTCTCCTTGTATCTTACAACATTGAGTGTCATTTGTCAGCACTTCTTTCTGTTCTGGCTGTAGATTTAAATTGTATGAGAAATGACTCTTACTTATATATACAGTTGAGACTGGTTTAATGTAACTCACTTCTGTGCAATTCAGTTTTATATGCACATTTCTGTAGGTCCCAGCAAAATATAACTTAAATATATGTTTATTAAAACTCATTTGTACGTAACCCATTTGTACATAATTTGATGTTAAACATATTAATTTTCGTTAAATACAGTTTATTTGTACATAACACAATTAAAATAATGTCGCTGGTGTATGCATTTCCGCTGATCAAAACACAGGTGAGTTAGAAATGCAGTACATTAGAGTCAGCATTGCTGGCGGCGGGACTTTAGCCGGAGATGTTGGAGGGGTGTGGTGGTGTAGTGAAAATCGAGGGAGGTGAATGCGCGGCTTAAAGCTGAATTAGAAAGATTATGAGACGTGTCTTCTGGACACAGAACACACTTCTATTTTAACTGTAAGGAAGTTAAGAAAATGGGGCACATTAAAATGATGACAAGATTTGCCATATTGAGTTATAAAATCTGTGATTCTGCCTAGAAATTTATTGTACATTGCTGTCAGTCGGCCATGGAGAACAGAAAAAGAAAAGTTACACCCTGGATGAAAAAGTAACATTCATATAAGAAATGGACAATAATCAGCATAAAACTAAAATTGAAATAGGTGGAGATTTAGGAATTGCATATATCTCATATTTACTTATTTCCTTAAAAAGAGTTTTATTGACCACCTAATCAATACAATATCTTTTTTTACTAGGACTAGTTTCAGCCAATGTAAACGGTCATCTTCAGCTATTCATAGCAAGACAGTTTAAGAAAGGACATTGTGTTATTAAAATTGAATATCTTAATACAAACGTCAAATAGGACTGAATCTTAAAAAGCTATGACCACAAGTGTGGTTGCAAAAACATGGGGTATATGTACACAGTTAAAATATTCAGTATGGTCCATATACAAGGATTATTTATATTGATGAACACTTAAAAAATGACATTAATCTATTATTGTCTGTTCATGCTCATAAAAAAAGAGTAAATTGTTATGCTTATAAGAAGCTGAGGATGTTAATAATGCATTCCTCGTGAACACCAAAACTGCTGTGTTAAAATTATCACAGTGTTGAGCTGGAATAACGAGTTTCCACTATGTATTGTACCAAAAACACATAAGAACATGCTGTATGCTGTACAAGTTTTTGAAGTATTTGGATCAATCTTCTTTTTTAAAAAAATTTAATGTTGTCTTAATAAGACCTCCTCCTCCTCCTCCTCCCCCTCCTCCCCCCCTCCTCCCCCCCTCCTCCCCCCCTCCTCCTCCTCCTCCCCCTCCTCCTCCTCCTCCTCCTCCTCAGGGGAGCACTAAAAGTAGACTACAGCATATCATCATTGGCCTAGCCAGGGCAGGGGCGTTGCGTGCTTCGGTGGAAGGTCTATGGGCTAACCAGCTGGGATCACGCCAACGGCAGAGTAACAGTATTGCAGCAGTTTGCATTCTATAATAGAGTGGAGAGCAGCAAGGACTTCGTTAAGATAAGTTCCTAAATTCGAGTTTTTAAGGATTTAAATACAAATAAACAAAAATGTTTATACATTTCTAAATATTTTTGAGTGTGATTTGATAGAATCTGATGGTTTTCTTTGAAGAACAGAACCTGTCATTCTATTTTAATGAAGTTGTTTCTTTTTAAGGTGTATTTCTGTTATCATATGTTTTCTTTTTTCAAGTATTTTATAAATTTTATTCAAAATTAGTTTTGACAGACTGAAGAGCCAAACAATTATAAAATATCCCAAATACCTCATGACTGGATATTTCTGAATAACAGTGAATTGTACCGAGCTCGATAGCTGCAGTCGCTTAAGTGCGGGCAGTATCCAGTATTCGGGAGATAGTAGGTTCGAACCCCACTGTCGGCAGCCCTGAAAATGGTTTTCCGTGGTTTCCCATTTTCACACCAGGCAAATGCTGGGGCTGTACCTTAATTAAGGCCACGGCCGCTTCCTTCCCACTCCTAGCCCTTTCCTGTCCCATCGTCGCCGTAAGACCTATCTGTGTCGGTGCGACGTAAAACAACTAGCAAAAAAAAAAAAAAAAAAAACCAGTGAATTGTATTTTTGCATGTTTTTTCCCTAGAATAACAGTACAATATATGAAATTAACTCATAGTATACAAAAAAAATCATGCTTCTGTGCTTTGTATTGGGTGTGAAACTGGAGGTATTGCTTGCTTTCATATTGTAAATTGATCAAGTAATGTGAGTTTAATATGCAAAGCAATGAAGACTTTGAGTAGGTCGAATGGGGTTTTTGCAAGATATACTTTTAACACTTTGAGCACCAAGGGATGATATTTCATTCCTTTGTGAACTCGCCAAAAGCGCCAGAAATAATATTTCAACCTTCGTGCAGACTCTTTTAGAAACCATCTTAGTTCTACCTTTTCCGTTAGATGGTAGCACATATCAGTATATTCTTATCAAGGAAGGTGCATTGTCTCCAAATTTACCACTAGGAGCCCCATAAAAAAATTTGTTTTCATGTGACGAATATTTAAAAATATGAAGGTCGTGTCCGCACATCTTGCACACACATCCACAGTGATGGCAGACTTATGCAACGACGTACTTGCGAACAATGACGATCTAGCTGATTACATACATAGTTTAGAGAATGACGATTATGTTGAGTCAGAAAGAGAACTGGACTTCATAATACCTAGAGTCGAAAACACTTCTAGTGAGGTTATAGTCAGAGAGAGAGTGATTCTGAAAACAATTTTGTAAGCGGAACATCACCAATTGCAGTGGTTAGAGGTAATTCAGAAAGTAACAAAGATTTCCACAGTGATATCAGTATTAACAATATCATATCACCATATTGCTATTATTCTGTGAAGTTACCCCTGATAGTGTTTCATCTTACTAACCATCTCACCCTTTCCTCGAGTTACATGGACCGAAACATGCCCCTCCCCATGATGCTCAACCTATAGCTTTTATTTTCATTTTTATGACATACTAGCAAGATACCCGTGCTTTGCTACGGTATTATACTGAAATTTATATTTGAATGCTTATTGTTTTATATATAATCCGCCAAAATTTGCGATCTGATTGGTTTTTTTGAGAGAATCCGCCAAAATTCGCGATCTGACTAGTTTTCTAATAGATTACGGCAAGTTTCCTCCCATTTTTTAATCTTTATTTCCAGCAATCGATTTCATACTTCCCGGGCTAGGTCCAGGTATTCCACCCGGTCAGTCGGGTCCCTAAATCTTTGCCATTTTTCCTATAAACATTTTAAATATGGAACAGATCTTTCAGGAGATCCGGCATGGTGTCGTCTTGGGTGCCTTGGTGGTACTGAACCCGCGGCAGGACTGCATTCTTAGTCGTTACCCGTCCAGGTCCCGTTTCCAGCGTGGTCCGCACATTTGACGACGGTCCAGAATAATAATATTATTATTATTATTATTATTATTGTTGTTATTATTATTATTATTATTATTATAGATGTTCTGGACTCCACAGCAAGATGCAAGACCGCTACTTGGCCGTAAATTACATCTGCTGCCATTGTCATTGTTGACAATGTGACCAGCACCATTGTCGCGCGTAGGCAAGTGTGCGGGATTTCTGGCGATACGAATGACATACTTCCGTGCATTATTGACCTTATTATAGTTGTGAACAATTTGACGGTCAATCTCATTCCTATCGTTTATTTCAAATGTGTTTAAATTTCTATTCATATGCCAGGAGAATCTACTGTAACCTAAGAAAGATGGCTGTTGAAAACGAACCCAGGAAAGATTTTAAAAAATTGGTTTATGATCAGAATAAGTACATCGAAAATACACAGCCTGTTTCCAGTCATTCGACAGGGTCAGGAATAGAATGAATGAAGCCCCATCTAGCAGCGACAGTAGGAATTGTGCTGGCTGCCGAAGCACTCCTCTGGGGCAATGATCGATGAATGACAAATGAAATGAAATATTGGAGAGTGTTGCTGGAATGAATGATGACAGGGAAAACCGAAGTATCCGGAGAAAAAGCTGTCCCGCCTCTGTTTAGTCCAGCACGAATGTCACATGGAGTGACCGGGATTTGAACCACGGAACCCACATGTGAGAGGCCGGCGAGCTGCCGCCTGAGCAGCGGAAGCTCCTTATAAGTACATTATGAACAGTAAAATCAATTGGCCTCACCTTCCTTTACACCCCACCGCCGTTAAGTTTATTTACCCCCCCTCCCCAAAAAATTAAAAGAAGGCGTGTTTCTTTATGTTTAGAGGAGATTCCAAACCCCAATGTTCACGTATATTACCTTCAGATTTGAGATATAAGTATCCCCATAAAAATAATTCACTTTTTTCACTTCCTTTTATACTCCTCCCCCTCCCCCCTAAGTGTATTTCCCGGCAAAAAAAATTTGTTTCTTTAATAGTAAAGGATCTTCTAAATAGCAACTATCACGACTCTAACTTCTTCAATTTTTAATTTATGTGCCCTCATGAAAGGAATTCAACTCCTTTTCACTCCCGCCCCCCAAGATGGTTCCCCCCACAAAACGTATTTTTCTTTGTTTTTAAAGGAGATCAAAATACCAATTTTCACGTCCGTAACAACTTTAGATTTTATTAGATTTATGTATTCTCATACAATTAAGTCAATTAATTTTTCAATTCTTTCACACCCCCCCCCCTCTTCATTGGATTTTCCGAGAATACATGATTCTTTACTTTTAAAGCAGATTCCAAATATCAAATTTCACGTCTGTAACATCTTCATTTTTGAGATATCAGTAGCCTAATTAAAAGAATTCAATATCATTTTCAGTCACTTTTAACCCCCCCCCTCCACCCAAGTCGTATTTCCGAAAACTAAAAATACACGTTTCTTGATTTTTAATAGAGATAAAAGAATACCATTTTTCACTTCTGTAACATGTTAAGTTTTTTTTTTAGATATACTGTAGAAATTCTCATTTTAGAATTTCACCCCTTCTTAGTTCCCCTTAAGTGGAGTTTACAAAAACAAATCACCTATGTTTCTTTACATTTACAGGAGATTCCAAATACCCACTTTTTACGTGTGTAAGATTTTACGTTTCTCAGATATTCTGTAGATATAGTCTTTCAACAAATTCACCCCAATTTGTCACTCCTGTTTAACCGCCATTAATTGGATTTTCCAAAAACAAAAAAATACGTGTTTCTTAATTGTTAAAAAGAGATCCCATTTACAAATTTTCAATTCTGTAATATCTTCAGTTTCTGAGTTATATGTATCCTTATTAAGGGCATTCAACCCATTATTCACCCTTTTACACCCCTCCTATTGGGATTTACAGAAAACAAAAAATTATGTATTCCTTTATTTTTAAAGGAGATTCTAAATATCAATTTTTACATCTGTAAACTTCTAAAGTTTTAAGATATAGACACACTCATTTTAAAAATTCACCCCCCATTATTTGGATTTTCCAAAAACGAAAAAATACCTGTTTCTTTATTTTTAAAG
Source organism: Anabrus simplex (assembly GCF_040414725.1). Taxonomy (NCBI): domain Eukaryota; kingdom Metazoa; phylum Arthropoda; class Insecta; order Orthoptera; family Tettigoniidae; genus Anabrus; species Anabrus simplex. Next base: position 884,046,654 of record NC_090266.1, read on the forward strand.
TAGATCCCAAACACCAATTTTCAGGTCTGTAATATCTTCAGTTTCTGAGATATAAGTATCCTCATTAAAGGCATTCAACCAATTTTTCATCCCTTTTCAGCCCTCCTATTGGGATTTTCCAAAAACAAAAAAATACGTGTTTCTTTATTTTTAGTGAAGATTCTAAATACCAATTTTTACATCTGTAAACTTTAAAAGTTCTGAGATATAGATGCACTCAATTTTAAAAATTCACCCCCTTTTCACCCTCCCATTAATTGGATTTTTCAAAAACAAAAAAAATATGTGTCTCTTTATTTTTAAAAGAGATCAAAAGTACCAATTTTCAGGTCTGTAATATCTTCAGTTTCTGAGTTATAAGTACCGGTATCCCGATTAAAGGCATTCAACCCCTTTTTCACCCTTTTTCACCCCTCCTATTGGGATTTTCCAAAAACAAAAAAATACGTGTTTCCTTATTTTTAAAGAAGATTATAAGTACCAATTTTTACATGTGTAAACTTTTAAAGTTTTGAGATATAGATACACTCATTTTAGAATTTCATCCCCCTTTTTCACCCCCTTAGCGACGGAATATCCAAAAATCCGCTCTTAGCGAGCTCCTACTTATTAATATGAATATATCCCCAAAATTTCATTTCTTTATCTCCAGTAGGTTTGGCTCAGCGATGATGAATCAGTTAGTCAGTCAGTCAGTCAGTCAGTCAGTCAGTCAGTCAGTCAGTCAGTCAGTCAGGACAAGTTATTTTATATATATAGATTATTCCTCAAAATAACATAATTTTATCCAAAATGACATTCATTGGTGTACTACAAGAAATAACACCAGTTGGTTTGTCATGATGATTTTTAGAAGTATATATTTGCCTTAAAATGTGGATTTTCATTAATTGAATTTTAAATTTTTAAATTCATGATTTATTTTAATTTTAACTATAAATAGTTTTTGATATAATGTGTCATACATTCAAAAGGACATTCCTTTTATATAATAGAAAAAAGTTTACCTGAAAAAATGGATGTAAATTGAGAGAGTATTTAATTTTTTTTTCTAGAGAGTTGCAAATTGGACGTAAAAGGGTGGCGCTCTTGGCTAGCACCTAACAAATATGCACGGCACTGAGAGGGTTAATAATGTCATACTATAATGTTGCATTTATCATGATACTGAAAAGGCTGTGATTAGGATTTTGATTGAATATATTCAGCTGTGGACAACTCTGGTGTCTTAAGCTGTGATTCTGAAATTTTTTCAGAGCAGCATTTCATTCATACTAAATTTGATCCAAATTAGATCAGCTGTTCAAAAAAAAAAAGGTTATCACTATATGGGATGAGATATGTTCTCCTACTGCTACTTTCACAAATTCAAAGAGCAGTAAATAGAGCATAACAAACCCTTATCAATGCAGGGTTTTGAACAAGACTTCAGGTGCAATAAGTTAATTGGCCTGTTGACCACAGTGTTCCAAGCCTCATATTTCAGAAATAGTCGCCATCATCATCATATTGAAATTTGGCTAAAAATCTGAGTAAACTGCTATGGTTAGCTCTTATACCTAATACTGCGCTGCTAGAATTGTTACTTAATAGATTAATGATGTTCCTGTTGATTATTATACAGAGCTTATGTTCTGCAAGTTCTGTGCCCTGCTGCTTTGCTCTAAAAATGTCCTGGATTGTTCTTGTAGTCAGTGCGGAAAGAAAACAAAACAAATACTCTCAGCCGACATGGTTGCGAAATACCCTACTTTTAGATAAGCTCAAAATATGAACAATAGCACTGATAACATCTCTGGTTTAACTCGTCACTATTGTGCAATCCTCTCATGTTTCCAAGTTACCGTGTGAAATTTACTAGTTTATCTATTAAGGCAGATATGAAAAAGAAAACCTCATGGCTCCTGCTCTTCTGTTTAATTTTAGTAATGTGTACATAGACTTTTATTATAGATTATTATCCCAGATACCAGTTTTATGGAGTGACTAATGCAGCTATTAACTTAGACTCATATGAGTATATAATTCTAATCTTGAATTTGTTGGAATAACCACCACTACCACCCTATTTTGTGTCTTTTTCTTCATTGTGTTACCTAATATCTTGAAGGTAATTTGAGAAGGTAATGTAAGAGGAACTACTCCTTGGTACTCTTTTTGCTTCTCCTCTTTCACCATCCTGCTTCTCTTCTTACATGCATTACTCATGAGTAAGGAACTTAGAACTTGTTAACATGTGATGGAGCGGATCACTATCAGTATTAGGTAAGAAGATCGAGTGAATTGTTCAGTGAAGGCACATTAACAAAACGTAAAATATTGTGAGGAACAATGTAGGGTTAGTTAAGGAATGAAAGGAATTGTGGGAGCTGTGAAGGAGATTTATCTTTATATATTGTTTGTGTAAGTACTCAAAATGGCTACACAAATTTTTATTTTACTCACAATGGATTTTTGACTTTGGGAGAAAAACTATGCTATTTTATGTTACTATTCATGACCGGGGTCAAATTCACAACATTTTATTTAATGGGATGTTTATTAAATAGTGATCTCTAGTATGAATCATAAGTTTAATTGCCAGTTATACAGGGTTCATTCATGAAAATAGTGTCAACTAAAACTACTTTTTATTTCAGTTGCTAGTGCAGATTAAATGCAGAAGCTCTTTGTTTAGGGCTTAGTTATGTCAGCAGTAAGTAAGCCTGTTTTTAGGGACCCCTTATTTTTACAAATGAATTTTTCATTAATTCTGATGATTTGTCAGGTAGTTTCAATATGAGTGTTTTTAAATGTCTACTTCATGATTTGTGAACATTTTACAGCCACGACATATTGCAAATATTTTTTATTTTATCTTTTTTGTAATTCACAATTTTCTTGCCAATTTCTATGTATTTCACCACACTTTTAACGAATCATAGACCGAGCTCGATAGCTACTGTCACTTAAATGCGGCCAGTATCCAGGCTTTGTAAGATAGTGGGTTCAAACCCCACTGCCGGCAGTCCTGAAGATGGTTTTCCTTGGTTTCTCATTTTCACAGCATGCAAATGCTGGGGCTGTACCTTAATTAAAGCCACGGCTGCTTCCGTCCCACTCCCAGACCTTTACTGTCCCATCGCCGCCATAAGACCTATCTGTGTCGGTGCAACATAAAGCATCATTTTTTAAAAAATCTTAGAATGGAAGGATGAAAGGAAATAACAGTGTTTTGGATAAATCCGGTGAACTCATAATAGACTCGACAGGTAGAAGGAATATTTTGAAAACCTTCTCAGCATTAAAGGAAAATTTTCTGGTGATGACGTGAACAGTTGAACTCATGGGGAGAAGGACAATGATGTTGGTGAAATCGTGCTTGAGGAAGTGGAAGGGATGGTAAATAAACTCCTTTGTCATAAAGCTGTGGGAATAGGTGGAGATAGACCTGAAATGATAAAATATTGTGGGAAGGGAGGGATGAAATGGCTTCAAAGATTAATAATATTAGCATCGAATGTTGTAAGATGCCTTCTGATTGGACAAAAGCAGTAATTGCACCTATCTATAAGCAAGGTAACGGGAAGGATTGCAACAACCGTTGAAGTATTTCATTGATCAGTATACCAGGCAAGGTGTTCACTGGTATTCTGTGAGGGAGGGTGCAGTCAGTGGTTGAGAGTAAATTGGATGAAAACCAGTGTGGTTTCAGACCACAGAGGGACTTTCAGGATCAGATTTTCATTATGCGCTAGGTAATTGAAAAATGCTACGAGAGGAATAGACAGTTACGTGTATGTGTCGTACATGTAGAAAAGGCACAGTTCTGTTTTCAGATCTACTTTGCTTTATAGGAGTGAAGGCTGGATGGACTCAAGATATCTTATTCACAAGTTAAAGGTAACCGACATGAAAGTAGCAAGAATGATTGCTGGTACAAACAGGTGGGAACAGTGGTAGGAGGGTACTCAGAATGAGGAGATAAAGGGGAAGTTTCTAATGAACTGATGAAGCTGTATGCTTAAACCAGTTTTGATTGTGGGGTTATGTGATGCGAATGTAATGTCTGTACCATTTCTCCTTTTGTTCAGAATAATGGACTCTGTCATGGAAGGTAACAGAAGTAGAGGGAGACCAAGACGACAGTCATTAGACTCAGTTTCTAACCATATAAAGATAAACGGTATAGAAATAAATGAGGCCACAGAGCTAGTTACAGATAGGGGATTGTGATAGCATTTAGAAAAATTCATAGAGGCTTGCAAAGTGAACGCTGAGAGGCATAACAGTCTATAGTAAAAATGCCTGAAGGGTGTTCAAAAAGAAACAAAACTTTTTCTGTAACATCTTTATCACTTACTGTACAGCATTTTAAGCATTTCCCCTCTCAAAATAGTCCCCTCTACTGGCATTGTACTGTTCCCATTGTTTCTTCCATTTTTGTAAAGCCTCGTGGAACGCACTCTCTTGGGATGGTGTGCAGGTCTCTTGTCGCATTGTCCTGAACATCTTCCATGGTTTAGTTTAAATATCATACCCATAAGCCCACATCTCATCACCTGTTATGGTGTTCTTAGGGAAGTTTTCATTGTCATTGGCAGTGGCAAGCAGTTCATGGCTGATTTCAACACGAATCTGTTTTGCACTGACATGACGTATCTCAAGTTAGTCACTCAAAATTTGATTGAAATGTCTTTGTGAAAGTTTTGCCAAGTTTGTAACAAAATATATATATATATATCTGCTGCTTTGCGCTAAAAATGTCCTGGATTGTTCTTGTAGTCAGTGCGGAAAGAAAACAAAACAAATACTCTCAGCCGACATGGTTGTGAAATACCCTACTTTTAGGTCAGCTCAAAATATGAACAATAGCACTGATAACATCTCTGGTTTAACTCGTCACTATTGTGCAATCTCCCTCCCTCTCTCTCTCTCTCTCTCTCTCTCTCTCTCTCGTTAAAATTTTAGTTCTTCGATCTCTTTTAAAACAAGGCGTGAAGCTGTTAGCTTACATACGAGAGATGACTCAAACCCCCCCCCCCCGAGAGTGGGATGGTTATCTGTGGTGTCCCTTTTCCACACCAGCCAAATGCTGTGGTTGTACCTTAATGAAGGCCATGGTCAGAGAGAGAGAGAGAGAGATTTTATTGTATGATATTGTATTTAAATATAATAGATACCTTACCTATAATTATTTACTATAACCTGAATTATGTAATATATAATACCTGTCATATGATTGAAATACAATCTACTCACATTACTTCTTCTTTTTGCAGTGTAACCATTGCTTCCGATCTTTTGCTGTAAAATCTACACTTACTGCCCACATAAGAACTCATACGGGAGTAAAAGACTATACATGTTGCGTGTGTCTGAAGAAGTTTTCTTCATCCAGTAGTCTGAAAGTCCATGGGCGGTAAGTATACAGGCTTGACTTTTCAACAATTAATTTCAAAAAATGTATTCAGTAAATAATTGAGGATGTGTGAGTAATGCTGTGTGTTAGATGCTCATTACATATCTTCAAGGTTGCAGAATTGAATTCTGACACAGTTGGTTGATATTTAAGAGTGCTTGAAAGGAAAAAGCCATGTTAGTTGATTTCCAGCACATTAAAGACTTCATTTCCTGGGTGATAATCTGACACAGTATTATAATTGAATGGATTCTAAACTTAGCTATGGCAGCATTACCATCTGAAATATAAATCTTGTCGTAAACGTTTTGAATATTACATGATGTTAGTAATACATGGTGACTTTTATGTTACATTTAAACTATGTTAGTCGTTATGAAGGTAGAAATATCAGCTCTCTTGCTTAATGCTCAGACTGTTATTTGTTATTTATTGGCAGTTTGTAACACAATTTAAGATCTCAAGTGATCTGAATGGTAACTTGATAAGCATCTTCATCAGCTCATTCTACTCAGTATCAAAGAGGATTCACTATCTTACCCGGAATCCTTATTAACATTTTAGTTCTATGGTCTCTGTTACAGTGAGAGGCAAACCCAACACACCTACCAAGCAACTTTGCTTCATGGTTTGAAGCGTGTAACTATTAGCATGCGTATAGAAAATGGTTCAAACTGGTGATAAAATAATCAAATACAAAATAGTAGCTTATTCGATTATTTCATTTTATTTAATCATTCAATCAATCAGTCAATACTGATCTGCATTTAGGGCAAGTCGCCCAGGTGGCAGATTCCCTATCTGTTGTTTCCTAGCCTTTTCTTAAATGATTTCAAAGAAATAGGAAATTTATTGAACATCTGCCTTAGTAAGTTATTCCAATCCCTTACTCCCCTTCCTATAAACGAATATTTATCCCAATTTGTCCTCTTGAATTCCAACTTTATCCTCATATTGTGATCTTTCCTACTTTTAAAGACACAAATCAAACTTATTCATCTACTAATGTCATTTCCCGCCATCTCTCCGCTGACAGCTTGGAACATACCACTTATAATACCAATATAGTTGGTCCGTTATTGAATATTTTAAATTTTCCAGCTAACTCATTCCTGGTTGCTAGTGTTTCACACCAGTGAGCTAATTTATAATGTCTAATAATGGACCAACTATATTGGTATTATAAATTTACTCATTGGGAACAAATATACCACAAACATACCACTTAGTCGAGTAGCTCGTCTTATTTCTCCCAAGTCTTTCCAGCCCAAATTTTGCAACATTTTTGTAACACTACTCTTTTGTCGGAAAACACCCGGAACAAATTGACTGCTTTTCTTTGGATTTTTTCCAGTTCATGAATCAAGTAATCCTGGTGAGGGTCCCATACAGTTGAACCATACTCTAGTTGGGGTCCTACCGGGCGAGTTGGCCGTGCAGTTAGGGGTGTGCGGCAGTCAGCTTGCATCCGGGAGGTAGTGGGTTCGAATCTCACTTTCGGCAGCCCTGAAGATGGCTTTCCATGGTTTCCCATTTTTACACCAGGCGAATGCTGAGGCTGTACCTTAATTAAGGCCACGGCTGCTTCCTTCCATCTCCTAGGCCAGGGATGGCGAACCTTTTCCAAACAGTGTGCCATTTTCCTTTGGAATAGCTATAACCCTCGCCTCCTCCCCACCTCCGACTTCCATCCCTAATTTCAAATTAAGTTTCATAATATGTTATTAGTTTATTACATATATCTTGTAAAATAATAATTTTGCTTGCATGTTCCTTGGTTGTATTTACCAATACTGCAAAAATACATTTTTAAATATGTAAGTTTTAAGAATACATTAGCGCCCATTGTAACACTCTTCGTTATTAAGTAATATTAGATGTAGAAATCAAAAATACTAATATTGCCGAAAGGCTTTAAGTGGAATATCGTTCTCAACCTTAGTGTGAAACTTGTTGATGAATCTTAGTAGCCACATCATTAATGTTAGGTTCATAACTTGTCTTCAATAACACACAAGAAGCACTTACGTGTGAACCAAGATGGTCTCTGTTGACTTCACAACGTTCATTGTAGAAAATAGCTTGGTGCCGGCGTATAATGACCCAAACAAAGTATGTACCGCTTTAGCAAGTTACTTCATGTCCGAAAATATTTGTGGGAGGCTGTTTCACTGTTCTAGTATTAATTTCTCCGGCTTCTGGAGAGAATATGAGCCATAAACAGCACACTCGATTTTCACCAATGCTTCACCAAGTTGTACGAATTTGTTCACCCATGTACTGCTTTCTTAAAATTCAGTCAACTCCATTTCTAACCACTCAAAAAAATTGACCTTAGTATCACTCATTTGTGCAATATGAGGGTTTGAAATTAAGTGCGATAGTCTCTCCAAATCTCGAAATTGGGATAATCTCTTGGCAACTATTCGTCTTACAAAATTAAAAACAGTAAAGTTGCACACTAAGAAAAATTACGCGCTGCTGGCAACCACACAAACGTCGAACTTCACTAATTGACTGATGTGTGGTGAGCAAATGGATCGCCGACCGCATCTGACATTTTATCTCACTTGATTTCCGGACCTATCAATGTTTCCGTCTTGCCATAATGCACGTCCGAATGGAACTATAATTTAGATTTTTGGTATTTATTTATTAAGCCTGAAACACTATGACTATACGATACACGAGATATGTATAATCTATATTACAAGACTTACATAAAAACATTTATGTTCATGTTGTGTGCCACCGAAATCGTGTCACCTAGTGACACGCGTGGCATAGGTTCGCCATCACTGTCCTAGGCATTTCCTATCACATCTTCGCCATAAGACCTATCTGTGTTGGAGCGACATAAAAGCCACTACCAAAAAAAAAAAAGTTGGGTGTCTTACAACAGACTTATATGCCCTCTCCTTTACATCCTTACTACAACCCCTAAACACCCTCATAACCATGTGCAGAGATCTGTACCCTTTATTTACAATCCCATTTATGTGATTACCCCAGTGAAGATCTTTCCTTATATTAACACCTAGATACATACAATGATCCCCAAAAGAAACTTTCACCCCATCAACGCAGTATTAAAAGAAAGAGGACTTTTCCTATTTGTGAAGCTCACAATCTGACTTTTAATCCCATTTATCATCATACCATTGCCTGCTGTCCATCTCACAACATTATCGAGGTCACTTTACAGTTCCTCAGAATCTTGTAACTTATTTATTACTCTATACAGAATAACATCATCCGCAAAAGGCCTTATATCTGATTCCACTTCTTTAGTCATATCATTTACATATATAAGAAAACATAAAGGTCCAATAATACTGCCTTGAGGAATTCCTCTCTTAATTATTACATACATACATACATATATACATACATACATACATACATACATACATACATACATACATTATCATTATAGACTGTTATGCCTTTCAGCGTTCAGTCTGCAACCCTCTGTGAATTTACTAAACGTCGCCAAAATCCTCAATTTGCAACTGGTGTTGTGGCCTCATTTAGTTCTATACCTCTTATCTTTAAATCGTTAGAAACCGAGTCTAACCATCGTTGTCTTGGTCTACCTCTACTTCTCTTACCCTCCACAACAGAGTCCATTATTCTCCTAGGTAACCTATCCTCCTCCATTCGCCTCACATGACCCCACCATCGAAACCGGTTTATGAGTACAGCTTCATCCATCGAGTTCATTCCTAAATTAGCCTTTTTTTCTCCTCATTCAGAGTACCCTCCTGCCATTGTTCCAAATTGTTTGTACCAGCAATCATTCTTGCTACTTTCATGTCTGTTATTTCTAACTTATGAATAAGATATCCTCAGTCCACCGTGCTTTCGCTCCCGTAAAGCAAAGTTGGTCTGAAAACAGACCGATGTAAAGATAGTTTCGTCTGGGAGCTGAGTTCCTTCTTACAGAATACTCCTGATCGCAACTGCGACCTCACTACATTAGCTTTACTGCACCTAGATTCAATCTCACTTACTATATTACCATCCTGGGAGAACACACAACCTAAATACTTGAAAGTATCAACCTGTTCTAGCTTTGTATCACCAATCTGACATTCAATTCTGTTGAATTACTTGCCTACTGACATCAATTTAGTCTTCGAGAGGCTAATTTTCAAACCATACTCATTGCACCTCTTTTCAAGTTCCCAGATATTAGACTGCAGGCTTTCGGCAAAATCTGCCATTAAGACCAAGTCGTCAGCATAGGCCAGACTGCTTACTACATTTCCATCTAACTGAATCCCTCTCTGCCATTTTATATCTTTCAGCAGATGATCCATGTAAATTACGAACAGCAGAGGTGAAAGATTACAGGCTTGTCTAACCCCTGTAAGTACCCTGAACCAAGAACTCATTCTACCATCAATTCTCATTGAAGCCCATTTGTCAACATAAATGCCTTTGATTGATTTTAATAACCTACCCTTAATTCCATAGTCCCCCAATATAGCGAACATCTTTTCCCTTGGTACACTGTCATATGCTTTCTCTAGATCTACGAAACATAAACACAATTGCCTATTCCTCTCGTATTATTTTTCAGTTACCTGGCGCATACTGAAAATCTGATCCTGACAGCCTCTCTGTGGTCTGAAACCACACTGGTTTTCATCCAACTTCCTCTCAACGACTGATCGCACCCTCCCTTCCAAGATGCCAGTGAATACTTTGCCTGGTATACTAATTAGTGAGATACCTCGATAGTTGTTGCAATCCTTCCTGTTCCCTTGCTTATAGATAGGTGCAATTACTGCTTTTTTCCAGTCTGAAGGTACCTTCCCAACACTCCATGCTAATTTTACTACTCTATGAAGCCATTTCATCCCTGCCTTCCCACTATACTTCACCATTTCATGTCTAATTTCATCTATTCCTGCTGCTTTATGACAATGGAGTTTATTTACCATCCTTTCCACTTCCTGAAGCGTAATTTCACCAACATCATTTTCCTCCTCCGCATGAGCTTGGCTGTTCGCAACACCACTAGGATGATTTCCTTTTACATCGAGAAGATGTTTAAAATATTCCCTCCATCCCTCCAGTGATTCCCTGGGATCTATTATGAGTTCACATAAATTACTCAAAACACTGTTCTTTTCCTTTTTCCCTCCCTACCTAAGATTCTTTATTACTGTCCAGAAAGGTTTCCCTGCTGCTTGACGTAGCCTTTCCAGGTTATTACCAAAATCTTCCCATGACTTCTTTTTGGATTCAACGACTATTTGTTTCGCACGGTTTCGTTCATCTGCATGCAAATCCCTGTCTGCCTCGGTCCTTGTTTGGAGTTTATAAACTTTATGGTTCTGATCCGTATTGAATTGCAAGTACAATGTAATTATTAAATTAATGTAGTAATGGTCCACCTTTCAATACTATAATATGTAATATTCTAAATTACATTAATTAGGGACTAGTTTCGGCCTGGGCTGGCCATCTTCAGCCTTAATGTAAAACACCTAATAACTAAACAAATGTACATGCACACAATTGACATAAAAACAAATGAAAACAAATATATACAAAGTGACATTAAAAACTGGGATGGAATATGAATAAATTTGAAAATGAACTAGGTTCTAACATCTTGAGTATGTTCATCATTGAGAATAATTTCAAGTATTAAGTATTAATTTATATACACAGAACTGTTAGTTCTAATACTGCTGATCATTTCAATAGGAACTGGTAAATGTTGATCCTGTAGTTTGTCATCAAATCTATATGTGTGGTGTTAGCTATATGTAATCCATTGGACACTGCTGTAAATAACCACTAGGTGACAGGGAACTGTTAGATGTTGTTTCATCTTCAATCAAAATAATAAATGAGATGCTCTCATGGTGCTTGTTAAATCTTGCTGAAATGTTGTTGGACATTGTCAGGACAGCACATGAAGATGTGGTTAACACAGATACATTGTGTCTGGTATAAAATTTTTGCGATTCATTGCGGTGCCCATGAAGTTAACCTGATAAATTAGATAAAATTAAATTAATGAATTGAATGAGAGAATGTGTTAGTTAGATGGCATAGGTTATATGAGACTTACCTCTCAATACAGCATGAGGTGTGTGGTTCCATTGTTGAGTGTGCTTCAGACTAACTGTTGTGAAATTCAAATGAAAAGGAAGGAGGGGGGAGGGGAAGGTCAGAAGGATAGGGGGTTGGGGAAGGGGGTGGGAGAGGGTGAACCAACAAGTCATAATTCAGTTTTTCATAATATTCACAGCACATTTCCTCAACAACCATCCTTTTTCCCACATCCTTCAGCCCCACCTTAACCCCCCTCCCCCACCCCTTCTCCAACCCCCTCTCCTTCTGACCTTCCCCTCCCCTCTCCTTCCTTTTCATTTGAATTTCACAACAGTTAGTCTGAAGCACACTCAACAATGGAACCACACACCTCATGCTGTATTGAGAGGTAAGTTTCATATAACCTATGCCATCTAACTAACACATTCTCTCATTCAATTCATTAATTTAATTTTATCTAATTTATCAGGTTAACTTCATGGGCACCGCAATGAATCGCAAAAATTTTATACCAGACAATGTATCTGTGTTAACCACATCTTCATGTGCTGTCCTGACAATGTCCAACAACATTTCAGCAAGATTTAACAAGCACCATGAGAGCATCTCATTTATTATTTTGATTGAAGATGAAACAACATCTAACAGTTCCCTGTCACCTAGTGGTTATTTACAGCAGTGTCCAATGGATTACATATAGCTAACACCACACATATAGATTTGATGACAAACTACAGGATCAACATTTACCAGTTCCTATTGAAATGATCAGCAGTATTAGAGCTAACAGTTCTGTGTATATAAATTAATACTTAATACTTGAAATTATTCTCAATGATGAACATACTCAAGATGTTAGAACCTAGTTCATTTTCAAATTTATTCATATTCCATCCCAGTTTTTAATGTCACTTTGTATATATTTGTTTTCATTTGTTTTTATGTCAATTGTGTGCATGTACATTTGTTTAGTTATTAGGTGTTTTACATTAAGGCTGAAGATGGCCAGCCCAGGCCGAAACTAGTCCCTAATTAATGTAATTTAGAATATTACATATTATAGTATTGAAAGGTGGACCATTACTACATTAATTTAATAATTACATTGTCCTTGTTTGGAGCCATTTCTGATAAGCCTTCTTTTTACGTTTACAAGCTGCTCTCACCTTCATCATTCCACCAAGATGTTTGCCTTTTCCCATCTTTACACACATTTGTTCCTAGGCATTTACCTTGCTGTTTCTACTACAGCATCTCTGTATGCCACCCATTCACTTTTTATATCCTGAACCTGCTTACTGTTGACTGTTCGAAATTTCTCACTAATCATATCCATGTACTTCTGTCTAATTTCCTCGTCCTGGAGATTTTCTACCCTTATTCGTTTGCAGACAGATTTCACTTTCTCTACCCTAGGCCTAGAGATACTTAGTTCACTACAGGTCAGATAGTGGTCTGTATCATTGAAAAATCCCTGGAAAACTCTTACATTCCTAACAGATTTCATGAATTCAGATTTGGTTAAGATATAGTCTATTATGGATCTGGTACCTCTAGCCTCCCATGTGTAGCGGTGAATAGCCTCATGCTTGAAGAATGTATTCGTAACAGCTAAACCCATACTAGCACAGAAGTCCAGCAAACGCTTCCCATTCCCATTAGCTTCCATATTTTCCCCACATTTACCAATCACCCTTTTGTATCCTTCAGTTCTATTCCAACTCTCGCATTGAAATCGCCCATTAGCACTATTCCATCCTTGCTGTTGACCTTGACCACGATGTCACTCAATGCTTCATAAGACTTGTTTACTTCATTCTCATCTGCACCCTCACATGGTGAATACATGAGGCAATTCTAGTCCTAATTCCTCCAACTGACAAATCTACCCACATCATTCGCTTATTTACATGCCTAACAGAAACTATGTTGCGTGCCATGGTATTCCTGATAAAGAGCCCTACCCCAGACTCTGCCCTTCCCTTTCTAACACCCGTCAAGTACACTTTATAATCTCCTATCTCTTCCTCGTTATCTCCCATTACCCGAATATCACTTACTCCTAGCACATCCAGATGCATCCCCTTTGCTGACTCAGCCAGTTCTACTTTCTTTCTTCCATAAGTCCCATTAATATTGATAGCTCCCCATCGAATTCCATTTCGTTCGCCAAGTTGTTTCCAAGGAGTCCCTCGCCTGTCAAATGGGAGTGGGACTCCGTTACTCCCATAGGTCCGAGGCTTGCTTAAAATGTTCTGAGCTCGGTAAATTCATGGAGCAGGATGCTACCCTACTTGCACCTAGTCCAAGTGATGGTCTCTCCTCTAACAGGTTATGGACCACCGGTGAATTTTATAGTCCTAGCCGCCTGAGCACAAGGAGGGCCACGACTCAGAATATGTCCGAGATGCCCTCTCCCATTCCATAGCAACTGGTATCCCGACTCAGGACCACTTACTAGGCCACTCAGCCGTTGTCCATGGTTCACGAACTAGGACGTGACTACAGTAACCCACACCATGAACCATCTTACATTACATTACACGGTCAGATAAAGCCTTGCCTACTCTAATTCTCTAAGATCTATTTTCTAGTCCAATTGCACTCATTTTTGCCAGTAGTCTCCCATGATCCACCCTATCAAATGCAATAGATATGTCAATCGTGATACAGTCCATTTGACCTCCTGAATCCAAGATATCTGCTATATCTTGCTGGAATCCCACAAGTTGAGCTTCAGTGGAATAACCTTTCCTAAACCCAAACTGCCTTCTATCGAACCAGTTATTAATTTCACAAACATATCTAATATAATCAGAAAGAATGCCTTCCCAAAGCTTACATGCAATGCATGTCAAACTTACTGGCCTTTAATTTTCAGCTTTATGTCTATCACCCTTTCCTTTATACACAGGGGCTACTATAGCAACTTTCCATTGATTTGGTATAGCTCCTTCATGCAAGCAATAACCAAATAAGTACTTCAGATATGGTACTATATCTCAACCCATTGTCTTTTAGTATATCTCCAGAAATCTGATAAATTCCTCCCGATTTTCTAGTTTTCAACTTTTGTATCTTATTGTAAAAGTCATTGTTATCATATGTAAATTTTAATACTTCTTTATCATTGGTCACCTCCTCTATCTGCACACTATCCTTGTAACCAACAATCTTTACATATTGATAAGCCTTCCAAAAATAATACGAACTCATGCTTTACACGTCTGAATGAGCCTTGCACTTGAATGACATTACTAAAAATGTACAGATTGATATATTGCATCACACGCCCATGTATTTATATGAAGCACAATGCTAGTGTTGACTAGCATTTATCAAGTCAAATTAAAATTTGCCAGAATTTTCTCCAAATGATGATGACAATGATAATATTTTGTGCTAGTGGTTCTTTCCCTAGCCAAGAAAATGTGTAAATGGTCAATACAAATCAAAAAGGGTTGAAAGCAATGAAGAAAAATTGGTGGTGGTGGTGAATACTGTTTAAAGGGGAAGGACATCTGGGCAAACATCTTCTGTTAATACTAATCAGAGGGGGAAAGAAGAAAGGTGTCCCACATATCGAAAAATGCAAAAAAATGAAGGTATCAGCCAAAGAAAGACAAGAACCACAAAGGGCGTGAAAATTAAAGACTCTCTGGGCCTCAGAATCCTAATACCATCTGCGCCAGAAAAGATCAAGTGTGGACTAAGGCAGTTCACTTAGGATAGATGAAAAGTAAGAAGCCTGATACAAGTGAGGAGAAGCAATGCCTGGACTCGCTAAGGACCCGTGGTCACCAACCCACAGTTGTTTACTCTCTCAATAAATCTGTAACCTCTTTCTTTACACACAAACACAAATGAACAAGATGATAATAATAATTAAGGCCAACTAAAAATGTTTAGACGCAATCAGACATAAACAAAAACCATATGCTCATTTAACACAAGAAAACAAACAGTATCAATCAGGTTAAGCAACATGACGGCTAAGGAAAGGCTAGTGGAAAGCGGTGGGACCATATCCAGGCAGTGAAAAGGTATTGGCAGTGCTGATGAAGCGAAATCAGTGGTGATTCAATGTCAAAATACAATTTACTAGATAAGTAAGTTGGATGGAAATAACATAATTTGCAAAAGTGACAACACTGATTATATATCATTGCAAACGAAACTTGCAGAATACTAATAACAAACATTACACTGTATGCACCAATTTCAATGAGGCTAACTTTACATTATTTCAAAAGGAACGTCACTTGAACGTGTAAATTTCACGGCACAAATATTAAGTTACTTACACAATATATGCACACACCAAAAAGGAAGGGGTAACTCAAGTTTAAAAGTATATCTTAGTACAGAGCTCATTTAGGAGGCGGCCTTGACAAAAATACTTCTGAAAAAGGTGCCCGTCCTAAATGGGAATATCCTTAGATGAAGCAGATCTTTGCGAGACAGCTCTGATGGGGAAAATTTACGATTTACATTTACAACCTAAAAGGGAATTGAACATTTTATATTTTAAAACAATTTAAGAAAACAAAAGGAAAAGGGAACTGCCTCTTTACAAACATGATGTGACTCGCTGCAAGTGCTAAGTCATTTTAATTTTAATTTGGCGACTGAGAAAAAAGCGGGTAAGCTCCGGCGATAAAGAGAAATAAAACTGAACACTACATTTGAATATTACTAGCCGAAAAATGAAAAATCCAAGTGCTTACCTTATGGGGGGGCAACAAACCCATCACCTGGAGGAGAGAACTTCTCCTGTCGCCGGTCAGAATTACAAGACGGCTTGGATGTGTTCGGCTGTCGCCAAGTGCTCTTCTACCGGAAATGGTGAAATCGTGAAACAACCAATGAGCGCCCCGCAATTCTCGCATTCACCAATCGCAATTAGTTTTATTATGGCCAATGAGGGCCCAGAAAAATAATTCTTACAAAATACCTCGTGTAGCATCGAGAAATTTCCAAACTGATGGAAACTGATGCAACCGGAAATTCCTGGATGCATCCTACCCGATCTGGCATGTGTGCCACCTTATGTCCCACAAGTATTTCATCTTACCTTTAAATGTTTTCAAGGCTAATTTTTCACAATAATTAAATAATGTTGAAGTAGTGTCAAAACCAAATAATTCTAGATATCTTTATACACAGGAAACAAAAAAGCAAAAAACAATAAATGAACACATGAACTAACAAAATTCCCCACAGTCTTCCAAGTCCAAATACATATTTCACAATCACTACAAAATCAATCACCACTGATATGCATTTAGGGCAGCTACGCAGATGGCAGATTGCCTATCAGTTACTTACCTAGCATTTTCTTAAATAATTTAAGATTCCTTAGGCCTCGTTTATTCACCTCTTAAAACAGGCAGGGGATATCATGGATGTTATTCTATCGCCCCAACCCACAGGGAAAAATAGTAGTTGGTTAACAAAAGAGACGGAACTGTTTGTTGTTGTTGTTGTTGTTGTTGTTGTTGTTGTTAAAAAATACCTTGCTGTGAACTTATAGCGAATATAATTTATTTTTTCCCTTTGACTTAAAATTGAAGTTGGTATATTGCCTGCAGCTAGTTAAAAGACATTGTCAATTGACAGTACTGGGGCTTACTTGTATTATGTGGTCATAAGATTGCATTTACCCGAATAAGGAACTTTATTTTGCAGATTTGAAAGACCAAGACCGTTTATTCACTCATTTACTTTCTACATTTGGAGATTCATTTGGGAAAGAAAATGTGTATTTCTATTTTTCTTAAACTACTGGTGTCTTAAAAAGATGTTCAACAAAATCAAGACTTCTTATGTACTGAACTAATCTTATTACACTAGAGGACCAGTTTCAACTCATCATGGAGTCATCTTCAGCTCAAATATTAAAATCAGGAACCATTATCCAATTACATACATAGAGATAAAAAGTTATAATAAAATATTACGTGTATGTTACGTGATATGAATCCATCGAGGCTTCTGGAAAATTATTCCTCAGTGTCGTGTTATACACACTTATAAAAGTTCTCTGATTTAAAAAACACATGTTGAAGGTAACTAACGTTACAAATAAATAAGTTGTGCTGCAATATGACTGAAATTCTTTCTTGTAGAACTCTAACACGTACCGAGCTCGATAGCGCAGTTACTTAAGTGCGGCCAGTATCCAGTATTCAGGAGATAGTGGGTTCGAACCCCACTGTCAACAGCCCTGAAAATGGTTTTACATGGTTTCCCATTTTCACACAAGGCCTTAATTAAGGCCACGGCCACTTCCTTTCCACCCCCGGCCATTTCCTCTACCATCATCGATCGCCATAAGACCTATCTGTGTCAGTGTGACGTAAATCGATTTTTTTTTTTTAAACTCTAACAATTCTGTGAACTGTTGACTGATGATATCTGTACTTTTCAGAATAAACTGTGAAGAAAATAACCAGTGTGAGAACTTGTTGATATCTGTACTTGACGGAGTCGAAAGTAAATTACTTCAGTGTGTTTCCCGTAATAGTGTAGTGTTGTATATAACTGTGTGATGTTAAGGAATAGACGTAGCAGCAATAAAGTAGTTTTATGCAAGGAAGTGGATGTATCTCGTATGATATTTATTTACACCAAAATAAACTCGTATTGAGAACGAAAGAGGAACTATCTGACCTTGGGATAGCAGCCCGAGCCTAGAAAGCCAAGAATAATCGCTAAAAGGATTTGCCGTGTTGACCACACAATGCCTCTAATCTGCAAGCCCTCTGGCCTGTTGTGCCATGGAGTTTTTTTTTTAAAGGGGTTTACTTGTCCCAGTGAGAATTTCTTCTCTAGTGATTTATGGACCCCCAGTGGATTATGTAGTCTTAGCTGGCTGAGGACTAGAAGGACCATGGCTCAGAATATTTCAGAGATGCCCACTCTTATTCCAACTGGTATCCCAACTCTAGGACAACTTACCAGCCACTCAGCCATGCCCATGATTCATAAAACAGGACGTGACTACCGTAACCGACACTATGACAGAAAGGAGGTGGAACTGGCTGAGTCAGCAAAGAAGATGCATTTGGATGTGTTAGGAGTTAATGAAATCCAAGTAACATACGCCTACAAGGAAGAGATAAGATATAGTAACCTGTCCTTAACAGACTTGAAAGGGGGAAGGGTGGAACATGACAGACTGTGACAAGGTTGTTCATCAGGAACCCCATAGCATGCAACATAGTTTCTATTAGACACGCGAATGATATGTGTTCTTCAAGCATAATGCTGATGAGCATTATGTATGGAAGGTTAGGAGCGGCAGATTTGTAACAGACTATATCGTACCCGACTTTCGATTCCTGAAATCTGAGGAAAGTATGGATATTCCAGGTATTTTTCGACGAATACTGATCTGAAGGGAACTTCATGTCACTAGGCCTAGAACAGTGACAGTTAAGTCTATCCGCAGATAGATAGGGGTAGAAAATATTTAGTATAAGGAAATGAGTCAGAAGTACATGGATGTGATTAGGGATAAGTTTCACAGAACAGACACTCATTGTATTCATGATAGAAAGAGAATGGGCGACATACAGGGGCGCTGTAGAAGAAATGCCAAGCAAATACTCAGATGAAATAAAAAAAGCAAACATCTTTATGGAATTACTTATAAATAAAATAGTTATAATGATCAAAAGTGTCTGTAAATATGGACACCAGATTTCACAAAAATGTTGGAAAGAGATATATGTTATCTGTGCATAATTAGAATGAAGTTTGTTATTCATCTGTCATGTTCCTTTTTGACACTAGATGTGTTTGTTATTGGTGGGTCAGAGGTAATATGGTTGGGAGAGAAAGCGGAAAGTGGAAGGGGAGTGAGTAAGGTAAGGGAGGGGGATACTGAGGGAAGGGCGGGTATAGTTTTGAAATGTTGACAGTGAAACTCATTCCTAATATCATTAATTTATGTGAAGAATTACTGTGTTGATCAGTACCAATAAAAATATTCTCAAGTATATTTTGTAAGAGACCTTTCTATTCATAATGTAAAATTGTTAAATCTTGGTCATTTGTTGTAAACTGATGTGCAGAATTTAAGGACAAAAGGACTTTTGAATGTTGTGTCACTGTCAAGTAACATTGCTCGATGAAACTTGAAACATACATACGAAGAGTTTACAAAGGTAAAATTAAGTGTATCCTCCTAATTCAATACATCATATAATTCCATCATTAGATGGAGTAATCAAATTCAAACATGTTTTTAAAAGGGTGTGTCATCAACACGAACAGCAATGCATGCTCTGCAACGTGATCCCGTGTTGGCCTCAAGATTGGTACCAGTAAGGAGTTTTTGTGGTAGGGTGTTCCATTCCTCCTCCTGCGCGGTTGACAACTGCTGAATGGTCGTTACATCTTTGAATGCCCAACATGTCCCACACGTGCTCGATGGGATTCAGGTTAAGGGTACGGGTAGGCGAGCAATTCGCCTAATATCCTCTCGTTCCAAGAGCTCCTCTACCTGCGTGTTCGATGCGGTCGTGCTTTGTCATCCATAAAAATGAAGTGAGGACCGAATGCACCCCTGAAAAGACGCACATGGGGAAGGAGTACACTGTCACAGTAACGTTGACGGATGAGTGTACCCCGTTCAAAGATTTGGAGGTCGGTGTGCTCATGCAACATTATGCCTCCCCACACGATAAAATTTGGACCACCAAAATTATCATGTTCGACAATGTTCCTGGGTGCATTGGTTGTTCCCACCTCTCGCCAAACGAGGGTATGTCTAGAATCACTACTCAGACTGAATCTGTTCTTGTCTGAGAAGAGCACACGATCCCTCCCCTCGTCGGCCCAGACCTGATGCTCTTGGCACCATCACAAGCGTTACCGCCGATGCGCGGGTGTCAACAGAACATAACGTAATGGTCATCGGGCAGACAGACCCCCCCCCCGTGCAGTCGCCGTACCATTGTGGTGTGTGCGATTGGATGCCTTGCAATCCTGTTGAATGTGATTGCAATTGCACCCACTGCTTGACATGAGTCTCTTCTTGCCTGTTGCACAATGTAGCAGTCATCTGCTGCTGTAGTTGACCGTGGTCGACCCCTTCCTCTCCTTCGGTCATCAGTGCCTGTGGTTCAGAATGCTCTGGATGCATGTGAAACAGTGCTGTGTGCAATACGAAACTCCTGGGCTACACTTATCACACTTCGTCCTTCTTCCAGTTTCTCGATGATTCTTTCCCTAGTGAAGTTATCCTAATGTTGTCTCCGGGCCATGTTGTAGTGAATGACACCACCACAGTGCACCATAACAGCTCACTGATTGACTCACACTGTCTTGTCCCGTTCCTTCAACTGCCTCGTTTTGTTGGAAGAAAGAAAGGAAAAAGTCAGCTCCCGGGCAAAACTGTATGAAATGGAGGCCCATCGTTCTTAAACATTCTACCTGGCTCACTGGCAATAAACTTGAGAATATTTATATTGGTACTGATGGATACAGTAATTCTTGACATAACTTAAACAAAATTAACTAGAAGAAGAAAAAGTTTTTGCTTGAAACTTTCATCCCACTTATTTGTCAACAGTTTGATATTAAGAATGAGTTTCACCATTGACATTTCAAAACTATACCTGCCCTTCCCTCAGTATCTCCCTCCTGTAACTTACTTACACCCCTTCCCCCCTTCTGCTTTCCCTCTCAACCATATTAACTCTGATCTGCCAACAACACACACTTCTAGTGTCAACAGGAATATGAGACTGACAATGTCGTGTCAATCAAGAGGACAGCCACCTAATGAGTAATTTAGTTGGGTCCATATCCCTTTATGTGATGCAATATTTTATTTGTATCACCTGTTTATTTTCCTCTTTTTCCCATTGCAGATTACATGTACTCACAATCCCCTTATTGTCGGTTTCACTACTTTGAGCAACACAAATATGAAACCCTCACATATTGCACAACCAATTAATTCCAGCTGCTCCATTAACAGAATATCGGCACCTTGGAAGATAGACTTTTATTTTTAAAAAGGACTAAAAAAGATTTTACTTTAACCAGAGGAGTTTAGACAAGAGGACTTTTCACCTCAACATCAACACATGTCTTTTAAGTGCCAATCATGATCTTTATTTTTTTTAGTTTTACATGATTTTCTCAGGGTTTTATTTGTTAGTCAATATATGTAACATGTTAAGCTTTCTACTGAAGATGGCTGTTAGATAAGCCAAAACATGTCTAGTTAGACATTGTCCCATCTTACACAGAGGGACACTTTTGTATTGAAAAGGAGGATAGCATAAAGATTTTTCTATTGTAAAGTAATGCAGTGAGCTCACAGTTGCAGTCAACAGTATTCTGTAAGAAAGAAGTCGGCTCCCGGGCAAAATATCTTTGCACCAGTCCGTTTTCTCACCAGCTTTGCTGGAAGGGACTAGTGATTGCTGGGTGACTCAGGATATGTTATTCATAAGTGAGAAGTAACAGACATGAAAGTAGTGTGAATGTTTCTTATTTAGATGTATATGTCATCACATGTTCTTTTTCAGTTATTCATAAATTAGTTTTGACAGGCTGAAGAACCTAACAGTTATAAATTGGCAATGTCAAAATTGAAAAGAAATGGCTTCAATAATCACAGAATAAAAATTTTGTATGCACCAGGTAATTATGCCTTTGCTGGTGAGACGTAGTATTTACAGTACACTATGTCTTTTGGTATGGGCTAGAGCAAGTTTGTGGATTCTACTTTTTTTTTTTTCCTTTTCTATTTCTATTATTTTTGTAGCGTTGGGTCAAGAAAATAATGCCCACACAAATAAATAATAATAGTAATAATAAAATGAAACTGAACCCAGAAAAATAATAAAATAATATTGACACTTAATAATATGAATAGGGAAATAGTAAAATGACACAGTAGCAGTGGTTACATATTAAAGCTTGGAAAAACGACCGCAGACAATAAATACGCAAAATCAAACCATATGTGAAGGAAAACTTACAGGCCTAATAAACAACAACTAAGGACAAGATTGTGGAAGGTGCGGGATCCCTATTGAGGTCCATGGGAAGGTATGACATTATGGGCAAGAAAAGATTCTCAAGAATCACCCTCGAGCGTCAAGAAAATAATGCCTACACAAATAAATAATAATAGTAATAATAAAATGAAACTGAACCTGAAAAATAATAAAATAATATTGACACTTAATAATATGAATAGGGAAATAGTAAAATGACACAGTAGCAGTGGTTACATATTAAAGCTTGGAAAAATGACGGCAGACAATAAATACGCAAAATCAAACCATATGTGAAGGAAAACGTACAGGTCTAATAAACGACAACTAAGGACAAGATTGTGGAAAGTGCGGGATCCCTATTGAGGTCCATGGGAAGGGATGACGTTATGGGGAAGAAAAGGTTCTCAAGAATCACCCTCGAGCTCAACTATATTAAAATTCACAAAATACAACTTCAAAAGAAACAAATAAAAGAATAGCAGATTAGCAGATATTCAACATATTAAAACCAAGGATATTTAAATAGACTTGAAGAAAGATACAGATCCACGAAACCGAAATCAAGACATAATCAGGATACTTATGTACAGTTTAACATATTAAGATGATACTGAATTACAATGTATTGTTAAAAACCAAATGCAGGTGAAAGAATTGAAATTAGTAATAACAAGAATCTAGGGCAAACTCAGACAGGTTGAATTTAAAACATGGAAAATTACATTAAACGCAAAAATACCGAAACACAGAAGGAATGAAATAAAAATCAAACTAACCAGAAAACATGGAAATAGCACTTACCAAGAAGGATAGGAGTTCCGCGAGGGGAACTAGGCCCCAAGTGTGAATGCTTGGTAGGGCGGTCGGATGGAAATGATGCCAAGAACTTGCATCATACTCACAAAGCCGGCAGAAGACCGGAAATAGCCAGATCACAAACAGCCAATGGGAAACAATTCCACTAGATTCCAGTTCTTTTCGCCAATTGGGAAGCCCGTTCTTTTGGCCAATCCAATTGCATGACCATATACGTTCATATTAAGATAGTTAGCAATTTCTCGAATATTCCTATTGCGACACCTGTTTCAACAGTGGTAACCGCACGTGCGGTATAGGATGCCCCAAAATTAAAGCACCTTACAAAATTTTTCAAATGTTACAAAATTACAATTTTTGATATACAGATCACTTAATCACTCTTGCAATGATAACAATAAAGTTCATAAGTCCCAGTCTTGAGGTTTCCCTAAATTACTTTCTTTTTTTCTAGTTACATAAAATTTGAATACAAAACTCACTCCAGAATACTCCTTGGGTCTTGCAATGTTCATTCTGTCCAAAAATAAAATGGTACACATGTTAAGAAACATTATAATCAATGATTTTCAAGTAAAGGGTAAATAGTAATTTACATTTCCAAACTCAATAATTACTTTCACAACATACAATGCTTAGTTCCAGTTCTCCGTCCCACCACAGATTACAATTTTTATACTTCACCTCCTTTCCATCCCCACCCAAAGGGGTGCTATGGGTGACTTACCCCAACAGTATTGTTTTCCAGATAGAAGTCATATGTGTACCAATTTTGGTTGACAGCTATACTGGAACATACATCCATAATCTCGCTTCTGGAGAATCCTTAGCTGACGTTGCCGCGGTTATGGCCAGTCATTTCTTTATCCGATTCCTAGAGCGGGGTAGTGTGGTGCCAATATCTCCATAACAGTTGGTTTTAGGCCCTTAAAACATGGTTTTTGGGGCCAATAGGGCCTAACCGAGTTTCTCTCTCAGTCTTATCCTTGGCTTTGACAATGTGAAAGTGATTGATGTATGAGTGATGCTAGTAATGCCATTCCTTATGCAACCAGTCCATGCTATGAATGGTGTGAAAATGTTGCTCATAGGGTCAGTTGGTGCATGCATTTCAGTGGGTTTGACAGGCTAATATGTAATAGCAACTTCTGACTCAGTGAGGAAAGCAGTGGTAAACCACCTCATATTTCGTTTCCTCAGTATGCCTCTTCAGTGATGCCTAGGCCATCTTTGACAGCTAATGGCGGAGCTATTGAGAATCCAGCCAGCCTTTAGGCTGAGGCTTGAACATACAATGCAGGTAATTGTAAAATGCTATGAGGGGAATAGACTGTTACGTTTTATAAATCTAGAAAAGGCATATGAGAGAGTACCGAGGAAAAAGATATTACCCGTATTGGGGGATTATGGGATTAAGGGTAGATTGTTATAAGCATTCAAATGACAATCGGGCTGTAGTGAAATTTGATGGTAGAAGGAGTTCTTGGTTTAAGGTATTCACAGGGGTTAGACAAGGCTGTAATATTTCATCTTTGTTATTCATACCTTACATGGATCATCTACTGAAAGTTATATAAAGTATTGGGGAGGGTTCAGTTAGGTGGAAATGTAATAAGCAGTTTGCCCAATGCTGGAAACTTAGTCTCAATGGCAGACTGTACTGATAGCCTGCTGTTTAATATCTTGGTACTTGAAATTAGTTACAGTGAGCATGATATGAAAATTTGCCTTTCCAGCTCCCGGACAAAACTATATTTATACGGTCGTTTTTCTGATCAACTTTGCTGGGTTGTTCAGGATATAATATTCATAAGTGAAAAGTAGATAGATGGATAGATAATTTTTTTTTTCCTCCAGATCTACAGTACATCTTAATGATCTCCAATGGAGAAAAATAATGTCTAACCTTATCAGGATATGATCAATCAATTTGCATTTGCTGAAAATAAACAAACCAACAGACAACCAAAATAAATTTCCATGAAATCATCGACAGACACTGTCAAAAAGGCCCACGGTCAACTCCTTTTCGGAGATCCGTTATCCGTGGGAGTATGACAACTGTGTGAACACAAAACAAAATGCCATACATGGCATAAAATAAGATAAAATAAAATACACGGCAGAACGGCACAGGGCGCTTGGCCATCCATATGGAAGGATAATGTCCTCCCATTCCTTTCCTGACTGACACAGCAAGTCATTACACAATCCACTCCTACATGTCAATATGTGAACCATTACAACTTGCTGAGCCAGACCAATGTTGAAACATCCGCTGAGTCAGTGTCCTCTATTTCTCTCATGTATCTTCCTAGTACATTGTTTCACTTCCATTACTATGACATCATTATCTAACTACTTGCCATTTAAATAATTGCAAGCTAAATCCACCAATACAATCTAATATTACACTCTTTACCAACCATTGTAATCACCATCACTCTTAATCATACTAAATCTTCTATTCTAAATGTAAACAAACGTATCATGCCAAACTCCACATTAAAACATACTTCACTACTATCATTTCCGTCTCATAACAAGCCAAACTCCATCAAGCCAGTACCTCTACATAATTCCCATCCATAAACCATCACACACAAATCTCTCCTCTCACCTTATACCACCACGTACAATTCAATTATCAAACCTGACCACCTTGTGTTATCATCTACAAACCTAAGTACGAACACACTCTATTAAAATAACCATTCCTCAATTCACAATTCACTCCACTCACCTTCCAGCTTAATCCTTCTCTCCTTCGTCAGACCAGACTCCACATATCTACCACACATAAACATCTTGCCATTCAAACATATACAACCATAATCACACATTGATTTCAACCCTTCTATTCACTCACTATATACCACCAATTCAACCTCTTATTCCACATCTTTCTAGCCATCACTTTTCCTCATAAACACGTATTACTTCCTCCCACCACTCCAATTACATCCACCCACCACTTTCTAGAACATACATTAAATTATTTAACACGCAAGAGGTCACGCCCATTTTAGAACGCAAGAAGTTGTGTGAAGGCAAATTGCTCACGCTTAATATTTTAATGAGCTGCTATTTTCCTTTTGCAGTGAACGCTCTAATAAAAATATAAATATGTGCCCTGTTTAACTGCCTTCAACTGATACTAACATAATTACCCAGTGAAAATATTTTCTCAATATAAAAAGAAAATGAATTATTTTGCAAAATCTGGTAAAATTACGTGAGAGGTCGCGTGTGAGCAAATTGCCTCAATGTTTGCATTTGTATATGTCAATGAATGATTTGGTCACAATTCAAGATAAAACTACAGCACCACACTTCACTGAAAGCCACCATAAACCTCATGAATTTTACTTAAGAAACTTTCTTGGAAATGCAGTCATGTAAGAATGCACTACGCCAGGGGTCGCACGAAGGCAATTTGCCACGGCAAATCTGAGAGCGAAAGAAAACTGAAACTACTCCGGAACGCAGCAGGCAATACACTGACGATAATCAACTTCAGGCGGGAGGGGAGGGATGAAATGAGCGCCCTAAGTCCTACAGCAACTAGCAACAAAATTATTAACAAATATTTAAAAAGTGCAGCAAATTGCCGCGGGTGCAACCTCTCGCATGTTAACCATCTTTGGCCACGCTCACTCTTAGCAACAATCGCTCAAAATACCAACGCATACCACCAAATCAACCTCTTATACCGGTAACAACCCCACTCTGTCACCTTCCAACTTATATTTGATTAACAAACACCTCCACATATAATTCAAATCTACTTAAGTATAATCATACCTCAAAATCATACTTAATCATTAAATTCACTATACATTTCAAAAAACCCATTAACAAGCACACTCCACCACCTACCAATTTCTACATACTCTTTACAAACCAGACTATCTTTCATAATTACAATCACTCCAAATTTCACTCCAGAAAACACCTAGCCAACTCCACTCTCCTTGCAGGTTAATCCTTAAATCTGCTTAGCTGTAATCACCCCCGACAAAATCACACTTAACAACTGAATTCACTATACATTTTAAATCCATTTCACCCTACATATCAAATCCTCACAGTCACTATAACTTACTCCTTCTTAACCAACCGAACCATCTTACCTTGTATTACCACCAAATCTTCGTCTACTATTCCCTTCCTTACTTACTACCTTAACTTGACTTCTTACTTCTTGTTACTATACCTTCATCATTCTTTTTCATTCCCCACAGATCCCTTAAGCTCCTGCTCCTCCCTTTGTTCATAAACAGTTCTATTCTCTCCCTGTCAGACCTTTCCTTTTCACTCTGCCTAATCATTTCTTCACTGTGTTCACCTCTCTGCCTTTCCTCTTCCCTGGCTATGTCCATAGCTGCTTCCCTAAATATTTGTATTCTCACACTGTTGACCACTGCTCTTTCGTTATCACTATTTCACTATGTTCGCCTCTCTGCTTTTCCTCACTCGACTTCCTGTTCCCCTTTGCTCTTTCTCCGACCTTGCTTTCTAAAACTTGCCTTTCTTCCACGCTCTTCCCCACCGCTTCTTCTTGCTTCCAATTCTCTTCTAATTCCCATAATTTCATCACTGTCCAAAATCTGGTCCATTGGCCCTTGGTTACCACTAATTCCTGACCCCTAATGTGAGTTCTTAATCCTTGAAGTCTGGACCTTACTAAATGTTTCTTAAGGGTTTTTAACATTCTTCATTCCTTCCCTTCTCTTACCATGTCCCTCTTAATCGAAATTTTTGTACACTGTAGATTACCCGCGTTATTTATCACTATTTCCGCCATCAGGGAGAGTAACAACTTCACTTTTATCGGCCTGTTACCCTGTGCTTTACCTATCCTTTCCACATTGTGTATGTCCACTTCACTGAAGTTAAATTTTATTCGGTTTTGGATGACTTCTACAACTTTGTAAATTGTCATCACTTTGTCCTCTCTTTTTTCTTCCGGCACTCCATATATAAATAAGCATTTCTTCCAGCGTTCCTAGATACTGTCTTCTATTTCTGCCCTCAGCTTCATCACCTCTTCTTCCATATTCCTTATTTTCTCTTTGAGTGACACAATTTCTCTCTTGTTGTTTCCCACTTTGGTTTATTTTGTCTGTTTTTCCCTGAATCTATTGCCTCATATTTTCAAACTCTTTCACTTGTTTCTGAATCATATTTTTTATCTGTTCAAATGAGCATACTTCTTCCACAACCTCCTTTACTACCCTCCTTATGAACTCCACATCTTCTCAGCTCATGTTGCCACTGGAAGACAGGCCGGGATTTACTTCCACACCCTCTATAACTAGCAGTACCATAATCATGGCTACCACCAATATCATCTCACCCTTCATACTTATTTCTGTTTTCCCTCTCTTTTGGCTGTGTCTTTCTTCCATCTCCCCTGCCATCTTCCAATAACTACCCTATACTGCTCCACACGATACTGCTCCACACCGATCATCTTCCTCTTCACTCTTGTCTTCCCTCATGCACTTACTGCTCACACTCCACTCCCGCTCTATTGGCACACTCGACTCAGCATGTCTGCACACTTTGCGAGCTTAGGCTAGACTGCAATGAAAAGTAACAGACATGAAAGTAGTGAGAAAGATAACTGGTACAAACAGGAGGGAGGAATGGCAGGAGGGTACTTGGAATGTGGAGTTAAAGACATGAAAGGAATGAAATTAATGGATGAAGCTGTATGTATAAACCAGCTTCAGGAGTGGGGTCATTTGAGGTGAATGGAGGAGGACAGGCTACCAAAGAGAATAATGGACTGAATCATAACAGGTAAGAAAAGTAGAGGGAAACAAAGATGATAATGATGATGATGATGATTAGACTCTATTTCTAATGGTTTAAATATAAGAGTTTGCCAGGCTGAGTGGCTCAGAGGGTTGAGGCGGCCTTCTGACACCAACTTGGCAGGTTACAATCCTGGCTGAGTCTGGTGGTATTTGAAGGTGCTTAAATACGTCAGCCTCATGTCGGTTGATTTACTGGCACGTAAAAGAACTTCTGCAGGACTGAATTCCGGCGCCTCGGCATCTCCGAAAACCGTAAAAGTATTTAGTGGAACGTAAAGCAACTACTACTACTACTACTACTACTACTACTACTACTACTACTACTGAGCTCGATAGCTGCAGTCGCTTAAGTGCGGCCAGTATCCAGTATTCGGGAGATAGTAGATTCGAACCCCACTGTCGGCAGCCCTGAAAATAGTTTTCCGTGGTTTCCCATTTTCACACCAGGCAAATGCTGGGGCTGTACCTTAATTAAGGCCACGGCCGCTTCCTTCCCACTCCTAGCCCTTTCCTGTTCCATCGTCGCCATAAGACCTATCTGTGTCGGTGCGACGTAAAGCAAGTAGCAAAAAAAAAAACTACTACTACTACTCCAGTGCCATCAATGTGACAAAACATTCCGAACTGCAGGTCGTTGAAAAACTCATATGCTAGGTCATGCAAAAGAAGCATTAGGACTTCAGGTGAGGAGGAGGAGGAGGAGTAATCTGCCTAACAAGGAGGAAATGGTGGATGTTAATAATAATAATAATAATAATAATAATAATAATAATAATAATTATAATTGGGAAATAAATGATGCCACCGAGTTGTTACAAATAGAGGATTGTGGTTGCATATAGAAAATTTACTGAGGCTTGCAGACTGAATACTGAAAGACACAATAACTATAATGAAGTATGTATGTATGTTTATTTGAAGAAGGGCTTCTTAACTGTAATGTAGATATTGTTACCCTTGTATGTTCTCTAGGCTGCACACGGGTAATAAACCATTCCAGTGCCATCAATGTGACAAAACATTCCGAACTGCAGGTCGTCGAAAAACTCATATGCTAGGTCATGCAAAAGAAGCTTTAGGACTTCAGGTGAGGAGGAGGAGTAATCGACCTAACAAGGAGGAAATGGTGGATCTTCCTGAAGTCACTTTACAGGAACCTATTATCATTACTGAAAATGGTGAGTATTTTTCTTGAAGTGAAATGATTTGATAGAAGCTGCCCTCCATAATGTTGTATTAATACAGTCATCATCAAGTATATTAAGATGAAGTTACATGAACCTTTTATTTTTCGTTATGGTTATTCTTGTAAAAATACCTCTTAATTGGAATATAAAAGTTTATTTCTTTTCAGCATTTCTTTTGCTTATTGGTTTGAGTGATATAATATTACTTGTATGTGTGACGTGACTATATGCTCTAATTTCCGTATTTTCTCTGCAAGAAATAGTTCGATGAGGCATGTCAAGATGCAGTTAATAAAGTGACTGCAGTCTAATATGAATGTAGATTTTGAGGAACTATACAGAGAAAAACAGAAAGAATGTAGTAAGTTATTTCATAGAAAGAAAGAAATCTACCTGAGACGACAAATAGAATCAATCCAAGATGACTACAGAAACAGGAACATCTGCAAGATGTATGACACTGTCAGGACAAAAAAGGTTTTCAACCAAGGTCGAGTATTATGAGATATAAGTCTGGAAATTTAATTGCTGATCAGGACAAATTATTAAATTACTGTAGACAATACTTCGATTCCTTGCTGAATTGTGATGATCCAGAAACCTGTATTGGTGAACCATCTAGTTCCCCATCAGAACAACAAATACCAGAGCCATCATATCAATAGGTATTACAGAGTATTATACATTTAAAAAACAATAAAGCTTCAGGTAGTGACAACATTCTTGCTGAGTTTATTAAATATATACATACATAAGATCATTCTAAGGATATGGCATGATGAAGTTATTTCAAAAGAATGGTAGGAATCACTTATTGTCCCAATGCATAAAGTAGGGGTAAGGAAGAACTTCAAAATTATCGTTGTATATCTCTTGTAAACACGGTTTACAAAGTTCTGTCTTTTAATCTTTTACAGCGTTTGCTGAAAATGTTATTGAGGACTATCAGAAAGGTTTTTGTGGTAACAGATCCACTACAGACAACATATTCGTAATTAAGACTATTAATGATAAGGTGTGGGAACACAAGGAGTCGGTTCATTATCTGTTGATAGATTTCTTCAAGGCATATGATTCAATCCATAGAGAAGGGCTGTGGAACATCATGATGGAGTTTGGCTTTCCCATAAAATTAATTAACATGTGCAAACTGTGTATGGATGGTAATGTTAGCTGTGTTTTGTCAAGGGCAGAAAATCAAATTCCTTCCAGAATAAACTGGTCTGAAACAAGGGGATGCGCTATCTCCTCTTCTATTCAACATTGCACTGGAGAAGATGATCAGGAAATTAGCTCTTGTACCTGCTGGCATCATATTGGGGGGACAGCATAAAGTCCTTGCATATGCAGATGATATTGTTCTTATTGGCCGCAAGGAATTCAAAATTAGGCAGTTATTTGTGGAACTAGAGGAAATGGTAGCAAAAATTGGCTTACCGGTAAATTATAAAAAGACACATTACATGGTTGTACGGAGACCAAATCATGGGGTGGCTGACAGATTGCCTTTGAAGATTGGGAAATATATATTTAAAAGCGTAAAGGAGTTTAAATTCCTTGGTGTATTAATCGATGAGCAAAACCGAAGGCAACTGGAACACCAAGCTAGAATTAAGAATGCAAATAAGGCATTTTACTCTGAGCCCTGTATTAGGCTCCAAATTTTTAACAAGGAATGCAAAAATGATTATCTACAATACAATCATTTGACCAGTACTTCTGTATGGTTCTGAGACATGGAGTATAACCAAGAAACAGCAGTTCCAAGTCTTTGAGAAAAGGTTTATAGAAAAATATTTGGCCCATGGTTCGATCCTATCTCTCAAAGCTGGCAGAAAAGATTTAATTATGAAATTTACACCCTCTCTCAACAACACACTATAATGGGTGTGATAGAATCCAACAGACTCTGCTGGGCTGGACATGTACTGAGGATGCAGGATAACAGAGCACCAGTAGATCTATACAAGGGATCTCTTATTGGGAAAAGACCTTCAGGAAGACCCCTAAGCACCTGGATGAAGATCAACAAGGTATGCCGGACCACCCAAATTGATAACTGGAAAAAGCAGGCTCAAGATCGAAAAGGATGGAAGAAGATTGTAAGATCGGCACAGGAACTTCACGTCCCTCAGAAGCCTGAGGACTGAGTGAGTATATACCTTGGGACATGAAACTTGGATAGATCCTACAATTATTGTAGACCGCAGTTCTCATGATAACCATAAAATGTGAAAGGTATGTAACAGTATCCATCTTAACATAATGGTTGTAATTATTGTAAACAATGAAATTGTAGAGTACCGGGCGAGTTGACCGTGCGCGCAGAGGCGCGCGGCTGTGAGCTTGCATCCAGGAGATAGTAGGTTCGAATCCCACTATCGGCAGCCCTGAAGATGGTTTTCCGTTTCCCATTTTCACACCAGGCAAATGCTGGGGCTGTACCTTAATTAAGGCCACGGCCGCTTCCTTCCAACTCCTAGGACTTTCCTATCCCATCGTCGCCATAAGACCTATCTGCGTCGGTGCGACGTAAAGCCCCTAGCAAAAAAAAAAAGAAATTGTAGAGCAAACTCTATTATCAGTGCTCAGATTATCCAGTTTGCGAATTATCTGTTCTTAGTTCTGGTAACATCTCTTTTTTTTTTTTTAGAAGGAAGCTCCACTGTGCTGATTCAAAGCAGCTTTCCACCCACAGAAGTATATTTTCTAATTCACTATATGTCCATTGCAAAGGCAGCACAAAATGATGATGATGATGATGATGATGATAATAACAACAATATAATTTCAAATAATGAATGACTGTTCTGAAGTTTGATCCTGCAGGTGTACGTAAATGAAGCATGGCTTGCAGTGCATGCTACCAGATGCAGACAAGTTATTTTCTCCACATCTGAACTTTGTTTCAAAGAAGTACTGTAAATGCTTCGTAATTTATCTCAAACTGTAAAAATGATGTCTTTTCACACCATGCCTTTCACCCATTTCACTATGAGAAGCCCTCAGATAACAGGTTTTCTCAGTGCAGGGAGTCTGCAGTGTCTGGATTAAATAATTCATTATTGGGATTGTAATTCATTTTCACACTCTGCATTGTTTGTGAAGTTACTACTGTGTTTGCAGTTTCAATACATGATGTAAAATGCACGTGTTGTTCTGACTATAGGAAAAAAGCTAGAAGTTACAGATTAGAAAAGGGTGAATCACCGAGCGAGATGGTCGTGCGGTTAGGGCTGCTTAGCTGTGAGCTTGCACACAGAGTATGGTGGATTCCAATTCCACCGTTGGCAACCCTGAAGATGGTTTTCCATGGTTTCCCATTTTTACACGAGGTAAATGCTGGAGTTGTACCTTAATTAAGGCCATGGCTGCTACTTTCTAAATCCTAGCCCTTTCCCATCCTTTCATCACAAAAAACCTTCCATGGGTTCCTGTGATGTTAAACCACTAGCCAAAAGGAAGTTAATCAGCAGCAAAGATTCTCTAATGATTTTGGTAGAATATAGGAATCCAGACAGCCAGGGACTTAGAGAAACCCAAAGAAAAACTACTGAAACTTGCATGCAGAACAGATAGCCAGGCTGGACCATTACAGCGTAAGATATAAGAACCTCGACTAATGCGGGACTGGATGAAATTATGTATATGTGGCTAGAAAAAAAGAGAGCAGAAGGAATTCCTAGGTCAGGTTCCATATTAATTGAGAAAGTGGGAGAACTGCACAAACTTCCAAAGATTGTAACGAAACTTAATGATTCTTCAGGTTGGGTTACTAGGTTTAAACATTGCTATGAAATTCAAGGAATGGCAGTTCAGGGAGAAATATTGAGTGCTAACGAAAAGACTGCTGAAAGCTTTTTTTGATGAATTCCTTACTTTTATAGAATAGCTAGAGGAACTTTGTAACACTGATGAGGCTGTGCTCCAGTGGAGGAACCTACCAATATAGACTCATAACCTTTCAACCTGAAGCACATGCTTCCCTACATAAAGCCAGTAAAGATATGTTATCTGGTTTTTTAAAAATGCAAATTCAATAAGAGAACATAAACTGAAACCTCTCGTTATTCGAAAATTAAATAAAAACATAGATGTTAAAAGGATTCATTAACCTCCCGCTGTATTACATGCATCAAAATGGAGCGTAGATGGATGGCATAATTTTCAGCGACTGGTTTCATTCAAAGTTTGTTTTTGCTGTGCATAGATATCTAGAGGCAAAAGGATTACCTAATGGAGGTGTTCTTATATACACTGTGTCATCCAGGTGAAACATCCTGTGTTTCTGAAGATGGTCAGAGTTTTGTGAAATATCTACCACCGTGTGTTACGTCATTCATACTGCCGATGAATCGAGATGTGATTGAGGATGTAAGACAGTATTATAGGTCAAACCTAATGAAACAACTTATTTGGTAAGGTTGTGACATTTGGATTTTCTGGAAATCCCTTAATATACTCGGTGTAATTCATGGGAATTGTAAGGCTGTGATAGTGTGAAGATAATGACAACAGCTTACTCATAAAAAATAAATTTAAAAAATACCATTTGCTGAAACTGATATTATGTGCTTCAATAGTGATGAATTTAACAGTAATCTTGCTGATGTTAACCCTAGAAGTGCCGAGTGTTTTTCCCTAAATACCAGGCGATTTTCGCATATATTACACATTTATGTTTTTAACAAATTTAAGCACGTTTAGTGCAGAAAAGTTAGGCATGCAGCACACCATATTACTCAGAAAGCTTTATTTAAGATGCTTGTATAAGTATTAGATCATTTACTTGCCTATCCGGTGCGTATCAGGCGATCAAAAATTTGGAAAGCTAAAAAAAAAGTGTTTCTCATATTTTCAAGTTCACCAAAAACCAAACCAAACCAAACCAAACCCCATGGCACTACAGCCCTTGAAGGGCCTTGGCCTACCAAGCGACCGCTGCTCAGCCCGAAGGCCTGCAGATTACGAGGTGTCGTGTGGTCAGCACGACGATTCCTCTCGGCCGTTATTCTTGGCTTTCTAGACCGGGGCCGCCATCTCACCGTCAGATAGCTCCTCAATTCTAATCACGTAGGCTGAGTGGACCTCGAACCAGCCCTCAGGTCCAGGTAAAAATCCCTGACCTGGCCGGGAATCGAACCCGGGGCCTCCGGGTAAGAGGCAGGCACGCTACCCCTATACCACGGGGCCGGCATTTTCAAGTTCACCATTAGTAATAAATAACCACTCATTTTT
Source organism: Anabrus simplex (assembly GCF_040414725.1). Classification (NCBI taxonomy): domain Eukaryota; kingdom Metazoa; phylum Arthropoda; class Insecta; order Orthoptera; family Tettigoniidae; genus Anabrus; species Anabrus simplex. Next base: position 884,082,220 of record NC_090266.1, read on the forward strand.
AAAAAATCACTATATACGATACGCGCGAAATTTATTCTAGTTTTTAAAAATATTAGTTTATCACAAGTAAAAACAAAATAAAATCGTAAAAAAAATGAAAATTTCCGAGCTGCACACAGTTCCATCAGCCGCCAAGCACTACTGGGAGTCATTGTCGGAGAGTTTTCTTTTCCTGCGTGCCTCATAGGCCTTCAGAAATGCTGCAGTTTATGATAGCATTCATGGTGCACCCCATATTTATTAGAATGGCTTTTTTACTTTTTCATTTCGGAGGCAGTTACATCAAACCAGGTTCGCATACGAGAAAAGGCCTTCATTTCTCCAGAATGTCTTTAATTTTTTTTCGCCACATAGTCATTACTTTCTTTCACCAAGAGCTTCCAAATCAAATCCGTAAAGAACAAGTAGAAATACATAACAGGTGGACTGTTTCGGGGCGGACAGATCAAAATGCCAGGAACCCTTACGCTGAACTTCCCGGAAACATCGAACTCCGGTTCGGGTGGATAAACCCTGCACCACTTTGGTGTTACGGAAACAATATCTTCCAATGAAACATCAGCAGGCCTACTCTCTTCATCGGAATCTCTTTCAACTTCAGATTCTGGAATATATTCTTCTCCGCTCTCAGAAGAATCATCAGCTAAAGAAAATATATCGCTGGAAGAGGAAGCATTCCAATCACCTTCAAGAACTTCGTGAATATCGTTGAATCACGTAGCTCATCATCCATGGTGAAAGTTTACACTTCAAAAGATACAATTTAAGAATAAACTCAATCTGTTGAAAGATAACGAAAGATATTCACAGAAACTAACAGGAACACCGAGCGAGCGTGAAGTTAATCATAGCAACTGAGACGACAGGGGGATGAGGAAAGAGTAGCTGAATTTATACCTTCCCTGGCCTTGACTGAGTCATGTCCGGCTAGTAAGGAATGTGTGATGGAAGACTTGAATCTTCCTCTTCAATGCCGTACTTATTAAAGTAGCGTAAGTGAAGGATAAAGGATGTTACGACTGATTAAGCGAATGCATGTACTATGCGTCACACGTGCGGCATTGGCACTGTAGTGACACTCTATTGAGTCGCAAGCACGACGTTTGGCAGTTCTAGGGTTAAGGAAACAGTTGTGAGGATGTGGGTTTGTGAATGACTGAACAGTGATGCATGAGAACCAGGGTTAGAATAGCTGAGTGATGCAGACATAGTAAGCACAGTAAACAGTGTGTGCTAGAGGAAGACAGTGACAAGAATGCAGTCAAGGAATCCCTTGTTGCTCACACTGAGACATGGAAATGTATCTATGTGTTGTTGGAGTATGCACAGCAAAACTCCTTTGATTACACAGATCACCCCCTATGGGTGAGGGACGCAGATTAAGAATGCACCCACGGTATCCCCTGCCCGTTGTAAGAGACAGTTGAAAGGGACCCCAGGGGCTCTCAACTTGGAAGTGTGGGATAGTGACCACAGGGCCCTTAGCTAAGTCCTGGCATTGCTTCAACTTACTTGTGCCACGCTCTTCAATTTCATTTATCCTGTCCGACCTCCATCGGTCAACTCTTGTTCTTTTCCGACCCCAACGGTATTAGAGGGTTCGAGGTCTAGGGAGTCTTTCATTTTCACACCCTTCGTGGCCCTTGTCTTTCTTTGTCCAGTACTTCATTTCTTGAAATGTTGGATCACTTTTTTCTTCTCTCTCTCTCTGTCTCTCTCATTCTCTCTCACTCTCTTTGCCCCCTGTGGGTGGGAGACACAGACGAAGAATACATCAATGGTATCGCCTGCTTGTTGTAAGAGGTGACTAAAAGGGGTGACCAAGGGATGATGACATTAGAACAATGAAGCTACTTGTGAATAGTACCATTACGTGAAAGACACCATGGGTCAGCCTTACTTGCGACTAGTACTACTTTGCGAGGAAAGCCATGGGTCTACATTGTAAAGGAGCAGTACCATTCTGCAAGGAACACTACAGGTCTGTGCGTTGCTTATAGTAAGTGTCATCATGTGCATTCCACCAGTCGGTTCCGCTGTGTTCAGAATGGGTCTGCGTTACCTATGAGTAGTACCACTTTATGAGAAAAACCGTGAGTCTACATTGCCTGTGATTAGTACCGTTATGTGAGAAACACCATGGGTTTGGCCGTTGCCCGTGGCCCTACTATGTGAGGAAAACTGTGGGTCTGCAATGACTGAGAGTAGTGCCTTTATGTGAGGAACACCATGGATATGCATTGCCTATGATTAGTACCATCATGCAAGAAACACCATGAGTCTACGTTACTTGTGATTAGCACCACTATAGGAGAAACACCATGGATCTGCATTACCAGTGATTAGTATTATGAGGGGCCGGTGATCTTGGATTTGGACCCCTTTGGACAAGAAGCATCATCTCTGAAAATAAGGAATTGTGAATTGGATCCACTGACTGTTTTGGATTCATGGTCAGTTTTTCATTGTCATTCATTTTAGATTTCAGTCAATGGATACATTTTGAAGTTGTTATTATCATGTCATTTCGTTCCATCTCATACATTAGGGGCCGATGACCTAGCTGTTAGGCCTCTTTAAACAACAAACATCATCATCATCATCGATTACAAAGATCTGTCTATCTAGAAAATGACTACTACTATAAGAAAAATTACAAGTGATAAATTGAAACAGAAAAAATGAATGATTAATTACCAAAAGCAAATCAAGTGTGAAATGTAATTTAATGGGTTTTGTATTTTATAAGTTGCATTATTTTTAAACAATTGTGTGAATTTCATGTTAAGTTACATTATTTGTCTTTGCAGATTTTCCATTTTTTGATTATCCATTCTTCCTCAGGTCTGCATTAGCATGGACAATTGGGAGTTTACTGTACTTTAAAGGATAGCTTCTCTTAAAGCAGTTGTGATTCTCGAGTTGAAGATATGCCTATCCTCGGGACCAGATCCTGAATCCCTCACCCTTCAGATGGATGGGTTAACCATCCAGCTATGGTGACCAACATGTGGGAGAAACACACTCAACTGTTAAATGCCTCATATACATTTCCACTTAGACATTCATTTCTCTCATAATTACTTCTGTAGCTTGTACACATTTCTCCACTTCTTCCATCAACTACTTATAGTCTCAGTTTATGGGAAATATGATTGAAACAAATATCTTGTTCCTTACTGATAGCGGTAGTTGTTGCCTTAAAGAAAAACATACAGAATAATCATACCCTCTTGATCCTTTCTCCACCCAAATATTTATTGTAATGATCCTGTCTTTTATATACTTATATACGTGATTGGTAAAGTACGTTATGTATTTTCACATGTGTATAATGAAATGTTTATATAACAACTAAAATAAAATAGTTGCCATGACTTTGTAAGTGACCCACATATGACAAGGGACTGAAATAAATACTAAGAGTTGGTTGTTAATATCAGCTTTTTTCTTATGACAGTGATTTTTCTTTTCACATTTAAATTAATTATCAGTTTATTTTCAGATAAATTGCTTAAAAGGAAAGGATATATGTCAGACAACTGGTTTCATAATTTAATTAACATCATTTTTAATAGCTGTATGTTTAATATTCTACTAGTGTGTTCTGTTCCATGTGTGTGTTCCATATTGGACGCTAGTGAATGGTTTTGTGTTGAAAGTGCCCTTATGTTATCATAGTGATAAGTTAGTTCCATTTAGTGCTATACATATTGTTGTTTAGTGTTTGCTGGTAGATATTAGAATTAGTGATATTTATTTAGGGAATGGTGGAGAGGAGAACTATATTTACCCCCACCCAGTTTCAGCTGGAAGGGCAGGGGGCAATGATGATGATATTTATTTAAATTTTATGTTAAGCTCGGTAGATTAACTGTTCTAGGTCATGTAGATTAGGTTCACTTCGTTTAAATTTTGGATTGGGGAAAATAGGAAATAATATTCATATTTTTATTAAATATCTGTAGGTTTGTTGGTAGAATATCTACAAGTACGTGTTATTATAAGGAGTTGTAACTTCTGCAGCTTTTATATTTGTGCAGGCAGCCAATAGACATGATACTTCTTGTAGATATTCAAGATCCGTTCAAACTATCACTAAGATAATGATTTCTTCAATTAAATAACTTTGTATGCTTGTAAATTTTGTTTTGAAACATGAAGTTCAAGAGAATGTACAGAATTTCACTGGCAGAATAGTTAAGTCTTTGGATTCTTGGTGATTGCCTGCTGCTCTTTGTATTCAAATATTGAACTTTTGGAATGTGGACAAAAACGAAGGGTATAGGGTAGTCGAGAACACACAAATAATAATCAGCTGATTACTGTATTCCAATTATTTGTAGTCCCAAGTCTCCAGCATACTCTGTAGTTTACACCTTCAATCATTCACCATTTAAGGGTGGTTTTCATTTTTGTTAGCTTGTAGGGAAAGAAACTTCTCAAGTAAGTATTTGGTTTTAATTACATTTCTGTTGTTTCACTTAACCTAGTGGAATTAATATTCATCTAGGTGCAGTTTTGAATTTTAGTGTAGTTATTTTATTACGGTACAAAAATATCTTCCTTGCTTTATCATTTAGTGCTTTATTATTGTGTGACTCTTGTGTAGCAGCCAAAAATTCTCTCTAGGAAGCCAGGCTGAGTAGCTCAGATGGTAGAGCACTGGACTTCTGACTCCACGTTGACAGGTTCAACACTGGCTCAGTCCACTGGTATTTGAAGGTGCTCAAATATGCCAGCCTGGTGTTGGTAGATAGGGGTCAATGACCTACCTGTTAGGCCCCTTTAAACAACAATCATCATCATCATCATCATCATCATCATCATCATCATCATCATCATCTGTGTTGGTAGATTTACCAGTATGTAAAAGAACTCTTGCAGGACAAAATTCCAGCACCTTGGCATCTCCAAAAACAGTAAAAGTATTTACTGAGATCTAAAAACAATATCATCATCTCTCCAGGAATTCAGTTCTTACTACATTTCTAATACTTCAGTTAACCTGTTTTAATTAGGATAGGCTTAAGTGCAGTTTAGAATTGTAATGAAGCTATTTTATTGTATAGTGTCTTGTTTTATTGTTGTATAATCCTTGTGTAATACTTATGATATCTCAACATCCAACAGCAATTTTCATTTCTCTTTGTGCGTAGTAGTAGTAGTATTAATAATAATAATAATAATAATAATAATAATAATAATAATAATAATAATAATAATAATAATATTCTGTCTATCTATTAGCGTATTTAGTGTAACTACACATTTCTGTAGTTATTCGTATTATTTTTATCGCTGTTCCTGTGCAACGTACAATACTTGTGAGTAATACCATAATGTGTGGAACACCGTGAGTGTATGCTACTTTTGATTAGTATCGCAACATGAGAAATACCCTTTAGACAACAAACATCATTGATTCAGGATTGTTCTTGTAGAAGCAGTCCCTTGGGCAGTAATACTATTGTTTTAAGATAGTTTCTGAGAAGGTGGGGCATTGCAGATTGGATCCACTGATTGTTTTAAGTTTATAATCATTGTTCATTATCGTCATCTTCAATTCTAGTCACTGGATCGATTTTGGAATTACCTTTAACTTTCAGTATTGAGTTGGATCCACTGATTATTTTAAATTCATATTCATCCATTCATTCTTCATCATCATGTTTTGAATTCTGGTCAGTGGATGAATTTTGGACTTTTAAATTGTCATTACATTTCGTGTCATTTCATACCATTAGGGGCTGATGTCCTAGATGTTAGGCCCCTTTAAGTAACAGGTATCATCATTTTTATCTCTGTTATTCCTATTATTTTATCTGTTATTTCTGTTATTTTATAATTTATGCCTAAGTAGGATTTTATCTTATTTTATCTGTTATTTCTGTTATTTTATAATTTATGCCTAAGTGGAATTGTAGTGGAGTTATTTGATCAGTTTGTATGTTGCTGGATTCATTGTCATGAAATCCTTGAGTAGTATCCAGCATTTCTTTCTGTATATATCTTTATACATATCGTTGTTGTGCCCGTGAAAACTGCTACATGATGATAGTTTTGGAGATATACTGACCCACATTACAAATATTATGGAGAGCAAGAATTCCTTGATAATATTTGCACAATGTTGAACCTTAAATGACAGAACCTTACAGGCCGTTATAAGCTAAAATATTTCACATAGTGTTTTTTTGCAGGTGCAACAACAATATTTATATATACATTATGATTTTAAAAAATTAATTTAAAAAAATTATATTGGCTTTACTTCCCACCAACTACTTTTACAATTTCCAGAGACGCTGAGGTACCGGAATTTAGTCCCACAGGAGTTCCTTTTACATGCCAGTACATCTACCGCTACAAAGCTAAAGTATTTGAGCACCTTCACACACCACCAGACTGAGCCAGTATCAAACCTGGGGCCGCTATCTCACCGTCAGATAGCTCCTCAATTCTAATCACGTAGGCTGAGTGGACCTCGAACCAGCCCTCAGGTCCAGGTAAAAATCCCTGTCCTGCCTGGGAATCGAACCTGGGGCCTCCGGGTAAGAGGCAGGCACGCTACCCCTATACCACGGGGCCGGCATTGATTCTCACAGGGAACCTGAAATATTTGTCCAGAATGAGTAAATTTATAATGCCAATGTAAATGGTCTGTTATTGGACATTATAAATTTTCCAGCTAACTCATTCCTGGTTACCAGCGTTTTTCCCCAATGTGCTAATTTGGGCTCAATTATTTTAGGTTCCCTATGGGAATCAACATCTGTATCATCTGATGGCCAGGCAGGAATCAATTTTTGGTAATGAGACAAAGTCTCCCATAGTGCATTGGCACTGCCAGTGGATCCAAGTAGCCTACGCAGTGGCCTCCACGGTATGCACTAGCCGTGCGTCTTGGTGGGTGTGTTATTTACCAACTGATGAGCCAACTTAGCACACTGGGGTGAAACGCTGGCAACCAGGAATGAGTTAGCTGGAAAATTTATAATGTCCAGTAACGGACCATTCATATTGGTATTAAGAAAGGTGGAGAGCAAAAATAGAAGGGAGTGAAATATTGGGAGGGTTGGGATGTGCTGTACCTACATTGGATAGGAAATATTGATAGAAGAAGTAAGAGAGTTCTTAGAGACAGCTAGGAAAGGGAAAGCAGGAACTATTTTGGGCATCACTAATAAATTTTGGAAGAAGGTGGTGAAGAAGGCATTGTTAAATTATTTAATAAAATATTTGAAGGGGGAACTTCCAAAATCTTGGCCCACTCTGAAGGAAGAAAGAATAAAAATCAAACTCAAATAATTATAGAAGCATACTTGAAGGAAAATTTACACAGGTGTGCTGGCAATAGGGGTTATGAAGTGGGCATAGGGGGGCTAGATCCTAGAGAGAATCCAGTTAGGCTCCAGAGAGAGGATGAGAACAACTGACAGTAAATTTGTGGTGAGAACAATAATAGATTTTGTTTTTGTTTGAGTCATCAGTCCATAGACTGGTTTGATGCAGCGTTCCATGCCACCCTATCCTGTGCCATACTTTTCATTTCAACATAACTATTGCATCCTACATCTGCTCTAATCTGCTTGTCGTATTCATACCTTGGTCTACCCCAACCGTTCTTACTGCCTACACTTCCTTCAAAAACCAACTGAACAAGTCCTGGGTGTCTTACGATGTGTCCTATCATTCTCTCTCTTCTTCTCGTCAAAATTAGCCAAATCGATCTCCTCTCACCGATTTGATTCAGTATCTCTTCATTCATGATTCGATCTCTCCATCTCACCTACAGCATTCTTCTGTAACACCACATTTCAAAAACTTCTATTCTCTTTCCGATGTAGCTATCGTCCATGTTTCACTTCCATACAATGCCACGCTCCAGGTGAAAGTCTTCAGAAACATCTTTCTAATTCCTATATAATTATGTTTGAAGTGAGCAAATTTTGTTTCTTAAGAAAGCTCTTCCTTGCTTGTGCTAGTCTGCATTTTATGTCCTCTTTACTTCTGCCATTGTTAGATATTTTATTACCCAAGTAACAGTATTCATCTACTTCCTTTAAGACTTCATTTCCTAATCTAATATTTCCTGCATCACTTGCCATCGTTCGACTGCACTCCTTTACTTTTGTTTTGGATTTATTTATTTTAATCTTGTACTCCTTACCCAAGACTTCGTCCATACCATTCAGCAGCTTCTCGAAATCTTCTGCAGTCTCAGATAAAATAACAAAATCATTGGCAAATCTCAAGGTCTTGATTTCCTTTCCTTGGATTGTGATTCCCTTTCCAAATTCCTCTTTGATTTCCTTTACTGCCTATTCTATGTAAACATTGAAAATGAGGGGGGAGGGGAACAAACTGCAGCGTTGCCTCACTCCTTTCTGTATTGCTGCTTCTTTTTCAAAGCCCTTGATTCTTACCACTGCAGACTGATTTTTATACAGATTGTAGATAATTCTTCACTCTCGGTATCTCATCCCAGTCACCTTCAGAATCTTAAATAGCTTGGTCCAATCAACATTATCGAATGCCTTTTCTAGATCAACGAACGCCATGTACGTGGGCTTCTCCTTCTTAATTCGATCCTCTAGGATCAGACGTAAAGTCAGGATTGCTTCACGTGCTCCTAAACTTCTGAAGCCAAACAGATCTTCTCCCAACTCAGCTTCAACTTGTCTTTCCATTCTTCTGTAAATAATACACGTTAAAATTTTGCAGGCATGAGATACTAAACTAATGGTGCGGTAGTTTTCACACTTGTCAGCACCGACTTTCTTGGGAATAGGTATAACAACATTCTTCCGAAAGTCGGATGGCACTTCTCCCGTCTCATACATCTTACACCCTAAATGGAATAACCTTGCCATGCCGGTTTCTCCTAAGGCAGTCAGTAATTCAGAGGGAATGTCATCAATTCCAGGTGCCTTGTTCCTATTTAGGTCTCTCACAGCTCTGTCACTCTCTGACCTCAAAATTGGGTCTCCCATTTGTACCGGACCCAAGGTGTAAATACACACATATAACACGACGGGAGATTCGAGGGCGTGGACTCCGATCAGGAGAGGCAGATAACAGCCTCGAACTGAAGGCGTTGATCAATAATAATTCATGACAAGGAAACAAAACTAACTACCAGCAATAAAAATCGAATAAAATTAAATGAGGGTTTATTAAGATAAAAATGTAAACGCAAGAAAAGAAGCCACCAAAGAAAATGAAACATTATTACATGCGTGCTTTTGTCCTTCAAGTTAGTAGAAGCTAGCATCGTAACCGTTCGAGCACAACATACCATAAATATATGGATAAACAATAACTTACGACGTGCTCACTGCTTAATTGATATTTTCACAACATATTGAAACATCTTATTTTGGTCATTTCTTTCCGCGAAGTAGTTCACATTATATTTACCGAACATTACTCAAGCCTCCATCATTATTACAGCATCAACAATGACCATCACAAGGACAACAGATCATACAGCCTCTCGGAGTAGAGCGAACAATAGTTACATGAAGGCAATGTAGGTATCGAGATGGCCAGAAGTGCAGCATTTCAGTACCAAAGAGCACACAAAAGGCAAAGAAAATAAAGCGGGTGTGCGCATCACCCGAATTAAAATGAAACAAAAATGGCGGCCATAAGAACGAGCAAAACGGTCATAAAACAGACCAAGACAAAATAATAAACACCGCACTCGAAGTGAGAACCAAGTGTACGAGGAATAAATGAAAAGGAACATAAATTAACTGACCGATACGACATCCCTTTAGCCCCTCGCTCGCTCTCACACATACACACAAACATTCAGGCATTGTAGACATCGGGCAACAATAGGGTCAATAACCTCTATTCAAAACAGATCGCAAACACATGTAGTATGACTCACCTGGCCATAAGTAAGTTCCCACACACGACGTAGAAACGTGCACACAGCAAATATTTTATAAGCAGGACGATATGGACCCATGGCCCACGTTCAAGCCCACCAATACACGCACTGGGTACGACGTATCTCCGTGTCGACACCCAGAGCCTACTAACATTTGGTGGCACTAAAGAAGTATAATGTCGTGCACATAATGACAATTCTCGTAGAGACCCAGTTACCTCGTCACCACCACCACAATGATGCCCTCAAACACACACCCATTCATATCACGGGGCGAAGACGTATATCAGTCAGTCGCGATTACAAGGCACTTGAAACAGCCACAAGATAAACATAAAATAAAAGTGAAAACACAGCTCACATTACCTGTAGTAAAAAGCTGATCAATAAAAAATCAGAATATGAATATAGGCAGAGTTTAAACCTTATAAAAACTCATCGATAATTCAAAAATGCTACTCCGATTAGAGGCGACTCCATCTTTTTTTCTTTCCTTCAGGTCATAACAACCACAACAAACATCAAGTCAAGGAGAGAAAAGTCAAAGACTCGCGGAAGGAAGGACCATCCGTTTACAAAGCAGGGGCGCTGCCCTCTGCGGTACAGTTTGGGAAATAGTTAATAGTCAGTTTAGTGAAGTCAAATGAGAGCTAATGCAAGCTTTTAGCAATCACAGATAAACCTACATGTTATGAACATGCTAAACGAGCATGTTTCACATTTCATCAGCATCAACAGCCTCTTCATGTTCCAGAACCAAATCATCTACATTTTTACCTTGATACAACTGTTTGATATGTTCCTGTCATCTTTCTGCTTTGTCTTCTTTCCCTAGAAGTGGCTTTCCATCTGAGCTCTTAATATTCATAATCCTAGATTTCCTTTCTCCAAAGGTTTCCTTGATTTTCCTATATGCAGCATCTACCTTTCCTAGGACCATACAACTTTCGACATACAAGTCTGTTCCAGTCAACATTCCTAGATTAGCGCAGCAGGGGGGGAAGGCCTAGTCTCTCCCTCAAAGAGGTCGCCGTAAGCCATTCCCACACCGGCGGAGGCGACATCATTGACCAGGTCTGGGAAGGTATCTCCCAGCCCACCTAAACAAGAAAGGAAGGTGGAGAAGTGGAGCGCCCTTACCAAGCGCACTTCTCCTGCGAAGGGGAAATCTTGCCCTCCATCTGGAGGTGTGCCTGCTCCTAAACCTGCACGCTCCCCTCGTAGGACAAAATCTCCCCCCCCCCCCCCCCCCAATATAAGTCTAAGTTCTGGGTGTTAGTCCCCTTGTCCGTTGACGATGGGATGGACGTGTACATGTATTGATGTTGATGTTAGTGCTTAGGTTTTAAGTATAACCTAACGCTCATCCCTTTTAGTCCACACTATGGCACTGTTACAGTGGAATTGTAATGGTTATGATAGGCGTCTTGCTGAACTGCGCCTGCTAATTAGTGAGTATTCGCAGAGTATAGTCTGTATTCAGGAAACTAATCTCAAACCAGGTCATCATACGGTCTTGAGAAATTTTCAACTATACTCAGAATGACATTAAGCCAACCAGGCTTCCAGTGGCATTTGCATTTTTGTCCGTTCTGATACCTATAGTGAAGAGGTTCCCCTAAGAACCCCGCTGGAGGCTGTAGCAGTTCACGTTCCGCTGCCTGTCATAGCAAAAGTGTGTAATGTTTATTTTCCACCAGGCCAGCCTCTTAATTTAAATGATGTAACTGATCTTATAGATCAGCTTCCACCTCCATTCCTCTTATAGGGTGATTTTAATGCCCATCACCCTATATGGTGCTCTGAAATGCCTTGCCCCAGGGGAAGGAAGTTGGAAACACTTGTAAGAGAGCTGAATTTATGTATTTTGAATACAGGTGAACCAACTCATTTCAGTGTCTGTTACAGCACATACTCTCGCATAGACATAAGTCTATGCAGCCGAATGATGGTTCCCCTGTTTTGGTGGAATACACACGATGATCTCTGTGACAGTGACCATTTTCCCATTGTTCTTACTTTGTTGAAACAGAAATCCGTTAAGGCTCCTGAATGGATTCGTAAACATGCTGATTGGCCAAAGTTCACAACACTAGCTGTCTTTAACGACATGAGTAGGTGTAGCGTAGATGGCGATATAACTTACATAGCACAAGTTATTCTTGCTGCTGCTGAGGAGTCCATTTCATCATTTTCAGGGACTCCTCGCCAAAAACTGGTTCTGTGGTGGAACGAAGAAATTGCAGCAGATATCAGAGAACACCATCACACTCATAAACGCTATCGTAGGCAGACTACTGTGGCCAACTTGGTAATAATTCAAAAACTCCGTGCTAAGGCGCGAATTCTTATTCGGCAACTTGAGGAAGCTTTGTGGGGGAGATGTGTGTCATCTATGGTGTCACATACACCGTCTTCTTGAGTGTAGACTAAACTTTGACATATTTTGGGTATACATGAGTCATCTTCAGTACCAGGTATTTCCATTGCAGGCAGCATCGTCACTGAACCACCAGTCATTTTCCAGATGTGTTCAGCTCCAGGAATTACCATTGTGATTTCCTCACCCTGAAGCAAGAGGCAAAACATCACCTCAATTCTGCCACTCATTCTTCAGAGGACTATAACATGCCCTTTACGGAGTGGGAACCCCACAGCGCCTTGGAGCTTTACAAGAACAAGTCTCCCGGACCAGACAATGTCCATAACCAGATGTTGAAACACCTTAGTGAGGATAATCTGTTATATCTCCTTCGTGTGTTCAACCAATCACCGACTTGTGTGGTGTCTGGAAAAAAAAAAGCACTTTTGTCTGAGTGCCAATGTGGTTTTCGAGCCACTCGACCACTGGCCACTTGGTATGCCTGGAGTGTTCTATCCAGGATGCATTCGCTGCAAACAGCATTTGCTGGCTGTTTTCTTTGACTTAGAAAAGGCCTATGACACTACATAGCGATATGGTATCCTTTCAGACCTGCATCAGTGGAAGATTTTGAGGTAACTTTCCAGTATTTATTGTGAATTTTTTGTCCCTTCATCTGTTCTATGTCCGAGTAGGGAGGGCATATTTACAGTACCACATTGAGGAAAATGGAGTCCCACAGGGATCGGTTCTTAGTGTCACTCTGTTCGCGATTGCCATAAACGGTATTGTCACTGCTGCTGGTTCAGCAGTAATACCATCGCTATATGTGGACGATATTGCTCTGTATTATAGTTCGCACAATATGGCAGCTGCAGAGCGACAATTACAGCAAGCTATTAGGAGAGTGGAACAGTGGACTTCAGGACATGGCTTTCGGTTTTAACCGCAAAGACCTCTGTTGTACACTGCTGCCGGAAGCGCACTCTTCACTCGCATCCTGAGCTTTATTTAGGAAATGTCGCTCTTCCCGTAGTTGACACGTACAGATTTCTCGGGCTCCTTTTCCGTAGCAAATTATCGTGGGAGCCATATGTGCGGCAGTTAAAAGTTGAATATTTTGAAGTATTTTAGCAGCACTACTTGGTGGGCTGACCGCACGGTGCTCCTACGATTTTATAGGGTACGTATTTTATCCAGGTTTCTCTATGGCAGTGCAGCATTTGGATCAGCAAGGCAAAGCATCCTTGCGAAACTGAATAGCATCCACCACAGAGAGTTTAGTGTGGGAATGGGAGCTTTTCGCACAAGCCCCATTGCTGAGGCACCAGCAAATGCTTCTGTCCTACGCTGCGAATTTGCAACAGATGCCACTTCACCCAAGCTATCCTTGCGTATTCCACAATGGAAACCTTCGGCTGTGTGTTGCTTATACTCGAGCAACGCTGCCGGTTGGAATATGCTTGGATAGCAGTCACAGATTATTTTATGTACCTTCGGTTCCCTGTCTTGTCAGACAACCAAGTGGGCTACCTCCGTGGAGAATACGGTGACCTGAAATAATCCCAGATCTGCATACTGGTCCGAAGGAAAACATGGACCTCTCGTTTTATCGGAGGCTCTTCTTGTCCGTTGTTGGCCGGTATCCAGATTCAGTCGTCGTTTACACGGATGGTTCAAGGACAAAAACAAAAGTAGGCTGCACGTTCGTTGAGGACAGTGATAGGTTTCATTTTGCTCTTCCAGAAACCTGTAGTGTGTACACAGCAGAACTCTATGCTATCTGTGAAGCTCTGCGGTACGAACTGTCTGATGAGTGCCGACACTTTCTGGTGTGTACTGACTCCTTAAGCTCACTACAGTCTATTGATACATTTCCATTGGCACCCTCTGGTGCAACGGATCCAGGACCTGCTGGCCGGGTGTTCAAATACCGGCACCAGAATTGCGTTTTTGTGGCTCCCAAAACACATGGGTGTAGAGGGAAACGAGTCAGCTAATAAGGCTGCCAAGGAGGCTGTTTCACTGCCCCCGTTGCCTTGCAACGTTCCAGCAAGTGATATTCGCTCCCATTGGGAAATGGAGTGGCAGACCACTCCACTTCCATATAAGCTGAGAGAGATAAAATGGACAACAAAGGTATGGAGGACTTCCCTTTGTGCTCGGAGAGAAGCAGTGGTATTATGTCATCTTTGGTTTGGCCATGATATAGTAACGCACTCCTATTTACTGAAAGGAGAACCCCCTCCGGTGTGTATTTGCGGCAATCATCTTACCGTGGTACACATCGTTACGGAGTGCATGGACCTGGTCGATCTGCGCTGTAGTCTAAAACTCCCGAATACCATCTCCCTCGTCCTGCAAGATGATGAGCATTCAGTAGACCTCATCATACGTTTTATGTGGGATAGTGGTTTGTTTAATAGCATATATAGTGTTTCGGGTTCGTCTTTGTATTATTGTTCACTACGTTTTATGAATTTGACTCTGTTTTAGTTTGTGTTTGTATATTTTAATGTGTTTTTTAAAATAGTAATGTGCATGATATATTATTGCATTTTAAAGCAATGCCTTATTCTACCATTATCTATCATTTTACCGAAAATAAGGCATTGCGATTTAGATCCACTGATTAACTTAAATTCAAAATCATTGTTCTTCATTTGTTTTAAATTCTAGTCGGTGGATACATTTTAAAATTTTAATGATTATATCATGTCGTCCATCTCGCCATTAGGGGCAGAAGACTTCAGATGTTAGACTTCTTTAAACAACAAGAATCATCATCATAATTGATTTGTTAGAGTACATCAGCGACAGGGTAATGAGAATTACACTGAGAATGATGAACAAAGTGAAGTGTACGCACCACAGACGGGGAACAAAGGAGAGGACATTGAGGAATTCCCGGAGAAACTCAAAAAGTAGATATCTGATGCAGAAGTGATTATCATGGGCGACTTAAATTCACAGGTGGGAAATGAAAGACAAGGAAAAGGAAGAAGTAATCAGAACATATAGATATGGGAAAGGGAATGAAGAAGGAGAGAAACTAGTTGAGTTTTGTAAGAGGAATGGAATGATTATGGGCAACACATGGTTTTGGAAGAAAAAAATGCTGGAAAATTACAAGATATGGCTGGGGTGACAGAAGAATAAAATATATACCTCTGCAACAACTTGTCTTTAAAAAATAGCAACATCTTCAGACGTTTTATACAACACAATTAACTCACCGGCATAAGTAGCCACTTGTCAGGTGGTCGTGCGCACTATGACCGTTCATACATAGATGTCCGACGGGTGGTCTACTGCATGTTAGATTTCTGCAACTAGTACAAGCCTTCAGTCCAGAGATGGCATGACATGAAATATACCATTTGAAAGCTGACAATTTGCTCTCTTACTTGATGTTGGAATAAACATTGTAGATTGCATCACACAGCAGGAATTCATTCACTGAATAGGGTGATTCCCCACTTGGTAGTCAGCCAAAATTGCTGGCCCTAGTAAACCTTGCCATCATCGTTCTACTTCCCCCTTTCCAGCTGCTGCAGGGTCGGGGGGCACTTCTCCATCTTCCACCATTCCTCTTTCATCATTTTGTCCCAGTCCAGATTTCTTCTTCTTGCACTCCTCTTTAATGAATTGATCCACCTTGTTCAAGGTCTCCCATTCACTCTCCTTCCTGCGAATATAATCTCCATCATCTGTTTTGGTATTCTTTCCTCCTCCATCCTCTTTACATGTCCAAACAATCTTAGATTTTTTTTCTGTTGTGCTTTACGTCGCACCACCACAGATAGGTCTTATGGCAACGATGGGGCGGGAAAGGCCTAGGTGCGGGAAGGAAGCGGCTGTGACCTTAATTAAAGTACATTTGCCTGGTGAGAAAATAGGAAACCACAGAAACCATCTTCAGGGCTGCCGAGAGTGGGGTTTGAACCCACTTTCTTTCGGATGCAAGCTCACAGCTGCGCGATCCTAACCGCACAGCCAACTCGCCCGGTCCCTTTTAGTTTACTCCTATCAATTTTCTCATTTAGATTTTCCATTCTGACCTTTCTCACATCTTTGTTTCTTAATCAGTCTTTACTTGTCTTTCCTATCATCTTTCTTAGGTATTTCACTTCACTGGTCTGAATTCTACTCCTCTCTATTTGTCATTGTCCAGGTCTCGGCTACATAGGACAATATTGGTACATTATCTCTTTACACTTACTTGACACTTCTCTATTCCAGACATTGTTTCTGCACTCTGGTAGCATGCATTGCCCTTGCTGCACCCTCTTGCTAATATCAGTATCAAGCCTTGTATTCTGTGTTAAATCACTCCCTGGGTATTAGAACTGACAACAATTTCAAAGCTTTCACCCCCTTTTTTCACAATGCCTTTCCCTTGTCTTTCTCCTCTTGATATTGCCATTGTCTTGTTTTTCTCTGTGCTGATTTTCATACAACACTTTCTGATTTTCTTGTTCGGTCCATTAAGTTGTTCTTGTACTTTTGCTGTTTGTTCCCCAGACCACAATATCATCTGCAGATAGTAATAACTTCATCTCCCTATATGCTTCCTTTGCCACCTTTACAATTTCATCCATAACCATTAGAAACAAAAAAGGTGACAGCACACGCCAGTTCCATTTCTAAATCATTCTGCCTTTTCAAACGGATTCTATAATTCCATACAGCATTCTTTTACTGCCAGCTCCATCTGTTTCTATCTTTTGTGTAAACACGTCCCAACTTTTCTTCTCTTACCTTTCCTTTTATTATCAAGACAATATTTCCTTTTGCTTTCTTCTTTTTTAATTCTATTACATTCTTGCTATGCTTTCTTCTCTACTTTCATTGCTTCTCTCACCTTTTCATTCCACAACGGTGTCTCCTTTTCTTTCACTCTTGTCCAAGTTATACCACAGGCACTCTTTGCCCCACTTACAAATGCCCTTTTGTAGTTGGATCATTCATCTTCCACATTTCCTACATAAGTACCTGAAATTTGTTGTTCCAGTCTCTCCAGAAATTCTTCCTGTACATCCTTAGTTTTTAATTTCCACACTTTTATTTTACTACTATCTCCTTTAATTTTTCCAATTACCCTACTCTCATTTTTGCTATTACAACTCTATGATCTCCATTAAATGCTTCTCCTGGTAAAACTATTACATTAATCAACTGTCTGCAGTTTGCCCTTTCCACCAGACAGTAATATTTTTTTTTAAATATGACATGTGAGCAAACATATTGACTACATAGTATAGGCAGTATAGCTGTGATTTTGCACTTGGGAGATGGTGGGGGTGAACCCCACCATTAGCAGCCCTGTAGATGGGTTTCTGTGGTTTCCCATTTTCACACCAGGGAAATTTTGTACCTTAATTCATGCCATAACTGCTTCCTTCCCTTTCCCATCTTATTGTCACTGAAAATTTGTTGTTAGTTTGAGCAGTATTACACCATTAGCACCGGGCGAGTTGGCCGCGCAGTTAAGGGCGCACAGCTGTAAGCTTGCATCTGGGAGATAGTGGATTTGTACCCCACTGTCGGCAGCCCTGAAGATAGTTTTCCGTGGTTTCCCATTTTCACACCAAGCAAATGCTGGGGCTGTACCTTAATTAAGGCCACGGCCGCTTCCTTTCCACTGCTAGCCCTTTCCGATCCAATCGTCGCCGTAAGACCTGCCTGTGCATGTGCGACGTAAAGCCGACTGTAAAAAAAAAAAAAAAAGCTAGCAAACAAACAGTCAAACAAAACATTACATTTGTGTATGAGATTCTTATTTCAGGATTTTTTAAATTTCATTTTTTCTCTACTTCATACCATCTCTGCAAAGTACTGACATCATCCTTTGTATGTTCGTTCCTCGTTTGTGATCTATCTGTTCATATGTAGGCTGTGTGTGCCTCATTTCCTTTCATACTTAGAACTTAGTACAGGTAATTGCAAGAGACATTTCTCATGGTTGGTCCGTATTGAAGCTGACTATAAGCAAATTATCACAAAATAATTTATTCTATTGTACCACCTATTCAGTACAAGCCACATGCTATGTGGTTGAAATTTACATAGTGTACATAGTATTATGTAAATGTAGCAAGTGGCTTGTATTGAATAGGTGGTACAATAGAATAAATTATTTTGTGATAATTTGCTTATAGTACAGGTAAGACTGAATTTTCTTTATGAGGTTGTATCTGTATCATAGTCATTGTTACATGACTTGGTTCTTTGCCTAAATTCTACTTTAATATTTCAGTATAATTGTTGTTGTGCTGAAGCAGTTTGTACTCTGTTTTGATAGGATTAATCCAGCCACCACCGCAGAGTAGTCAAGTCTATTTACCACCAGACTTGATAAATGTTGATCGTCCTTTCAAGTGTCCTATGTGCAGTGCCAGTTTCCGGAAATCTAGTCATCTGAAACAACACACACGCATGCACACAGGCGAACGCCCATTTAAGTGCCCGCAATGTGAAAAGTAAGTGCATCCAAATATTTTATGTATTTATAATAACATGTAGCGTTTAACCCTGACATAGACTTCTTTATTCCAGACAGTGTTTCTTACACTCTTGTAGAATGCATTGCCCTTGTTGCACCCTCTTGCTAATCTCAATATCAAGCCTTGTATTCTGCATTAAATCACTCCATGGGTATTAGAACTGACAAAAATTTCAAGACTTTCACAATGCCTTTCCCTTTTCCTTCTCCTCTTGATATCGCCATGGTCTTGCTTTTCTCTGTGCTGATTTTCATACAGTACTTTCTAAATTTCTTGTTCAGTCCATCAAGTTGTTCTTGTACTTCTTTGCTGTTTGTTCCCTGTGGAAACCACCATCAGGTAGATTCTCTGCAGGTCCTATTTAAAATTAGGCACATATGGGAAAAAGTGTGCGTAGGTACTTATTTTATGCAGTTAACACTCTGAAAGTAAGTCTGTAAATATACGTATACAGTATATACAGTAAAACCTCGTTAATTCGAAGTCGCTGGAACGCAAAAATCGGACTTCGAATTACGTGATTTCGAATTAACCGCCAGCTCCATATTCAGAAATACCAACCCTTGCCGCATCACAAAATATTCTAAGACCCAGTACCGAATGCAATTAACCTTGATTCACAGTTTAAACCTTTCAAATGCCATGACAAAAGTCTATTTCCAAAATGTATTCAACAAGGCGCATTTACAATATTCAAATAATGCACTTTGATAACTTACTGACAAACATAACCTCACGCAACGAAAGAAAGAAATAAAAAAGCATGTTTCAAACATGGGGATAAATCTATGCTGGCTCCCTGTGCACGTGCTTTATTCATTGGACTACTGTACTGTATGCATTTTAGATGCCCTGTACTTGCATGGAAAGTACTCAATGCCCTTAAAACATCGTGGCTTATCAAACTTTCCTGTGAAGAAGAGAGACAGTCTCTCGCTTCCGTCTACATTACAACATTCTTTGATTTCCCGCCACAACACCTTTCTCGAAATTCAGAAATGCCAGCCCTTGCTGTGTCACAAAGTATTCTAAGACCCATTAATGCATGCAATCGCTTTCATTCACAGTTTAAACCTTTCAAGTGCCATGGAGAAAACTATTTCCGAAAAGTGTCCAACAAAGTGCATTGACATTAGTCCTATTCAGAACGTGCCTGACGCCCTTAAAACATCGTGGCTTATCGAACTTTCCTCTGACAAGGGGAAGAAGTCTCTCGCTTCTATGTGAATTACAAGTTTCAACACAGTACAATGACCCCCACCCTTGTACGATTTCCCGGCTGGCGCTTGTCTCATTTTGAACCTTAAGTCCGTTTGGGTTCGGCACTTAAAAAAACGGTGCAGATTCATCGACAGTGACAATATTGTTCGGTGCATACAAATTGATTATATGAGCCACTCTTTTTCGCCAGCTGTCGGCATCGCCAGTGTTCGTGGATTCTGCTTCTCCGCACACTGTCTGCTACGTGATATTATGGCGTTCCTTAAAATGCTGAATACAAAAGACTTATGATTTCATTTGAACTTAACAAATATGAAGCACACTGTAGACACACCAAAGTGAGTGAAAGTGCGGTTAGCTACCCCTGTATGTTTCGGAAGGCGCGTTCTATCACGATGCGGATAAATGTTGAATTTAAATTACTTTGTAAAATACCACATTTTTTTTTTTTTTACTTAAGGGCAGTTTTGAATTAAAAGTCTGAACTTTGGTAATGGAACCAACATTGTTCTTCAAATTATGAATTATCTGTATTTCGAATTAAACAATTTAAATAACGTGCAAAACCATACCTCATGTTTCCAGGAATGAGAGCTGCTTCAAATTAGGCATAATTTTGAATTAACAGATTTCAAATTATTGAGGTTCTACTGTATATGTATTGTCAATCAATCAATAACACTCTTAATATATTTTCATTATATATTAATTGTGGATGACGTTTTGGGATAGCGTCCTGGGTTCCTTGGACAGATTTCACAGAAATATGGTGTCTCCCTACTACCACCCTACATTTCCTGTCTCAACATACAGCACAATATTTTGTTCTTGTCTTCTCAGACATCAGTGATGTGTAGCTTCCGTTTTGAGACAAGAATTCAACATTGGATCACTACTATCACATAACTGCTCATAAGTGTTACCAGAATGCATGTTGTGGCTATTACTGCAGAACGTGAACGTTATTCCTTAGATTATGCACGAGGATTTACAGAGATAAGACTTTTAAAATGAAACTGGTGAATCATAGATGTCAGCACCATATAAGGCAGTAGTTATGTAATGAAAATGGTATAGCATGTCCACCATTTTCTTGCAGATTTAGAGAAGTCTAACTTCAAAGTTAAGTTGAACCAGATCCAACATAGGACCTGAACTTTAATAAGCAACGTCGGACCAAGTCCAACAGGGGACTCTGTAGGGTTAAAAATGATTTTCAGCCAGGTAAACAATTAAATACATTCTTATCACTAGGCTAGGAAACAAGGTGGTAGTTTGTGATTGCAACATGTCAAACGATTTCCTTTTCAGTAATCATCAGTCAGGTATCACTAACCTGCATTTTGGGCTGTTGTCCAGGTGGCAACTTTATAATCAGTTGTTTACCTAGGCTTTTCATAAATTATTTCAGAGAAGTTGGAAATTCATGTAACATCTCTCTTGGTAAATTATTGGAATCCCTAATTCCTCTCCCTATAAATCAGGCCTGAGCAACTTAAATCCCTTAGATGATAGACTTTTTGGACCAAAAACAAAAGTGTTCTACTGTTGCATATTACTAAGTTTCGGGAAGGTTTTATTCTATTGTAATAAAAACAACTCATTTTCCTTTAAAACCAAATTCAAATCTATTTTAAAATACAACAAAATACATTGAACCTGCCTTCTTGAAGGGGGAAGGAGTGAGGTAGCAATAAGAGCACGAAACTCTTCACGATTCATTCCTGTCCTCTGTTAACCCTAGAACTGGCAACTGTCGAATATTCAATCACTTTGGTCAGTAGGCCGAAACTAGTACCCTGGTTAAACTAAGTTGAAGGGCAAATTTTGTATTTAATGATTAGGTGGATTACCTCATTTATCTACAATAATTATGTTAATTTTTCTTCACATAATTTCCGCAGTGTTCCTTTTGTCGTCCTCCATGTCGACAGCAGCCGTGAGTTCACTTTCATTCATAGTTACAATATCTCTGGGCACATTTTCATGACCCTCTGTGGGTGGGGGACGCAGTTGAATATACCCACGGTATCCCCTGCCTGCTGTAAGAGGCAAATAAAAAGGCCAACACCCACTGTGGGTGGGGGACGCAGATGAAGAATATACCCCATTATCCCCTTGCCTGTCATAAGAGGTGACTAAATGGGGCAACATACAATAGGTGCAGAAAAGGATTCTGGCTTTGGTACCATCTTTTGTACCCTCTGTGGATGGAAGGGGCTGAATACATTCACAGGTAATCCCTGCCTGTCGTAAAAAGCGACCAAAAGGGTAATGCAACCATCAGTTCCCTCGTTATTTTCTGTTGAGTGTTCGCTGTAGACCGGATCAACATTTTTTGATGTGCATGCTGCAACTACGCTCGAAAGCCTGACGGTATCCCAAAATTCCCGTTGAGAAGGAGCGCCATGTACCCTGCACAGTAGTATCCACCTGACAACACAGGTCCCCGCACAGCCAGGACATATTATTAATTGTTTTTTTACTGTTTATCTTTATTTATTACTCTATAACGCTACGGGGTATATGCTATTGCAAGCGATTTGAGGAATAGAGTCCTAGTGCTCACTGCCTCAGTCAGCCCGTATTAGGCATCGTCCAACAACGAACCCCAGGAAATACCTGCTGCGACCAGGTGGGTATTGACTTGGCTGCTTGGTTCGGCTACAGATGCCCCTGATTGGAGTGGGTAGCATTCGAGGAGGACGACTTCTGGCATGGCTTCGAAACGTCTTCAGCCTGCCCAGGTTGGTCCTTAACCCAAGTCTTTAAGTTTTGATTCACTGAGGTGGGCAACCGCATGGGGATAAGCGCAGCATGAAAGCATGGAATCCAGCTTCCCTAGAATTCTGCTTGCTTCCAGAACCTATGGGCAAGATTTTAAGCCAGTAAATTTTATGTTGTTCTTTAGACACACAGAAGATGTCTACGGCGAACTTGAAGACTTAAAGAAAATGCGCAACGGTAGCTTGTTATTGAAGACTCGCACTGCAATTCCAGCTAATCACTTTCTCGAAATCCCTGCCAAATTCGAAGAGCCCAAATCCCTGTATCTGGTTCGTAGAGTCATCTTCCACCATCATCTAATCTTAAACACTTACGATGAGTTGATGGAAGACATGAAGCACTTTGGCATGACATGTCTAACGCATTACGTGCAAAGTCAATATGAAGACAATGCCACGCAGTGTTCATTGCATAATATAAGAAAATTTATTTTTACTTCAACCTATTCAATACAGTGCAAGATGTTAACGTATTAGTTAAACATCATTAAAATAGTTGAGACATGTTTAGCCCCTTCTGTGGGGCATCATCAGTCATATCAATACCTCAAAATTCTACCAGACATCTGGTTGGAAATTATAAAAATATGTTGCATGAGTGAATATATTAGAGAACATTTACAAGATCTTATCATTAACAAAATATCAATTGATTAAAAAATGTTACACTAGTGAACACGTTGGTGAATTTTCACTTCAAACAAGGCCGTCATATGTACAGTATTGACAATAATGGTAGTTTAAAGTCTTATTTGATGGTAAGTTCGAAGACAGTTTAAAATTTATATACAAATATTCTGAATGAGTGCAGAATACATATAATTACAATTGCTGTATACGTATTTTACATTGTAAAATGTTGTGGAAAAGCATTCCAAATTTGTATTACTTTCCATTTTAAAAAAATTTTTGACCTCAATATTACGTTCTTGATGTAGTTTTATCAGAATTAGCTTCAAGATGTGAAATTTTGTATGTGATATTATGAGCAGCACATGTAAAAATGTTGTATTACGTCATAATTAAAACTGTGGATGTTTATGTTGACTAATTATATTTTAGACTCAAACAAATTAGTTCGCCGAAGTATCCATAGGCTAATCACCTCCGTTGGACACTCTCTATGAAGACGGAGTGCCTAGTGCA
Source organism: Anabrus simplex (assembly GCF_040414725.1). Lineage (NCBI taxonomy): Eukaryota > Metazoa > Arthropoda > Insecta > Orthoptera > Tettigoniidae > Anabrus > Anabrus simplex. The sequence goes on from NC_090266.1 coordinate 884,106,145, forward strand.
TGTAAACAACAGTTGATATTTGGTTCAAAATGAACCTATGTCGAAATAAGTTAAAATAGTAGCTTGAATGAGGGCGGTTGAAATGTCGTTAAATCTTCCCTATTGACTAGTGTTTTTAAGTTTTTCCGTGTGTTTCTGTTGTTGGAAAATGGGATGTCAGTTTATTGGTTGAATGGGTGACAGTCAAAACGTTGTGCGATGTAATTAATGTTGAGCTGTCTTACGTATGTGAAAATCTGAAAGGAATGATAAGTCCTTAATTAGTTGAGTGAAGTGACAGGAAAAGAAAAAAGAACGAATGCATTAAAGAATGAGACTGTGAAGTTAAAACTTACCATAAGTGTTGTTGGGCTATTACCTTATTGCTAAGATGTTTGTGAAGCACTGGCTGTCACTAACGTCTTTCTCCTCGTGTTGTACGTGTGACGGCTTGGTGGAGGGGAGTGGACCTGGGAAGGCGGGGCTTTGAGCCTGTGATTGGCGCATGGGAAGGAGTTGTGTGTATTGGAGGGAGAACAGGAGCGTGATTAGTTGAACGGCTTAGTGGGGGTTCTTGAAGAGGTTGTTTTGAGGACGTCAACAAGTCTTTTGTCTTTCAGATTTAACTTATTGAATGAAATTATTAATTGTTCATAAAGAGGGCTTTGGTTGTCTATTGGATCATTTAAGTTTTTATTACTGTTGTATTTTTGGTCCAAGAAAATATACAAATTTTCGAACTCGGTCATGAGTCTCCCTTTATGTAGTCTTTTTAAAATTTGGAGATCTTGTTCAATTGTGGTGAAACTGTGTCCTGTGTCCTTCATGTGGATGCTCATTGCTGAGTGTTTGTTGTGTTTCTGGGCATTAAAATGTTCTGCATATCCAGTTGTGAAGCTTCTTCCGGTTTGACCGATGTACGAACTATTGCACTCAGCACATTTCAGTCTGTAAATGACGGAACCCAAAAAGAACCCCCACTAAGCCGTTCAACTTATCACGCTCCTGTTCTCCCTCCAATACACACAACTCCTTCCCATGCGCCAATCACAGGCCCACAGCCCCGCCTTCCCAGGTCCCCTCCCCTCCACCAAGCCGTAACACGTACAACACGAGGAAAAAGACGACAGGCAGTGCTTCACAAACCTCTTAGCAATAAGGTAACAGCCCAACAACACTTACGGTAATTTTTAACTTCACAGTCTCAATTCTTTAACACATTCGTTCTTTTTTCTTTTCCTGTCACTTCACTCAACTAATTAAGGACTTATCCTTCCTTTCAGATTTTCACATGCGTCAGACAGCTCAACATTAATTACATCACACTACGTTTCGACTGTCACCCATTCAACCAATAAACTGACATCCCATTTTCCAACAACAGAAACACACGGAAAAACTTAAAAACACTAGTCAATTGGGAAGATTTAACAACATTTCAACCGCCCTCATTCAAGCTATTATTTTAACTTATTTCGACATAGGTTCATTTTGAACCAAATATCAACTGTTGTTTACATGCACTAGGCACTCCATCTTCATAGAGAGTGTCCACCGGAGGTGATTAGCCCATGGATACTTCGGCGAACTAATTTGTTTGAGTCTAACATATAATTAGTCAACATAGACATGCAATTTGAATTTTGACGTAATGCAACATTTTTACATGTGCTGGTCATAATATCACATATAAAATTTCACATCTTGAAGCTAATTCTGATTAAACTACATCAAGAACATAATATTGAGGTCAAAAAAATTTTTTTTTATGGAAACTAATACAAATTTGAAATGCTTTTCCACAACATTTTATAATGTAAAATACGCGTACAGCAATTGTAATTATATGTATTCTGCACTCATTCAGAATATTTGTATATAAATTTTAAACTGTCTTCGAACTTACCATCAAATAAGACTTTAAACTACCATTATTGTCAATACTGTACATATGACGGCCTTGTTTGAAGTGAAAATTCACCATGTTCACTAGTGTAACATTTTTTAATCTATTGATATTTTGTTAATGATAAGATCTTGTAAATGTTCTCTAATGTATTCACTCATGCAACATATTTTTATAATTTCCAACCAGACGTCTGGTAGAATTTTGAGGTATTGATATGACTGATGATGCCCCACAGAAGGGGCGAAACATGTCTCAACTATTTTAATGATGTTTAACTAATACGTTAACATCTTGTACTGTATTGAATAGGTTGAAGTAAAAATAAATTTTCTTATATTATATTAAAATTCTTTCAATACGGAAAAAATTAATTTCATTACTTGTAATAGTGTTCACTGCCTCGTTCAGGCTGTCGGTGTTGCCAGAGAAAGTCAAGGTTACAACTTATCGTTGCGATGTTAGGCCGTACACACCACCTCCCATGTGGTGCTATAAATGCCAAAGATTCAGACACATGGTATCACATTGCTCAAATCAATCTCTTTGTGGAACATGTGGACCAGGAGCTCATGGCGCAGAAGAGTGCACACCTCCTTACAGGTGCACTAACTGCCCTGATCTTCATTCTCCTCGAGATCAGAACAGTCCGGTATATCTCAGTGAAAAGAAGATCCAGGAGATCAAGACCCTGGTTGGTCTATTTACCAGGAAGTGTGCCGTACCATAAGTTTAATTCCACGAATACACCTGCGAAAACACTAGGCCACACCATGATAGCACAGAGTCTACCAGGTTCGTCATTTGCTTCTGCGTTACCTCTGAAGATCACTGTGCCAAGGAGGCTATTGCTTCTGTGAGGAACGCCACAAAGAGTAAAAGCTCGAAGGGGTGGACCTCCCATCCTCCAACAACAAAGAAATCTGTGCTGGCTGGGAATCCTAAGCAAGCACAGCAAATCTTCTTTCCCTACAAAAGAGTCGGCATAGTCGACCGGTGCTTGGGATTCACCTCACAGCCCGTCTAAACAAGGAAAGAAGGTGGAGAAGGAGGACGCCCTTACCAGGTGCTTCCCTACTCCTCCTGCAAAAGGAGAATCCATCTGGAGGGGATGGACGTTGAGAATTCATCTACACCCACGGATATAGATTTTGATGTTGGTGTTTAGGTCTAAAAGTACCTACGATAAAAGCATCTTGCCGCTTATAACCGAACACTTGTCCTTATAATGGCACTGTTACAGTGGAATTGTAATGGTTTTGACCGGCATCTTACTGAGCAGCACCAGATAATCAGCGAGTCCAAGAAACTAATCTCAGACCAGGTCATTAGACAGTCTTGAGAAATTTTAGACTATACTCGACAGAACGAGATTATGCCAACCTGGCTTCTGGTAGTGTTGGTAATTGTGTTCACTCTGATACCTACAGTGTAATTTTTATTTTCTACCAGGCCAGCCCCTTAATATAAACGATGTAATTGATCTTATAGATCAGCTCCCACCTCCTTTCCTCTTATTGGGTAATTTTAGCACCCATCATCCTTTATGAGGCTCTAAAATGCCTTGCCCCAGAGGAAGAGAGTTGGAACACTTAGTAAGAGATCTGGATTTATGTATTTTGAATACAGGGGAACGAACACATTTCAGCTTGGTGCACGGCACCTTCTCCCACGTTGACGTTAGTCTGTGCAGCCGAGCGCTCGTTCCCTTGCTTCAGTGGAATGCACAAGATGACCTCTGTGACAGTGACAATTTCCCTGTTATTCTTTCTTTGTCGAAAGAGAAATCTATCGATGCTGCTCCCTGTGTTAAACGTGCTGAATGGCCCAAGTTCACATCATTGGCTGTCTTGAACAGCGCAAATAGCCAGAGTGTAGACGACGATATAACTTAAATCACACAAGTGATTCTTGTTGCTGCTGAGGAGTCCATTCCATTCTTTTCTGGGACATCTCGACAAAAACTCGTTCCTGGGTGGAATGAAGAAATTGCATCAGTTATAAAAGAATGACGTAACGCTCATAAATGCTATTGAATCGCTTATTTCTTAAAGGGGATAAGTCCAAGTTTACAAACTTTTCATGAGGATGATAAAACATTCTCCAATTTAAAGTATTAAAATAGGAACTACTTCTTTTATGCCATTGTGTAGAGTCCCATTCTGGGGTTTTGTGTTTAAAATTGTACCCAATTTGGAAAATATCTGCCATGGATACGGAGATTTTTATCATGAGGACTTGTCCCATTTTAGCGAAAATGAAAGAAACAGAAGAAATAATGTTGTTTTATTAAAATATTTCAAAGTAAACAGCTTGTAATACATATAAACACTGGCCAAGTACAAGAGATAACACTTTTACATCAAATTGCTTGTTATAGACAAGTCTAACAGAAGAATGGAAGTTAGGAGTTTCAAATAACTGCACTTCAGTCAACTTAATCCGCATCTGAGGTTGACTATGTCTCTAGCTGATTGTAGAAATCCTGATACTGTGGATCTGTTATGTATTTCATCATTTTCTGAACATCCGCCTTCCGTTTCTTTTTAATGGGAATTCGTCCGACATACACATTACTTTTAGGAAGTTCAATATTCTTGATGGAAGACTGGTTTGCTTTAGCTAAAGAGAAGGTGTGGCTAATAATACCATTGATGTAGGGCTTAGCAATGATTTGTCCTCTTTTCTCTGAATGGTACTCAAAATGCTGAAACTGCTGGTGAGCTAATGATATTTCTTGTATCTCTACTAGTGTCTTTTCCCATTGTTTCAACTGAGGCAACAGTCTTTTTGTAGAAATGAATCCACCATTGTTTGAAATCCAAAATTTCACCTGTTTTCACTGCATAAACCTTAAAGCGACCAAGGCGGCTGGATTCAGTGATAAGGGACATATACTGATCTGGAATGTAAACTCGATCGCAAGTTCGTAACCTCCTTTTGACAACTCCGAAGCCATGATCACATGGTAGATATGAATGTCCTCTAGTTGGAAAATAATGATGTATTGCATCAAATCTGCCACTATCAGTTAAGGCTAATAACATCCTCATTACGGTGTGATTAAGATTTTGTAGAGCTCTCTTACATGTTCAGGGACAAAGTTCTCAATGTACTGGCTAAGAAAGGTACACACTTCATTAGGACCTTTCTTAGCTTGCCCCTCATGATAACAATAAAACATACCTTCATCGGTTTTCAAATTGTGGATTTCAAAATTGAAAACCAAGAGCTGCCTGAGATAAAATAACTCTTGCATTGGCAATTGCAGAAGCGGTACATTCTGCATGTAATTGAAAGTAAGGGCTAAATGGTCATCACGATCTTTGCACAGTGCTGTGGCTTGTTGTAGGGTAGAATAAAATTTAGAGCCCTTTTGTGCACTGCCAGCTCTCCTGCAAAGGTTCTCCTAGCTGCATCACAAAGTGTACTATTTTTCATTTTTGCTGACAACTCTTCACATTGACAACAGGAGTCAATTTGAGGGTGACCAAAGTGTAGAGAAAAACTTTCATTGAAGTATTTTATACTAAATGAATACTTCTCAATAAACATTGAATGCATGGTTTTTACATTGAGTTGGGCATCGAGGTAATGTATTTCTTTTCCAGAATAGTGGAACTTATGTTTTGGGAAAGATTCAATGTGGGAGTGAACAAGGTCAATCAGACCACCAGGTATTGCCGTTTTCACATGCAAACCACGTTAATCATTGGGAGACTTCCGTTGTTGTAGAGGGGTACAGAGACATTCCACTCTGCGTTTTATTATTCCATAAGTTGAAACAAAAGCTTTTTTACATACCTTAAGGCGTGTGCTATTTATCAGAACATAGTATGAGAAAGTTGCAAATCTAATGTTCACAGAAGCACCTGGGTTCTTGGGCCTGCGTTGTTTTTATTCTGAAACTGACACATATGGTCCAAATTTTTGGTGAATTCTTCATCTTTAATCTTATCAAAACACTTGTATCGGCATTTGCAATTTGGATCTGTAGTTCGGGATTCAACCTTCTTCCCTCGATAATTGAAAAATTCCTTTCCCTGAACACGTGCTTGCTTAAGAGCATTTCTTTGGTATAATTCCAGATTCCGTATACCTAAAAATAAACAAACAATGAAATAGGGTTAGGTTTGGCTGAGACACATTTCTTCATTGAAACATACAGTATTAAAGCACAAGCACATTGTATAGAATATTTGAAAACATTCTAATAACTTCTGGTAGAAACATAAATGCACAAACCTTACCTTTTTTTTTTGTTTTCTTGTTGCTTTCTCATCTTGTTTTGCCACATTGAATTCTGAACTGCTCATTTTTGTAATGTACGCTTGTAATGCTCAGTCTTACCATGCCAGAAGAAAAACAAACAAATGACTATTGTTTCTGTTCGACTCCAGACCTGCCAAACATTTAGTACTAAAACGTGGTAACTCCCAGAGTTGTCGCATTCTAGCAATAAATGCTTATTTCCAATCCCTTCTCTAAAGGTACCCGGTTATAGAAAAGTCTTGATTTAGTACTAGTCGATGTGTTTATCTCCAAAGAAGCCCAAAAGTACAAAACATGCATTTTGCATTTTTTGCAGTTAACCCATTTTAGTAATAAGCGATTCTATTGTAGGCAGCCTACTGTGGCCAACTTAGTAACATTTATAGAACTTTGTGCTAAGGGAGGAGCTCTTATTCAGCAAAGAGAACGTCATCATTAGGGAGCAGATTTTTATTTAATTACATGTTTTTCTTGCATATATTTTCATCAATTTACAAAGTTTATTCTTCCTATTGTGCACATAAATTGGCAATATTGGCTACTCAATAACATTTAAAATTCTTCTGTATTATAAAATGATGTCGTTATTCACAGTTTATGATTACATTATTGTTTTCAACAGTGTATGTAACATCACATTTCTGAGTAATGTGGCTATTTATAGACTTCCTTCCAGAAGTTCGAGGACTTGCTGGTCACTGGTTACATCCTTTGTAACTTAAAAATAGAGTTACAAATACATGTAACAATATATAGATGAAGAATCTTGAATAAATATTAACATATTCATGAAATAAAATACTCAGTCGTCGTACAATGTACTCACACTTAGTTCTTACCTGATTACTTACACATAGAATATTTGATGGGCGCCAGCTCCAACTCAGAGCAGCAATAATAGAATGAGAGTCTTGAATATCTCTAGGGTGTGGGGTAATAAGTTTACTTAGACAGCATAGCATATAGGTTCTAGGAAAAGGAGATTGTCGTTTTGTTTCCCCATTAAATTTGAGGTGATCTAATTCTACCATTGAAATAAAACGATAAATTGAGATAAAACAAGGTATATTCTTTAAATTGTATCTAAAAATAGTAAGACTTGCTGCGATAAAACAGATGAGAGTGCAAAATTATGACATTACAACTGAAAGAAACTAGGCATTAAATTTGAATTCCTCTTGACTGGACATTTAAAAATTACACAAGATATTTATCCCTCACTGTTCACTTGACTGTACCTTCAACACTTTGAGTGTAATTACGACGTATTCCTTTGAGTTGGTGTCTGCTGCAGGTGTCTCAAACCTAATTTGGTGATGTATCCTTTTTGTTTTACTGACGAGATAAAGCATGGCTTGAAATTAGATTCACACTCCGATCATTTAATCCATATGGTGACTGGTGACTAAGTATCCATGCAACTGCTGCTTCTCCATCCAGATGACTGACTACTCTCATCTCAGTAGTACACCATATAGCAAGGCTTGATATCCCACTAACTTCATGGCAAGTCTCTCCATTCAACTCCTTCATCCAGCTGCTTCAAACTAACTGACTGACTGACTGACTGACTGACTGACTGACTGACTGACTGACTGACTGACTGACTGACTGACTGACTGAGGCCTCTCCATCCATATGACTCCTCACTACCATCTCACTACAACACTCCTTGGCAAGTCTCTCCATCCATATGATTGAAGCTATAATATACGGCTAGCTTATATAGCCATTAGCTGTCACACCTACATAATCTCCAAAAATAACTATGATGTTACTCCCACCCAACTCGCAGGTTGTTGTGAAAAAGCCTAAGAGGGCTGTAGGTATATCCTAGAAATGAGCTCATCTCTCAATGCACACAATGACAGAGTGATGACACGGCAGTTACGCTAGCAGTATTGCACAAGATGTTGCAATGTCAAAAGTTATTTCACACAATACATCCACATCTGATATTATGCAGCAACTCTTACTTAACATGTCTTTAATGTTAATCTACACACACATATTTACATAACATATTAACTACCATCAAGCAAGCGATAATCATTGCAGAATTGAATTGAACAATAATAATAATAATAATAATAATAATAATAATAATTACCGGGCGAGTTGGCCGTGCGCGTAGAGGCGCGCGGCTGTGAGCTTGCATCCGGGAGATAGGGGGTTCGAATCCCACTGTCGGCAGCCCTGAAGATGGTTTTCCGTGGTTTCCCATTTTCACACCAGGCAAATGCTGGGGCTGTACCTTAATTAAGGCCACGGCCGCTTCCTTCCAACTCCTAGGCCTATCCTATCCCATCGTCGCCATAAGACCTATCTGTGTCGGTGCGACGTAAAGCCCCTAACAAAAAAAAAACAAAAAAAAATAATAATAATTCAGATATCATCCTGTAACTGGATTTGAACTGTTACAATTTGCCTACCTCATAAATAAATTGAAGAACAAAGAATCGATTGATTTATGAACAACATTATATATACGACACTAACCTTGACCCTTTATACATATAAACACTTTAAATGAGTATACAACAATAATTATTATTATTTATATTATTTTATTTTACACATCAATACATTTAAAAAAATTTCACTTATATGAGAACTTTTCTCGCACATTGTCATCAAAGATAACTATCCAGTGTCCCGTTCTCTCATTCTCATAAAATTCACAGGAGTATAGCACTTAATTGAAAGCATACAAATAATTTTAAATAAGTATACAACATACCTTTTTTTTAAATATCAAAACATTTTGTGAAATATCACTTATGAGAACTTTTCTCGCACATTGTCATCACAGTTAATTGTCCAATGTCCCGTTCTCTCTTTGTCATACAATTCATGTCAATATAGTACTTATTTTTCTATGTACTGGAGTTCAATGCACCAATACGACACTTGGTTCACACGTGAATTCACAGATGTTGGTTTTATTTTGACAGTTTTTTTACAAAAAACAACCATCCTACTAATATCCCAACAAATCTCACGTGAATTACTTCTTTAGATTTCTAATGTTGTAAGTACCGACAATATTCCCTTCCTGATCTTTTAGGGAATATGCACACTTCCCGATACGGTTCACAATCGTGTGAAATACCCCTGATACAAAAGAAAGAATTTAGACATATTTCCCACCTGTGCAGATGATGGGAATGGAAGTCTGAGTAGCACATTGTCACCCAAACTGAGTCAATTTTGCCCTTATTAACTTACATATCACAATAGATCCATCCTCCTTGGCAACAATAATTAAAACATCAATACAAGGGCTAAAAGATGTTTCAACTATTCCATAATCCAATATAATGTTTATTTGTTCTACGATGGCACTAGCATATTTAAGTGGAATGGGGTACATAGCTCTCACAAATGATGAATGGTCATGTACAACAAATTTGTGTTCATATAAATGTTCTTTCTGGCTAATCACTAAATACATCTCGATGCTCAACTAACGTCGAACACAATTGCTGCTCCTGTAATTCACTCAAATTACCTCTCGCCACTCCCTCATACAGACTATCCCTCGGATCCTGCCGTATGGACACGTGACACATCAAAACATTTCCTCTCACTAGGAACACCTTCACTCAACTCTTTTACATCTTTAATAGAACACACGTCACCAACACTTACCTCAGACCCATCATAATTTATATGTACTTCTTTACTAGTTTCCTCCCAGGACAAACACACACTACTTAAATCAAAATCTAATCTAGCTCCATGATTTGTAACCCAGTCAGCTCTTAATATAACTGAATACACAAGATTTGGTACCACAAGGCATGCCTGAAAGTTACAGTTATTTTCAGTCGTGATTGGTACTGCTATCATTTTATTGACTCACTGTGACTTATTTCCAACGGCTGTTATAATATCTAATAGTACCTTCACTTTCCTTCTCCATATCATAATTTCTATCGTCAGAGTTACTATCTCACTATTTATATTCTCAGTAATATAAGTACTTACAACAGTTAACAGATCACTTCTTATGTCTAAATTAATACTACTATTAATTACTTGATTATCTATGACTACGTCATTACTTAAATATCTCACTTAACATTACTTAGGTCACAATCACACTGTTCTCTTAAATCTACTTTCACTACACAATTATTTACACTGCTTACATGTTCAATTTTTACGTTCGGCCCATCCACGTGACTTACTTATCTGATTCCCTGTGAGTTTGGAATACTCTGGCTCAATAATGACTCCTGAATAACATTGATATTTGGCCTACCATTATCTCTCTGATAACTCAAATTCATACGCCTCCCATTTTCGGATTGTCTCTGTTAACTCTGCTGACCCCTGTCACTATTGAAATTTCTATTAGCCCTCGGCTGATCATAATTACTACCTCTCCTCTGATACTTGTCTGACATTCCCCCCCTCCCCTCTTTCTACTGTACTACTTTCAGTAGACATAATACGCTCTCTCTCGCGACCCTGTACAAATTCCTCCCATAGCCTGTCAATGAACTTCTCTTTAAATTCTCCTAACTCTGACATATTATTCCGGTACACTCGAAACCATATTTTACTTTCACCAATAAAAACATGCAGCAAGATCTCAAACACCCATTCAATAATACTATTCGTTAACTTACTTGCAAATCTTTTCTCAACTACTTTTATAAATTCCATAGGATTGAACTGTTTTCCAGAAATCCTAGGCAAATCTTGATCCCTACTGAACAAACCACTTACTACTACCACTTCTCCTGCTGTCTGACCTCTAAATTCTTGCCGTTGCACTCTCTGGCAACTCAAAACTTCTTCTTCCGCTGCTCTCTCAGCATTCCCTTCCACTATTCTCACTTCTTCCTGTAATTTTTCTTCTTCCTCCTGTTCATTCCGTAGTTCATCGACATCCCCATGTTTGCTTTCAATTTGTTCGAGTCTACTAACCTGTTCCCTCATATCTTTCCCTACTGCATTGTAAATCTTGTCCAATCTTTTCTCGACCACCTCATGAATTTCTTCCCGATTACTAGATAGATGTTTCTGACAATTTATTACTTAATGGTACGATATTGTTACTGTTCTCTGTACCTGTCTCCTTGACTTGTTCAGTCTGAGTACGAAGATTGCTCCGACTCAACTCCAGTTTACCTTTAATTTCATCACCTTCTTTCTCTAACTTACTTTCTAACTTAGATATTTGATCAGTTACCTCTAATATCTTGGTATCTATTTTACTAATGATCGCACTAAAATTTTTGTTATTACTACTAATCATTTGTTCCAAGTTGCTAATTATCTGTTTTCTATTCTCGAGACTACTGATAATCATTCCTTCCCTCTTTTTATTCCTATTTTCGATAAATTCTTCCCTGTGTTTATTCCTATCTTCATCACTACTAGTGATTATTTGTTTCATCTGTTAATTCATATCTTCGTAAAACTCGGTCATTTTGGCCATAATCAAGTTAAAATAAAAATCTTGGTTCATCCCCCTCCCCCCCCCCTACAACTTCCTTTTGAGTTTCAGTGTGCTTCCCAACTTCTTCACTTTCCTGAATTACCTCAGAACCTTCCATCGTATTCACCTGCTCCATATTCTCAACCTCACCTTGGATGTTCATAGATGCAACAGCCTCCTTGTCCATCTTTGGTTCACTAGTAATAGTATGCTATCTCAAATTAATTTCCCTTTTCAAATCCCTTGACATACCCCAAAATACAAATATGCAGCACAAAATTACACTCCTGACATTTACCGGTTATAATTCCGTTGGCTTAGATGTGCATATTCTTCTCAAATTAACCTATAGTATACTGTCATTCAGAACAAGTTCTGAATTTATTTGAGTCTCACATTGTGTTGATACTTTGTAACTTTAAATAGAGTCACAAATACATGTAACAATATACAGATGAAGAATCTTGAATAAATATTAACATATTCATGAAATAAAATTCTTTCGTCACCATAAGACCTATCTGTGTCGGTGCGACGTAAAGCCCCTAGCAAAAAAAAAAAAATTTCTCAGTCGTCGTACCATGTACTCACACTTAGTTCTTACCTGATTACTTACACATACAATATTTGATGGGCTCCAGCTACAACTCAGTGCAGCAATAATAGAATGAGAGTCTTGAATATCTCTAGGGTGTGGGGTAATAAGCTTACTTAGACAGCATAGCATATAGGTTCTAGGAAAAGGAGATTGTCGTTTTGTTTCCCCATTAAATTTGAGGTTATCTAATTCTACCATTAAAATAAAACGATAAATTAATTTGAGATACAACAAGATATATTCTTTAAATTGTATCTAAAAATAGTAAGACTTGCTGTGATAAAACAGATGAGAATTCAAAACTATGACATTACAACTGAAAGAAACTAGGCATTAAATTTGAATTCCTCTTGACCAGACATTTAAAAATTATACAAGAGATTTATCCCTCACTGTTCACTTGATTGTACCTTCAACACTTTGAGTGTAATTACGACATATTCCTTTGAGTTGTTGTCTGCTGTAGGTGTCTCAAGCCTAATTTGGTGTTGTATCCTTTTTGTTTCAATGACGAGATATAGCATGGCTTTAATCCATATGGTGACTGGCGACTAAGTATCCATGTAACTACTGCTTCTCCATCCAGATGACTGACTACTGTCATCTCAGTAGTACACCATATAGCAAGGCTTGATATCCCACTGACTTCATGGCAAGTCTCTCCGTTCAACTCCTTCATCCAGCTGCTTCAAACTAACTGACTGACTGACTGACTGACTGAGGCCTCTCCATCCATATGACTCCTCACTACCATCTCACTCCAACACTCCTTGGCAAGTCTCTCCATCCATATGACTGATGCTATAATATACGGCTAGCTTATATAGCCATTGGCTGTCACACCTACGTAATCTCCAAAAATAACTATAATGTTACTCCCACCCAACTCAAACTGTTGCAGGTTGTTGTGAAAAAGCCTAAGGGGGCTGTAGGTATGTCCTAAAAATGAGCTCATCACTAAATGCACACAATGACAGAGCAATGACTCGGCATTTATACTAGCAGTATTGCACAAGATGTTGCAATGTCAAAAGTTATTTCACACAATACATCCACATCTGATATTATGCAGCAACTCTTACTTGACATGTCTTTAATGTTAATCTACACACACATATTTACATAACAAATTAACTACCATCAAGCAAGCGATAATCATTACAGAATTGAATTGAACAATAATAATAATAATGATAATAATAATAATAATACAGTTATCAACCTGTAGCGGGATTTGAACCATTACACCTTACCTTTAGACAGTGTTTTGATTTGCTGCACAAGATTTTTCCCTCCATGACTGAGTTAGCTAGCATTCTAATTCGCTCGGATTAGTCAACTCTGTTCTGGAGATTGTGTGGAACGCAGAGTGAAAGAAGGTGCGGTCATGAATGGGTGGATATACGAAAGTTTGGAGACTAATTTAAAACTTTAAAATTGGCAGTTTTATTCCCTTTGTTAACCTTTTTTTTTACTATAAATTTTACACTTTGCTAAGGAAATAACCAATCAGGTACAAAATTTTAGCTCATCAGCTTCCATAACAAAATTAGAAAAATCAACAGCTGCTCCCTAATTACAAATATTACCTGAGCACTACTGCTCCATACAATCAACTGTCAAGAAGACAATCTCCCCAATTTTTACGCCAGTAGATGAGCTTTACCGGGTGAGTTGGCCATGCAGTTAGGAGCGCGCAGCTGTGAGGAAAGTACCAGAATACTCTGGGCTAAGGCCCTGACACACCCCCAATTTTCATTAGATAATCAAATAAATATCAGAAAGTTTTGATTGGCAGAAAAATAAATGTTCAAAATTTTTCATTGGCCAACATCTTAAGTTGGCAGGAGTAGAAGGAAGTGTTGATAACTTTTGCACACCCAAAAATAAACTATAACCATTCAGTTTAGGAAACCTTAACCTACAAAATTACTCTTGAATTTTAATAGTTCATCTTTACTCCAGAGGGCACAACATAAGTTGATTGTAGCGACATCTGTCGAACAATGTCCAAACTAGTTCCAAAATGCGTTTCACCGTTTTTGCTTTAGATGGCATTTTACAGGACGCTTCTTTTAAATGCACGGGGTGGGTGTACCTCTGGTACAAGCCTGATAGGATTTTGTTTACTGAATGCCAGTAAAATGCAATCATGGACAGATAAGGTGACGGGGAATAACGTAAAGTTAACTATGCACTGGTAGCATATTCCCTCAACAGAAGATAGTGGATTGTCTCTCTCGTAAGGTTAGTTGTTCGGGTCCGTATATCATGTGATATAGATGTAGATTCCCATAGGGAACCTGAAATATTCGTCCTGAATGAGTAAATTCAGGTTCCTTATTGGAATCTACATCTATATCATCTGATGGCCAGGCAGGTATCAATTTTTGGTAATGAGACAAGGTCTCTCAAAGTGCATTGGCAACTGCCGGTGGCTCCAAGTAGCCTACGCAGTGGCCCCCACGGTATGCACTAGCCATGCGTCTTGGTACATGTGCTATTTACCAACTGATGAGCCCAACTTAGTACACTGGGGTGAAACGCTGGCAACTCGAACGAGTTAGCTGGAAAATTTATAATGTCCGTATATCATTCCCATGGTCGTGTGATTTTCTCTGAAGTTCTAAGATAGAAAAATATTTGCTTCATTGTCTGTTGTCATTCTTTTTTTTTTTAAATTGAAATAGTAATTCACTGTAAATGTTTGTCTCTGAAGCTGCGAAACGATGCCGAAAGTGAAGTTGAGTACAAGATCGCGACTTCAATAATACATAGAGGAATTTTTAAATATTTTCACTGCCAATGGAAAACTATTATTTTGCCAACCTTGTGGTAATACAGTTAGTGCAGAGCAGCGTTCTCAAGTAACTCAGCATTTAACTGGAAATAAGCACATTGCGGCTGCTTCGCGTGTGCATTCATGACGATTGGAGACATTGCTGGAAGAGGGTCATATAATGAAAAACTGAGTTTTTAGATAATCACAGTTGAAAGTTTTGTTATGAAATATCTTTCTTCAATGCAGGTTAATTAGCTTTTTATATTTTAGGATTTAAAAATTATTCTTCTGAAAGTTAAAATAACCGATCAGTTTGTAATATTTAATTCACTTTGTTATAGAGAAAAATTTTAAAATATGTTGTGTTATATGCCCTTTTTACGGCAGTTGTTAAAACACTCAGAATATTTTGCATACAAGTTTATTTTGGTGAAATAAACTGTAGGTTTTACAAATTATTAATAGCATATAATTACAGAAATGTTTAATCCTCTTAAATAGGCCTAATAAATAAGACTCTGGGAAAATAAAAACTGCGGGATACAAATTGTATCATTATTTTAAATCTTCTTGTGGAATGGAATAATGTTACTGCATACTGCAGGTTAGAAAATGAAATATTACAAGTAATAATGAAAATAAGCTAGTAAACAGGTTTAACATCCACTTTCACTTAAACCTCTTGTTCTCTTAGAAGCTGTTCAATCCAGATTTGGTCAGTTTCTGGTAGGTATTTAAAAAGACTTTTCACATCTTGTATTTTTGCTTCCAACACCTCAGGCTTTCCTTGTATTAAAACCCTCTTGTCATTGGTTGTTAGGAGTTTGGAAGGTTTGAAAATGGGAAAAACATTGTTTGTTGCCAAAACCCTTCCATCCCTCTTGTACTTCAGCTAAATGTATTTCATTATTGTAAACTGTTGTTTTTTTCATATATTTCTTAATGTCCATGAAAAATGGATCAAGGGCTTTGCTTCAGGATTGAATAAGCTCTCTGTCCATGATGAGCTGAATGGACAGGGTTTCGTCGGGCTTGTACTATATCCTCCATCCAAAGCTTTGCAGTTCCTATTACTTCTAGATTTTTTTTTTACGGATTTTCTTACCAATCCAAAGTTTCTGTCACACTGCGTAAACAAATGGCACCCTACAGGGAATAACTGTGGATAACTTCAACATCATGAACTTTACTGAACGAAGTCAAAAACTTACGTCATGTTTATATTTGGGTTTTGACCTCCCGCTGATGAGTCAGGTAATAAAACTATAGTTCTTACTTGAGGATATTTCTTCATATTTTTCAGGAGAACAGTGTTAAGAGTTTTTGGCACTTTGGGTCTCAATGAAGCAATAAAAATAAAAAGAATCATCATCATTATAAATGTGTATGTTAAATGCATACATCCTCAGTAATCTGTTATAGAACTGTTATTTAACATTTAAACAAGAAATTGGGTAGTTTCGTGCGTAATTGAACTCGCACACTAAGCAAGATGGGTCACTTTTAGCTTTATTTAAATACTCGGCCTTTAACTCGTGCCTTTTCTTGTATTTTCTGACGTGAATATCATATGCAACTTGATAAGGGTAATTCAGGTCTCTTTGCAAGTTTTTCCTTGTGTTCTGCGCAAAAGTCACACGTTAGTTTTTGGTGACGTTACAGAAAAGTTAAAATTTCTGAACTTTTTGAAATAATGAGGATTCCCCATTTTAAGTTGTTTATTTGAATGTGATGTATAGTAGTCCTTAAATAGCAAGTACAGGGCTTTTATTGTTAGCTGAGGACTGTCAGAATATTTGAGCAATGTATTGTGGGCACACTAATGGCTTTCATCGTGAGGGGTTAATTCCAAATAACTTTTCATCAGAGTCATTACATTTGGTTTTAATTTGTGGAGCCTATTGCAGTGGCTACCTCTACGATCTCTTAGGTCTTGATTGTTAGCGACGTTTGTTTGAATAACTCGTATTCTTTTCTCTGATATTTGAAATAGTTTACGAATTATCATTTGACAGGTTTTAATTTCAAAACCATCATAGTTCAGCTTATAAGACCAAATGTTTTGTCTTTGTTTGTTTTTTTGATCAAGCTTAGCAAATTTTGCAGGTGCTTTCGACATGCACTTTGATTACAAGTTTATAAATTGCATTTTTGGTCCGTATCGAGCAACTTATATTTTTCACTTAAAACCATTTTTAAAGAATAATCCACCTTTTCAATACAATATAGTTTTTATTTACATCATTAATGGTTTCACGGGACATATTTCACCCACTCAATGAAAAAAATATCCAAGATCCTGGGTATTTGTATCCTGATAAAATCTTTAAAACTAACATGCTACCAAGAGTGTTATTTAAAAAACATGTTTTCATATAGACATATGATTTAAGTTGATATCTGGCTATTATTTTATTATTCCGCCTGGTGAAATATGCAAAAAAAGGACAATGATAATAAGTACAATTATTCTGTTAAAAAGTAAGCATTAATTAAAACCAATTGCTAATGTTTATATCTTATTAAAAAACATTAGCTGGTTTGACTGTGCAGTCTTTACTATCCAAATAACGTATTATTCCACTGTTGATCGAAATATGTAAACTTGAAGTCACAATTTTTGTACTCCCATTGGAAATAGTGTTGAATTTGGGTGTCACAATGAATAATACTATTATTAATCTGATAAAAGGTAAGTTTATACTTGATGAACATTGAATAAAACCATGTTGTTATCTTTATATTGTAACGTGTTGACGGGGTAGATGAATAAATAAATACGTACAGAACCTGGTAGCGTCATATTTCTAATATTTATTAAGTAAGCACTACAATTACAGATTTACACACACACACACACACACTCTATCTCTCTCTCTCTCTCTTCACGGTTCGCGCTCTCTTTCTCTCTTAGTTTCTCATGTCCTATCTACAATGACACACACACATACAGTCATCGATTATTTACAGTACACTCTCTCAGCCACTCAGTCACACTCGTTAGCGCTGTCACGGTCCACAGCCTACACGTCAGTCTCGCAGGTCGGGATAGTATCCGCTGTTCACTCAATCCGTCGAACCCCGTTCGCAGTCTACACACGTCATCACACAGTGTTCCCTTCTTCGCCGATCCAGAACACCCAAGGTTCTTCTCCAGCAGCCAGCCACAAGGGACGCGCACACACACACACGACGTCAGGGGAACAGGAATGAGTCCTCGGCTCCAACAGGCAGATAATTCATCAGGCTGCACTCTCCCAGGCCATCACTGACTGCGCTCCAGCGAACTGAATCTCGCTCTCACTCACTCTTACTCACTAACTCCGTCTAACTCTCACTGACTGACTCTCCAAGTTACTCCTCTCCTTATATACCTGCTCTGGGCCTTCTAGAACAGTCTGGATGCTAGATGTCTCCAGGAACCTTCCGAGATGGAAGACTCCAGATTAATCATCGAGTAATTTCCTTCGTCCCATGCGGCGCGACCATGGACAGCAGAGAGAAGGGCCCGCCCAGCACTTAAATGTTGCTCGCGATTGGCACGCTCGAGCCATGCGTAGCGACTTGGCATGGCGGACGCTATAACCATTACAATATCTTACTAGTGGACCCGTGTTCTGCTCCACAGCATTCCTTATAAATAGGTCAGATAACTCATCTTGATATGCCTGTCGTAGTCATATTTCTATAATTTTGTGAACATTTAATACCGATAATATAGTTTATGGATTTTCCAAAAATAAAAAATGTGTTTATTTTTAAAGCAATTTTAATGTCTGTAACATCTTCAGTTGTACAATCCTGCCCGTATGTGTGTATTACCCTACAGTTTTCTTTCCTAAACAGTAAGTCGTAATACGTTCACAACCGATTGGGAACGAACTTTGACTTAAACGGCATTCAGAGTGTCACAATTCATCTCAGCTACCCCAAAGACTATGAATTCATCAGTAATATCGTCATTTTCAGATTTTTAAGTTTCACTCCCTTCCTTTAGGGGTGCTGAGGGTTTCTTTCCCCTACAGTAATTTTTCCAGATAAAAGCAGAAATAAGTTTTAAGGAAAACAACATAATCTTCACATACTGTTAGGTAGGCAACCTGCTGATTGGACTTGTCTTGCGGTTTGCTTATCTTCCCCTATTTTATTTTTTTACCCCCTTAGTGCCGAACTACCAATCAGATTTCGTTCAAACCACATAGTCCCTCTCAGATGTAATAAGAACAAACTGTGAAAATTTCAGCGAAATCGGTCCAGTAGTTTTCGAGTCTATCCAATTTTATATATATAGATTGAAAGACCAAGGGGGGTTTAATTATGCATTCTTTAAACCTTATCCCTCGAATTAAAGATCTCTGTGTTGTCTCTACTACTCGTATTTTAAATGTGAATTTTTATCCTATATAACTTGTATTCATCTTTCAGGATTTTGGAGATAGCATTTGCTTTTAAATGATGTATTGGCTATACACGTTTTAAGCAAGCTATACTGGAGCAAATAAAAGCAATATGTGCAATTTAAGACAAATTATTGTCCATTTTTATTATTATTATTATTATTATTATTATTATTATTATTATTATTATTATTATTATTATTATTATTATTATTATTATTACTATCGTTATCAAATACCAATTGCTTTCATTAATAATGAACAAATTATTAGTAAAAAGCAATTGAAAAACTCTATTCAGTCTCTGGTTTCATACCTCACATTAGTTTGTAGCCTAAAACCGCTTGAAACGGCGATTTCCTGAAATCGGAATCAGTTGATTTATAATTGTGCCAGCCGTCAGCATCAGTCACATGTTGGGTTACGGTACACAAGCCGAACATCACCAGTTCACTTTTAGGGTTCAAGGAAGGTGAAGAGGTGCGAAAATACTTTGGTTTTGTATGTTACCCAACATATACAATACTGAACAGTAAACTATATATGGCGACCATGTTTCCTTACTATCGCTCGAACTTTTGTGTGCGTGAGTGGACAGCTGACGGCTACACTGCCCTCTAAATAATAGATTATTGACTGACTGTCAAATAGTATCTGGATTCTACAAAGTTCCATGCTGAACCAAAAGATGGCACGACAATATAGCATCGTGTATTTTGTCGGCTAAGAAACGGCAGACGAGCGGTGGGCGATACAATGTCATGTCAGGTCTCACCCGACATGCGACCGGAACGGGAATATCGTAATGTTGGGCCTCACCTGACAGACGAGTGGTAAGGCTTAATGTCCCAAGGAATGTATTATTCATAATTTGATTGAATACGTAATCTTGAATGTGACAATTATCGTGCCCCCATTAGATATGTTGTTGAATCTGGGTGTCACCTTACGACATTAATTTTAGTAAGCTTATTTCTAGAATATTGTCAGGTCTATTGAAATGTTGCCTTGTTGCTGAAAATGTGGAATAACATGCCGCTTGTCACTATAGAGGTTCGAATGTTAATGACAAAATGTTGGAATCTTGTAGCTTCAATTCGAGGATAGATGTTAGTTGATTGAGGGTCTATAACGAGAAAAAATGTATGTCTTAGTAATAGAGTGTGTGTTAATTGAAGTGTAAAAAGGGAATCGAGCTTGCTTGGTGACACTATCTATTCAACTGGCTGTAGCTGGCCCTGTGCGCCTATATCTGTGTATAGTGCGCGGAGGGGCTGGGTAGCGTAAAGGTGGGTTGATGATGTATTTGTTGTTCTCAGAGGAATTTTTCTGTGGGTGGAGTTTGTATGTGTGGCGGTTTGTTAAAGTTTTGAAAAGTACTTTCTTTTATTCTTAATATTTTTAATAATTGTGGGATTTGATTGTATAGAGGGTTTTTTGGTATCTACTGTCTCATTTAAATTGAGGTTTGGGCTGGTGACCTTAGATGTTAGGCCCCTTTAAACATCAAGCATCATCATCATCATCATAAATTGAGGTTTTTATTAAAATACTGCTCTATAAAAATGTACATGATTTGATATAAGTTCATTAACGTGTCCTTTCTTATATTTTTTATAATTGTTAAATCTTGTTGTATTGTTATGTATGTGTGTCCAGTTTCTCTCATATGTATGCTCATGGCTGAAAATTTGTTGTTTATTTGCATCAAAGTGTTCTAAGTATCGTATGTATAAGAGTTGTATTTCATTTTTTATCCTCTACATCAACTTTACAAAATGCATTTGAATGCTTCCCAGGAGCTGGCTCCTATAGAATGGAGCTCATTTCAAATGCATGTCACAAATAATTTAGGAGCCATCTTAAACAATAAACAAAAAACATTCCCATTCGTAGGCCTTGTTTATTTGTATGTGATATATAGTAGTCATTAAACAGCAAGTACAGAGCTTTTATTGTTAGCTGAGGATTGTCAAAATATTTGAGCGATGATTTATGGGCAGAGTAATGGCTTTCATCGTGAGGGATTGATTCCAAATGACGTTTTCACACCTTAATTTAGGCCACAGCCGCTTCCTTCCCATTTCTAGGCCTTTCCTGTCCTATCGTCGCCGTAGGACCTATCTGTGTCTAGCGATGAGGGTCGGGTAAATACCCAGTTGGAAGGTAAATATTAATTGGGTATTTACCTGGGTATATACCCAGTGGTCATTTAAGTACCCAAAATGAGAGTATTTTCAGTTCTTCAGCTTTGTACAACACTTTTTGATGTGTTGATGAAGTTTTGGACAAACAAGGGCTGAGACACAGGTATTTGATGCCTTCCTCCCATGTTCTATTCTTTGTTTGATGCCTACTCAAATCAAATCAAAATCTCTTTATTTGCAAATGAGGTGTCTACCTCGGTGGCAAATGGTACACTAAGATACATTATTGTCATGTACATAACCTTTTTCAGTGTAGTGGAGTTGTTAGTTTATAGTGGCAACAGATTTTCATTCCAGTCTTTTATCTGAACTTGTATGCAGAGATCTTTAGCTTAAGTTGATGTTTTATGTCAAAACACTCGATAAAATCATTTTTGTGAACTTTAGTGTGAGAATAATGGGCAAAAAATAGGGTCCAGCTTGGCAGTTATTTAAAGACAATAACAAAGGTGGTGTTGTCTACAAGTATTGCAATGTTGTATACAAACATGCTAATGTTAATAAAATGACCAATCATATCAGAAAATGCTTTAAATGTCCTGAAGAAGTGAAGAAAATTCTTGTTCAGCCAAACTCTGTAAATACAAAAGTCGGCCATTCCATTCATAAATCCAGCACAAAGAAAACATGTGAATATCTTCAACAGCAAGAGAAATTGGAAGCAGATGTGTCTTTTGAACCAGAAGAATCAAATCCAGGGCCGAGTTCAAGTAGCAGCCAAATTTTTAATTTAACATCCCCGGGCAATGTGAGTAGCCTATTTGGAAGGAATGACCATTCCACCTTTAGTCGACCTCGACCATCATAAAGCGCCAGTGGAGGAGACTTATTGACCTTTTTGGACCACATGGACAGTCAATTAAATGTAAGTAAAATACATTTTTTTGTTTATACTATATACTGCAGTTCTGTTACAGTATAAACATTAGGTCCGGTGACCGGTACCCATTTAACTGCAGTATCTTCTTGAACATAATCAATTTGCCTAAGTAACAAATTTGGGTAATTGTTTACAATTACTGTATCACCTTTGATTTTTTCATACTTTTATATTTACTTTCTGTAATGAAAATATAAGCAAAAACAGCAAAATTAGGTGTTGCAAACGATGCTAACTGCCCATGGAGGCAGTTGCTTCTGTGAGCGCCACACGCCGTTGTAGCGGTTTAATGCTTGACAGTTCAGCGATAAAGGCTCGCGGACAATAACTTCCTTATCGGACTTTCGGACATGTCGATACACGTTTGGGGCACCTAATTTTGCTGTTTTTGCTTCTTTTTTTATATCAGAAAGTAAATAGTAACTAGTCTTGTAAAGGGATTGTTTACTCAAGGAACAGTTGTATTGTTGTAAGCTACAATAACAATATGACATGCCTTTTTTTTTTTTTTAGGAAAGCCTCAACCAAAGTTTGGCGAAAGCAGTCTTCATAAGCAGAGCTCCATTATCTATGGTTGAACATCCACTGTGGTTACAATTCTTGAAAAAACTTCTTCATATCTCAAAGCTCAGTATGCAGAAATGCAAAATGAAGTCGCAAACCAGCTAAATGACTCAAAACACTTACATTTACAGTGTGGCAGTTGGAGCAATATCAGAAATGAGTCAGTAGCAAACTTTGTCATCTCAAAACCAGAACTGCTTTTTATGGAGTTTGTAGCAACAAAGGAAAGCAGACACAATGCACCTTACTTAGCTGAGTTGATGATCAATGTAATTGAAAGATATGGTTCCGAGAAGTTTCGAGTAGTAATTGGAGATAACGCTTCCAACATGAGAGCTGCTTTGGCCTTGGTTAAGGAGAAATATCCGTCAATCATACCACTTGGTTGCCTTGCTCACCTCTTGCATCTTTTATGCGAAGATATTTTAAAATGTAACACCGTGAAATCTTTCATGGCAGCTGTTATTAGCATAGTGAAAAGTATCAAGAATAACCACATCCTGAAAGCATTATTTGACCGACTTCAGTTGGACAAAAAGTTTGAAGACAGAATATATTTGAAACTTCCTGGGCAGACTAGTTGGGGAAGCAACTTGTTTTGATTACAAAGTTTACTAGCAAATAAATCTGTGCTTCAAAAGCTTGCTGTTAGTGAGGAAGCTGAAATCACACCAGAAATGAAAAGGCAGCTACTTGATGATGGAGTGTTTTGGGTTTGAGTTCAAAAGCTGGTGAACATTTTTGATCCAATCATTGAACTTATTACTGCCTTTGAGTTCAACACTCACATAATCCACAATGTTTTCACAAGTTTCACAAACTACACAACACTCTCAAGCAAGAAATTCCAGAATCCCCTCTTCAAAAATCTGAAGAGAAAACTGTGTTAGCCAAACTGGAGAAATGTGTGAAATTTGGTGTCGGCCAAATTCATCTGGCTGCCGACTTACTGAACCCTTCATCTCAAGGTTGTAATTTGAAACCGATGAACTGCTTGATGCTATTGAGTTTGTCTGTGAAGTCGGCCAGTAGCATGGGAACAAAAGTAGTTGAACTTCGGCAAAACATTGTGGACTACAGAGACAAAGAGGGGCTGTGGCAGTGGCCCTTTCTTTGGGAAGGATTAAAAGATACTGAAAAAGAGAAAGCAATTAGCCCTGTGTTATGGTGGAGGGGTTTGAAAGGAACATGTGTGCTAGCTGATGTGGCTGTGAGAATTTTAGGCACTCCAGTAACATATGCTGCTATTGAAAGAACATTTAGCACATTTAGCTGGATCCACTGTAAGAACTTACAACTTAAAGGTATGGACAGATAGCTTACTTGTCACACAACTGGAATCTGCTAAACAAAATTCCAAAACCAAGAAAAGAAGAGAGTCCAAGGAAACAAGGCAGGTGCAGCGAAAAATAAGTTGAAAACGCCAATAATGATCAAATGCAAGTTTCCTGTAGCGACAATAGCGAGGACAGCGATGATGGCCATATTTTGCTCTCAGATGAAGAGTACATATTTGAGCATGATGAAAACTCAGATTAGTTGCACTACTCAATTGATATTTTTCGTTGTAAATTGTAATATAGGCCTAAGCCTAAAGAGATTCATTATGTATGATTATGAATAGCCTAATCCATTTGTTAAGCTTCATTAAACCTAAATTAAGTAAGGCCTCTATTTTTTAGAACTTTTTTAGTGTAACTGTTAATTTTCTATTTAGTAGTCTCTTTGGTTATTTGATCATTTATTTTATATATGAATGATATTACAAACTGTTCTGAAAAACATACATATGTGTTGAAAAATTTTATTTACACATTTTGTAAAACTTGGCCAATTTTCTGAATAAATTTCCCCCAACTTTTATCTCAATGTTTGCAAAAGGCCTAGTTCAATTCTGAGTTTTTCAGGTTATAACTATTGAATTTTATCTCCTGATCTAATTCCCAATTCTAAATCTGTTTTTGAAACCCATTTCTAATTAAATTTAATTTTATTAACTATCTAATGTTGTTACATTTATAAAAAGTGAATGTAGAATAGTTTGCATACCGGTACCATTTTTTAAGGTTCAACTTACCACGACACAGGATTTTTAATGAAAAATCTAAAATACCCGGGTAGTTACCCAAATTTGGTATTTACCAGAGTATATACCCTGGGTATTTACCCCAATTTGTAAATACCTGGGTATTTTACATCACTATCTGTGTCGGTGCGAAGTAAAGCAAAAAAAAAAGCAAAACCACTAGACAAACTTGCACATCTCAACAGAGCAAACCCAAAAGTAATAAACCAAACCACTGAAATAAAAAAAAATTCAACCCACCATTAAACAACACTCCACTTACCATAAACCTATCCAAAATACAATTTTCAGAAGACAAATTAAATTTGCTCAACAAAGGACTTATAATCAGTTGGCCTAATGCCCACAAAGAAAAGCTTGCATCCGGGAGATAGTAGGTTCGAATCCCACTATCGGCAGCCCTGAAGATGGTTTTCCGTGGTTTCCCATTTTCACACCAGGCAAATGCTGGGGCTGTACCTTAATTAAGGCCACGGCCGCTTCCTTCCAACTCCTAGGCCTATCCCATCGTCACCATAAGACCTATCTGTGTCGGTGCGACGTAAAGCCCCTAGCAAAAAAAAAAAAAGAAAAGAAAAAAATGAAAAAGACATTATAACGACAATAGCCGAGGTCGAATCTAATATTGTTCCTATTAAACAACAAAATGATATAAGATACGAAATTAAGAAAATCACCAATTTGGCGAATGAAATAAACACAAATTCCACACAAACCAAACACAAACTAAGTAAAAATTTACAAGATAAAGTAAAACAGAATGACATCATTGTCACAAAGTTCGACAAAGGAGAAACTACAGTAATAATGAACAAAAATGAATATATTGATAAGACTGAGCCTTTTTCACAGATAAATCTTTTTTGTTAATAAACAAAGATCCCATAGCACGAGTCCAACGCAACCTACAACCTTGCTTAAAAATTCATCCTCTTTACTAAGTGAACAAGAATCACAAATATTGATAAACATGAACCCAAACATACCTACAGCTAGAGCACTACCAAAAATACATAAAACAGATATTCCTATAAGACCAATCATTAATAGTAAAACTAGTCCTACCAAGCTGGCCGTTCGGTTAGGGGCGCGCAGCTGTGAGCTTGCATCCAATAGATAGTGGCTTCAAATTGCACTGTCAGCAGCCCTGAAGATGGTTTTCTGTGGTTTCGCATCTTCACACCAGGCAAATGTTGGGGCTGTACCTTAATCGAGGCCACGGCCACTTCCTTCCAACTCCTAGTCCTTTCCTATCACATCGTTGCCATAAGACCTATCTGAGTTGGTGCGACGTAAAGCCACTAGCAAAAAAAGTAGTCCTACTGATAAGACATCAGAGTTTATACATAATTTTCTTAAAAAAACATTATAAATTTCATAATAATTCTCTGCTAAAAAATTCAATTGATTTTTGCGAGAAGCTACAAAAATTTAAAGTACAACCAAATCACGTCGTGCTCATTCAATATTACCAATATGTACTTAAACAATGCAACAAAAGAAACAGTTACTGTCATTTAAAGACAGTTTAACCAAATACAGTCATCTCAGTGTAATGGAAATAGATGAATTTATCAGCATATTAAATTTTGTACTCAACGATAATTTCTTCACTTTCAATAAGAAAATATATTGTCAAAAAGGATTATCAATGGGAGATCAAGTTTCAGGCATCTTAGCAGACATTTAAATGGACCATTTAGAATACACAGAAATAAAAACAGAAATACAAGGCTTAAGCCTGTGGTTACGCTATGTTGACGACACATGTACCATCATAGACGAAAATTACAACAACAACATTTTACTATACCTTAACACACTAGATCAAAATATAAAAGTCACTAAATAAGACAAAATCAGGAAGTCCCTAAACTTTTTAGACATCACCATTACACGTAAGAATGATAAGATTAGAATATCAATTTTATAAGAAGCCTACCTTTTCACCAAACACAATCAAAAATAGCTCATTACACCCCAACTCTCACAAACGGGCAACCTACTGTAGCTTAATACATAGAGCCTTCAAAATACCCCTCGCACCTAAAGACCTCAACAAAGAATTACAGTACATAAGGAACATAGCCAAGTTTAACCGATTTAACATAGATTTGGTCAACCAACTAATAAGAAAAGTCTAAAACTTAATATATATCAAGTTTCGAAACCATTCAAAAAACATGACTTCAAAATCATGTTCAAAACACAAAACATTAACCAAACTCTGTTCCTAAACCACAACAGTGTCAACTCCAATAAAGACCAATATTCAGGCTCTGGGATTTACAAACCCACGTATTCTCAATGTTTCGCCTCGTACATTTGACAAACAGGGCGAAGTTTCTCAACAAAATATTTAGCACACTTTTTTTGCAAATAAACATAACAAATTTTCAGCTATGAGCATACATATGAGAGAAACTGGACACACATACATAACAATAGAACAAGATTTAACTATTCCAAAAAATACAAGAAAGGGCAAATTAATGAATGAATGAGAAAGCATTTACATTTATATACAGCAGTATTTTAATAAAAACCTCAATTATATGATACACTAGATACCAAAAACCTTCTATACGATCAAATCCCACAATTATTAAAAATATTAAAAATAAAAATAAGTACTTTTCAAAACTTCAACAAACTGCCATACTACATAAAAATTCCACCCACAGAAAAACTCTTCCGAGAACAACATACATCGTCCAACCACCTTTCCCTTACCTATCCCCCTCCGTGCACTGCACACTGATACAATGCAAGGCACACAGGGCCAACTACAGCCAGTCAAACCGATAGTGTCACCAAGGCAAGCAAGAGGGACGAGGGGGTAAGTAAGAACCAGCTCGATTCCCTATTTACACTTCAATTAACACACACTATATTACTAAGACACACATTTTTTCTCGTTACACACCCTCAATCAACTAACATCTATCCTCAAATTGAAGCTGCAAGATTCCAACATTTTGTCGTTAACAACTTTGAGAGTCTCCCAGTTGAACCTCTATAGTGACAAGCAGCATGTTATTCCACATTTTCAGCAACAAGGCAACATTCCAATAGACCTGATAATATTCTACAAATAAGCTTACTAAAATGAATGTCGTAAGGTGACGCCCAGATTCGACAACATTTCTAATGGGAGCACGATAATTGTGGCATTCAAGATTTTGTATTTAATCAAGTTATGAATAATACGCCCCTTGGTATAATTAAACCGGCCTTTGTCTTTCAATAAGATATAAAAATAGTAACTTGGTTTTATTCAATGTTCATCAAGTGTTGTGGTTACTGGCTGCTTTCTAATGAAACTGTATTAAAATATTCATGAAATCAAATACTCCATTATCGGACTATGTACTCTCACTTAGTACTTACCTGATTACTTACACATACAATTGTTGATGGGTGCCAGCTACGAATAAATGTAACAATAATAGAATGAGAGTCTTGAATATCTCCAGGGTGTGAGGTAATAAGCCTACTTTGACAGCATAATATATAGGTTCTGGGAAAGGGGCATTGAGGTTTGGTTTCCCCATTAAAATTTGGGGTTATCTAATTCTACCGTTGCAATAAAACAATAAATTGTATTTGATACTAAACAAAATATATTCTTTAAATGTTGACATTAATGGGTGAGACCTGCTGTGATAATTCAAAAGATAATATAAAACTCTGACATTATAACTGAAAGAAACTCTAGGCATTAAATTTGAAATCCTCTTGACCGGACATTTAAAAGTTGTACAAGAAATGTATCCCTCACTGGTTCACTTAATTGTTCCTTGAACACGTTGAGTATTATTATGATGTATTCCTTTGCATTGGTATCAGCTGTAAGTATCGCAACCTAATTTGGTGATTTATCCCTTTAGTTTCACAAACGAGATATAATATGGCTTGAAATTATATTCACACTTCACAACCAACTTTAGAAGTAATTCACTGATAACTGTTAGTCTGCATTACGACGACTCAGTATTTGGCTGTCACGGAACTGACATAAGAACTCGACCGAACAGATACATGAAACACACTCCGAACATTTAATCCATTTGGTCACTGACGATTACGTATCCATATCACCGTTCTATCCTCAACTGACAGACTCACCAACTGTGGCCTCACTCTCCAAACAACCGACCATGTCACTATTCACCATCCGTCTCCTTCCGATTGACTCCAATTGACTAGCTGCTATAAGATACAGCCCTTTATATAGACATTTGTTGTCACATGGTATGACACCCACGTCAGAGCTAGAAACAGACATGATGTCACTCCCACACAGCTACAAATGTTACAGACTGTGATGAAAAAGCCTCAGACAAAGTAGGAACTCTCTAAATATTATCTCATACTCTAAATGTACAATGACAGAGCAAGCGATAATTAATGCATAGCGAAATCAGATTATAGAATTAAATCAAACAATAATAATAGTTCCAGTAATAATAATAAAGTAATAATAATATTAATAATAATAAGCAGATAAAATAATTATAATAATGATAATAATACAAACAAGATGATAATAATAATAATAATACAAATAAAAAATAATAATACAAATATATTTGTAATGGGATTTGAACCGTTACAATTCACCTCCCTCATAAATACATGGAAGAACAAAGAATCGATTGATTTATGAACAACATAATATATAACGCTGAAATTGACACACACAAACGCTTTTAAATGAGTATACAAAAATTATTCTTTCATTTTAACTCATTGCGGACCGTGGACGGCGTAAGACGTTCAAGCTTGCTCCTAAGTTGCGGGCCGTGGACGGCGTAAGACGTTTAATGTTCCGCGCGAAGCAATGCTGTTTATATTCATCATCTATGCATTCTTACACCTTAGTCAGCGTTACTGGTTGTAACAGGAAGTTGGTTGACCCTCGCGTTGAGTGGGCTCATATTTATCTTAGCTGTTTTAGCGGGAATATCTCAGCATTTCCTCGCGCGTCGAGCCGGTACTTGAGATTCCAATGCAGTGCGTGTCGTTCTTACCGAATGTAATATAATGGCTTATAAAACAGTTTCTTACAGAAGATTAATTATTAGATATTGTTCACAATGTTTATTCTGGTGATGAACTTATTCCTGAAATAGACTCAGATAGTGAAAGTGAGAGTGACGAGGAAATTCCGATTCTCGAATCAGATAGGCCTATAGAGAAAAGTGAAGTGCCTGATACATATCATCCTCGTTATTGTCCACCCGTTCCACCATTTACAGAGAATTCAGGTATAAACTTTCAAATAGAAAATAAGTAGGATATTTTTAGTTACGCGAGTATTTTCATGAATGACGAACTCTATCAGTATGTGTATAAGCACACCAATCTATACGCGAGTCAGGTGCGGCGTCCCGGCCTTTCACAAAGAATTCGATCGTGCAATCGTGGAAACCGATTAGTCCAAAATCCTGATATAAAAATGTACTGGACCGAAGACCCTGTTTTTCATACTCCGATATTTTCTAATACAATTTCCCGAATACGCTTCCTTCATATTCTTTTATTTCTTCACTTCGCTGACAGTAATCATTATGCCGAAATTGCAGATAGGCTGTATAAAATTAGACGTACTTTGAAACCTGTGACACCAGATATCACACCCTAAATATTCACTAGACGTAAGCACAAAGTATCATATTTCTAACATTTATAGTTTTGGAGTAATTGTAATTTGTATTATGTGATGCACGTCAAGATGGCCGGGCATAAAAATGGCCGGTCCAGGCATTCAAGTGTCCCGCTCAGAAGCAGGTACTGAACGTGTTAATATATTAAAACATTTTATAAATTATCACTTATATGAGAACTTTTCTCGCACATTATCGCCATTGATGACTGTTAAGTGTCCCATTCTCTCATTATCAAACAATTCACCATAATATAGCACTTATTTTTCCATGTACTGGAGTTCAGTGCACCAATACGGCACTTGACTCACACGCAAATTCACAGATGTTACAGTTTTTTTTATGCCAGCTTTTTACAAAACTTATTTATCTTATTAGTATCTCAACAAATCTCACGTGATGTACTTCTTTACATTTCTGATGTTATAAGTATCAATGATATTGCTTTCCTGATCTTTTAAGGAATTTGCACACTTCCCGATACGGTTCACAATCATGAAATACCCTTGATACAAAAGAAAGAATCTAGACATATTTCCTGCCTCGGCTGATGAAGGAAATGGAACCCTGAGCAGCACCTTGTCACCTAAACTGAATTCTTCCAGTTTTGCACTTATTAACTTACATATCTTATTAGATCACTTCTTACGTCTACTTACTACTACCATTAATTACTTTATTAACTATGACTATGTCATTACTTAAAATATCTCACTTAATATTACTTAGGTCACAATCACACTGTTCTCTTAAATCTACTTTCACTACACAATTATTTATACTACTTACCTGTTCAACTACTACCTTCGGCCTGTCCACGTGACCTACTTAACCCGATCCCCTGAGAGTTTGAAATACTCTGGCTCGATAACGACTCCTGGATAACCTTCACTTTTTTCCTAGGGGCTTTACGTCGCGCCGACACAGATAGGTCTTATGGCGACGATGGGATAGGAAAGGCCTAGGAGTTGGAAGGAAGCGGCCGTGGCCTTAATTAAGGTACAGCCCCAGCCTTTGCCTGGTGTGAACATGGGAATCCACGGAAAACTTTTTTCAGGGCTGCCGATAGTGGGATTCGAATTTACTATCTCCCGGATGCAAGCTCACAGCTGCGCGCCTCTACGCGCACGGCCAACTTGCCCGGTACCTTCACATTTGGCCTATCATTTCTCTGATAACTCAAGTTCATACACCTCCCATCTTTGGATTGTCTCTGGTTACTCTGCTGATCCCTATCACCATTGAAATTACAGTTATTCTTCTCCTGATCATAATTACTACCTTTCCTCTGATACTTGTCTGACATGTTTCCCCCTCCCTCTACTGCTCTATTTTTACCAAACATAAGAAGTTCTTTCTCGCGACCTTGTACATATTCATCCCAAAACTTGTCAATGAACTTCTCTTTAAATTCTCTTAAATCTGACGTATTATTCCGGTAGACTTGAAACCATATTTTAATTTTACCGATAATGACATTCGACAGGATCTCCTACACGTATTCCCATTCAATAACATTATTCCTCAACTTACTTGCAAATCTTTTCTCAACTAGTTTTACAAAAACCATAGGATTGAACTGTTTTCCAGAAACCCTAGGTAAATCTTGGTCCCTACTGAACAAATCACTCGCTACTACCACTTCTCTTGCCGTCTGACGTCAATTCTTGCCTTAGCGCTCTCTGGCAATTCGAAACTTCTTATTCCGCTACTCTCTCAGCATTCTCTTTCACTATTCTCACTTCTTCCTGTAATTTTTTTCATTCTCTGTCACCTCCTGTGATAGCGTTTCCTATTTGTTCCGTAGTTCACTGACCTCCCCAAGTTTGCTTTCAATCTGTTCGATTCAACTTACCTGTTCCCTTGTCTCTTGCCCAACTTATTGTGAATTTTGTCCAATCTTTTCTCGACCACCTCATGAATTTCTTCCCAGTTACTAGAAATCTTATTACTTAACGGTACAATATTGTTACTGTTCTCTGTAGCTGTTTCCTTGACTTGCTTGGTCCGAGTATGAAGACTGGTCCGACTCAACTTCATTTCACATTGAATTTCAACACACTTTATTTGACTTACTTTCTAACTTAGATGTTTGATCAGTTAACTCTAAATCTTAGTGTCTATTTTACTATTTAGAAATTCACTTAACCTGTCTATATTATTATTGATCACACTGTTACATCTACTAAACACTTCTTCCAGTTTGCTACTTAGAGACCGGGCGAGTTGGCCATGCGTGTAGAGGCACGCGGCTGTGAGCTTGCATCCGGGAGATAGTAGGTTCGAATCCCACTATCGGCAGCCCTGAAAATGGTTTTCCGTGGTTTCCCATTTTCACACCAGGCAAATGCTGAGGCTGTACCTTAATTAAGGCCACGGCCGCTTCCTTCCAACTCCTAGGCCTTTCCTATCCCATTGTCGCGATAAGACCTATCTGTGTCGGTGCGATGTAAAGCCCCTAGCTACTTAGAGAGTTAAACTGTTTATTAAAATTTTTGTTTCTACTATTAATTTGTTGCTTACAATTTTCATTACTAGTATCAATCTGTTTCTTACAATTTTCATTATCACTATCAATTGTTGCATTTTGTTACTTAACTGTGTACTTCTATTTTCGATTAATTCTTTCATCTGTTTATTCCTATTTTCATAGAGCTCGAATCATTCTGGCCATGAATAAATTAACAAAATCTTGGTTCATTCCCCCTGCGACTTCCTTTTGAGTTTCAGTGTGCTTTTCAACTTCTGCACTTTCCTGAATTACCTCAGAAACTTCCATCATGATCATCAGCTCCCTATTCTCAAACTCCCCTTGGATGTTCGTAGAAGCAATAGCCTCCTTGTCACGTGACTTGCTATTGTCTTCCTTGTTCATCTTTGGTTCACTAATAATAGTACGCGATCTCAAATTGATTTCCCTTATCAAACCCCTTGACATACTCCCAAAAAACAAATATATAAGACAAAATTACACTTCTCACATTTACCGGTTATAATTCCGTTGGCTTAAATGTGCATATTCTTCCTAAAATCAACCTATGATATGCTGTCATTCAAAACAAGTTCAGAATTATTCGTGTCCCACGTTGTGGTGACACTTTGTGGTCGCTCACTAATTATAAAATGAAACAGAATTAAAATATTCATGAAATAAAATACTCAATCATTGGACTATGTACTCTTAGTACTTAGCTGATAACTTACACATAAAATTGTTGATGGGCGCTAGCTACAGATAAATATAACGATAATAGAATGAGAGTCTTGAATATCTTTAGGGTGTGAGGTAATAAGCTTACCTTGACAGCATAACCTATAGGTTCTTGGAAAAGGATATTGAAGTTTGATTTCCCCACTGAAATTTGAGGTTATCTAATTCTAC
The DNA here is from genome assembly GCF_040414725.1 of Anabrus simplex. Taxonomy (NCBI): domain Eukaryota; kingdom Metazoa; phylum Arthropoda; class Insecta; order Orthoptera; family Tettigoniidae; genus Anabrus; species Anabrus simplex. Next base: position 884,140,319 of record NC_090266.1, read on the forward strand.
CATTGAAATAAAACAATAAATTGTATTTGATACTAAACAGAATATATTCCTTAATTGTTGACTTTAATGGGTGAGACCTGCTGCGATAATTCAAAAGATAATATAAAACTGTGACATTATATCTGAAAGAAACTCTAGGCATTAGATTTGAAATCCTCTTGACTGGACATTTAAAGTTGTACAAGAAATTTATCCCTCACTGGTTCACTTAATTGTACCTTGAACACTTTGAGTGTTACTACGACGTATTCCTTTGAATTGGTATCAGCTGAAGGTATCTCAAACCTAATTTGGTGATGTATCCTTTTAGTTTCACAAACGAGATATAACATGGCTTGAAATTATATTCACGCTTCACAATCAACTTTACAAGTAATTCACTGATAACTGTTAGTCTGCATTCGCCTGTCATCGAACTGACATAAGAACCTGACCGAACAGATACACGAAACACACTCCAAACATGTAATCCATTTGGTCACTGACGATTACGTATCCATATCATTGCTCTATTTTCAACTGACGGACTGACTAACTGTGGCCTAACTCTCCAAACAACCAACCATCTCACTGTTCACCATCTGTCTCCTTCCAGTTGACTCCACTTGACTAGCTGCTATAAGATACAGCCCTTTTTATAGACATTAGTTGTCACATGATATGACAGCCACGTCAGAGCTAAAAACAGACATGATGTCACTCCCACCCAGCTACAAATGGTACAGACTGTGATGAAATAGCCTCAGGCAAAGTATGAATTCCCTAAATATTATCTCATACTCTAAATGCATACAATGACGGAGCAATGACTCAACAATTACTGTAACAGTATTGCACCATATTTTGCAATGTTTTAAAAGTAGTATCACAAATAATAGATCCATATCTGATATTAAGCAGTAAGTCTCACTCTACATGATTTTAATGCTAACATGCACACACTCACACACGTATATACACAATAAATTAAATACAATAAAGCAAGCAATAATGAATTAATACATAGTGAAATCAGATTATAGAATTGAATCAAACAGTAATGATAGTTACAATAATAGTAATGATACAGATAAAATAATAATAATAATAATAATAGTCGCTTAAGTGCGGCCAGTATCCAGTAATCGGGAGATAGTGGGTTTGAACCCGACTGTCGGCAGCCCTGAAGATGGTTTTCCGTGGTTTCCCATTTTCACACCAGGCAAATGCTGGGGCTGTACTTTAATTAAGGCCATGGCTGCTTCCTTCCCATTCTCAGGCCTTTCCTATCCCATCGTCGCCATAAGACATATGTGTTGGTGCGACGTAAAGCAAATAGCAAAAAGTAATATTAATACAAATAAAATAATAATAATAATAATAATAATAATAATAATAATAATAATAATAATAATAATAATTGTACCGGGCGGTACACCTCCATGCCGCTAATTTAAAATTTGCGCCAGTTGAAACTCCTCTGCTGGAGGAAGTCTGAATTTTATATACGCTATTAATTCGCTACCTTCTCAGAAGATGTCACCACGTGGAAAATTTTGAGTTTTTGAACTGTGTCATTTTTGATGTGTTTTTGTTTTGCTTGAAGTAAGAAGTGTGAACTTTCTCTTCTAGAGGACACTACTGAAGATCAACAATAGTGCACCCTAGTGCAGAGTCAAAGAACTATTTTGTTGGAGAAATTTTTATTTCAAATGTTCGTTCTTTGCTAAATTTCTTTCAGTCATTGGTTAAGTTGGCAATATTAACCCCTTCTTTCCCCTTGTTTTAAATCTAGCCTATCCCGAATTTCTTAAATTAATTTTCCACCAATTATGTGTTTCTTCTTAGTATTGTGTAGGGGGTTTATGGATGAACCAATAAAATCCTCGTGGGAGGGTGTTCTCATTCCCCTAACGCCTAGAAACTTCCGCGAGAGTATATAAACTGCTGATTTTAGGGTCTCCGGGCAACTTCTGTTCCATCTTTCAGTGTATAAAGTACATAGCAGGAGGCGGGAAGCGCCTCTTTCCTCGGCAGCGGTCAACAACAAGGTAATGGCCGATTAATAACTTCTTTCTTTGCTAGCTCAGCAGTTTAACTCTCGGGGCGGGTTCTAAGCGTTCCACCATGTAACCTTTTCCTAAATGTAACTACTCTTTTCATATATTCTCTTTTAAAGCTACATACTGGGGTAGAGAGTGCTAACCCTCTCGAGCTCCCACTCATATTGTTTTGAGGTGAACTTATTTTTCTCAACCTATTCTTCGTTAATGTAAAACAAATTGTTCTCTTCTTAAGTCACCTCTTTAGTATGGGATTAGCCCTTGTATTAACGGCCTAGTGCCAAGTAGGTCTTAATCAAAGTGTATTAGGAGTGCAAGTTCGCCTCCTCTCAAATTGTTACCTTAGAGGTCATTTAAGTAACCTTCTTTTCATTTAATAGACCTCAGTAGATTGGGTATTTTACCCCTGTGTTTATGTCCGTTGAGGACAACTTGGAGGTGGAGTTTGGTGTGGCCTGGGAGAGGCTTAAATTTGAGAGCGAGTGGCTCTTTTGAAAATTGAGTGTTGTATGCCTCGTGGAGGCTTTTCAGTGTAATTTGGAGCAAGGGCTCCTAGGCATGAATGGGGTTTTCTGCCCCTCTGTTGAAACTTGTGTTTGGAGGTAAAACTGAGCTGATTGCCCAAGCATTGTGTTTTCAGGGCTCGAAGCCCAAATCCTGTAAATATTGTAACTACCCTTGGACTTGCTACTTTGTACCTGCCATGCTTGTTATTTCTTTGTTTTTGAAAAGAAAATATAACCTGATTAAATTTTAAATTAATTTTACTTTAGTAGCTTGAGACCCGTTCACCACCCCGCACCTTCTTTCACGCATAACTACCACAAAAACACGGTAACAAGTGGTAGCAGAGCGTGGTTGAATGGGTCTCAATTTAGCCCCTTTTGACGGCTAAACATTGTTTTGTTCCGAACTCTAACTATTTTCCCAGTTGCTGGAATCTTTTGAGTTTTTTTCAAAATTGTTCTGTCACCATGCCCGGCCCTCGCGATGTTCTCCATCTTAACTATTTGCGCAAGGAGGAGTTGATCTATGAATTGAGGGCCGATGACCTTCGATGTTAGGCCCCTTAAAACAACAAGCATCATCATCTATGAATTGACTATTAGAAATGTACAATCTGGAGGCACGGTTGCAGTAGACACAAACAAGCTTAGAGAGTCCCTAGATTTGCCCATTTCCATCCCCAATTTGGGAGAGAAAGAAATTGACGACTCTCTTTCCACGATCACGGAGAATATTACCGGGCTAGCTTCTGTAGTTAGTTTTTTTGATGAAAATGATCCTTCTCCTAATCAAATTAAGCGTGTGCAAGCTAGGCTATATCACTTTTCAAATAGAGTTAACGATCTGTTGTCTCTAAAGTTGAATGACGTTCAGAAGAAGGAAGCTAGTACGCTGCTTGAAAATATGTCTGAATTATCTAGCAAGGTCACTCAATTGTTAACTGGGGAAGTTCCTCCCAAATCTGATCAACCCACCATAGTGAATGTAGGTAGTGAGGAAGAACCTCCTAAGGGAGAAGTAAATAGGAAAACCATCGCCGCTCAAACTATCTCTGCCCCATTGGACAACGAATCTGAACGCCGTGCATCGTTGAGTAACATCCGTTCTGAATTAACTTCCTTGCCATTGAAACCTTTACCTACTATGTCACCCGGGTTTAGCAGCTTGCCTCACCCATTGGCAATGTTGCTCAGAGGTATCTCTAAGTTTTCGGTTAATACCACCAGTGAAGTAATTTCATTTTTAAGATTTCTGGTTGAATTTCAGGATCATGCCCTTGTGTTTTCTCTTTCTCCATGTCAAATTTTGCAAATCATCTATCCTTATGCAATTGGTATTCTTTCTGACAAAATAGTAAGAGCCATAGCCGAACAGTCATCTATTGAAGATTTTCATGCACACTTGCTTGCAAATTTTATTCCCGCCCGCGCGAGGTCTTCTCTGATTCAGAAGTACTATTATCGTGTACAGCGATTGGATGAGAACTTGGCTGATTTCATACAAGACAATAAGTTTTATACTAGGGTGTTTGCTCTTCACTTCCCTGAGGATCAAATTGTACAAGCTATTGTGGAAGGTATTTCACCATCTTATAGGTCATACTTGTGTTTCGCGGCGTGCCCGCAAACTTTCTCTGAACTTGAAGCGTTGGCCGTCTCAGCGGAAGGAGTTAGGTACGCCGATTCTTTGCGTGTGGCAAAAGAACCCCCTCCTTCGTTTAGTAATACTCGGCCTCCACCTCGCCGACCAGTCACACCCCGTAAATGTTATGCTTGCGGGTCGCCTGACCATCTTCGCAATAAATGTCCATTGGTCAAAACTAGTAGGGCAAATAATGGAGCTGGTTCAGCACAAGGCTGTTTTAAATGTGGGGCTTTCTCACATATCGCCAAGAATTGCCCAAACTCGAATAGCACCCCCTCCTGCTCAACTTCTGGTGCAAATTCTACCTATGCCAATAATAAAAAGTGACTAGTGGCTTCGGCTGAGTCGACTAATCCATCTTCCCGAGACTCAGCCCCTGGTAAACAGGTTGTAAATTCAGGGAACGAGCAATTTTCAAATTTATCTTTTGAAGGTCCCAAAGAGTGTCTTAGGATTGCGGCGGATTCCCCCGCACCTGTTCCTTTTCTTAAGATTGAGTTAAATAACGAGCCTATTACAGCTCTCTTAGATTCAGGCAGTGTTTTTTCGATTATTTCGGCTGAATGGTATTCTAAATTGAAATCTGTTTGTAAACTACCTGACTATGTCTCATCTCCTGTTCAATATGTTTCGGCTAATTCATCCCCATTAGAAATTCTAGGTTCCTTATTGGTCAAAATTCGTATTTTTAAATTCACTTGGAAAGTTAAATTGTTTGTGGCCAAGCTCTTGTCTTGCCCCATTATATTGGGAGCGGACTTTATTTTTCACACTGGTCTTGTGCTCGATCTTCAGAGTAGGTCTTGCACTTTCAAATTTGCCTCTAATTGTAGCATCCCTTTATTAAAGTGTAATTCTGCATCATGTTCTTCTATTTCGCCTACCCAGGATGAGATGTTGTTAGACCTTAGACATCTACCTGAGGAGCAGGCTGATAGTATTCGTAAGCTGTGTCAGTCGTTTCCAGAGGTGTTTTCTGATACTCTTGGTGTTACTGACCTGATAGAATACAAAATTGAGGTCACGGATTCGATTCCTGTCCGTTTTCCACCGTATAGGCTATCCCCACCTAAAATGAAGGCTCTGAAAGAAATTATCGATCAGATGTTGAAGGACGGTATTATTAGGCCCTCTAAGTCAGCGTATTCTTCGCCTATTTTTTTAGTCCCGAAACCCCAAGGAGGTTTCAGGCCTGTCATTGATTATAGGGCTCTCAATCGGAAGGTGGTGTTGCAATCTGTGCCCCTTCCTGACCTTCATTCTTGTTTTTCATGGTTTCGTAAGGCCAAGTTCTTTACTATCTTGGACTTGAATCAGGCCTATAATCAAATTCCCCTTGCCGAAGAGTCTAAACACCTTACAGCGTTTGCCACGGACTGGAATTTATATGAATACAACTGCGTGCCTTTCGGGCTCCCCACGGGAGCAGCTGTACTCACTAGGCTGCTAGATAGGGTCTTCTCCGACATCAAATTTGAGTACTTATATCGCTACTTGGATGATGTCGTCGTATTTTCAGAGACTTTTGAAGAGCATCTAGATCATCTGCGAGAAGTTCTCGATCGCCTTCGTAAGGCTGGGTTAACTGTTAAGTTGTCCAAGGTCGCCTTTGCTAAGCCCTCTATGTCTTTCCTAGGGCATATTGTGTCACCTGATGGTGTAGCCGTCGATCATTCTAGAACACAGGCCATCCGTGATTTTAAACCTCCCAAGGACATCAAAGGCATCGCCAGGTTTATTGGTATGGTGAATTTCTTCAGGAAGTTTATTCCTAACTTCGCTAATAGAGCGGCGCCCTTAAACCTTCTTCGTAGGAAAGGCATCAAATTCGAGTGGGGACCTTCTCAACAAGCCGCTTTTGAAGACCTTAAATTAGCTCTTTGTAATGCCCCTGTACTTGCTATGCCTGATTTCTCGAAGAAATTCATCGTCCAAACCGACGCGTCGTCGTCAGCAGTAGCGGCAGTCCTTCTTCAAGAGACTGAACTAGGGAGGCGACCCATCGCCTATGCATCTAGGACCTTGTCGGCTCAAGAAGCCAAGTATTCCATATATGAGCTCGAAGGTTTGGCAGTCTTATTCGCCTTAGAGAAGTTCCGTCTCTATCTGGAACATGTTAAATTCGACCTGGAGACAGATAATCAAGCCTTAAGCTGGGTCTTAGGTAGGCCGCGTCGTACTGGTCGTATAGCCCGTTGGGCCATCCGTATTTCTGCCTTCCAGTTTGATGTTAGACATATCAGAGGTACCGAAAATATTGTCGCTGATGGACTCAGCCGTATGTTTTCAAACGACGTCGAGACCCAAGAACCGGTCGACAGTTCATCACCTCCCGAGTCCATACTATCTGATGTTAATGCCATCTTAACGGATGCCCCCATGCTCTTTAGGGATATCGAGAAATACCAACATGAAGATCCGACGCTGGCTCCGATAATGGAAACCCTTTCTTCTGGGGAACATGTCGTCCCTTATGTTCTGAGGAATGGTGTTTTATGTTGCCCTTCGAGGCATGACAAGATGATGAAGATTGTCGTTCCAGCTGTCCTTGTGCCTATGATCTTCAAATACTATCATGAGACCCCATTGGGGGGGCATCTGGGAATATTTAAAACTCGTGAAAAGATTCGTGAAATGTTCATCTGGAAAGGTATGGACGGTGAAATCCGTGAACTTGTAAAAGCTTGTAAATCTTGTTTGCTCAGTAAACCCACCATGTCCACCAAGGTAGGCCTTTTGTCTTCGCATCAAGCATCGCGCCCCATGGAACGCCTGTATATTGATTATGTAGGACCCTTCCCCCAGTCGAAGGGAAATGCCAACAAATTCATCTTTGTATGTGTAGATGGTTTTACAAGATTTTCCTGGTTATTTCCGACTAAGCTGGCTACCGCTCAGTCCACCATTACTTGCCTAAATTCTATTTTTGCTTCTTTTGGTCCATGCCAATATATTGTGTCCGATAATGCTAATGCGTTTACATCAAATCTTTTTCGTAAATTCTGTTTTGACTTATCCATCTCTCATGTAACTACTTCTGCTTATTACCCTCAACCATCTCTGGCTGAACGGGTTAATCGTAATCTCAGGGCCGCACTTATTGCCTATCATCATGAAGATCATTCCAGGTGGGACACGTCCCTGCATTGGTTAGCTTTTGCTTTGAATTCGGCGGTTCATGAATCACATAAATTTACTCCAGCTTCTTTGATGTTCAAATTTGTTCCCAACACGCCGCTCTCTAACCTCTGGTCTCTGAGTGACATTCTACCCGAGACAATAGATCCGGATAATATTAAAGATCTTTGGAAGAAGGCTAAAGCCAATCTTAAGGTATCTCATGAAAAGGTTAGGGAAAGGTATGATCGTGGACGGAGACCCACCACTTTGAATGTAGGTGACCAGGTGATGGTCAAGAACTTTGTTCCCGCGGGCAAGCTTGCCCCCAGATTTCATGGGCCTTGTATCATTCTCGATTTTCTTACGCCAGTTACGTTGTTAGTAAGCAATCCAGCCACCGAGAGGATATTTAGGGTTCACCTGTCACAGGTGAAACCGGTGGAATTTCTGTGTTAACTTGCTTCATATTATTGTGAAAGGGGATATGAAGGTTATATTTTTTTTTTGAGTTTTCAATTTCTAGGCATTCTGCCCCTTCTATAATATTTTGTTTTATATGTAAGCATTTGTGTGAAACCTCCCCCGATTTGTTAAACTGCCATCCTGTCCTTGCCTCGGCCATTACCACGCTCCCGTCTCCTGCTCCAATACACACTGTGGCTGGATTATATTAAATGCCATGGACATCTGCACGCCGCTGACCCCTCAACCTCTTCACCAAGGCTGTGCCCTCAAAAAGATGATGGTCCAACACAATTTTGCCGCCTAGCTTTAATGTTTCAGTGCCCCCACAGCTGCGCGGAGCCGTGCAGCAACTGGGGCAGAGGAAGGGCCCCCTCTTCTCCAGCGAGGACGTCAGGTGCACGGCGAGCCGGAGCTCTCCTCCCGGCCGAGGCTGATGCGCGGCGCACGACCTGCTACTTGCCCGCAGCCTGTATATGTTCACCGCGGGCGCGGCGTGTTTCAACACCTCTGCTCCCCTCATAGTGCAGGCGAGCGGTATCTCAGGGTACTTGAGGGGTCCGAGCGGCCTCCCTTTGGACGCAAGCTGCAACGGCCGGTCTGGCCATTCAACTTAATCAACATCAACTACATGGACAGTTACGATAAGCAATGACTACACTTGGGAATTCAACAGCAATATTTGGTGGCAATTGCAAAATTTTCTTCACCTCTAAGTATTAAAAGTTTATCTTCAGAAATTCAACTTCTACAAATATAAAGACTTTACTTCACCTGCAACAACAAAATTTTGAAACTGAATCAAACCAAATTAAGAAATCTTATAAATGCTTCTGCAATCAATCTTCATATCCACAGCATAACTTGGACCTTGTTTCAAACAGATTTCATGTGTCACCCCTGGTGGTACTTTTGGGGGGGGAGGTCTGTACCGGGCGGTACACCTCCATGCCGCTAATTTAAAATTTGCGCCAGTTGAAACTCCTCTGCTGGAGGAAGTCTGAATTTTATATACGCTATTAATTCGCTACCTTCTCAGAAGATGTCACCACGTGGAAAATTTTGAGTTTTTGAACTGTGTCATTTTTGATGTGTTTTTGTTTTGCTTGAAGTAAGAAGTGTGAACTTTCTCTTCTAGAGGACACTACTGAAGATCAACAATAGTGCACCCTAGTGCAGAGTCAAAGAACTATTTTGTTGGAGAAATTTTTATTTCAAATGTTCGTTCTTTGCTAAATTTCTTTCAGTCATTGGTTAAGTTGGCAATATTAACCCCTTCTTTCCCCTTGTTTTAAATCTAGCCTATCCCGAATTTCTTAAATTAATTTTCCACCAATTATGTGTTTCTTCTTAGTATTGTGTAGGGGGTTTATGGATGAACCAATAAAATCCTCGTGGGAGGGTGTTCTCATTCCCCTAACGCCTAGAAACTTCCGCGAGAGTATATAAACTGCTGATTTTAGGGTCTCCGGGCAACTTCTGTTCCATCTTTCAGTGTATAAAGTACATAGCAGGAGGCGGGAAGCGCCTCTTTCCTCGGCAGCGGTCAACAACAAGGTAATGGCCGATTAATAACTTCTTTCTTTGCTAGCTCAGCAGTTTAACTCTCGGGGCGGGTTCTAAGCGTTCCACCATGTAACCTTTTCCTAAATGTAACTACTCTTTTCATATATTCTCTTTTAAAGCTACATACTGGGGTAGAGAGTGCTAACCCTCTCGAGCTCCCACTCATATTGTTTTGAGGTGAACTTATTTTTCTCAACCTATTCTTCGTTAATGTAAAACAAATTGTTCTCTTCTTAAGTCACCTCTTTAGTATGGGATTAGCCCTTGTATTAACGGCCTAGTGCCAAGTAGGTCTTAATCAAAGTGTATTAGGAGTGCAAGTTCGCCTCCTCTCAAATTGTTACCTTAGAGGTCATTTAAGTAACCTTCTTTTCATTTAATAGACCTCAGTAGATTGGGTATTTTACCCCTGTGTTTATGTCCGTTGAGGACAACTTGAAGGTGGAGTTTGGTGTGGCCTGGGAGAGGCTTAAATTTGAGAGCGAGTGGCTCTTTTGAAAATTGAGTGTTGTATGCCTCGTGGAGGCTTTTCAGTGTAATTTGGAGCAAGGGCTCCTAGGCATGAATGGGGTTTTCTGCCCCTCTGTTGAAACTTGTGTTTGGAGGTAAAACTGAGCTGATTGCCCAAGCATTGTGTTTTCAGGGCTCGAAGCCCAAATCCTGTAAATATTGTAACTACCCTTGGACTTGCTACTTTGTACCTGCCATGCTTGTTATTTCTTTGTTTTTGAAAAGAAAATATAACCTGATTAAATTTTAAATTAATTTTACTTTAGTAGCTTGAGACCCGTTCACCACCCCGCACCTTCTTTCACGCATAACTACCACAAAAACACGGTAACAATAATAATAATAATACAAATATATTTGTGATGGGATTTGAACCATTACAGTGTAAACTTAACTCTTTATCACATTAATTATAGTATTTTTCATTGTGACACCCAAATTCGACACTATTTCCAATGGGAGTACAAAAATTGTGACTTCCAGATTTTGTATTTCGATCAACCATGGAATAATACATGATTTGGACTAAAGACTGCATAATCAAACCAGCTATTGTCTTTTAATAAGATATAAACATAGCAATTGGTTTTAATTAATGCTTACTTTGTAACAGAATAATTGTACTTGTTATCATTGTTTTATATATATATATCACCAGCTGGAATAATAAAAATATAGCCAGATATCAACTTAAATCATATGTCTATACGAAAACATGTTTTTTAATTAACACACTAGGTAGCATGTTAGTTTCAAACATTTTATCGAGATGCAAATACTCAGGATCCTGGATATTTTGATCGTTGACTATAGAAACTACAGCTGATGATGCCCAAAATGTGGGCGAAACATGTCCCGTGAAACCATTAATAATGTAAAGTGTTTTATATAAATAAAAACTATATTGTTTTGAAAAGGTGGATTATTCTTTTAAAAAAGGTTTTAAGTGAAAAATGCACTTTGATAGAAAAGAATCTTGCATAGCTTTATCCTGACCATTGTAGAAGTTTCCGAAGAGCTCTTCCTGTGTTTTATTTGAGAAACGTTTGAAACATTTTTCTTTACAGCACTCAGTAACATTCAAAAACTGCTTTCTTTCAACTGTCTTGCCAGAATTACTGACATAACTTTGTTCTTCAGCCCTCCTTATTTAAGCAGTTTCACAATTTATGTTACTATTATTGCTGTATAACTTAAGTTTTTCTTAAAAATACTGCTATCATCACCATTCACTTCCATTTCAGACACAAAAACTCACTTCAACACACTCCACAAGTCAAAGAAACTAACTAGAATAATCACATAACCTCAACTAAACCAATGTTGTTTGTTTTTGGCTCACGATGAGTTACTGGCTACTGGACATGCCTTCAGAAAAATATCCCTCATCATCATCATCACTGGCACGACAGCCCTTTGTGGGCCTTGACCTTCTGAAGAAGTTTTCCCCATTCTTTCCTGTTAAGTGCAGAGCTCCTCCAATTCTTGATTCCAATTATCTTTATATCCTCTCTCACCCCTTCTTCCCACCTTAACTTTGGTCTGCCAACTTTCCTGGTTCCTTCTGGTACTGCATTAAATATCTTCTTTATCATTCTGTCATTAGCACGCAACACATGTCCTGCCCACTCTAACCTTCTGATCTTTATACACTTAACAATGTTTGGTTCGTTATATAAATTATACAATTCATGATTATATCTTCTTCTCCAGACACCATTTTGTTCCACTGGCCCAAAAATTTGCCTCAAAATCCTTCTTTCAAATATACCGAGCTGTCTTTCATCAGATTTTGAGAGTGTCCAGGTCTCAGCCCCATATGTTAATACAGGCTTTACTAAAACTTTATACATCAGGACTTTAGTTTTCCCAAACAGCAACTTAGACTTCAGATGTTTTCTGAGGCCATGATAGCACTTGTTAGCAGACAGTATACGTTTTTGGATTTCAGAACTAACATTGTTCTTGGAATTAACTTCTGATCCAAGGTAGGTAAAGCTATGCACAACATCAAATTTATACGAGCCAATTTCTATGAATGTAGACCCACTCAGGTTCTTGGTTACGGGCATATACTTAGTTTTCCCTTCACTAATCTGTAAATTCATCTTTCTTGCTGCTTTTTTGAGGCTTGTGAAAGCTTCTTTCGATGCTCTTGGTGTTTTTGCGATTAAATCAATATCATCTGCATATGCCAAAATTTGAACTGATTTATATAAGATGGTTCCCCTTGTGTTGATACTTGCATCTCTAACAACTTTCTCCAGAGCAGGGGCGATTTCTCCGAGCATGCTACGCTTGCTGCGCAAGCGCAATATTTTTCTAAAGCAGGCGAGTTAAAAAAATTACAATATGTACCGTATCTGTAATAGATCTACATTATACAAATCGCATGTTACATATATCTTGCCAAGTCCAGCGAGGCTTGCTCGGGTCTTACGAGCTTCAGCGGAGCTGTCGACACAGCGAGAAATGTATGCGCGCGCAGGTTTCTTCTCTCCAAGGCCGGTTGCAAGCTGTCACGGTTGTAATGTGTGGTTGGAAGCTCTGGTCTGAGAGCTACAGATCTAGTGTGTTATGTCAGTGAGTAGTGTACTGTAAGTTCCTGATCATCTATTCTGAATGATTTGACGTGCTGCAATGGGTTCCGAACCGTGCATTATTGACAGCTTGTTATCAAATCCATTTTCTCAGAGGACTATCCAAGAGAAAACAGACATTATTAAGAATGGCAGGCCCTGTACGGCGTTGCCAGATTTAAAGACACAGCACAGGGAGAAAAATAGAGAACATGTACGTTCGTTCTCTGTATCTCAATATAATAATACGCACTGGTTGACGGGGTCCAAGAAACTGAATGGACTGTTTTGCTGGCCGTGTTTACTATTTTCTGCTGATAACTGTGTATGGTGTAAAAGTGGCTTAGACATTTTGAACACCTTGACACTGTCCATTACAAGACATGAGAAATCTGCAAACCATATGAAGTGCTTCTTGCAGTTAAATAGCTTTGGGCGTACAAGGATCGACCACCAGCTGAATGAACAGAAACCCATCAGCGACCAACTTCATAAAGAAAAGGTAAGGAAAAATCGTGACATACTTAAACGACTGATCGATGCAGTGTGTTTTTTAGCAAAACAGGAACTACCATTTCGCGGACATGACTAGTCTGCAACTTCCGTAAACAGAGGGAATTACATCGAACTTCTACAAATTATAAGTGAATATGATCCTCTTCTGGCAGCTCATCTGAAAGACTCCACCATTTTTAGAGGGACGTCATCTGCAAACCAAAATGATTTAGTGGCAGAAATAAATTCAGTAATTGTGAGAAGAATAAAGGAGGGGCTTAAACTAGCAACTTTTGTGACAGTAATGTTGGACGAAACATCCGATATATTAATAAGTCACAACTCTCTACTTTACTCCATTTTGTAGATGAAAGTGGTGAAATTCAAGAGAGGTTTCTTGTTTCTGCCGACGTTAGTAAACATCGCACTGCTGGAGCCCTCTTAAATCATATTCGTGCTATTTTAAAAGAGTTCAGTTGTGAGGAAAAGATTGTGGCTCAAAGATATGACGGTGCTGCTGTCTTAGCCGGTCATGTGAATGGACTTAATAAACTACTTCAAGACCAGTATCCATATGCGACATTTGTGCATTGTTATAGTCATCTATTGAATTTAACACTACAGCAGTCTGCTACAAAAATCAAAGAATGTACAATTTTCTTCCAAACAATGTCAGGACTTGCTGCTTTTTTTTTTTTTTTTCAAAGTCTACAAAGAGAACAGCTGCTCTTCGAGATTTTGTTCAGAAGAAGTTGCCAACAGTAGCACCAACGAAATGGAATTTTGCTTCATGTTTTATTAATACTGTGAAAGAATATTATGATACGCTGGTGAAATTCTTTCAACATGTACAGGATATTTCAGACGACTGGGACGAAGACACTACGTTGAAAGCACAAGGATTTTTTTTCTTCTTACTTAAGTTCAACACTAGATTTCTGCTGGCATTGTTCTCCAAGATTTTTTCATTCTCCGATACTATGTTCAATATTTTACAAACAAAAAGTCTGGATATTCAGTACTGTGGCAAGAAGGTTGAGGAGCTCTTTTTAAATATCCAGTCTATGAGAGATGAAGATTTTGATAGTTTGTATGGACATGTTGATACTGAAATTGATGTTTATGGAGGACAACCGTGCTCTAAAAATCGAAGAATTAGTGATGAACCAGAAAAATCAAAATACAAACGTCTATTCAATGAAATTATTGACAATGTACTTGTTCAAATAGGAGAGAGTTTTAAATGCATAAAGAAATGTGTGTTCTTCTCGCTGTTGGATTGTGATTTGTTTGAGAAGCACAGAAATAGGTTTTCAGACAGTGAAGTTACTGCCCTTGAAAAGACCTATGGGTCATTTTTCGACATTGTTCGCTTAAAAACTGAATTAAGTGTGATGTATTCATCTTCTGATTTTAAAGAGAAAAGTGTTTCAGACTTCATGCAGTTTATGCATACTAATAAATTTTACATGGGTATGCCAGAAATTTTTAAGCTCATCAAACTTGCAGCATCAATTCCCGCTACTACATCCTCTGCAGAATGTTCTTTTTCAACACTGAGACGCATTAATACATATTGCAGATTGACTCAAGGTCAGGAGAGGCTATCATCATTAGCTATGTTGTCGATTGAAAGGGGATTGCTTACAAAAATTAGATGACAGTCCTCTTTCTATGATGAAGTTATTGATGGTTTTGTAAAGAGAAGCCGCAGAGTAGAATTTGTTTTCAAGTAGGAAGATCTAATAAATAGTTGCAGTTTTTCTGTGTACATAGTTTGTCGTTTGCTTGTTTAAATTATATAATCACTGGCTTGTCATGATTTGTTAATAATTATAAAATGTGTCTGATTGTTATTCTTTTGGCCATTCTTGAAGGTGTGACGTAACTAGTTTGAATGCATGTTCATGTAACCGATGATTAAAATGTTCATGTGATTTAGCGATTGTTGGGTTTACTTTCACGAATGAAAGAGGAAGCCTGACTTTCATGACCAGCATACGCCCCTGCTCCAGAGCTATATTGAACAAAAGGCATGATAATGAATCTCCTTGCCTAACTCCGTTCTTGGTTGTTACAGCACTTGAAAACTTATTCTGGATCTTAATTTGATTCCGAGTATTTTCCATGGTAACTTTCACAAGGGCGATCAATTTCTTAGGGATCTCAAACTCCTCCATTGCTACATAGAGGTTACTTCTATCATTGCTGTCATAGGCTGATCTGAAGTCAATGAAGAGATGGTGTATATCAATTCCAAATTCTTTAAATTTTTCATGTATCTGGCGAATTGTGAAGATCTGATCAATAGTAGATCTTCCTTGGCGAAATTTGCATTGATAGTCACCAACCGCATTTTCCACATAAGGCACCAATCTGCTAAAGAGAATGTCGGAAAATATTTTATAAGCAATGGATAATAAGCAGATACATCTATAGTTAGAACACATCATAATATCACCTTTCTTATGTATCGGGCAGATGATACCTACGATCCAGTCATCAGGGATTGTTTCAGCTACCCATATCTTGGTCACTAGTTTGTGAAAGTGTTTAACAAATTCTTTTCCAGCATTTTTTACAAGCTCTGATTGTATTAAATCCATTCCCGGGGCTTTGTTATACTTTAACTTCTTAATGCCAAGCTCAACTTCCTCAACAGTAGGTATCGTTACTTCTATGTCTGGTTTTCTAGTATTTACAGGAGGTAAGGTTACTTGGTTATTACCTGGACTTTCATTCAATAGTTCGTCAAAATATTGGGTCCATCTTTCTAGTATTGCTTCCTCACTGCCTAGTATTATACCATCTTTATCTTTACACAAACTTGTTCTAGGCTGAAAATCCTTACGACTTTTATTTAACTTCTGATAGAAAGCTCTCACATCATTCATCCCTTTCAACTGTTCCATTCCTTTTAATTCTTTCCTCCCATACTGTCTCTTTTTCATCTTGAGCAATCTCTTTTCTTCTCTTCTGGAAGTTCTATACTCTTCCACTGCTTTTCAGGTGTGGTTCCTCTGTTGCATTCTCTTGTATGCTTCATTTTTTAAGGTTGTTGCTCGTGCACACTCTTCATGAAACCAATCGTTGTGCCAGACTTTCTCCTCCATTCCTAAAACTTCATTTTCAGTTTTTGATAGTGCGTCTTTAAGATTCTTCCAGATTTCATCAATACTGTCACTATTAGGCATATCAGTCAGCATATCTGAGAGCAGTTTCGGGCTCCTTCAGCCGAGCACTGTTGAACTTTCTTGCATTGGATAAAAAGTATCCCTCACATCTACAAAATTATCCAATCTTCATTAAACTTTCAGGGAAGCACAATAACAATATAGCAAATCAATTATAGTGATTGCCAAAGAAAGGGCATATAGTCTTATAAGCCCCTCTTCCAGCAATATCCTCAATTACTAATAGGTGAACCAGCTTCTTCAAATGTAGGCCCGTCTAAATACCCCAGTGTTATTTACATGTATGTTGAGCATTTCTTTGCACCAACATTCCTCTTTTCAAAATAAGTAATCCAAGACTGAGAAATTTCCTAAAATAAACATTTTGAGCCTCCAGATGAATCCACATCAAGGAAAAATGATCTCCCAAAATGTTGCGGAAAAACTTTATTAAGAATTCGGGCAGTATGTGACAGCGAAAAACTGTGGGCGAGCATTGTTGAAACCAATTATTCATGTGGCCAAAAAGTAAGAAATTTTGTAGTTGGTGTGATGAAGTATGACACAGCTGCTTGTGAACACCTGCTGCAAACCATGTCACTGTAGCTAGGTTGTTTAATGAAGCCATGCACTTTGGCCAAAAGCTGTAAAATACAACAATGTATTGCTTCTTCTTACTAATAGTGTAGCTTACATGAGAAAAGCAGCCGCTCTAAGTTTTCCGAAAATGATACAGTAAACTTGCATTATTCATGCTCTGTGGTGCAAAAAACAACTCACTGCGACAAAATTCAGTGAAACAGGTGTTAATACAAAACAGTAATTGAAACTAAAAACTGTGTTAACCTAAGAAGAAAAGAAATGAAAACAAATGATACAGTTGGAAATGATCAATAAGTGCACATAGTGATGTTGCGGAACTCATAATTTACAAAATATTGGTTTTGTAACAATAACAAAACAGGTTGAAATGACTGTCGAGAATTCAGGCAGAAAATCTATCTTTGTAGAAACCCATCACATCAAATTGGCTAGGAGGGGAGCGGGAGCGAAAATGTTTGAGCCTGATATAACGTGCAGACAAAAAGCCTGTGACAAGGAAAAACACCGATGAAATTTAAAGCTTTAGAACAGCAGCATTCCCAATATCTTCTCAATGTAGTGGTCCCTTTCTTGATTATCGTTTCATAATGTTGGCTGGTTGGTTTGCCTCATTATAAAAGGTCGGAAGGGCCGCAACATAAAATTGAGAAACTGTGTTAGGGAGATGACGGATGCATGGTAAACTATAAGTGACCTAGTGGAAACCGTCAATGAAGTTCCAATCTGTAATGGGGAAAAAAAATGAGGTTGTGTGAGAAACTTGGGCTGATAAGTAAAAAGTGTGGAATGTGTGTGTAGAAGCTTAAACTTACGGTGTTTAGCAGGGGGTTGTCTTCTCAAATGGCCTGGCCTTCTCAAAGTAACCGTCTCGTTCGTGCGATCGAGTCTATTGTTGGTTCAGCTGTCTTTGCGAGGATGGAAGGAGCAGTGGGGGGAGGGGTTAGGTTAACACAGTTTTTGGTTTCAATTACTGTTTTATATTAACACCTGTTTCTCTGAATTTTGTCGCAGTGAGTTGTTTTTTGCTCTACATAATGGTGTAAATATTGTATATTGTGCTAATTTTGTTTCCGTCTAGGCTCTCTTTTGTTTTTTCATTTGTTCCTTCGTTATGTTTTTTGGCATTTTTAAACTTGTATTATGTAAATTATTTCAACCCCCCTCCCCCCCAGTTTTCACTGAAGATGGCTCAGACGAGCCGAAACATGTTTGAATTTGTTTACTCCGTCTAATGATGGAATATATGATGTATTGAATTAGGAGGATACACTCATTTTTCACCTTTGTAAAGTGAAAACCGTCAATACAGAATGATTCTAATATCTTGTAATGTAATATCTGTGAGCTTGCATTCGGGAGTTGTTCAGTTCAGATCCCACCGTCGGTTGTCCTGAAGGTGGTTTTCCATGGTTTCCCATTTTCACACCTAGCTATACCTCAACTAGGGCCATGGATGCTGCCTTCCCAATCCTAGCGCTATCCCATCCTTCCATCGCCTAAAACCTTCAATCTGTTAGTGTGATGTTAAACCACTAGCAAAAAAAAAAAAATAATAATAATAATAATAAAATTGTATCCTAATGTGGATAAATTAGTGTCGAATGGCAATAATTTCTTTGTAAAAAGTACTGTCAAGTATCGATCTATTCAAAGAGAAAAACTCTGGTCTTGCCCTTCCTCCTCTGCCTATTGTCGAGCGGTGTGTTACCTGGCTTAATGCTGTGGTATATCATACATACATACATTATCATTATAGACTGTTATGCCTTTCAGCGTTCAGTCTGCAAGCCTCTGAGAATTTACTAAACGTCGCCACAATCCTCGATTTGCAACTAGTGTTGTGGCCTCATTTAGTTCTATACCTCTTATCTTTAAATCGTTAGAAACAGAGTCTAACCATCGTCGTCTTGGTCTCCCTCTACTTCTCTTACCCTCCATAACAGGGTCCATTATTCTCCTAGGTAACCTATCCTCCTCCATTCGCCTCACATGACCCCACCACCGAAGCCGGTTTATGCGTACAGCTTTATCCATCGAGTTCATCCCTAAATTAGGCTTTATCTCCTCATTCCAAGTATCATCCTGCCATTGTTCCCACCTGTTTGTACCAGCAATCATTCTTGCTACTTTCATGTCTGTTACTTCTAACTTATGAATAAGATATCCTGAGTCCACCCAGCTTTCGCTCCCATAAAGCAAAGTTGGTCTGAAAACAGACCGATGTAAAGATAGTTTCGTCTGGGAGCTGACTTCCTTCTTACAGAATACTGCTGATCGCAACTGCGAGCTCACTGCATTAGCTTTACTACACCTTGATTCAATCTCACTTACTATATTACCATCCTGGGAAAACACACAACCTAAATACTTGAAATTATCGACCTGTTCTAGCTTTGTATCACCAATCTGACATTCAGTTCTGTTGGATTTCTTACCTACTGACATCAATTTAGTGTTCGAGAGGCTAATTTTCATACCATACTCATTGCACCTATTTTCAAGTTCCAAGATGTTAGACTGCAGGCTTTCGGCACAGTCTGCCATTAAGACCAAGTCGTCAGCATAGGCCAGGCTGCTTACTACATTTCCACCTAACTGAATCCCTCCCTGCCATTTTATACCTTTCAGCATATGATCCATGTAAACTACAAACAGAAAAGGTGAAAGATTACAACCAAGAAGTCATTCTACCATCAATTCTCACTGAAGCCCAATTGTCAACATAAATGCCTTTGATTGATTTTAATAATCTACCTTTAATTCCATAGTCCCCCAGTATAGCGAACATCTTTTCCCTCGGTACCCTGTCATATGCTTTCTCTAGATCTATGAAACATAAACACAACTGCCTATTCCTCTCGTAGCATTTTTCAATTACCTGGCGCGTACTGAAAATCTGATCCTGACAGCCTCTCTGTGGTCTGAAACCACACTGGTTTTCATCCAACTTCCTCTCAACGACTGATCGCACCCTCCCTTCCAAGATGCCTGTGAATACTTTGCCTGGTATACTAATCAATGAGATACCTCGATAGTTGTTGCAATCCTTCCTGTTCCCTTGCTTATAGATAGGTGCAATTACTGCTTTTGTCCAATCTGAAGGTACCTTACCAACACTCCACGCTAATTTGACTACTCTATGAAGCCATTTCATCCCTGCCTTCCCACTATACTTCACCGTTTCAGGTCTAATTTCATCTATTCCTGCTGCCTTATGACAATGGAGTTTATTTACTACCCTTTCCACTTCCTCAAGCATAATTTCACCAACATCATTTTCCTCCTCCCCATGAGCTTGACTGTTTGCAACACCACCATGATGATTTCCTTTTACATTGAGAAGATGTTCAAAATATTCCCTCCAGCTCTCCAGTGATTCCCTGGGATCTATTATGAGTTCACCTGAATTACTCAAAACACTGTTCATTTCCTTTTTCCCTCCCTTCCTAAGATTCTT
Organism: Anabrus simplex; assembly: GCF_040414725.1. Classification (NCBI taxonomy): domain Eukaryota; kingdom Metazoa; phylum Arthropoda; class Insecta; order Orthoptera; family Tettigoniidae; genus Anabrus; species Anabrus simplex. The sequence goes on from NC_090266.1 coordinate 884,160,477, forward strand.
TATTACTGTCAGTAAGGTTTCCCTGCTGCTTGACCTAGCCTTTCCAGGTTATTACCAAAATCTTCCCATGATTTCTTTTTGGATTCAACAACTATTTGTTTCGCTCTGTTTCTTTCATCTACGTACAAATCCCTGTCTGCCTCGGCCCTTGTTTGGAGCCATTTCTGATAAGCCTTCTTTTTACGTTTACAGGCTGCTCTCACTTCATCATTCCACCAAGATATTCGCCTTTTCCCATCTTTACACACAGTTGTTCCTAGGCATTCCCTTGCTGTTTCTACTACAGCATCCCTGTATGCCACCCATTCACTTTCTATATCCTGAACCTGCTTACTGTCTACTGTTCGAAACTTCTCACTAATCATATCCATGTACTTCTGTCTAATTTCCTCGTCCTGGAGATTTTCTACCCTTATTTGTTTGCAGACAGATTTCACTTTCTCTACCCTAGGCCTAGAGATAGTTCACTACAGATCAGATAATGGTCTGTATCATCGAAAAATCCCCGAAAAACTCGTACATTCCTAAAAGATTTCCTGAATTCAAAGTCTGTTAAGATATAGTCTATTATGGATCTGGTACCCCTAGCCTCCCATGTGTAGCGGTGAATAGCCTTATGCTTGAAGAATGTATTCGTAACAGCTAAACCCATACTAGCACAGAAGTCCAGCAAACGCTTCCCATTTCCATTAGCTTCCATATCTTCCCCACATTTACCAATCACCCTTTCGTATCCTTCAGTTCTATTCCCAACTCTCGCATTGAAATCGCCCATTAGCACTATTCTATCCTTGCTGTTGACCCTGACCACGATGTCACTCAATGCTTCATGAAACTTGTCAACTTCATCCTCATCTGCACCCTCACATAGTGAATACACGGACACATTTCTTGTCCTAATTCCTCCCACTGACAAATCTACCCACATCATTCGCTCACTTACGTGCCTAACAGAAACTATGTTGCGTGCAATGGTATTCCTGATAAAGAGCCCTACCGCAGACTCTGCCCTTCCCTTTCTAACACCCGTCAAGTACACTTTATACTCTCCTATCTCTTCCTCCTTATCTCCCCTTACCCGAATATCACTTACTCCTAGCACATCCAGATGCATCCTCTTTGCTGACTCAGCCAGTTCTACCTTCTTTCTTCCATAAGCCCCATTAATATTGACAGCTCCCCATCGAATTCCATTTCGTTCGCCAAGTTGTTTCCAAGGAGTCCCTCGCCTGTCAAATGGGACTGGGACTCCATTACTCCCATAGGTCCGAGGCTTGCTTAAAGTGTTCTGAGCTCGGTAAATTCATGAAGCAGGATGCTACCCTACTTGCACATAGTCCAAGTGAGGATCTCTCCTCTAACGGGTTATGGACCACCGGTGAATTGTGTAGTCCTAGCCGCCTGAGCACAAGGAGGGCCACGACTCGGAATATGTCCGAGATGCCCTCTCCCATTCCATGGCAACTGGTATCCCGACTCTCAGGACCACTTACTATGCCACTCAGCCGTTGGCCATGGTTCACGAACTAGGACGTGACTACAGTAACCCACAAACATGACAATTTTGAAACTTTCGCATCCGTTGTGAATGCACTTTATAAAAACAACGGGTTGTCAATTGAGATTCTTCAAGAGTTATTGAAAGACAACTTTTTGAAAAATGATTTGGCGTTTATATCTGTCAATCTATGTTTCTTGTGTAAAGTCATAGATTTACGTGAAAAAATCCACTATTCTGTTGACCCAAACAGTGAAGGAAGTACGTATTGATGAAAATAAACTAGATTTACCCTCGCAATCAGGCTTACAGGTAAAGGGACTGTTAAAAGTCAAATATCAAAATTAGAAACGTTAAAGTTGGAAAAAACAGAGTGATTTAAACATGTTTGATGATGATGCTTGTTGTTGTCGAAGGTCATCGGCCCATTTAAACATGTGAGAAGTTGCTAAGTACTGGAGGGTGCTCATGTTGGTGAAATTAATGACATAAGTGTTGGTGATATTCCTCCCTTAAGTATGCACACCAGATGTCCTGTGATGTGGAGTGATCGTTTTCACAGTACAATACGTTCTTTACAGATAACACCGGCCTGCGAATTCAAAAAAAATTCTCTGCGGTGAAAGGTTGAAGAGGTGATTTATCCTAATTTAGATGTGCTAATTTCAAATATGTGAACCGTTTTTGCCTATCACGTACAGCTTTTTGCTATTTGAAATATATGTAATTTTAATGGGACATGATCAAATTGCAACAAATACACAAAATAGTAACATGTTCATTGCTAGAATGTATAAATCTCACTACAAGGACACTGTTGTTTGCTGCACTTTGATGTGAATGAACAGTGTGTTTATTTGCATTTGAGTTCCTCCGTAGTATTATCTCACACGAGACACCAAAAGTAATCTGACCGAGCTCGATAGCTGTAGTCGTTTAAGTGCAGCCAGTATCCAGTATTCAGGAGATAGTAGGTTCGAACCCCACTGTCGGCAGCCCTGAAAATGGTTTTCCGTGGTTTCCCGTTTTCACACAGGTAAATGCTGGGGCTGTACCTTAATTAAGGCCACGGCCGCTTCCTTCCCACTCCTAGCCCTTCCCTGTCCCGTCGTCGCCATAAGACCTATCTGTGTCGGTGCGACGTAAAGCAACTAGCAAAAAAAAAAAAAGTAATCTGACATCTTGGAGACATCCCATCGCCCCTGAAACCTTCGTTCCATTTCTTTTAGATCCTGATGGAACCGCGTGCCACGTTTCTCACTGAATGCTCCTAAATTTGCAGGAAAATAATCCAGAGGTCTGTTATGGAAATGTAATTTTAAGATTATGTGGCAACCCAATTTCGGGAAGTTGTATAGCATGATTTCCACAATCTGTAGGTAGTTGACGTCTTTAACATTAGCCAGGAATTTGCTACAAACATCCTTGAATGATTCCCATGCCTGAAGCTGTGTTTCGTTCATCGTCCTACTGAAAGTCAGATCCTTCATAAGTGTTCGAATTTGGGGGCCGTCAAATTCACCTTCCTTAATTTTGGCATCCGACAGTCCTGGAAATTTTTGACAGAGGTACCGAAAGCAGGGACTGCCTCTGTCCAAATTCTTCATGTACTGCTTCATAATTCCCAATTTAATATGTAAAGGGGGCAATAACACACTTTTGAGGATCAATTAATGGACGTTTTACAATGTTTTTTTCTCCAGATACAAACTCTTTCCTCTTGGATCACTCGGACACCAACCAGTGACAATCACTGTCCTGAGAGTCCCACTCACACAGAAAACACGGGAACTTTGAATATCCTCCTTGCTACCCTAATATGATATCACACACTTTTAAATCACAGCACAGTAGCCATCTGTGTTCATTGTAGTTCAGTTTCTGCAACACTATAGATAAATTGTGATAGTTTTCATGAAGGGATGTTGAATGGGCGACTGGCACTGAAGCAAGTTTATTTCCATTGTACAGAAGAACACCTTTGAGAATTCTTTTACTGGTATCAATAAATAGATGCCAGTCCTTTGCTTGGTAAATATTTGCACGTTATAAATTTCATATTAGAGCCCGTATTGTCAAAGTATCAACTTGTGGTCGATGTAGGACGGGCAAGGAGGCCCCTATTGTCAACACACAATCAGGTTCAACTAGCATCAGTATAACTCCACCTCCTAATCAAGAAATCTATTATAATGTGGCATGACCACAACGCTGTTTTATGTACAATATGCACATAATTTTATTTGTATAGCCACTTACGGTGTTTTATAATTGACAATTCGTTGTTTTGAACAACAGTTTTAACATATGATTTTAATTGGACTTCATGCTTCATATCATGTTCACACCGCACCATTTTAAAATTGAAGATTGACAAGATGCTATCACGCCACGTCACAGGATACAAAGACTTTGCATTCACTTATTTTAATGTGTCCTCGCCTTATATTTAATGTTATGTATTTGTATTTGTATTTGTGACTGAAGATGTCCTATAAGAGGACGAAACATGTTTCACGAGTGTAATTTAATGTAGTCTTTGTAATAAAGACAATTACAGTATTGTAAAAGTGGAATTATAAAATCTAAATTTTCACAAGTTGGTAAATATTTCCAAGATGACGAATCAAGCCAGGGATATCACAGCAAAACAGAAGTTCGTCTTTGTGAACAAAAAACTGCCGGAATTCTTCCTCCCGATTTCTGTAACAATATGAATTTGTCCCAGGAAGTAAAAAAATTCTCTCTTTTAATCTTGATCCTAAAAGTTTACTCTTTTCTTTAGTGAGGCCTAGGTCATGCTCCAAATCATTTAATTCACTCTGATTATAAAGACGTGGAGTTTTATCCTCAACATCCGGTACAAAGGTATCACCATCACCATCCTCTGCACTTGAAGATGACGACACACTCTCTGGTAACTGTATTGGTGGTTTTGGGACAGGAATATCAGGACCATGTTGTACGGGGTTTATGGCAGATGGAAGGCATGGATACATAATGTGCTTTTTGTTTTTGTATTGAACCCAGACACTTTACATGCACAAAAATAACATTTGTCAAAATGATTTCTTTGTTCCCGCCGAGCCATTGGGATTCCGAATGGCATTGATGGCAACAACCCATTGTACCATTGCCGCAGGATTTCTACACACATTTTACACACAATATGCGGTGCGAAATTCTTGTCCTGATCACCTAACTTCATGTTAAAATATGCCAAGTACAGGCTTTTTATAAATGGCATAATATTTCACTTCTGGCCTTTAATTGTATACTGGCAGCATATATAACAGAAAGCGTTGGGATTGTTCACACATTTTCACCTCCGAATGCCACTTGCCATTTTAACACAAACTAACTCACTTAATCACTCAATCTTGTAGACAAAGGCGTGACACACGTTCTCAGATTCTCCTCTCGGACTACGGAGAAACATGATCTTGGCATTTTGACCTTGTCTGACATTGCGAATGCGCGAACTGCAACTGTTCTAATTGTTCTTCCGGTGTTCCTATATGATTACCTACTCCCCTCCAAAACAGAGCACATACAACATTTTTTCTGAGATATGTTCATACCTGCATTCCATACATCAAATCCAAACCTCATTTACAAGAACGAAGCTCCATTAGCATAAACATGGGACGGACGTATGACAAATCTGTATGTGATACGAAATAACTGGTATTATTTTTTACATAAGGACACTAAATGTAACATATATCACATACAATTACTTTTGCCAGAAAATCTTTGCAGACCGGTGTAATCGGCATGCGTTTGTATTGGTCAATTTGGAGTTGACCTTTGTTGTTCACTGCAGTTTTGAGACTTCTTAGCAGCTAATATTCAGCTTGTAGTTGGTGAGTGACTTGTCCTGCAGTGTAATGGTAGCGTGCCTGTCTCTTACCCGGAGGCCCCGGGTTTGATTCTCAGCCAGGTCAGGGATTTTTACCTGGATCTGAGGGCTGGTTCGAGGTCCACTCAGCTTACGTGATTACGATTGAGGAGCTATTTGATGGTGATACGGCAGCCCTGGTCTAGGAAAGCCAAGAATAACGGCCGAGAGAGGATTTGTCGTGCTGACCATACGACATCTCATAATCTGGAGGTCTTTGGGATTAACAGCGATCGCTTGGTAGGCCATGGCCTTTTGGGCTGTTGCAGCCTGGGGTTTTGTTTTTTTGTTTTCTGATTGGTGAGTACAAACTGGTACAAATTTTACAAAGATGCTAGGTTGTTTTTTGCCATATTTAAACATTACATTTTTTGTTGTTGTTGTAAATACCATAATATTTACTCTGGTACATAAGAAATGAGTATACCATACTCAGATGTGCCTAGTCTTCTGATTTAAGCGGGAGACTCCCGATTTTTCATCGTTCCTCCCGATCGCCGGGACAGATCTCCCGATTTTCAGAGCAGTGTCAGTAATTTTCCTATTATTTTAATCTCCCGTGGATTTCCTCATTCTATCGATACATGGCTGAGTATGAGTGGTCGATAGTAGTTCTAATAATGATACCAGATGGCAGTACGGGGCACAGTGGCCAGTCGTGTGCTCCTCTTTTGTCTATAATACAGTCATTCTCTTTGCAAGCGAGTAACCTAACCTCAGAATTAGCACGCCATAGTCGTCTACCCGGGCCAGGACCTGCAGAAGTGCTCGTGTTGTCTTAATATTTGTTTTGGCCAAAATGTCAAAAGAGAAATATGATGCAGTGTTTAAAAGTGTTTATAGGGAAGAGTCTCCGTGTTTGAGTGAATCCTGGAAGGGACCAACGTTCACATTCTGTACTATATGTAGGTGTGATTTTTCAGTTACGCATGGCGGGAAGTGCAATATGCTCAACCATGTGCAAATGAAAAAACATAAGTAGAGTGTCCAGTGTGTAGAAAGAAACCAGAAACTGAACTTTTCATGTAAAAACCAAGATGTAAATCCTGTGACGAATGCCAAAGTGTTTTTTGCGTCGTTTATCGTAGAACATAACCTGCCTGTAAATTGTGCCGATCATGCGGGACCTTTGTTTTGCAAAATTTTCCTGATTCGGAAATCGCTGAACGATATGGGGGTGCTAGAACAAAAACTGCGGCTATCATCACAGAAATGTGCATGGAAGAAAGGGCGAAAATTGTATCACATTTGCAGGTGAATGCATTTTCTGCTGCTACTTATGGTAGCAATAAAAGTGACTTGAAAATATATCCCATTGTTGTAACATTTTTTTGGCCTGTACTCAATGAAATTCAGAGTTGTCTACTCTCTGTGCCTAATTTAGAAGGGGATGCTACTGGAGCTAACATTGCCAATCTTTTGCTCTCAGCTTTTTGGGAATTCTGCATTCCATTAAAAAACTGCCTAGCTCTGGGTGCTGATATTGCTCCAGTAATGTTAGGATTAAACAATGGTGTGGCAGGATGTTTGAAGCGAGAAAATAGTAACATAATCATTCTAGGGTGCTCTTGTCACCTAATTAATCTTGCTGTAGAGAAGGGTGCAGTGTGCTTGCCCGTAAATGTAGATGAAAGTATAATTGATATATCGTCATTGCCGGGACAAAACCTCCTATATGATAATATTTTTGGAGATGATATACTGACCCACAGCACATACATTATGAAAAGCGAGAATGCCTTGACTATGCACACAATATTGCACCTTAGATGACAGAACCTTACCGGCCAAAGTCATAAGCTAAAATATTTCACATAGGAGATTTTGTCCCTACAGCAACGATATTTTATTATCTGGAAAGAAGTGCAAAGAGAAAAGAAAAGTTCAGACAATTTCAGACTTTACACAACACAGAGATCAGGAAAATTCTGAAGCATGTGCTTACTCGATGGTTATCACTAGGGGGCGGATTTCTATGACCTAAAAATGTATGAAATATGTATGCACTTATGACCTAAAAAACATTAAAATATGACCTATAAAATTCAAAATATGACTTAACGAATCGCATCTACGTTTCATAGAAGCACTTTTATTACGATTGCTACAGGCTGCAATTAATTTACAGTTTAAAAAAATGTTTAATTCTTCAAAATCTTTAACCCAAAATCAACTAAACTGATGAATATTTCATGAACTCTTTAAGGTTACACTGCATACTCCTAGGCAAGGACGGACTCTGTGGAAGACATAAACACTACAGTTAATTTTACTGTTCAATATTCAATCAGTTTTAATTTATACACGAAACATATGTTATTTGAATGAAACTTTCATGCCTGATCTAGTCTACATTATCAGAATTGTTGCAATTTATGACCACACGCATCTTAAGTTTGTTGAATGAGAATCCCCTCCTGTTGTCGCTGAGTATCGTCTTGTAGCAAGAAAAACTTCTTTCGACATCACATGATGTGACGGGAGCGTACTTGAATAGAATTAAATCACTTGAAGAAAATTCCTGGAAATCTGCAGATGAAGGGTTTCCACAAAGAATGTCACTTATTCCACGCAGGTACACAAGTCCGCTATTTTTTTCCAGTACATTTTCTAATTTTCCACACACCCTAGATGCTATTGTTCCTTTCGCAAGCTTTAATTCCTGTTCAATGCACTTTACAACATCCAGTGCATCGCTTAGTTCTGCACCTGAAACTTCCAGTTGCGTGATTACTCCAGATAAAGAATTAAAATTGGACTTTATCTAAGCCAGGTCCACTTTTAATGTAGTGCTTGAAAATAAATCTTGAGTGGTTTTTATGGAGGACGATTCTGCAGGATCAAAAGACTTCACGATCTTCCCCACGACATCTAAATTGTTGCAATAGTACACTGCGGCATAAAGTCCCCCATCGCGTTATAACTGGCTGGGGAGGTAGGGGTAGTGAAGGTGCTTCTCCTTGAAATTTCTGAACGTGAAGTGGAGCTTTGACAAACACTTTCTAACAGTTCGATATTAATTTATCAACTTCAGGGTAGCTACTTCTAACTTCTTCAGCTGCCCTATGCAAGGCATGTGCAAGACATGTCACATGTATCATTTTCGGGTATAGCATTTAAAGTCCCTTGGCTGACTTCGCCATATACGGAGCAGCGTCAGTTACAAATAGAAAAATGTGCTCTCTCTTTGCCCCATATGGCCACAACAGATTCATTGAATTGTCGAAGAGAACTGCAGTGGTGGAATGGTTTGACTTCTATAGCACTTCACATGTCAGGAGGAATGTATCTCCATGCCGGTCTTCCTTCAGCGTGCCAACGAACACATTTGCTACATATCTTCCATCCACATCTGTGGTCTCGTCTATTGAAACCCATATCTTACTGTCTCCCACGCCACGCCTTATTATATCCAACATTTCTTCATAACAAGGGGTCAGATAGTCCTTCCTGAGAGTAGATTCGTTGGGAGCAGGATGCTTTGTATATTTTTCAAGAAACTGTCTGAAGCTTCGGCTGTTAAGTTTCTTTAAAGGGATATTGGACGAAACCATCATCTTGCAGAGATCTTGTGAAAATTGTGAACACTGTGAACGTGATGTCGGGGTTTCGAATAGCAGACGTTGCCTATTTTCAAGTGCAGAATATCTAGTTACACAATTCTTATGTTTTACAGTATTACAGTGTTGTTGCACAGAGAAGCGTTTTTCGGCAGTAACTTTTACCTCACACAATTTACAGAATAATATCACTCCGTCCGTACTGAATATGTTTTTTTTTTTACCGGGCGAGTTGGCCGTGCGCATAGAGGCGCGCGGCTGTGAGCTTGCATCCGGGAGATAGTAGGTTCGCACCCCACTATCGGCAGCCCTGAAGATGGTTTTCCGTGGTTTCCCATTTTCACACCAGGCAAATGCTGGGGCTGTACCTTAATTAAGGCCACGGCCACTTCCTTCCAACTCCTAGACCTTTCCTATCCCATCGTCACCATAAGACCTATCTGTGTCGGTGCGACGTAAAGTCCCTAGCAAAAAAAAAAATGTCTTCACCGACCTCGCGAACAAAACTTCGCAACATTCCACAAATTGAGACTTTCGTTTTAGGCATATTGAAAGGAGCTGAATGACTGAAGCTCCCTAATGAGGGGAAGGGGAGAGATAAGAACAACGACAAATAACTGCAGAATTACCTCTGCTTCCGTGTAAACAATAGCCCGGTTTCCAGGAATTGACCCAGCTAGCAAACAATAGCTCCTACCTGTTAGAAACATTCCATACACTACTTTCTAATGGTTCTTCAGTAGTATATTCCAGTCTATCCTGAAAAATAATTTCTAGAGCTTATTCTGATTTTTATAATATGAAATTAAAATGAAAATTACCAAAATATGCTGTTATAATGATATTTTGTTGAAAATATGCCATAAAACTTAAGAAAGCCTAAATATGCATTTATATGCCCAATAAAACCTGTTTAATTTTGGTTATCATGCTTGGAAACGTGCTGAAAATACAAGACTATAAGATATAATGTTAAGGGAAAAAATATCACTGGTCATAGAAATCCGCCTCCTAGTTATCACTAAGAAGGTGTTTAGATGGGATTTTGCTGCAGGGGGACCCTTCGGTTACTTTATTCAGAAGCGAAATTGTAAGGATTCTCAGATGGGAATTTTGAAGATTTATAAAATTCCTAAGCACAGTTCTCAGTTAAAAGGAAAACCCAGTCATCAGTTTCACTAAAAAAATATGAAACTACTGATGACACTAAGAGCCATGCATTGTCATGTGAAGAACGACTGTTCATGTTCCTTTCATCAAATTTACATAAATCTTTTTGCCTTTTTCTCAAGTTTTATGGATATCTTTGAGAATCCAAACGTAGCTCTTCAGTCAAGTCTGCCACACATCCACTTGTTGAGGTCAGTTTTGGAGGAACTATTGAAGAATGTGATCGTGAGGTTTGTGAAACCACACTTTATTAAAAGCTCCTCCTCTCTCCTTGATGTAGATTATCATACTCTAGCAAATCAAAAGGATGATTGTGATCTGATGATAGGGAAATCTGTGTTTGTTTTAGTGAGCACTTTGAAGTCTGAGGTAAAGTGCATATTCTTTAAGTCTGTTAGAAAGTGTTTCTCTTCATCATGTGACTACATGGTACACAAATTTCCGTTCAAAGACGAGGTTTCAATTAACGCAGAAGTTGCAAATATTTCTGCTATAAGTAAGGCATCGTTTTCTAGCCTTAGATTTTTCATTAACAAGTTTCTGAATATTTTGACTAGTGAAATGGAACATTTAGATAAAGAAACTGATATTCTGCACTCCCAGTTCTGTAACTTTCAGCTCAAAGAAACACCTGGCAAAATGAAGAATTGATGTTCAATAGGCATTGGTAGGTCAGATGAAATCAGCTGATGGTGTACTTAAATATGACAAACTCTCTAAGGTGATGCTTGCTATTTTATCAATTCCACATAGCAATATGTGAAAGGATTTTTAGCGGAGTCACAAAGACAGAAACACAGTTCAAATCCTTGCTGTCTGAACAAACTTTGGACAAACTTTTAACCCATTCCGCTACAATGACGGGTGCAGCCGTCAAGAGTTCCATATTCTTTAACGTGTACTGATGGGTACGACCGTCCCCATGTACTCAAGTCGGAAATACATCTGACTACCGATTTCTTTCGATTGTGATGTTGTACTTTAGAATTACGTTCCTAGATAGTTCTAGCGGGTTTACATACCAATGTTAATATCCAAAGGCTATTTTGCTTCTAAATTTGGTCATCTTGTTCATGAAATGAATGCTACCAGGGAGCAATATGTCGTGTAAACATCGCGAGGATGAAGAGGAAAGAATTCTGCAATTTCCACTTGATAGTGGTTGAGAAGATATCTCAGAATTATCTGATAGTAGTTTTAGCAGTGATAGTGCATCTGAGAACTGTGACTCCGCTTGTGAAAGTGATAGTGAGGGTGAAGATAACTTCGTACATAACCTCACTGCATCAAACAATTGAAAATGGAGTTCGGCCAGTAATTTTCCGAAAGGCAATGCGTGTGCAGTTGTTCGGGAGCTAAATACTGTAGTCAGGAGGCGTCTGGGTGATAATGCTACAGAATATGACGTTGTGTGTCAGTTCCTTACTGACACTTTTTGGGAGGGAATTTGCAAGGAAACCAATGCATATACAAATAAAATTCGGGAAGTTGTCACCCTTCCTGATTACGCCACTATAGGAGGTCCATCTCAAGGTAGCACACCAATGAGACTACAGGGAAGGCACTGAGTTCATTTTCCAGAAATGATTGCTCCTACAGCAAGTAAATCAGCAAAATCAAGAAGATGTGAAGTCTGTTTTGAGTGTGGAATCCGGAAGGAAGCTTGCTTCGAGTGCAACAAATGCAAAGTTGCCCTCCATGTGGATGGATGTTTCAAGGTGTACCATACCTTAAAAGACTTCAGTTAATTGTAGTAAGTTAAACTCTAACCCAAAATGTTGTTAGTTTGATGCAGTATGGTTTTGTAACCTTTTATCATCCATAACATGAAATGTAGAAACAATATTTGCATGGCAATGGGTTAATCTTGAAATCAGTTCAGCAAGGCAAGTGCTTTGGGCAAACATTTAGTTCCGAGTTTATGAAGAGGGCTAATTCAGCTATGGGTGTGTTCAACAACAATTAGTCATAATGTGATCTCCATGTTGAAGGATGAGAAGTCAGAAGTTCCTAGAGTTCAGGTATGTAAAGTATTTAGTAGGCCTATTCACATATAAATGATTATATATATAGGCCAAACAGAATTGTTAATGTATTGAATTATAATTAATTAATACATGTTCTGCCATCAGTGATGTGCCGTAATACATCGCGATTCACTGCCAAATTTCTCCTGATTTTTTACGTTTCAAAGTTTGCATGTCTGCATACTGTACTTTTCCCATACACAGACATCATTTTGCCTTAAAGAACACGTTTGATAGTACCATATTTTAATATAATACTTTATACTTATTTACCTCTTGAACGCGAGTAGTTATGTGAATTTTAAAGAAGAATATTTTTAATTTTTTATCAAATATTTTTAGCACATTACAAATGGTTTTCACATGTTCAGCACATAAAAATCTGCTCCCTAGTCATCATGTCAGTCTTGCCACTCAATGCCCTTGACGGAGTGGGAACTCCACACTGCCTTAGTGCTTTGCAAGGACACGTCTCCTGGATCAGATAATGTTCATAACCAGATGTTGAAATAGCTCAGCGAAGATAGCCTCCTATATCTTCCTGGGGTTTTCAACCGAATCTAGACAGAGGATGAGTTTCTGTCACAGTGGCGAGTGGGAAAACTAATTCCTCTTCTCAACCCTGATAAAAATCCCAAGCATGCAGGAAGTTAAAGACATATTTGTCTTACCAACTCTCTGTGTAAACTATTTGAGAGGATGGTGAATTGCCGACTTGTCTGTGTTTGGAGAAAAGGTGCCTTTTGTCCAAGTACCGATGTGGTTTTTTAGCCTCCCGCTCCACCACTGACAATCTATACAGAGGATGAGTTTCCATTCTATCCAGGACGCTTCTCTCTGAAAACAGCACTTGGTGTCTGAGATAACTTGCCAGTTTTTATTGCAGATTTTTTGTCCTTCCGTCTTTTCCATGACCAAGTAGGGAAGGCATATTCACAATATCATGTTCAGGAAAATTGAGTCCCACAAAGACTGGTAGGCTGTGCGTTCGTTGTCGATAATAAGAGGGCCGGGCTGAGTGGCTCAGACGGTTAAGGCGCTGGCCTTCTGACCCCAACCTGGCAGGTTCGATCCCGGCTCAGTCCGGTGGTATTTGGAGGTGCTCAAATACGTCAGCCTCGTGTCGGTAGATTTACTGGCACGTAAAAGAACTCCCGCGGGACTAAATTCCGGCACCTCGGCGTCTCCGAAGACCAAAAAGTAGTTAGTGGGACGTAAAACAAAATAACATTATTATTATATTGATAATAAGAGGTTTCTTTTTCTTTTTCCGGGAAGCCTGTAGTGTGTACACAGCAGAGCTCTATGTTGAATCAGATATTATAATACAATTTTTTGAGTTTGGAAAAAATCTTGACTTGTGCTGTGTGGGACATTGTGTGAAATCATGCTCAAGCCAGGTTGTTAAGAGTAAAGGTATTGTAAGAACATATATCCTCACTGGCTTAAGTTGGTTAATCCATTTCTTGCTATATACAGCAACATGATCTATTTTAAGAAAAGCCCAAGTTTGTGCCTTGTTTTACAGTCACTGAAAGACTTTTAAACAACAAGGACTAGATATTTTAGTCTTTATATAATTTTACCCATTTCTTGTTATGTGATACATTTATCTTTTAGTTTTAAATGGTGTTTAAGCTATAGTTGATGATGCCCACGATACAAGGACGAAACATATACTAGTTTATTTTAATTAAATTTATATTTGTATTGTAAGATGGGACTTCTGTGAACTCTTGTATAAGCTTTACAGTGACAACACGGAAACATTATGAAGTTTACAATATCGGTATGTAATTTTTACTTTATGTTTCCTAAGGTGGCTGCTAGTAACCCGTGGTCACTACCTATACTTTCTCCCAGCAGCACTTCCACATCTCTCATAAATGTTCGAGCCCCTTTGCCTGCAATGACATAAGATTTTTCTACTCCCCATTCCAGCTGTACCTTGTGATATTACGCTTCAGCTGCATTTTGAGCCAGGTGTTCTTGATTACTAGTTTGTTTTATATGCAGAAGTCAAGGAGACATTCACCCTCATGGTTCGTATTTCTGTATCCATGAGGACCAATCACTGCCGCACACCCTGTTCTTACAGTTCCTACCTGAACGTTTAGGTCTCCCATAACAAGAATATTATCTTGTTCGACGTGGTCCTCTAATTCTCGAAGAAAGTTATCTTTCTCTTCTTGACTACACCCAGTCTGTGGAGCATAAACCTGTGTTTTTGTTGATTTTCTGATGTAGCTTAATAATTTGTTCCTTAATGTGTTCTATATCAGCCATAGCATCGATGTTCTTGTTGATTATGAAAGCCACACCATTCCTTGGTTTTTTTTTTTTCATGCCCGTAGAATTTGTAACTTTTCCACTGCAATTTATTCCTTTTCCCACTTTGTTTTCCTCAGTCCAAGGACCTCAATCTTCTTTCCTTGAGATATACAAGCTCACATTTAGCTGTCAGGGTTCAGTATTTAATGTTGCTGTTTTGAATTTATTTACCATCTGAGAAATTTCTTCTTTGGATAATTCCATTTCACTTTGGGCTTATCACCATCATCCTTACCAGAATTATACATAGAAGGAAGGTTTTTAATTTTTTTTTTTTTTTCATCCAAGACTCATTTACTGGTAATAGCAATTTGAATACGAGGTTTTACTGACAGGGATAACTCCCTTACCCTTTGATAGTCCCCTGTCTGATCTGCAAGGCAGCAGCATTGTGATAAATTGGTGTGTCATTTCCAACACACAAGTTGAATCAAACCTGCTAAGGGAACACTTCTTCGCCTACAGGTCCAAAAATACTGACCTGAGAATTCCCCTCTTAATGATTTCTCTGAGTTCTATTTTATAGAAATATAGTCACCCATTCAGTCACTCTTTTGTTTAATCCTTTGCACTCATTTTTACTGGTAGTCTCCCATGATCTACCCTATCGAAATCCTTGGATAGGTCAATTGTAATATGGTCCATTTGATCTCCTGAATCCAAAATATCTGCTATATATATGGATGGGATCCTACAAGTTGAGATGTTGGCTACCGCTTGATGCGCATATGTGTCATGTTGTTCCTGCACTGCATGTCGTTGATGTGCATCTGCGCCATTGTATATGATGCAATTTTGCTTGTCTTTATTGGTCGGCACAGTAATTTGGCCTTATTCTTCTGTAATGGCACTCAGACTGAAGTTCAAGTCATGTGTTTGGGTTGTTAGTTTGGATAGTATTCCTCAAAATAACACCCAAAAACACTCCTATGAACATACGTCCTATGGTCATTCGTTTACTAGTTACAGACTTTCCATGTTTATACAGGATCTACTTACCTGACACATCCTGAGTTGAGTAGCTATCGCAGTGTTGATGTACCAGCAGGGATATACTGCACTGTAATAAAAGAAGTCCTCAAAATATCCACCATGTGCCCGAACGCATGCCTAAACAAGCCACCTCACCAATTGCTGGATGAGTTCACACACTCCGAGCATGGATGGCAAACTTGTTCCACGCAGTGGAGAAGTATTGCAATGTCATTAAAGAAGATGAACATATTAAAGCACTATTTTAAATATGAAATAACATTTACAGATGAAAAGCATGTATGATTTTTATTTATAATCAGAATAGCCTAATTTTTGTGTAGATTATCAATATAGGTAAATTCCACATAAATTTAATTTTTATTTTCCTCTCTCCTGCTTCTTTACATAATTCAGCTAATTTTGATTTTTATGCAGTTTTTATACCATCATCATAGTTCAGTGATATAAGTTTTAGTTTCTCACTCAGCTGTGGTTCAAACCGCAGATGATTCCAGAAAAAATAATTAAAGGAAAGTTCTTGTCTCGGTGGTATGTGTTATGATTATAAGCGAATCACTCACATAAATCTTGAACTCCTCTAGTTTATCTATTTACTGATTAAAACAGATAATAGCTTCCATGTTGTTATCCCTCAATAAAACATCTTATATGCCGGGGATGAATCCAGGTAACAAAGCCTCACCGTTAAATCTTAATCCATCTGCAATTAATGACAGCTGTATTATCAAATGTCCCCATACTCCATTTTCCAAGCCTTCGGTAGCCAACGGAATGTCTCATTTCATCTGTTGACAGCAGTCCAATTAACTCTTTGTGGCATTCTAGGTTTAGATCTGACGAACAGATTTTCTCGGTTACCGAAACTCGAAGTTGGCTACTTTAAGGAATATACGCTGCGGCGTACAAGAGCTTGAAAGTTCCCTAGCTTTGCAACAACTACAGTTCTGTTTTCATTGCCAGCACAATTGTACAATACGTTTTCTTCCACCCAGCCAGCATTTTATTATCCTTAAACATCGTTTTTTGAAAATGTTAGAGTCATACATACATACATACATACATACATACATACATACATACATACATACATACATCTTTATAGACTTATGCCTTTCGGTGTTAAGTCTGAAAGCCACTGTGAATTTACTAAATGCCTTTACAATCCTCTGTTTGTAACTAACACTGTGGCCTCATTTAGTTCCATGCCTCTTATCTTTAAATCATTATAGACTGAGTCTAACCTTCATCATTTTGGTCTGCTCCTACTTCTCTTACTCTTCATGACTGAGTTCATTATTCTCCTAGGTAGCCTGTCCTCCTCCATTCGCATCACATGACCCCCCCCCAGAAGCTGATTTATGCATACAGCTTCATCCATAAAGTTCATTCCCAACTTATCCTCTGTCTCCTCATTTCAAGTACCCTCCTGCCATTGTTCCCACTTATACCATTGATCATTCTCATTGCATTCATCTCTATTACTTCTAACTTATGGTTAAGATATCCAGTGTCCACCTACCTTTCACTCCTGTACAACAAAGTCTGTAAACAGACCGGTGTACAAATAGTTTCATCTGGGAGGCGGCTTCTTTCTTGCAGAATACTGCAGATCACAAATTTTACCTCACTACATTAGCTTTGCTGCAGCTTGATTCAATCTCATTTACTATACTACCATCCTGGGAGAATACACATCCTAAATACTTAAAATGTTCTACCTGTTCCAGTTTTGTATTCCTAACCTGACATTCAGTTCTCCTATGTTTCTTCCCTATTGACATTTTATTCTTGGAATTGCTAATTTTCATATCATGTAGCATAAACAATGCTTTCCCAAATCTTACATGCAACACCTGTCGAACTGACTGGCCTGTAATTTTCAGTTGCATTTGGAAGATAGTGGGTTTGAACCCCACTGTCAGCACCCTGAAGATGGTTTTCCTTGGTTTCTCATTTTCACACCTCAGTTAAGGCCATGGTTGTTTCCTTCCCACTTCTAGCTCTTTCCTATCCTGTCGTTGTCATAGGTCCTATCAGTGTCAGTGTGACATAAAGCTAGTTGTAAAAGAAGATTTGTAATTTTCGACTTTATGTTTACCACCCTTTCCTGTATACACAGTGGCTACTACAGCAACTCTCCATTCATTTGGTATAGATCATTCATGCAAACTGTAATCAAATAAGTATTTCATATACGGTACCATATCCCAACCCATTGTATTTAATATATGCCCAGAAATCTTACCAATTCCAGCTGCTTTTCTAGTTTTCAACTTTTGTATCTTATTGAAAATGTTATTGTTGGTAAATTTCAGTACTTTGTTAGTATTAGTCACCTCCTCTCTCTGGACATAATCCTTGTAACCAATAATCTTTAAATATTCTGACTGGATACTTCTTCCTTCTGTAGATCCTCACATACACACTACACTTGTTCATTAATGATACCTGGAATGTCCTTCTTGGAAACTGTTTCTGCCTTTAAAGGTACATACCTGTTTGCATATTCCTTAACAATTGCTTTACACTGATTCCACAGTCTGTTTAAATTTTTATTTACCATTTTCCACCAGCCATAATTACTTTGTTTAAACTCCCTCATGCCGCTCTTATCTGCCATATGGTACTGCCTAATAGTCTTACTTTTACAACCTTCTTTTCTATTAATTTACTTTTAACTGCAACATAAACAGCTTTGTGACCACTAGTACCATCTGTTACTTCAGTTTCTCTATAGAGCTCATCCTTTTTTTTTTTTTTGCTAGTTGTTTTACGTCGCACCGACACAGATAGGTCTTACGGCGACGATGGGACAGGAAAGGGCTAGGAGTGGGAAGGAAGCGGCCGTGGCCTTAATTAAGGTACAGCCCCAGCATTTGCCTGGTGTGAAAATTGGAAACCACGGAAAACCATTTTCAGGGCTGCCGACAGTGGGGTTCGAACCTACTATCTCCCGAATACTGGATACTGGCCGCACAAAAGTGACTGCAGCTGTCGAGGTCGGTATAGAGCTCATCTGGTTTTACCAGCATCATGTCCAGAATATTCTTCCATCTAGTTGGTTCCATCTCTTTCTGATTCAGCTGTCCTTTCCAGATTAACTTATTTGCCCTTTGTCTGTCGTTCACATTACTTTCCCAATTGACCTTGGTAAATTGAGATCACCCGCTACAGTCGTGTCCCTGTCTGTATCATTTCCTATATAGCTTATTATCTTATCAAATAATTCTGAATCAGTGTCTATGTCACCCTTTCCAGGTCTGTACACTCCAAAAACATCAAGTTGCCTATTAGGAAATGAACCTTACACCTAGAATGTCATGTTTATCATCATTAACTTTTTGTAGCTTACAAAAACAACTCTAGGTGTGAGGCTCATCTCTTGTCATAGAACTCCTTGGCATCAGACAGTATCAGGTGCATGATACTCTTAATGTCCTGCAATTTTCTTTTCAGCCATAGACCATTACTCAAGGCAACAACTGAAGTTGTTCCGATCATCCTGGCATGTGCTATTTCGCATCTTCAGATGAATTTCTTGGTCTTCTGTATCATGAAAGGTTTGTTTCGAGGTCATCAATCTTTTCGTTACTTTTTTTAATCTGCTGCATTTTTAGCCAGCGTATTACATTGCCATTGGTGCCATTCTTCATATTCATTATTTGTTTTTCAAAAGTAGAAGTGCGCTTAAAATCCTCCTTTCTCATTTACTCCATGACAAGTTTGTTCTTCTTTTGGAATTTCCTCATTATTTCTATATAATACGCTGGTGAATATAACTGTTGGTGGAATTTCAGGGGGCTTTCAATGTCTATAAAATCATTATTATTGAGTAAATAGTTGTGCCCAGTAACCAGAAATCATATTTTTATGATCTTCAGTGTTGGATGTGATTCTGCGACAACAGCATCAGGATCATTTTTATGCTTCGATACTCTTAATGTCCTGCAGTTTCAGCTGTGATATACCCTTTCCTTTCAGCCATAGAGCATTAATCAAGGCAAACACTGAAGTTGTTCCGATCATTCTGCTATGTGCTATTTCGCTCCTTCGAATAAATTTCTTGGCCTTCTGTGTCATGGAAAGTTTGTTTCAAGGCCAGCAGTCACAAGTTCTTCCGTACCATCCTCTTAATTGGGAACATGCATAATTTTCAAAAATATTTTTTTTGAAAAGTACACCAATGAAATAGTATGTAAACGTATTACATTGTGATATGTTGCCTTGTTTTCTACCATTAAAAAAATATTTAATATTGCCTTTCCGCAAGGCGAGTGAAACGGCCTCTGACGTAAGCGGCGCGCTGTGACGTCACGATCCAGTACCGCATGGAGCTCAACCAGCCGTTATGCATTAGCCGTTGCTAAAAGCCGATTGTTTATTATTCATGATCGCGAATAACTTCAAAATGACAGAAAGAAGGTTCAAAACAGCACAATCAGACAATCTATCATGTGTAGATGTCGTCATTCTTGAAAAATAGTGACTTTTGTGGCCGCAGAATTTCGCGGATAAAAAACAAGTTTGTAAGGGGCATCTTTTATATACGTGCAATGTACTGTAACCCATAGTATTAGGATAACAACTGAACCTGGATAGATATCACATCACTTTCAACATTTCCTTCTAGACTGATTCCCCTATTAAAGAATAACATTACATTTTCGGGCTTTCAGCATTAGTAAAGTAAGAAATCGGATTTCAGCACTAACATAAACATATAAGTAGCATTATAGTACTAGTCCGCTTCTGTGGTGTAGTGGTTAATGTGTGCCACTCCCGGAGGCCCGGTTTCGATTCCCGGCTCTGCCATGAAAGTTGAAAACAAATAGTACGAGGGCTGGAAAGGGGTCTACTCAGCCTCGGGAGGTCAACTGAGTAGAAGGGTTTCAAATCCCACCTCAGCCATCCTCGAAGTGGTTTTTCGTATTTTCCTACTTCTCCTCCAGGCACCTAAGGCCACGGCCGTTTCCTTCCCTCTTCCTTGTCTATCCCTTCCGATCCTCCCATTCTCCAACAAGGCCCCTATTGAGCATAACAGGTGAGGCCTCCTGGGCGAGGTAATGGCCCTCCTCACCAGTTTCATCACCATACTCAAAGTCTCACGTTCCAGGACACTGCCCTTGAAGTGGTAGAGGTGAAATCCCTCGCTGAGTCCGAGAGAAAACCAACCCTGAAGGATAAACTGATTAAGAAAGAAAGAAAGAAAGAAGGAAAGAAAGAAAGATCATAGTACTATAGGGCTATAATCTATCATTCCCCAAAAAATATATATTTATGGTTGGGACAACTGGCCTACCCACTACCGGGGCCCATGAAAGAGAATTAAATATCTTTGTGGAGGGAAAAAGTTAAACATGATAAAGGTAAATATGACTTCATCTAGTTTTCACAAGTCGGGCTGAGTGGTTCAGACTGTTGAGGTGCTGGCCTTCTGACCCCAACTTGGCAGGTTCGATCCTGGTTCAGTCCGGTGGTAGTTGAAGGTGCTCAAATACGTCAGCCTCGTGTCGGTAGATTTACTGGCACGTAAAAATAACTCCTGCAGGACTAAATTCCTGCACATCGGCGTCTCCGAAAATCGTAGAAGTAGTTAGCGGGGCGTGAAGCCAGTAACATTAATTACATTTGGCTTTTAACAAGCTGAGCATATCAGGAAAAAAAAGTGTCCTGGTGACATTTTAGTCGCTCAATACAGGAATGTCTTTGGGTGCTGTGACTTTATTTTTTTTTCTGTTTGCTTTACGTCACACCGTCACATAATGGCCACGATGGGACAGGAAAGGCCTAGGAATGGGAACAAAGCGGCCGTGGCCTTAGGTACAGCCTCAGCATTTGCCTGGTGTGAAAATGGGGAAACCACGGAAAACCATCTTCAGGGCTGCCGGCAGTGGGGTTCAAAACCCACTATCTCCCGGATGCGAGCTCGCAGCTGCGCGCTCCTAACCGCACGGCCAACTCGCGCGGCATTTTTACCCTTTGTTTTTACCAATTAAGCTCTTCAATAAAGACATACATAACTGTCCCATGCCAAGATATATTGGTAGAATTAGAGCTGTCAAAATGGTTCATAACCCCTTTGATTTATTATCTTGACATGGATCACCCAAAACATAGGTTAGGTTTGGAGAATACTTTAATAATCAGCATTATTTAATGCACCATTTATTACTTTCATATTCCAAGATGTAATTGAAGCATTTAAATAAAGCATCATACATTAAAATTTAAAGTTTTACCACTAGAACAGCTGACATGGAAAAGTTATTTGAAAATTCAAACAAATTCATCTTACGTTAAAATCTTCAAAAAAATAAACTGTAGACTTTTCCGACATATCACCAGCATTTCTCCAGCTCACCAAAATCCATTTCTCCCTAGTTTTAGCGTCTTTGGAATGTTTATAAACAATTTGTTTGGGATGGTATGCGATGTGCTATTGCACATCGGAACTCTACACCATTTATAAGTTTTCTGCCTCACTGTCTGCGCAGGATTCATTTTAAGTCTAAAATATACCACTCAGATTATTATCCAATGTATAGACCTCGAATTTAACCATACTAGACACTAACGTAAAGTAGAAATACGCGAAGAGTATCCCGCTTCTCACAGCACACTACGTGTTATTTCGTCTGCTAATTCAGTCAACCTGTACGATGACGTCAGGCCAATGAGATCGCGTACTTGCGTGACATGACATTTTCGTAGATTTTTATCATGTTTGGAGTTATTATTTGTACATTCTGATCACATTTTTGAATTCTGCATGTAATTTTGTATCAGATTAGCATATTTTTAATTAAAACCCCGGATCATGCATGTTCCCTATTGTGCCCCCCAGCCTGCTTGGCTCTCCAGCCACTGGTACTGGAAAGCTTTGTTTGATGATGCATCATAAATTCCACATTCATACAACCATAAATGACATTTTGGCTTATAGAATATAATGTTTGTTGATATGTTTGGCAGGGTTAGTGTACTCTTCATATCACTGACAGTCCATTAATTTCACTTACTTTTATTTGAAGTCCCTCTTCATTAGACTACAAGCATTTTCTGCATCATCTTGATGAGCCTGCGGCTCTTCAGCATCACGATTGCTATTGTTTGTTTGAGAGTTCATAGAATCACAAAAGTTGCTAGGGTAAGGTCACACAGAAAACGTTTTGAAGCAGCAAGCATTAACGAGCAGTCCTGAGCAGTTGAGTGCGTAGAATCAAGCTAGCGTTTGAACATGGGCATGGCCAGACAGAGAGCAGAACCAGCTCTACTGCTCACATGCGTACTGCCCAACGCCACTTCAAGTAAGAGCAGTTCGTTTCTTGCTGCTCAACTTTAAGCGTGCTGTCCCGAGCTTACCATTTCTTTTGGAACAGAGGGAATGATTTCATTAGTTTTAAAATGACCAGTACTGTGGGATGTTACAAGTAACCAATCTCATTTTGGTCCATTTTGAAGATACAATACACTTTCAAGATTAAAATTACTGTGTCCACCTTTTCAATACAAATATATATATTTTAGTGATTAAATTCTACATGAATTAAAAACACCAGTTAGGGACATGTTTCGCCCTAGTTATGGGCATCTTCAGCCTAATACTAAATCTTAAGGTCAAGAATTATAAACTATAAACATCGGAACTTAATAGTAAACTTAACTTACTACTAAATACAATGGTCTTATGCTTTTTACATAGTTTACAATATGTACAGTATATACATTAACTTTGCCAGACTTTACGAACAATGAATTAATTTATTTTATAATGACTAGACATCCAAATTGTAGATTGGATTGATCACAACGTGAATTGGGGTTTCTCACATTGTATTGACTAGAGATTATCACAGCATGAGTTGGGGTTTCTTCAATTGTTATGGTCGCCTGAGTCGTAAGTATTGTTACAAAACCGGAACATTGGTTAAAGTCGTTCATGTTAGGGTATGAATCAGTTTGAATATTCCTTTAGAAAGAAGCATGGTTATGTATTAAGGTTGAAGCATGTATGTTGGAAACTATTGCTGATCGGATAAAAAATTTGGAATATTATTTCATTCTTGTTGATTAACTTCCTATTGGTGCAATGTTCAACCTTGGGAGGAATATGAGTTGTCTGTAACTGGATAAGAGAAAAATTAGAATGATGAACGTGGAATCTAGTATGATGAAATGTCGTATGGCTTTTAGTGCCGGGATATTCCAGAACGGGTTCGGCTCGCCAGGTGCAGGTCTTTCTATTTGACGTCTGTAGGCGACCTGCGCGTCATGATGAGGATGAAATGATGATGAAGACAACACATACACCCAGCCCCCGTGCCATTGGAATTAACCAATTAAGGTTAAAATCCCCGACCCGGCCGGGAATCAAACCCAGGACCCTCTGACCGAAGGCCAGTACGCTGACCGTTCAGCCAACGAGTCGGACATCCAATATGATAATAATTGCAGAGTGAGTGTTATCACATGAACTTACTTGTCTTGTCGACGTTAGCTGGGACCAATTGTTCCGGTTGTGTCTGAACGACTAAGCTTGTACTCCTAGTGTAGTATTGATGCTGTAACAGTGGGGTGGAGCGTGGAGGGGAAGGGGGAGTGAGTTTCAAATCGTGCGTCCGTGTTGTTGCTTGAGAGGTGTTACTCGAATTCAATTGGGCAGGCCTGGCATTAGGCGTGGCTATTTGAGCGCATGCGTTGTGTGATTTAAACATACTGGGAACTTTATTCTGATTTACGGCCTGGATTAACCTCGGGGTTGTCTCATATAACGGATTTTTGTTATCAGTGACATCGTTAAGATTATTCTTTTTATTATAAGTTTGGTCCAAATAAATGTACAAGTTTTCCGTTTCGTTCAATAATTTCCCTTTGCCTAGGCTTTTAACAATCGTCATATCATTCTCTATTGAGGTGAACTTATGGCCTGTTTCAGTCATATGCTGGCTCATGACCGAATACTTGTTACGCTTGGAAGCATTGTAATGTTCCAGATAGCTTGTGTAAAAGCTCCTTCCTGTTTGTCCAAAATATGTGAACTCACATTGGGCATTATTGTACATACTGTACATATTGTAAACCTTGTAAAAAGCATAAGACCATTGTATTTAGTATTAAGTTAAGTTTACTATTAAGTTCTGATATTTATAGTTTTAATTCTTGACCTTAAGATTTAGTATTCCTATACAAATGAAATTTAAATATCATAACAGCGCTTTCATAGATTGCATTGCCAAGATAACACTCCTTCTGGAGACATAAAATAATCCCTAAATTCATCTCTAATGTTATGCACTTTGGTGAGTGCACGTAGAGGCATGTTTTGTAAAGTTATTAAACCACTTTCTAATTCAGATCTCCATTGTCCCTGTACCAAATTTCCATCTGCATCCTCCAGATCCAATGATCCTGGAGGATTATAAAAGCTTCTTGATTCAGAAGATCTTCTTAAAAAGTAAATGGTAGTTAAAACCACTAATTCCACTTTATCACGGTGAAGAGCAATAGGTTTCAAGAGTACTCTAAATTTGTAACTTATAATACCAAATATATTTGCAATAATTTGCCGCACTCTAGATAACCTGTAATTAAAAATCCTTTCTGCTGGTGACACACACAATCGACCTGGATAAGGTTTCATTACATGGGGTTGTTAATGCGGAAGCATCATCTGCGACAAATACATACGGGTCAGAGGTCGACCTACTTGGCAAAGCTTTTTCTGGGGGGATATTTAATTTATTTTCCACCATTTTCTTGTAAAGAGATGTAGATTTAAAAACACCATTTCACGCCGATTCCTGTGGTGCAACTGGCTCTATATATGTGGACGCGGGACATTGTATCGCAACAGTCTAGGGACAGTGTCTCGCAACTGCCTTCATACAATGTCCCGGGACTTTGTCGCTAGGTGTGTAGTAGGCTTAACTGGTGTTTTTAATTCATGTAAAATTTAATCACTAAAAAAGATATATTTGTATTGAAAAGGTGGACACAATAATTTTAATCTTGAAAGTGTTTTACTTACTGTGGGATGTATCTCACAAATATTTTAAAGACAGAAACGTTACCACACAGGTTATTTCATTCGTTTCTAAACGACTGGTACTGTGGGTAAATCTCACAAATATTTTAAAGACAGAAACATTACCTGACTAGGTTGTTAATATTCAGAACAATGGACAGTAACAGTGTATTTTTACCTTTATATAAAACTATGCTTCTTTCAGTTAATAAATAAATGCAATAATTTCTATAGTGACATAATGTTATTTTCTTAGGGATTTAGTTTTCTTTATTAATAAATTAATATTTAATTTCCTTACCTTATACAAAGTTCCATACATAATTGATTTAATATATCCATTTTCTATCTTTGTGCGAAACCATGCTTCTTTAATGATCTAATATCTGTAATTTATTACTTTATATGAAACTGTGCTTCTTTCAGTTGATAAATAAAATACTGTTTTATATACACTAGAACTAGTGTTGGTATTTTATTTACTTCAAGTTAACAACATGCTTCTTCTATGGCGTGATCTTTTTTTTTTTTTTTTTTTTTTTTTTTCGTAGTTTAGTTCCATTCTCTGCAACCTGGGTGTAAGTTTATGTAATAATTTATCAAATGTTTCTACAGACATTCGCAAGTATACAAAAAATCATTCACTGCAGTTGTGTAATTCTTTATACAAATTATCAAACTCGCCGAGTTCTTCCGGTCGTAAACTAATTTCATGAATCCTCCAATCAGACCAATCCTCACTGGAGAAACCTCATTTAGCAATAATAATCTCGCAAATCATTATAGCGCTGGTGGCATGTTGTCTGTACAATTGCTGTTGCAGCACTGCTTTCTGTCTGGCGAATGTACCAGCGCAGTTCAATGCTGCTTTCCTGCGTACTCTTGCATGTTACGGCTCCAAGCTTAAACCTGCTTTGTGTGTGGCCTTAGCCTTAGTATCCTTCTTGAACACTTTTCGTTGTATGTTAAATTTGGAATTTACTTATAGCACAATATAGAAACTGGCTGAGAGTGTTCTTTTCTATATAGTTCATACGTAACTAGAAGCGTGACATGTGATGAAAGAAAGAGATTACTTGTTTCAAATCTACAAGAATGTGACTGGTACTTGGGAAGTTTATTAATGTGCTCAAGAATTTATGCCATTTTTAGATCAGATATTTTTTTATAACCTCCTGATATACCTCTGTTATCTTTAATTATTGTTCCTTGCAGTTCCCTTGGCTGAATGGGCTTCGATCCATAGGGTTTTCCCAACCGGCTCGTCTTCATATTCAGACAAAATACCACACTAAAAACCACCAGAGAAAAACACTATATATAGATTATATCCCTCCACATAGGGTTGGCATGAGGAGGTCATCCAGCCGTAAAACAGGTCCCAATCCACATATGATCTCTTTCGCAAATGCGACCTCACAGGTATAGGAAAAGTGGAAGAATAAGAAGTATTATACCTTGCATTTTGGTGGCTTTTTTAATACTGTTATTAATGCAATCCCCTGATATTCTAAGGGTCTGGGTTAAGTTTTGGTTACAAACCGGTATTCTCGCCAGGGTGTAAATTCTTGTGAATGACCTTCCACTCACATCTTTTGTTCTCTTCCTCTTCACTTGGCTTATTATCACTTGATTAACAATGTATAGAAGTTTACCTTCATAAGCCAGATTCCAAAAATTGTCAGACTCTTTTTTCCTGTCTTCTAGACTTACTTTGCTATGATATTCTGATCGGCAGTGAAAGTCTCAGAAATCTCTTGGTTCAATTCCTTTTTCTTGTTGGCTGATATACGATTCATTCCACTGCCATATTTTCTTTCATTCTTCTGTACTCTGATATGAATTTTTTCTTTTCCACCTCTTCCTTGGTCTGCCAGTCAACAGAGAATTTTGGTCATTGCATTCTGCATTATCACTGGTTTGTTTCTGTGGTAAGCTGGCAATTCCGTTGTATTCATCTCCTGATGAGTGTGTGTAGTAAATTGTTGTGTGCATAAAATTCACTGCTTTCATTATTTTCTATTAAGGTAGCACCGAGATCACTTAAATTCACTAAAAGAGAAGACAAATCACGCACCTCAGCACTCGGTTACTGTGAATAATTTCTTTTTATATAGTTATATTATGATGACATAATACCTGCCTCATAGGACAGCTGAGCTGAAGTATTATTTTCAGTTTAGGAATAAAGTACATCAAAACAATTACAGTAATCCTTTCTAAAATAATTTCTTTTGAGTCCACCTTTTCAATATGTTATGTCATAAGCGGGACATATTTCACCTATTTTCAGTCGCTGTTCCTACTACGTAAGATCAAAATAGCCAGGATCCTGGATTTTGCTTGATAATAAAATACGTAAAATGGTTAAGTTGACACGAATTGTTTTAACTAAAAATACTTTTGTGTATATTATATGTTCTGTAGAAACATCCAGCTGATGTGAATTGTTATGACTAGTGAATTGTGTTAACATGCTTACCATACATAAAAACATTTAGCTTGTATACAATTGTTCTGTCTAAAAAGGATGAGTTTACAATTATTATACATTTGATAAGAAGATAATGATATGCTTTAAAAAGCTTGTAATGACATTGGTCAGTTTAGGTTATTTAGTCTGTAATATCCAATGTGTGTGCTCTCACTGAAATCTTCATGGACATGAGTGTCACCTTCGGAATAAAATTTGGTAGCATTTTTGTAATGCTTATGCTTGAAGAATGTATTTGCAACTGCTAATCCCATACTAGCTCAGAAGTCCAGTAAACACTTTCCATTCCAGTTAACTTCCATATCCTCCCCACATTTACAAATCACCTTCTCATATCCTTCAGTTCTCTTTCTTGCTCTTGCATTGAAATCACCTGTGAGCACTTTCCTATCTTGGTTGTTGACCCTGACTGCGATGTCACTCATTGCTTCATAACACCTGTCAACTTTATCCTCATATGCACCCTCACACGGTGAGTAGTCTAGGACAGTCCTCGTCGTAATTCCTCCAACAGCAGCTAAATCTGCCTACATTGTTCACTCATTTACATGTCTAACAGAAACTGTGTGTTGTTCAGTAGTATTCCTGATGCATAGTCCTACTGCACACTCTGGCCTACCCTTTTTACCACCTGTTAAGAATAACTTGTATCTCGTATCTCTTCCTCGTTATCTCCCCTTACTCAGACATCTTTAACTACTAACACATCCAGTCACATTCTCTCTGCTGACTCAACCAGTTCTGCTTTTTTTTTCTTCCATAAGCTCCATTGATATTGAATGTTCCCCATCAAATTCCTTTTTGTTTGCCAAATAGTTTCCAAGGAGTCTCTTGCCTGTCAAATGGAAATGGGACTCTGTTACCCCCACAGCTCCGAAGCTTTTTTAATAATGTTCTGAGTGTGCTCGATCAAAATTCTGTGAAGCAGGGTGCTACCCTACTTACACATAGTCCCATTGTATAGTCCTACCTGCCTGAGAACAAGGAGGGCCATATCTCTGAATATGTCTTGAGATGCTCACTCCTTTTGCACAGCAACTGGTATTGTGACACTCAGGACTATTTATTTGGTCACTCAGCTGTTGCCCAGGGTTCACAAACTAATACTTGACTAAAGTAACTCAGACCATGAAGCACGTGAGAGTTCTAATATGGAATATTTACTTCAAATTAAACAAATTAAAATTTGTATTAAACATGAACTTTTAACAGCATGTTCTGTAGGAAGAAAGGTTTGAATTATCCAAGAATTTGAACTAAAAATGTTTTCATTAACCAAGTTCTGGTGCATTATGGTTTTATTCAATGTGTACAACATAATTCAAAACACATAATGGAAAACCGAGTGAATTGGCCATGTATTTAGGGCCGTACAGCTGTGAACTTGCATTTGAGACACAGTGGGTTCAAACCCCACTGTCGGCAGCCCTGCAGATGGTTTTCCGTAGTTTCCCATTTTTACACCAGGCAAATGCCTCGACGGTACCTTAATTAAGGCCACAGACGCTCCCCTCCCCTTTTCCTATCCCATTGTCACCATAAGACCTATCTGTGTTGGTGCGACATAAAGGCAACTTGTAAATAAAATAATAACAACAATAATAATAATAATAGTAAAGAAAAAGGAATGACAAATCAAGTCGTATATTATATGTGCATAGTTTCTTGGGCACCTCTAGTCCTCACTTGGTATTATTGAGTGAACGTTGTATGCAGAGCTAGCAACATCAAAATGTGAAATGTGTTTTGACCTCCTGACATCTTGTGGTTATACAACAAAGCTTTCAGTCTTGTCCTGCTTACCATGAAAGTTACCCTGGTTCACTAAGAAAGACTGGCAGATTGAATCTGGAAGGCTTGGCGTTGTGTAGTGGACTTCTCAGGGTGATCCGATGACACCTTTGCTGCCTTGGCTAGGCAACTCCTATCCAGAAAATATATAATTTTTGAACAATGCTATTGTGTTCATCTTCTGTATATATAAAATAAGAGTTTTGTCTGTACATTGCTCGGAATTTGAAAAGAATGGTATTTCTGTACTGATCATGTCCACAGTAAGAAGGAAATGCAATTTTTACTTTTCCGTAATTTCTCTCTGTCTGTCCGTCCGTCCGTCTGTATTTATGTATGTATGTACACGCATCACGAGAAAATGGCTGAAGAGAATGTAATGAAAATCGGTATGTAAATTTGTGGGATAAGCCACTACAATCTAGGCTATAAATAATTTTATTCACGCTCAGTGAAATGGTAGTTTAGGGGAAAGCGTAAAATGTAATTCTCAAATATTTACATTATTAGTGGTCGTATCGATAAATACTACCTAACTAAAGTTACATAGAGTTAAATTTCTGATCATTTATGTCTTACACATTTTTACCATACCGGCTACAACACAGATATTCATGAATTTGTATTTTTGTTGCTAATTCCACATCAGCGCCGAGCCACGAGGAAACAGGTTAACAGAATTTAATGAAAATTGGTATATAGAGTCGGGGAATAAGAAACTACAGTCTAAGCTATAAACAATTTTGTTCACCCGGGATGAAATTGTAGTTTAAGGGAAGGGGCCTGAAATTTAATTTTTAAATACCTGTGTTATTGGTCCTATCGAAAAATACTGTACTACATAACAAAAGTTATAGAGAATACAATTTCCGATCATTTATGTTTTATTCAGTTTTTCCGTACCGGCTATGATAAGAGTGGCATTTCAGATTCGGAAGAAAACTAAATACAAAGGCCTACAATATCAAAAGCATTGGTCAACAATAACATTACATTGACCATTGTTTGTTGTGATGTTCTTTGTCTCTTTGGTGCCACTCAACTCCGACAGATGGGATTACTGCTGCGTACCGAGTATAACAGCCTGACTGAATATTGGCGGGAAATAGCTGGGGAGTTAAAAAAACAACTTTCTTCTTTAGCATGCCATTCCTCTGGTTCATACATTTCCTGATACTGCTGGTACATAACACACTGGTTCATCATAGTATTCGAGCTATTCAATCCCTACTCTGACGTGCTGTTTTGAATGAGCAGTGTCCACACTTAAGGCAGAGGCACACTTAGTAGTAGTGGTAGTAGTAGGGGTTTTTTTTTGGCAGGGGAAAATCTTTTAAAGACACCACTCTGTGTGGAGTTGGATTTCCACCAACTAAAATCCCCTGCCCTCTTCACTCAGACCATTCTGGAACTGCTTGTCGGCATGACATCAGAATGGAGTGATGTATATTATTAAGTTCTTCCTTTCTCTTCTTTCTCCTTCATCCCCATAATGCTTGTCGCCATTGCCTTTACTGTGTTCCAGGCAGACAGGCTCTCTAACATAATCTGAACCAGATTCCCTGGCGTGAGTTGTCGGCCAAGTTGTTGGCAGGCTTTCCTTCGTTCTTCTTCCCATCGAACACGGTAGAAAAAAGTGTGTTCTACTGTATCCCTTTCAGAACAGTACCGACAGCCATCTCCCTGCGTCTTTCCCATCTTCATGGCGTATACGCCGAATCTTCCATGTCCTGTCAGGATCTGCGACAGATAGTAATCTACCTGCCGATGTCTACATTTAAGCCAGTCTCCTATGTTGGGTATTAGCTTTTTTGTCCATTGGCCAACATCGGTTGTGCCATCCCATCGGTCTTGCCAGTCTAGTAAGAGTTGGTTCCTCGAGGCTTTCTTTTCTTCAGCAGATATTGTTGCACCCCTTTCATGCCAAAGTTTTCTCTCTACAACGAGGAGGTCAATGGGAATACTGGCAGCTACAACTGGATGGTGTTATGCATCAATTGACCAAGCGCCAAAATGGATTTTTTTAGATTTTTGCACCATTTGGTAGCTAAAAGTGTAAACTTTACATAAGTTATTGTTCGGACTTTTATTCTCAATATGATTGGGCAGAAAATTCATTTTGACCAAACGCCAACCTCTCAATCATTAAATTCAAGTTTTGCATCAAGTGACCAACCACCATTTCTGGGTCTGAATTACGCATCAAATGACCACACGACAAGCTTGCAGTCGCTTGGTCGTCTGATGCTAATTGTAGATTACCGCGTAGAAGATTCCCGCACAGGTTTTCTTCCCTGCGGCATACGCCCAGAACCTAAAATCCTTGGATATGGAAAAATCGAAGTTGGATGAAAAACTGGAAACGTTTTGTTTTGACCCTGAAAAAAAAAAACCCTGCCATTTTCCCGTATTCCCACAAATGTGTTTTTTTACAAGCGCCAGTTGTGGTTAAAGATTCATAGTGGGAAAGATAATAAAGGTCACTGTTATGTCTGGTTGGAAGGAGAAGCAGAACGAGGGGCTCAGGAGGTTGGATTCTGCTTGTACAAGCATCTCATGGAAAACATGCACAATGCCAAAGAAGCCATACTCTTGCGGAGGCCAGAATCGTAATATAAAGATTGTTCTACTTCTGTATTGGAAAAACACCCTCCCATTGAAAAGATTACACAAATATTTTTATTTCGACGCCATAGCTTCCTCCCTAACGACAGTGACTTTGGAGATGTAGAACGTTCTTTCAAATTTCAGCAGCGCCTCTATACCACCGAAGAGTACATAAATTTAATGAAGATGTGCCGAAAGAAGAAACCTGCTTGTTGTGGACAGAATGACTGGACCGTATTTTCATAGTACAGTTCATCTGGAGAAGCACATTGTAAACAGGAAGCAGGCACAAACAGTGAGAAGGTAAACCGGCTGCGTGTGAGAGAAATAGAGTTGAAGAAAGGTAAAATTTTTAGCATTTTCATCAAAATGCATTTTGATGCAGAACGCTCTGTTGAAGTGAACATTAAGAAATCTTCAGTTGGTCGCGGCTTCAGAATGAAAATGGATCAGCTCTACATGGTCTGCTCACTCTGTTATGGCCAAATGGAAGACAAGTTTCAGAAGCGAAACTGAACGACCTGCGCCCTCTCGTGGAGCTAATTCCCAATGATGCTAAGCATTTCTATAAAGGCTTGTTTAGTGATCCTGGAATAGATGATATAGATGGATTTGATTGTGGAAATATGGATTTTTAACTCAAAAATTCTTAAAATCCTGCATTATATTACACTTGGAGAAACTATGTGTTTATGATGCCTTAATAATATGACCTAGCAGTGTAATATATAATATCTATACTACTGTATATTCTAAAATTAATGTTTTTTCTAAGTCATGTTGTATGCTGTTATGTATAATCTAATCCTGTACTTAAATAAGCAATACAATTAGTTAACAAGTACCATATTTTACACTGCACTGAATTTTTAAAAGTCAAATCGATCAATAAATGGCAATTTTATTCCTTGGTCAAGTGATGCAAAACAAAAACTAATGTAACCGCAATAAAGCATCAAGTGACCAAGCACCGTTATCTCAGATTAGGACGATATACTTCAAATATCCCTAAATTGAATACATTAAGAAGAAAATTTATGTTTTTATCTTCATTTTGGTATATAATACCTCTCATTTAACAGGAAATATGAATTACTACAAAGGATTTTGCGTTTGTGTCAATATCTCAAAATCTACTTTTGGCGCTTGGTCAAGTGATGCATAACACCATCCAACTTGTAAAGCTGCTGTCGAAACAGTTCGATATGCACAGGTAACTCTGAGCAGCATTTTCCTCTGTACTCTTTCCATAGCTCTTCGGTGAATCTTCCTCCTGAGTGCATTGTGCCAGATAGGTGCAGCATAAAGTAAAATGGAATATACTGCAGAGCACATAATCTGTCTCTTAACTGTTCTTGGTCCCCCGATGTTAGGCATAAGTCTGGCTAATGCCGATGCCTTCTTCTCTGCCTTTTGGGTTACTGCCTTCACATGCGCACCAAATGTGCAATTCCTGTCAATAAGAACCCCAAGGTATCGTACAGACTTTCCTGGGATAATCACTGTATCATTTAATAAGAAACGGACATTTTTCCAATTCCTGGAACCTTTCAAAATTACAGCCTCAGTCTTATGTGGAGCCAATCTCAACTTATTATTTACCGTCCAAAGGTTAACTCGCCTCAGTGATTCATTTACTCGGAAGGTCAGTTCTTCTACATTCTCTGCTATTACCACTATTGCAAGGTCATCTGCATAACCAATAGATGTTGTCCCTTTTGTCAGCTGCAGGCGTAAGACACCATCATATAGAATGTTCCACAAGGTGGGTCCTAGGACAGATCCCTGTGGAACGCCAGCACTCATTTCAAGATCTTCTAAATCATGAAATCGTATTCTTCGTCCTTTGAAGTACTTAACGATTATTTGTTGTAGATACTGAGAAATGTTCATCCTACGAAGTTCTCTCAAAATAATGCTCCAAGAAGCAGTGTCAAAAGCATTTTTGACATCTAGCGTTATCAAGGCAGCCCATTTCTCACTGCTTTCTGCCTGTATTTGAATCACACTCTCAATAGCTTGGGTTGTGGTTCTACCCTTTCTAAATCCAAACTGGTTCGAAGAAAGTCCTCCCTGTTGTTCAAGTTCTTTCTCCAATCTAGTTTTAATCAATCCTTCGTAAAGTTTGCTCAGGGTGTTTAATAAGCAAAGTGGCCTGTATGCTGATGGATCTAATGATAGTTTCCCTGCCTTCAATAACAGCACTAGCTTGGCTACTTTCCACTCATCGGGGAATTCATGCTTTTTTAATAAATCATTGAAGACTGATAAGATCCAACCAGGTGCCACCTCAACTGCATACTTGATGGCTTCTGGTGGGATTCCATCTACACCTGGTGCCTTACCAGTCTTCATATTGCGTGCTACCTCTTGTAACTCAACCACAGTGAACGGTTCTGCAACACAAAAATCTGATTCCGTTTCAAGTCTGTCATTAGTACAAGGGAACAACTCCATTGCTATGGCTTTCCTTCTATCAGCTGGGAGCTGAACTGGTACCCTGTTGATTATTCGACCGGTCACTATCTTATATCCCGCTCCCCAGATATCACTGTCTAGATCTTCGCATAGCTTTTGCCAGAGATTTCTCTTAGAATACTTTATTAGTTTCATTAGTTGCCTCTTTGATGCCTTATATTCAGCTTCTAATTGTATTAAGTTGACCTGGCTGAATTTTTTCCTAGATCTTGTAAGAATTCGTCTCTTGCGATTGCAGCCTTTCCTTTGCATGTCTATTTCATTGTTCCACCAGTAAGGGACTCGTGTTTTGTATTTTGTTGATCCCCTCAATCGGCTGGTCCTACAAGCATCTTTAAGAACAGCAGTTACATCTTTTAGAGTATGTTGCACTGTGTCTACAGTTTGTGACATCCACTCGATGCAATTTTAAAAGTTTCCCAATTATAGTTCCACACCGTTTTTGTGATATCATTAAGCTTCTTCGATCCCTTAACTTGAAAGTAAATAAAACGATGGTCGCTGAGAGATTCATCTTCCATAACTTCCCAGTCAACAATGAATGATGCTATACCCTGCGTTGAGCAGGTGACGTCTATGAAAGACTCTGAGTTCCCTCTGGAAAAAGTTGGTAAGATTCCAGTGTTATGAACCACCAAGTCTAGGGTCGCTATCCATTCTGCCTAATATTCTCCCCTACGATCTGCAGTTGGTGCCCCCCACAGGGGCGACTTGACATTTAGGTCTCCGAGAATGATAGATTCAATACCTGACGCCATGCAGTCCTGAGCTATTGCATCTACTTCAGCTTTGAAAATATCACAAGGGATGTTAGGAGAGATATAACAACAATAAATCTGATATTGCTGAAGTTGAATACACAAATATCCTTCTTCTGCCCTTATGCTTAGCACCTCCAACTTATCATTTAAAAAATATGCAACTACATCACATCTTTTGTCCGTGAACCAACCACCTTCGGGTACTCTCCTTCTGTTTGGCTCGCTAACAAGCACTAAGTCTACTTTCTTTTCCAAGGCTGTCGCATACATGATGTCATGACTGTCGGATTTCCTCATGAGATTCGCCTGCAGTAGTAGTAGTAGTAGTAGTAGTAGTAGTAGTAGTAGTAGTAGGAGTAGTAGTAGTAGTAGTAGTAGTAGGACCTGGTCTAGGTTTACAATTTAGGCCTATTCCAAATTATAGCACCACAGTTTACTAAATAACTCAAAATTCGACCCTGAAAAGAGCTCTTTCTTAAGAAAAGTTTCTTCCTCTTCACTTTTATTAAATTCTACATTCATTTTATTCCAAATTAGCAGTGAAGAGGCCCCCCCCCCCCGGCTTTCTCCTCTGGCTTGGAGGAAAAATTTGCCTCCAGATCAGATAGATTTTTCCACTGCCAGCGTAGTGAATTGAGATTTTCCGACTCATCGGGTACTCCTAGGAAACATTAGTAAATGAGCATAGTTTTTGCCCTGGGACTCTCAACTATTCTACACACATACACACCCCGCCACTGAAAAAAGACAAAGAGTGTTCACGGATCACTGCTGTCTGCGGCTTGGTCATTCCTGCTCTGGAACTTTGGACTGTTGGATCGGCAGCGTAGTACTCTTCGTTAGAAGTGAGAAAATGTGTGGTTTTTCATTTGATCGAGTATTTCATATGAAAACATTGCTTTTAATTGTGTTGTTCCTACTGGTGTCATTGTAATGACCAATGTTCATTTCAGTTGGGAAAACCACTAAGGAAGTGCTTCTTCGGATGGAAAAAGGCAGGTGGAGAATGAATGTCTGCCATTATAATGAAAACTTCCTAACTTGATTGTGGCTGATGGTAGGCAAGTAGGCCTGCCATTACAATGAAAATTCCCTAACCCAGTCTTCATATGAGAAAAGACGTTTGGTGACATCCCCATCGCGTTTCTAGGGTAACGTTAAGAGCTATGCAATTTGATACAATCTTCCCCACAACGTGTACACTACCTAACCTAGAATTATATATGCAATGCAGAATTCCGTAGCAAAGCATGGGTACATCAGCTAGTAGGTAATAAATTTCCCATCAACATCATACAGTTCACACTTATTTCAGCTGAACTGAATTGTAGAAGATTCTGCAAATGCTAGTATTTTAAGTGTTTCACCTAGTCTTCTGTGAAGTGCATTCTTCAAATTGGAAGAAAACTGAGAACTTACACAAGATATGTGATCGTAATCACTGATGAGTGTTTAACATCCAAATCTTTACTTGTCTTGCACTGAATATCAACAACACATGCTTGCTTCATAAATTGTAATCTATAATTCGTGTTTTGCCTGAACTTTTATTGATTTTGACTGATGATGGTCTCTAGCAAGACCGAAACTAGTTTCATCAAATTGTATGTAACCTTTTTAAGGTTACAGGAAATTGTAATATACCGGGCGAGTTGGCCGTGCGCATAGAGGCGCGCGGCTGTGAGCTTGCATCCGGGAGATAGTGGGTTCGAATCCCACTATCGACAGCCCTGAAGATGGTTTTTCGTGGTTTTCCGTGGTTTCCCGTTTTCACACCAGGCAAATGCTGGGGCTGTACCTTAATTAAGGCCATGGCCGCTTCCTTCCAACTCCTAGGCCTTTCCAATCCCATCGTCGCCATAAGACCTATCTGTGTCGGTGCGACGTAAAGCCCATAGCAAAAAAAAAGAAATTGTAATGAATGACTGGAAACCTTTAGCTTTTGTTTTACGTTATAATGCTATTGTGTGTTAGTTACTTATTTTTCAGTACTAATAAGAGATTAATTGGAAGAAAAGAGTGGGGTAAAGTGAGATGGATTGGAGAACTACATTAGACCAGTCCAAGGATTAATGACACTAATTGCAATTGCGGTGTGTTTTTTAATAATAAAGAAATAATGTACTGTCCATGCATGTTTCCTTGAGCACTTGGCTAGTGTGTTGTTATATGATGCTGAGCACTTGTTTTCTGTAGTTTATTTCAAGTGATTAAGTGGTTTGTGTAATAATAATAACTGAAACAACACCAACCACGTCACATGTACCTCTTGATCTCTTAACTCCTTGAAAATGTTTCCGTACACAATAGTTAGGGGCCGTATTTTTTGGTAATAACGATATGCACAATTTTTTTTATATCTTCTTTCTTGTCTATATATGACTTCCCAGGTACTAAAAATACCATATTTTAGCAAAATGAACTCGCGAAATATCACAAAATTTGATTTATTGCGCAAATTGCTGAAATAATCACGAAATATACACCACTTGGTGTGAAAAATGCGAAATGGCACCGGAAGAGCTCTCCAATAAACGTTTAAATGCTTCTGAGAACTTGACTATCGTAGTTTCCTATAAATGCACACAAAGCGGTACACACTGTGTATCGAAAGTATGTGTATTCAGTTCCGCGAACTCTAAGGCAGTCGATAAAAATCAATATCTGTTATCGATTACAGCAAATAGCGTTGTGGTCGTAACAAGATACAAGACCAGTCGTAGATACAGCAGTGCGCAATGAGAGTTCATTACTTACGAACATTTATCGGCAAATGTCCAACATTTAAGTATAAAAATTCCGAAAACTGAAGTCACAACAGGTTTTTCGAGGGCCGAAGAATACAACAGTGTGGGGTTCTATGTATTTGATGCTGCAAGAAAGATTCTAATATATCACTAGTGTACTGGTAATATTCGTAAAGTTGAAACGTGCGATATACACTGCAGAGTATCAGAATGAAGCAAATGAATACAATTCTAATCGGCAAATAACAATTGGCGATACTTTACAGATCGTTAAGGTGTTGGAAAAATTATAGAGAGCAATTTGTAATAGACACAGAAAAAGCATTCATTCAAGCCAAAATTCCTCTAGAAAAATAGGATAATCCTGGCATGAGGAAGAGAATGAATATAAAAGGAAAAATAAATAATACGTTCTTTACTGTAAAATATGACGGTATTGGTAGGCCTATTGTAAATAAATCGCCTATTTGAGTAGTAATAATGTTATTGTTTTTATGTCCCACTAACCACTTTTACGTTTTCTGGAGACGCCGATATACCGGAATGTTGTCCCGCAGGAGTTTTTTAATGTGCCAGTAAACTAGTGACACGAGGCTGACGTACTTGAACTCCTTCAAATACCACCGGACTGAGCCAGGATAGAACCTACCAAACTGGGATCAGAAAGCCAGCGCTTTAACCATCTGAGCTACTCATCCCCGATCGGGGGAAAAGAGCATATCCATGAACGTCTTCCAGGGCTATATGACTTTGCAAAATGCAATGAAAGCACATCTGGTTGAGGAAGTGAAAGAAGACAGTGTTAGCAAAGTTTTAGGAGGTTTTATAAAAGACCACAGTGAATTTGCATCCAAGTGTTCGCAAGCATTATGGTTTCCGACGTCTAATGTGGTCAGCGAGAGGAGCTTCTCTACTTACACAAAGACCTTTCTGACTGTCGCACAACTCTGCATCCTGATAATGTTGAAACCATGCTTAGTTTGTACTTTCGAGACAAGTAATTCAACGTCTAAAAATGTAGGCTATGTATAAATATATATCACAGGGCAGATCACCTAAGTTCATTTCAAGGTATCAGTGATTTATATATTTATTTCTATAACAGTTTGCATATTTGGTTTTTCTATGATTTAATAACAATGATACATTACAAGAGTTTACTTTAAAACCCCTTATCACAAAGTTAGTTACATTTACCCCTTTCGCTACTACAAGGAAGATTTCACAGGAAACATCGATCAGTATAACAATTTATTTCACGAAATACCTACCGAAATAGTGTCAGTTTTAGCACCGAAATCAACAGTTTTATTTCACCATAAAATAAGGCCCCTAACAATAGTGCACAGTGAAGGCAGAAAAATAATAACCAATCCTGGCACTAACAAAGGAAGTAACAGATAAGACAGGTCGAAACCTATCCTGATTTTTTTTTTTTTAATTTTTTTTTTTTTACACAATCGTTGTACTACAAGAGGACATTGTGCGAAAAATCAGCCTCCACATGTAACAAGTAGATCAATGGGAAGTAGCACGAGTATTGTATAAGTACATTTTGGTTGGAGTAGGCATCCCCTATAACAGTTTTGATGGTTGTTTTAAAGAAAGCAGGACAGTGAAAATTAGTTTCTCGGAGGATGATGTTTTAAATCCTATGAACGTAGGGGAGTTTGTAATGAGTTATTTCCGTGAAAAGGGTTTTTGTTTTCTGGAGATATTAGCTCAAAAGGATAGAAAATGGGACAATATCTGATTAACTTCATAGAAAATAATCGTAGAGGAGTGCAACATATTGAGGAGGATTCTGTTCATATACACAGTGGAGACAGTGAAAGCGACTCAAGCGATTCTGTTTGTAAAAAATTTCTGCTGATCGCGAGTGAAGTTTCGGGTCTGAGTTCAAAACTAGAATATGTCTCGCCGGAATCCAGTGATGCTATGAGTCCATCACCATCCGAATCATCCAGTTCTATTTATGTTCTTAGTCTCATAAAATGTGTGCAAGGAAACATGAGTATGGAGTACAAGAGGAAGACTGTCAATGTCTGGCTAAGGGGAGTCATATACTAGTCATGCCATGTTTAGTTACCACTTGACAAAAATATGACTATATCCTACATTATTTCAAGTAGGGCATTGAAAGTTAATATGGTGATACAGAACATCATTACATATTGTTCGATATTGTACAAATGAAAATTTAATTTAAAGTAGATGCACTATTAATTAATTAATGTTGATGAAATTATTAACCACATGTTATAACAAAAAACCTGATAAGTCTCTAAATATGAGTGTAATTGTTGTTTCCTTTCTTTTGATCTGAAGCTCATAGAATATTGTAGAGGTTGAACTAAGATGAAATCTCTTAGTGCTTTCAGATTAATTTGGCAGATTTTAAAATTATATGTACATATTTTTTACATTTTTTGACCAATTTATATCATTATATTATGCCTAAATTTTGTCTCAGTTCCATTATTTTAGTTCATCCTCTATAGAATTCATATCTGAACAACATTGCCATGTTTCATTTAGATCAACCAAATGGTTCTCGTGATATTATGCTTCTTGTTTAAAAAAAAATGTTTTCCAGAAAATGCATGTAAAGTTGTAACACACTGTACACCATAGAAAGCTCCACTAGCATATGTTATACCCTCTGTCTGGATGTTCTTGGAATTTTCTTCCAGTCTCAGTCTTTGTTTACAGCTTCCAGCCTCTAAAGTTGAATTTCTTGCTCTTTTTTCATCTGAATCTCCCCTTTCCTGGTCAAACTTGCACAAAGCTTCTGCGGTATTCTTCCAACTTTGATTCCTTATGCCGTCAGTACTTATAGGCTACTGCTAGGTCCATCATTAAAACTGGCCACTGCACTGTAGGTTGCTATTTGAAAAATTTTATTACCATTGCATGATATTTTTGGACACATGGACCCAACTTTACAGTTAAATGACTCATTTACCTTTTGATTTCTCCATTTTAGACATCTTCGCAGTAACACTCTTTTGCTAAAATCTTAAAAAACAGGATTTATGTGTCCATTATAGGTTTGGGAATGGAATGTGGGTTCCTGTAAGTACAAACTGTCCCCTCTGATTTAGCTTGTTGATAGCCACACCAAGAGTCTGAGCCCTTGGGACAAAGGAGAGCAAACTTCTGGCCCAAGGTTCCTCGCTGATGCACTAGGCGTAACGTTACCATCGCCATTATCACCACTCTCTTGATTGGAAAATTGATTTCCAGAAAATCTCCTCTTTTTCCGTCTTGCTTCATTCCATTTCTTGGGCATTATGATCACAATTCTCAACAACGAAATGTAATAGAAACACTTGGAAAGTTTCAAAACACACTGCTACTACCACCACGAAGTACACAACAGAAAGCTTGGAAAGAGAGCTCAATGCTGTCCACCCTCAAATACAACCCACTAAACTACGGATACAGGCATGGCATACATGTATACAATCCGCACAGCCGTTGTTATAAGAATTGATGAAAAAGGGAAACCACACAAAAGTTTGCTGCTGAACATTTTCATCCATTGCCATGCAGCCACACACATCACAATGTGCAGGCTGCCACTAAAATGTAAATATGTCTAAAACCATGAGGAATTTTTACATAAAACTGTGTGTCTGTGTTTAGAATGCCACAACATTTCCTATTTATTTTTTTAAATGACATATTTAGCATGGTCTAATGTATGACCCCTCTTAACTAAGTTGGTAAAAAAAGCAATACTTTACTTTAGTGAAGCTGTAGCAATATCTTTACTTGTGGAAGAAGCCATTGGAAAATATGGGTGCGACAAGTCCCAGTGAACATGAAAACATTATGTATGAAAAACTCTGTTCCCGTTTCCAAAAGGCAAGAAGGGGAAGGTGAAATGTAAGTGATGAAGATTTATGCCTGTGAGCTTTGGAAATTGCACATGAACTATATATCGAAAAAAGTAATTTCTTCACCTCTTATGCCTGGATCAGCCATTTCATGAAACAACGCAGAATTGGGAGTAGGAAAATTACTAAATTTGTATCCCGTTCGCATATTCAGAACAAGAAACAAAAGAATAAGGCTGCGGAAGATTTTCTGGAGTGGGCTCAAGAGTGATTTCTCCATACACCCTGTCCTCTTTTTACAAGACGATCAAAGCAGGTTTGAGCACGAAATGCTGTTGAAAAGGACTCTATCTTTTGTAGGTGAGAAACACACACATACACTAAAGCCCAATCGGTTAGTTCAGTCACACATTCATACACCATAAAGCCAACACTATCATTGTGGACAGTTCTTTTTTCCCTAAATTATTTATTTTACTGCAGGAGCCGATCGGAACCTTCGGTCCTCTGGTTTCAGGAAAAAAATATATATTTAGAGCAGATAACGTCGTTGTAACTGTCACAAAATAAGGAAAAATAGGGAAAACAGACCTGAAAATATGGTTTAGAGAAGCCTTTTTCCCATTCTCTGAAGATATCTGTGCCCAGCTTTTTGATTAGTGGACCACATACAGTGATACAATTTGTCTTGAAGACATCCCTCAATGCAAAGGAGTAGAACTGTTTCAAATTCTTCCAGGTATCAGGGGCATAATTCAACCGTTAGACAAATTCTTCTTCTGGCAGTGGAAAGCATTTTCCCACAGTTTAACATGAATTCTGACTTCTCATATTGATGTGAAAGTTGAAGCTCACCACAGAGGCACAATCCTTAAACTGCAGTCTTTCATACACTTTCAGTTCTCATCTCCACTATTGTGGGATATGATAAAATATTCATGATTTGCAGTGAATTACACAAGAGAGTGACCTCTGGATTTTGTAGTACCCACTAAAAATTGTTTGGAGAGGAAGAATGAAACCTGTGAAGAACAGTGCTACAATGAAGTTCTAATTTGTTGTGCTTGGTGTGCAAGAAACTTGTGTTTACATCATGCAATTTATACC
Source organism: Anabrus simplex (assembly GCF_040414725.1). Lineage (NCBI taxonomy): Eukaryota > Metazoa > Arthropoda > Insecta > Orthoptera > Tettigoniidae > Anabrus > Anabrus simplex. The sequence goes on from NC_090266.1 coordinate 884,203,811, forward strand.
AGTCATTCTGCTATACTTTACTGACTGACTGACAAGTGAGTAAAACAAGACAGTTTCAGAGCGGGTCGAGATACCGTATGCATATACGCCCCGCAACACCACAACTCCAAGCTAGCTCAGATGTCCAGCAGGAGCCACCCGTCATGCTTGCATACCAGCATTCCAGGTACAATTTTGGAGCCTTGCAGTTAAATCTGGAGGCCGATTCTCTGCACGCTATCCTCTTGCAGTACAGCGATTGTGTAAAAATGAAATTCAGGATAGGTTTCGAAAAGTCTTACCTGTTACTTCTCTTGTAAGTGTGATAGTCTGGTTAGCACTATGCCTCGTCTTTGTCACCAGCCATTAACCTGGTACCAATTTTTGTTGTAGTCTGAGTGAACCACAGAACCATATACTTCTCCAGAAGTTGAAATCTTGTTTCTAAATTCCTTGACTCCTTGACGGGGGACAGAACTCATAGCCTTCTCAGGGTGATCTAATGACACCTGTACTGTCTTGGCTAGGCAGTCCTTCCCCAGAAGATATATTATTGTTGAGCATTGATATTCTGAGTTAATTATGTATTTTCCAGTACTGACTAGAGTCTCTTCAACATCGTAGATTCCCAAGAAGACGTACACGCAGCATGCTTGCTATATTCGGAAAGGTATATAGCAGAATGAATTGTAAGATTGTCATGCTATAAGATTTCCTTCTTGTTGTTGTTGTTGTTGTTGTTGTTGTTGTTGTTGTTGAAGCCATTTCTTTTCATTTTGACTCGGCTAATTTATTACTGTTAGGTTCTTCAGTCTGTTGAAACTAATTTATTAATAAATAAAGTTTAGTAAGTACCTGAAATAGAAACCATATAATAACAGATTATCCCTTAAAAAGAAACAATTTAAATTATAATAGAATGACATGTTTCGTTCTTGAAAGAACACCAGATTCTATCAAATTAAATGCTTTGTTTTTCATTTTATACATACATACATACATACATACATACATACATACATACATACATACATACATACATATATAACTTATGAATTGATTAATATTATTAAGAAGTACAGTACTGCTTCCTCAGACTACAGGGGTAACACAAAACAAGGCACAAACAGAGTTAAAAGGGGGAGTTAAGAGCAAACTACACAATATAAAAGGTCACTACACACTCGGAACAAGACAGTAGCTACATTACGCTGATCTCCAACAAAACATGTACGTAAATATCAGTAGGGCCAACTAGTGAACAACAAACCGGGAAGATGAAAAGGGCTGGGAACCTACCAAAGGCATGGACATGGCTTAGATAGCGGATTCCGAAATAAATGGCTGTGATCCTTAGATTTGAAGAATATTACTTACCAAATAATTTTACAAATACATTCCAAGTTATGAGCTATAAGTTCAGTGATATCCATAGCTTATTTCGTAGCAGTGTAAATTCAAATTTCAAATCAACTATACATCTAGTTACCAATGCAGTAGTACAATGCAATTTACAGGTTATTCAAAATCTAGCGTACCTCAAGTGATACAGAACTACCAGAGGCAATCCCCCAAGGGAAATAATGTTAAACTACAATATACATATTTTAGTGAAACAAGAAATGGGAATGCCTCGGAAACGAACAGGTAAGTCCAGCTGAAAAACTAAGGCGTCATATGTAACTAATTTGGTGAATCTGGGCGAGGTTAGGGCAGACTCCTGTATGAAAAGCAAATCGGAACATTACGGAAATTTTAGCAGGAACGGAATTCAAGAGTGCTTACCCGAGGAGTGTGCCATCCCGGAAACCGGGGGATGTCACCCAGATAGGCTGCTCGCAGACAGATAGACCAAGACCGACAGAATTCAGGATACAGAATTTTTTCGAACACTGCCTCGCTCACTATATATAGGAATTACTGGCCTTGGAGGCAGCCAATCAGCGTGCACGTATTCCCTATCGCCACCTAGACTCACCAATCATAACTTTACTTTCGATCACGAACTTTGACTGACATTCTAGAATACGCATGATCGCGAAAGTCGTATTTTTTCAGAATAGAGAGAACACACTTTCTAGAACACATACCAACAAAGTAACACACCCTGTACAAAAGTTATGTAACTTTCTGGATCTTTCCAGGAACTATAGACAGAATTCTACTATTTACAAATGCCTATGTTACAACATTATACAGTACAGGTTAAGTCAATAAAAATTAAACATCATATGATATTTTACAAACAAAGTCTTAAAAAAAAATACATTCCACTCGCATTACATAGTTCACTTGTAACAGTACCATTTGTGTTAAAACCTGTGTTAACTCTTGTAATAATTGTTGAAATGTTGTAACTTATATTAATGAAGTGTCAGTACCCCTCAATTGGTCTCCTCAGGTGCACCTAGGAGTGTGATGTTGCGTAATATGCTGTCACTGGCGCTGTGCCAGCTGGCTTGTTTACCATAACTTTTTTGTCATGTTCCCGTGATGTCATGGGTCTTTCCTGAGTAGTAAATATACTCTGTTTTTTTTTTTTTTACACTTCTCAATAATATTAATCAGTTCATAAGTTATGTATATATATATATAAAATAATTTAAAAAGTGTATGATTTGATAGAATCTGATTTTCTTTCAAGAATGAAACATGCCATCCTATTTTAATTAAGTAGTTTCTATTTCAGGTAGAATTTATTATCGTATGATTTCTGTTTCAGGTATTTACTAAATTGTAATTCATAAATTAGTTCTGACAGACTGAAGAACCTAACAATTATAAAATTTTAAAACATGTTGGTAGAGAAATGCTGCTTCTTCATAAACACAGGATCCAATATGTTGTCATGAAGCAGAAGTTTCCCCTTAGTTAATTCGCCTTGTATATTTCTAATATCTTGATTTGTTATTATTTTTAGTGACTTTATATTTAACATACATACATACATACATACATACATACATACATACATTATCATTATAGACTGTTATGCCTTTCAGCGTTCAGTCTGCAAGCCTCTGCGAATTTACTAAACGTCATCACAATCCTCGAATGGCAACTAGTGTTGTGGCCTCATTTAGTTCTATACCTCTTATCTTAAAATCGTTAGAAACTGAGTCTAACCATCGTCGTCTTGGTCTCCCTCTACTTCTCTTACCCTCCATAGCAGAGTCCATTATTCTCCTAGGTAACCTATCCTCCTCCATTCACCTCACATGACCCCACCACCGAAGCCGGTTTATGCGTACAGCTTTATCCATCGAGTTCATCCCTAAATTAGGCTTTATCTCCTCATTCCAAGTATCATCCTGCCATTGTTCCCACCTGTTTGTACCAGCAATCATTCTTGCTACTTTCATGTCTGTTACTTCTAACTTATGAATAAGATATCCTGAGTCCACCCAGCTTTCACTCCCGTAAAGCAAAGTTGGTCTGCAAACAGACCGATGTAAAGATAGTTTTGTCTGGGAGCTGACTTCCTTCTTACAGAATACTATTAATCGTAACTGAGAGCTCACTACATTAGCTTTACAACACCTTGATTCAATCTCACTATATTACCATCCTGGGAGAACACACAACCTAAATACTTGAAATTATCAACCTGTTCTATCTTTGTATCACCAATCAGACATTCAATTCTGTTGAAATTCTTACCTACTGACATCACTTTAGTCTTCAAGAGGCTAATTTTCATACCATACTCATTGCACCTATTTTCAAGTTCCAAGATATTACACTGCAGGCTTTCGGCACAATCTGCCATTATGACCAAGTCATCAGCATAGGCCAGACTGCTTATTACATTTCCACCTAACTGAATCCCTCCCTGCCATTTTATACTTTTCAGCAGATGATCCATGTAAACTATGAACAGCAAAGGTGAAAGATTACAGCCTTGTTTAACCCCTGTAAGTACCCTGAACCAAGAACTCATTCTACCATCAATTCTCACTGAAGCCCAATTGTCAGCATAAATACCTTTGATTGATTTTAATAATCTACCTTTAATTCCATAGTCCCCCGGTATGGCGAACATCTTTTCCCTCGGTACCCTGTCATATGCTTTCTCTAGGTCTACGAAACATAAACACAACTGCCTATTCCTCTCGTAGCATTTCTCAATTACCTGGCGCATACTGAAAATCTGATCCTGACAGCCTCTCTGTGGTCTGAAACCACACTGGTTTTCATCCAACTTCCTCTCAACGACTGATTGCACCTTCCCTTCCAAGATGCCAGTGAATACCTTGCCTGGTATACTAATCAATGAGATACCTCGATAGTTGTTGCAATCCTTCCTGTTCCCTTGCTTATAGATAGGTGCAATTACTGCTTTTGTCCAATCTAAAGGTACCTTACCAACACTCCATGCTAATTTTACTACTCTATGAAGCCATTTCATCCCTGCCTTCCCACTACACTTCACCATACTTCTGTATAATCTATTCCTGCTGCTTTATGACAGTGGAGTTTATTTACCACCCTTTTCATTTCCTCAAGCATAATTTCACCAACATCATTTTCCTCCTCCCCATGAGCTTGGCTGTTCGCAACACCACCAGGATGATTTCCTTTTACATTGAGAAGATGTTCAAAATATTCCCTCCACCTCTCCGGTGATTCCCTGGGATCTATTATGAGTTCACCTGAATTACTCAAAACACTGTTCATTTCCTTTTTACCGGGCGAGTTGGCCGTACGTGTAGAGGCGCGCGGCTGTGAGCTTGCATCCGGGAGATAGTAGGTTCGAATCCCACTATCGGCAGCCCTGAAGATGGTTTTCCGTGGTTTCCCATTTTCACACCAGGCAAATGCTGGGGCTGTACCTTAATTAAGGCCACGGCCGCTTCCTTCCAACTCCTAGGCTTTTCCTATCCCATCGTCGCCATAAGACCTATCTGTGTCGGTGCGACGTAAAGCCCGTAGCATTTCCTTTTTCCCTCCCTTCCTAAGATTCTTTATTACTGTCCAGAAAGGTTTCCCTGCTCCTTGACCTAGCCTTTCCAGGTTGTTACCAAAATCTTCCCATGATTTCTTTTTGGATTCAACAACTATTTTTTTGGCTCTGTTTCTTTCATCTATGTACAAATCCCTGTCTGCCTCGGCCCTTGTTTGGAGCCATTTCTGATAAGCCTTCTTTTTTACGTTTACAAGCTGCTCTCATTTCATCATTCCACCAAGATGTTCGCCTTTTCCCATCTTTACACACAGTTGTTCCTAGGCATTCCCTTGCTGTTTCCACTACAGCATCCCTGTATGCCACCCATTCACTTTCTATATTCTGAACCTGCTTACTGTCTACTGTTTGAAACTTCTCACTAATCATATCCATGTACTTCTGTATAATTTCCTCGTCCTGGAGATTCTCTACCCTTATTCGTTTGCAGACAGATTTCACTTTCTCTACCCTAGGCCTAGAGATACTTAGTTCACTACAGATCAGATAGTGGTCTGTATCATCGAAAAATTCGCGGAAAACTCGTACATTCCTAACAGATTTCCTGAATTCAAAGTCTGTTAGGATATAGTCTATTATGGATCTGGTATCCCCAGCCTCCCATGTGTAGCGGTCAATAGCCTTATGCTTGAAGAATGCATTTGTAACAGCTAAACCCATACTAGCACAGAAGTCCAGCAAACGTTTCCCATTCCCATTAGCTTCCATATCTTCCCCACATTTACCAATCACCTTTTCGTATCCTTCAGTTCTATTCCCAACTCTCACATTGAAATCACCCATTAGCACTATTCTGTCCTTGCTGTTGACCCTGACAACGATGTCACTCAATGCTTCATAAAACTTGTCAACTTCATCCTCATCTGCACCCTCTCATGGTGAAATCACGGACACAATTCTAGTCCTAATTCCTCCAACTGACAAATCTACCCACATCATTTGCTCATTTACGTGCCTAACAGAAACTATGTTGCGTGCAATGGTATTTCTGATAAAGAGCCCTCCCCCAGACTCTGCCCTTCCCTTTCTAACACCCGTCAAGTACACTTTATAATCTCCTATCTCTTCCTCGTTATCTCCCCTTACCCGAATATCACTTACTCCTAGCACATCCTCTTTGCTGACTCAGCAAGTTCTACCTTCTTTCTTCCATAAGCCCCATTAATATTGATAGCTCCCCATCGAATTCCATTTCGTTCGCCAAGTTGTTTCCAAGGAGTCCCTCGCCTGTCAAATGGGAGTGGGACTCCATTACTCCCATAGGTCCGAGGCTTGCTTAAAGTGTTCTGAGCTCGGTAAATTCATGAAGCAGGATGCTACCCTACTTGCACATAGTCCAAGTGAGGATCTCTCCTCTAACGGGTTATGGACCAGCGGTGAATTGTATAGTCCTAGCCGCCTGAGCACAAGGAGGGCCACGACTCAGAATATGTCCGAGATGCCCACTCCCATTCCATAGCAACTGGTATCCCGACTCTCAGGACCACTTACTAGGCCACTCAGCCGTTGCCCATGGTTCACGAACTAGGACGTGACTACAGTAACCCACAAACATGAACCATTTTAACATGGGAAATAAAACATTATAGCACAGAATTATGTTTCCCTACATGCATTTTTATCACATTACTGTAATCATTTCTCAGGACCACAAAATGCATCCATGAGAGACATGAATAGCTACAGCACGTCACTTCTTTAAATTTACCTCTATTTCTTTTCATTTCTGTGTATAGAGTTAACATGCATATATGGAGTAAATAAGTTGTACAGACTGAGCTTTATTTATTACCTTTCCCCATTTGTTTCAGTCATTGGTTTGCAGTACTGGAGAAATGAACGCTGGTGTGGTATTCTTCCCCCTCTTCTATCCCCACTTCCCCACAAAGCTAGCACCCCATTTGGTGTTCCTTATCATCATCATCATCATCATCATCATCATCATCATCATCATCATCATCATCATCATCATCATCATCATCATCATCATATTCTTCTTCTTCTTCTTCTCCTCCTTTTTCTTCTTCTTCTTCTCCTTCTGTACATCTCTTCTCATTTTTTAATCTCTATGTATAATTCTTTTGTTCCAGATGCTTCATCTCCAATGGAGTACTCAAGGCTCACTTGGGAACTCATGAAGAAGTGAAAATATACAAATGCCCTTTGTGCAACAATATGTTCTCCACTAACGGCAGCCTTAAACGTCACATGAATACCCATAGTGACAGCAGACCATTCATGTGCCCTTACTGTCATAAGACTTTCAAGACATCTATGAATTGCCGGAAGCACATAAAAACACACAAACCAGAACTGGCCCTTCAGGTAATATTGTAATTTATTTTGTTCCTATTTTTGTTTCTTAAAATCTAACTCCTTGTTTGATCATATAATGTACTACAGTGGAACCTCATTAATACGTTTTTAAAGGGACTGAAGAATTTGGATATCAAAAGTGGGAAAATGTACTACCAAAAACAACTATACTGTATTTATACTGTGTAAAATATGAACACAGTGTAGACATGTACATTAAATTTCTGACCCTAATAATTCCTTATGTGCACTACTAGTGTCACAACATAAACATATATTATCAATAACTTAAACGGGGAATAAATAACAATGCAAAAATTAAAATGAATTGCCTGTACACAGTAACATATTCCAACTATCATACATTACACAGCACACAATAATGTATTGCAACTACTGCATATTACACAGATTTGAAAAGCATATTCAGAGTGGATTGTCTTTTCTTTTATCCAAGTTTACATAGAACTGAATCCATCTGCGGCATTAAAGCCATATCATCATCAACAACATATCTTGTAACATATTGTCACACTGTGTCCGTTGCTTCTAGCTCTTGAAAGTGTAGGCGCTAGTGTGGCGTACGGTTTGTTCCCTTCTTCACTTTATTCCTGACACTTATTTGCTGATTGAGAATTTTGTCAGTTATCACAGACTTACAGACCACAACACTGTCATCACAGTCTGTATAAGCATCAAAGCTTACATTGTCATCTTTGCCTGCTATTTGTCACCGTTCATCAGTCATCGCAAGATTTCAGTGTATAGGTGTGAAGTCATCTGCAACATAACTGAAACCAGACATGTTAAAACATTTTCTTGATGGATTTCAGTTCACACAGATTTTACAAACTGCATCGCTTCCATGAGGTTGTTTTCCTCATAGTGATTTGAAGAGAAACCAACCGCTTCCTATATTTTTGTTTCACTTTTTTTTAATACCATGATCAAGCGACTGCAGGTGACTAGTGCAGTTGGCCGGGGGGAAAAAATACAAGTTCACGTTCCGTAGATAGGCCGTGTCAATTGGATGTACTGCACATTCATCAATGAACATTAAGATTTTTCTCTTCTGAGCACCTCATTTTGCATCAACTTTCACCAAGCGAGTTGAGCGTGTCTTAGGGGCGCGCAGCTGTCGGCTTGCGTCCAGGAGATAGTGGGTTCGAGCCCCAATGCCAGCAGCTCTGAAGATGGTTTTCCATGGTTTCCCATTTTCACACCAGGCAAATGCTCAGGCTGTACCTTAATTAAGACCAAAACTGCTTCGTTCCCACTTCTAGCATTTTCTTATCTCATAGTAACTGTAAGACCTACCTGTGTTGGTGCAACATAAAACAAAACTGTAGAAAAGAAGTTACTTAACTTTCCTCCATGACATTTTTCTCCTTTAAATCCCAGGTTTTGTCGGGTAAGCCTGATTCGTCTGCATTGAAAATGCCACAAGGACTGTACTTATCAAGAAGCTGAGGAAGTGTCATACTTTTCCATGCTTCTACGGTGTCGATATACATGCTAGCAGCCTCTCCTTGCACAACTCTGTAAACTAGCGAGTGCCAATTCTTGAACCTCTCAATCTAACCATTCAAAGCTTTAAAGTCAATGATGCCGATCTGCGCTATTATATTACAGGCGTGTACCATCGATTGGTATGTTCAAAGCACGGGCTTGCTCAAACCACTTCTGTAACACACTTCCAGGTTCAGCAAATTGTCCCTCTTGCACACGTTTCATTTTGTTGTGCATCCTATTCAATGAAGAGGCAGGAAAGTTCCACGTTTGCTCTATGTCCACATGCTTCATATTAAGATTACAGTCAATATCTATGTGTCAATATGTATTTCAAATTGTCATCGTTATCTATTATACTTTCTTCTTATCATTATGATAAACACAGTAAAATTAGTTATAACAACCCAAAGAGTAAACATTTATCACACCACTGAAAAGCACAAGCATTCAGGTGAGCAAACTTGCATCATACCAGTATAGAAAGTCACCAAATCTACCGAATGAAATTCTATATTGTCAACACTGACAAGAACAGAGCAATCACTTTTTCACTTGCTTAGAAGACAATGCATTTCTTAAAACATTGAACTGAACAAAAAACTTCCATCTACTTTATGTAATGAATATTCAGAGAACAACTTAGTGACTGGATTAAGAGAACCTCTATAAGGAAAGTATACATAATCTGTATGTTCTATCATTGCCTATGTGATGGTTCTGCATACAGCACTGACCTAAGTTTTTAACTTAAAAAACAGGATCAGAAGTCAACTTCTGTCTACCAGTAATTCAACGAATCATGTGGTGACTGGACATAGCTCTGTGCAGAGTCCAATAAAACACAAACAAGATGAGAGAAACATACAAAGGGAGGGAGAGAGAGATCTCAGCTGTCACTTTCGTCCTGTGTCATAGCTCAAACCATTTCTACACCATCAAAAAACGCACCGAAATCATCTACACTGTCAAATTATCAGAGAATTGAAAGCAACATCTTGTGTTTTTCAGGTGTCGAATGTTGTATTTAGGTAATGAAATATGAAGAAAAACCAGTTCCCTAACAAATGATATAGATGTTAATTCCCATAGGGAACCTGAAATATTTGTCCCGAATGAGTGAATTTATAATACCAGTATAAATGGTCCTTTATTGGACGTTATAAATTTTCCAGCTAACTCATTCCTTGTTGCCAGCCTTTCGCCCCAGTGTGCTAAGTTGGAGTCATCAATTGGTAAATAGTACACCCACCAAGACGCATGGCTAGTGCATACCATGGAGGCCACTGCGTAGGTTACATAGAGCCACCGGCTGTACCAATGCACTATGAGAGACTTTGTCTCATTACAAAAAATTGATTTCTGCCTGGCCATCAGATGATATAGATGTTGATTTATATTGGTATCCCTAACAAATAGTACAACAAAAATGTTATTGTCATCAGCGGGAATAGATAAAGTGTTCATGGTGTGGTTTGTTGTAATAACATCCTAGTTCATGAACCATGGGCAATGGCTGAGTGACCTTGTAAGTGGTCCTGAGTGACTGGATACCAGATGATATAAATAGGAATGAACATCTCAGACATATCCTGAGTCATGGTCCTCCTTGTACAATCCACTGGTGGTCCCTAACGTATTACAGGAGAGATCCTCATTGGGACTATGTATAAGTAGTGTAGCATGTTGCTTCACAGAATTTACAAAGCTCAGAACATTTTAAGCAAGTTTCAGACCTATGGGAGTAACAGAGTCCCACTTCCATTTGACAGGCAAGGGACTTGGCAAACAAAATGGAATTAGGTGGGGAACTATCTATATTAATGGGGCTTTTCGAAGAAAAAAAGTAGAAGTGGCTGAGTCAACAAAGGGGATGCATCTGGATGTGTTAGGAGTCAGTGATATTCCAGTAAGGGGAGATAACGAGGAAGAGAGAGAAGATTATAAAATATTCTTAACAGGTGTTAAAACAGGCTGTGTGGCCCAAACGGTTGAGGCGCTGGCCTTCTGACCTCTACTTGGTAGGTCCACTCCTCGCTCAGTCCAGTGGTATTTGACGGTGGTCAAATAGTCAGCCTCGTGTCGGTAGATTTACTGGCACGTAAAAGAACTCCTGCGCGACAAAAATTCCGGCACCTCAGCGTCTCCAAAAACCGTAAAAGAGTAGTTGTTGTTGTTGTTGTTGTTATTATTATTATTATTATTATTATTATTATTATTATTATTATTATTATTATTATTATTATTATTATTATTATTATTAAAGCAGGAAGGGCAGAGTGTGGGTGTAGGACTGTTCGTCAGGAACACTATTGCATGAAACATAGTTTCATTTAGGCATGTAAATGAGTGGATGGTGAGGGTAGATTTAGCTGTTGGAAGAATTAGTGTATTCACCGTATGAGGGTGCAGATGAGGATGAAGTTGACAAGTTTCATGAAGCACTGAGTGACATCGTGTTCAGGGACAAGAGCAAGGATAGGGTAGAACTAATGGGTGCTTTAAATGCGAGAGTTGGAAATAGAGCTGAAGGATACGAAAAGGGAAGATTATGGAAGCTTATAGGAATGTGAAGCGTTTATTAGACTTCTGTGATAGTATGGGGTTAGCAGTTATGAATATGTTCTTCAAGCAGAAGGCTATTCCTCGCTAGACATGGGAGTGTGGGGTCACCAGATCCATAATAGACTATATCATAACTGACTTTGAATTCAGGAAATCTGTTCGGAATGTGGGGGTATTCAGGGGCCTTTTTATGATACAGACCTTTATCTGGTCTGTAGTGATCTAAATATATCTAGAGAAAGTAAAACCTGTCTGCAGATGAATAAGGGTAAAAAAATCTCCAGGACGAGGAAATAAGACAGAAATACATGGATATAATTAGTGACACATTTCAAACCATAGACAGGAAGCAGTTTAACGATATAGAACAATGGCACACAGGGATGGTGTAGTAGAAACAGCAAGGGAATGCCTAGGAACAACTGTATATAAAGATGGGAAAAAGCAAACATCTGGGTGGAATGATGAAGCAAGAGTAGCTTGTAAATGTGAAAAGAAGGCATATTAGAAATGGCTCCAAACAGGAACTGATACAGACAGGGAATTGTACATAGTTGAATGAAACAGAGCAAAACAAATAACTGTTGAATCCTTGGAGAAGTTGTGGGAAGATTTTGATAATAACCTACAAAGGTTAGGTTAAGTGTCAGGGAACCTCTCTAAACAATAAGAAAGACATTTAGAAATTAAGGGACAAAGGAAATCAATAGTTTCTTGGGTAAATCAGGTGAACTTATAACAGATCCCAGGGCATCACTGGACAGATGGAAGGAATATTTTGAAAATCTTCTCAACGTAAAACAAAATATTTCTGTTGACATCGCAAACAACCAAGCTCATGAGGAGAAGGACCATGATGTTGTTTAGCCCTTTGCAGGTGGTGGTAAATCGTGGCCATCATCATCATTTTCATTTCCGCTTGTACAACTCCAGCCAGGCTGGGGTGTTGATGGCACTTCTCCACCATTGCCTTTCCTTCCACCACTCCTCTTCATTAATTGTATTCCAGGCCACTCTTCTTTTTCTTATACTGTTCTTGACAGAGTCCATCCATCTGAATTGCAATTATTGGGATGCACCTGTTACTTCTCTAACACAGCTTGTAATCTAGCGAACGCCTACAGAACTACTCAGTGTAAAAATTGTAAATAAATACCACTAATCTCAATTACTACAAACAAATGAAAAACACCAATATTTGTGCAACTGAATGTATCACACACACAGAATTTGCTAAATTTCTACAACTATTAACTACTTTATCACTAAGATAATACAAGAGCTTTTGGAACAGCCAACCACTCGCTAGCGCATCCAACCATAGCTTATGTAATGTAACGACGTAATGACGGGGCTGGCTCTACACGTCCCAATAATTGAGAATCTGGATAACTAAGGTTCAGATGATCAAGTTTTTACTGAATGGTATTGCTCATTTCCAAAGTTGACATGCTTTGTAATGTCATACACTAAATGAAATGAAATAAATTTATTTCTACTGATACACTGTCATTTTACTTTCTCTCCTCTGCAATGGTAACATTTATTTTTATACCACCTCTTGCTGGTTAAATGTCTTACCTGTTTGGTTTCACCATTCTCATACATTTGGCATAATTTAATGAAAATATTCTTTCCATCAACTTTATATTCTTCATTACTCTCATTATTTTTTGTCCTTCACCACTCTGCTGTTGGCACTTTCAGGCTTCAGATTCCACATAATTGTTTCTTTCCACAGTTCAAGTCATTCCTGATGTCCTATCTTCAAGTTTCCTTCTTTTCTTTGCATATTTCTTTCACACTCTTGTCATTTTGTATTTTTCTCCTTTTTCTTTCCTGATTTTCCATCAGACAATTTTTTTCTCGCTTGTCATTTAAAAAAATTTGTTTGTGCTTATTATGTTGCACAGAAATCCAATTACATTCTCACTTTGTCTGCTCTAGTTATCTTCCTGTATGTTGTAAGTTCATGTTGCTAACAGTAACTGAAAATGCAACTGTGGCCTTCTTGTTACATATTTTTAGCAATGGTTTTTCTCTCTGTGTGCTGATGTGTTGCAACATGTTGTCAATTTTGTTTAATTTATTAACACTTTAAAAGAATACAGATCTGACTATTTGGCTGACAAAATAATGCATTCTTACCTGCATCTAATATTGTATTCTCTTTTTTCTCCCTGTCTGTTTCATTGTCTGTTGTTTTGCAATGAATTCTAGTTTACATTGGTAGTGCAGAAGACTGTATATATATGGGTGGTACTACTACTACTACTACTACTACTACTACTACTACTACTACTACTACTACTACTACGACTACTACTACTACTACTACTACTACAAAATTCCAAGAAGCTTTAGTTCAAGTTATTTGTCACTAGAGGCAGTATGGCTGCCTGAGTTAATTATGTGAGCTTTTTGCTCTTCGAAGATATCTCCCTTCTCTCTTTCCCTAGTCAGTACCTAAATTTACTATCATAGAATATCTAAGAAAAATTTGAGAGAGGATGGGTAGAAATGAACTAGCAAAATGAAATGATAAAGTAAGGTTTCAAAATACTTGGAAGGATTTTTCCACATTTACTCACGTCCAAGGATTATATTATAAATATTTTAATATGGGTGGATAAGTGAAATTGCGATCATAATTAAGACAAAGGATTCATTGGTGATTATAGGAAGCTTGATTCATTGTTGTATGCAACAATTGTGAATCTCAAACTGCATATCACGTCAATAATGGTGTCTGAATCAAACAATATAGACCAGGGGTGGCCACTAACCTTACTTCTGAGAGCCGCAAATTTAGGAGACAAAAAATTGGGAGCATGTTTAGAAAATGATTTATAAAATGAAGACATGTTTTTCATTTTATAACAAGTGAAGGAAAATTTATTTCTACACTACACAGAACATTATTTTCAGGTACACATCAGGAATGAGATTTTACTTTTGAGAAGTGCTTTTTCTGAGTGTTCACTTTTGCTGTTAGTTTTTTTTTGAAATCTGGCTGATAATTGGCAAGCGCAGTTCGCACAGGTTCACTTAAATGTTCATCAGTTCATTCAGATCGATATGTAGATTTAATGAACTTAATCGTTGAGCACAGTGGGGCTACTTATGTGTGTGGATCAAAGATTGAGATTAGTCTTTTGGCACACTGTTTTGTTAGTGTGTATTTTTCTTCTGGAACATTCTTCCAAAATTCTATGGTAGAAATGCCACTTCGTTTGAGTCCTTTTAATTCTTCTTCCTCTTGCAGTTCTTGTAGCTCCAACTCTACAGCTGCTGTATCCTTTGTTATTGGTGATGAAACAGGACTTCCATCGCCCACAACATCAACAGAAAAAGGATTTTCCAGGAATGAAAATGAAGGTTTAAGTGATCTCAAATCATTAAATCTGCCATTGATTTCTTCAGCAGGCCAGACATTTTACTCATGTAATCTTCAGTTTCCACCTGAACGTCAGGAAGGCTTTCAGTAATTTTCTTCAAACATTTGAAATGAGAAAATATTTTAGTCTGAAGGTCTTTCCCAAAAAGCTTCAACTTGCTATGAAAGCTAAATATAATCTGGGCCAATTCAGAAATATCTTTACAAGGAAGATATTGCTTTTGAGCCAGTGTCATGAGGTGAAGCCAGTCGCGTTCACGTATAGGCAGTAGCGAGTGTCGATACTGTACTGAAACAGCACACAACGGCACACAGAAAAGTATCGACACTTGCTACTGCCTATACGTGAACGCGACAGGCTTCACCTCACGACACTGACTCACTGACACACTCTCCCGCTCAAAACACTATCAAATGGAAGGCACCGGAACTATCTTCACCTCCCACGTCTTACCACTGACCTCCAGCGCTAGTAACGTTAAGCCGCACATCACTGCTACTGACTGACGCCAGCCTCGAGATGTCGTTAGAGTCCATTAATTATATTATTTAACTTAACTCTAAGATTGGTGTCAAGAGCCGCACAAGACTGACTCAAGAGCCGCATGCGGCTCGCGAGCCTCATTGTGGCCAGCCCTGATATAGACTGTCGAATGCCACGTTCCACAGCTTATAAACATGTAGAGGCCAACTCGCACGGTATCTTATGTTAATATGTAGTCTAATTATTGGGAATACATACATTTATAAATCTTCTTCTTCTTTGCCTACCACTTTTCCCACACCTGTGGGGTCGCAGGTGCGAACTGACTCATATATTAAATCCCTAAATTCCAATCAACATTACCACTTGCACAAAATCACAATTTACTGGGACCCACAAAACAAACATTATCATGGTATTTGATGAAATTGTTCATATGTGGCCGCACTTACGTGACTTCATATGATATAATACTACTACTACTACTACTACTACTACTACTACTCATCTGTTTAAAGGAAAATAACATCAGTTCATCCTGCTAGATAGTGCATCAGTTCATCCTGCTAAATAGTGCAAAATATAAACTGGTAACCTGGATGGATAAAACAGGCAAGAAATCATTTTTTTTTTTAATCAAGAACTTTGAAAACCTGAAACTAAAATGGCATATAACAGCATGTTTTGAGACTCAAGTTGGATCGCTTCTCCAACCTCTCTTATTTCAAGATGAAAGTGAAATACAACCTCTACATGTACCAAATCACAAGCAATAATCATCTACATAATATAAAAACAGCTGTTGAGTGCCAATAAATATTCCGTCATATAGTCTGTTTGAAGACGTGGCGTTCTCCTCTTCTACATCTCCTTGGATCGATGCTTTGAATACTATCACATATCATAGTAATTCAAGTGAAGACAGTTATGAGCCCAAATAAATTATCATTTCCATGTAATTTACCTGATTAAGATTACTCTATTATCCAAAATTCCATGTTTAGTACATCAGTCATTTTGCGTAGATGGCCTTAATATCTCTTACTTCCTACAAGCATATCCTTCACAAAGACACAGTCATTTGCAACGCACTTTCTATTTCAGTATATCATGTTAGCAATATAGAGTACACCTCATAGAAGATTCTTTCATCAAAGAAAATAACAAAGACACAACATCCAATATCTATGCAGATATCCCTCACATAAATAATAATATACTCACTTGTGATAAACTTTTGAGGACAATTATCTGTACATCACCAGCACATCGATGTAGTAACACTCAGATTTTAACTAATCCTTATTTAACCACATGTTGTCCTCAAAGACTTTCCTAACCTAATATATTCATTTTTTTTTTTTCTATTGGCTTTACGTCGCACCGACACAGATATGTCTTATGGCGACGATGGGACAGGAAAGGGCTAGGACCGGGAAGGAAGCGGCCGTGGCCTTATTTAAGGTACAGCCCCAGCATTTGCCTGGTGTGAAAATGGGAAACCACGGAAAACCATCTTCAGGGCTGCCGACAGTGGGGATCGAACCTACTATCTCCCGAATACTGGATACTGGCCGCACTTAAACGACTGCAGCTATCGAGCTCGGTATATTTTATATATATTCATTCTTAGTTCACATTGAAGACCCTTAATTATTCTCATTGTAACATATCCATTCTCTCTTCTATCCATAGTATTCGAATATAATCTTACTGTACTTGAATGTATTCAAAGATTGTGTCCTGTATTACATCCAAATTCATTCAATACTCTGGTCAGTGACTTCTCTACATTTCTACTATATTATATTATCATAAAGACTCTGGTTTCCACTTTTATTCTATGCCAGTTTGGATGTTCCCTGGCTATTTATCCACAATTACATTTGTTACTGTAATACATGTGAAATATTTATATTTGACAGCATGGATGAGTTTCTCTCAATTACTCTATTTTTTATTATTACAACTTCCCCCATGCGGAGGCTGCCACAAGGACAAAGTATGTCGACTACACAGTATTTTGTATTCTAAGTTACTGTTTACTTTGCTAGTGTGCCAGGTAGACAAATCACCACAAGTGTTAATAACCTATTTATTCTGTTCATGAAACCTCTTATGAATTGTGTATGAAATTACAATGACCAACATATCATTGGTATCCCAAGCTTGTCTGTAAATAGTGCACTGAAGAAATCTCAAATGGAAACACAAGCTAAATGCAGTACATATTTACAAACAGTTCCTTTCAAGCTACTTTGTATCGTACATATTAACTCATACCATAACTCTACTTATAATTTTAAATTATCAAACCCCATGGCGCTACAGCGGCAGAGGGCCATGCCCTACCAAGCAACTGCTGCTCAGGCCGAAGGCCTGCAGATTATTAGGTGTCATGAAGTCAACACAATGAATCCTCTCGGCCGTTATTCTTGGCTTTCTAGACTGGACACTACTTATAATAACTGAATAAAAATGTGTGGCAAAAACATGAATCAAACAGAATTTGAACAAATGAGTCACAGAGAAGAAGTACGAAATGAACAAAGGAATAATATTGTGTACACGATGTTTACAGAACTGTGCTACAGATAAAGGCACAGGTAGACGCGACACTCGGTACTTTGCATCCATTGTAGTGCTGCATATGTAACAGTGACATAACCTAAGTTCGAGACTTTTTCACAGCCATGCTAGTAATTGTCCAGAAGTATATTTCAGCTCGTGCTTTAATTATTTTTCTGCCGGGCCGAGTGGCTCAGGCGGTTGAGGCGCTGATCTTCTTACCCCAACTGGCTCAGTCCGGTGGTATTTGAAGGTGCTCAAATACGTCAGCCTCATGTTGGTAGATTTACTGGCACGTAAAATATCTCTTGCAGGACTAAATTCCGGCACCTTGGTATCTCCGTAAACCATAAATGTAGTTAATGGGATGTAAAGCAAATTACATTATTATTATGATTATTATTATTATTATTATTATTAATTATTTTTCTTGTTTCATTCCTCCCGAAAGACTTGTTTAAAATCTCATTAATAATATTGATTGAAAATGAAAATCCACAGCCTGTTTCCAGTCATTTTACCGGGTCAGGGAGGGAAGGATTGATTTATAAATTACTCAGAGATATACCCTGCAGAACGATTGCACAGCTTATCAACAACATGATCAGTGACAGGAAATTCGAGGTCTGTTTAGGTGAAAAGAAAAGCTCAGTGAGAAAACTGCATAATGGTTAGCCCCAAGGATCAGTTTTATCACCACTACTGTTTAATCTGTACATCTCTGATCTTCCAGAAACAATATCCAGAAAGTTCTGCTATGCTGATGACTTGACCCTGGCCACACAACACAAGATCTTTGAGAAAACTGAAGACATTTTGACTCAGGACTTATCCACATTGGCAGAATATTTCAGGAAATGGAGACTCAGACCCAGTACAGCCAAAATGGAGGTTTCTTGCTTCCATTTGAGCAACCGGCTCGCTAACTTAAAACTAAATATTACCTTCTCCAATCGAGTACTTAATCACAATAGGTATCCAAAATATCTCGGTGTTACCTTGGACCAGACTTTATCATTCAGACAACATCTTTTGAACTTGTCAAAGAAACTGAAAACCCGAAACAATATTATTCAGAAGCTAACTGGTACTACTTGGGGATCTACTGCAAACATCCTACGCTTTTCAGCCTTAGCACTGGTTTTCTCTGCTGCTGACTACTGTGCTCCAGTGTGGATTAATAGTCCGTATACAAAGTATATTGACCTACAATTGAATACCAGCATGCATCTTATATCTGGCACCATCAGATCAACTCCAGTTCACTGGCTCCCACTATTGTCAGGAATAATGCCACCTGACTTACGAAGATCCAGAGCTCTTGTTCGAGAGTACAACAAGATCTGCAAGAATCCTCTGCTACCTGTTCTAAATGACATACCAGCTCTTAGTCTCAAAAGACTGAAATCATGACATTCACCCTTTTGTGATGCTGCTCTGAAGACGTCCACCAACTTCAATGCTTTGGAGGAGTGGAAAAGCCGCTGGAATAACTCTCCCGACGTGCCCCTGCATAACATCTTCAGAGGGGAAAATATTGTAAATGGATCCCAACTGCCACGTGCAACTTGGTCCAGACTGAACAGGATCAGGACAGGTCATGGAAGGTGCAGGGATTCTCTCTACAAGTGGAACTTTGTACCATCTCCAGAATGTGACTGTGGAGCCCCTCGCCAGACTATTCCCCACATTGTAAGCGAGTGTCAACTACGGGCTTATCCAGGTAGTTTGGAAGACTTCCTATCTCCAACAGTGGAAGCACTACAGTGGATTGATTAGCTGGACATTCAGATATAAGAGATAACACTAATGCCTGAAGTGAATCAATGTTTTTTGTTATTGTGTATATATTGTATATTATGTATATAATTTCCTTGCCATACGCTAATAATAATAATAATAATGACCGGGTCAGGAATGGAATGAATGAAGCCCTCTTCTAGCGGCAAGGGTGGGAATTGTGCCAGCTGCCGAAGCCCGTCGCACTCCCCTGGGGCAATGTTTAATGAATGATTAATGAAATGAAATGAAATGATATTGGAGAGTGTTGCTGGAATGAAAAATGACAGGGAAAGCCGAAGTACCCGGAGAAAAACCTGTCCCGCCTCTGCTTTGTACAGCACAAATCTCTCATGGAGAGACCGGGATTTGAACCACGGAACCCAGCGGTGAGAGGCCGGCGCGCTGCCACCTGAACCACGGAGTCTCTAATAATAGTGATTAC
The DNA here is from genome assembly GCF_040414725.1 of Anabrus simplex. NCBI lineage: Eukaryota > Metazoa > Arthropoda > Insecta > Orthoptera > Tettigoniidae > Anabrus > Anabrus simplex. The sequence goes on from NC_090266.1 coordinate 884,223,816, forward strand.
AGAATGAATTTATAAAAGGTACGTTCTTTAGTCTGTTAAGACTAATTTGTGAATTAATAAAATGTAGAAAAATACATGAAAAAATATATAACAACAGATTATACCTGAGGAAAAATTAATTAAATTAGAATGATATGTTTCATTCTTGAAAGAACATCATCAGATTCTATCAAACCACACACTTCTGTTATTTTTTTAATGCTTTTTATTATATCAGGTGCATCACATATAAACCGGAATTTTAAATTAGCGGCTCTGGTAGTGAGCAGAAATAGGTGGGGCTTTGGGAGGATGTTGGTGGCGATGTTATGAGTAGGGACCTTGATGCATCACACGCAAAAGAGCAACTGCTCATTTCAGTATGCCATAAGAGAGCAAGAGGTACACACATCTGTTGTGCAGCGCTTCATCAAGTTTCTGGTGAAAGAAGGCACCAAAGCTTTGGAAATTTTGAGAAAGCTCCGTGCACAATTTAGGGACACGACCCTTTCTAAGACCCAGGTGTATTAATTGCACAGACAATTTTTGGCAGCACAGGAAGGAGTGGAAAATGAGCCCCACCAAAGACAACCCCGGGCAAGCATCCCTGGAGACAGCATTCGTGCTGTACGTGACCTTATTGAAAAAGATCGGCACATAAAAATGTCTAAAATTGCCTTGTGCATTCCTAGTCTTCCCTCCCAGGAACAAACCTTCCACCAGGATGCTTGTCGGAGGCATCTGAATCGCTATAAGGAGGAAGGATATGATATTTGCATCGCATTGGGACTTCTGATAAAACTTGGGTTCATCATGACACCCCAAAGTCAAAACAAGCAAGCATGGAGTGGTAGGAAAGAGGTGCAGCTGGGCCAGTGAAGGCAATCGACGCCTTTCTGCTGGAAAGGTGCTTGCCACTGTTTCGAGGACAGCATAAAAAAATTGCCAATTCGGTGATAAAAATGTGTGTCGATTTTGGGAGTCTGTGTAGAAAAATGAGGTGCTTGTATATTTGTTGATGAATTCAGTAAAATTGTAAAAAGTAATTCTGATTTATAGTTGATCCACCCAGTATACATTATGAATTGACTAATATAATTGTACAAAACCATTTATGTTCGAATCCCACTATCGGCAGCCCTGAAGATGGTTTTCCGTGGTTTCCCATTTTCACACCAGGCAAATGCTGGGGCTGTACCTTAATTAAGGCCACGGCCGCTTCCTTCCAACTCCTAGGCCTTTCCTATCCCATCGTCGCCATAAGACCTATCTGTGTCGGTGCGACGTAAAGCCCCTAGCAAAAAAAAAAAAAAAAAAACATTTATGTTAAAACCTGTGTTCACTCGTCTAATATTTGGTGAAATATTATAACTTATATTAATGGAGAACTCATGTGCTTCTTATCTCCTCACTGGTCCATTTAGGAGTGTTGTTTTCCACAATATGCTGTCACTGATGTTGTGCCAGCTGGCTTATGTACCATAACTTTCTCTTATGCCATGTTCCAGTGGCATCATGGGTCTTTTTGGAGTGTTAATTATAGCCTATCATCATCATCATCATCATCATCATCATCATATTTTAGACTGTTGAGGAAATATTTTAGGGGAATTTAATGAGTATTTGCAAATTAATCAGTTAAATAATTTCAGTGGAGTTTGACATTTTGTGCTATACTGAATACAGATTGATTTTAATAGCAGAATGAAGAGTGGTGTAGCTTTTGGGTGTGTGTGATCATTGAGGTTATTCTGGTTGGCTTTTTTCACAATGTGAATTTCTATTGACTCCTTTATGTATAAAGATTTATATTATTTCCAACATGCAATATTTTAAGATGTGAGTTGATATCTGTGAAGTGGGAGGCATTGTTATGTATATGTTTACAGAAGGCTGAGTGTCTGTTGTGTCTAATTGCATTTTTATGTTCTTTGTACCTTATGTGGAAATTTTGTTTTGTCTGTTTGATGTATGCGGCATTAGAATTTGATTCTTAGCATTAGAGTGTGTGTACTCCTGATTTGGTGAAATGGTAATTTTTGTATAGATTACAGGTAGCAGTTTGTTTTTGTAATGTGTTGTTTGTTCCGACTGCTATTTGAAATCCTTGCTTTTTGAATATGTTACCTATTTTGTTGTGTTTTATTCACAAATTTGAGAACTGCTTATTTATCATTTTTGGGAGAGTTTGTATAGATTTCTTCATTGATTTTTTAATAGACAAGTCTACTGTGTTGGGATGATGGTGGTTTTCCACTGTGATTTCAGGTTTGTAATGGAATGAAATAGCCAGACAAATCCAGAAGCCTTTAAGCACTAGGATATCTTTGCTCCGATTCAGTCGGCTCAGGTCTTTTCGTGTGAGGAGCGAAAGCCAGTCAGATCAGCACGTGGCATTAAAGTGGTTCAATGTAATAGCTTTGCTATGCCTGCTTCTTCCAAGGCAATCAGTCATTCTGAATGTTTATAATAAATTCCAGGTGCCTCGTTCCTATGTAGGTTCTCAGTGCTGTGTCAAATTCTGGCCTCAGTAGTGGGTCTCCCATTTCATCAATAAATTCTTCCCCCCTCACCCCTCCAGTTCTTTCAGTAGTATACACTGCCTAACAAAAAGCCAAGCACCCAGAAGAAGTGGTCCAGTATTATCCCAATTCAGTAAACATGCATACCATTGATGTGCAAATAAATGATTAGATTTACAAGGATCTCTAATGTGTAGAATGCCCACCAGAGTGCATTCATGATGGCACCATCCTTTTGTTGATAAGTTGTTACCAGTTAACTGCTGTGAGTCAGGCAGTTAAGCAAGACGTGCAGAGAGGACTACGTATAGAACGAAGTATCCAGACAGGTGTGTTAGACAGCCTTTCCACCAGTCAACAGCGTTTGACAGAGGCCACATTGTGGGACTGCATGAGGCTGGTCGGTTGTATCATGCAATTGCTAGGCATGTGGGCCATTCAGATGTTACAGTGGCCTGATGTTGGACTTTATGGGTACATGAGGGCACCCAGTAACGTCATGCAGGTTCGGGGCGACCAAGAAACACTATCCCGAGGGAGGATCTTCGTATGGTGCGCCAAGCATTGCAGAATCCCATAACTTCGGCACCCTCCATCCGCGAACATGTACTGGGGGCTCCACAGCATCCTGTGAGTTCCTGCACAGTGTCTTAACAACTCGCATCTGCCGGATTGGGGTCCTACCGCCCCATGCGTCGGTCACCATTGACACCAGAACACCACCACCTGCGTCTGGAGTGGTGCCTTGCCCGGAAGGCATGGACAGAGGACGACTGGCGTCACATCATGTTCAGTGATGTTTCCTGCTTCTCCATAACCTCCGATGACCACCGTTCAGGTCACCTCTCATAGTGCTTCGGCAGACTTTGACAGCACAGCGATACGTGACAGATATTCTGCGTCCGCACATCTTACCCCTTATGGCACAGCACCCTGGGACAGTGTTCGAGCAAGATAATGCACGTCCACACACAGCGCATGTGTCTATGGACTTCCTAGAGCATGTTGAGGTCCTCCCGTGGCCAACAAAATCTCCGGACCCCTCTATCATTGAACACGTGTGGGATGACATTGGAAGGGGACTCCATCCCAGTACCAACCTGCGGGATCTGGAGGGACAGCTGCAACAACTGTGGACGAACTTGCCTCAGGAGAGGATCGAAAGGCTGTTTGACACCATTCCGAACCACATAAGGGCATGCATTGTGGCCGGTGGGGTGTGCGACACCCTACTGACCTGGTGCCAACATTCCAGCTGTAACTGCCAATGGCCTTGGCACTTCCAACCACTACTCCTGGATGCAATTTTTTTTTTTTTCAGGCAGTGTACATCAGTTGAAAAGCAAGCTTGCTATTTGGTTTGTTGTGCAGAGGACTCAATTTTGTCTGTGTGACATTGTACTCCTTGTAGACCATGTTATGTAACCAGCATACCCAACAGCGAGTATTGCTGAACTATGACGAGTATATTCCACATAGCAGACAACAATTGCTTGTGTTCAGTTGTTTGCATTATTCACTTATGTCATTAGTTACACTTTCATGGAAAGAAATGTGTTATGCTGAGACATTTCTCTCACAACTCTGTCTTCATCTGACACCACTGGCTGTGAACAGACATGGCTGTTGGAGGTATTTTAAGGCAAGCCATATCAACAACATAGTGCTTGCAAAAGTTTCTATGGCTGGCAAACTTTTCTTGCAGTTCTTCAAGGTCAGGTAACGGAGTGATAAAATATTGATGTAAAACATCATAGAAATGTGTTTGACAAATTCTGATTAATTAGGGGTTTGAAGGACACATTTTTAAACAGTTAGGACTGCATGAAGTTTATAATGTGAATGAAAGCAATTATAATATGGGAGGTTCACAATTAAGAGCTTTACTTATTTGAGTAACATTGTTAAATGTCAGTGTATGGCATATTTTATCTTCTTCCTTAGATAGTGCAAATGGTTGAATGTGAATTTACTTAAAACTGACAGATTCAACACTGGAAGTTAAATATACATAATCAGCTTCAGTGTATTTTTTAAACATTTCAGAAGTATTTCATTAACTTTCACTAGACACACAGAATGTTATTCTAGTAGAGATTAAAAACTGTTTGGTGAACGCTTACTCTATATTTTCTTTCAGGCTTTTCAACAGTCGCGGGATGATAAGATTGGTAACACTCTTCCAGCTACTCTGGATGTAAATACCTCCCAATTTACTTCTGAAGGTTTGGGATCAGATTTTACTCAAGCCTTCAGTGATCAAACCTTCACTGTTGTACAACAGCGGGATCAAGCAGAGTCAGATTTTGCTGAGAACGCCCTTGTCCAAACATTAGCTACAGGTGGGTGATGTTAAGAAATACTGTTTACGAAAGCTGTGATTTTTAACTTTTCTTGTCACCAAGCTGCAAGAGCATTTTAAGGTTTCTACGATTAGTTCATGTCTTTGAGCTTACTTTTTTACTTTTTGTACATAACAGAAGAGAAGTCGTAATCTTTAACCTTTAGTTTATTGAGAATTTAAATTGCCTACCTGATCTTTACTTTGCCTGCATACTGTGAAATTCATAGGACTCAGATACTGCACCCTTGATAATATTTCTCCTCAAAATAAGGCCATGTTACTAGACCACTTCAGTATAACAAGGTATTTAAGGACCATTAAATTCAGCAGTCCCTGAAACATAGCTGTACCACCTTTGTGAACTGTACCTACAGATATTTCCAAATTAAAAATATATTTTCAAAATGTCTTAAGCCAAACATTAATATAGGATATTCACATTATTCTGAATGTGATTCATAGGTATCTCCCATGTTTTTTGAAGAGCATATTTTTTATACTTTATTTATTTATTTATTTATTTATTTATTTATTTATTTATTTATTTATTTATTTATTTATTTATTTATTTATTTATTTATTTATTTATTTATTTATTTATTTATTAGATTCAGCCTATGGAGGACAATTTTACAATAATAATAATAATAATAATAATAATAATAATTGTACCGGGTGGTACACCTCCATGTCGCTAATTCAAACTTTGCGCCAGTTGAAACTCCTCTACTGGAGGAAGCCGGAACTTTATCTACTGTGTTAATTTTCAAGTTTCTCAGAAGATGTCACTACTTGGAAATTTTGAAGTTTCTGAACTGGGTCGTTTTCGATGTATTTTTGTTTTGCCTGTAGTAAGAAGTGTGGACATTCTCTTCTAGATGGCACTACTGAAGAAATACAATTATGCACCCTGGTGCGAAGTGAAAGAACTATGTTTTTGAAGAAATTTAGTGTTCATAAGTTTGTTCTTTGTTAAATTTCTTTCAGTCATTGTTTAAGTTGGCAATATTAACCCTTTCTGTCCCCTTGTTTTGAATTTACCAATCCCGAATTTCTCGAATTAATTTTCCACCAATAATGTGTTTCTTCTTCATCTTGTGTAGGGGTTTTCTTGGTTAAAATTCTTGTGGGAGGGTGTTCTCATTCTTGAAACGCCTCGAACTTTCCGCGAGAGTATATAAACTGCTGATTTTCGGGTCTCCGCGCCACTTCAGTAACATCTATCAGTGCATAAAGTACGTAGCAGGGGGCGGGAAGCGCCTCTTTCTTCGGGCAGCAGTTCAACCACAAGGTAATGGCCGTTTAATAACTTCTTTTCTTGTTAGCTCAGCAGTTTAACTCTCGGGGCAGGTCCGAAGCTTTTCCACCATGTAACTTTTCCCCTAAAATGTAAAGACACTTAGTATCTATTCTATCTTTTAAACTACATATTGGGATAGAGAGTGCTTAACCCTCTCGAGCTCCCACTCATATTGCATTGAGGTGAACTTATTTTTCACAACCGTTTCTTCCTTAACGTAATGTAAATTGTTTCCTTCTAAAAGTCACCTCTTTAGTATGGGATTAGCCCTTGCAGTAACGGCCTAGTGCCAAGTAGGTTTTAAACAAAATGTATTAGGAGTGCAGATCGCCTCCTCTCAAGTTGGTATTTTAGAGGCCATGTAATTAACCTTTCCTTACTTAATAGGCCTCAATAGGTTGGGTATTTTACCCCTGTTTTCATGTCCTTGGAGGACAACTTGAAAGTGGAGTTTGGTGTGGCCTTGGATAGGCTCGTACTTAAGAGCAGATTGCTCTTTCTAAAAATTTTGTTTCCTGCGCGCCTCGAGGAGGCTTTACTGTGTAATTGGGAGCAAGTGCTCCTGGGCATGATAGGGGTCTTCTGCCCCTTTGTTGAATTGTGTATATCGTAAAGTTGGGCTAATTGCTCAAGAATTGTGAGTCCGGGGCTCGAAGCCCAAATCCTGTGAATACTGTAATTGTACGTTTGTTACCTTGCTACTCTGTACCTGCCATTCTTGTTATTTCTTGATTTTGCTAAGAAAATATAACCTTGTTAAATTTTATCTTTGGGCCGATGACCTTCGATGTTAGGCCCCTTTAAACAACAAGCATCATCATCATCAAATTTTATCTTAACTTTAATTTCGTATTCTGAGACCTGTTCACCCCCGCACCTTCTCTCACCTCTGCTGTTCCACAGATACCTCGGAACAATAATAATAATAATAATAATAATAATAATAATAATAATAATAATAATAATAATAAGTTTAAATAAGTATAAAACATAACAAAGGTATAGACAACAATATTAACTAACAACAATAAATTAACAGTTTTAACAGTAACAGTGTAACAAAAATGACAATGATAACTGGAAAATGTTGGTTACAGAAATTAGGAAGAAGAAAGGTCGAGGGTTGGAGGGATGGAAGAAAATGGAAACCTGGAGAGGACATCAAAGGAATCTTTTAAATTTTTGTTTGAAGGATGCAAAAGGTGTGAATATGTCGATATCGGGTAGTGATTTACCAAGAGCAGGGAAATGGTGGAAGATAGAGCGTTGTTATTAGGTTAGGCATGGACGGGACACGTGATGAGTACGCCGGTTGCGTGTAGGGCGGGCAGGAACGTGTATAGGGAAGTACGCCGGAAGAGTATTACATTTGGTGTAGCCATTATTTTGTGAAGGTAACATAGATCGGAGAACTGTAAATGGCTTCTCAGGTCAAGCATACCCAGGTAGTTCATAATGTCAGATTTAGTTTTGTTCTTAAAAACAGAATTGCGAGTCTTAACAATGAAAGTGACAAAGTTAAAAATACTATTTATTTGAGATATGTTTATGATAGCAGATGAGGACCAAATAGCGGAACAAAAGTCAATAATGGGGAGAACATACGAGACAAAGTATTATTTTAAGGCGTTAGTATCATTAATTTAGTGAACCTGTAAAGGATGCCTAGGGTATGCATAGCATGGGATTCTATAGACTGAATATGAGCGGAGAAGGTTAGTTTACAGTCTATTATAACACCTATGTAGGTCTCTTACCTGAAAAGCCAATTGCAATGCATTTCTCTGTATGGTATATGGTGTTCATTCCTTGCTTTAGCAGTGAAATGAGATTGTATTGCACTTCTTAATATCAAAATCAAATCAAAGTCTCTTTATTTGCAAATGAGGTGTCTACCTCGGTGGCAAATGGTACACTGAAATACATTATTCTCAAGCACTAATATTAAATTAACAAGAGAAGAAAATTTTCGTATAATACAATATTATACAGTTTACGCTAACAATTTTTTCTATTAAACACACAGCTCATCCTTAATAAATTTATATTGTTTACAAAATTCTACTTATAATATCTCCTGTACTACTTACAAATATAGTAAACTTATATACAGTATGTGGAATTACTTCAAATGATTCTATACAACTGGTATAAGATTAAAATTGACATTGCATTAATTTACTTTACTTTTTTTATTTTTTTATTTTATTTTTTTATTTACCATTCTGGAACCTAAGTAGCGTAACGACCTGCCGCGTCTTAACCAGAGCCCTTTTTGCCACCACTTTTCAGAGTTCCTGAAGGGCCTTCACAGCTACCGTAGCGGTCCCAGGGCCCTCGAAGTCCCCACTGTACTTCACCCCTACAGGCAGTTCCCTACTTTGGCTGTCCAAACTCCTTAGACCAGGGGATGGAATTAATTTATTCACACACATTTTTTATTTACATTAACGTGCACTGGTCGAATGCCCTCTAACATTTCATTTATTTTCTCTGTTGCTGTTTATTCTCTTCTTGAATATCTGTACAGATTTCGGAAAAGGATCAAACACTACCCCTGGTAAACTGTTCCACTCCTTCACACCCTTCCCAATGAATGAACATTTACCCCAATCGCTTCTGCTAAAATTCCTTCTAATTTTATATTTGTGGTCAGTACTGCCGATATAATTATTTTCCAACTGAAGCCTCTCACGGATATCTCCCCATGCTGCTTCTCCTGTATAGGCTCTATATAATCCTATAAGTCTAGTTTTCTCCCTTCTCTTACTTAAAAGTTTCCCACCCTAGTTCCTTTAACATTTCTGATGCACTACTCTTTCTCCTGAAATCCCCTGTTACAAATCCTGCTGCTTTCCTCTGCATACTATCTATTTCTTTTATTAGGTATTCTTGGTGAGGATCCCAAACACTGTTTGCATATTCCAATAATGGACGAACAATACTTTAGTAACTTTTCTCTTTTAATTCTTTGTTGCATCCTTTAAGTAGCCTCATTATGACATGTAACGATCTGTATGCTTTCCAGCAATGTTATCCACATGACCCTTCCAGTGCAAATTACTTTCAAATCTCACACCTAAGTATTTGCACTTGCCATCTTTTGGGATAACTACCTCATCCAAAGTATATTCAAATTCAGTTTTAAAACTCCTGTTTGTAAATGTTGTAACAGTTGATTTGCCTCCATTAACCTTCATATTATTCTCTTCAACCCATTGTTGGATACTCTCAAGGTCCCTTTGTAATTCTGAACAATCCTCAATGGTATTTATTTCCCTATAAACAGTTATGTCATCTGCATGCAATCTTATTTTTGATGTTATATTATTCCCTAAATCATTAACGTATATTAAGAAAAGTAACAGACCAATTATACTACCCTGTGCAATTCCCTTCCAAACTTTCTCTTCCTGCGATACATTATTTCCTACTTTGACTTTCTGAACACTTGAATTTAGAAATGTTTTTATCCAACGTGTAACCCTTACGTCCAATCCTATTCCCTCCAATTTCTTTATTAATATTCCATGTTCCACTCTATCAAAGGCTTTGGAAAGATCTATGGCTATGCAATCTAACTGGCCTCCTCAATCCAACTGATCTGATATGTCCTGCTGAAATCCCACCAGTTGTGCCTCACAAGAAAATTTCTTTCTAAATCCATACTGGCTCCTCATGAACCAATTCTTATCATCACATATCCCTCTGATGTACTTTGATATTAAACACTCCAGTATTTTACAAACTATACTGGTCAGGCTGATTGGTCTGTAGTTCTCTGGTTTCCTTTTATCACCCTTTCCTTTATAAATTGGTATTATTATAGATTCCTTCCATTCCTTTGGTATTACACTATTTTTTATGACATAGTCAAAGAGAAATTTTAAATAAGGCACTATGTACCACCCCATTGTCTTTAACACCTCCCTAGTAATTTGATCACTTCCTGCTGCTTTTCCTTGCTGAAGCAGTTGGATTTCTCTGGAAATATCTTCATTTGTGAATGAGAAGCTTCTTGTTTCCCTCTGTCTCTCTCCCTCTCTATCTTCTGTTTCGGTTTCCAACTCCTGACAATCATCTACTGAATCTCTGAATTCCCTACTAAAGAGGTTTGCTTTCTCAGTGTCTGTTAAATAGTGTTCACCCTCTTCTCCCACCATTGTAGTAATTTGGATTCCTTTTTTATTCCTGGTATATGAATACAGCTTTTTCCATTTCCCTTTTCGGTCATTACCCTTTTGAAGTATGCCATTCATATAATTCTCTTTTGCTTCCTTTTTCACTCTATTCAGTTCCCTCAATAGCTGTTTTCTAGTTTCTCTACTCTCCTACCTTTTTTGATTTTCCTGTTTACTATTCTACATTTTCTTATTTCCCTTGTATAATAAACAGGGTCTGAGGTCATTTTACCCTTCTTAACAGGTACAAATCTCTTCTCTCCTTCCCAAATGATTCCTTTAAATTTAGCCCAAAGTGTATCCACATTACTCCCTTCACTTATCCAACAACTGAATTGTGATTTAAGGTAAGTCCCAAATCCATCAACTTTAGTTTTTCTGTACAATTTCTTGTCTTGTGTGACCCTCTTATTAAGCCTTTTTGGTACCAGTCATACATCCATTATTACAGCCTTATGGTCACCTATTCCTTCAGTTACCTCAGTTTTATCAACAATTTCCCATGGTTTAATCAAGAATACATCTAGTAAGTTATTGAGACGAGTCGGTTCTTGTACTACTTGTGTAAATCCTCCCTCCCAAATTTACTTATTTGCCAGTTTCTGTTCATGGGCTTCACTTGCAGATCCATTCCATTCAACTTCAGGCAAGTTTAGATCTCCCCCAATTATTACCATATCATTATTATTGTTTTTATGAGTATAATCTATTATTTTCTCAAATATTTCCATGTCTCTTTCCTCTCTTCCAGGCCTGTATGTTCCTATAATTCCCACCTCCTTCATATTATCAAAAACTAATTTTATCCCTCATATATCATCCCTCTCATCGGTAAACCATTCATGTGAACAATAAGTTTCCTTCACCAGAATAAACACCCCCCTCCCTTTTTATCTCCTCGGTCTCTACGATAGACTGTGTACCCTTCTGGAAATACTTTGTGTAACAGTGTCTCTCGAAACTGCTGTTATCAATTACCTGTGTATTACGAAAATGTTTACAAATTTTAACCATATCTGTATTAACTTTGTCTCAACCACGATTCCACTCCTATCACCACATCAGTCTCATAAGATTCCATCAATGTACCGAATTTTAATTGTTTATTTACTACACTCTGACAGTTTACCAAGAGCAATCTCAGACCCCCTTCCTCCCTAAAACTTGACTGTTGCAATTGGGTAACTTGAATTTCCTTACATTCCTGAGTTTCATTTTCTAGTTGGCTGAGCCAGCTTGAAGTACAGCTGGCTCTTTTTACTAGTTTTCCTGGTTAGTATTATAACTCAAGAGAGTTGTCTTTTTTACAGTACGTATCTTAAGATTAATAAAATCTAGAACAATATTTGCTATCTTTTGTTTACCTGAGTTGTTTAGATGAAGGCCATGCTTTGTGTAACAGTATCTCTCGAAACTGCTGCTATCAATTACCTGTGTATTACGAAAATGTTTACAAATTTTAACCATATCTGTATTAACTTTGTCCACTTCAATGTTCACACACGAGTCTCTAATCAAATCATACCTGTGGGGCATGTTCACTACAGAGATGTTTGTGAGAGTCAGCTTACCTAGTATACATTTAAGTTGAGGAATAACATTCTTAGCGTCATTGTGAGCTTCGTCGTTCGTCCTGCCGATGATCACTACTGCATCACGACTTCCGAGATTTCTTGCTGCCTGTTCCGTGTTTTCCAGTACCTTCTTGATTGGGGCCCCAGGATAGATGACGGCCGAGGCTGCAATATCTTCATTGTTCATTTTCTCCTCAATTCCCCTCGCCTGGCTATCACCAAATATAAGAATGTTCGACACTTTCGCCGGTGCACTGTGTGGGATTTTAGGCCCAACTTTGCCGCTTCTCGTAACGGATTTCGCGCTATACGTTTGACTGCTTCCCATACGGATAAGTCCTTGCGTATCGCTTACTTCCCTCAGGGCTGAAAATCTATTTTTGGGTCAGTTACAAAGTTGTCCTTATTTAACTGTACATTTTTCCTCCTAGAATCTGAAGCAACTTGACACTACGCGCTAGAATTCACGGAGCCACCTGTGTTCTGAGTGTTTACTGGTACCGGTACTTTCGATTCCAGTAAACGTACCTTCTCCTTCAAAATCTCATTCTCCGCTTTTAATGCTTGTAAATCCTGTTGCAATAAAGAGAGAATTACAAGTACATTATCATTACCTCCATCCTCCAACGAAGTTAGATGCCAGCGATTCGTTGACCGTTGCAGGCCTAGGTTTGTTACCGCTATTCAAATTGCTCTCGCCACAGCTAACGCAGGTCCAAGTATCTTAATTTTTAGCAAAACCAGCACTACATATACACTCAAAATGGTACCAAATTAAACACTTTTCACACTGGATACCATTCTTCTCTCGCTTCTGGTTTACACCACACTTATTCCCGATTATTTTGCAAGAGAACCGGGAGCTATCTTCACTTACATCCTTCGCTGACGCCATCTTGAGAAAGATTCCATTTCTTAAACCAATCACCACACGAATTGAGAACAGTCTGTAATTCATCACAGTCATCAGGCGTAGACACTTCTCTTAGGATTTTCAGGTTGTCGGCGTACAAGAGGAGGGAACACTGACTATTTTTGGTGCAAAGAAATATGTCGTCGACATAGAGAACAGAGAGTGGGGGTCTCAGAATATTGCCCTGAGATGCACCTGATAACGCCGATAAGCATGATGAGGCAGATTCAGGGAGTACCACTCTTTGTTTTCCGCCGGAGAGGAAACTTGAAATCATTAACAAGACGAGACCATGGATATTAAATCTGGTAGCGAGCTTATCAAGAAGTAGTGCATGATCCACTGAGTCGAATACTTTGGCCAGATCTATATAGATTACATTTAACTGAGATTTATTTTCTATTGCTGAAACGATGTGGTGATTGAGAACAGTGAGGTTAGTGATGCATGATTTTCCAGGAGTAAATCCGTGTTGTTCTTCAGAAAGGTACGGCTGTGTGAAAAAGAGGAGTCGGTGGTGGATTATTCTTTCAAGGACAGAGGATAGTATTGGAACAATAGATATTGGGCGGTATGAGATATCATGTTTGTTGCCAGATTTGAAAATAGGTGTGATATCAGCTTGTTTCCAGCTGTCGGGGAATGTACCAGTAGCCATACACAGGTTTAAAATTGTAGATAACGGTGCACAGAGAGAAGCAGAAGTCATTCTTAGGAATATAGGGCTAATATCATTGGGCCCAGTGGAGCAGTTTGTTGGGGGACTATTGAGAATATTTTGAACTTCGTTAGGGGTCATTGATATTTGGGACAGTGAACAACTGCAAACACTATTGATCTGTGGTAGTTCTGTGATAGGTGCAGGAGGGATAAAGGTGGACTGAAAGTACTCATTGATTTTTGAGACCTTAATTCAGTTGGGACATCATCAGTATGTAGTTTAAGATTCCGTGGTATCCGGGGTGACTTTCTACATGATGAAATGAGAGTCCAAACTTTTTTAGGGTTTTTTTAAGGTTTCAAGTTATAGAAGTGATGTGCTGGTTGTAGTCATTCTTAAGATGCGATTTTGAAATATTCCTGATGTGTTTAAAAGTATTATAAGTGTGTGAATTGGGGATAGACTTCCAGAGTGACCACACACAGGTTTTTCTTTCTTTAGTAGCAATTTAGTTTCGGCACTCAGCCAGGGGGGATACTTGTGTGTTCTGGGTTTGGAGATAGGTACATGCTGTTTAATAGTGGTAAATATTAAATCCTCAAACAGGGAAACCGCACTGTTGACGTCGCACTCAGCTGATAACCAGCACCAAGGGAGGGATTGACAACTAGCCAATCCACTTTACTCCTCAGAGGAAATGCTTGCCTCGCAGCGGGTGGGAAGTCTTTATGTCGATAAGCAGGTAGGCTGAGGGTAGCTTCGATTGAGTCATGGTCAGCGCTAAGAATGTTTCTGCCAACGGATACACTAACACTAGTTACTGTAGAGAAGAGGCGGTCCAATGTTGCCAGATTTCTGGTAGGATTTAAGCAGAACTGATGTAGATGAAGACCGTTTATGAAATTAGACAAAATAAATGAGTCCACAGGGTAGGTTACTGTTCCAGTGGTTGTAGATTGCCAGGATATGTGTGAATTGAAATCACCGATTAGCACAATATCGTTGGATTTATTCCGAGACAAAACCATTCAATTAAAGCAATCTTCTAACGGTGTGATATCACCGGAGGGTGGGCAGTAGAAGCAGCCAACTAACAAGTTTTTACTCCTGGGGATCGTAATTTCGACCCAGGTTATCTCACATTCGGTTTCTAGGTCGGGTCTGTGACGGGCTTTAAGTTATTACTTACTGCAATCATTACACCACCCCCACGCTTACCGGTACCTCTGTTTTTACGAAACACTGAAAAGTTAGATGAGAATGGAAGTTCACTGTCCGAGACAAAATCAGGTAACCAAGTTTCAGTGAAACATAAGATATCAAACTCGCTAAATTCAGGTTCACTGAGTACATAGTCAGTTAATTTGTTTTTCAGACTCTGGGTTTTCTGATAATAAACATTAAGCGGTGCTGGATTTAAATGAATGTCACCAGAAAGAAGAAGTAAGATAATGAACATAGCACATGAGGAAGCATGGCAACCTTTTGTACTTTCACTGGAAGAGACAGGGGCATGGCGAAGCACAGAGAGATCAGACAGACAAAGCAGAGAAAATATAACGCCGTTCAGTGAAGCACCATTTTAGTATTGAGTCACGTGGCACTTCACTTTTTTTTTTTTTGCTAGTTGCTTTACGATGGGACAGGAAAGGGCTAGGAGTGGGAAGGAAGCGGCCGTGGCCTTAATTAAGGTTCAGCCCCAGCATTTGCCTGGTGTGAAAATGGGAAACCACGGAAAACCATCTTCAGGGCTGCCGACAGTGGTGTTCAAACCCACTATCTCCAGAATACTGGATACTGGCCGCACTTAGGCGACTGAAGCTATTGGCACTTCACTTGCTTCAGGGATGGTTGTAGATAAGAAAGCACAGTACGACACACTTCTATACACAAGAAAGACTAAGAAAGGAAAGTAATATGTCGCAGGTACAAAAATACGACTGTTCCTAGTTGCTGCCATCTTGCACCTAAGCATTTTATTGCAATGGAAGTGTGAGATCATGGTCGTTTCAAGTGTTTAGCCAATGTGGAATTTTAATTTGATAAATATTTCCTACACATAAATTAGGAAAGAACTGAGATGAATAGAACTCTTCTTATTTTACTTCTTTCTCTCTGTTAGAAGCAGTTCCAATTTGAACTAGCCCCCCAAAAGTTTAAGGTTGTTATCTTTGATGCATGGAGAACTTGTTCCACCATCACAAGTAAACTCCTGATTAGAAAAGCCTTTTCTGGGCTCAGACCAATCTTCGGATTCATATTTGATGATAACTTTATTATTACACTTCACTTATGTTCATTCCATTAACAGATGATAAAATTGACACTCGGTCAAGAGACATTTAATTAAAGGCCATCATTGATGGTAATCCTGTAAACATTTCAAACTCAGAGTTTATTCATCAATGGAATGATATCAGAAGTCAACTATTCCTTTTCAGGTTATTCACTATCAAAGTGTTGAAGTTCATAGCATAATTGCAAACCTGTTCAGAATCTTTTCATCTTCCAGTGCATATAAATTTGACTGGTAGGTACACTGTAAATGATTTTTGAGACAAGAATTAACGCTACCCTCATTTGTTGGACATAAGTATTTGTGTGTGTGGACTTTATATACCATTCTCGGTCATTGTTTGAATTGCCGTTAATTTACGTGCCTGAACTATGCCTGTTTAAAATGCATATTTTGCTATTGTTATGTCGGTAGCTTCGAAATTTCTGATTCGCCCTATAAACTAGTTGAAGTGCGCGCGCACGTGGTCTACTGCTTTGAACTGAGCGCTGTGCTTCTCGCTAGCTGGAAGCCAGTCTGTTCCCAGCTGAGCGCCATGATGGACGCATTTTAGAGAAGTTGTTGTGTACAAAACTCGATTGAAAGTTGGTGGAATGGAGCCTGATTCTCCAGGCTGATAACCATGGAATTAGGCCGTTGGCCTTAGTTACAGCGTAATTATATATCTAATGTAGTTTCTATTCATCATTCTTTGTATTAATTGGATGCGAATATCTGAGTAAGTGTACTTCATTGCAAGATGACCTAACAACGTAAGCTATCGGATTATATTAAATTGGACACCCAAAGATGTAAGTACTAGTATCATCTTAATTGTTTCGAGACTGTTCTACTGCCGGATTATTTGGAGAAGAAGAATGTGAGTAACACGGTATAAGTGACATTAATTTTGTGAGGAATTTCGGCAACGCATTTCGTGTCAACTTCGTAACTGTAATTGAAATTAGGCCTATAGTTTATGAACATGTCGGCCACTGTTTATTCATTAAATTAAACTGTAATTTCTTCTGCATCGACCATTTTAATGATATAAATTGTATCTTCAAACTATTAAAATGTAATCTAACTAGATTTTTGTAAAATTCTATATCCAAATTATAATTAATTATGGAGTAATTCTGGAACTTGGTATATGCGCGGATGAGAAGCAAATTATTCCATTCGTTTTATTTAATCGAGATTATCGTTGTGATACCTTTTCCTGTTTCTTGAAGTTATTATTATTATTAATTTGGTTGGTGGATTTCCTTCTACTTGGTTCATATTTGTGGTATCCATTGCACTGTTATCAATGTGTTGGAGGATGCTGTGTGCTTGTATTGTTTTCGTAATGGATCATTGTTTAATTACTTAATGGGATGGTTTATTTCCAGTCTTATTCGGGCATTACCGTTTTCCAGGGCTTCCTAAAATTAAAATTTAATAACTGGCATTTAAATCCTCTATTAATATTTTGTTGGAGGAAATGTTAAATTAAAAATACTGTACATTATTATTGTAATATCGTGGTTGTAGGAAACTGAAATTTGTTTCTCCCATTTCTTAAAGATACTTACGTTTACCCCCCTCAGACTATTCGCGTCCGTGTTTTCGTTCTTTCTTTCATTATTGCGTGTCATACTTTTATCTTATCTCCGGCATGCTAATTATGTATGGGCCATGCCAGCTGTTAATGTGAATGTTGGCTTGTTTTTGGGAAGCGGCATGCTTCGTGTGTACCATTGTTCTGTTTTCTGTGGAATTTTAATTGTGTTTCCCTTCGTAATTTGTAAATAATTTGGGATTTTTTGTGGGGGGGGGGGGGGTCGTGCTATTCTTTCTTCTGTTCTTTTAATTATTTACAAGTGGAATATTTGGTTGGCTATCGTTTCCTTTAATATTCTGGGTGATTCCATGTTTCTGGGATGATTGAAATCCTTGTGTACAGGGTCTGGAAACAAATTTCAGTTTAGTGAGATTTATTGTAGTACACCCGCTTACAAAACACTGGTCAGTGGTGTAATGAATTTTCTAAAGCACTGATCCGTTTTAACATTTGTCATGTATTGATTCTATTGCAAGCTGCAGTCTTGCTAAATTCTCTGTATTGTAAGAGTTTCTGTAGGAGTGTGTTTTCAGGATTTTAATTATTTCACAAATAGACATTTGTTTCTTACTTCAATGAATTAATAAGATTTGGGGGGGGGTATATGTTCTTCTATTTACTTATTTATTACTAGGGCTCGGATGTTTAAGACCTAAAAATAGCCCAAATAAGCAAGCAAATATGACCTCAAAAGTGACGAAATATGACGTAAAAATTACAAAATATGACCCGAAAGTTATTGATCTAAATATGGCCATTTTAAAATAAGTTATGAATCGAAACGCCAGTTCCTTTGATATATATTTGTTAACTAAATTCTTTATTCTTACTTTCATATTAATTTTGTGAATATACACATTTGGCAGTTATTCACAGTGTACTGTCCTTGATTCACTTATCAAACATTCGTGAATACATACCTAGAAAGTACTAAGTTCGCTAAGATTATAGATCACACAACATTTTAAAAGTCAAAATATGTTTGTACCCTTCATTGGTGGTTTGAAATACGAAGAAAACTAGAAATCAATCTATTTTTTAAAAATATTTTAAAACGTTTAAGCCCAGATTACATTAATATTGCTCAAATGCGTTAAAGTTTAAATTGAGCACCACAAAACAAATTAAGTAGATGTCTTTTGATACATTATGGTAGGGCGACTCGGCATATAGTACAAATTAAGACTTAACTTAAAAATGAGTACAAAATTTTATTGTTCCACCTTCTCAATACTTAAAATCATTTAACGCTTATCAAAACATTACAATATAATAATAACAGGTACTAGTTTCGGTCTTTTTTTTTGGACCATCATCAGCTTAGCCAAAATTACAAGAAAAAGACATAATCTAAAAATGAAGTGATGTGGATGAACAAGGGAATGGGATGGTGATGGAATGACATACAAAAGTAAAAACCTTATACATGTGTTACAATAAATATGACCAGAATATGTTAAAATTAACAGATTGATAAAAGCATTGTGATGTATAAAATCACTTGATGACAAAGTCTTAGGATGACGGTTGAACTTGTGTTGCACACTTAAATTCGAGTGAAATCTTATGTAAGTTCTTATGTTTCTGGAAGGTTCTAAAAGCGAGATCCACAATGGCGCAGAGGGAATTGTCCAATATGACCAGTATAGACTTGACGAATTGAGAAAGCTGGACTCGTTCTATGTAGCATGAACGATTACTGTTTTTGTTCTACAAAAAGCGCAAGGTTCATTGGGTTCCGACTGAATTGAGACTACCTTTAAAAAACAGCAATTGTTTATGCTACATAGAACGAGTCCAGCTTTCTCAATTCGTCAAGTCTATACTGGTCATATTGGACAATTCCCTCTGCGCCATTGTGGATCTCGCTTTTAGAACCTTCCAGAAACATAAGAACTTTTGTAAGATTTCACTCGAAAGTTCAACCGTCAACCTAAGACTTTGTCATCAAGTGATTTTATACGACATCACAATGCTTTTATCCATCTGTTAATTTTAACATATTCTGGTCATATTTTTGTAACACATGTATAAGGTTTTTACTTTTGTATGTCATTCTATCACCATCCCATCCCCTTGTTCATCCACATCACTTCATTTTTAGATTATATCTTTTTCTTGTAATTTTGGCTAGGCTGATGATGGTCCAAAAAAAAAAAAAGACCAAAACTAGTACCTGTTGTTATTATTATATTGTAATGTTTTGATAAGCGTTAAATGATTTTAAGTATTGAGAAGGTGGAACAATAAAATTTTATACTCATTTTTAAGTTAAATATAGTACAAATTCGTATAACTTTTTCATCCTTCTCCGCGGGTGGTATTGAAGTGTATGACAAGATTCATCTTCAAAGCATCAAGCGCAAAAGATCTCCGATTATCACATAACACGTTCCTTAAGAAAGGAGGCTCCTTTCTACGTCACAAGACGCTGTTGGTGCATATTTAAATAATATTAAATCACTGCTGTAGAGTATGCACTCATCTTGAAATGCACTGGTACATTCTCCTCTAAGAACATCATTTATCTTGAACACACAGCGAAAACCGTCACTTTGATTAAGCAAATTTTAAAGTTTCCATATTACACTGATGCCAAATATTCCATGTGATTGTTGTGCTGAAAGTTCAACACTTCTCACAATTTCAGTAGTTGCATGTATTTCTAAGCTAGCAGCTTCTAAGCGAGTAATTGCATTCGATATAATTCTAAAGTTCTACTTAATATATGTCCGACTTGTTGACAAACTGTAGGAAAACAATTCCTGCACAATCTTGATAGAAGAGACAGAGTATTCCATTTGTATTAACTATAGATTTGATACGGAAAAGGAGTTTTTTAAATACTAGTTCTCTTTTGGAAAGTTGACGATGGCTTTGGACAGCTACAGTTGTCGCCAAATCGCCGAAATATGACCGAAATATGACGTTTCTACGAAAATAGCTTAAAATATGACCTTATGGCAAAAAAATAGCCAAAATATGCATTTATATGACAAATACAAATCACTTAATTGTGACTATAATCACCTGATTTGCACCAAAATGCAACCAGCCAGGAAAATAGAGACAAAGAAAAAATATGACTTTTCCTAAACATCCGAGCCCTATTTATTACTATATAAAAATTATTTTACGTTGTTATCCGAGTGCGCACTTATAGTTTTATTGCTTTAAAAATTGATTTTAATCCATAATTCAGAGAGGTTATTTAAAATTCAATTATTTGTTCTTCAGTTTTCATTCATCCATATTTTATTTTTCCTAATTTTTAAGTAAAGTTTAATGTACTGAAATTTAATTTTGCTTTCATTTAGTAGTTAGCACTATTGACCTGGCAACACCTCAAGTAGTTAGTTATGATCCTGCCCTTTTTCCTTTATGTTCTGTGCCCTCCACGCTAGTATATTTAATGCTGCTGCTGCTCAATGGTAAGTATTTTGCTTCTTGTGCTCATTTTGTGCTATTTATGGATTTTTATAATCATTCCTGTTTTTATCTTTATCGGGTTGCAATTTTGGTAATGTCCCCATAGATTTGAGTTGAAACTGATTGCTACACCGATGATTCAAGTTGTGATATACTGTGTAATGCTGGTGATGCTAAACACTTTACCAGTGGTAAAATTTTAGTGATACCAAAGAGGAGACTACCTGCTAAAGGACAGAATGTTAATGTAATTATTATATTTTGGCAATAAAAGGCCAATGAATTAATACAGAACTCAAAGCCAAGATTAACAAACTTAATGCTATTTAGAAGAAAAAGTACACGCTCTCGAAGTAAGATTGAAAAGTGACATTGTGGAGTACGTAAGTGAAATGTTGCGAGTTATAAATCTCATTCCGTATTGACAGTTATCACTTTACAAATAAAAGTATTTATACATGTTTCAGCCTATTCTCAAGTATAGACTTTATTCCATCTAACAGATGAGTTGATTTGTATTGATAAGGAGAATTTTATAAATACTTTCATTTGTAAAGTAAGTGAAATGGTCGATAAACAATTCAAGGCAGTACCTCAGATTTTTGAGCTCATTGTTCAAGACTTGAGGCAGGAGACGGGTGATCTACAGGGAAGGGTGACGGTTCTAGAAACCAGACCAAGGCTACCAGCGATGACAGCAGTACCAGTGTCATGAAAGTGAAACCTTCACGCTTCAAAAGGAGTACATCGTGGATGACTTTCCAGACCCAGTTAATCACTGTGTCCAACCATAATGGGCGCACGCCATAGGAGAAGACCGTACAACTAATCGACGGGTTGTATGTATGAGCAACAGAGGTGCTACATACCATCAGGCCTGGTGTTGTGTACGAAGAGATTGTGAAGGCTTTTGAGGGACACTACTTCGACCAGCAGCTGGCAGCCACGTACCAAATCCAACTGAGAAAGAGGACACAGAGTGTGGAAGAATCAGTGCAAGAATTCACTGCAGAGGTATAATACCTGACCCAATAGGCATTAGGTGGCTACTACGAGAGCATATACAGCAGAAGGCTGCCTACTTCTTCGTCGATTGGCTTCGTAACACTGAGATCACTAACACCTGATGCTCAAAAGGGAGCATTCCCTTAAAGATACTCTCACCACTGCTCTGAGGATGGAAGCATCTTTAAGGAGGGAGCATTGAGGCAATATAGGCCAAGAGTGGGGCGGTCAGTAATAATGCTATTATTATTTATAAGCTTCATGTCCGTATTGATTGGTATCACTATATAGAAATAATATGAATCACCACCTTATCAATACACTATTTTATTTACTACCAAACTGGTAAATAGGGTCAATACCGGTTTCGACCCCTAAGGGGTCATCCTCAGTTGACACATATAAATATCTATAAAAACATCACATATAATAGTTAAAGTTTAAAATTGATGTGTCGTTAGTATACTGGTAAGTACATATGCATGTTCTATTAGAGCTATTATGTAGATTTTCTGTTTCTTTGTAAACAGTATCAAAAGTATTGTATTGGATGTGGTTCATCCATTTGACAAAATGCTAGTGGATTGAATATGTACATTTGCTGAGAGGTACATGCTATTCTATTTTACAATTTTTGTTTTACATTCAAGTAAACATATATATTTTTAATGGACCAGCCGTTAACTACAACACAACAACCTACAGTACTGTCACCAATTTATATTTATATTTCATTTAGATTTTTTGAATATGCACATAGCACCACATATCAATACCATTATCTAATGTATTTTAAATAGGTATTTCATACCGGTTTTAGCCCCAAAGTTTTATTTTAACAAGACTTTTATATGTCTAACAAAATAAAGTGTCAAGACACAATTCTATTTTAAGACTGAAAACGGGAATAAGAGGTGCTACAAACTTATATATTAATATTTAGGATTCATGTTAACTAGGTATTACATACCAATATTTTAATCATAAGAATTCAAACCAACAAGGTCATTATGCATTTAACTGAACTAAACAAGTGAATCAGTAAACCTTACAACCACTACATGAAATGTAATCAGGATACTGTAAATTCAAATAGTACATCTTTAACACCCTACATTGTACCTAATATCACCATATATGTGCAAATGTAATAATTTTACCCCATATTATGTAAAACAAAAATTGTAAAATAGAATAGCATGTACCTCTCAGCAAATGTACATATTCAATCCACTAGCATTTTGTCAAATGGATGAACCACATCCAATACAATACTTTTGATACTGTTTACAAAGAAACAGAAAATCTACATAATAGCTCTAATAGAACATGCATATGTACTTACCAGTATACTAACGACACATCAATTTTAAACTTTAACTATTATATGTGATGTTTTTATAGATATTTATATGTGTCAACTGAGGATGACCCCTTAGGGGTCGAAACCGGTATTGACCCTATTTACCAGTTTGGTAGTAAATAAAATAGTGTATTGATAAGGTGGTGATTCATATTATTTCTATACAGTAATAATGCTAGCAAGAGATAATAATTGTAGCACTGTGGCCGACATTGTGGACAGGGCGAGCTGAGCAATAGTGCCAGTGAACTTTTGAGTCTCGCGATAAAGAAGCTCTTAGTAGAAGATGGAATATGATTAACAATGGGCTGGGCACCCAGAATGATCTCAAATTAGAAGCTACTAGAATCATCTATAGGCCTTTATGAAATGTGCAGATGGCACACATCAGTCTTCATTGTATCAGTCACAAGCACTATGAGACAGTCACAAGTCTCTGACATGTCATTCATTGAGGATGAATCTCTCAGGTGGCTATACAGACTTCAGTAAGGCTTGCTGTTGTGAACTGTCCTGGAACACCACCACTCTGTGAAAAGCCATGTTGGGAACAAGAAGTATTTTTATTTTCTAAAAGAATGTGGGTCCACCTTTTTCAGTACATCATGTTTTTTTTTATTTACATAAATATTTCTATATTATTGTTGTGTCTTGAGTGGGACATGTTTTGCCTACTTTTATGCATCTTCAGTCGCTGTTCCTACTACCTAAGATCAAAATAGCCAGGATCCTGGGTCTTGTTTGATAATAAAATATTTAAAATGGTAAAGCTGACATGAATTGTTTTAACTAAAAAATATTTTTATGTGTATTATTCTGTAGAAATATCCAACTGATGCAAATTGAATTGTGTTTACATGTCCTGTATATAAAAACATTTAGCTTGCATACAGTTGCTCTGTCTAAAAAAAAGGGTAAGTTTACAATTATTGTACATTTGACAAAAAAATGATTGATAAGCTTTAAAAACTTGTGATGGCATTGGTTGATTTGGGTTATTTAGTCTGTAATATCCAATGTGGTTGCTCTCACTGGAATCTTCATGGACTTGAGTGTCACCTTGGGAATAAAATGGGGTAGCGTTTTTGTAAGATATTGTATGATCCTTTGTCTGAATGTTGCTTTATGGTGATCAGAATTATGTAAAGTCTTGCTGCCTGTCACTGTGTAGGTTTGAAGGGGGGACTTCTTTAGGTCATTGAGACATTTGTTGTGGTCTTGTTGCTTCTTTTAAGTGGTTGATATTGGTGGATTGAGAGGCTGTAACGAAAAAATGGCTTATTTGTAAAGTTTATGTGAACTAAAGTATGAACTAGGGATGTTGGGAAGCTCTTACTCACCCCCCCCTCGCCTCTCTTGTGACTGGCTTGCTCTTGTGACACCTTTTGTCCTACTGGCGATGGCTAATTCTGTGCGCCTCGTATTGTATCTGTGTGTGTTATGCGGAGGGGTATGGGTTGGGGAGAGGTGGGCAGATGAGGTATTGTCAGTTCTCTGAGGAGGGAGTTTACCTGTGGACGGAGCTTTTACATATGGAAATTTATTGATGTTTTGGAACATGTTCTCTTTTATTTTTAATATTTTTTATAATTGTGGGATTTGATCGTATAAAGGATTTTTAGTCTCTATAATGTCATTTGAATTGTGGTTTCTGTTGAAAGACTGGTCTATGAAAATGTAGATGCTTTCATATTCATAGTTTGCCTTTTTTTATTCTCTTTAGTATAGTTAAATCTTGTTCTGTGATCTTGTAGATGTGTCCAGTTTCTTTCATATGTACAGTCATTGCCAAGATTTTATGATGTTTGTTTGCATTATGGTGTTCTAAGTATTTCATTGAGAAACTTAGTCCTGTTTGTCCTATGTATTAGACGAAACATTGCATACAGGTGAGTTTGTAAATCCCGAGTATTGGTCTTTGTTGGAGTTGACACTATTGTGATTTAGGAACATGCTTTGGTTGGCGTTTACTGTTTTGAACGAAATTTTGAAGTCATGTTTCTTGAATGGGTTAGAAATTGATATATGTTGGGATTACTGTAAGTAAATGTGACAAATTTAGACTTTTCTTGTTTTTCTGGAATTAATTTTGAAATTCGTCCATTTCTACTTTTTCTTATTATTTGATTGACCCTTTCTATGTTAAACCCATTGAACTTGGCTATGTTCCTTATATATTGTAATTCTTTGTTGAGGTCTTTAGGTGTGAGTTATTTTAAATGCTAGATATATTAAACTATAATAGGCTGCCTGATTTTGAGTGTTGGGATGTAATGAATTGTTCTTGATTGTGTTTGGTGAAAAGGTTGGCTTCCCTTAAGTGTGGTATTCGAAGCTATCATCTTATTGTGTGATGGTATGAGGCAAGTGTAATAAACTGATATAACTTGAAAACATTATTCTTTAACCCACAGTTAAATAATGCCAGTATCGAGCTCGAATGATTATTATCATTCTTTCGAATAACCCATTTGAAGGGTATTTTGAATCAACTTTGATTACTTTTCATTGTGTTTGATTTGCTTTGCTTCCAAATTTCCTTCATCTTTCGTGAGTGTCATTCCTTCTCTTCCTGAGTCCACTTTCTTCTAGTTGTTGGTTTCTTTTGCTCCTGAAATGCTGCCTTTTGAACTGCTTCTCTAAAACGTGTTCTGTTTTTGATTGTATCTGTTTTAATTCCGGCATTTTTCATGTCTTTCTCAATTTCATTGAACCATGTGGGTTTTTATTTATAGCTATTCAGAAGGTTGAAGATGCGCTTGGTTAGTCTGTTGTCATCCATTCTGTAAACGTGTCCAAAAAATTGTAGTCTTCTTTTCCTCATTACGTCAGTTAGTTTCTCAATTTTCAAATGTAGCTGTCTGTTTGGTCTTAACCTGTATTCTGCATTATTATATCATTTAGCTCCCAGTATTTTTCTCAAAATTCTTCTTTCAACCTTCTCTAGTTTTTCGAGATCTCCAGTTCTTGTTAGTTTAAGTGTTTCTGCCGCATATAAATTTCCGGGTCTGACTACTGGTTGGTAGTGTCTCAGTTTTGTGTTCCAGGATAAGGATTTTTTGTTATATACATTTTTTGTTGCGTGAAACATCCAGTCCATTTTGTGCACTCTAGTTTCTATAGCTGTTTTTTCTTTTGTGTCATTCGTTATCCAGTCTCCTAAGTATTTGAAGCAAGTTGTTTTACATATTGCGTTGTCATGAATTATCGTATTTTGTGGGGCATCACTGAGATTTGTCATGAACATTGTTTTTTCAAATGATATTTGTATCCTATGCTGCTTGGTTTTGCAATTCTCTGATTTGTTCTTGAACATTATCCAGTGAGTCAGTAATAAACACCATGTCATCTGCTAAAAGCTAGATAATCTACAGTGCTTTTATTTGGATTTCTTCCTGGTTGAACACCTTTAAAATCTTGTATGTGATTATTATTATTATTATTATTATTATTATTATTATTATTATTATTATTATTATTATTATTATTATTTACGATCGTATTATTTGTGAGGTTATGTCATAAAACATGTGCTATGTATATATGAGTTTAGTTAATGTAAGAACCTGCAACGAATAATATATAATTTATTATTACCTGTATATATGATGTATAATCCAAAGTAACATTGTGCAATGCTGTAACATGCAGAATAACGTATCTTTGACACTAGGTGGTTGTAGAATGTTCTTTTACATTATCACTAGGCTTTAGGAACTCTAGAATTTATGAGAATGTATATTGTGACATATCCATCTAGAAGCCTGGCCAGGCCACCTATATAAAGAGACAGTCTCGATGGTGGAGTTGAGTTATTGTTTAACAGGAGTTGTTCTTGTGAAATTGTGTTGTGTTTATGCCAACATGCGAAAGTAGCAGTCAGCAGTCACCTGTATCAAGATGGCAGTCACAGTCTTCTGATTTTTCCATAGTGGTGTTTTGTCAATCAGTCAATACTGATCTGCATTTAGGGCAGTCACCCAGGTGGCAGATTCCCTATCTGTTATTTTCCTAGCCTTTTCCTAAATGATTTCAAAGAAATTGGAAATTTATTGAACATCCCCTCGGTAAGTTATTCCAATCCCTAACTCCCCTTCCTATAAATGAATATTTGCCCGAGTTTGTCCTCTTGAATTCCAACTTTATCTTCATATTGTGATCTTTCCTACTTTTATAAACGCCACTCAAACTTATTCGTCTACTAATGTCATTCCACGCCATCTCTCCACTGACAGCTTGGAACATACCACTTACATGTCATAAACCTCATTTTAGGTCCGTATTGAAAATTTTTTAACAGTTCAACAATAATAAAGGTGTTTCAATTTATTCCACCTATTCAATACTTATATTTTCACTTATAGTTGTTACATAATTAAATTCTTAGTTACATGGGACATGTTTCGCCCTCAATTAAGGGCATCTTCAGCCTAAATACAATAATCAAAAATACAACTAAATTAAAAGTGGAAGTTAAATACAATCATCAAAAATACAACTAAAATAAAAAGTGGAAGTTAAAAGTTTAGTCTGTTATTAAAATTCGGAACAATAAAAATGTGAAAAATGATAAAATAAAAAGATGCTAATGGAAAACTGTCTTATGATTAAACTATAATCTTGTCGGAGACTAAAACTTCTATTAAAATTCTAATTAAAACAGTTCATATAAAATATTGGAAAATCAAAGTGGTAGTAATAAAAAGCCAACGACATGAGGGCGTGTACACAAGCATAAACTTGATTGTCATGAATACAATCTTTTCAAGGCCGCTGATTGTATTCATGACAATCAAGTTTATGCTTGTGTACACGCCCTCATGTCGTTGGCTTTTTATTACTACCACTTTGATTTTCCAATATTTTATATGAACTGTTTTAATTAGAATTTTAATAGAAGTTTTAGTCTCCGACAAGATTATAGTTTAATCATAAGACAGTTTTCCATTAGCATCTTTTTATTTTATCATTTTTCACATTTTTATTGTTCCGAATTTTAATAACAGACTAAACTTTTAACTTCCACTTTTTATTTTAGTTGTATTTTTGATGATTGTATTTAACTTCCACTTTTAATTTAGTTGTATTTTTGATTATTGTATTTAGGCTGAAGATGCCCTTAATTGAGGGCGAAACATGTCCCATGTAACTAAGAATTTAATTATGTAACAACTATAAGTGAAAATATAAGTATTGAATAGGTGGAATAAATTGAAACACCTTTATTATTGTTGAACTGTTAACATACCACTTAGTCTAGCAGCTCTTCTTCTTTCTCTCAATTCTTCCCACCCCAAACTTTGCAACATTTTTGTAATGCTACTCTTTTGTCGGAAATCACCCAGAACAAATCGAGCTGCTTTTCTTTGGATTTTTTCCAGTTCTTGTATCAGGTAATCATGGTGAGGGTCCCATACACTGGAACCAAACTCTAGTTGGGGTCTTACCAGAGACTTATATGCCCTTTCCTTTACATCCTTACTACAACCCCTAAACACCCTCATAACCATGTGCATAGATCTGTACCCTTTATTTACAATCCCATTTATGTGATTACCCCAATAAAGATCTTTCCTTATATTAAGACCTAGACCGAGCTCGATAGATGCGGTCGCTTAAGTGTGGCCAGTATCTAGTATTCGGGAGATAGTAGGTTCAAACCCCGCTGTCAGCAGCCCTGAAAATAGTTTTCCGTGGTTTCCCATTTTCACACCAAACAAATGCTGGGGCTGTACCTTAATTAAGGCCACGGCCGCTTCCTTCCCACTCCTAGCCCTGTCCTGTCCCATCGTCGCCGTAAGACCTATCTGTGTCAGAGCGACGTAAAACAACTAGCAAAAAAAAAAAAATTAACACCTAGTTACTTACGATGATCCCCAAAAGGAACTTTCACCCCATCAACGCAGTAATTAAAACTGAGAGGACTTTTCCTATTTGTGAAACTCACAACCTGACTTTTAACCCTGTTTATCAACATACCATTGCCTGCTGTCCATCTCACAACATTTTCGAGGTCACGTTGCAGTTGCTCACAATCTTGTAACTTATTTATTACTCTATACAGAATAACATAATCCGTGAAAAGCCTTACCTCTGATTCCACTCCTTTACTCCTATCATTTATGTATATAAGAAAACATAAAGGTCCAATAATACTGCCTTGAGGAATTCCCCTCTTAATTATTACAGGGTCAGATAAAGCTTCACCTACTCTAATTCTCTGAGATCTATTTTCTAGAAATATAGCAACCCATTCAGTCACTCTTTTGTCTAGTCCAATTGCATTAATTTTTGCCAGTAGTCTCCCATGATCCACCCTATCAAATGCTTTAGACAGGTCAATCATAATACAGTCCATTTGACCTCCTGGATCCAAGATATCTGCTATATCTTGCTGGAATCCTACAAGTTGAGCTTCAGTGGAATAACCTTTCCTAAAACCAAACTGCCTTCTATCGAACCAGTTATTAATTTCACAAACATGTCTAATATAATCAGAAAAAATGCCTTCCCAAAGCTTACATACAATGCATGTCAAACTTACTGGCCTGTAATTTTCAGCTTTATGTCTATCAATGAGTATGGTATGAAAATTAGCCTCTCGAAGACTAAATTGATGTCAGTAGGTAAGAAATTCAACAGAACTGAATGTCAGATTGGTGATACAAAGCTAGAACAGGTTGATAATTTCAAGTATTTAGGTTGTGTGTTCTCCCAGGATGGTAATATAGTAAGTGAGATTGAATCTAGGTGTAGTAAAGCTAATGCAGTGAGCTCACAGTTGCGATCAGCAGTATTCTGTAAGAAGGAAGACAAAACTATCTTTACATCGGTTTGTTTTCAGACCAACTTTGCTTTACGGGAGCGAAAGCTGGGTGGACTCAGGATATCTTATTCATAAGTTAGAAGTAACAGACATGAAAGTAGCAAGAATGATTGCTGGTACAAACAGGTGGGAACAATGGCAGGAGGGTACTCAGAATGAGGAGATAAAGGCTAATTTAGGAATGAACTCGATAGATGAAGCTGTACGCATAAACCGGCTTCGGTGGTGGGGTCATGTGAGGCGAATGGAGGAGGATAGGTAACCTAGGAGAATAATGGACTCTGCTGTGGAGGGTAAGAGAAGTAGAGGGAGACCAAAACGATGATGGTTAGATTCGGTTTCTAACAGTTTAAAGATAAGAGGTATAGGACTAAATGAGGCCACAACACTAGTTGCAAATCGAGGATTGTGGCGACGTTTGTGAATTCTCAGAGGCGTGCAGACTGAACGCTGAAAGGAATAACAGTCTATAATGATTATGTATGTAATGTATGTATGTATGTATGTATGTATGTATGTATGTATGTATGTATGATAATGTCTATCACCCTTTCCTTTATACACAGGGTTTGCTATAGCAACTCTCCATTCATCTGGTATAGCTCCTCCAACCAAACAATAATCAAATAAGTACTTCAGATATGGTACTATATCCCAACCCATTGTCTTTAGGATATTCCCAGAAATCTTATCAATTCCAGCCGCTTTTCTAGTTGTCTTTTGTATCTTATTGTAAATGTCATTGTTATGTAAATTTTAATACTTCTTTAGCCTTAGTCTCCTCCTCTATTTGGACATTATCCTTGTAACCAACGATCTTTACATACTGCTGACTGAATACTTCTGCCTTTTGAAGATCCTCACATACACACTCCCCTTGTTCATTAATTATTCCTGGAATGTCCTTCTTGGAACCTGTTTCTGCCTTAAAATACCTTTACATACCCTTCCATTTTTCACTAAAATTTGTATGACTGCCAATTATGCTTGCCATCATGTTATCCTCAGCTGCCTTCTTTGCTAGATTCAATTTTCTAGTAAGTTCCTTCAATTTCTCCTTACTTCCACAGCCATTTCTAACTCTGTTTCTTTCCAGTCTGCACCTCCTTCTTAGTCTCTTTATTTCTCTATTATAATAAGGTGGGTCTTTACCATTCCTTACCTCCCTTAAAGGTACAAACCTGTTTTCGCATTCCTCAACAATTTCTTTAAACCCATCCCAGAGTCTGTTTACATTTTTATTTACCGTTTTCCACCGATCATAGTTACTTTTTAGAAACTGCCTCATGCCTGCTTTATCAGCCATATATTACTGCCTAATACTCCTACTTTTAAGACCTTCCTTTCTATCACATTTATTTTTAACTATGACAAAAACAGCTTCATGATCACTAATACTATCTATTACTTCAGTTTCTCTATAGAGCTCATCTGGTTTTATCAGCACCACATCCAGGATATTTTTCCCTCTGGTTGGTTCCATCACTTTCTGAATCAGCTGTCCTTCCCATATTAACTTATTTGCCATTTGTTGGTCATGCTTCCTGTCGTTCGCATTTCCTTCTCAATTGACATCTGGTAAATTCAGATCTCCCGCTACAATCACATTTCTTTCCATGTCGTTTCCTACATAGCTGATTATCTTATCAAATAATTCTGAATCCGTGTCAGTGGCTACCCTTTCTCGGTCTGTACACTCCAAATATATTAACTTTTTCGTAGCATACAAATTACTCTTTCACAAGAATTAATACTCTCCCTCTCACCGTTCCTATCCTATCTCTACGATACACACTCCAGTTCCGTGAGAAAATTTCTGCATCCATTATATCATTTCTCAGCCATGATTCAACTCCTATTACAATATCTGGTAAATGTGTATCTATTAAATTACTCAATTCTATTCCTTTCTTTGCAATACTTCTACAGTTTAACAGTAACAATTTTATGTCATCCCTACTTGATTTCCAGTTCCCTGTTCCCTTATCACTGCTCCTTAGGCCACCCCGTTTCCCTGAATGTACTTCCCTATTACCCCTCCAAACGAATTTTCTAACTTATACGTACCACTGCGGTTTAAGTGAAGGCCATCTGAGTGCAGATCCCTATCTCCTACCCACCCATTAGGATCTAGAAATTTCACTCCCAGTTTCCCATAGTCTCATTTAAATCCCCAATCACCCTCCAGTCAGTATCCCTCTTACACAGTATTCCACTAATAACAATCTCCGCTTTCTTAAACTTCACCCGTGCTGCATTTACCAGATCCCACACATCCCCAACTATGTTGGTACTTATATTAGCTTGCCTTGCGTTGTTGATACCAACGTGAAACACTACCACCTTCTTCTTCCTCCTCCCTCTCTTCTACTTTCCTCAACATCTGCCTCAACCTAATTCCTGGATAACATTCTACCCTGGTTCCTTTTCCTCCACACACTTTCCCCATGTGTCTAACAATGGAATCCCCCATTACCAGAGCCTCAACCCTACCCACCTCATTTCATCCCCTCCCCTCCTGGTCAGCCCTATCTTTCCTGATAGCTGCAGAAGCTACTTCCTCCTCCCTTTTCTCCTTCCTGTGACCCTGTTCCTCCTGTCTTTTCCTATCCTCTACTCTACATTTCACTTTCCTACCTTTTCCCTTCCTCTTACTTCCACACATCTCAGCAACAGTTTCCTGTCCCTCATCTTCCCTCTGTTGTTCTACTTGGAATGACTCGTACCGATTTCACACAGACACCTGTCCTGAATTCTGATCCTGAATAGAGCCCTTAGCCTGCAATCTCCTTCGCCTTAGAACATTAGACCACCTGTCTTCTACAATTCCCCCCTTTCCTTCCCCTGCCTCTTGTACACCTACAGTAACCTGTACATTGTTTGAGGAAGTCCTATGTTCCTTCATGTCTTCTGTGAGAATCCTAATTATCTCCCTCATACCCCTCAATGCCTCGCCACACCCACAGTTCATACACTCGCGCTCCTTAGCCATTCTTTACGGAAAAAATGAAAATAAGAATAAAATAACTTATTTGCAAAAAATAAATGAACGGAGGGATATATTGCCAGGGATAGTACTCAAAGATCACACAACAATAAGGTAATTAATGAAGGCGAAGGTCCCGAAATGTTCTTCACTGAGGTCGACAAAGATTCAGAGTCATCAGAACAGTAGGTAAATATTCCCAAAATGTGTTCTGGCTTAATGACCATGATGCAGGCACCCAATGATAAAATCTCAGACATTGATTCATGGGTTAATTTCAACTCAACGGATCATATTCCGAAAGTGAATGACTAAGTTTCCGACATCAATTATGGCCTAACAGTACAGATTGCAGACCAAATTTCGAAAGTAAATGACAAAATTTCAGACAAAACTTTTCAAGCAAATACAGTTTTAACCAGACAAATATCCCAAGTGTATACGCAGGTTTATGAAGTAGAACAGGGCCTAGAATAAAAAATTCCAACCCTGGATGACAAAATTTCATCCCAAATTAGCGACGTCACCAATCGATTCACCCAACAGATATCGGACATCAGGTCAAAACTGGGACAGGTTGAACAGATCAATAGTAGAGTAAGCCAGCTGGAAGGGGACATCTTGAATCTCAAGGAGGTGATGGAAATCCAGATTTCCGTCATAAAGTAACAGGTTGAAAAGAGAATTTTTACCGTCGAGGGAAATTTTGAAAGCCGTATTTCTGCCGTCGAAGGAAACTTTGGGAACCGTATTTCTGCTGTTGAAGGAAGGTTAGAAAACTGGTTTTCAACCATCAAGGGAGATGTACAGAATATAAGACAAAGCATCCTTCACGTGGTAAAAGATAGATTAACTCGAACAGGCCCTACGCCACATCTTCAATCCCCTCAAACCTAACCGGCAACACAGGACACCTAGATCCGTAGGTGATTATAGAGAGCCTTCCGGAATTCCACTGGCGACTGGAAGAGAACCTGACTAGCTTCATCGAGGGATCGGTCAGTCTATTAGGAAGGACTAATCTACCAGAGGACATCTTCATGCAACAAATCACACCACGATTAAAGGGGCTAGCCGCTACTTGGTGGAATAACTTGAAGGGCTAAAATTTAAACTGGACGGACTTCAAGAGGGAATTCCTTGCTATTTTTAATTCTGAAGGGGTGAAGAGCTCCGTAAAAAGGAAGCTATTGGCTTAGGCACAATCCACTCTCATGAGAGCTAGCGCCTTCGTCCTACAGAAGTACCAGCTCTTCAAGCATCTGCACCCAGAAAGAAGTGAGAATGAAATCTTACCCACAGAGCTACTCCACGATAAGATTTGAGCCCTAGTGAAAGTATCACAACTGAGATCCTTTGATGATCTACGTAGAATTATCGCCCAGTTGGAGGAGGAACACAAGAGCAAAGCTACGGAAGAGACCAGCTTGGTTAGGAAGTGCTACCAGTGTGGAAGAGCAGAACACCTGAAGAACAAGTGCCCAACCTTGATGTCGGAAAACTAGGTCCGGCCCACTCTGGATTGAGGGGGGATGGGACCAGGAAGAGTAATGCGCCTTAAGACACGACAGACAAGCAACCCTGGTCAAGTAGGTGAGGGATTGGTCATCATCATCTCAACAATAGGCAACGAGAATTTTTCAGTCATACTCAACAGCCAAGCAAGTCATTCATTTGTCAATGTCCGGCTCCATGGCTAAATGGGTAGCATGCTGGCCTTTGGTCACAGGGGTCCTGTGTTCGATTCCCGACAGGGTCGGCTATTTTAACCATCCTTGGTTAATTTCGCTGGCACGGGGAGTGGGTGTATGTGTCGTCTTCATCATCGTTACATCCTCATTACGACGCGCAGGTCGCCTAGGGCGTCAGATCAAGACACATGCACCTGGCGAGCCAAACATGTCGTCAGACACTCTTGGCACTAAAAGCCATACGCCATTTCATTTCATTTCATTTGTCAACGGAACTGTTGCCAGATTACTACCGCCTATGAAGCCTCACTATCTTGGAAGGGTAGTGGTAGTAGCGGAAGAGGTAATCTATTCCATCCAAGGACAGACTAACCTAACCGCTAAATGCTTGGACCTGCCTTTTTTTTTTTTCTAGTTGCTTTATGTCGCACCAACACAGATAGGTCTTATGGTGATGATGGGACAGGAAAGACCTAGGAATGGGAAGGAAGCGGCCGTGGCCTGAATTAAGGTACAGTCCCAGCATTTGCCTGATGTCAAAAATGGGAAACCACGGAAAACCATCTTGAGGGCTGCCGACAGCGGGGTTCGAACCCACTATCTCCCGGACGCAAGCTCACAGCTGCGCACTCCTATCCGCACGCCCAGTTCGTCCGGTGGACCTGCCTATTGTAATTGACGTTGCAGTGATTCAGAACCTAATACCTGATATCATATTAGGTCATGACTTTCTGGTACAATACAAGGTGATCCTAGACTATGCAGCTCATGAAGTATTCTTCGGAAAAGACAGACTTCTGAGGGCCGCCTGGCACGATGGAAATCTCTGGACTCGGAAGGATTCGGAAGTTGATGTAGACTTGGGAGATATCCAGTTAACGAATGTTCAACCAAGTGAAGAAGAAGAGCTGAGGCGTGCCTTAAAGGACTTCTCGGAAGTCGTCACCAAAAAAATAGGACAGACTACCACTGCAACACACACCATTGAGTACTGCACTTCCTCACCCATCAAACAACGTCCATACCCATTCAACCTGGATAAGCGCAACTTCGTCATTCAGAAGATTCAAGGGATGGAAGGGTAAGGTCACATCGAGCCTTCTACATCCTGTTGGCCTTCACCTATCGTCCTACGGAAAAAGACGAATGGGGAGTATCAACAGTGTGTGGACTTCCGCAGGTTGAACGAGAAGACTGTTAGTGACGCCTACCCCATGCCTGACCTGAAAGACCTGCTGAAACAAGTAAGTGGGTCTAGGATTTTCAGTACGCTGGATCTCAACTTTGGATACTGACCGCCTTCATGGCACCGAGAGGATTGTACCAGTTTACCATGATGCCTTTTTGATTGAAGAATGCCCCTGCTGCCTTCATGCAACTGATGAATAAGGTATTGTCAGGATATGTCGGAGATTTCTGCCAAGTGTATCTTGACGGCATTTCAATTCACAGCAAGAATTTTCAAGAATGCCTTGTACATCTGAAGAAAGTGTTGGAACGACTGAAGATTCATGGACTGACTTGCCAACTGAAGAAGTCCCGCGTAGAATATCTTGGCCATGTCCTAACATCTGAAGGCTTAGAAAGGCAATCGGAGAAGAATCGAGCTATCGAAGAAGCTGAATGCCCGCAGACCAAGCGGCAAGTACGTCAGTTCCTTGGCTTGTGTGGATGGTATAGCAGCTTCGTGCCACACTAAGAGAAGGTAATACCACTCACCAATGGAACCTGAAGCTGGGAGCACCATTGTCGAGAGGGAACTCCCATGAAAACACCGGAGTTAGCCTAAGGAACCTGTCCTTGTGACCATCAAGAGGGAACTTAATCTGAGAGTAATCAAACAGTGACAAGAACAAGACAAGCCCTGTAGGACCATGACACAGTGGATTAGGAGACAGAACACGATAGTTGATTTGTCCTGCGGGCATTGGAGATGTGCTACAAGAACTTACGGGTTGACAGAGGACACTTAATGTATGCGCCTGCAATAGTGGTGATCCCTAGAGAGCACACGATGGACATCCTTGAGAAGTTCCACAACAGCACTGAAGCCAGACATCTAGGAGGTGAAGAGACATATCAGTCTATCCGAAGAAGATTCTTCGGGGTCAACATGCGGAAAGACATCCTGGATTATGTGAAGGGGTGCCACATCTGCGCCTGCACCAAGACAAGCAACAGGAAGGCTGATTGCAGTCAGCGAGGAAGACGACCACAACGCCCTTGGGAGATGATAGCCCTGGGCTAGATTGGTCCTTACCATAGAACTCCATGGGGTAAAACAGGACTCCAAGTAATCACTGACCTCTTCACAAGATGGGTTGAATGAAGCCTTTCCGATACCAGATGTCATGACGGGACACATCACCTGCCTTCTACAAGATGAGTTATTCAGCTGCTATGGTTATCCACGGTGCATTCTGTCAGACAACGGGAGTCAAGTTCACATCAAGGAGGTGGCAACCATAGAGTTAGTATATTATACACTAGAGGTAGCATTGGCGCTGCAGTCGCGTGCGAAGTTGAACGAGTGCGCTGTTTGGCAAAAGCTGTATTGTTTGGCACTGTCACTACTGGAGCTTCCCGATAAATTGAAGTATATACTTCTGTGAAGGAAAATGCCAGTCTCCTGTGCAACTTAGGGCTGCATAGAGAGGTTCATAAAGGGCAGTGGCATATCATTTCACAGGTATGTTTCCTTGAAATTCATTTCCGTGTGTATAAAATAATACTTTGGCCTACTTGGGATTACTTCGCGACTGATTCCCCTGTTAGCGTGAATGAGTTTCTTTGGATCTTTCCTTGAAGACTGAAATTAAAGTTTTAGGAAATATAAGGGATGACATTTTCCTTTCACTGAATGGCCATGCTTTTGAAAGCAAATATGCAGAAAAATCATGTGCATGATACCGAGCGAGTGGCTGCAGGGTTTAGGTCACGTAGCTGTCAGCCTGAACCCCACTGTCGGCAGCACTGAAGATGGTTTCCAATTTTTACACCTTAATTAAGGCCACAGTCGTTTCCTTCCCACTCTTAGCCCTTTCCTGTTCCATAATCGCCGTAAGACCTATGTGTGTTGGTGGAACGTAAAGCAAATTGGTACAATAAAGAAAATACGAAAAGTTGGGCATGATAGCCTGGAACTGTGCTCCGTTTTTCAGTTTCTGTGTGTATTTATAGTATTAAAAGCTAATGAATATATTTTCTGTATATACAGTTTGTTGCTTTCTCTTCGTATAGTACGTGTACTGTAGCAGTCTCCATTTATACCTTACGAGACTTTAAAATTTAGAGCCTAAATGTGCAACACCGTGTGAACATCTGAGTCCTTTCCCTTAAATGGCATATAGGACTACGGGCCTATACAAGCATAATACGTAAATTAATGACCGAGCGAGTTGGCAATGCGGTTAGAGCCATGCAGCTTCGAGAAATAGTGGGTTAAAACCCCACTGTCGGGAGCACTGAAGATGGTTTTTCCGTGGTTTCCCATTTTCACGCCAGGCAAATGCTGAGGATGAACCTCATTTAAGCCCATGTGCGCTTCCTTCCCACTCCTATTCCTTTCCTATCCCATCGTCGCCATAAGACCCATCTGTATCGGTGCAATATAAAGCAAATTGTAAACATTATTGTAATTTTTCAGTTCTCTTCAATCATATAATTTACCACTTTCCCTTTCCATTAACAGAAATCATTTTACAAGTTAAAATCTTAAAGCAAATCATACATTTCACGAAAAGCTAAATAAAAACTCCATAATAGGCTAAAACCATAAGCGAGTGTCATATTTCCGCTTGTAATCGCATTTAGAAAACATTGATGATGATGATGATGATGATAATGATAATAATAATAATAATAATAATAATAATAATAATAATGGATTTACGTCCCACTAACTACTTACGAGGTTTTCAGAGACGCTGAGGTGTCGGAATTTTTTCCTTCGGGAGTTTTTTCATGTGCCGATAAATTTATCTACAAGAAGTTGACATGTTTGAGCATCTTCAAGTATAACCATACTGAGTTAGGCTCGAACCTGCCAACTTGGGTTCAGAAAGCCAGCGTCTAAACCGGCGATGACAATATTTTGTCTAGTTTACCCCAAAATCTTACCAACGCTTTTAGGCCTAAAAACTATCTCATCCGCTTCGTACGAGAGAGGACATTTTCGGTCATTGGGCAGAATTACAGCAAATTCCTGGCCATTTACACAAAAGATAGCAAAATATACGTACCCTCCTTCTAAACGTATTTTGTTAGAAGACTTAATATGAACAGCAAATTGATTTTGTGTTACTTAACTGCACCTGAACACCGTCCTCTTTTATCACGCATTTCTCCTGTATTTTTGCTTTTAGGGCTCTCGTTTTTACTGGAGAGAAGCATCGCAAGTATACTGTAGTATCTGAGAATGTTTACATGTAAGAAATTTAAATCGTATCTACATCCACACAGTTTTAAAAGTCCCCAATTTACATTGATGAGTACAGCGGAGTGAGCTTTTTTGCCAAACAGCTGCGATTTCAACATGCTCCACTCGCTACAGTGATTCTCTCATAGACGGTGGCGCCAATGCTACCTCTAGTGTGTTATTTACTAACTCTATGGTGGCAACAAATGATGATAGAACGGGGTGTGGAGCACTGGAACACGCGTAGAACCACTAAAATGTAATTCAGTACCATGGTTTCATTGTACTTTTGAGTACATGTGAATATGAGGTAAGTTAATTAGTTATCAATATACTTCAAAGGCTATGCTGCTGTAACAGATAAGGGAAACTGCGTTATGCACATCGACTATCCACGATCGTTACTGCTAAGTCTATCATTGATCAATATCCATCAATGGTCCTGTGCAGAGAAAAATATATATATATTCTCTTTTGTCTTGTTATTATTTATTTTTAAGAAGATCATAATGTGGTTTTAATCTTGTTCAGTGATGTTACGTGATATGTCACAAGGCTTTCATTCCAGATTGATTGTTAGAAGAAGAAAGGAAGTATGAAGTTCGGAAAACAGATTTTTTTTTTTTTTTCTGGGGACCAAAACTTAGGCGCCAGTAGCAAGAACACAGTCACCGCGGACACCTGGTGCCTGGGATTACTGCATCCCTACAATAAGCTCATTTGAAGTTTACTTGTCAGTGGTTTTATCTCTTTGTAATATGTGGTGGGACGGAGAACTACAACTATGGGAAATGTAATTTTAAAGTTTTTTTTTATTTAACGTGTCTGAAGGATTTCATTTTTGTTTGTAATATTTTGTATTGTGAGAAATGAAGAAATAAGAACTTGAAAGTTATCCGTCACATTTCCATGCTCTGATGTGAATTCACTGCCACTGCGTCATTTTACTATTTCTTTATTCACCTTTTATGTCAATATTTATTATTTTTATTATTATTTTCACATTATTATGATCAATATTATTATTATTATTGTTGTTGTTGTTATATATATATATATATAATTTGCTGGGGCCATCAAGGACCACGTTAAGTCTTGTTGCATTTGATACTGAACTTGACCTTCTTTAGAGCCCAAATTTCCCTCATTCTTTGTGAGTGGGCCTGCTTAAGCTCCTCTGTCCAAGGGGCACCGTGTCTTCTCTTCGGTTGCTCGTCTCGGTTTAGCCCGTTCATCAATATTTTCTTGCGGAAGAGATCTCTGTTAAGGGCATCTTCAGCTGAGATATGTAGCATTTGCAGGTCTTGTTTGGTATTTCTAAACCAGGGAATTGTGGTTTTGGGGTTTGAATCAAAAAAGTGAAATATTTCTTTAGTTAACTTTCAGATGACCGTAAAATTGTGCCCGTCTTTTTCTGATTCTGTCGGTAATTTTCTCTGTTTTGCTGTAACTTCCTTGTTGGATCTCTTTTGATGGATTCCATTTCTGTACTTTGATCCCAAGATTCCTCTCACAATTTTGCGTTCTCTTTTCTCCAGTTCTTCAAGGAGTCCTTTGTTGGCATTTAGAGACAGGGTTTCAGCTGCATATAGAACTACTGGCTTCAGAACTGTTTCATAGTGACGTATCTTGGTGTTTTGGGAAAGACATTTTTTGTTGTAGATTGTACGGGATGTTTGGTAGGCTATTTCCAGTTTGCGTACTCGCTCTTGAAGTGGTTCTTTGTCCAGTCAATTTTTCATGATGATCTCACCCAGGTATTTGAATTTGTCTACTCGGGTGATGTCCCCGTATTTTGTATGGAGTTTTGGTGGAGCCTCTTTGATGTTAGTCATTACTTCTGTTTTCTCAAACGATATCTGCAACCCATTTTGTTAGGCAATTTCCTGTAAAATTTCAACTTGAGCTCTAGCGGTTTCTATGTCGTTTGAGAGAACAGCAATATCATCGGCAAATGCTAAGCAGTCTGTTGCGATCCCCTTGGATTTGGTTCCTATTCTCAATGGACTGTAGTTGGTTTCCTGTAATCTCACCCGCCAGGTTCTGATGATCTTTTCAAGAACACAGAAGAAGAGTATCGGGGATAGCCCATCACCTTATCGGACTCCTGTTTTGATGTCAAAGGAATGCGAGAGACATCCGTGGAACTTCACCTTGGATTTTGTATCGGTCAGGGTGGATCTAATTAATGCCGGCAGTTTCGAGTCAACTCCAAATTCATTTAAGATGTTTAGCAGGACTTCCCGGTCAGTGGAGTCGTACGCTTTCTTAAAGTCCACAAAGACAGACACATACTGCTTGGACCTTGGTGCACAATATCTGATGATCGTTTGGAGATTTTGGATCTGTTCAGCTGTTGAGCGACCTTTTCTGAACCCTCTTTGGTATTCACCTATTTGATGTTCGACTTGTGCTTCCAAATGCTCCAGGATGGCAATGGATAGAATTTTGTTAGTCACGGGTAGCAAAGATATTCCTCTGTAGTTGTTGATGTTCTTCATGCTGCCTTTTTTGTGTAATGGATGGATCAAAGCTATTTTCCTATCTTCGGGTAGGGTCTCCTTGTTCCAAATTTCTTCTATTTGCCTTTACAAGATATCAAGTGATTCCTCTGGGGCATATTTCCATAGCTCTGCTACTACTGAGTCTTCCCCCGGCGCTTTGTTATTTTTGAGATGGGCAATGTGGTGCTTGATTTCATCTCTGTCGGGTGGTCTGGAATCTGGGTACCTGAGTAAGGGTTCCTTGGTCTCAATGACGCTTTGCGGTTTAGAGCAATTAAGTAAATTCTTAAAGTAATCTGCCAGAATGCTGCAATTTTCTTCATTTGACGTCGCCAGTGTGCCGTCCTTTCGCTCAAAGCATAGAGATGGTGGTTTATAGCCACAGAGGTGCCAACTATTACGGATTGTCCGTAATAATTATGGATTTCACCTCACGATTACGGAATTACGGTCAAAGGGGAAATTATTACGGAAAAGCAGACATCGCGAAAAAATAATTTTGAACGGTAAAAATAAAAGGAAAAATTTTCAATCCTTTCGAGCCTTTCTCCTAAATCGTCCTCGTTTCAATGCTTGTGAGTTGGCAACGATACTTATTCGATCGTGACTTCCTTTGCTACCCACAAGCGCTGTAAAATTCATTGTGAATGAAGGAGCTCAGGCACTGCCCTTCTCCACTATAAATCCTTCAGTAATGTCGTATTTGCTGTGTTAAGTGTACCTGGAAAGAAGTAAGGCCTACATTAAGCACATCAGCACTGGAATCGCTTATGGTTCAGAGGACGAAAATACCATCACAGTGGGAAGGATGCTTAAAGAAAAAATACGCTGAAAAGCAGCTGCTGCGTGAGAAACAAGCTATCACAGAACTGACAGGTTGTGTGCAAATTTTATTGTGTAATATGGTATACTTTCGAATAGATTGCTAGAGGGAAGGACAAAGGGGGTGTCATTATCGACAAGGAAGGAGCATGCTTTGGACTTGACTCGATATTCTTCTCGGGGGCGGAGGGCGATTACTGATAATCCACTTCAAAGGTTGGCACCTCTGTAGCCAGTGAGTTTGCATTTGAAGGCTCTGTAGTACTCCCTGCTTTCATTCTTCCTAAAGTTTTTTTCTATCTTTTCAATGAGAGATTTTTCGTATTTACGTTTCTCAGTTCTGAACACCCTAGCTGCTTGGGCACGTTGGGTTTTGTAGGTGTCCCAATCATTTTCTGATTTCGTAGAGTAGTACTGTTTCCACGCATTGAGTCTTTCTTGGAGGACTGATTCGCAGGTACCATTCCACCAGGCATGCTTTTTGCTTCTCTTGATTTCTGCAACGTCTTTGGCGGCCTCAACAAAGAGACTTTTGGCGTTGTTAAAGTCACAGTCATTTGGTCTAGCCTTCTCCTGGAACTCCTCGACCCTTTGCCGAAGTTTATCATTGTCGAAGCGTGTGATCTGTTTGGTTGTCTTCCTTGTGTTTGCGGGAATTGGTTTGAATTTGATAAGAGACATATAATGATCTGAAGCCACATTGATGCCTTTCTTTACCTTGACATTCATAATCTCAGGGCTGTTTCTTCTGGAGATTGCAACATGATCAATTTGGAACTCTCCGAGAGCTTGGACGAGAGAACGCCAAGTCATTTGCTTTCTGGGTAGATGGCGAAAGTGGGTCGATATGACCTGCAGGTTGTGATTTTTGCAAATGGACACTAGTCTTTTGCTGTTGGGAATGGTTCTTTTGTGAGCAGGGTAATTTCCTATAACTTTCTTGTACTTCTGTTCACGACCTAGTTGGGCATTGAAGTCACCCAAAAGAAGCTTGACATGGTGTTTGGGGATTTTGTTTAATTTTTCATCCAGTAGGTCCCAGAAATTATCAACTTCGTCTGGATCAGACTTGTTCTTATCGTTTGTAGGAGCATCTGCATTAACTAGAGCGTAGGTTTTGTTCGCGCATTTAATTGTGAGTATAGACAATCTGTCATTCGCAGGTTCGAAATTTGTAACTGATTTAAGGATCTTGGTTCTAACAGCAAACGCGGTTCCAAGCATCACAGCTCCATTGAGGATTCCACGTTGCGCTTTGCTCTTGAAAAATCGGTAGCCTTCGGATTCAAAAATCTCTTCATCTGGGTACCTTGTTTCCTGTAGGGCCATTATGGATATCTGATTTTCGTGAAGAGCTTTGGTGAGGGTTTTCAGCTAGTCAGTTTGTGTAAGTGAATTTATGTTGAAAGTTGCTAGAAAGGTTTTAGATTTTGGCCTGAGTTTTTGACTCTTCGGGGTACACCGAGACGCTCCGACTCGTCTCTTGCATGATGTTGAATCTCTCCCAGAATCCAAACGAGACTCGTGTGCCGTGGCATT
The DNA here is from genome assembly GCF_040414725.1 of Anabrus simplex. Lineage (NCBI taxonomy): Eukaryota > Metazoa > Arthropoda > Insecta > Orthoptera > Tettigoniidae > Anabrus > Anabrus simplex. The sequence continues at coordinate 884,267,753 of NC_090266.1, forward strand.
CACGACGAGGGATTTATCCAAAGATTTACCCCCTGGGGTATGTTTCTTGAAATGTTGTGCTATCATGCTTTTTGACTTGGCTTTGCTTTGGACGGGTACCCATCCTTTTACAACTAGGCTTGTTAACCCTAGAGGTTTCCTCAAGATGTTTTCTGGCTTCTGGTCATTTACCAGTCTTCGCCGAAACTCTGGCAAGGGACCAGTTTTTTTTTTCACGGTGGTATTTAATTTCCCTACTACCCTCTGACTCTGCTGGCGGCAGAGGCAGCGAGCTTCCCCAATTCCAATGGGACGCGACCGATGGAGGTAACCGGTAAATCCCCACACGGGTGTTGTTGTTGTTGTTATTATTATTATTATTATTATTATTATTATTATTATTATTATTATTATTATTATTATTATTAGGCATAATTATCCCAATTACAGTTACACTCTTTTTCAACTCCTTCTGTGGGAACAATACCAATGTGTCCTGGACTGAAATTACCGTACCCAACAAAGTGGTCTATCACACTTCCACTTCTTGTTTTAGAGTTTTTGAGTCATATTTATAGACCACCTCTCTTACTATATACCACTAGTGCTTTACATGACCTACTTATGTCTCTTACATCAAACTGTTTTAGATCCTAGAGTTTCAGTGTATTGGCTACATTTTTAAATCCTGAACTATGAACTAAAATGAATGGATGAAGATTAGCAGCTGACGAGCATCACTGTATTACGAATAGCACACCATTCAACAAGGGAATTGTAACAGCGACGTTACTCTGCATCCTGTTTTGGTTTGATGGAACAAATATTTTTCATCATAGTTGAGGTGGAACTAGGGTTGTCAGGTTTTACGTTTTTTCTGTATTCTTACTCCTTTACTGTTAATTTAGCCTTACGTTTTATATTTCTCCACATAGCACTTTCTTCCTTTTTTAATATTTGTCGCTGGCTTATAGTAGAACCATTAACAATTCTTCTTTTAATATAACAAAAATACACATTGTTTTGTTTATTATCTGTGTTATTATAGCCTCAGTTATTCAAGTTTGGCTTGCAGCAATAAATTGCTGTCGCATATAATCGCAGATTCAGAAACAGCTGTAAAACTTTCATGTGGCAAGATGAAGACAGAAATATTAAAACATATCAGCATCTAAGAGTATCAGTGATATTGTTAATATCCTGAAATCCCCTAAAAGTATTGAGTGGACTGATGTTAAGAACAGGTGTTCACCTGAACTCATAAAATCAGAGCTTAAAATTGTAATATATTTTGGCATGCCCTGCAAAGAGTTTTTTAACCTACTAAAGAATAACAGAAGATGGCTTCATAAAGTTAAATCGGTTTCAAAATACCAATGTGTTACAATGCAATAGGGTTTAAGACATAAATGTGTGTGAGTTTTGATTGAAAATGGTATTTAATATAAATTATGATTACATAAGTTATTCAAAAATATGTGAATGAAAAATGTTCCTTTGTCGTTTAAAAAGAAGTGTCAACCCCAGGTGAAACAAACAAGGATACATCCAATTTGTTTGCAAATTACAAACTTTGTATGTTTTACATCTGAAGTATGGATTGTTGCATTAAACATTTTCCAAGCACCATCCTTTCTCACTTGTGCATATTTACCATTGAATTTACACCTCACATCATCTGCACTTTCAGATAACTCAGTTCGAACCTCACTGCACCCATATCATCTCAATTTCTGTTACCACTACACTACAACAGTACATAAAGCACTTAACTTTGGTTTTATGACCGACTAGACTTCACATTCACATTCACACTTCCACATACATGCATAAAAGGAAATGAGTATAAGGGGCACAAGGGCCATCAGTGCCATCTTTATCATACTCACTACTCGCGGAATTACAGTGAGTCTCAAGGTCTGCACACACCTCTTGACTCGTAGCAGGAAACCAGTGATGCTCTCTGGTATATCGGCTGCCCCTAGGCTTCACTTATACTTGACACACAACACTGGACTCATACTCATCTATTTCTGGTATCTATTGTCAAAAGAACTCTCAGAAGAATGTTTCACACTGCCTACCTTAGCATATTTTACTGTATTTGGCTATGAGTGTCCTTCACTGCATGTACTTTATTATTGTTGGTATATTGTACCCTGCTTGGTGGCCATGATCATTAAGGTGATACTATGGTTGGCCAGTATGAGTCCAGTTGGTGAGAAAAAATATTCTCCATCAGAATGTTTACAATGCACTTTTCGTCGCTTCGACTCAGATAGGTCTTATGGCGATGATGGGACAGGAAAATGCTAGGAGTAGGAAGGAATCGGCCGTGGCCTTAATTAAGGTAAAGCCCCAGTATGATGTAAAATGGGAAACCATGGAAAACCATCTTCAGGGCTGCGTACAGTAGGGTTTGAACCCCCTATCTTCCAAATACTGGATATTAGCCGCACTTAAGCGACTGCAGCTGTCAAGCTCAGTCCATCAGAATGTTGGCCGGTAGGGTATGAGAGGGGTCTTCAACAATTTCTAATCATTAGATTGCATGCCCCAAAGCCTGGATTCAATTCCAAATCTCTCCACAGTGTTTCTGTAAAGTGAGGGCATATAATGCTATTGATGGTGATTCGTCCGTCAGATAGGAACGTAAAGCCTTGAGCAGACCCCTTGGCCTTTTTTGACAGGAGTAGGCTATGCTATGTGTCGACACCATATTTCACACTCTTCCTACCTAATTATCACCATCATCTTCCCGTATCCAGACATGCAGAATACCCATGGTTGTCAAATAGAGAGACCTGCTCCAGACGAGCCGAATATGCCTTCAGACATTCTTGCCACTAAAAGCCATTAGATAGTGTACCCGATGCATTTACTGGACGTATTACAAAATGGCCCCTACGGAAGATAGAGGCCAACCAAGGCAAAGAAATGTGTAGTAGGATATCGATACTTATATATGTCAGAAGGCCATGACTAACTTAAACCTACCACTATGAAGGTGGTGTACAATGGTGTAGAATCGATAGAATTGTTTTTAAAAAAATAAGAAGGGTCAATCGGATTATTATAAAAACTGACTTAAAAAATTGACCTCGTAAGGATAAGACTTCCTGAACATCGCTCTAAAAAAATAAGCAAGATTTGCAGTATCTAACGTGAATTTTAAGTTCAGAGGTCGGTAATATTGAAGAAAACGAAGAGATAAACGTTGAAATACAGTAAAGAAGAAATAAAATCCAGAAATTTCGAAAAGGTCGTCAAAATACTTAGACGCAAAATCGTTCGGAAACAAGAAGTTGATTGAGTCGCGAGAGCTTGAAATTGAGCTATATTAAGTGGAAATAATAGCAACGATAGCCTAAATAAAGAGGCACTCATTATAAAAATATATATATATATACTTCGCAGAACCATGATGAGTTCACATTTTCCAGTATCGATGGATATTGTCTACTGTGTTCCTGAACAGATAATGGCTTGCTAAATCGGCATAGACCAACCTGGAGGGAGATGTCATCCTGGCAGTTAAAACCATCCGACCCGTGTGGAGGAGGTCACTCTACCCGAGATACCAGTGATGGAGAACCTGCCCAGTTCTCAATCCAAGGCCTGTGACCAGACCGAAGAGCAACTAAGGCCCGAGATATTGAATGGCGAGCTAAGTAATAGTATTAAGTAGTATAATTTCTTATGTAGAGTATTACCAGTATATGCAATAGATCTGAATAGCCTAAACGTGAGATAATACAAGAAAGTGCAGTGTGAAATATTTAAGACGATATCTCGTGGCAGATTGGTACGTATTTACTATATCATCTTATCCAAGGAAGTAAGAATACGATTTAAAAGTGTGACGTAGTGTAACATATGTTTCATAGAATCCCGGTTAGTTAGAAAGATCCATGAATGATGTAATACCAGTCAAACCCAGTTTACGTCACAAAGGGACGCATGTTTGAATTGGTTAAGTTAAATTACCATACTCTTTGCTGTGTTATTATATTGAAAAAAGTAGATACTGAATTTGGGGTTATATGTTAAATTGTATGACAAAATGCGTTTTGAGGAACTAATTCTGCGCTGTTGGAGTGATACGTATCGTTGTGTTTAATTAATATTGGAGGTTAAAAGCGATAATTATAGATGTTAAATGAATTAAATATGGGTTGAAACGAAGGTTAGTAATGAAATAATGAAGTATATATGATACTTTAAATGTATTATTGTGCAGATTAACAGGAAGTAAAACATGTGTGTGTGTATATATATATATAATGTGCGATATAGGAGCACAAGTTAAGCGACTACGGAATATAAGTATGCCCCAGGGAGGAACTATAGCAAGGTATGGACAATAAAATTACGCATATTTTAATGAAGTGTGAAAGTGGTTTGACTATTATAACAACCGGTGATGGGTATATGAATGCATGACTGTGTCGTATTCTGTATGAATGTTAATGGCGTGGAAGATCAAACTAGGATGTAACTAGTATGGTAACGTAGTGTTGAAATATCTTAATGTAGGCACTTGCACATCCATATATGAAAAAATGCTTATTGGCTACGTGCATATTGAACTGGAATACGTTACATAAGAAATTATATAGCTAGAGTAGGGAAATTATTTGAGATTTACGTAGGATATCATCGATGCTTTGTTAATCTGAAATATTATTAGAGCGAATATTTAGCTAGGAGCCATACTTAAGTGGCAATTGGACCGAGAAGCTTAGTGCGTCATTCAATATTTCATTTTCTTCACTGTAGTCTGCACCAACGAACTCAGATAATTTTCAATGTAACTTAGGTCACTGATATTAGTATTCAGAACACTTTTATTCATATTCAGTTCATTTCCACGATAATTTGAACAATGTAATGATTGTATTTTTGATGATGGTGTATAATTATCACCGTGAGTGATGGAATAATTTACTGATATACCGAATTTTGACCATGATCAGAAGACTATGATATACTGTATACTTAAATGACCAGATGTAAATTTTAATAGGAAGATGAAACAAAGCAACAATTCATTTCAGGAATACGCGACCCAGAATGTTAAGATATGAAAACTTAGTTTAGGAATAAGCCAGCGCTGACTTAGAATATTTGATTTAGGAATTAGAATATTTATTTAATAGGTTGTCAATTGGAAGATCATGAGCAATATTTGACATTAACCACTTCTTTTGCAAGTCTTGATAATTTAATAAATGTGTTTCTTGATTGATTTTTTTATAGAATGGAATGAGTTTTCATTTGTAATGGTAGTCTGTAGTTATACTCAGTGAGTAAGGTTCTCGTTAAGAAGATGTGTTTGTCGAAAGGTTGACTGAAGTTTGCGTACGCAAATCCACTACTGAGCGTTGAATTACGTAATGCTGGACCGCATATGGTGTCATTATTTTATCTTTGAACGCACGTTAAACCAAAACATAGAAAAATTAACCATTTTTCTGGAGGCATGAATACCCTGAGATATGTAACTGACTAGTTGGGAAAAATACTGTGGTCACCCTGACCCGTAGGGTGCAATAGATAAATGTTGATATTCCCATTCATTTCTTGAAAGGTGGAATAACCAAGGGCCGGGCTGAGTGTGACAATGCACACCAGGCCACAGACGTAAACATAGATGTAAAATGTACACATCAAAAATAAAAGCAAATACATAGGCATTAAGAAGATTTCAAATTTACATAAGGGAAAAACCTATAAGTACAATTCTGGGAATTAAAAGCATTGATGCCAATGGAAAATGACATATCTGAAAATTATTGGTAAACTAGTCTGCTCAATAAATGCTCGTTAAACAACCCCCATATAACTGGAGCACGACGTAATGGAATGTTAACTAACTAGCCAGCTGGACTCGCCCAATAAGAGAGTATTACACCACCTTGCATTCTATGCTAGAGTGGACAGAAGTGAGAACTTCATTAAGGTAAGTTCCAAATTTCATGTATTTAAGGATTTAAACACAATTTAAAAATGATTGTTTATACATTTCTAAATATATTTGAGTGTGATTTGATAAAATTTGATAATGTACTTTCAAGAACAAAACATGTCATTCTGTTTTTAATTAAGATGTTTCTTTTCCATGTATAAGTCTGTCATCATATGCTCTTTTTCTTTTTTTTCAGGTAGTTTCTAAATTTATATATTCATAAATTAATGAGTTGAGGCTGTAAAGATATGGCTTCAAATGTCACCAAAAATAAGTTCAGGCATGTTATAGATTCCCGTGACACACTGTGATTTCCCAAGGCTCTTTGCACCAAAATGATCAAAGAGAACAGCACAGGAGCATGGCACTTTGCAAGATACAAGGGGGCATGTATGTGCAAAGAAATAATGAACAGAACAAGAAGAAAAATAAACCAAAAATTAGTACAGTAATAAAACCTAGAAACAACAAAATAGGACAACATTTTTGTGCTATAAGTGCAAGGAACCAGGACGCAAGAAATCACAGTGCAAATTCAATAAATTTAACACTAATATGAATCAGTTGGCACGTTATTCGGAAGACGTGTTTAAATTGTCCAACGCATTGGCATTATGTTCAATCAACACAGGACAGACACATAGCCTCAACAGTGGTGCTACTACACATCTGCTAAGAAACCCTCAGAACTACAGTGAAATTGGCGAGTTGAGACACAGAAGACTCAATCTTGTTTCAGTGACGGAGGTCATAGGTAAGGGAATGGTGCTTCTTTCAACAAACATCTCAGGTGGCACTGTTTTGCACCATGAAGTTCCCCCTTGTTTCTGACTGGAGAAAAGATTTCCTGTCCATGGGAAAAATAACCGATTGTGGTTTCAATATCATTTTCAGGAAAACGTGTGCCATCATACTGAGTTAAATCTGAGATGTCACTCTACAAACAAATAGAATAGGTGGTCTGTACCACGTGTGTGATTGAAGGGGATGCCTGCATTATGTCGTGCAAGCCATGCAAGGTTACACTGCACCTGTTACACAGCCAACTACGATATCCAAATGTGATTGACATTTCAGAAGCTGAACGGAAGCACAGTACAAGGGGAGTGCAACTTGGGGATTCTGCTATCTAACTGAATTGCAATATATCCCTTTAGGGGGAGATGTCCAGCAGGACTGAATTTTAAAAGAAGTCAGAGTGGAAAACAGAAGTATTGGGACCGGGCAAGTTGGCCTTGAGTTTAGGGTCGTGCAGCTGTGAGCTTGCATTCGGGAGATAGTGGGTTCGAACCCCACTGTCAGTAGCCCTGAAGATGGTTTTCCGTAGTTTCCCATTTTCACGCTAGGCAAATGCTGGTGCTGTACCTTAATTAAGGCCACGACCACTTTCTTCTCACTCCTAGGCCTTTCCTGTCCCATCGTCACCATAAGACCTATCTGTGTTGGTGCGACGCAGAAAAAAAAAAATTATTGGATATGGTACTCACCGACGTATGTGTCCCAATGAGGACTAACTAACTTAGAGGTGCAAAATATTACATTGAGGTATCAAAGACAAATCAAAATTGTGTGAGGTGTGATTCCTGAAATCTAAAACATATGTCTACAGGGGAACAGTGGTATACATCTCTCTTGTTAAGAAGCATAAAGGGAAGTGTGTCAAGTCATTGCATTCTGACAATGGTCAAGAATACACAAGCCAGAATTTCATTGAGTGTCTTGAGTAATGAGTTGATGATTCCATATAACTCCAAGCAAAATGAGGAAACAGAGAGTGTAAACCACACTCTCTCCAACAATGCTAGGTGCCTTCTGATCGAGGCGAACTTGCCCCAGTCCTTCTGAACAGAAGCAGTAATATTGCTAATTATATAGGAAATTGCTTCCCTTCAAAAAGCTTGGATGGAAAAAACACCTTTTATGCTGTGTACAGGAAGCATACCTAGCGTGTCACACCTGAGGTAACCAGGTATACTTTCTGGACCTGGAACCTGGAAGAGACATGTTGGATTCACAGGGTTAAATGGGCATCTTCTCAGGTAACTCAGAAATATGAAAGGGTTTCAGTGTCTGTTCACCCAAGGAAATGAAGGTCTTCGTATGTCATGATGTGAAGTTCTTTGATGATGGCAATGAATCCAACAGTATGCTGGAAAATACTTTCAAAGATCACCAGAGAGATTCAACATGAAGAAAATGTAAACATTAACTCTTGAGGCGAGGAACCATGTGAGTACAACAATTTGTTGGATGGAGAGGTACTTTTCCTTAGCTTTGAAAAAACATAATTTGCTTTATGTTGCACCAACAAAGGTCTTATGGCGACAAGGGGATAGGAAAAGGCTAGGAGTGGGAAAGAAGTGGCTGTGGCCTTAATTAAAGTACAGCACTAGCTTGAAGAAACTCAACCCAAAGTTGATCAGAATGGTGACAACGGTAGAAGCCTTAGCAGCACTTCACTCGCAGCCAGAGGATAGGGCTGACTTATGTTAAGTAAACAGATTTTAGCAATGAAACACAAATAATAAAACATATCACAGTAGAAAACAACCATCATCCCAACAGATTAGACTGATTATTAAACAAACAACAGAAAAACCTAAACATGCCCCTACATTAAAATGATAAATATGTGGTTCTTAATTTCAGGACAAGAAACAAGTATAAAATAGCTAAAATATTGGATTCAAGGAAGGATTTAAAATCGCATTCAGAACAAACAACACATTAAAAAACAAATTGGTAAATGTAATTTAATTTAAGAAACAAGTTTTCTAAATCAGGACTTTATGAACCGGAATGCCAAGGAACAAGTTGTAATACCACGTACATTGGCCAGATGAAATGTAATTTTCACACCCGGTACAAGCAACATAAAAACTCAATTAAACATAACAGACATTCAGCCTACAGTAAACATCTATATGACATCTAGCACCACTTCACAGACATCAACACAGATCTAAAAATCTTACACATTGAAAATAAAAGTAAATCATTGAATATAAAGAAGGTATCAAAATTTACATTTCAAATAAAGCCAGCCAAGCTAATCTCAATGACCACATGCATTTGAGGAATTCACCCTTTTCCGCACTACTTAATTTACTGAAAAACATTCCACAATTTGACAAAATCCCTTAGCGCCTGAAAGCGCGCGACTGTTCACTTACGAGAGAACGGTACGAAGTCGGACGGCAAATTTCGATTTGATTTTTACATATTTGTGGAGGTCTTTTTAAGCTGAAACAGGTAGTGGAAGTCTAATTTTTCGCTGGTCTTTTTTAAGGGGGCATTTGTGGGCCAAAGTTGGCGGTGCGTGCCCTGAATTGTACAGTACATGCTGGCACACGTCAGTGCTCACGGCCAGCGGCTGCCCTGCCTCGCCTTCCCTCTGCACTCCTTTGGTTCTCCTTTGTCCCCCACCACATACGGCTACCAACAGTTCTGTATATGAGACGGCGAGTCCTATTCTATTTGGTCAAGTTCTCCACTACTGATGGCTATTCCACACACAGGATATCGCATTGGATTCTTTACTTTGTTATGGCCGCTTGCAACATTATTGCAGCTCTTATTAATACCTACGGTGTTAATATTTAGGAAGCCGCAGAGCTTTCTGTTGAAGAGCAAATCATGTATATACAAATGAAGACAAGGTTTGATGCAATTTTGGACAGAAAATGGGAATTTATTCAGGAGGAAGAAGCCGTTTACGTTGATTCAGAAGAGGAAGATGGCGTTGAGGAGGGGACGACAACACCGAAAAACGCAAACACGGAGATGAGTTTAATGAAGATAACAAGTCTTGTGATGGCCGAGGAAGATCCTGTAAGTCAGTGGAATATTATGATTCCGAATCATTGTTGGACATGTATCAAAAAATAACGGAACGCGGACCTATGTACGCCGTACGGAAGTATAAGAAGACTCAGAGAAAAATTTATGGAATCGTCAACCACGTTGAACACAATGGAGAAATTAGGAAATGTGCGATGGTTCGAGCGTATGTCAAAGAGTTCACCAAGGCAAGGATGCATTATTTATATGTCACAAAATCGGATATTGAGCGTTGGATTGGTGAGGGTAGAGAGTTGTATTGCCCCAAACATTCTCTCCACAGCGAGTCATACTTGACAAACCTTAAAAGGCGTTTGAAAATTCGGTTCCGAAAAGTAACCAAACTAGTCAGTAAAACGTTTAAAACAGACGAAGAAGTGTGATACGAAGTGGCTAAAAAGTTTGAAACATTCATTAATGAATTGCAAGAAAAGAAAGAGATACCGGAGGCCAATATCCGGAATTCGGACCAGTCCCGATTTGAGTACGAAATGGCAACACAGAGAAGTTATGATTTTCGTCGTGTTTGCCGAAATAGTTTTACGCACTCCCACATAGTGCAATATCACATTTCTAAAGCTGGAGAAATGGACATTTTTTCTTAATCGTTTTCCAAGAAATTAATGGAAAGTTGGGATCTAGAGTACAAGAAAGCATCAAAGCCTACATGGATGCCTTTAAATATGTCGTAATTGATTGTTCATCTTCCAGGAAAATGGGGAAAAGGCATGAATGCGACTGGTTTCAAAACGTTTTCCATCCGCAATTACAGGAAGACGGAAGAAATCTTCTTCTCATAGATTCATTCAGTGGCCAGGGCAAAAATGCACAACTTGAATCCCTGACTTACAAACATGTACAAATTGAATACATACCGAAAGGAACTATGTATCTTTGCCAGCCGTGTGATCTTGGACTCTTCCGACAACTAAAATCTTTAGTCCATCGAATGGAAAACATTTGCCGGGTAAGGAATTTACACGGCCAGTCAAAATTAAAACCCCAAAACAGACTTTTCATTATAACTAGTCAAATACTAGCGCATAACCAATTACAAGCTGATTTTTTTTTACCAATGCTGAAATATGCTTGGAAAGTGGGTGGTTATTCCATTACTGACAATATACCACAATTTCATACTGTCTCACAAACGAATTTTCATGATTTAACTGATAAAAGGTGTGCTGGAAATTATTGTACCAATTTTTCGTTTATAAGGTGCGCACATTGCTGTCTTCTGTTTTGTTATTCATATTTTGTGTTAGATTTTCACTATCATGCCATGAACAATGAACCAATGCCAGACTGTGTTAGAATAAAGTCATTTCTTGAACACTTTGAATGTCATGATGATGCAGATATTTGATTATGTATTATTTGTATGTTAAGTACTGATTTGTAAACAATTTTTATTGTTTATTTATTCTATAATGAATTCATCTATGTAAATAAAATGCCCCAACTAACGTCGGTCTTCACCCGCAATCCCCTGTATTCAACTGTAGGCAGCCGTATGTGGTGGGGGAGAGAGGAGAACCGAAGGAGTGGAGAGGGAAGGCGAGGCAAGACAGCCGCTGGCTGTGAGCACTGGCACGTACCGGCATGTACTGTACAATTCATTGCACGCACCGCCAACTTTGAGCTCCCAAATGACCCCCTAAAAAGGACCAGCGAAAAATTAGACTTTCACAACCTGTTTCAGCTTAAAAAGAACTTCACGAATATGTAGAAATCAAATCGAAATTCGCTGTCCGACTTCGTACCGTTCCCTCGTTAGCCTTCCGGGCCTTAGCACCCAAAAGCACCTGGCTCCATTATCTGCATACATCTGTGATCTGTGCTATAGGGTGTTGTTGTTTTTTTTTGTTTTTTTTTTTGGCAGGCATTTATGAACACACAGTACAATCTACAAGGCTTACGAAATAAAAGAAGAGCGATTATCTGTCTTGACGTTGCCTAGACAACGGTCTTGGACTACTGCGAGCGCGGGTCAGCTGTTTCATTCCTAAACATGGCAGGATTGAATACAGTGGATATTGAAACTGAGCTGAATATAGGCAAAGAAAGTGACACAGAATCATTGGGTAGGGGTGGAGGTGAATTTTTAGTGAGTGAATAACATATCAACGAAGATAATTTTAGTGATAACAGTTGTATAAGGGAAAACGAATATCGAGAAATCGGACCTGATGGCAATGCTGCAGTAATTCAAGTAACACAAACATTCTTTTTCGTTATTCCAAATGATTATATGACTGATGTTGAATCTGTTCATATTTCGGAAAGAGTATTACGAGAAACAGATTGTTTTTACATATATTAGGAGGAGACAAACTATTCAGTGACATAGCCTATTGCATATATATCAATGCAGCATTCAAACAGGCACATTCCAGTAAAATAGATACAGAATAGGAAGGCACTTGTCCAGATGAAATAAAATCTTATATATATGGGCATCATTCCACTTCTAAAATCACGTTATTATTAGCTGTGAGGGATTCAGACATGAGTATGTGACAAATGCAGCCTACCTCTGTGTTGAGTATCACCAGAAGGGGGGGGGGGGGGGGGGCAAACAACCTTATGACTCTGTGAATAGAGAAATGGATGTGATGGTGTATTTTCTAATATTATTAAAAATTTGAATTCAGTGTGATCAATATTTTTTATTATATTTAACTTTTTCTGAAACTGTGTTCTCTATTTCAGTTTTTCCTAAATAATAGTTTGAAACCTGGGGATAAGCGAAGTGAAAATGTGGGCGGGAAAGGGTTAATGAATCCCACAGAAGGTTACTGTGAGTTAAAGGTCCGGAATATGGGTTTAGGATATTCTTGCCTGTTGTAAATTCTCTGAACTTATGCAGCGTCTTGGCTACTCCAGAGGTTTTATGACATTATCATTTATCAATAAAAATAATGGATGGTGTGAATAAAAATGAGCACGCTCTCTTTACTCGCGAATTTAGAGCAGGCACTCGCAATGAGGTGAATAAAAACCACCGTTTGGTAGCAAGTCACTCACAGCAGACCTGTGACCTTGAGCACACACAGCAGTCGCTCGAGTAGCAGAGTGGACGCTCCAGATTTCTGGTGAATAAAGATAAAACAGGCACTCAACCCAGTACGTTTCTGCTCATGTTTCCTTAGGCTAATTCAGTAGGTGACTCCAAATGGTAGTGTCAAGTTCAACAGCATGGCAGAGTTTATGGTAATGGTTAATCGGAAAAGAAAATTATATAAACTTTGCAGAGAATCATCTCAACTTGATTACCAAGTGTTATATAGGTCCAGTAAGGAGCATGCTGAATGGTTAGCGGAGCATTTCCTTGCGCACTGTAAAGAAATAAAAGGTGGTGCACTAACAAACGAAGAAAAAATGAGAATCTTGTTACATTATGTTGGTGACCCTGGGTTTCAGAGTGGAGTTGTTGAAGACATCTCGGAGAACTGTGTCAAAAGCATTTTTGCAGGTTGTGACATGAATAGAAATGAAAGCAGATTATTAGATAAAATTCCAACAAATGCGTAGATGCAGGAAGCAAAGGCTGAGTAGCAAGAACGTTTTAGCTTCCCTTATGCTGTCGGAGCTGTAGACTGTACTCATGTACAAATTAAGAAGCTATGTATTCATAGGAATGAGTACATTTACATAAAATGTGTCCCTAGCATTAATGTACAGGCCACTTGCAACGGAAAGGAAGAGTTCAACCAGTGTAGATGTATCATGGCCTGATGCTGTCCATGACTCCCCAATTTGGAGGAACTCCGCTGTTTACAGAGTTATGACGCCTCTGTTGGAAGCCGAAGGGGTGACAACTCCTGCAGATCTGGCTCCTTAAAAAATACATTCAATATTCTATTTTCATCATAATTAATTTTTGTTGTGTGTGTTACACCATTTTCCTCAATTTATTTATTACATCATTTTTAGGCTAACTGGGCGAGTTGGTCATGCAGTTAGGAGCGCGCAGCTGTGAGATTGCATCCGGGATATAGTGGGTTCGAACACCACTGTCAGCAGCCTTGAAGATGGTTTACCGTGATTTCCTATTTTCACATCAGGCTGTACCTTAATTAAGGCCACGGCCGATTTCTTCCTACTCCTAGCCCTTTCCTATCCCACTGTTGCTGTAAGACTTATCTGTATAGGTGCGACGTCAAACAAAAAAAATATTCAGGCTATGATTTCCTACCTTTCAGACAGCCAATGGTAGGGTTATTCTCCCATCAGTTGCTTCTATCATTATTTTAATGATATGGATTTGTTTCCAGTGCGCTTTAATTCTACTTTATATTTCTGTCTTATGTTCATGTTTTGTAATTTTTTTACCAACAGTTGTTGGACAGAAATACTTAAGTTTAGCAAGTTGTCCACGCTGAACTGCATTTATTGCACTTGTTTTCTTGTGCTTCTTATCCAGTAACTGTGACTTCGGAAACAAAATTGTATATTCCTTCAAAATAGATACAAAGGGTCTGGAATTCCACATTTGTCTTCTGCCATGTTGAGCATTGAACTATCCAGAAGTCATCGAAGTGTTATATACATGGCACATGCACGACCATGATCAGTGACACTGAGTGGCTGCTCCAGACACTCGAGTTTACGCTGTGCTTCCGCTCTACATTTTTATTCACCACAAATGTGGAGTGGAAGCTCATTGGCAGGGAGACACTCAGACACTCAGCGTGCACATGCTCACTCGCTTAGACTCATTTCTATTCACACCACCCAATGTCTTACAAGATACACTTTAATTGAATTCATATTTCGTTCATTGGTTTGTGGTATGGGTTACTGTAGTCACATTCCAGTTCATGAACCATGGGCTTTGGCTGAGTGTTCTAGTAAGTGGTCCTCAGAGTTTTACCAGCTACTATGGAATGGGAGTGGGCATCTTGGACATATTCTGAGTCATGGCACTCCTTGGGCTCATGCCTCTAGGACTATACAATTCACCGGTGGTCCCTAACACGTTAGAGGAAATATCCTCACTGGGAGTATGTGTAAAAGAGTAGCATTCTGCTTCACGGTAATGGAGCCCCTCATCCTTTTGACAGGCAAGGGATTCCTTGGAAACAACTTGGCGAATGAAAAATGGAGTTCAGTGGGGAGCTATCTATGTTAATAAAGCTTACAGAAGAAAGTAGAACTGGTTGAGTCAGCAAACAGGATGCATCTAGATGTGTAAGGAGTTAATGATATTTGGGTATGGAAAAATAACTAGGAAGAGATACGAGATTATAAAATGTTTTTGATTGTTGTTGAAAGGGGAAGGACAGTGTGGGGGGTAGGACTGTTGAACAGGAGTACTATTGCACGTAACATAGGTATGTTAGGCACGTAAATGAGTGAAGGATGTGGGTAGATTCAGCAGTTGGAGAAATTAATATGAGTATTATCTCACTCTGTTCACCATGTGAGGGTACAGATGAAGAGGAAGTTGATAAGTTTATGAAGTACTGAGTGACATCATAGTCAGGATCACCGGAATGGATAGGATAGTGCAAATGGGCGACATCAATGCGACAGATGGAAATTGAACTGAAGGGTATGAGAAGGTGATGGGTAAATGTGGGGAAGATGCTTGATGATGTATGTTGTTTACATCTAGGTCATCGGCCCTATGTGGGGAAGATATTCAAGCTAATAGGAATAGGAAGCATTTACTGAAATTCTGTGCTGGTTTGGGATTAGCAGGTACAAAGATATTCTTCAGGCATAAGGCTATTCACTGCTACATATGGGAGGGTAGGAGCATCAGATTCATAAAAGACTATATCAGGACCAACTTTGAATTCAGAAAATCTACTAGGAACAATGGGGTATTCCAGTGATTTCTTAATGATACAGACCACTATCAGATCAGTAGTGAACTAATTATATCCAGGCCTAGGGCAGAGAATGTGAAATATGTCTGCAGACGAATAAGGGTAGATAATCTCCAGGTCAAGGAAATTAGACAGAAGTACATGCGTATGATTAGTGACACATTCCAAACAATAGACAGTAAACAGGTTCAGGGTATAGAATAATGGCATACAGAGATGGTGTAGGAGAAACAGTAAGGGAATGCCTAGGAACAACTGTATTAAAAGGTGGAAAAAAGTTTAACATCTTGGTGGAATGATGACGTGAGAGCAACTTGTAAACGTAAAAAGAAGGCATATCTGAAATGGCTTGAGATAAGGACTGACCCAGACAGGGAATTATAAGTAGATGAAAGAAATGGAACAAAACAAATAATTGTTGAATCCAGCAGGAAGTCATGGGGAGATTTTTGTAATAACCTGGAAAGGCTAGTTCAAGCAGCAGGTAAACCTTTGTGAACAGTTATGAAGAATCTTCGAAAGGGAGGGAGAAAGGAAATGAATAGTGTTTCGGGTAAATCAGGTAACTTATAATAGATACCAGGCAGTCACTAGACAGACCTTCTCAACATAAAGGAAAATCTTTCTGGTAGCATTAACAACTGAGCTAATGAAATATTGGTGAAATTATGCTTGAGGAAGTGGAAAGGATGGTAAATTATCATAAAATCAGCAAGAATAGATGAAATTAGATCTAAAATTGTGAAATATTGTGGCAAGGCAGGAAATGAAATAGCTTCATAAAGTAATAAGACTAGCATGGAATGTTAGTAAGGTATGTTCTGATTGGACAAAAGTGGTAATTTGCACCTGTCGATAAGCAAAGGATCACGAAGGATTGCAACAACTATCAAGGTATTTCATTGATCAGTGTACCAGTAAAGGTGTTCACTAGCATTTTGGAAGGAAGGATGCAATTAGTGGTTGAGAATAAGTTGGATGAAAACTAGTCAGACCACAGAGGGGTTGTCAGGATCTGATCTTCACTATGCACCAGCTAATTGAAGAAAGCTTTGAGAGGAATAGAAAGTTACATTTATGTAGACCTAGAAAAAGTATATGACAGCGTATTGAGAAAAAAAATGTTAGTCATATTTTGGGACTATTGGATTAAAGGTAGCTCATTAAAAGCAATCAGAGTTATTTATGCTGACAATGCTCCATGGCTAAATGGTTAGCGTGCTGGCCTTTGGTCACAGGGGTCCCAGGTTCGATTCCCGGCAGGGTCGGGAATTTTAACCATCATTGGTTAATTTCCCTGGCACGGGGGCTGGGTGTACGTGTTGTCTTCATCATCATTTCATCCTCATCACAATGCGCAGGTCGCCTACGGGAGTCAAATCAAAAGACCTGTACCTGGCGAACAGAACTAGTCCTGGGATCTCCCAGCACAAAAGCCATACGCTTCTTTTTATGCTGACAATTGGGTTGAAGTGAGAATTGGTGGTAGAATGAGTTCTTGGTTCATAGTACTTACAGGTGTTAGACAAATTTGTAATTTTTCATCTTTGTGGTTCATAGTTTACGTGGATCATCTGCTGAGAAGTATAAAGTGGCAGGAAGGGATTCAGTTAGGTGAAATTGCAGTAAGCTGTTAGGCCTATGCAGGCGACTTGGTCTTAATAGCAGATTGTGCTGAAAGCCTGCAGTCTAATATCTCGGAACTTGAAAATTGGTGCTATAGGTATGATATTCAATTTAGCCCTTCCAAAACTAAAGTAATGTCAGTAGGAAAGAAACCTAAGACAATTGAATGTCAGTTTCGGAGTACAAAACTGGAACAGGTAGATCATTTCAAGTATTTAGGATGTTTATTCTTTCAGGATAGTAGTATAGTGAGTGAGATTGAATCAAGGTGCAGCAAAGCTAATACAGCGAGTTTGCAGTTGCGATCAACAGTATTCTGTAAGGAGGAAGTCAGCTACAGGATGGAACCCTCATTACACCGGTCTGTTTTTGGACCAACTTTGCTTTACGGTGGTGAAAGCTGGGTGGACTTAGGATATCTTATTCATATGTTAGAAAGAAAAAAACAGATATGAAAGTAACGAGAATGATTGCTGGTACAAACAGGTGGTGACAATGGCAGGAGAGTACTCAGAATGAGGCGATAAAGGCCAAGTTACGAATTAACTTGATTGATTAAGCTGTATGCATAAACCGGTTTCAGTGGTTGGGTCCTGTAAGGCAAATGGGGGAGGATAGGTTACCTACGTGTATAATTGACTTGTTCATGGAGGGTAAGAGAAGTAGAGGGTTCTGAGGCAACGTTCTGTAGTCTTGGGTTCTTTATACTAGTTTACGTTGCACCAACACAGATAAGTCTTACGGCGATGGTAGGATAGGAAAGTGCTAGAAGTGCGATAGAAGCGACTGTAGCTTTAATTAAGGTACAACGCTAGCATTTGCCTGGTGAGAAAATGGGAAACCACTGAAAAACATCTTCAGGGCTGCCAATAATGGGGTTCGAACTCGCTATCTCCCGAATGCAAGCTGATAACTTGGTTTCTAATGATTTAAAGATGAGAAGTATAGAACAAAATAAGGCCACAGAGCTAGTTACAAATAGAGGATTGTGGTGGCATTTAGCAAGTTCACAGAGACTTTCAGACTGAATGCCGAAAGGCATAACAGTCTGTAATGAAGATATATATACGTATACATATATTGTTCCATTAAATCATTAACTTAAATTTACTCCCAAATACACACTAAATGTATGGAAAGCGTTCATGTAAGAAATGACTCAACGGAAAATTACAGGTAAAATAGCCAGCCTATTGAAAGCTCATTAGACAACCCAGAAAAGGTTTCAAAAACAATTTAAATTATGGTAAAATATAACAATAATATAAATGATAGCACAAATTGAATGAACTTAATTGTCAAGAAACAAATTGCAATGTCACTAATATAGCCAAAAAGAAATTTTCACTCGAGGTACAAACAACACAAAAATGTGTTCAGATACAATCAGCATTCAGCCTTCGGAAAGCATGTGTACTACAACTCGCACCAGGCCAAAGACATAAACATAGATCTAAAAGTAATAATAAGAGCACTAAGAATAATAGTAATAAAACCTGAAATTATAGTTCCTCGTGCCGACCTAACCGGAGCATGACATAACGTCAAGTTAACTGACTTATGCCAATGACAGAGTAATACACCACCTTTAGTTTATAACTAAGAACTCAAGTTTATAGCTCAAGAAGTTTAGACATGTCATTTAAGAAATAGTTTAGAGCGTTTAGAAATTCATGTATATCTTTACTATCTTTGCTCTTTGGCTGAAGATGTCTCTTACAGAGTGACAAAATGTGTCCCTTTGACGTTGTTCTGAAAAGGAATAAAATAATTTTTAATTATTGTAAAAATAGAATTTTTCCACAAAATAAAAATCTTTAACACACTAATCCTTCGTCGGAAATTACCCAGAACAAATCGTGCTATTTTCCTTTGGTTCTTTTCCAGTTCTTGTATCAAGTAGTCCTGAAGTGGGTCTGATACACTGGAACCATAAACTTAATTCTGGTCATATCACAGACTTATACACCCTCTCCTTTAAATTCTCACTACAACCCCTAGTCTCATTTAAACGGTCTTGTCAAGATTTCCTCTTAAATACGTGATCAGCTTGTATGAATGTTAGTGTGTATGAGTGCAAGTATGATTTAGAGCTATTGTTAGATGATGTAGATAGGCTAAATAATATTAATCATTAAAAATAACAATTGTAATCTGTTATAATATTACTCCATTAATTTAGGTAGTTCCCAGAGACTGTTAATGTTACTTTTCCAAGTTATGTGACTATGTACTGTACGTTGTGGTTAAGTGTAAGAGAGGGCCGTGAGCCCTAACTTTGCCATATACAAAGGCATAAAATAAATGAATAAATAAATACTCTCATAACCGTATGAAGAGAACTGTAAACTTTCTTAACAATTTTGTAAATATGCTTAACCCAATGAAGGTCATTCCTTATAATACTGTAACAGTGTTCCCCATGAGGTACTATCACCCCTTCAACACAGTAATTAAAATTGAGACTTTTCCTCTTGGCAAAACTTAGAACCTTACTTTTCATCCTGTTTTCCATCATACCACTGTCCGCTGTCCATCTCACAATATTGTCTAGGTCCCCCCGCATTCGCTCACAATCCTGAAACTTACGATTACTTACTATTCTATACAATATAACATCATCAGTAAGTAGCCTTACCTGTGATTCCAGTCCTATACTCATATCATTTATGTATAAGAAAACATGAAAGTCCAATATTCTGCCTTGCAGGAACCCCTCTGCACCACCCACCTAATCATTAGAGGTTCAGATAACACTTTGACTGCTGTATTTGACTGAGTTCTATTTTCTAGAAATATAGCCACATATTCGACCACTCTTTGTTCTACTCCAATAACCCTCATTTTCATTAGTAATATCCCATGATCTACCCTAAGAAAAGCCTTTGATAGGTCAATAGGGACATAGTCCATTTAAGCTCCTGAGTCTAAAATATCTGATCTTACTGGCATCGTACAAGTTGAACTTCACTGGAATAACCTTTCCTAAACCCGAACTGCCTTCTATCAAACTAGTTAGTAATTTTGCAAACGTGTGTGATATAATCAGAAAGAGTATTCTCTCAGAACTTACAATCAACACATGTCAAGCTGACTGGCCTGTAATTATCTGCTTTATGCTCATCTGGTTTTATCAGCACTACCCCAAAAACATTAAGTTGGCTATTGTTTTTGGAGATTAGTCTTAGCCGGGCTGACTGGCTCAGTTGGTTGAGGCGCTGGCATTCTGACCCCAACTTGGCAGGTTTAATCCTGGCTCAGCCTGGTGGTATTTGAAGATGCTCAAATATGTCAGCCTCGTGTCGGTAGATTTACTGGCACACAAAAGAACTGCGGGACTAAATTCTGGCATCTCGGTGTTTCCAAGCACTGTGAAAGTAGTTATTGGGACGTAAAGCAAATAACATTATTATTATTATTATTATTATTATTATTATTATTATTATTATTGTTGTTGTTGTTGTTGTTATTAGATTAGTCTTAAACCTAGAATTTCATGTTTCTCATCCTTAGCTTTTTCATAGCTTACAAATCCTTCCTTCACCAGTATGAATACTCCTCATATCATTCCTAACCAGTCTTTAAGATAAACACTGCAATTCCATGAGAAAATAACATGTCTCAGTCATGATTCAATCCTATTACTATATCTAGTAAATATATATCAGATTGCTTAATTCAATTCCTTTCTTTACAATTCTTCTACAGTTTAACACTAACGATTTTGTGTCATCCTTATTGGACTTCATGCTTCATATAGCCTATTGTCATGACTGCTCCTGAATGTACCTCCTTATAACTCTTCTAAACAAACTCCCTAAGTTATGTGTACCATTGCGTTTCAGGTGAAGGCCACCTGAGTGTAGACCCCTATCTCCTTCCCACCCATTAGGATCTACAAATATCCCTCCTAACTTCCCACATACCCATTTCATAGTCATTTAAATCCCCAATCACCCCCCCAGCCAGTATCCCTCTTAATAGTATATCCTACTGATAACAATCTCTGCTTCCTGAAACTTCTTCCGTGCTGCCATAACCAGATCTCACACTTCCCCAACTATGCCATTACCTATTCCTGCTTGCCTTCCGTTATTGATACAAATGCGGAAAATTACCACCATCTCCTTACCCTATCCTGGTTCCCTTTCGACCACGCACTTTCCCCACATGCCTAACAATTGAGTCACCCATCACCAGAACCTAAACGCCTTCTCTCTCTTGAGATCTCTCTGTGTATCATTGTATTCTGTGCTGCTATTTTGTGCGTACGGGTGGTTTGACTCGTCAATAGTGTGTGACGTCTGAGTGGGCTTTCTGTATACTTTGTAAGACAGGTTATCATTATTTCTACTGATGTTGATGTATAAATAGTTTATTTTCATGTTAGTTTCTGGTTCCATTGTAAACCTGATGGACTTACGTAAAGAATTTAGTGTGTTTAATAACTGGTGTGCATTAGTGATGTCATTATCATATAAGCATAATACGCCTTCTATGTATCCGCTCCAGTGTAAGATTCCTTTTAAATGCTGGCCTGTTAAGATGTTTTCAAAGTTATTTAGAAAAATGTTTGCTATTATACCTGACAGTAGTGAGCCCATGGCTAAACCTTCTTTTTGACAATAGATTTTGGCATTAAATGTAAAGCTATTTTGGTGTAATGTTGTTCTGAAAAGGCTCGGGAAAGTATGGCTTTCTTCGTATATATATATTTCTGAATATTTTTGAGTGTGATTTAATAAAATCTTATGATGATCTTTCTAGAACGAAACATGTCATTCTATTTTAATTAAGGTGTTTCTTTTTCAGGTAAAAATCTGTTTCCATATGTTCTCTTTTTCAGGTGGTTTATAAATTTATTTGTTCAAAATTAGTTTCAGCAGACTGAAGAATCTAACAGTTATAAATGAGAAGTCTCCTTCAAGTTATTCCATTTTTCACAATCAGTGTTACAGTTTCTCATTTGTTTTAATTCACTTGGTGATAAAGACACAGTGATAATCATACAAGGCTTCTGATAGTTTTCCTCCCATGCATTGAACTCCACAGCATTGCCTTGGTACTCAGCCAGTTCTCGTGTAGTTAAAGCTACATTGGCATATTCCCGCAGGTTGTTTGTGATCAATACAGTGTACATTTGCAAGCTTCACATGCTGAAGTTGATTCTGATGAGAAGCTCGCTTCTTGATCCACTTATGTTCATCTTCATTTTCTAAGCAACGAAACAGAGTTTTATCTATGAAACTCTGTGTTTACGGGTCACTGCAAAAGAGGAACACAAACTGAATACATCACTTATCAAATGTATTGAGTTCAAGGTGTGGATGTGGGAGCTGGTGCTTTCTAAGATTGTGAAGTTCAGGCTAGCATACTTTGGCCATGTTATGCGATCAGGTGTCCTGGAGATAAATACTGCTTGAAATGATCAGCGGAAAGAGACGACTTGGCCCCCAGAGGGCACGTTGACTTGACATCATTAAAGCATACACCAACCTCACCCTGACATAACTAAAGTAGGCCGTGTGGATAATAAAAAACTTGGAGACTCTGATTTATAGAATCGCGATGTTCAGACTCATCTGAAGGGATTTCATTATTACATTTTACACTAATGTTAAGTAGCATGTTTCATGGATGAGGTACAGTAACAAACTGACCATGGCCTTGTGCACAACACACACAAATAGAGCAAGATGTCATGAACTGAAACTTGTAGAAGAGACCAGAATATTTCAAACATAAAAATATTAGCCTAAATTGACAAAAGAGATTTTAGTGAAATAATTGCAAATGTAAGAAATGTAATTAAAAGTAATACCGTGTAATCTATTGTTTTTCTACTGTGGTCCGAAGTAAAAAAAAAAACATATTCAGTATTTGTCTGAGAATCAGCAGCAACGTCAGGAACTCTGATTCATAGAATCACTGAAGGTCAGACCATTGTGCAGATTGGAAGCAATCATTCTCTGTTTATGCTTCTATCTACCAGTTCATTTTGAACTACATGATGTTTTCTGGCTCTGCTGATTGCATATCAACTGGTTCAGGATTTTCCCATGCATCCTTTAATGCTTTAGAGTATATGCATTGAAATTAATCTCAAGATTAGCTTAGCACTGAAGAATATGGCTGTCCATTTTACATTTCCAGTCATCATCCATTGAGATGCAGTTGAGTATTTTTTACTCTTTAATTAAAGTAGATGATAGGAATGGAAATATTAAATGGGTTCTAACTATTTTCTTTGGTGGAAACAAAACTGATTTTGTGTGTTTAAGAAAAAAAGTCATTAACATGCATATTTTCATTTTACATTCCAAGTTTGTTAGTACCTCTTTAGGTTTATAATGTTACTGTTTCTGGACAGGTGACTTGGTGGAAACATCGACGCTGGCAGCTGACCTTGTAGAAACTACAGCAGTTCCAGCTGGAGCCAGTGTAATCACTCATACGCTGCATGCTGATGCTGCAGGAACTATTACATTACCCACTCTTGCTGGTCAGCATACATTGACACAGGTAAAACTAATTCCAAATTTATAACATACACTGGCAGAAAAAAAAAAAACCAAACACCATGAAATAAAGAATGTAGAATTCGTACATTTTGGCAATATATTTGTCGATGTAACATATTTAATTGATTAAAGGTACAAGACTGCAGGTTAATATCCGCACAAGAAGAGTCATCGCAAATGTGCCATGCTGGTCCATTAATAACCAGTGTAATTGCCTGACTGTTGAATGCAGGCATGCAAATGTGCATGCATTGTGTCGTACTGGTGCCGGATGTCAGCTTGTGGGATCGAGTTCCGTGCCTGTTGCACTTGGTCGGTCGATACAAGGACGGTTAATGCCAATTGTGGATGACGCTGGAGTTGTCGTCCAATAATGTCACATACATGCTCGGTTGGGGAAAGATCAGGGGATTGAGCAGGCCAAGGCAACATGTTGAAACTCTGTAGAGCACATTGGGTTACAACAGCGACTTGGGGGCGTGCCCAGGATGCTTTTCATGAATGGCAGCGCAACAGGTCGAATCACTAGACGGACGTACACATCTGCAGTCAGGGTGCGTGGGATAACCACGAGAGCGCTCGTCCTGTCATAAGAAATTGCTCCCCAGACCAGAACTCCCGGTGTAGGTCCAGTGTGTCAAAGCCGCGGACAGGTGAAATGCAGGTACTCACCTGGCCTCCTTCTAACCAACACACGGCCATCACTGACACCAAGGCAGAACCGGCTTTCATTGGAAAACACAACGGACCTCCACTCCATCCTCCAGTGAGTTCTCGCTTGACACCACTGAAGTCGCAGACGGTGGTGGTTTGGGGTAACTGGAATGCATGCTGCTGGGCGTCTGGCTTGGAGCTGTCTTTCAAGTAACTGATTTCAAACAGTTCATTGCGTCGTTGTGGTGCTAACTGCCCTTCAAACTGCTGCTGCAGACGCAGTCTGCTGTGCCACAGCCGTACACCGAATACGGCGGTCCTCCCTCTTGATGGTGCCATGGAGACGTTCGGAGCCCGGTCATCTTGCGAGCATACCTTCTCGTGGCCACTGCTGGCAACATGCATGCCCAGTGGAGACATTCCTGCGAAGTCATTCTGCAATAGCGCGGAAGGAAAATCCACTTTCACATAGCCCTATCATACGACCTCGTAAACCGCAGTGAACTGTTGATAGTGGCCTCTTTGTCATCGTAAAGGCATTCTTGACCCACTCACAGTCACTCCGTCCAATCTCACAGATAACTAATGCTCCCGCACAGTACAGCCCGTATTTAACCCGCGAGTGGTCGCTAGCCGAAATGTAACGTGAGTAGCATTATTCTCAGTTCAATACGGACCAAAAACATGAAATTCATAACCATTAATGATGTAGCTTACCAGGCAAAACAGAAAGCCTTTCAATATCTAGGCCTAAAATTAAAGATAGCTAAATTACGCAAAGACATCGATTTCCTAAAGCAATGTATATCACTTAACTTGACACCTAGTTTTCTAAGAAGCAATAAAAAGAAACATCGGACTTCACCTCAAACCATCAAAACTCAAAACAAAACAAACAAAATATGGTTAAGAGACGAAATTAAATTCTTGTACAGGAAGAAATCTTTTTTGAATCAGAAATTATACGATACTCACCTCGCAGCGACTAAACTACTTTCAAACGCACAATGGACACTATTCTATCAAGAAGTAGAGAACAAATTATTCTACGAACTAGCCAAAAAACAGTCAAATTTGGAGAATAAACTCAACAGGCTAAAAAACTGCCAACTACATAACCAACAAACTAGAAACTCCAATAGTAACACGTTCGATCGTACGCAGTTTCATCCAGCTGTTGTAAATCTATCTAACACGCCCTTAAGTGAAAGTGAACACTTAACTTTATCCAAAGGACTGAAACACAACTGGCCAAACTTGAACAGCCTCAACATAGCCGCTACTATGATCACAGAATCAGAGCTAGCCAGCAGCAAAATGCCGGAAGACACGCAAAATGAGGTTAGAACCGATGTTAAAAGGAAACTGACTGATATCCTCCCCAATTTAACCAACCCCGCAAATAACCTCAATAATAGAGAAAAAATTGTTGAACAAAAGCGCATATACGCCCTCAAGAAGAAAATTAAAGACAACGAACTCATCGTAACCAAAGCTGACAAAGGCAATGCAACAGTTATCATGGATAAAAAAGTATATATTAAAAAAACAAAAAACTTTTTCACAGACAGCTCATTTTCCATAATCAAAAAAGACCCCACCCAAAAAATTCAAAAACTACTTAAACAAACTCTTAAAAACACTTCATTTTTATTTACCGAAGAGGAAAAATCCAAACTCATACTTATGAACCCAGGACTCCCCACTGCTAAAGCTCTTCCCAAAATTCACAAAACCGGAATTCCCATCCGGCCAATTATCAACTATAGACCGAGCCCCTTATACAAAATATCACAATTCATCCAATGTTTCTTAAGAAAAAATTATCAATTCTTATCCAAAAAGTCTATTAAAAACACATCTGAGCTAGTAGAAAAACTAAACAAGTTCAATTTGCAACCGGATCACTCCATCCACTCTTTCGATATTGTAAACATGTACCCAAGCATACAAGTATCAAAATTAATTCCGATAATTATAAACAATTTAAACAAAAACAGCCACTTAAGCAAACTAGAGATACAAGACTTTATCACAATATTAAAACTTGTCATCGACAATAACTTCTTCACTTTTGACAATGTCATATATCAACAAAATGGTTTGGCAATGGGGTCACCGGCCTCAGGTATCTTAGCAGAAATATACCTGGACTTCCTCGAATACACCAAAATTGACAACGAATTCGAAAACATTCTCTTTTGGGCCAGATATGTCGACGATGTCTTTGTAATCATGAATGAGAAATCAATTAACGCACCCACCACCCTCTTAAGACTCAACAATATTGATCCTCATATCAAATTCACACTAGAATCCGAATCAAATCAAAAAATCAACTTTCTAGATTTAACCATCACTAGAAACTCAGATTCTTTCAGTTATAAAATTTTCAGAAAACCCACTCAAACAGCCTCCACCATTCGCCAAGATTCAGTGCACCCCCAGTCCCACAAACGAGCCACATACAACAGCCTAGTTCACCGAGCCTTCAGCATACCTATGTCCAATAAAGATCTAAAAAACAAACTCAACACAATCCGCGGAATCGCAAAATTCAACGGCTTCAGCAATCATTTTATAGAAAGGATAATCAATAAACACAAACATCGCCCAAAAACTACCCTCAAAAAAGAAATAACCAAACCTCTAACATTTTCCACCTTCACGTTCAACAATGATATCTACAAGTTAACCAACATCTTTAAGAAACAAGGCGTTAAGATAGCCTTCAAAACCAACAATAAGAACATGAACGTTTTATACAGTACTTCACACATCAACAAGACCAGCAGTTTTTTAAAATCAGGAGTTTATAGGATCAAATGTACCACCTGTAAAAAAAACCTACATCAGGCAAACCGGGAGAAACTTCATTATCAGATACCACGAGCACACTAACGCAATAAAATACAACAGGTTTTCAGCCATCGGCCAACACATGCAAGATTATAACCATAATTTCACCAATATTGAACAAGACATGGACATCCTTGTATTAGCAAACAAGGGCCCTTTACTCAACATAATGGAAAATTACTACATACACCTAGACCAGTACTTTAATGCCACTCACAATCTCAATGAAATCTCAGAGAAACCCAACATACTCTTCGATCTATTTATCACTTTCCTCAGAAACAATAATGCAGCCAACCTGAACTCAATCCTAAATTTAATCAAAGGTACTTTTCCAAGACAATTACACTTTCTCCCGCACCCTTCAGCCCCACCTTAAGCCCTCTTCCTAAGCCATATATAATTTCATATATGTCATTTCAATACAAGAACTTACTGATTTCCATGATTATAATTTTTACAACACCCCATTTATACTTTATTCTTTGTTAAAAACCTCTTAGTATGTGTATTCCTTGTATTATTAACTATTACCATAATAACATCTCATTTCACTTGTTATTCTTTAAAATAACATTTTCTTAGAATTTCGCCAAAAGTGATCTTTGCTCCAATACGGCTGATGATGACCCCTAGATGGGTCAAAACTAATACCATGTAATTTATAATTTTGTGAATATATTTTAGTATTGAAAAGGTGGAAACGTTTACATTGTTATTATTACTTATATATTATATATTTTAGATAAAACTGAAATGATTAGCTGTGTGTGTGGGAGTGTCCGATGACAAGTTCGGCTCACCAGATGCAGGTCTTTTGATTTGACGCCCGTAGGCAACCTTCGCGTCATGATGAGGATGAAATGATGATGAAGACGACAGATACACTCAGCCCCCGTGTCAGTGAAATTAACCAATTAAGGTTAAAATTCCTGACCCCGCCGGGAATCGAACCCAGGACTTCTGTGACCAAAGGCCAGCACGCTAACCATTTAGTCATGTAGCCGGACATGATTATCTGTTTATTAAAGACACAAATTACTACTTAAAATAACATATGCAATGTACATCAAAATAACTTCCGTCCTGAAGTTGTAAAAAAATGATTTCTCACACATGCATTATATCTAGTAATATTTACGTACAAAGCAAGGTTTATGAACACAATAATATTTTCAAAAACAAGAAGTGCTCTTAATACAAATACTAACACGTACAAGAGGAGTAAGTTTCCCACTCCACTTGAAAATAACACCAACGTCATTAGTCGCGCGATGAGAGAATCTCTCAAACAGCGCGCACGGACACATAGCAACCTTTGTTCTGACTAGGGGAGGGGGTGCTTACCCTTCAAATGTGAATCGCTCTACTCACGACAGTTATAAACTCAGCTAGAAGAGGGAACAGTCACCTCCCTTTCATCACTGTGAAGTAATATCACAATAAAAAATAATGTGAGAGAAAATCTCATATAGCGACCACTTGCGGGTTAAAGCAAACCTGATGTGCAACATCATGGGGCCGCTACTAGCGCGATGCTAATGCGATTTGTGGGAAATTTGAATCAATGTCATCTTTCAGATGTATAAACATGCCTACTGACATTCGTTAATCTAGCAGAACCCCTTCTTGGTGTTTGGAGATTTTTTCCCACCAGTGTATTATAGTGAAATGTAATTAAGCTTATATTTGTTTCATCAGAAACATGAATGCTGACATTCTGTGAATCGGAACTCAGAATGTTCAAAATTTGAATTGTTGTGACAGATGCTCTATATGTATTGGCTCAGTTGTAGAATTCACCTAATTTGATTTTCATTAAAATTAAATGAATTGTATAAATTTAACCCATACAATTTCCCATGAAATACATATGCATATGCATATCAGTGATTTAAAAAAGTGTTTAATATCACTGCTAAAAGGAAATATGTGGATAATTCAAAGTTTATAGATTTTCAGTATTACATATTTGTACTCATTTCCGAACTCAGAATGTTCAAAATTTGAATTGTTGTGACAGATGCTCTATGTGTATTGGCTCAGTTTAATAAGGAAAAGAAAACAGGAAGAGAGTTAGGTTACTGTTGTAGAATTCACCTAATTTGAATTTCATTAAAATTAAATGAATTGTATAACTTTAACTCATACAATTTCTCACTGCTTGTTGTTTCAAGGGGCCTAACATCGAAGGTCATCGGCCCATACAATTTCCCATGAAATACATCTGTATAAAGTGTTTAATATCACTGCTAAAAGAAAATATGTGGATATTTCAAAGTTTATACATTTTCAGTATTGCATATTTGTACTTGTTTCAGAGTTATTTGAACAATGTTATAAAATTGCACTCTATGCTAGGAGAATGTCAGTTAAAATAAAAGTTGGCAGATTCTAGTAGATGAACCAGGGAGGGATACTGTTAGTGTCAATATTTTGGGATTATGTACTGCAAGTATGGAGACATGTCACTGCCTGAACGATACTCAGCATCAGACAAGCAAGTTGGATGTTTGTTTGGGTTGTATATACTTTATAATAACAACTAGAGCTGGGATTTTTAACCATCAGTAGGTTATAATGCACACTTATTTGCAAGTAGAGAGTTGTGTCTAGCCTGCTCTACACTTAGTAAGCAAGTAGTATAAATTTTAGGGGTTCTAATTGGCTTTATCTGTAATATTTATACAAATCTCGCTGCTGAGCCATTATGCGCTGGAATATACTTGCTACTGTCTTAAATGGGGTTGCATTCTAACCTGGTGATGGTGGTGGTGGTGGTGGTGGTGGTGGTGGTGGTGGTGGTGGTCATTATGTGGTCATTCCACCCTATCTTGCACTAACCTTTTCATTTGTACATAACATAACATTGTGCTCTAATCTGATTGTCATATTCATATCTTGATGTACATCACTGTTCTTACTCCCTACACTTCCCTCAAAAACAAACTGACCAAGTCCTGGGCCTCTTAAAATGGATCCTTTCATTCTTTCTCTTCTTCTAGTCAAGTTTAGTCAAATGGATGTCTTCTCATCAATTCGATTCATAATCTCTTTATTCATGATTTGATCTCTCTATCTCACCGTCAGCATTCTTCTGTAACACCACATTTCAAACACTTCTATTCTTTTTCATTCTGAGCTAGTTATTAATGCTTAAAAATACAAACTTTATGAACACATTTAGGCCAACATTTCAGTATGGCGTTTAAAAATGTGTGGATCAGCCATTGCCCCTCTCTCACCTTCTGTACAATGCTTTATAAAATTTAACATTGCTCATAAACTTTAATAGTTGAAAATACAGCCCAAGGGTTTACTAGAGGTATGTACTAAATCTCATATTTCCAACGGTTAAAATTTATGATCAATGCTAAATTTTATAAAGCATTGTATCTGGTATCACACTCTCCATGGAGAAGAACAACACCACACTTCATGTAAGTACCACATTGTTTCACTTATAATTTTTTTTCTTCATACACACTGCACTTTCTAACAGAAACACTCTTTACTGGAGGAAATGTCAAGAATATGTTCCTTTCTTTTTCCATTGAGCTAGAAAAGTGAGACCTTGGCTGGGGCTCATTTAGGAGGTGGGGCTCTGGGGCCATTTTTCATTGCAATGTAGATGCTTCAGATAGTAGAGGAGATGGTGCCTCAATTAATTCTGTGACTTACATGAAGTTTCTACAGATTGTTTGCATGAATGATGTAAATTAACAGCGATTTGGAAGAGGGTGCATTATAAAGTATCAAAAAAAAAATACCCACATAGTTTTGGGCCATGTTAGTTTTCTGATGAATGGATGAATTGCTAGATTCTGATTCACAGCATCCTCTCCATGATGAATGTGTTGGTTATAATCAACAATACAGTCTGGTCATTGTACTTCCCCGCCCCTTTCTCTCTCTCCTTTTTTAAATTATGTTTTTTATACTTTGCTTTACATCACACCAGCACACATAGGTTTTATGGTGACTGTCATGTTTACACTATGAGTGTTTGGCTGTTGTTATGGTGATCTTTGGAAAAAAAAAAAAAAAACAAGTATGGCGGACGGACTGTAATGTGTGCAATTGTATTTTCGTAATATAGTGTTTATTTTATAGCAGTTGTGAGTGTTTATTATGTGATCAACTGGTTATACCTATACCGGGTAGGCATAGGTCCCTAACAAATTGTGGCGACCCTGCCAGGATACGTATTAATTTACACGACTTGAAGATTGTGTTGAAATGGAGAAGGTAACGAAAGCTCGGAGGCCGGTTAGAGCAACTTTTACGAAAACGTACAATTTGCTCTTGCAAAATTTAAGTCAAGAAATACAAGACGGCATTCATGAAGACACGTTGCAATCCTTGATAAATAAATTGGAAAGGTTAGGAAAGGAACTGGCACCGTTGGACGAAAAAGTGTTAGATTTGTTGCTGGAAAGAGAAGGAGACGACGAGTATGACCGTGAGTACGAATCTATAGACAGTTTTAGAGACAAATTAGATGATGCAAGACAAAAATATGCCCTGTGGTTACAAGCTAATAATGCCAATGTGTTGGAAGTAGTGTCAGGTAGATCAACTGTATCAGCTGAGAGTAAAAACAAAAGGCAATTGAAATTACCAAAGATAGAACTCGTGAAATTCGATGGAGAGGTTAGGAATTGGTTGGAATTTTGGGGACAATTTCGGCGCATCCATGAGGACTCTGAAATTGAGGATGAAGATAAATTTCAATACCTAATCCAGTCCACGAAGGTTGATAGCCGAGCTAGAGATTTAGTTAGCAGTTTCCCCCCCACTGCTGAAAATTACTCTAAGGCTGTAGAATCCCTTAAGGGTAGGTTTGGAAGAGAAGATTTATTGACCGAATTCTATGTCAGGGAGCTCATAAGTCTTGTAGTAAAAAATGTTTCTCAGACAAGGGAGAAGCCTATGCTTGCTAGCTTATACGACAAGTTAGAAGCACAGCTGAGAGCTTTAGAATCAATAGGCGTTACTCGAGATAAGTACGGCTCGATGCTCTTTCCGTTAGTAGAATCTTGCTTGCCTGAGGAAGTATTACGTGTCTGGATGAGGAGTTCATCAACGACTAAAACGGATCAGGATAATGGACATGCTGACAAACTGACCGCGTTACTTGGTTTTCTGAAGGGTGAAGTAGAGAGTGAAGAGAGAATTACATTCGCTCAAGCTGGTTTTGGACTATCTAATAAATCGAGGAGTGCTAAGATTAAAGAATGGGAGCGGGAGGAGCAAGGTTTAGCTACTGCTAGTGTACTTTTCGCTGGAAAAGGAAACAGTTTGGAGTGTGTCTTCTGTAATAAATCGCATGACAGCAAAGGGTGTCATCTGGCTCAAGAATTGAACTTAAGGGATAAACATAAAAGGTTGTCAGAGAATAAAGCTTGTTTTTCATGTCTGAAGGTGGGACATAGGGCTGCTAATTGCATTACGAAACTAAAATGTCTCGTGTGCAGTGATAAACATGAGGCTATTATGTGCCCCAAATTAGATGTAAATAAAGGGGGTTATAAGGGTGATGAGAAGAACCAAGAATGGGGTTCAAAGTTTTCAGGTGGCCCAACTGTAACCCTTAACACCCAAACCAGTAATGTTTCTGAAGTACTGTTACAAACTCTTGTAGTTAGGTTAAATCATCAAGGAAAAGAAAGAACTGTACGGGCATTGCTGGATACAGGCTCGCAGAGATCCTATCTATTGGAGAAAACTGCCGTGGAAATGGGGTATATTCCATCAAAGACTGAAAAAATTGAACACAAGCTTTTTGGGGGTGCTTCAATCGGTGCAAACGATCATAACCTGTATGAGATAGCCATTGTCAACCTACGTCATTCAATTTCTCAAAACATTAAGGTGCTGGGACAAAAGGTAATTTGTGGTACAATCCCACGTTTAAAAGGGGGTCCTTGGATGGATGAGATCAGAGAAAAGAAAATTTGGCTCTCTGATTATGGTCCAGAGCCATCGGAGATTGAGTTACTCATTGGTGCAGACATCGTGGGAAGTTTATTGACCGGGGAAACAGTCAAGTTGAGGTCTGGTTTGGTTGCTGTTAGGACCACATTTGGTTGGACAGTGATGGGACAGCTCTGGAAGACAACTGAGAACTCTAACACAGTGTCTATGGTGAACTCTCTGTTTGTGAGAACGGCTTCTTTGGGTGAACTATGGAACTTGGAAAGCATAGGAATTTGTGATCCGACCGAGACGTTGTCGAAGAAGGAGATTGAAATGGCAACATTGAAACATTTCCAAGAAAATGTTAAGATAGATGAGGAAGGACGATATGAAGTCGCGCTTCCATGGAAAGAAGATCAGCAGCTATTGTCAGACAACAAGGATGTTGCATTAAAAAGACTGGTTTCTACAACACACCGCTTAATCAAGGAAGAAAATTTCGAGAAGTACCAGCAGGTGCTCCATGACTGGCAAGATGAAGGGATAATTGAAGAAGTTGGCCAAGAAAGCTCTCAGGATGCTGGGTACTTTATACCACACAGAGGAGTTTTTAAGGAAGGATCGACTACAGCAGTGAGGCCGGTGTTTGATGCTTCATGTAAATCGAAAGGAGGACTTTCACTCAACGACTGTCTGGAGAAGGGACCTAATCTACTAGAAGTAATTCCATCTATTTTGAACCGGTTCCGTTTAAACAGGATTGGCGTGATCTCAGACATAAAGAAGGCCTTTCTTCAAATCGCAGTCGCTGAAAGGGATCGAAACTTTTTGAAATTCCTGTGGTGGGAGAATTTTGCTGAGGGAACTCTTAAAATATACCGCCACAAACGGGTTGTTTTTGGAGTTAACTGCAGTCCATTTCTACTTGGAGCGGTATTGGATCTTCATTTAAAGAACAATTCGTGCTTCCGTGAAACCGCAGATAAACTGAGAACATCTCTGTATGTGGACAACTGCGTCACTTCCGTGAACACAGAAGAAGAACTTAAACAATTTGTGGATGAGTCGAGGGAGCTACTGTTGCAAGGAAAATTTGACCTAAGAGGGTGGGAGTACACCAGGTTGACTCTGGAGGATGAAGTACCTAAAGTGACACCTGTTTTGGGTTTGTTGTGGGACCCCGTAGCTGATCTTTTGTCATGTAAAATGGTGAAGTTGAATGACTCTGATGTTCTCACAAGGAGGACAGTTTTGTCAATGACTCAAAGTATTTTTGACCCAATTGGTTTTACGTGTCCGGTTTCCATTGTACCTAAGATTTTACTACAGGAAAGTTGGAGAGAGAAAGTAAGTTGGGATAGTCCGTTAAGTGAAGACACCCAAATCAAATTCAATAAGTGGTTGAAGGAGTTGTCCTCTGTTGCTGAAATTAAAGTGCCTAGAAGATTTTCTAGTTGTGAGGACAAATCGTCATGGAGTATGCATGTATTTTGTGATGCCAGTCAAGTGGCTTATGCAGCCGTTATTTTTTTAAGATCTTTCAATGGAAAAGAGTTTGAAGTGCGACTGGTCGCAGCAAAATCAAGGGTAGCCCCCTTAAAGAAAATAACGATACCGAGACTGGAGTTATTAGCCTGCACTATAGGCTCACGTCTCGCTTTTTCTGTGAAAGAAAGTTTGAATCTGACGGACATCCCGGAGTACTATTGGAGTGACTCTTCTTCTGTGCTATGTTGGATAAGAAGAGAGGAAGCTTGGGGAGTGTTCGTCACTAACAGAGTGAAAGAAATTAGATTATTATCTAATCCTAAGTGTTGGTTTCATCTACCAGGCACAGACAACCCAGCAGACCTACCTTCGAGAGGTTGCTCTGCTTCGCAGCTGATTTCTTCTCGTTGGTGGGAGGGACCCGCTTGGTTAAAGTTGGAAGAGAACAGGTGGCCATCGCGCATTGTAGAAATTAATGAAGAGGAGGTCAATGCAGAAAGAAAAAAAGGCCTTGTTACGACTACTATGCTTGTCTCCCAGGGAAAGCAGTGGTATTTAAGATTCTTTTCTCAGTATTCAAGAATCGTCAGAATGGTGGCCTGGATGCTGCGGTTCATCAACAATGCGAGAAAGGACGTAGAGCAGAATGTTGCTTCTGAATTGGATTGTTTGGAAATTTCAATGGCGGAGAGACGACTGTTGAAAATTGTTCAAGAAGAGAACTTTACTGAAAGGGACAACCAACAAACATTGTGCCTTTTCAAAGACCAGCTGGGCCTCGTCAGGGTTAAAACAAAAATCACCAACAGGAAGGATGAATACGATTTCCGTACCCCTGTTTTATTGCCATCAAATCACCCTCTGACTGAGGTGATAATCAGAGAACACCATTTGAGAGCTTCTCATGCTGGTGTTCAGATTCTACTCGCCATACTGCGGGAGCACTACTGGATACCAAAGGGAAGAAGAACAATTCGCAAAGTCATCAGGAAATGTATACAATGTAGAAGATTTGAAATGAAAAAATCAGTTCCTGAAACGCCAGCCCTTCCAGAAGATCGTGTAAGAGATGCAGGTGTATTTGAAGTGGTAGGAGTCGATCTTGCCGGACCACTATTTCTAAAATCCAAAGACAAGGCTTGGATTGTGATATTCACATGTGCAGTTGTTAGAGCAGTCCATTTTGAACTAGTAATGACTTTGTCGACTACAGGGTTTTTACTTGCCCTTAGGCGCTTCATAGCCCGACGAGGCAGGCCTCGTGTGATTTATAGTGACAATGGGACAAATTTTGCTGGGGCTAACAAATTGTTCGGCAACATTGATTGGAAAAAAATAGGTGCGGAAACATCGGTTACTAGAATCGAGTGGAAGTTTAGTCCTCCTTCAGCTCCTTGGTGGGGTGGATTCTGGGAGCGCATTGTGCAAATGGTCAAGAAACTATTAAGGCGTGTTTTAGGCAAGGCTATCTTGACATATGAGGAACTGTTGACTGTTATTGCTGATTGTGAATCCGTAATTAACTCCAGACCCCTCACCTACATTTCAGAAAGTCGTGATGAATTGGTGCCTCTAACTCCGTCAATGTTTCTTCAGGACATTCCCATGGTTGGTACTCCAGATTTAGACAAACTAGATCAGGTCAGTCTCTCAAGAAGATTTCAGTACCTTCAACAGCTGAGGAATGAACTGAGGAGAAGATTCCGACTGGAATATCTGGGTAGCCTTCTGTGCTGTCCATCGGGCAAGGAGCCTGATCGGCATTGGAAGGTAGGAGATGTGGTCATCATTGGTAGTGATGACAAGAGAAGAATCGACTGGCCCCTGGGGAGAGTGACAGCTATATTTCCAGGTAAAGACAAAGTGATCAGGGTAGTTCGAGTGAAGACATCCTCAGGAGAACTCATCCGTCCTACGAGGCACCTTTATCCATTGGAGGTTGAAGGTGGGAGTGAGGAGATGGCCTTACCCAGTGATACGGTTCCTGAGACATTAAGTCTCGGCAGCCGCAACTTCACCAGGAGTGGAAGAAGAGTTAAAATACCTTCTCGCCTCTGTCTGTAAACATTGTGTTTTGATTGGTATCAAAAGGTGGGAGTATGTCATGTTTACACTATGAGTGTTTGGCTGTTGTTATGGTGATCTTTGGAAAAAAAAAAAACAAAAAAACAAGTATGGCGGACGGACTGTAATGTGTGCAATTGTATTTTCGTAATATAGTGTTTATTTTATAGCAGTTGTGAGTGTTTATTATGTGATCAACTGGTTATACCTATACCGGGTAGGCATAGGTCCCTAACAGTGACAGTGGGATAGAAAAGGGCCAGGAATGGAAAGGAAGCACATATGGCCTTAATTAAGTTACAGCCCCAGCCTTACCTGGTGTGAAAATGGGGAAACTGCAGAGAGCCATCTACAAGGCTGCCATCAGTGGAGTTCAAACCCACTATCTCCTGAACATGTTTCATCCCTCTTATGGGATATCTTCAGCTACGTAAACTTCAGTGATTAAAACGTACATTTATGAATTCAAAAACAGCACAGTGTTGCATTAAAATTGAAGTTAGAAATTTGTCCCACAAAAAAAATCCATTGTCTTAGATGCACTAAATGATACTGTATGTTAACAAAAATGTCACTGTAAAATACAACACTGTCACAAGACACACGTAACATAATGAGAATACACTAAAAGCTTAAATGTTCAACT
This sequence comes from Anabrus simplex, assembly GCF_040414725.1. NCBI lineage: Eukaryota > Metazoa > Arthropoda > Insecta > Orthoptera > Tettigoniidae > Anabrus > Anabrus simplex. Next base: position 884,305,154 of record NC_090266.1, read on the forward strand.
GATATCTTGAGAATACTGGAGTTGAACCAATGTTGCCTTGCGCACTGTGATTTATAGACAAACTTTTAAGATATAGGTTGTAAAAAAGTCCTATTGATGGTGTCTGAAGTAGCAGGGAATACCTCTCATAAAGTGAAAGTGAATGAAGGTGTTCTAGAAAAAATCTTAACGTAGCTGTGGATTGAATTAACCAACTGCTGAAGAGAACTTGACAAAAAGTAAGAAAAGAAAGTTAGAATGAAACGGGAACCGCAAAGAAAAATGAACCAAACTAAACAACATGGAAATGAACTACTTAACTCCGCATGCAAGCATCATTTAGTTTGTTTCATGTGGAAATGAACTACTTATTCCACATTTCCACATCGTTTAGTTTGGTTCAATTTCCTTTGTGGTTCCCATTTCATTCTAGTTTTTTCTTGTTTTTTTTTCTTTAACCCCTTGTGGGTGGGGATGCAGACGAAGAATACACCCATGGTATCCCCTGCCTGCCGTAAGAGGTGACTAAAAGGGGCGACCAAGGGATGATAAAATTAGAACCATGATACTACTTGTAATCAGTACCACCACGCAGGGAACACAATGGGTCGCTTATACTTGCGCGTAGTACCACTATGTCACATATACAATAGGTTTGTGATTAGTAGCAAGAGAGTGCGTTGGCGGCTTTTACAGTACCTGTGATTCGTACCCCTATATGAGCAACAGCATGGGATTAGCGACACCATGGTTCTGCCTTGCCTATGCTTGGTACCCACTCTGTGAGGAACAACACGGGATAGTGAAATTTTCAGTCTCATTTGTTCTACGTATATGTGAGAACAGACGTGAAGATAAATTGAGGTACACAGGCAATGTTAGTGGCCAGCATCTCCAAGACATCTTGCAGATCACTGCTACTAATCAGCAATCCAACATAGATTACTTCCTTTCGTAAAAGTAGCTGTTTCACTTCTTCCACTAGCAGCCATCATCACGTTGGTGAATACTCTGTACCAATGTTTACATCTGAATTTTAAAATATTTGAAATTGTATAATGATTATAGTATGTGCTTTTATTCATGGAAATTAATCTTTGTTGTTACAAAATCACATCAAAAGTCTTGAAATGTTTGGTATAATGAGTAATCAACAACTGTAATAATAATAATAATAATAATAATAATAATAATAATAATAATAATAATAATAATAATAAAGTAAACACGGCTCTATGGCTCATGCCCTTTGTTGTTTATTGTGTTTGGTCACCTGTACAAAAAAAAAAAAAAAAAAAAGAAATGGGTGGTCCTGCTGTAGAGGTTTCTGTTGGAACTAATGGTCGGATAGGAAATATATAAAGACTAAGAAACCACTTGGCTGGCACCCCGTGGTGTAGGGGTAGCATGCCTGTCTCTCACCTCGAGACCCCAGGCTCGATTCCCAGCAAAGTCAGGTTTTTTTTACCTGGACTTGAGTGTTGGTTTCAGGTCCTCTCAGCCTATGTAAATACAATTGTGGGGTTATCTGACAGAGCTGGCAAGCCTGGTCTTGGAAACCAAGAATAATGGCCGAGAGGATTCCTTGCACTGACCATACATCAACTCGAAATCTGCATTCTCTTGGGTCGAGCAGCAGTTGCTTGGTGGCCAAGGCCCATCAGGTCTATAGAACCATGGAATTTGTTTTTGTTTGTTAAGAAACCACTCAGGAGAGATGCAAAGCAGCTAGGGTTGATTATGGAAGTTCTTCAGAGATCTTCCTCTTTTTTATATGTTATGTGTTTTCCAGGTTTTATAAAATTTTGCCCAGATATAATTATGCTGCAATAGGAGCATATTTTTTAAATAAATATTTTGTTCACAGGAAAGCATCCAAGAAATTGAGATAACCTTGAATGAACAAATATTTGGAACTGCAGAAACGGATCCCCTGGCTGTTGGAGAGGCACAGACTGCAACTCTCACAATTACAGGAAGTGAAAATGTCCATGATGATGGTAGTAATATGGGTTCCTCAAGCAATGAAGATCTAGCTCACCCTCTCACAGCATCGTCCTCTCAAGTACAGAATCAGCAGCTAATTATCAGTAAGCCAAATGAATCAAAGAATCCTGAAACATCAGACTTATTTGCCACATCATTTGAATCGCAGGGTTTTGAGTCCTGCGTGTTTTCACCAATAACTCTTCAGGTAAGATATATTTGGTCCTAATCTTTTCTGTGCTCTTTTCATTTTCATTCTGCATCATAAATGATAACTACATTTTCTTGAAGGAGGAGGCGGGAAAAGAAAGTGTTTGGAATACTTATGATCAGTAGAGAGGTCTTTATTTCTATGTGTGATAATGCAGTACTGTTAATTACTATCAAAGGATAGAGAAGGGTCCACCTATTCAATACCATTAGCTTGTATACTGTCTTATAAAACTGGGACTAGTTTCGACCCCATATATATTGGGTCATCTTCAGCTTCGCTTCAGTTGGAAGACTTATGTACACATATAACCAATAATAAATTAAACAATCTTGTATGTCACAATTTACAATCTTAATTTAAAACATTGATGAAGTCCGAACAACACATCCAAACTTGAAACTTAATGACACATCAAAACTGCTGTGGTTGATGCCGAACTATGTCGTGACTCCTACAGTAACCAAATGTTCCTGAGTTGATTTGGGAGTTTGCATCCCTATCTTGCAGCTCACTTACTGATCAGCAATCCAACATACATTACATGATTTCATAAAAGTAGCTGTTTCACTTCTCGCACTAGTAGCCGTCATCATGTTGGTGAATACTCTGTACCATTGTTTATATCTGAATTTTAAAATATATGAAATTGTAAATTGATTATAGTATGTGGTTATATTCAGGGTTGCTGTAGGAGCGACGACATAGTTCGGCATCAACCACAGCAGTTTTGATGTGTTATTAGGTTTCAAGTTTGGATGTGTTGTTTGGACTTCATCAGTGTTTTAAATTAAGATTGTAAATTGTGACATACCACATTGTTAATTTATTATTGATTATATTTGTTTATTTATTTATTTCTTTATTTATTTATTTATTTATTTATATATAATTCGCTGGAGCCATCAAGGACCACGTTAAGTCTTGTTGCATTTGACACTGAACTTGGCCTTCTTTAGAGCCCAAATTTCCCTCATTCTTTGTGAGTGGGCCTGCTTACGCTCCTCTGTCCAAGGGGCACGGTGTCTTCTCTTCGGTTGCTCGTCTTGGTTTAGCCCGTTCATCAATATTTTCTTGCGGAAGACATCTCTGTTAAGGGCGTCTTCAGCTGAGATATGTAGCATTTGCAGGTCTTCTTTGGTATTTCTAAACCAGGGAATTGTGCTTTTGGGGCTTGAATCCAAAAAGTGAAAGATTTCTTTAGTTAACTTTCTTCAGTCCATTCTTTTCAGATGACCGTAAAATCGTGCCCGTCTTTTTCTGATTGTGTCGGTAATTTTCTCTATTTTGCTGTAGACTTCCTCGTTGTCTCTTTTGATGGATTCCATTTCTGTACTTTGATCCCAAGATTCCTCTCACAATTTTCCGTTCATTTTTCTCCAGTTCTTCAAGGAGTCCTTTGTTGGCATTTAGAGACAGGATATCAGCTGCATATAGAACTACTGGCTTCAAAACTGCTTCATAGTGTTTTGGGAAAGGCATTTTTTTGTTGTAGATTGTACGGGATGTTTGGTAGGCTATTTCCAGTATGCGTACTCGCTCCTGAAGTGGTTCTTTGTCCAGTCAATTTTTCATGATGATCTCACCCAGGTATTTGAATTTGTCTACTCGGGTGATGTCCCCGTATTTTGTATGGAGTTTTGGTGGAGCCTCTTTGATGTTAGTCATTACTTCTGTTTTCTCAAACGATATCTGCAACCCATTTTGTTAGGCAATTTCCTGTAAAATTTCAACTTGAGCTCTAGCGGTTTCTATGTCGTTTGAGAGAACAGCAATATCATCGGCAAATGCTAAGCAGTCTGTTGCGATCCCCTTGGATTTGGTTCCTATTCTCAATGGACTGTAGTTGGTTTCCTGTAATCTCACCCGCCAGGTTCTGATGATCTTTTCAAGAACACAGAAAAAGGGTATCGGGGATAGCCCATCACCTTATCGGACTCCTGTTTTGATGTCAAAGGAATGCGAGAGACATCCGTGGAACTTCACCTTGGATTTTGTATCGGTCAGGGTGGCTCTAATTAATGCCAGCAGTTTCAAATCAACTCCAAATTCATTTAAGATGTTTAGCAGGACTTCCCGGTCAATGGAGTCGTACGCTTTCTTAAAGTCCACAAAGACAGCCACATACTGCTGGGACCTTTGTGTACAATATCTGATGATTGTTTTGAGATTTTGGATCTGTTCAGCTGTTGAGCGACCTTTTCTGAACCCTCCTTGGTATTCACCTATTTGATGTTCGACTTGTGCTTCCAAACGCTGCAGGATGGCAAGTGATAGAATTTTGTAAATCACGAATAGCAAAGATATTCCTCTGTAGTTGTTGATGTTCTTCATGCTGCCTTTTTTGTGTAATGGATGGATCAAAGCTATTTTCCTATCTTCGGGTAGGGTCTCCTTGTTCCAAATTTCTTCTATTTGCTTTTGCAAGATATCAAGTGATTCCTCTGGGGCATATTTCCATAGCTCTGCTACTATTGAGTCTTCCCCCGGCGCTTTGTTATTTTTGAGACGGGCAATGTGGCGCTTGATTTCATCTCTGTCGGGTGGTCTGGAATCTCGGTACCTGAGTAAGGGTTCCTTGGTCTCAATGGCGCTTTGCGGTTTAGAGCAATTAAGTAAATTCTTAAAGTAATCTGCCAGAATGCTGCAATTTTCTTCATTTGACGTCGCCAGTGTGCCGTCCTTTCGCTCAAAGCATAGAGATGGTGGTTTATAGCCAGCGAGTTTGCGTTTGAAGGCTCTGTAGTACTCTCTGCTTTCATTCTTCCTAAAGTTTTGTTCTATCTTTTCAGTGAGAGATTTTTCGTATTTACGTTTCTCAGTTCTGAACACCCTAGCTGCTTGGGCATGTTGGGTTTTGTAGGTTTCCCAATCATTTTCTGATTTCGTAGAGTAGTACTGTTTCCACACATTGAGTCTTTTTGGAGGACTGATTTGCAGGTACCATTCCACCAGGCATGCTTTTTGCTTCTCTTGATTTCTGCAACGTCTTTGGCGGCCTCAACAAGGAGACTTTTGGCGTTGTTAAAGTCACAGTCATTTGGTCTAGCCTTCTCCTGGAACTCCACGACCCTTTGCCGAAGTTTATCATTGTCGAAGCGTGTGATCTGTTTGGTTGTCTTCCTTGTGTTTGCGGAAATTGGTTTGAATTTGATAAGAGACATATAATGATCTGAAGCCACATTGATGCCTTTCTTTACCTTGACATTCATAATCTCAGGGCTGTTTCTCCTGGAGATTTCAACCTGATCAATTTGGAACTCTCCGAGAGCTTGGACGGGAGAGCGCCAAGTCATTTGCTTTCCGGGTAGATGGCGAAAGTGGGTCGATATGACCTGCAGGTTGTGATTTTTGCAAATGGACACCAGTCTTTTGCCATTGGGATTGGTTCTTTTGTGAGCAGGGTAATATCCTATAACTTTCTTGTACTTCTGTTCACAACCTAGTTGGGCATTGAAGTCGCCCAAAAGAAGCTTGACATGGTGTTTGGGGATTTTGTTTAATTTTTCATCCAGTAGGTCCCAGAAATTATCAACTTCGTCTGGATCAGACTTGTTCTTATCATTTGTAGGAGCATGTGCGTTAACTAGGGCGTAGGTTTTGTTCGCGCATTTAATTGCGAGTATAGACAATCTGTCATTCACAGGTTGGAAATTTGCAACCGATTTAAGGATGTTGGTTCTAACAGCAAACACGGTTCCAAGCATCACAGCTCCATTGAGGATTCCTCTTTGCGCTTTGCTCTTGAAAAGTCGGTAGCCTTCGGAGTCAAAAATCTCTTCATTTGGGTACCTTGTTTCCTGTAGGGCCATTATGGATATCTGATTTTCGTGAAGAGCTTTGGTGAGGGTTTTCAGCTTGCCAGTTTGTGTAAGTGAATTTATGTTAAAAGTTGCTAGAAAGGTTTTAGATTTTGGCCTGAGTTTTTGACTCTTCGGGGTACAATGCTTAGTAAAGCTAAAGGTTCCACCTATTCAATACGTTATCTTTTTTTTTTTTTTTTGCTCAATTTCCCTATTTTAATACGTAAGCTCTTATAAAGATAGGCTTTTCGTTTTGCTTGGTAGGCAGACTTATTTAATATTAAAAACTTCATTTTTTGTCCATATTGACTCAAGATTTTACAATGCTTAGTAAAGCTAAAGGTTCCACCTATTCAGTACGTTATTTTTTTTATTTTTTTTATTTTTTTAATTACGTATTGAATAGGTGGAACCATTAGCTTTACTAAGCATTGTAAAATCTTGAGTCAATACGGACAAAACATGAAGTTTTTAATACTAAATAATCTTTGGGGTACTCCGAGACGCTCCAAATCGTCTCTTGCATGATGTCGAGTCTCCCCCAGAATCCGAACAAGACTCGTGCGCCGTGGCATTCACGACGAGCTATTTATCCGAAGATTTACCCCCTGGGGTATGTTTCTTGAAATGTTGTGCCATCATGCTTTTTGACTTGACTTTGCTTTGGACGGGTACCCATCCTTTTACAACTAGGGTTGTTAGTCCTAGAGGTTGCCTCAAGATGTTTTCTGGCTTCTGGTCGTTTACCAGTCTTCGCCGTAACCCTGGCAAGGGACCAGTTTTTTTTTTTTTTTTTCACGGTGGTATTTTATTTCCCTACTACCCTCTGACTCTGCTGGCGGAAGAGCCAGCGAGCTTCCCCAATTCCAGTGGGACGCGCCCGATGGAGGTAACCGGTAAATCCACACACGGGTTTGTTTGTTTATTTATTTATTTATTTATTTATTTATTTATTTATTTATTTATTTATTTATTTATTTATTTATTTATTCATTCATTCATTCATTCATTCATAACATGTAACATACCACTTAGTCGAGCAGCTTGTCTCCTTTCTCCCAAGTCTTCCCAGCCCAAACTTTGCAACATTTTTGTAACTACTCTTCTGTTGGAAATCACCCAGAGCAAATAGAGCTGCTTTTCATTGGATTTCTTCCAGTTCTTGAACCAAGTAATCCTGGTGAGGGTCCCATACCCTGGAACCATACTCTAGTTGGGGTCTTACCAGAGACTTATATGCCCTCTCATTTACATCCTTACTACAACCCCTAAATACCCTCATAACCATGTGCAGAGATCTGTACCCTTTATTTACAATCATATTTATGTGATTACCCCATTGAAGATCTTTCCTTATATTAACACCTAGGTACTTATAGTGATCCCCAAAAGGAACTTACACACCATCAACGTAGTAATTAAACTGAGAGGACTTTTCCTATTTGTGAAGCTCACAGCCTGACTCTTAACCCCGTTTATCATTATACCATTGCCTACTGTCCATCTCACAACATTATCAAGGTAATTTTGCAGTTGCTCACAGTCTTGTAACTTATTTATTACTCTGTAGATAATAACATCATCTGCAAACAGCCTTATCTCTGATTCCACTTATTTACACATACCATTGATGTATATATGTAAGAAAACATGAAGGTCCAATAATACTGCCTTGAGGAATTCCCCTCTTAATTATTACAGGGTCAAATAAAGCTTCGACTACTCTAATTCTCTGAGTTCTATTTTCTATAACATGAACATGAAGTATTAAAATTTACCTATGATAACAATGACATTTACAGAACAATGACATTTACAGTAAGATACAAAAGTTGAAAACTAGAAAAGTGGCTGGAATTGATAAGATTTCTGGGGATATACTTAAGGGAGTGGGTTGGGATATAGTACCATATCTGAACTACTTTTTTGATTATTGTTTGCATGAAGGAGCTATACCAAATGAATGGAGAGTTGCTATAGTAGCCCCTGTGTATAGAGGAAAGGGTGATAGACATAAAGCTGAAAATTACAGGCCAGTCAGTTTGACATGCATTGCATGTAAGCTTTGGGAAAGCATTCTTTCTGATTATCTTAGACATGTTTGCAAAATTAATAACTGGTTTGACAGAAGGCAGTTTGTGTTTAGGAAAGGTTATTCCACTGAAGCTCAACTTGTAGGATTCCAGCAAGATATCCTGGATTCAAGAGGTCAAATGGACTGTATTGCAATTGACCTATCTGAGGCATTTGATAGGATAGATCATGGGAGACTCCTGATGAAAATGAGTGCAATTGGACTAGAAAAAAAGAGTGATTGAATGGGTGGCTATATTTCTATGGTTATGGCTATGTTCAGCTGTCTCACTGATGTTAAACAACACATAAATCTCACATGCCATGACTTTTCTTTCAGTATAAATAACACATAAATCTACACACACCCACCATATATTTTCTTTTAGTGTATCTCAAATTACTTATCCGACCTAGTCTTTCACTTTGATAACCCATAATTTTTTGACTGCACTTAAATATCTATTCAAATTCCCTCCCCGATACCATTCCTTAGTCACCCACCCAATAATTTTGTGCTCATCCCCCTGTTTTAAGCAATTCTTGCTACCTGACATTCAGTAGCTTGACTCTCACATTTTCTGCTTCTTTGCATTCACCTACCAAGTGTAGGTCATTATCACATCCCCACATAACATACACCATAAATTGTCTGCACTTAGTGTCCACCCGTTATTTCTATACAGACCCAGAAACTACCATAATAAACCTCTTCTCTCTGTTCTGTCTATTTATTAAGCCTTATCTTTGTCACTTGAATAACTTTATTAAATAAACTAAGTGATCCCCTCTCTCTGCACTCCTCCAACTGGCGCTGCCTTTGGTTGTCCTTGATTCTCCCTAAAATCACTCTCTGTCTGCTATTCCTCTTACTATTCCAAACTTCTTTCCAGATGTAGCTCATACCAATCCTATCCACATACCTTTTAATTTTTGTCAACCAGCACCCCTCATACATATTTTTCAGCTGTTGCTGGTACGCTGCTTGCAGTACAAAACCCCCTCCCCCTTTTTAGATGCATCCAGTAGTTTAATACCCTCTTTATGCACTCCACTTCTACGCACTCCACTTCTACATACTTGCCACGCATTAAAATCGCCTTGGCATTCGCTGTACACTGTGGTAATTGCATTACGTTTTACTAAATCTACAGATAATTCTCTTTAACATTTCTCTTTTGTCTTCTAAACCCTATAATTCCGCCCCATGGAGTACTCTGCTTAACACTAATGACTTCAAAACCAACCTTTGTTGCCCAGGAACTTTGACCCTAGAATGTTGACAACCAAAAGAGCTGCTGCCCTCTTCTTAATTTGGTCTTCCTCTCCTGTTTATAATCACTCCTTAATATTCCAATTTACTTACCTCTTCAATCCCCTCCCCTTGAACCAGCTATTTCATTTCATTCTTTCTCCTCTTACTACCATCCCCTTCTATTTGCTTCCATTAATTTTCAGGGACCACCTCCTTGCGTATTCTTGAATCATATTGAGACTTTTCTGAAGCCCCTCCCCCCCCTAGTTAGAGCTAGAAGCATCACATCATCGACAAATATCAAACCTGTGATCTCCAACCATTTACCGCCCGCGCCGCCCAGTTATTTTTACCGTGACCTTGTAGAATGACATTAATGAATAGTAGAAATAAAATCGGCGATAACTTACATCCCTGTGTTAGTCCCACCTTACATTCTATCTGACTGCTCTAAATTTTCCTCCAATCTAATACAACAGTATACCTTCTTGAATAATGGTTTGATTACTCGGATAATCTTCCTTGACACCCCATCTTCCCTAGTTTTTCTATTAACGCTCTTCTACTCACCGTATGAAACACTTTTTCAAAATCTATGGCCACCAGATACACTTTACCCCTTTTCCTATTCAAGTATTTTTCCAGGATTATCTTTACTGGCATTATATTATCTGTTAACATAAGAAATTTCATATTTTGTCCATATTGAACTGAGAATTACAATGAATAAACTTTTGATGTCCACCTATTCAATACAGTAATATTGTTGTTTATAGATGTACTGTATATAACTAGAATGTTGTAATTACAACAACATTATTACTGTTGTTTATAGATGTACTGTATATAATTATAATTTTGTAATTACATCTATAAACAACATTATTATTGTATTAAATAGCTGGACATTAAAAGTTTATTCATTGTAATTATGCTATCTGTCGTACTTCTGCCCTTCCTAAAATCACCTTGAAAAATTGACAGTATCAACTGCCCCTCTGCACAGTCTCTTAATCTGTTCGCTAATACTCCTGCATGAACCTTACTCAATGAGTCCAGTAATGTAATCCCTCTATAATTTCTTGGTAGATTTATGCCACCTTTCTTTTTATAAATTGGGCATATGATTCCTGTTTCCCACTTTTGGATACCTTCCCCCCTCAAAGATCCTGTTTAAAAGTTTAACTAACCCTTATCATCTGCCCGTATTTGCCTATTTCCTTCCAAAATAACCCCTGCTGACTTACACCTAAGATTACCTATAACCCCTATCACTTCCTCTCTTGAAATTTCTTTATCAAGTTCATGTATCCGAACCTCTATGACTCTCCCTAAGGCCATTTCACTCTTCCCCTGATTCCATTTGTCCTCGTCTGCTAATAATTCTCGAAAATAGACCACCCATTGGTCGTAATCAATACTTGGTTGTCAACCCTCTTCCCCCCTTATTAATTTTATTTATTCCGTCTCATACTCTCTCAGTTTGCTTCAGCTTACACTCACTATTTATAAACTCAGCTTGTTCTCTTGTCCAGAGTTCCTTCCTCTCGGCAATTTTCAGTTTGTATTCTCTTTGACCCCCCCCCCACTTTACTTCTCCCTCGCATCTTTCTATCATCGCCCAGACCGGCGCATGATGGGATTCAACCCAGTCACCTACCTCCATCTTCTTAATTCTCTCTAACATTTCTTCTGAGCTCATTACTAAGTCAATATCACTCCCACCCTGTGCTGTAATGAATGTCAACTTACCTCCCCTATCTCCTTCCCACCAGCCATTCAAAACATAAAATTTCCCTGCTGCGCATAATTCCAGTAGTTTTGACCTGTAACCATTCCTCTCTTTATCTACACTTCGTCTTCCTCCCCTCATTGTCATCTCATCCTCTTTGCTGTATACAGGGCACAGTTCACCTATCCTAGCGTTCCAGTCACCAAATAGCAACATTCCATCTTCATCAATTTTCCCTCTTGTGATACTTATTTCCAATAATAAATCCTCAAAAAAGATGTTGTTAGCGTAGCAGAGTTCTGAGGGTGACAATATGCAAAGGCCATACATATCTTCTTTTCCTTCCCTTGTACCTTCTCTATACTAAACCTGATCCATACAACCTCTTCCATATGATTTTCAATGTCCTCTATTAACTCACCAATCCCTTCTCTTATTAGCAACACTATCCCTCCCAGTGTTCTACCTTTGTTGTGCTTTTTTCTTTTGGATTTATATTTAACCTCATACCCTTTCCATTTTATCACCTTTCCAATTTCAAGCGACGTCTCTAAAAACACAACGTCATAATTTTCGACCATTTTTATAACCTCCTCATTACCCATCTTGTTTAATAATCCTTCAGTATTTACGAATCCTACCTTACCTCCCCATTTCCTCCCCTATTTTTGCTTCTCATCATTATGGCCCTGTCTCCTACTCCCAAGCCTTCTTTTGTTTTGTATTTTGGAGCATTCTTTGCCCTCCTTATTCTCAACAACTTTAGTTTTCTTCCCCCATAAATCCCTTAAACTGAAACTTCTCCCTTTATTCAGGGCTTCTCGCCCTTTTATTTTATCACGTGCACCTTGATCTTTGCTTTGTGCTTGTCCACTTCCAATTAAACTTTCTGATTCTTGAGATTCTCCCTCTATCAGCACTTGCTGACACCTCACTTCTGCACTTGGACTGCACCGTGCACCTGGCGTGCATTCCTCTCTTACCTCACTGCGCCGCTCCACTTGCTCAGCAACCTGCCTGTCGTCTTGCCTTGATTCCATAATTTCTTCCTTCCTTAGCTTCTCATCTACCTGCTGCAGCCTTGACACTGGCCACCATCTCACGCATCTGCCATTGGATACCACCAGCTGTGGCCCCTGATATGCACCCTTAGTCCTTAGTGTCTTGCTCTCATTAGATGCCTCCTTAAGGTGTTCATGCACTTACTGCCATCGCTCCCCATGTCTCTTTTCATCCATATTTTTTTCACCTTATAGATTACCCGCGTTCCTCACAACAGTTTCCGCCATCAAGGTAGATAGCAACATCACTTTGATTGGCTTATTCCCTCTTACTTTTCCCACCCTTTCAGCATCATCTGTGCTGTTGTGCCCCAACTTACCCTGTGCACCGGCCATTCACATTGCACTACCATCCGCCGGACTTGTTTTCGACAGACTGACCGCCATTTTGAACAATCAGCTTACTCTCCCTTTCACCTGACGTCGCTCTAATGTCTCGCACATTCTAGAATGAACTGTCGATCATATAAATACGTCTCAACTCGCGCAGCTGGGCAGGTTGAACGAGAGGGCGTTCCCCGCTGGATGTGCGAGCACACCACACTGGACAGAGCTGGTTCTCTAGTCCCTTCAACTGCTGCTTTTTTTGGTTTCAGGTGTGACATAGAGAGCAAGTCATGTAAAAATATAGTCGCATTCATCTGCGCATCTTGCTAAGTAATGACAGAGTTGAGAGAGTCGCGCAATTGCATGGCACTAAAATCCATTTGTGTTTTTGGCTACTGATCCTTAACAGAAGCTTGGACTTACACGCTTTAATGTATTTTGAACTACTTCAATCTTCAAGCAAAATCTATCTTCATGTGTCTGCCATTACTCCTATTAGAACTCTTTTTGTGTCAGTCGTGTCTCTCGGTTCCCTCATTCCCGTCCCGCCTCCACCCCTCACCTTGTTTGAAATTTTGTACCATTGTGTGGTATTAGGTATTTAAAATTTAGGACTGACTTGTGATGAACTTAACTATCGTTTGATCAATCTCACTGTTGATTCTTTTGAATTGTGTTACTTATTCAGTTAAATTTATGAGACTTTTTAACGATTTAGCATAAGTGTTTCCACGTCTCTGCATCTGTATTAACTATATAAAGTATTTAAACTAAACACATACAGTACCATACACTTTCAATATTTGTCTCAGTATCCATCGAATTATATTTCTTATGCTTTGTACCCCCTGGTCGGTTGTATACACACACGTATATTATATTATAGTAAAAGGTTGTTGTTGTTATTATTATTATCATCAAAATTATCTTTTCATTTAGTTGTATTTCTTGTTACCATCCTCTATGTCCCAGATCCCTCTGGGCTATATTCCACTGCATACAAAAGTGTTTAGTTATTATTATCATCAGTAATATCAATGTTAAACCTGTACTCTGTCATTGAGCAGTAGCTTCGGCCTAACATACGGTCACCACATGGTGCCAGAGTACTATAACAACATAGTAACAGTTTGTAAGAACATAATAGCAGTACCAGAAACGTAACACATCGATATCCACTTCACCGAAGTTGATCTTCATCTTATTCTGTATAACTTCCACCACCTTATATATGAAGTATACTTTGGTTTCTTTCACATCTTCCTTCACTCCATATATGAATATGCATTTCCTCATACGCTCTTGACAGCTGATTGCCTCTTCTTTCTTCAATTTCGCCACCTCCTCTTCCAAATTTTTGACTTTCTTTTTCAATTTCATAATTTCTTCCTCATTACTGGTCTTGGCTATTGTCTCTCCTATTTTTTCCTTTATCCATCTCTTCATATCTTCAAATTCCTTGGATTGGTCCTGGATCATCTCCTTTATCTGTTCTATTGGATAGACTTCCTTCACCACCTCTTTCACCACTTCTTTAATAATCTCAATATCGTCTCAAGTCATATTGCCACTATTATTTAGGCCAGGGTTTAGTTCCATGCCCCCAATAACTGGCAGCGCAGTTACCACAGCTGCCACCAAAACCACCTCTCCCATTTTTCTCAGATCTCCCTTGCACTCCATTCTTTCAGTACTTTTCTTCTTCATTCTCCATTGCCACCTTCCTATCGTGGCTCGATACTGCTCCAATCCAACCATTACTCGGCACTCTCCACTCGGCACATCCACTTACGTTGTTTGCTTGAGTTAGACTGATTATTGGTTATATGTGTACATATGTCTTCCAATTGGATCATGGCTGAAGATGAACCATTATATACACTGACTGACAGAGCAAATGCAACACCAAGAAGGAGTGGTCAGAACTTTATGCCAATTGCAGGGTAGACTGACGTCACTGAGGTATGCTCATGATGTGAAATGCGCCGCTGTGCTGCGCACGTAGCGAACGATAAATGGGACACGGCGTTGGCGAATGGCCCACTTCGTACCGTGATTTCTCAGCCGACAGTCATTGTAGAACGTGTTGTCGTGTGCCACAGGACACGTGTATAGCTAAGAATGCCAGGCCGCCGTCAACGGAGGCATTTCCAGCAGACAAACGACTTTACGAGGGGTATGGTGATCGGGCTGAGAAGGGCAGGTTGGTCGCTTCGTCAAATCGCAGCCGATACCCATAGGGATGTGTCCACGGTGCAGCGCCTGTGGCGAAGATGGTTGGCGCAGGGACATGTGGCACGTGCGAGGGGTCCAGGCGCAGCCCGAGTGACGTCAGCACGCGAGGATAGGCGCATCCGCCGCCAAGCGGTGGCAGCCCCGTACGCCACGTCAACCGCCATTCTTCAGCATGTGCAAGACACCCTGGCTGTTCCAATATCGACCAGAACAATTTCCCGTCGATTGGTTGAAGGAGGCCTGCACTCCCGGCGTCCGCTCAGAAGACTACCATTGACTCCACAGCATAGACGTGCACGCCTGGCATGGTGCCGGGCTAGAGCGACTTGGATGAGGGAATGGCGGAACGTCGTGTTCTCCGATGAGTCACGCTTCTGTTCTGTCAGTGATAGTCACCGCAGACGAGTGTGGCGTCGGCGTGGAGAAAGGTCAAATCCGGCAGTAACTGTGGAGCGCCCTACCGCTAGACAACGCGGCATCATGGTTTGGGGCGCTATTGCGTATGATTCCACGTCACCTCTAGTGCGTATTCAAGGCATGTTAAATGCCCACCGCTACGTGCAGCATGTGCTGCGGCTTGTGGCACTCCCGTACCTTCAGGGGCTGCTCAATGCTCTGTTTCAGCAGGATAATGCCCGCCCACACACTGCTCGCATCTCCCAACAGGCTCTACGAGGTGTACAGATGCTTCCGTGGCCAGCGTACTCTCCGGATCTCTCACCAATCGAACACGTGTGGGATCTCATTGGACGCCGTTTGCAAACTCTGCCCCAGCCTCGTACGGACGACCAACTGTGGCAAATGGTTGACAGAGAATGGAGAACCATCCCTCAGGACACCATCCGCACTCTTATTGACTCTGTACCTCGACGTGTTTCTGCGTGCATCGCCGCTCGCGGTGGTCCTACATCCTACTGAGTCGATGGCGTGCGCATTGTGTAACCTGCATATCGGTTGGAAATAAACATCAATTATTCGTCCGTGCCGTCTCTGTTTTTTCCCCAAGTTTCATCCCTTTCGAACCACTCCTCCTTGGTGTTGCATTGTCACTGTCAGTCAGTGTATATGGGGTCGAAACCAGTCCCAGTTTTATAAGACAATATTTAAGGTAATTGTATTGAATAGGTGGACCCTTCTCTAACCTTTGATAGTGATCAATTATCAATACGGACCATAATGAAATTCATAACTTATGAGTAATATTAATTTCTGTTATTCCCTTTGTATAACATATGGTACTTGTTCATATATATTGTGCCAACCTTAGGCAAGCGTAGCGAAAGAGAAGGAAGTGGTGGGCCTGTGAGGCTGGACAGATAAGCACTCGAAATCAAAGTGCCAAAACATTATTATATAACAGATTTAAATTTGCCTTGTTTTGATAACATTTGCTATGCACCTTAAACATAAACTGTATCAGACTCTTTATCCAATATATAGTAAGAACACTCATGTATGAAATATAATTTACAACCATGACACAAGGTCACCTAGGGAACCAGCCCAGGTAATTTAAAAATACAGATAATACAAGCTTAAGAGGAGAGTATCCCACTTCATATTATCGCCGAATACCAACAGGTAATTCTAGAAAATAACATGGCTAACAATCTAGAACTATTAAACTTTAGGAAAGCACAAGTTTACCATAACATCTTAACAGCTCTTAGAACTGCAGAGAAACTCTGCGAGTTACTAACAGATGCGAATTACACATTACTTGCTATTACATGAAGGTGCGAAAAACCTTGCCACTTCATTATAAGGAACCACGAATAACATCACCCGTGGCTTTACAAATCATAATGAAAGACTTTACAATTTAAAGATCCCCATGCAAGGGGTACAACATGACTCATCAAACAAAGTGCCACGGCAGAAGTGGAAAAATAGTACAAGAAATAACGAGCATTAGCTCTACGTAAACGCACCAACAAGACTTTTACAAGAAAGTTACAAATAAGTTTTGTGCAAACCTAACACCTTGATTTCACCACCTCATACTCTTTCTTACTTGGTAAGACATCGGAGAACTATAAAAATTTCAACTCCTACCTCCATGTCAGTGGGACCTAGATCGACCTCCGCACGGCACGAGGTCGTATGTGTGTCACCTTCAAGCACCAAAAGCAGAATCCTCTCTCTCAGTTCGGTCAACCGTGACCTTGCCCAAGGGGCGAGGTGACGTGTCGAGCGAGCCAACAATGATTGGATCCCCCGAAGGGGGGCAGGGGAAGTAGCCGAAAGACATAGTCATGAGAAGAGGAGAAACGCTTCCAGAGTGGGAAATATCCACTTCCTCTGGGGCCATACTTAATAAATAACGAATGACACTTTATTAAGGGAGGGAAAGCAGGCTAAGAAATGAATACATAAAATATAATACATAAAATATACATATACAAGAAAACAGTTACAAATATAAGGTTACACGTAAGATTAGAGCCTGGCCAGGCTGAATAAAATACCAAGGGCCGGGGGATACGTCCCATGGCACATATATTTTACAGACAAATGAAATACCTTTCCCCTTGTAAATTTGTAGATTATTAGATATCTGGTCAGTTTTGATCTAGTATCTCTAAAACTCTTCGGAGAGTTAACACCTGCTGTTCAGGAATTTTTAGATTTCCATTAGTATATTAAATCTGGGATGACAATTGATTACTTTTCATCATTATTCAAAATATGAGTAAATTATAAGGTAAGCAAGAGCTATATTATACTGATGAATGCAGAATGAATTGTATTCCTTGCTCTGATGTAAAGTCCTGTGCTAGGTAACGTGTCTCTTTAATTATGGTATGTATCATGTGACTCTGAGGGCCTCCATGGCTCAGGCGGCAGCACGCCAGTCTCTCACCGCTGTGTTCCATTGTTCAAATCCCGGTCACTCCATGTGAGATTTGTGCTGGACAAACCAGAGATGGGACAGGTTTTTCTCCAGGTACTCTGGTGTTCCCTGTCACTTTTCATTCCAGCAACACACTCCAATTTCACTTCATTCCATCTCTCAGTCATACATCACTGTCTCAGAGGAGTGCAAAAGGCTTTGGCAGCCGGCACAATTTCTATCCTCGCCACTTCGGCTTCATTTATTCCATTTCTGATCCGGTCGAATGACTGGAAACAGGCTGAGGATTTTCATTTTTATCATGTGACTCTCTGTGTTAGTGAGAAATATTTATTTTGTAGTTTTGATGATCTTGTGAAGATGTTCTTCTCCAGTTCATAGAAGGGTTCATCTGTTACCTGATACTGTATTTCTACTTAACATGGAATGTGACCTACTTTTTGTGCCTTAAGAGGTTCCGTAAAATGTGGAAATTATGAACAAATAAACAGTCATAAGAAAATTCTGTAGGATTTTGCAAAGTCAAAACAGATTTTTCAAAACTTGTCTATACCCATCTTTGCACATAATATCGTTGGGAAAAGGTATTTAATTAGATTTCTAGAATGATGTATTTGGAAAATTTTATGTTCATACTGAACCTTATGAGGGTCGTTGATCGCTGGTCATCTGCCCTGGCTGCATCGGCGGCAAGTAGTATTTGATTCTTCTCTCTCTGGGTGTTGATGGTTTGTTTCTCGTCACTTCATTGACTGATCGACAGGATTCGAAGGAACGTGCAACTTCTTCAGATTAAATGGAAAAAGTATACTGCATTAAGTTTACCAAGCAAAAGAAAGTCAGACTCCTTGGCTGAATGTTCAGCGTTGAGGCCTTCTGTTTACAGGGTCTCAGGTTCGATTCCCAGCCAGCTCAGGGATTTTAATTGCATCTGATTAATTCTTCTGGCTAGGGGACTGGGTCTTTGTGTTTGTCCCAGCACTTTCCTCCTCATATTCAGACAACGCAGTACACTACCAATCATCACAAGAACACACAATAGCAATTACGTCCCTCCATATAGGGTTGGCGTCAGGAAAGTCATCCGGCCATAAAACAGGGCCAAGTATGCGTGTATGACACAGTTTGCACCCGCGACTCCACAGATACGGGAAAAGTGGTAGAAGAAGAAGATAAAGCAAAAGAAAAATTACAAGAAATTATTTTACACATTACTTTGGCAACAAAGGAAAATAAACTGCCGTGTGAATAAACAATCGATAAATGAAGACATCGCTCCCTTAACCTAACTTCCATTGACATCTAAAATTTATATGGTTAAAACCATCATACCTGAAAGTTGTAAACTCGGCTCCCAAGTAGAACCTTAGGTTCATCCACTTGATCTGTGAAAAATTTGCTTTTCATAATTGAACTCGAAATTTTAGTTTAATTAGGATTGTCCACCGATTAGGTATCAGTGCAGGGTATAAAACAAGTACCAAATGTACCCCTAATCGAATCAAAATAACCTCCAGTTATCTTGAAAGGGTTATAAATTATTATCTGCAAAGCATAGTGCTCTAGAAATTAAATTGCAATAATCAAAGAAATAAAATAAGATTGCATCACCTTATGTCCCAACAGGACATCATGAAGTGTATTAACTAACAAATGCTCGAGTATGCATAGAAACCCAAAATGTTTAAATGATTCAATTACTGTACTGATTAAGAAAATGCTTCAATCAACTCTTTAATGAATAAATGAATTTACTTATTTGTTACAAAAATAATTATTCAAATAAGCACACAGTATTATTTAACAAGACTTTACTATGAAGAACAGCTAACTGTTGATCACTTTGTTTCAACTAATACAGTTTTAAATTACATGGTCTGCAATGAAAGTGCACACAACTTTGTCACCTTAATGCTTCACCAAACAAAGGAAAGTAAAACTAACATGACATGAAATAAACACCCACATGTGGACCTAATAAAATATAATATTCAACCACTGCTGATGAATCTATACTGCATTGAAGTAAAACATGAAATGAGAAAATATAAATATTTACAATATCAACTCATCTTGCATTTAATACTAACCAACCCTAATAACCTATGACATGCAAGTACTTTAAAAGTACTTTTTTGCTGCTGGCTTTACGTCGCACCGACACAGATAGGTCTTATGGCGACGATGGGACAGGAAAGGGCTAGAACTGGGAAGGAAGCGGCCATGTCCTTAATTAAGGTAGAGCCCCAGCATTTGCCTGGTGCGAAAATGGGAAACCATGGAAAACCATCTTCAGGGCTGCCAACAGTGGGGTTTGAACCACTTATTTCCCTAATACTGGATACAGGCCGCACTTAAGCGACTGCAGCTATCGAGACCGGTAAACAACTATTTAAAAAATCCATAGCTTAGTGGTTGAAACTAGTCATCATTAGCTGCGCTTTCATCGAGATGATACCTACATCGTGCTGGATTACAAAACACTTAATTCAGAATAAAAGTCGCACCTGATCCAATAAGTCATGCTTGCCATGACCTGTCATAGATCCCACTAACACTATCATCAACCTAATCCACCAATAAATACAAGAACACTAATCACACAGCATTCTCAGTTACTGAAACTCCAACTAACTCACTACTATTTACAACAAAGAAAGTACTTGCTCAGCCTTATCCTGAGTATTACTAACATTCTATCATTGACCTAAGTTGCTGTTCTGTATACGAACACTAATCACATGACTCTCTCAGTGACTGAATATCCATTTAACTCACTACTGTTTACAACAAAGAAATTACCTGCTCAGCCCTATTGTGAGTTTACGTCCAATAATAAAATGAAATTCAAAACTGAGTAGTTAACTCATGGCGTCCCAACACTGTCCATGATAAACTACTGTCCCACATGAAAATTCACACTATCACACAGATAGTGTTTTCGGACGAATGCAGGTTCTGTTTGTTTGAAAATGATGGCCGCATTTTGGTTTGCTGCAGACAGGGGGAGAGGCATCTCATTGACTGCATTCACACAAGACATACAGCACCAACACAAGGCCTTATGGTGTGGGGTGCTATTGGGTACAACCACAAATTACAGTTGGTGTGTGTCCAGGGCACTATGACCAGTTTGACCTACGTGAATGACATCCTGCGACCCGTACCCATACCCTTTCTGCACGATGACCCCGGATGCCATATTTCAGCAGGACAATGCGCGACCACATGTTGCTGCACGAACACGTGCCTTCTTGTTGTCACAGGATGTCAGACTGTTGCACTGGCCCGTCCGATCACCGGACTAGTCGCCAATCGAAAATGTGTGGGATATGGTGAAACGACCGGTGCAGCGCTGTGACCCAATGCCAACCACCAAAGACGAACAGTGGAACCAGGTGAATGCAATATGGATGTCTGCACCCCAGGATGCAATTCGCACCTTATACGTGTCGATGCCATCCTGCATGTAAAATGTTATCAGTGCCCATGGAGGACCCAGTGCCTACTAGGCAAAAGAACACATGCTGAACTTAGGTGACTGAAATGCTAATCGTTTCTGCAGATCATACTAATGAATATGTCCTGAGAATATGAACTTCCTATCTCTAGTCTTTCAAGGTGTTCTGTTTTTTATGAACATGAGTGTATGTAAAATCTGTAGACTACATATGAAACACCCCTTCATTTTGAATAATTTTTGTCATGTGCATTATTTTGCTTACTCTTCAAATGACAAAGAAAATTACTAATTTGTATGGGCTTCATGCTCTGGAGCCAGTGACAGACACCCTCTCAGATGTTCAGTTATTTGAAGGATCCATAACAGGAAAAAATCAGAGGAACCATAATATTTCGCTCAGCTTGAAAATGAACCCCACCTAATGTAACTGAACACTGAGGAAACATGAGAGAACATTTCCTTTTGGTGTCTGTCTGGTTATCTATCTGTTTGTGTAATCCTAAAAGTGGAAAACTGTTGGACTTATTTCAACCAAAGTATGTATTTGGAATCTATTCACTCAGGATTGTGTTTTCAGGTGCACATGATGTCATGGTAATCACATGGTGTTGGTATTTGTAGGAAGATTATTCTCAAATATTTTTTTTAAACATTAGGTTAATAAAAAGACTGTACAGTACACTCCCTATAATTCGCATGCGGATAATTCGCTTTGTGGTTAATTTGTGGGTCTTGCGGAGTTATTTCTTAAAGTATTAATTCTTTCACCCACTAATCATCACACTGAGTAAAATTATATCTGCCTAGTTTAAAAGAATTTTAATGCGATGCGTGGAGACGAAATCATTGATGTTTGAAGAGACTGGACTTAGTTTCTCTACGATGTAGCAGTAGGCCTATATGCACACTGCTGCCAAAATGCTGCAAACTTGAAAACATTTGAGCATGTTGCTGCGTGTGGCACAGCACAGATTACTGTAATCTTGGAAGCAGAGACAATGAAAGAGGAATGCGCTTGGAATTTACCCTCCCTTTCCCCACAATCCAAGGTCACTGAACTGTAAGCCAAGTGAAGGGTAAGTGCGCCGGCAGTGAGTGTATTGTAGGCTACTGTACTTCAGAAGTACAAACGGATTGCGGAAGTCTTTTCGAAGTTTCGAATAAGTCAGTACTGTAGTAAGAGTTTTCAATATGATTGGTCAAAAAATGAAATATAAAAGGTTAACCATCAGTGAAAAATTAAAAATTATAGAAAGACTAGAGAAAGGCAAGGCATTATCAAAGTTAGCCTGTAAGTTTGGTGTGGGTGAAACAACAGTGAGAGACATGAAGGAGCAAAACGAAACCCTTACCAAATTTTCTGCTAATTGTGATCGTTCATCATCCCGGAAATCAATGAGAACATCGGACTATGCAAATCTAGGAAAAGCTATGATACGGTGGTTTAATCAAAAACGAGCGAAAGGTATGCCTGTGTCCAGCCCAATGTGTGCTGAGCAAGCAAAACATTTTTTATGGTGCTCTTGGCTTAGAAGGTTTTTTAAAACATCTTCTGGCTGGCTGACGTGGTTTAACCCTTTCAGACTGTGTACGCACAATTGTGCGGGTTCGTATTTTATTTATGTCTGAGCTTATTTGCCGTTTTCTTGGCGCTAGACCGGACTGCAGTGCTTGTGCGGGACACGTAACATGTACTTCAGCTGTTTTTATTTAGTACTTGACCACCAGGAGGCAGGAAGAAGTATTTAAAAATACAGTTCATTAGCAATATGGCAGGAAGCAGTAATGCCTAAAGTAAGTATTTATTTATTGCATTCATATTAATCTAGAAGCTTTACTGAATATCAGAATATAATCAATGAAGTGTGTAAATTGTGTAGCAAACGTAAATTGTGAATTTACAACATCGTACGTAATACCATTAGCTTTTGAGTGTTGATACGCACATATGTGTGGGCTAGGTTTCCTTACAGGCAATGCATGCAGGAGTGCTGGGTGCTGTCACAAAAAGGACTGTGAAAGCAAAACTCGTACTCTACATGAGAAATGTAATGTATAAGATTTTAATTGTTTAAAATTGTTCCACACTGTGAAATAGAACATTTGATCATGTACATGTGCATATTCACATGTATTGAGTTGAATTTTTTATTTTTTTATTTTTTGCAAGTAGTGAATGAAGTCCTGACACGCACAATTGTGTGGGTTCTGTTTTTCAGCCTATAGTTCTTATTTTGTAAAATAAACTGTAAAAACGTGTATTTGAGAGCATTTTAGCAAGTTTTTGACATTTTGACACCTCCAGATTTCTTTCAGGTCTGACGACAAGCTGCCGCTGCCAAAAGGGCAGTAATAGCAAAACTCCTCAGTGTAGAAAATGTAACATTTACTTGTGTTTGAACGAAGATTTAATTGTTTTAAATTATTCCCCACTGTAAAATAGAACATTTGATCATGTACATATGTATATTTACTTGCATTGAGGTAATTTTTCTTTTTTGTAAGTGGTGAAGTAAGTCCTGACATGCACAATTGTGCGGGTGCTTTTTTTTTTTTCAGATGATAATTTTTATTTTGTAGAATAAACTAAAAATATATGTATTTAAGAGCATTTTAGTCAGTTTTTGACGTACAAACAAAAATTCACACCGCCAGTTTTCTTTCAGGTCTGAAAAGGGTTAAGAAACACTATGGAATACGAGAAGTTGCTATTCATGGAGAGTGCCTCAGCACAGACATGGGTGCTGCTGAAACGTTCGCACAGGAATTTCAATCATTCATTGAAAAAGAACAGCTTGACCTTAAACAACTTTACAACGCAGGCGAAACAGGGTTCTATTGGAAATGTTTACAATCCCGAACATTAGTGATGCAACAAGAACAGCAAGCCCCAGGCCGCAAAACACCCAAGGAAGGAATAACCATTATGGCGTTCTAACGCAAGTGGTGATCATAAATTAAAATTATTAGCGATAGGGAAATCCAGAAAACCTTGTTGTTGTGAATGAGAGAATGTACTTTTGCAGTACTACCATCAAAAGGCAGCGTGGATGGACACACAGATATTTAAGGACTGGTTTCACAATCATTTTGTGAAACAAGTGACAGCCTACCTAATTAAGCTGTCACTGCCAATCAAAGCAGTGCTCTTGATTGACAATGTGCCTTCTCATCCACACGAAAGTGAACTTAAAGAGCGTGATATTTACGTGAAATACCTTCCCCCTAATGTAACTTCTATTCTCCAACCTATGGACCAAGGCATTATTGCTGCTTTAAAGAAGAACTGCAGGTCATCTCTGTTACAGCAATTGGTTGAGGAAGGCATCGATATTCTAACATTTTGGAAGGACTTCAGTTTGTTGGATACTCTTCATGCAGTCAATAAGTCATGGGGAAAAAATTACCGCTACTACCCTCGCACGATCATGGAAATCTGTTCTAGGTGAAGAGCAAGTATTTGCCGGCTTCAGTGACGATATTTCGAACGGGCAACGTAGTCTCGCTTCAATAATATCATTACTGATGAAACCTGGATAAATGCCAAGATGCAGAAGAAAGTGACATTATTGAGTGGTTAGACGTCGATAAGGACGATTATGGTTTCAGACATGAAAGTGAGGAGGATATTGTACGGAATTAGACGGTTGGTGAGGAAGACGGAGTTTCAGATGATATCGAGTGCGAGAGTGATACAATGGAAAATCCGAAAGTTTCCCACCACCAAGCAAGTGTCTCTATAGACACACTTATCTCTTACATAGAAATGAATTTTCAATTTCAGATATTGTTTTCTTGAGAAATGTACGATCCAAAATTAGAAAAAATGAACAATCGTCTAAGAAACAAAAAGTGATGACCGTTTTTTTCGTTAGATATGAATGTTGGCATAATCCACATGGCATTTTGTAATTTTTCTCTAGTGTGTCTTACAATACAATGTGAAGTGTTATAATTATTTTCTGCTTGTTCATAACATACATTTCATTATTTTAACCTATGGTTTTGTTTTTACCAGGCTGTGGATACTTTGCGGTTTTTTATAATTCACGTGAATTTAAGTTACCGTGAATTATCGGGAGTGCACTGTAGATAACAAACGTTTAAGAATATGCTATTTCTGTTCCTTTATGCCATGTACGTATTTATCGTATGGCAGATAATAACGCAGATGATTACGAAAAGTTGGATGTTTAGTCCAAGTCCTGTGGGACATAACATGCATGTCACTTCAAGTTGGGTAATGAGAAAAACTAAAGAGCCATTTTCCTCTTTTTGATAGGGCAGATATTAAGTTGACATATCATCAACATCAGAGCACCACGCCAGTGGTCAGAGATACAATATGCAACCTGAGAACCATGGAGAATTTCGCACAACTTCGGATCAGGAACTATACCATACAATCAATTCAGAAATCATCCTCATCCTCTCTCTCAACTTTGTTCAGCTTCATCATATTTCCAGTTATTGCCACACGCTTTCATAGGAAAATATCATTTTAACATATTGCATTAAACGTGTGAATAGAACCACGTTACTTTGCATAAATTCCTGAAGGAAACATGTAATCCACTGCAAATTCCCATGTGGAGAATGGGTACAAACACTAGTTAATGAATAAATTCCAAATACATTTAAATGATAGCTGTTATAATTTTGTTTCATTCTGTGCCAAATGTGGTAACGTTAGGTGTAACCTAAGCTGATTGGTGCAGACCTCAAATGTCTAAATTTTAAAGTGAATTTAATGGCATGTGGCCTCCGGAGAGGCCTGGTGCAGATCTTTTGATGTTGATGGTACATCTCCATCGAGGTCTATTTGCAGTCGCTCACAATCCTTCAACCTATTTGTTACTCTATTCAGTATAACATAATTTCCAAAGATCCTCATCTCTGATTCCAGTTCTTTACTCTTATCATTTATATATATAAGAAAACATAATGGTCCAATAGTACTGCCTCGAAGAATTTCCCTCTTAATGATTATAGGATCAGAAAATGTTTCACCGTCTCTAATTCTCCAAGTCCTGTGTTTTTAGAAATATAGCCACCCATTCAGTCACTCTTCTGTCTACTTTATATGCACCCCGAGAATTTTTTCACGTCCACCTCGAAAGGAATCACTGTAGGACTAGTTTCTAACTCATCGCCAGGCTGAATGGTTCAGACGGTTGAGACATTGGCCTTCTGACCCGCACGTAGCAGGTTCAATCCTGACTCAGTTCGGTGATATTTGAAGGTGCTCAGATATGTCAGTCTCGTGTTAATAGATTTAGTGACACACAAAAGAACTCCTGCTGGACTGCATTCCAGCACCTTGGATTCTCTGAAAACCGTAAAAGTAGTTAGTGAGGCATAAAGCCAATAACAATATTATTATTTATTCTCTAACTCATAAAACGCACAACTATACTATAAAAGGAAAACTACAACTCACTTGCACATATTAAAGAAATTTGCACATTATTGCACACTCTTGGCAAGAATGGTGGTGGGTGAGATCCCCCAGTGAAGTGGGTCTCACCATGACGACATAGCCACACTGTAGCTGAAGCCTTCCAAACCTAGAAACCCCTGTTGTGGGCTATCTTGCATGGAAAGTAACTGGGCAGTTAGATAACTTTCTTTTGTTAGCATGCCATTTGCCTGGTTCATACATGTTGTGATAAGTAATGGTACGTGACACAGTGGTTCATCATAGTACTCCATCTATTCAATCCTTGCTACAATGCGCTGCTCACTTAAGAGAAAAGGGTAGAGCAGTGTTCACCACTGTGTAGCTGGGTCATTCCAGCTCTGGAACTTGCATTGTTAGAACAGCAGCATATTACTTTTTGTGAAAAGTATGAAACTGTGCCTTTTATTCATATTATCAAGTATATAATATGATAGCATTACTTTTAACTGTGACATTCCAGTCAGTTAATATTGTATGCTGACAAAAATATTGACATCATTGTAATGACCTGTGTCGAGATCAGTTTAACCCTCTTGGAGCCAGGCGGTAGTGCGAGCACCCGCCCTTTAAATTGCCAAAGCCGATCAAGCCGGCCTTTAAAAATCCAGTCGGAGGTTGCCTGAGCTGATTACATCAGCCGGCTTAAATTCTGTGATGTACTTAATTTTGAGGCAACCTATAGTGACATGCATACTTTTATGACAACCTGTAGTAAAGGGGCTACAAGTTATTGTGTGCCTGACGTTGCTTTAGCAGTTCTAAGAGGGTGTTATAGCTTTCTCAAGAGTCATTTCCTGTGTTTACAAATACCGCTAACTGGTCAGTAAGAGATTGCTCCTTGCAGCGAGTGGATTTGTGACAGCAAAATGGCAAGTGGTTCATGTGATATTTTTTCAGCAGGTATTGATGATGATAAATTAATGCAGCATTTGGAACAATGTGAAGTTAACGCGAATGATTTATCGGATAGCGATAGTGAATTTAATTCAGAGAGTAGCGACGAAATTATACCGGACACACCCCCAGAATCACTGCAGCTAATGAAGAGACGTTTATTTGTTTCTAACGGCACTAAGGCTACTGTGAATATGGTGTTAGATGAAACTAGTGATAACGAAGGTGATGATGATGATGATGATGATGATGATGATGTCTCTGGAGAACATTTTGTGGAAGTTCCTCAATGAACCCAACAACATTCCTCAACCTCTTCGTTCCTTCATGGAACTTCTTGGACCTAAACATGCCCCTCCGTCTGATTCTCTGCCCACATCATACTTCTTTTCACTTTCTCTCTCCTAATCTTTATAGTCACATATAATCCTCTATCATTACGTAAATGCCAGTACCCGCGGGCCAAGTGTAGCGTGCCTGCCTCTCACCCAGAGGTCATGGGGTCGATTCCCGGCCAGGTCAAGAAATTTTACCTGGGTCTGAGGGTTGGTTTGAGGTCCACTCAACCTAAGGGACTCTAAGTGATTGCAATTGAAGAGATATCTGAGGGTGAGAGGGTGACCCAGGTCCAGATGTGCTAACTCTCCCAATTTAAGCGGGAGACTCCCGATTTGTCATTATTTCTCCCTCTATCCTGATCGCGGGGACTTATCTCCCGATTTTGAGAACGGTATTGTTTATTGTTTGAAAATACCATGTTTTTCCTCATTAAGTAGCTGGAGAAAATTGATTTTCAGGGGGCACTGGCAGGGCAAATGAAATCAGCTCGTGATGTTAAATATGACAGAATGTCTAACGTAATGCTTTATATTATATCATTTCCACATAGCAGTGCAGAGTGTTAGACACTTTTAACATGTTTACAAGGACAAAAACACAGTTCAAATCAATATATCGTGACAAAGAATTATTGAAGAAAAAAAAACTTTAAACTACTTGGCAAGGCTTTGAGCAAATAATTTAGTTCTGAATTTTTGAAAGGTCTAAAGCAGTTACGATGAAGAGTCGTGTTCAGATAGATTCAGTATAAATAAATTAATTAATTAATTAATTAATTAATTAATCAGATGATATATGTAATAGAGCAGTATAATGATATGTTAAATATTAATTGATGCAAGTTGCATCATCAATGATGGGTCGTAACATATCGTGATATGCTGTAGTCTCCTGATTTGTGACTTTTGAAATTTCTTGCTGCAGGTCTAGAAAACCAATAATAATGACAGAGAGGATTAGTCTCACTGATCATGCATTACCTCGTAAACTGCAGGTCTTTGAACTGAACAGTGGTTGCTTGGTAGGCCAAAGCAAATCAGAGCTTTAGTGGCATAGATATTTTAATTACGTATATTATGTTTTATTGTAAAATTCTTTTTCAAATAGATACTAGAACCGAAAACGAGAAAAGGTTTTTGCGTGAAACAAGAACCATAATATTAATTTTTTTTTCATATTTCATAATTATTTTTTCTTATACTATGTTGTCTGCATGAAGAAAATTTCTTGTCAGTATTTTCCATGCATCGATATATATAAACTTATGCATACCTTTGTAAAGTAAAATTATCTCGTTTTTACTAGTGACATAATGTTTGAATTTTTATTTTGTATGTTTTTATTTTTCTTGTTCAAACTAATTATTCTATAGAATTGTATTTAGAAATACATTATACATCATTACGTGTATTCTTTTGTATCGTAAATAATTTTTTCAAAGTAGATATTCAGAGGGAAAGTGCGAAAATGTTTTCTCTCCTTAAAAATAAACTTTATCGACAACTATAATATCAACAACAAAACGTTTTTGATACATTATATCACTCTAAATCAATTGTTTGTTCCATGTAGTCTATATGTAGAAAATTTCTTGCTGGTATTTGCCATACACTGGAAGATATACGCGAATTTTAAAATACATGTATTTCCACTAGAAATGGCCTGGCACTGTACAGTAGTAGAGTGGAGGCAGAGCTCTGGCCTCTTCCAGCTTTTGGTGATCGCCTGACCAGATTGGCTTCTTGCTCCAAGAGGGTTAATATTTGTCTGTGTCTGTTACGGAATCACAGGAAAATGGATGGGTAGATTTTAATAAAACTTGGTATTTCAGGTTAAAGTATGGTCAAATAGGATCTTAGTTATAAATATTTCAATATGTTTTAGCAAGAGGGAGGTGTTTCAGAAGGGGTCTAAAGCATAAAAATAGCTCATGGCCACATTTATATAGAATTTTTGTTTTATACCTCCTTCTGATACAGTGAAATATAAGGGAAATATGAGTGTCAGTCCTGGAAAGTTTTAATCCAAATGCTGGTAACTTACTCTATAGACTGTAAATAGAGTTACTATGGAGATCGTTCCAGCAACGTTTTAAAGACTTTGTACATATGTCAGTATTTTTAAAATATAAACCCAATACATACCTGGCTTTCTTTGTACTGGAAGGAAGAGATCAAATCAACATCATCAGTAAAGCAAAAAATATATAAAAAATGAAACTGCAAAGGGCTACAGAGAGCAAGGAAATGACTACATCATGACAGGCTGCTGTGTGTAAGAGGTATGCTCACTTACATGCCTCAGTATCTGGGGAACAGTATGAGGGGTGGACAAAAATGTAATTGTGCACATGCCAAGTGATTGTTCCATCAACGGTGGGATACTGCAGCTAGTTTCCACTATGGTGTATTCTATCAATAAACTTAGTAATAGGGTATCATAATCCTCTCTTGACAATTGCTAGGAACCATCCACCATGATAAATTTAATATCTGACCAAACTTCTCTTTGCAAACTTATGAGTAGTTTTATTATGCCAAGACATACTGTAACAATTTATAAATGTTCTTTAGACTGCTGAAAGTAATTTTTGAATAAATAAATTATAAACTACCTAAAAGAAAACATAAGATAACAGAATTATGCATGAAAAAAGGATTAATTAAAATAGAATTATGTAGTTAAAAACAATTTAATTAAAATATATTTTCTTTTCAGATCGTTTATACATTTATTTATTCAAAAATTAGTTTCAGCAGATTGAAGAACCCAACAATTATAAATTAACTGAGCCAAACTGAAAATAAATTTCTTTGGATGTTAGTTAGAAAATTTGTTTAGATATCACTTAGAGAAAAGGACATAACAATTTTATATCAATCAATCAATCAATCAATCAATCAATCAATCAATCAATACTGATCTGCGCTTAGGGCAGTCACGCAGGTGGCAGATTCCCTATCTGTTGTTTTCCTAGCCTTTTCTTAAATGATTTCAATGACATTGGAAATTTATTGAACATCTCCCTTGGTAAGTTATTCCAATCCCTAACTCCCCTTCGTAAAAATGAATATTTGCCCCAATTTGTCCTCTTGTATTTCAACTTTATCTTCCTATTGTGATCATTCCTACTTTTAAAGACGCCACTCAAACTTATTCGTCTACTAATGTCATTCCACGCCATTTCTCCTCTGACAGCTCGGAACATACCACTCAGTTAATTTATTAATTTGAACACCTAATCAATACAATAAGCCTTGTCTTTGTTGATTTACATTGACATGTTAACTAAAATGTTACATATTTTGCCTTGTATATAGGCATCATCAGCCATTGCCTTAACCGTGAAATAAAATCAGGCACCTGATTTACATATAAATGAAATATAACTAATTTTTAAAAAGCCTTGGAGAGACTAGAACTAAAATTAACATATAGTAAAAGACTTGTACAATGTTGGTTTTAAAGATATTGCAATGAATGAGGAGTTTACTGTAATTCTCTGACATCTATTTTCTAGAAATATACCAGCCCATTCAGTCACTTTTTTGTCTAGTCCAATTGCACTCATTTTTGCCAGTAGTCTCCGATGATCCACCCTATCAAATGCTTTAGACAGGTCAATCGCGATACAGTCCATTTGACCTCTTGAATCCAAAATATCTGCTATATCTTGCTGGAATCCTACAAGTTGAGCTTCACTGGAATAACCTTTCCTAAAACTGAATTGCCTTCTATCAAACCAGTTATTAATTTCACAAACATGTCTAATATAATCAAAAAGAATGCCTACCCAAAGCTTACATGCAACGCATGTCAAACTGACTGGCCTATAATTTTCAGCTTTATGTCTGTCACCCTGTCCTTTATGCAAAGGGGCTATTATAGCAACTCTCCATTCATTTCGTATAGCTCCTTCAACCAAACAATAATCAAATAAGAACTTCAGATATGGTAATATATCCCAACCCATTGTCTTTTGTATATTCCCAGAAATCTTATCAATTCCAGCTGCTTTTCTAGTTTTCAACTATTGTATCTTATTGTAAATATCATTGTTATAATATGCAAATTTTAATACTTCTTACGCATTAGTTACCTCCTCTATCTGGACATTTTCCTTGTAACCAAAAATCTTTACATACTGCTGACTGAATACTTCTGCCTTTTGAAGATCCTCGCATTCACACTCCCCTTATTCGTTAACAGTTCCTGGAATGTCCTTCTTGGCACCTGTTTCTGCCTTAAAATACCTATACATACCCTCCTATTTTCACTAAAATTTGTATGACCGCGAATTATGCTTGCCATCATGTTACCTTTAGCTGCCTTCTTTGCTAGATTCAATTTCCTAGTAAGTTCCTTCAATTTCTCCTTACTTCCACAGCCATTTCTAACTCTATTTCTTTCCAATCTGCACCTCCTTCTTGGTCTCTTTATTTCTCTATTATAATAAGATGGGTCTTTACCATTCCTTACCACCTTTAAAGGTACAAACCTGTTTTCGCATTCCTCAACAATTTCTTTAAACCCATCCCAGAGTCTGTTTACATTCTTATTTACCATTTTCCACCGATCATAATTACTTTTTTAAACTGCCTCATGCCTGCTTTATCAGCCATATGGTACTGCCTAATAGTCCTACTTTTAAAACCTTCCTTTCTATCACATTTATTTTTAACTACGACAAAAACAGCTTCATGATCACTAATACCATCTATTACTTCAGTTTCTCTATAGAGCTCATCTGGTTTTATCAGCACCACATTCAGGATAGTTTTCCCTCTAGTTGGTTCGGTCACCTTCTGAATCAGCTGTCCTTCCCATATTAACTTATTTGCCATTTGTTGGTCATGCCTCCTGTCGTTCACATTTCCTTCCGAATTGACATTTGGTAAATTAACATCTCCCGCTATAATCACATTCCTTTCCTTGTCATTTCCCACATAGCTGATTATCTTATCAAATAATTCTGAATCCATGTCAGTGTTACCCTTTCCCGGTCTGTACACTCCAAAGATATCAAGTTGCCTATTATCTTTAGAAATGAGCCTTAAACCTAGAATTTTATGTTTCTCATCTTTAACTTTTTTGTAGCTTGCAAATTCTTCTTTCACCAGAATGAATACTCCCCCTCCCACCATTCCTATCCTATCTCTACGATACACACTCCAGTTCCGTGAGAAAATATTTCTGCATCCTTTATATCATTTCTCAAAATGATTTAACTCCTATTACAATATCTGGTACATATATATCTATTAAGTTACTTAATTCTATTCCTTTCTTTACAATACTTCTACAGTTCAACACTAACATTTTAATGTCATCCCTACTTGACTTCTAGATCTCTGTAGCCTCATCCATTTGTAGTCAGTGTTGATTTAATTAGCTGAATAATCTAGGAGCATTGGTCATAACAGGAATGTTGCTTGAGAAATTAGGAAACCAAATCAATGTACTGTGATCTCAGAATGTCCTTTAACTTCTTGAAATACTAGTTTAATGTACCTATCTGCTAC
Organism: Anabrus simplex; assembly: GCF_040414725.1. NCBI lineage: Eukaryota > Metazoa > Arthropoda > Insecta > Orthoptera > Tettigoniidae > Anabrus > Anabrus simplex. The sequence goes on from NC_090266.1 coordinate 884,338,349, forward strand.
ATTATTAGATCTGAGAGATTACATAATCCATGCACTGGCTGTTTGTGTTCATCTTAATACACACAACACACCACAATACTAATCACCATAGAAATATGCAATAGTAAATACAACCTTGGAAAAAGGTATTCATACAGTTTGCACTGCAAAACAAAGTGCATGTTTTTAATGGCTAATTAAAAACTACACCCAAGCAGATAGGTTCCATGATATAGCATAACATAAGCAAGCCATTGGTCATACAGCTTTTCATATGCCATAGAAATGTTCTCTGAAAATAAAAGATGTTGTAATTCGCAAAGCATTCATTCGGGAACAAAGTATTCATACATCAAACTAGTTGTAACCACGAAACGGCTGATCTAACCCAGTAGTGCAAGGAACACTTACAATATGCATGTGTTGTACCATGGAGTATCAGCTGACAAGACATACATACTGTGGAACAGCAAAAGGGGTCACAAAGTGAAGGAAAACACCGTGGAGGAAAGAAACATTGTTGTCTCCCAATATCTTCAACATAAATAATATTCTGAAATTGCAAGAAGTCGAATGTGAAATCCATCATGAAGCGAGATAAGGACAGAAAAACAGTAACCAATGGTGAAAAAAGAGGTGGTTCAAAGAAGCTTACGACAAGAGAAACTAGAATTCTGCTCAAAAATGTATCAAGAAATGCCCTAAGTTGGCATTGTCTGCACTATCTGCACATGAGCATAACTAGTTCGGAAAGGATATCACTTCAGGGACAATCCGTACTGTTATCAACCTTCGCGTTACAGAGTCAGGGTACCTAGATGAAAACTCTACATTAGTAAAGAGAACAAGAAATGGAGATGGGAATTCGTGCAACAGTCTGTATCCAAGATGACAGATTTCTGGGATACGTGATTATTTACAGATGAGAGTAATTTTAATATCTTTCACAACAAAGGTAGGATATTGATTTGGAGAAGACCAAATACAAAACTAGACCCTTAAAAACCTTCAGGCCACGGTGGAGCATGGTATGGGAAGCATGGCAGTCTCCAGTGTTTGGAAACTTGAGTTTTTTTGAAGCTAACATGGACAGATTTAGGTATCTGAATATTCTCAAAGAAAACTTATCACAGAATGTTGATGCCTTGGACCTAGTGAGAAATGATTTCTTTTGTCATGACAATGACCCAAAACTACATCAGTCATTGTAGGTTTGTGGTTGATGTACCACATTCCACACACTCCCAGAAACACCAGCTCTAAGTCAGGACCTAATCCCAATTGAGCACCTGTGAAGAGAACTTGAAGCAAGCATAGAAACAGCTTTTAAAGAATGTCTGTCTGGGAATGGCAAAGTTTTATGTCACAGACTACAAGAAAATTGACAGTCTAGCCTAAGCAAGCAACAGGTGCGGACCTGCTGAGTGGCGAGTGCCGAGAAGTATGTTGGGAGTTGAGTTATAGTACTCATTATAAATATATTTTTAATGTAGGCTACTGTACGTACGATGTGTATTATATACACTGCTGTTTGTTGAAAGTGAAACACCAAGACCAAGAGCTGTGATCACAATGCAATTTATTCCACATATTAGGTACATGACAAGACATAAATGATTACAATTACAGTACTCTACATGCACGGTGACCGTGAAAATTCAGTACGGCGTAGTGCCACCACGCGCTGCAAACAGAGCCACTAGACGTCGTGGCATGGAATCAAAGAGCGCCTAAATATGCTGCTGGGGAATACTCTGCTATATGGTTTGTAAGCGCATCCATAAATCATCAACAGTGGCTGCAGGAGGACCTGAATGAACAAAGTGCCGACCGACCATATCCCAGACATGTTCAATGGGTGACATATTCGGTGAACGGGCAGGCCAGGGAAGCAGTGTTATCCGTCGTTCTTTGAAGAAGGCTTGCACATTCCTTATCTCATGCAGCCGGGCATTGTCCTGCTGAAATATGGCGTCTGGAACAGCCTGCAGGAGGGGCAGTGCCTCAGGCTGTAAAAGCTCCCTGATGTAGCAGTAGCTGTTCAGATTGCCCTCAAGATGTAGGAGGCGGGATCGCATGTCATAGGTAGTTGCGCCCCAAACCATCACACTTGGCATTTGTCCTCTATGCCGCTCAACAATACAGTCTGCCTGATGGCGTTCACCACGGCGGTGGCGTCTAACACGTATGCGGCCATCACTGTAGGACAAGTTGAAGTGGGACTCGTCTGAAAACACAACATTTTGCCACTCAGCATGCCAGTGTCGGTGTTCACGTACCCATTGCAGTCTGTGGCGTTGGTAGTTGCTTGTCAATGGAAGCCAGCGCAATGGGATGCGTGCCACCAGTAGGGCTGTCAGAAGACGGCATCAAACCATCGATGCAGACATCCCCACACCCGTTGCAGTGCTCCAACGTCAAGCCAACACCGTGGACGAAGCTGTTCTGTCCGTTACGGCCAAGCGGACAAGATGGCGGTCATCTCACGCTGTGGTCACATTGTGTCGTCCAGTACCCTGTCGGTGCTGTGTACGCCCTCTTCTCTCCACTGGTTCCACATACGCCTTACTGCTGAAGCAGCATACCCTGTACGAGCCACAATGTCACAGAACGACAAACCCATCTCCCGGAGCGCTATCATTCTGCCCTGTTCGAACGCACTCACATGCTGATATTTCCTCCTGTGATGTCGGCGAGGTATAGTGACACTGAGGTACATGTTTCCGCTTTGTATGACGACTCCCCACTGATTCAGCGTTGCGTAACACTGCCCCTGTCAGTCACACACAGATGGGCACTGCTGGGCCTACGTGCATGCCATCTCTCTACAATTTAAATCACTTATTATGGTTCCACTGTTTTACACGTACTCTGATTTTGGCGTCTTTCAGACCATTGCTTCTGAGTGTTCCACTTTCTACAAACAACAGTGTAGATATTTTTTAAAGTGTGGTTACTTTTATTAATACTATTACTGTTATTATTGTTAATATTATCATATTATGGTCATCAGTAGTTATTATTAAGTGTTCTAGGTTAAGACTGGTTAAGCGGAAGAAAGGGAGTACATCCCTAACTTTGCCAGAATAAATAAAACATATTATTATTGTTATCATTATTATCATTGAATTCTGTTGAGTCTGGTCCCTCTAGTGAAATCAGCATCAAACTGTTGAGTGTGGTCTGCTTCATATGATTCCTCAAACAGGTTTTAACTCTCTCTAAAGCCGAAAATCCCCTTTCACATTCAGCTGCGCTCGCAGGTATGGACAGTCCAATAGCAGCTAGTCTTGCTAAATTTGGAAAAGATTCCTTAAGCTTGAATGTTGCAAACTTCATCATTATTTGTTTAGGTCTCTCCTTGGAACATTTTTGATGCAACAGACCATTCCAATTCAGCGCTGTTGTAATTTATGACTGGAGGGCTTCCCATTTTAGAGTAGAAATCAAGAAGCAACTCAGAAGCTTCATTCTGATCTTGACTTTTTGCATTAAACACTTTTGAAAAGCAGGAAATGATGGGCATATCTGGAAATCTGTGTTCTAGATGTTGGGTAACATTATCTATGTACTAGTCATAAATTGTTGTCTTGAAGGTCACAACATCAACATGTGAATAAGTGATGTGGAAGTCTGACCATTCACCTGCAAGGTGGTGATTGAGACTTTGAAAATGATTTCCTGGATGGTCTTTCAATTGTAAGACACTGTGTTTTGAGGCTTCTAAAATTGGCTCAATTTCTGTCAAGTTAATATCTTGTTTTTGCCAAGCTCTAGACAATGTACATAGAAGAGGTAAGATATCTGAAAGCATCATAATTGCAGCTAAGAAATTGTATGTCTTCATGCACTTGCTTAAGCCTTCAGCTGTAATGTCATTCCTTTCAGAGGTTCAAGTGCATCAACAACACTCAACATAGATCTTCTTAGAGACTGTACAGCAGAGTCATGAGACTGACATCTAGTGTTACTGGCCATTTTTAGTTTAATTTTAGGGCTGTCCATGATATTCTGACTGAGGAATTTTGAAAAAAGAAAAAGAGTTGTCTTAAAATATCATTAAACTTCACTAAATAAGGAACTTCAGCTGCTGCCTGGGCACTAGCAAGTGCCAATCTGTGGTTTATGCAGTGACAGTTTACCATGAGTCCATTTGTTTTCTCTGTTAGCAGTGTTGTCACTCCCTTTTGCTTACCAATCATGACAGCTGCCCCATCGGATCCTAGGCCTACCAAATTACAAATTTTTAACCCTAAATTTTCAAGTGTTTCAATTAGGTTATTTGTTATGGTCCCAGCTTTACCATCAATGATGCTGCAGGTTGACACAAAACTAACATTAACCTCTTTTTCAAGTTGGTTCACATATTTTATGTACACAATAAGTTGCTTCAGTATGGAAATATCTGTAGTTTCATTACACAGAACATTGAAATAATCTGGTGAATGTATGTTTTTTAATATTTCACATGTAATTTCTGAAGCTATAACATCAAGTAACTCCTGCATTATTCTTTCTGAAGTATAATTAAGTAATATTATACTTATTATGCTTTGAGTATGTACAACCCATAGCCTTGCAGTGTTTGAGCAATTTTTCGTATAATGTAGTGTGTGGTAGTTCACATTTTGCTAACCAATACAGTGATATTAGGTCTCCGAGAAAAGCATTTCTCTGTAAATTGTTTAAAATAGAAACTGATTTTTCTATGTGCCCAAATCCAGTTTCTTGGATGCACGTCTTTCACTTAAGTTTGAACAAGAATTAGTATGCAGCTTGCTTTGTTCATGGTCTTGTTCGAAGTCTTGCACACGGTATAGTCACCCAAGTCATTTCCTTCTTTGTTGGTTTCTTCAATGAGCATTTTATACATGTGGAACATAACATACCATTTTTTTCACAACTAACCACGTTAATTGCTTAAACCAGTCATTGCTGATGTCGATAAGCGGTGCTTAGAAGAATGTTTCGCTTGTGGTTTTTTATTTTGAATACTGTCCACATCACCAGACGAGCCGGCGTCAGCAATGTCTTTTTCGTAAATCTCATCTGGTGTTGAATTATTACTTTTACTAGGTTCTTTCTTAAAGAAACTTAGAAGACGTTGTGATGAGCTAGTGATGGAGTGGAGTCGAGGAAGTCGGTCTCGAGTCAAGTCTTATGACTGGAAATGGACACTGTTCCGGAATCCAGTCCATGTGAATACGCGCCGGTATATCTGACCCTTGGTAAAATTACTTGTAACAAGGAAACTAGTGGGAATGAAATCATGATATAATGAAGGAAGTGTGTTTAAAATAGTGCCTAATGACTCCAAGACAATGATGTGGTTCAATATATGGGAAGTACATATATCTCAAATCAAGAATAAAATAATGAATACAACCCCAAACTCGGTTAAATCTTAATTTACGATAATATCACTAAACATTACTGTGGTATTCGCCTTACCACTTCATGAAATTAAGTATTGATGGAATGAATGTCACCAATTTCTTTGTTGCCCAGCTGAGTGGCTCAGACGGTTGAGGAGTTGGCCTTCTGACCCCAACTTGGCAGGTTCGATTCTGACTCAGTCCAGTAGTAGGCCTATTTGAAGGTGCTCAAATACGTCAGCCTTGGTAGATTTACTGGCACTAAAAGAACTCCCGCGGGACACAATTCCGGCACCTAGGCATCTCCAAAAACCATGCAAAGTAGTTACTCGGGTATAAATACAGCATTATTATTATTATTATTATTATTATTATTATTATTATTATTATTATTATTATTATTATTATAACACTGTTAATGATTTCAGCTGGTTGACTGGGAGGATGCCGGTACCAAGCATCACATTGGGATGCATGACTTAATAATGCTGCTGCAACAGAGAATCCTCTCCAGTTGTTTCGTAAATGTATTTCTATATTGAGAGAATGCAACCAGAATTTTGTGTTTTAGAACACTACTAATATATCACAATCACTATCTCGTTCTTATAATGGTCTCTAATGATCCTGGCCAATATTATATGGTGTACTTCCTCCATTTGTATTGCATGGAATTTGTTATAATCGTTATTAATTCAAGTATTAACAGAGAATTTTGAACTTCTAGTGTTCTACTGCTTGTTCATAATCGTGTATCATCGGGCTTGGCCACTCCATTGCTGTAGAGTGCCGTGCAGGTTTGTGATGTCATACAGAATCGAGCCAAGTGCTTGCATGTGATTCATTGCTGATCCAAGAGTCGCTCACGCGCAACACTACGTGATAATCAAGCAAATTACTTAAACTCCAATATAATTATGATGACAATGAATTTTTATCATTTAAATAAACAGTTTCATAGTATTTATATTTTAATTTAAAACAACTGATGACTCAAATATGTGTTCATATTATGTAACTAGCACACATCTAGGTTATGTTAGCCAGGCGATTTGTAGAAACAGCCATTAAAAAGGTCCTAGGGAGAACACTAGGAAAGATGGGAGAGACGGTTTTGATAGTAGCTATGATAACTGTGCTACTGGTTATTGGGGGCGTGGAATTAATCCCCGGCCCAAATGCTAGTGGCAACATCATCTGGGAGGATGTCAAAGTGATTAAGGAGCTGGTGAAGGAGGTAGTTAAAGAAGCTTGCCCATTTGACCAGATTAAAGAGATGATAAATGACCAAGCTAATTAGTTTCAAAATATGAGGAAATGGATACAAGAAAAAAAATGGAGGAATCAATGTCCAGGGTGGGAAGTAATGAGAAAGAAATTGTGATGCTAAGAGAGAAAATTAAAAATCTGGAAGAGGAGGTGTTGAAACTGAAGAAGGAAGCAGAAACCAACTATCAAGAACTATGAAGAAATGTATATTTATATACGGTGTGCAGGAAGAAGCGAGAGAAAACAAAGTGGACATAATATACAAAGTGGTGGATGTTATTCAGAATAAAATTAAAATTAATTTCAGTGAAGTGACATAGATGATGCGGAAAGGGTAGGTAATGTGAAAGGTCACAGACCAATCAAAATGAAGCTGTTATCAAACTTGATGTCATAGTGCTAAGAAACGCAGGAAATTTACAAGGTGAAAAAACTGGATTAAAAGAGACTTGGGAAGAAAAGGGAGTGAGAAATAGAAAATTTTAAAGAGACATTTAGTGAGAGTCAGACATCAAGGACTGAGGGTGCACATAAGGAGCCAAACGCTGGTTGTATCAAATGGCAGATGTGTACGAGTTTGGTCAGTGACGGAACTGCAAGTAATGGAAGAGAAGCTCAAGCAGGAAGAAGACATGGCGACAAGGCAAGATGGAAGGCAGGTCGCAGATAGAGCGGTGGGACGAGACAAGGTAAGAGCCGAGATCAATGCACGGGTCTGTGGCCAGTACAGTGCAGGATCAAAAACGAGGATTCAGGAGGTGATGGTGGAGAGTGACTCGCAAGAAATGGCAAGTACAGAGTGCAGTGGACACATGCATAACAAAGGTGAAGGTTCAAGGGACAAAATGAAAGGAAGAGAAACTATGATGAAAGGGAGGAATCTGAGTTTAAGGGATCTATGGGATAAGAAAAATAAAAGTACGGAGTACAAGGAGGACAAAGAGCGCCCTAAAATAGAAAGAAAAAAAGGTAATGGAGGTAGAAGGAGAGAAGGCTATAATAACGAGTAGTAAGAATAAGGGAGGAAATGGAGAAGGCAGAGAGGGCGAGTTATAACTAGGCTGGAAGATAGGGTTTGAAAATGTTGAAGGTTTGTTAAGTAAATTAGGTGATAAGGAGGTCAGAAAATTACTGGAAAGCGTTGACATTGTGGCACTCTTAGAGACGTGGTTTGAAAACGTAAAGGAGATAACATGGAGGGGGGGGTGTCAAGTGTAATTAAAAAAAGAAAGAGCGCAATAAGGGGCGAACGCCGGTAAGTATAGTGGTGTTAATCAAGGAAGAGATTAGTTAATTAATAGAGGATATTGAGAACAAGCTGGAAGAAGTGGTCTGGCATAGGTTTAACATGGGGAGGGAGAAAGGGAGAGTAAAGAAGGTATTCTTGGCTTTTACATACTGTCACCCCAAGGGCTCTGTATATGCTAATGATAAGTTCTTTGAGAATTTATTACTGAAAACTAGTATCACTAGTGGGAAATTTGAAGAAGATGGAATGTTGCTATTTGGAGACTATAATGCTAGAATAGGTGAGCAGTGCCCAGTGTTCAGCAAAGAGGACGAGATTAAAATGGGGGTAAGAAGACGAAGTGAAGGTAGAGAAAGAAATAGTTACGGAGCAAAACTTTTAGAATTGTGCAGAGCAGGAAAATTCTACATTCTGAATAGTTGGTGGGATGGGTATAAGGAAGGGAAATTGACATATATTACAGCTCAGAGAGGGAGCATTATTGACTTAGTAATTAGCTCGGAAGACATGTTAGAGAGAATCAAAAGGATGGAGGTAGGGGACTGGGTTCAGTCCCATCATGTACTGGTCTGTGTGTTGATAGAAAGAAGTGTGGGGGAGACAAGGGATGGAGAGATAAAGAGGAGTACTGAGAATGGTACAAGCTACATCAAATATAAAGGGACAGATAAAGCAAAGCAGGAAATTGGATGCCCTTATAGAAAACAAACTAAATTTAATTAGGTGTAGCTGGGAAGTTGTTTTGAGGGAAGAAAATATTGACAGAGCATTAGAATTAATTGAAATTAAAAGGGTAGCTCAGATAGACAGAGGTAAGAGAAGTAAGGTGAGAGGGGAGGAAGGGTGGTTTAATAAGAAGTGCGAGGAATTAAAGAGAAGAGTCATGAAGTCGCTAAAAGAATATAGAAAAAACGGAGGGAGTGTGGAAAGAGAAGTTCTCTGTAATTTAAGGAAATAATACAAACTTAAAATTGTTGAGAGGAAGAAATGACGGATGAAGGAACAAACTGAGAGTGTATGGGATGGAATAAACAAAATTGATAAGGGAGGGAAAAGGTTTGATAAACCGAGCATTAACTGCGACCAGTGGGTAAGCTACTTGCATGTATTATTAGGAGGAAAGGACAAATTGAATTATTGAGAGGGTGAAAAGGTCTTATGGAGAGGTATACAGGTAACAGTATACGAACTTGATAAAGAATCTGCAAAAGAGGAAGTAATTGAGGTGATAGGTAAACTTAAGGGTAGGTCGGTGAGGGGAAGTAATGGCATCAACAACATGTTTTGGAAAGAAATAGGTAAACATGGGCAAATGATAGAGGGCATAGTAAAATTATTTAACAAGATTTTCGACGGTGGTAAATTTCCAAAAGAGTGGGAAACAGGGATTACATGCCCAATCTATAAGAAAAGAGGTAACAAAAATTTCCCGAGTAATTATAGAGAGATACCTTTACTGGACTCATTGAGCAAGATTTACACAGGGGTACTAGCAAATAGACAGAGGGACTGGGCAGAAGAGAATTCAGTATTGTAAATTTTTCAGGGTGGTTTCAGGAAGGGTAGAAGGATGTCAGGCAATGACACTGAAGATGATCCTAGAGAAATATCTGAGCAGGGAAAGAGGTAAAATATACTTGGCTGCCATAGATTTTGAAAATGCGTTCGATACAGTGAGTAGAAGAGCATTAATAGAAAAATTAGAGAGGTTGGGGGTGTCAAGAAAGATTATACGAGCGATTGAAGCGATATATCAGAATGTTTATTGTTGCATTAACCTGGAGGAAAATATAATATGTAGTCCGATATATTCCAAGATGATATTAAAACAGGGATGCAAGTTATCACCGATTTTATTTCTGTTTTTCATAAACGATATATTGCAAGAGCACAGAGGAAACAACTGGGCAGCACCGGTAGGTAATGAGTTAGAGATCCCAGAACTGATTTTTGTGCATGACGTGATTCTACTGACCTTAACGGGAGGATGCAGAGAAGTTTGTATGCGGTCTTGGAATATGCTAGGAAGTGGTCCGTGAAAATTAACAGAAATAAATCAAAGGTTACGGTATTGTGCAAGGATAGAGGAAGAAGGAATGAAATGAATTGGGTGGTTCAGGGAGAGAGGATTAAACAAGTAGATAAGTTAGAATATCTAGGAGTGATTATAAACTGAAGAGGTGGGTGGGACGATCGAGTAAAGGGAACAAAATGGAAGCAGGAGGTGGCCCTCTCAGTTGTTAAAATCCTAGAGTCAAAATTCCCAGGGATAAATGATAAAATATTAAGGTTAGTGCTAAGGACATTATTGCCAAGTAACATACTGTATGGGGCTGAATTATGGGATATTGAGGGGAAAAAAGAGATGTACTAAATCAAATTAATTGTAAATTTAGTAAGGCGGTAATGCGACTACCGCAGTCCACAGCAAACGCCGGGGCGGTATTAATGTGTGGGGAGTATATAGAAGTGGAATGCATTAAGAGAGTACTTAATTATTGGATGTGTTTAAAAAGAGGGGAGGGGGTGTGTGAAGTGCTGCAAGCGGCTTACAAACAACAACAGAAATGTATGTATGCTGAGTGCTGGCTAACAAAAATTAAAATGTATGTGAATAGGGTGGGGATGGGCTACATTTGACAAGAGGTCTGGAATAAAAGGGGTAGCAGAAGTCAGAGAGCAATTATAAAGAGAATTAAGGATATACAAAGGCAAAGAAAGGTAGAAGAAAGCAGGAATAGAGCATCCCTAGTGTTTAATAAGGTAGTACAAGTTGCAGAGATAAATATTAAGAATGTGGATAGAACAATGAGAGGGAGTATATTGTGGTGTCTTATGGATTGTACAAGAATAAGGGGTGGTTAAGAAAAAGATAATTTACTATGTATATTATGCAGGAAAATGATTGATGACCTGCACTTGGTAGGCCAATGTAAAGAAACAGAGAAGGTAGGAAGGAAGCTTTTGAGTGCCAGTAATCAAGAGATATTAAAGCAAGGGGATGCACAAAAATATTTAGGGTGGGTGATTAAAGAATGGAACAGGGAAGGGAACTTGAATCATTATTTATGCGCAGTCAAAAAATTATGTGTAAATAAATTTTTAAAAGTGGACACACAAATTTGTAAGGATGTATTAAAAGATAAAAAATGGCTGTGTAGACTCACAAGTGGAGATGAATTTAAATGGTAAAGTAGAACAGTGTAAGTAAAATTGTGTAGACAGGAAGTTTAAATGCAAGAAGAATGAGAGCACGCACTCAGCGACTGATGAAATGTTATGATTGAATCTGCAAGTCGTAGTATAGTAGATCAGGTCTAGAGTGAATATGGTATGTATGTAATATTAGGCTTGCTAACTCAGTCAGGTTAGAGGAGACAGGTTTGTTAGCCTCTTTGGGGGTGCTGAGTTGTCAATTCTATTTGTGAGCAACCTCACGATCCCCGGACTAACTCAAGTTGCTAGGAGAAGAGACAGGATGCTACACTTTCTTTTAGTAGTGATAGACTATATTGTGAAAGTAGATGTACAATGGAAATATATTAATAGTAAGAGGAAGTTTGAAGAAGTAAGATGGTAGAGTGTAGGACGTAGCTGAATGAGGGCAGGATAGGTGTACCTTATCCCAAGAAAGTATAGTCAGAACTTTTGTATGTATAGATTAGATGGTAGGATGTGAGTTGTCAGTGCGGCAGTGAAAAGACATCTGTCGAGGCAGAAGAATTGAGTTGCAGTGGTCCATGTGCAGAGCTGGTTATCTGCTCACATGTGGCCTGTTGCATAATAGAATGGTGAGGAATTAGCATTGTCAGCTCTAAGGGTCTGTGGGGTTACAGCCTTGGCTCCATGAGACATGGCCGGGCGTGGCATCCCGGGGAGGGTGGCTTATTCCTCACCAGGGTGGGATGACATGGCCAGTCAGATTTAGAATAGAATTAGTGTAGATGTAGGGGTGGCATGTGGACTGGTGTTCCACCCGTGTGAGAGGCCACATAGTAGATTTAGTATTTCAGAGTTTAGTTAGTTAGATGTAGGGGTGGCATCTTACATGTGGACTGGCTATCCACCCATGTGAGAGGCCACATAGTAGATCCAGTATAATTTTATTTGATGAAATGAAAATCCACAGCCTGTTTCCAGTCATTCGACCGGGTCAGGAATGGAAAGAATGAGGCCCCCATCTAGCGGCGAGGATAGGAAATGTGCCGGCTGCCGAAGCCTGTCGCACTCCTCTAAGGCAATGATAAATGACTGATAGATGAAATGAAATGTTAATGGAGAGTGTTGCTGGAATGAAATATGACAGGGAAAACCGGAGTACCTGAAGAAAAACCTGTCATGCCTCCGCTTTGTCCAGCACAAATGTCACATGGAGTGACGAGGATTTGAACCACGGTATCCAGTGGTGAGAGGCCGGCGCACTTCCACCTGAGCCACGGAGGCTCACTTTATTTGATGTATTTTATAAATATAGGGGTGGCGTCTTGCATATGGAGCTGGCTATCCGCCTATGTGTGAGAGGCCACATAGTAGATTTAGTTTGATTTTGTGTGTTTATAAATGTTCATCTATGGTTATTTTGAAATTGGAATAGAGGAACATTGTAACTGGGAGAAAGCCTGTTATGTTCAATAAATTCAAATACAAGAAAATTTGTCCTTTCCATGCCAAAGAGGTTGAGAGAGGTGATACATAGAGGGAATGTGAATATGTAGTATTAAACCAGTTGTGGTTTTGTAATAAGTGTTATTTTCAGCCAGTGTATGAATACTTATTTCACAGTGGAGAAGAGCAGTTGACAGTATGTTTCTGTATTATGTATTGTAAATCCTTGTTTTTATACCTGTGTAACTAAACTTGTGCATAAACAATAAATATGTTACAAATCCAATGAGTATTTTTGTTTTCATAGTGGCAAAAATAAAGTTTACTTTTCTAAACTGTAGTGTATGAATCGTTATTCCCATGGGTGTACATCCTTCCACATAGGATTGGCATCAGAAAAGGCATCCATCCATAAATGTAGACTAGATCCATCTGAAGTGCTTACCTCAATAAACATAGAGAAAGGCCAGGTAGAAGCAGCCAGAATTTCTTGTAATACAACAGAAAACCCAATACTTTGTGGGAAAACATCTGCAGTTTAAAATCAAATAATCAAAAATCCACCCTTACGTATTGAAAGAGTACAAAGCATTCAGTTGCAAAAATTACTAATTTATTAATTTTTATTTTCCCAAACTGATCATAATCTTTTGTATTTGCTTCATTTGATTACAGAGTGATCCTCTTGCTATTGATGGCTTTAGTCACAGAGCTACTATCTCTACAAATTTGGCTAGTATTTTACCTCCTCCAGCCTCTTCCTCGGAAAATATGATCAATACAATGGATGTAAGTTTGGCAGAAGTAAATATTGTCCAAGAAGCAGAAGCTGAGGAAGAGGCTGTGCGTGGCCACTGTGAAGAAAGAGAAGTTCCTCCAGAAGAAAGTGAAATTATTCAAGAGGATGACCAAACTCTAATTCAGGAGAACAGTTTGGATCTTGGTGATGACAGTCGACCATACAAGTAAGTAAAAGCTTCATCTTCAACATGAACATATTTGATATTCCTAGTCTTAGGTTTGTGTCCTCAGCAAATACAACATTTCCAACTCAAGCTCTTAGGATTTAAAGGAAGTTTGTGAAAAACTTTTCTTAAACTTAATTTTGAAATTACAGAAATAGTTCAAAAATATTTCTGGTTACCTTCTGTTGATGATGGATCTTAAATGTTGTACCACAGGTCTTCATAATCTTACATCAGTCATAGCTTACTTGTTTAGTCACTGTCTTCCACCTGCATATGCCCATACAGTAATGTCATGTATTCCATAGCCTATCATGTTCGTTAGTGTTGGTTCCCCCTAGTGGCTCCATTGGGTCCATTAAATTAAATATAAATAAGTAAAAGAATGAAACAACCACCACACATGTGCACTATTCTACTTCATGTTACCTATACTCAATCATATACTGCTCTTCTACTCTTCGCAGATGCCAGAAACTACTCATCAAGATCAAGAAGACTCACTCATATTCTACAGAAAATAAAGCACAAACAACACAAAGCACCAAAAATCCTGAACAAAGAAATATGTCATTTAAATGTATTTCAATATGTTCACAGTTGAGTCACGTTATTATTACCACCACCAACATTTGACATCGGCAGTGTGTTGGCGATGCAATACGTTACATGCCATGAGCTTGAATGATGAGTATACAGTATAACGTCTCCATTAAACAAATGGATGGTTGCTTCACCTATGCTAATAAAGGAGCATCTGTGGAACTTGCTTCAATTTGTATGGCAGCATCGGAATTGTACCTCTACTAATTTCCCTTCTATGATTAGTTCTGATTTGTATTTCATTGTATGGATGGACATGGCTTCTCAGGCAAAATGCATGTAGAGCAAACACCTTGCAACCATTGCTGGAGAAACACTAGTTAATGGCAACTGCATTATGGTTTGGGAAATCTTATCATGGCATTCGCTGGGACTACTCGTTTTTGTGATGGGTACTCTCAAGCAGTTTGGTTATGAATCTATCCTTGCCGATCATGTACACTCGGTATGTCCTCTGCTACACACTGCAGGATGCATGGCTCCAGATACGTGTGATAACCTACCAGTACCTGATTGAGTCACTTCTAGTCTGCCAAGCTGCTGTCGGTGTTACACACTGCTGTTACTCAGGATATTAGCTGGTGGACATAATAATGTAACTCGACGGTGTATTCGTGCGTGTGCACACATGCATACACACATACATATTTAAATACAATATATCTCAGCAGACTGCAAAAATGTATACTTGATAACTTCTATATATATCTGTTGCCATGGAGTGTTGATGATATTTATTTATTTTCATAAAGGGCACCTGAGCCATGGCCCATATAGTGCAATACATATCTTACATACAAGTGGCAGAATTATGAGATAACAGATAATCTTAAGTACACTGATATTTTACAAGAGAATAGACATTATACAGGTGTACAAGTTGCATTTGTGAGTTCATAGCATCTTACGTATATAATTTACAAGTTAGTGCTTAAATACAGAAAATGAAATGAAATGGCGTATGACTTTTAGTGCCGGGAGTGTCAGAGGACAAGTTCGGCTCGCCAAGTGCAGGTCTTTTGATTTGACTCCCGTAGGCGACCTGCGCGTCGTGATGAGGATGAAATGATGATGAAGACAACACAAACACCCAGCCCCCGTGCCAGCGAAATTAACCAATTATGGTTAAAATTCCCGACCCTTCCGGGAATCAAACCCGGGACTCCTGTGTCCAAAGGCCAGCACGCTTAGTACCATGCAGATTTGTTGCCATATTTAGTTGAGTTAATTAAGTCTATGTGAATTTTATTCATACCTCTATTATTGTATGAATAAATGTCAGAATTTTTCTCACAGAAAGTATTGGAGTGAACCGAATTACTTCTCAATTTATAGATCATCACAGCCTTCTGATGTAAAGCCTCAAGTGAAAGAATATTACAATGTTTGTATAGATAAGCTGCTGGCATCAATGTAGGTAGTTTAAAAAGTACTTTTAATCCTCTCTTGTGCAGAATTTCAACTGTCTGAAATAGCTCTTTACTGCAACATGCTCAAATATGTACCATATAAAGTATATGACTTCGAGTAAGAGAATGATAAATATTCTTTAGTAAAGTGTTTGTCAGTTTGTATTTAATTCTAGTAAGAACGTCAGTGGCTGGTGTAATTTTATTACATATCACCTGAATCTGATTACTCCAAGGAATTCATCAAGAATTAAACCTAAAAATTTTGTAGCCCTACCTCTTGGTATTTTGCAGTCAAAAATGTTGAGTATAATTTCAACAGGAGGCCCCGCATGCTGGTTTATGAAAAACAATATAATTTGTTTTAGTCAGATTAATAGTTAAATGATTTACAAGCATTATCTCACAGCATCATGATTTAAAGGTTATCTGGACGAGTGTCTTTGTAAAACATGTTAGGATCGTCAGCAAATAGAGACAATTGTCCATTCAGTTTTTATTGATCCTATGTCATTCATAAAAATGAGAGAAAGAATGGGACCTACTACTAAACCGTGAGGAACACCTACATTTATAGGCATTGTTCACATTATTATGGGAAACAAATTGTTCTCTGTCTGTAATATAATTGACAAACCAGTTTAGTGCTGTTCCTCTTACTCCAGCAGCTTCCAACTTCTTGATTAAATTATCATGATCTACTGTGTTGAAAAGCTTTCTTCAGGTCAATGAATAATACCACAGCTATATTTCCTGAGTCTAAGGGTTCCAGAAGTTTAATTATTATATCCTCTGTTGCATTGTATGTACTAGAATGTGGTAAAAATCTATACTGATATGTGTAAAAATATGCCTTTGCTGGCAAGATGTAGTTTTTACAGTGCACTTTGTCTTCTGGTATGGGCTTGAATAAATTTGTTACTTTCAATGACCTGTCTCAGTCTCATCCTTGGCTTTAACAATATGAAATTGACCGAGGTATGAGCGATGATAGTGATATTATTCCTTATGCAACCAGTCTCTACTCTGAATGGTGTGAAAATATTGGTCATAGTGGGTTTGTCAGACTGATGTGTTATAGCAATGTCTGTCTCAGTGATGAAAGCAATGGGAAACTACCTCACTTCCCTAGTATGCCTCTTCAGCAACACCTAGGCTATCTATGACAGCTGCTGGCAGAGCTGTGGAGGATCAAGCCAGCCTCTGGGCTGAATACCCAGCATACAGCATGTGTAAAAATAATTTAAATGCAAATATCAGCAATCTCCCTTTAACTATGTTTTCTAATTTTGGATAAGTAGTATAGAAATTGAGAATAAGTATTTATGTCAAATTTATCTAAACATTTGTATATTTGTATAATTTTAGCGACCTTCAACAGTGTGGGGACAGTAGCCTCATTAGACGATTTTTTTTTTAAGATGTGTAATAGGGGGCTAGGTATGGAGCCAATTTCTTTAGTAGGATGTTTCTTACACCATAGCAGTCACAGCTATTGCTATTTTTCAGTTTCCTGATTGTATTTAATACTTCATTATACTTGGTAGCGTATAAAAGTAGAGAACTACGTGGACCTATTCCTAAATTGGAAGTTGTTTTACTTGGAATCTTGGCAGCTAGGTTTTGACCAATGTTAGTGAAATATTCATTAAATGTTGATATTACTAATGGATTTGTGATAACAGTATCCTGTGCTCTTAAATGTATTTCTTTATTATCATTGTTGCTGTCAGTGATTAGGATTTCATTTACTATTTTCCAACAGTTTTCTTTTTTGTAGTATTTAATCCGTCAACAAAATATGAAATTTTTAGTTCCCTTTTCATTTTATTTTTCTTACAATCTGTTTTACGTCGCACTGACACAGATAGGTCTTATGGCGATGATGGGATAGGAGAGGCCTAGCAGTGGGAAGGAAGCGGCCGTGTCCTTAATTAAGGTACAGCCCCAGCATCAGCCTGGTGTGAAAATGGGAAACCACGTAGAAACTATCTTTAGGGCTGCCTACAGTGGTATTAAAACCCACGATCTCCCGGATGTAAGCTCACAGCTGTGCGCCCCTAACCACACAGCCAACTCCCCTGGTCCTTTATGTAGAAAAGTAATTAAAATCCCTTGCCAGTTCTTCTGAATAATATTCACATCCCATTCTGTTTCTAAGATGTTGCCTTTTAATTTTGGCATAAACCGTGTTCTTTTGTTCAACAAGTTTCAAGAGGTCAGGTGTCCATGGGCATGTTGGTCTCTTACTGTTTTACCTTGGTTATTGATGAACAGCGTGCACTTTTTATCTGTGAAGCTAATTAGTTTATTTACTACTATATCACACTTGTCGTTCTTATCAGTTATTAAGGGATTATTAAACATATGTTAAGTTAAACTTTTAATGTCTATTCTTTAGTTAACCTAACAATTCTTGTTGGTTTGGACTGCAATCTGATTTTCTAAATCAAACATTAATATGTTATGGTCACTAAAAGTAATTGATAATATTATTCAGCTGGAAACAGTGGTATATATATGATCTATCAAAGTTGCTCTACTATTAGTAACTCTAGTGGGAAAAACATTATTACAGATATTTGATTATAACATTCATTTAGCCTGTACAATTCCACTGACTGCTGGTTTTGTTCCAGTTTGTATATATTAAAGTCTCCAACAGTACCACAGAATTTTTTGCTATATTTACTTCACATCTCTTCAAGACAAGTGATGAATGAGTCATTTTTAAAATTTGGTTTTCCAGTAATCGGGAGATAGTGGGTTCGAGCCCCACTGTCGGCAGCCCTGAAGATGGTTTTCCGTGGTTTCCCATTTTCACACCAGGCAAATGCCGGGGCTGTACCTTAATTAAGGCCATGGCCGCTTCCTTCCACTTCCTAGGCCTTTCCTATCCCATCGTCGCCATAAGACATATCTGTGTCGGTGCGATGTAAAGCAAATAAAAAGAAGAAAAAATTGGTTTAGAGCAAAGCTCAAACAAGACTCTTTCTACCAGAACCAGAAATTTCCAGTAATCATACATTAAACGGCGCATCTTTAGATTTTACACTTGTTAGGACCTTAGCTTTATAGTACTGCTTGACATAAATAACAATCCCACCAGCATTTTTTAAATGATCTTGAACAAAAATAGCCATCATAATTCGATAAGTTATAATATTTTTCTTCATCTGGATTCAGCCAAGTTTCTGTAATGGCCGGGCTGAATGGCTCAGATGGTTGAGGTGCTGGCCTTCTGACCTGAACTTGGCTGTTTGGTTCCTGCCTCAGTGTGGTGGAATTTGAAGGAGTTCCATTACGTCAGTCTCATGTCGGTAGATTTACTGCAATGTAAAAGAACTCCTGCAGGACTAAATTCCTACACCTCGGCATCTCCAAAAAAGTCCTAGTGGTTAGTGGGATGTAAAGCTAATAACATTATTATTATTATTATTATTATTATTATTATTATTATTATTATTATTATTATTATTATTATTATTATTATTATTATTATTATTTCTGTAATAATTATAACATCCGGCATGTGTGCTTGCACAGTGAGAGTTGGTAATGCTATCCATTTTTTATGTATACTCTGAGAGTTAATATATAATATCCTAATTTTGTTCCCTTTATCTTTAACTTCTCCTAAACTATTTTATTGATTTTTTTATCTATGCATTGATGGCAATGATTATGATGGTAATTTTTGTCTTAAGTGGCTAAGGTGTAACCTAACAACTGTACAATTCATGATTCTAATCTGACAATATCATCAGTTGTTTTTGACAGTAGTTACCTCAAGAGACGAAATGAAATGGCGGATGGCTTTTAGTGCCGGGAGTGTCCGAGGATATGTTCAGCTCGCCAGGTGCAAGTCTTTTGACTTGACGCCCGAAGGCAACCTGTGCATCATGATGAGGATGAAATGATCATGAAGACAACACATACGCCCAGCCCCCGTGCCAGCGAAATTAAACAGCGATGGCTGAAATTCCTGAACCTGCCGAGAATCGAACCCGGGACCCCTATGACCAAAGGCCAGCGCGCTAACCATTTAGCCAGGGAGCCGGACAGCTCAGAGATATCATCTTTTCACATATATACTTTCCCATCCCATGTCCACACATGTTTATACCCCTTTGTCCTCAGGTCTTTCGCTCTCTTTAGTAGCCCTTTAATCTTAGGAGTGAGATGATCATTTATGTAGACAGTGTGGTTAACAGCATTTGTTCCAACTGCCGAGGACTGCAGTTGTCTAACTTCCTTCTTGGCCATCATTAGTTTGTACCTTTTCCACTGGTTGACGAACTTGACAATGATTGGACGAGGAAGATTCTTGTTGACAGATGGGATCCTGTGCACAGTATCAAGATCAGTCCTCTTGATTTTGCTTCCTACATCTCCACCTATTTTTTCCATGTCATAAATACACCGTGTGATCAAAAGTATCCAGACACCCCCAGAAAATACGTTTTTCATCTTAGGTGCATTGTGCTGCCACCTACCGCGAGTTACTCCTTATCAGCGACCTCAGTAATCATTAGACATCGTAAGAGAGCAGAATGGGACGCTCCGCATAACTCACGGACTTTGAACGTGGTCAGGTGATTGGTTGTCACTTGTGTCAGAAGTCTGTACGCGAGATTTTCACACTCCTGAACATCCCTAGGTCCACTGTTTCTGATGTGATAGTGAAGTGGAAATGTGAAGGGATACGTACAGCATGAAAGCATACAGGCCGACCTTGTCTGTTGACTTACAGCTGAAGAGGGTCGTCAAGTGTAATAGGCAGGCATCTATCCAGACCATCACACAGGAATTCCAAACTGCATCAGGATCCACTCCAAGTACTATGTCAGTTCAGCGGGAGGTGAGAAAACTTGGATTTCATGGTCGAGCGGCTGCCCATAAGCCACACAGGTCAATGCTAAACTATGCCTCGCTTGGTGTAAGGAGCATAAACATCGGACGATTGAACAGTGGAAAAACATTGTGTGGAGTGACAAATCACTGTACACAATGTGGCGATCCGATGGCAGGGTGTGGGTATGGCGAATTCCCGGCGAACGTCGACTGCCACCTTGTGTAGTGCCAACAGTAAAATTTGGAGGCGGTGGTGTTATGGTGTGGTCGTGCTTTTCATGGAGGGGGCTTGCATCTCCTGTTGTTTTGCGAGGCACTGTTACAGCACAGGAATACATTAATGTTTTAAGCACCTTTGTGCTTCCCACTGTTGAAGAGCACTTCAGGGATGGCGATTGCATCTTTCAACACGATCGAGCACCTGTTCATAATGCACGGCATGTGGCGGAGTGGTTACACGACAATAACATCCCTGTAATGGACTGGCCTGCACAGTGTACCGACCTGAATCTTATAGAACAACTTTGAGATGTTTTGGAACGCCGACTTCGTGCCAGGCCTCACCGACCGACATCGCTACCTCTCCTCAGTGCAGCACTCCGTGAAGAATGGGCTGCCATTCCCCAAGCAACCTTCCAGCACCTGATTGAACGTATGCCTGCGAGAGTGGAAGCTGTCATCAAGGCTACGGGTGGGCCAACACCATACTAGCATTATCGATGGAGGGCGCCACTAACTTGTACATCATGTTCAGCCAGGTGTCTGGATACTTTTGATCACCTAGTGTATCTTCTTCTTGGATTTGTGGTGCACCTTGTTGTAATTCTATATTATTCCTTCTTAGGTATTAGTTCAATTGTTTTGTGTCATAATTTGCCCTATCATTGAGCTTGCTGATCTGTTCTTGAAGTTCCATGATGTTTTGATCGCATATGCCCAGCTCACCTTCAAGTCCTCGATGACTCTTGCATTACAGCCAATCAGTTAATCGCTACTGATCTGCATTTAGGGCAGTCACCCATGTGGTAGATTCCCTATATTTTGTTTGCTAGCCTTTTCTTAATTGATTGCAAAGAAATTGGAAATTTATTAAATATCTCCCTTGGTAAGTTATTCCAATCCCTAACACCTCTTCCTATAAACGAATATTGGCCCTAATTTGTCCTCTTGAATGAAACTTTATCTACATATTGTGATGTATCCTACTTTTAAAAACACCACTCAGACTTATTTATCTCCTGTACTAATATCATTCCACGCCATCTCTCCACTGACAGTTCCATACCACTTGGCAAGCAGCTCATTTCCTTTCCCCAATTCTTCCCAGCACAAACTTTGCAACATTTTTGTAATGCAACTCTTTTGTTGGAAATTACCCAGAACAAATTGAGCTGCTTTTCTTTGGATTTTTTCCAGTTCTTATAATCCTGGTGAGGGTCCCGTACACTGGAATCATACTCCAGTCGGGGTCTCGCCAGGAAGTTATATGCCCTCTTCTTTACATCCCTACTACAGCGCCTAAACACCCTCATAACCATGTGCTGAGATCTGTACCTTTTATTTACAATCCAATTTATGTTATTACCCCAATGAAGATCTTTCCTTATATTAACACCATCTCACAAAATTATCGAGGTCATTTTGCAGTTGCGCACAATCTTGTAACTTACTGTATTTATTATTCTATACAGAATAACATCATCTGCAACAACCTTATCTCCGATTCCACTTCTTTACTCATATCATTCATATATTTAAGAAAACATAAAGATCTAATAATACTGCTTTGAGGAATTCTCCTCTTAATTATTACAGGGTCAAATAAAGCTTTGCTTACTCTAATTCTCTGAGATCTATTTTCTAGAAATATAGCCAACCATTCAGTCACTCTTTTATCTAGTCCAATTGCATTCATTTTTGCCACTAGTCTCCCGTGATGTACCCTATCAAAAGCCTTAGATAGGTCAATCGCGACACAGTCCATTTTACATCTTGAATCCATGATATTTGCTATATCTTGCTGGAATCCTACAAGTTGAGCTTCAGTGGAAGAACCTTTCCTAAACCCGAACTGCCTTCTATCGAACCACTTATTAATTTTGCAAATATGTCTAATATAATCAGAAAGAATGCTTTCCCACAGCTTATATGCATTGCATGTCAAACTGACTGGTCTGTAATTTTCAGCTTTGTCTATCACCCTTTTTCTTAATACACAGGGGCTACTATAGCAACTCTTCATTCATTTGGTATTGTTCCTTCATGCAAACAATAAAGAGATAAGTACTTCACATATGGTACTATATCCCAACACATTGTCTTTAGTATATCTCCTTAAATCTTCTCAATTCCAGCTGCTTTCTAGTGTTCAACTTTTATATCTTATTGGAAATGTTATCATAGGTAAATTTTAATACTTCTTTAGTATTAGTCACCTCCTCTATCTGTACTTTATCCTTGTAACCAACAATCTTTACGTACTGCCGACTGAATACTTCTGCCTTTTGAAGATCCTCGCATTCACACTCCCCTTGTTCATTAATGATTCCTGGAATGTCCTCTTTGGAACTTCTTTCTGCCTTAAAGTACCTATACATACCCTTCCATTTTTCACCATAATTTGTATGACTGCCAGTTAAGCTTGCCTTCATGTTATATTTAGCTGACTTCTTTGCTAGATTCTATTTCCTAATAAGTTCCTTCTATTTCTCCTTACTTTCACAGCCATTTCTAACTCTATTTCTTTCCAACCTTCACCTCTCTTTAATTCTCTGTTATAATACAGTGGGTCTTTATCATTCCTTACCATCTTTAGGGGTACAAACCAGTTTTCACATTCCTCAACAATTGCTTTAAACCCATCCCAGAGTATGTTTACATTTTTATTTACCGTTTTCCACCGGTCATATTTATTTTTAAAAACTCTCTCATGCCTGTTTTATCAGCTATATGGTACTGCCTAATAGTTATAATTTTAATACCTGCCTTTCTATCTCCTTTTATTTTAGCTAGGACATAAACAGCTTCGTGATCACTAATACCATCTATTACTTTGGTTTCTCTATAGTGCTCGTCTGGTTTTACCAGCACCATGTCCAGAATGCTTTCATGCTGTATAGTAACCACTTTTCCCCATCAGTGTATCAATAAGCGAATCTAGGAAAGTCGAGCTGCACATTATATTGTTAACAATATCTGAGAGATCAGTCGATCCACATTCATTGTTAGAAAATGAAGTAGTTCGATTTCCTTTTGTTTGACATCGCTCAGAACGCTGTTGCTGTTTCTCTGGCATCTTCTCACCTCCTTTAGTCTTTGGTTTGCCACTCATAACCACACCAAATGTTTCACAAGACTGAGTTAATACTACTATTTGAACAGTATTTCTGAAATTACTAGTGAATTTATTATTCACCTATTATTAATTTTGCTATGGCTTGCTACTACATTGGTAGTTACCTCTTAAAATTTACTTCTTTGATGTAAACTGGTAAAAGAATCTCACAACACTGAACACATGTTATCTCCACCCTGCCACTTGCTTGCTTGCTTGCTTGCTGAAGGAGTGGGGACGATGTGTAGAGTGGGGGAGTCAAGAGTAGGGTGATGGGGATATTCAGTTCTTAATTTTAACAATAGGGAGATGCCCTGTGCAGTGAATTTGTATTTATATACAAATAGACTATGTTATTATATTTATCATTGTAAATAAGGAAACTGTAAATAAATCTACTGTCCAGTCTGTATGATGTGCAGATATTTGCAATTAACAACGAATAAAATAAAAGACTCGGCTATTATACTGAGAATTTATAACTGTAAGATTACAGACATGATATTATGAAGCAGAATACATTTTGCAGATTTCGTAATGGCAGGTCATATATATACCATTCTGTACCTTTTTATTGTCATACATTACCTGTGAGTAGTACCATAATGTGTGGAATACCGCGAGTCTATGATACTTTTGATTAGTACCGTACCATGACAAATACCATGGTTCTACTTTCCAAGCGATAAGTACCATTATGAGCGGCCAATAAGCTATATTTTGGACCCCTTTAGCTTGCAAGCAACACCGATTCAGTATTGAGCTATAGAAGCAGTCCCTTGGTCAGTATTACTATTGTTTTCCATCAGTTTCTGGGACTGAGGCATTGCGGGTCGGCTCCACTGATTGTTTTAAATTCGTATCCATCCGTTCATTTTTCGTCCTCACGCTTTGAATTCTGGTCAGTGGAGGATTTTGGATTTTATTTTTTCATTGCATTTCGTCTCATTTTGTACCATCAGGGGCTGATGACCTAGATGTTAGGCCCCTTAAAACAACAAGCATCATCATCATCAAGCATTTTTCATCATTATTATTTTTAGATGCTAGTCAGTGGATACATTTTGAAGTTTTAATTATTGTTTCATTTTGTTGCACCACGTACCATTAGGGGCCGATGACCTAGCTGTTAGGCCCCTTAAAACAACAAGCATCATCACCATCATATTTATTTTACTTTGTTTCCTTCATCTACTTACAACTCCCTGTCTGTATCAGTCCTTATTTGGAACCATTTCTGATTAGCCTCGTTTACATTTGTAAGCTGTGTCACTTCATCATTCCACCAAGATGTTTGCCGTTTCCCGTCTTTACACACAGTTGTTCCTAGGTATTCCCTTGCTGTTTCTGCTACAGCATTCCTGTATGCCACCCATTCTTCTTCTATATCCCGAACCTGCTTTTTCTCTAATGTTGGCAACTCTCACTAATTATATGCATGTACTTCTGTCTGATTTCCTCGTCCTGGAGCTGTCCTTATTAATCTGCAGACAGATTTCACTCCTTTATCCTTGGACTAGACATACTTAGTTTACTACAGGTCAGATAGGGGTCTGTATTATTAAATAAAATCTCCCGAATATCCACACATTCCTAGCAGATTTCCTTAATTCAGAGTCTGTTGTGATATAGTTCATTATGACTCTGGTACCCCTACCCTCCCATGTGTAGCAGTGAATAGTCTTATGCTTGAAGAATGTATTCATAATGGCTAACACCATACTAGCACACGAGTTGAGTAAATGCTTCCATTTGTAATAGCTTCCGTATCATCCCCACATTTACTCATCACCGTCTCATATCCTTGAGTTATATTTCCAAGTCTCGCATTGAAATCGCCCATTAGCAGTATCCTATCCTTGCTGTTGACCCTGACTATAATGGAACTTGACAACTTCCTTCTCATCTGCACCCACGCATGGTGAATACACTGAGCTAGTTCTCATCCTAATTCCTCAGCTGCAAAATCGACCCACATCATTTTCACTTACGTGCCTAACAGGAAATATGTTTTGTGCAGTTTTATTTCTGATGAGCAGTACTACACCACACTCTGCCCCTCTCCTTTTAACACCTGTCAAGGGGATTTTATAATCTCCTATTTCTTCCTTACCTCCCCTTACTGAATATCTTTCTTTAAGTCCTAACATATCCAGACGCATCTTATTTGCTGACTCAGTCTGTTCTTCTTTCTTTCTTTTGTAAGCCATATTAATATTGATTAGTGGTGGGGACGGAGCAGAGCGGAGCAGTTGTTGTGATGTCATCACCTGGTAGTACCGAGTAAACTACCGAGTGAATGTAATGTGGCGGCACGTTTAAATACGTTACTGGTATGGCAATGTAAATTCAATGCCCTTTTCTCACAACATAACCATTTCGCTGAATACAGCAATGTTGCTTTCTGCTGGAGAAGCCGACCTGCTCATTTCATCCTTGTGATGCCTCTTGATATAATCCCACAAATTTGAAACGCCACCACCGTCGCGTAAATGCGGCCGCAAAATTTGCATTTTGCTTATTTTTATCACCAGTAATTTCAAAGAACTGCCATGGATCAGACTGTTTTCGTGGCATTTGTGGTACAAATTTCTGTAAAAATTTATGCAATTCCTTAAATTTTCTAAAACATGAATACCATCACAAAATGGGATTAAATATCAAACTAATGCCACAATTATTATCTACTATGCTTTGCATTATCTACAAAACACAACAAGTGGAGGAAATATAGACGCAAATTAAGAAACACAGACTGAATACAGGCATAGTACTCTTACAAGGGGTGGCCACGACGCTCGGATCACGGAGTATCTTCAAACTTTGTACACATTTAGTAGTCCATTAGGACAAGATAATGTGCAAGTAGTAAGGTGTACTACTAAGGCATTCTCGAGAAAATCTCAAGAGAAGTTTTCGCGTCGAATATGTACCGGTGCGTTGCGCTCATGAGCGCGAAACTGTGGT
The DNA here is from genome assembly GCF_040414725.1 of Anabrus simplex. Taxonomy (NCBI): domain Eukaryota; kingdom Metazoa; phylum Arthropoda; class Insecta; order Orthoptera; family Tettigoniidae; genus Anabrus; species Anabrus simplex. The sequence goes on from NC_090266.1 coordinate 884,364,958, forward strand.
GGTCGAGTGGTTGGTGTTTAAGCTCCGTAATCGCTGGCTCGCTGGATCGAGTTCCGCTTGTCGTTTTGTTTTTCAACACTGGTCAAATTCTTTCATATACATTACAATTCAAAGGTAATATACTGAAAAAAGGAATATTTGCATGAACTTTTATTGGATTTCCAATGTTATTTGGCTCTTTACTAATGTTTATCATTACAAAAAATATCTTTCTTTCTTAATCTGTTTACCCTCCAGGGTCGGTTTTCCCCTCGGACTCAGCGAGGAATCCCGCCTCTACCGCCTCAAGGGCGGCATCCTGGAGCGCGAGAGTTTGGGTCGGGTATACAACTGGGTAGGATGACCAGTACCTCGCCCAGGTGACCTCACCTGCTATGCTGAACAGGAGCCTTATGGAGAGATGGGAAGATTGGAAGGGTAGGCAAGGAAGAGGGAAGGAAGTGCCCGTGGCCTTACATTAGGTAGGGGCCTACATCCCACCATTTACCTGGAGGAGAAAGAAATGGGAATCTACGGAAAACCACTTCGAGGATGGCTGAGGAGGGAATCGAACCCCCATCTACTCAGTTAACCTCCCGAGGCTGAGTGGACCCCATGCCTGCCCTTGTACCACTTTTCAAATTTCGTGGCAGAGCCGGGAATCAAACGCGGGCATCTGGGGGTGGCAGCCAATCACACTAACCATTCCACGACAGAGGTGGACTACAAAAAAATATATATATCATTTATAATTATCAACAAGTAAACGGCCCAATGCAAAAAGTATTCCTGAAAATGTATGCCCGTCGTGATTTGTGAAATCCCTCATACCTGACAGTGAAATCGAGTAAGGTAGGTACCCGGAACTGCTTTGCACCTGGACTCTCTGACCTGCAATATATATGAAAGAATATGACCAGTGTTGAAAAACAAAAAGTGAAAAGCAAGACTCGATCCTGTGATCCAGTGACTACGGAGCTTGAACGCTAACCACTCGGATCATCGCCACCTCGTGCTCGCGACCACAATGCACCGGTACACATTCGACGCAAAAATTATCTTGCAATTTTCTTGAAAACGCCTTAATAGCACGCCTTACTATTCGCACATTATCATGTCCTAATAGACTACTAAAAGTGTACAAAATTTGAAGATGATCCGTGATCTCAACGTCGTGGTCTACCCTTGTTAAACATGTGTCGTGCGCTACATTGTGCCCTGGATCTCCGCGAGTACTTGCAGTTGTAAGCGGAGGGGATCGGTGGTGCACTCTACCGCTACAACCGGATTACTCGCTCCATTCCCACCTCTAATATTGATTGCTCCGCATCAAATTCCATTTTGCTCGCCAATTTGTTTCCAAGGAGTCCCTCGCTAGACAAAAAGAAGTGGGACTCCATTACTCCCATAGGTCCGAGGCTTGCTTAAAACGTTCTCAGTGGCTTGATGAAAATACTGTGAAGCAGGATCCTACTTTCACATAGTCCCAGTGAGGATCTCTCCTCTAACGGGTTAGGGGCTATTGGTGGATTGTATAGTCCTAGACGCATGAGCACAAGGAGGGCCATGACTCAGAATATGTCCAAGATGTCCACTCCCATTCCATAGCAACTGGTATCCCGTTGCTCAGGAGCACATACTAGGCCACATAGGCGTTGCCCATGTTTCACGAACTAGGACATAACTATACTAACCCACACCACGAATTACTACCAAATGAAATATTCTACTAAGCTATTATATAAAGTAGATCACTAATGTACCTTGCTACAAACTGTTCATCAAATATAACACGTTATGCTACTGAGATGATAATGATGATGCTTGTTGTTTAAAGGGGCCTAACATCTAAGGTCAGGGCCGCTTATGCTATTGAAAGATTCTAAACAACAAATTTATAAATACTGTGCTAAAAAATATAAATGAAACAAATACCTACTGCAAAGACCGAGAAAAGAACTGAGCACAATACGGCACACAGCTGATAGTACAGGTTTAACAGTAAACAATAGATCTATCGAACCAGTTATTAATTTTGCAAACATGTCTAATATAATCAGAAATAATGCTTTCCCAAAGCTTACATGCAATGCATGTCAAACTGACTGGCCTATAATTTTCAGCTTTATATCTATCACCCTTTCCTTTATACACAGGGGCTACTATAGCAACTCTCCATTCATTTTATGGCTCCTTCCTTCATGCTTTGACAGCAGAGTGGACATCAGCACTCCTTGAAGGGTCAGTTGTCCAAATATGAATCACAATTAAATATTTTAGAAAACTAAGTTGTGAGTTACATACTAAATTACTCTGTGCATGATTGAAAGTCTCCACAATTATTTTATCATGTTGAAACTTTCCTATCACTTCAGAGATTACTTCCATATTTGGCCTGCAGGTGAACAATTTTAAAAACTGTGATCGTTTGAATCATCATCATCATTTTACAGTTCCAGTTTCCCATGTACTGTTGGCGAGCCTCTTCCATTCTGTCTTGTTGAGATACCTTTTGTTGTTAATGACGTCCTACAGTGTCCTTCCCTGATCTGCAATGTTCATCTTTACGATGTCCATCCAGTGGATTCTTAGTCTTCCCACCATCCGTTTCCCTGCCCCATGTTGTTCCAAGTTAACATATGCTGTCCTTGTTGGCTCCATCCTCATTACATGCCCAAACCACCTCAGTCTGGACATACTGATTCGATCTAACAATGATGTAACAATCCCAGCTTCCCTCCTAATCACATCATTCCTCAACTTGTCCAGTTTGGTTTTTTGAATTGTGGACCTAAGGAACTTCATCTCAGATGCCTGCAACCTTGATGAGTCTTTCTAAGTGAGGGTCCAGGTTGCAATACCATAGGTTAAGATTGGTATGAAGTACTGATTGAAAATCACCAGCTTTGATTTTGTTGGTACTTTAGGATCCCAGAAGTGTGTTCGTACTTGCTGGTAAAAGTGAGAGCTCTTCTGCACTCTATTTGCCACCTCCTTTATGGCTAGTGTATCTCGAGATATTACACTGCCGAGGTATTTAAAGATTTTCACACTTTCTAGTGGATGGTTTCCTACCATGATGTTTGCTGGTTGTCCCTCTCTGTTTATTGTCGTCACTACTGTTTTCAGTTCACTTATCTTGAGATTGAACTCCTGGAACTTAACCTTCCATTCATTGAGTCTCGGCTGTACTTGTTCCTCAGTTTCTCACCAAATCAAAACATCATCAGCAAAGGCCATTGCATTTAGTTCACCAGAGGTTTTCTTGATGTTTTTCATTATATCATCCATGATGGTGTTAAACCATAATGGGGATAGTGCGCTGCCTTGCTGGACTCCACTTTTGGTCTTGAACCAGGATGAATGTCTGTCGCCCAATCGCACACAGCTGGTACAGTTCTCATACAGCATCTGAACTTTCCTCATCATTTCCTCTGGCACATTTCTTTTTCTCAGGCATTCCCATATCTTCTCTCTCGCAGTGCTGTCATATGCCTTCCCAATGTCAAGGAAATCCATAAACAGATCTTCGCCCTTTTCCCAATATTTTTCCATTAACATACGGACACTGAAGATTAGGTCTGTTGTGGACCTGTTAGGGCTGAACCCATACTGTTCCTCTTCAAACTGTGGCTCTAAGATGACTCGAAATCTGCTCTGTAGGATTTTCTCAAGAATCTTAAGCCCGTGAGAAAGAAGCGTTATTCCCCGGTAGTTGGAGCATTTTCGGCGATTTCCTTTCTTAAACAGCAGTATAATGACACCCTTGCTCCAATCAGTAGGTATCTTGCCATCTTTCCAAACTGCATTGAGCTGCTTCTATTTCTGCCCATGTAATGGGACGTACCTCTGTGCAGGTTTCAACAGCTGGTTCTTTTGTTCTCTGATCTGCTTCCGTCCAGTTCAATCGATGATCAAAATGATTCCTCAGAACCTCTCTGATGTCCTCTTCTTTCCTGGCCATGTTTCCATTAGGATTCTCATTTGCTTTGATGGTTTCAACTGAATTCCTTGTATTTTTGATCACTCTGAACAATAGTTTCATATTGCCTCTGCTGTCTTCCTTCAGTTTTTGAGTAAATTTCTCGCAGCACTTTATCTTCTCCTCTTCTACTATTCTTTTAACTCTCCATTTCTTGTCCTGGTAAACATGCTTGAGGTCTCTGATCTTCCCCTCATCCCTTACTTGTTCTGGCTTGGATTTCTCCTTATCTTATACTTTTTGTGCCAGGTTCCTTTCCTTTATTGAGGATCTTACTCTCTCGTTCCACCAGGCTATCTCTTTTTCCCGTACTCTTGCACTTGTCTTCCTGCAAACCTCTGTTGCTTCTTTTATCAAGGTGTTTTTAAATCTTGTCCACTCTACCTCATCACTCTCCACTTCTTCCGTAGGCAGTTGTCCTCTTATACGGTCCTGATAGTCCATCCTTTTTCCAATCTGTTGAAGTTCCCACACCTTAATCTTAGGTAATTTCCTGGTTGTTATCTTTGGTACATTAATGTCTTTCAGATCTGCTACTAATAACCGGTGGTCGCTATTGAGGTTCTCACTTGGAATCGCCTTGACATCAGTCACAATTCTACTTCTTTCTTTATCTGTAATGACATAGTCAATGACCGTCTTGCTCTTTTCATCCCAGCTGCAACGCGTGATCTTGTGACTGACTCTTTTGTTGAACCAACTGTTTTTTACTAACTAATAGTTTCTTATGCAGAAGTCTAAGAGACTTTTGCCTTCTGAATTCCTTCTCCCATAGTCATGTGGTCCCATCACCTTCTCATAGCCATTCCTGTCTGTGCCAAGCTCTGTGTTGAGGTCCCCGGTGATGATTGCCCTCTCTTCACTGATGCTCTCTTCTAGGTCTTCGAGGAACTTGTTCTTTTCATCTTGATTGCAGCCCATCTGAGGGGCATACACTTGCACCAGTGTCAGCTTCTCTTTCCCAAGGTGAACTGTTGCCTTTAGTATCTCTGTAATACCATCTAACTCTTTAGACACTATCAATCCTACTCCATTTTTCCTCAACTCTTTCTTCCCTTTACCTTTCCAATTAGTTTCACTCAGTCCTAGGATTGATATTTTCCATTTGAATACTGTAGGCAAATAATTCATCATATATTTCTTATATTCAAAATGTCAAAGTCATTGTACCTGGCAGATCTCTTGCATGATATATATGAATAACAAATTTTAAGCATTAAAGTTTAAACCACAATATGGTTACCATATTATTTATATTATAATCAATCAGTTTTTTCTTATTGTCATCAATGATCAGCATTAGCCTGATAATAGCATGGTTAACTGCATTACAAACCATCATGTGTGAGGTTTGTTTCTCATGAACAAGAAATTTATTACCAGTAAATGTAGGAAGTTGATTTATAGATCAGACTCCATAAAGTTAAATAGATTTTAAAATGACTTCCTGGAATTCACCCATAATGTTGAATGTTCAGAAAGTTCTGATCATTTTCAGTGATGTGTGTTAGAGTATTCACATGATGTGCTGTAATAACTTGTATAGTGAAATTTAACTGTATTTCTCCGTAAGCTTCAGTTGTGTAAGTGGAAGTTTTGTACTCCCATGGAGTTTCAAATGCAGATTAGTAAAAATTTTGTTTTTTTAATAATATCATTCTTCTCTTAAAAGCAGTAAACAATGCTCATGTGTATAAAAGCATTTATGACGTGTATGGGGAGTGTGTTGTTAGTGATTCAATGGTTTCAAAGTGATTTGCAGAAGATTAGATCTTCGCCTCATACTCCAGCCTTTGTTCATTTCAATGTCCAGTATAATTAAACACTTATATAAATTGTAATATCTTTGCTTTAGGTGCAAGATATGTGCCCAGACCTTTAAGAAGTTAGACCTCCTCAAAAGTCATGTCCGTGAACATTCCGAAGACAAGTATTTTTCCTGTGCATTCTGTGATGTAAAATGTCCTTCCGCTAGTGCATTGAAGGTAAGTTTATGCTAGTAGTTACTATTTGCCCAGTGAGAAAAAAATAACCCCACTATTATTGATATCTGAGAACCTTCTATATCTCTTAAGAAAATATTCATTTAATTTACTTGTCTTTTAATAGCGGTGAAGTTAGAACTCATGGTCCTCTCTTACACTTAACCCCAATACTGTACAGTAAAAATTATTAAAAATATGAAATATAAAAACCTCAATTGATTAAAAATACTGTTTAATTGATCTAAAGAAAAATATTGCATGTTTGCGTATATATGTCATTATTGTATGTATTGTAATGAATAGAGCCCGGATTTCCATGCACTATCAAATCTCAAAATATGCATGCATGCATGCACTATAATATGGCAAAACATGCACAATAAACTGAAAAATATGCACTATCAAAATTCAGTTCTTTTGGAAACTTTGTACAACTACCATAATTTCTCCAAATTGTCTTGCTTTAAGCTCATCCGTTTATCTGTCAGTACATTCTTAAGCACACAAAATGATCTTTCCACGTCACAAGAAGTGACAGGTGTATAATTAAATGAAGACATTTGGGACAAAGTGAGGTCAAATTGTACCTCACTTGCATTTGCACCACAGTGCGTCTTTTATAAGGTTGATGAATTCAACATAAGTATTTCAATGGATCACTTTGTTCGACCTATCTCTAGCTGCCACAGTTACTTCTCCATGCGATGACTGGAGACCCATTTCCTCAATCATTGTTAACGATTGCCTGCTGTGATATCAAAGACGTGTGACAAGTGAGAATTCCGGACAGGAAATTCCAGGACAACAACGGAAGAGTGTTCAGTGCAAAACCAAGGTTTGTAAGTTGCTATCTCATTAACGTGGCATCGCAGAAGTGCTATACAAGTTTTGTTTTGTTCGTCTAACATAGGTGAAAAATGAGCCATCAATGACTAACGTGCAATTTACGGTTCAGTTTATAGCAGTGTATAACTGGAACATCTTATTTCTAAGAATTACAGAGGTCGACGTATAGACTTCTGGCTTACGTCAATATTTACCCATGCAGCAGATAAGAAAATGTTTGGTTAATTGGATTATAGAACCTCTACCGTATATACTAATTAATATTGGTTGTCTCATAGGATGCCAGGAATACATTCTTTCTATCTCTCTCAGTAATAGACATACTGTATAACGTGGAAAAATGATCCCGAATTATGGAAACCAACATTCATAAAAGGCACTATCATGCAAATTAACATTATATATGCGCCAAAGTCAGAAGAAAAGTCGTATTATGCAATATAAATGTCCAAATATTTGCTATTAAATCTAAAAACCCTCAAAATATGCATTATGCATAGATTTTCTCCTGAAAAAGTCAAAACATGCAAACATGCAGGGAAAAAGAACGGTTATTTGGAATCGTTAAACCACAAAACGCATATTTGCAAAGTTTCAGAGCTGTAACCAGCTTATTTAAAAACATGCGTTGGAATGGAAATCTGGGCACTAGTAATGAACATGATGAGTTATTCAGTCATGGTAATTCTAATATTTTGTTGGTTCATTTTATTTAGTTTTTATGACTGTTTGCACTCTGCAAGTCATACTTTCCATTAAAGGCAAGGAAGCTGCAACTATCCATTCATCATGATTCTGATGAAAAATTATCCATTGAAATAACTGAATTTCAGTAGTAGTCCATTCTTTAATTATTTTTTGTTCAATGCGTTTTCAGTAAAATTTAAATTACCGTAATTCTCCAAATCAAAGATGACCCTGAATGCAAGTTGACCCCATTTTTTTCTTGAAAAAATGTAATCAAGCCTAGAAAAGTGCTTTGTAAAAATCATAATCACTTTTATAATGAATTATGAATTAAATTTGGGAACAAAATAAATGAATAAATGCACACAAATACCTTGTAAATTCTACCAACCTCCTAATCATTTTTGTTAGAGGCATCTGAATCACTGCCACTGATCTGTACGTCCTTCTACAGAGTGTCATCTTTATAAAATCATAATTCTGTTTTCTGGTATAATGAATAACAAATAATTTGAGAAGAAAGAAAAAACACACACACTGATTTCACGTAAATTCTGCCTAGTTCCTAAATACAGTAGAAGTTTGATATAGCGAGTACAGCATATAATGAGAACCCCGTTATAACGACAATATTTTGCTGTCCATTCAAAATTCCTATGTTAAACTGTGTATTATCCTCCGGTTACAGCGAGGGCCTTATCACTGACGCATCCGTTATTAAGAGCGATTAACCACACACGATTTTTTCCGTTACCGATATTTATGCACCCCTGCAATTATGTTGCATACGATCGATTACCTTCAGTATCGTTTCCTCGCTATGTTCACTAGAGAGTTCTCTCGTTGACATTCAAAGGCAATGTCAGAGTCGATTAGTAATACCCGTACCGGGCGAGTTGGCCGTGCGCGTAGAGGCGCGTGGCTGTGAGCTTGCATCCGGGAGATAGTAGGTTCGAATCCCACTATCGGCAGGCCTGAAGATGGTTTTCCGTGGTTTCCCATTTTCACACCAGGCAAATGCTGGGGCTGTACCTTAATTAAGGCCACGGCCGCTTCCTTCCAACTCCTAGGCCTTTCCGATCCCATCGTCGCCATAAGACCTATCTGTGTCGGTGCGACGTAAAGCCCCTAGCAAAAAAAAAAAAAGTTCCGTAAAAAAAATTTGAGATGAAAGAGAATATGTTTTTGTAATAAATGCGTAAATAACATGTCCGATAACAGTTGTTAACTCGTTAAAAATAAAGGCTGACTAAACGATCGCTTAATTTTAATGCTAAATACTGCAGTTAAGTACATTCTCAACATTCATTCTATTAGCCTCTACAAAAACGTTTCTGAAATCTACAGAAGGGCATCAAAACATCCAAGCCTTCGAATTCTTACAAAGTTTTATATTCTCTCACGTCTGGTTAAATTTTGGGAAAGGCTGTTATCATGTAAATTTGTAGCGAGAAGTTCATCATTTATCTACTGGCGCTTGACATATGTTTTCATAATACATACAGTATTAGTTAGGTTAGGTGACGCTGTTTGAATAAGAAAACTGAAATATTTGCCCAAAAATGCGATCATTAATTTCAGTGTGGTATCATTTTCTCGCTATGTGCACTTGCGTACTCTCTCATCGACATTCAAAAGCAATGTTGGAGGCTATTAGTAATAACCGTCGACTGTTGTTCTCTGAAAGAAAATTCAAAATAAAAGAGGATAACACTTTTTTTTTATAAATACGTAAATAACGTGGCCCATATCAGTTAACTCGTTAGATATTAAGGCTAAGTAAACGCTCGCTTAATTTTAATACTCAGCACTGACATTAATTAAGAATGCGATACACCTCAAGATATGGCAGAGCGTGGCACTGATTTCTGAGGTTAGATTATATTTTCTCACGGGCTTTATAGAACAATTAATTTTTTTTCATGATCTTTTATTTTATTGATAATTACTTTTCTAGTAGCCTATATCTTAGGAAGTTTATTATTTAATAAATTCACACATCGTTACTTGAAGGACAAACAATCGAAGTAATCTGAACAATTCTCCCTGCAATTACACTTATTTTCATTGCTCTACCATCCCTCCGACTTCTTTATCTTCTTGATGAATCAATAGACCCACTTATCACAGTAAAAACTGTCGGACACCAATGATATTGAAGCGTTTGAAGAAGAAAACTGAAATGTTTGCCACAGAAACCTCTGGAGTGATACCGTACTTCTCCGAATCCAAAACAACGGGGGTTTTTTTTTTTTCCCCCTCGGGATTTCATGCGAAAAATCAAGGGTTGTCTTGCATTCCCGGCCTAACAGTAATGAACACCACTGGCAACTACAATAGCAAACACTCTGCTTCTTTTCACCTCCGTACGCGCGTGCACAGGCAAAACTCTATGATAATAAACGAACGCCTCTTTATTGTACAATACCTTTGTGTAACATCACTGGATCTCGGAAAATAGTGAAGAGATAATGGCGTTCTATTAGCTTCTGCAAAAACTTTTCTCAAATCTACAGAAGGCATCAAAACATGCGAGCCTTTGAATTCTTACAAAGGCAATGGCTACTCAGTGGCAGAGTCTTCTGTGCCTGACGCTTATTAAAATTAAGTTTATAGACAGCAGGAATATTTTCGTGTTGGATAGTCGTATTGTAAAGACAGGTGGAGGAGTTATTGCCGAGAAATTTTCAACAGGTTCTCGATATTATGATGTCTATTTTAAGTTAATTGTTATTAAACACTCGAAAATGTAGAATAATTGTGCAGCCGCAAGAAAATACGGCATAGGCCTAACTAAAGCCAATATTCGGCTTTAGCGTGAAGACACAGATAGCAAAAAGATGCGTAGGCCTTCTGTACAGAAAAATGCATTCAGTGGTTCTCAACAAGGGCGCTATAAAGAAGTCAAAGATGAAATTGTGAGGTGTGCGCACGCAAACCTTAAGGGCGGAATGGCCACACCGCGGCGCAATAATCTAGTTCATTGATCTTCAACGTCCACGATTAGGCCTATACATCACTAGTCGCTGAAGTTGGCCGAAACTGGCAAGCGATGGGGGGGGTATGTGTTTGTGCGTGAGTGTGTGTGTCGCCTGTTATATCTGATGCTAAGTAAAAGTAACAGCAAGAACATTTTCCTGATGGATCGTCGTATTGCAGAAACGCATAGAATATATATTGCCGGCAAATTTTCAATGGGTTCTCTTCGGTATTATGATGCCAATTTTAGTTAATGGTCATTAAACCTGGGAAATAAAGAATAATTGTGCAGCTGCAAAAAAATACGGCATAACAAAAGCCAATGTTCAGCGTCTGAAAACAGTCAAAAAATGCTTACTGTACAACAAACTTTTTGAGCCTGATTTAAATTTTATGAAGGAAAAAGCGGGGGTCTTCTTGAATTCGGAGAAATACGGTACTATAATTTTTTCAGAATGAAATTAAACACACATTTTCACATAGTATCGGATTTCGTAAAATAACAAACAAGTAAGCCGTAGTGTGGGTATCATCTGTGGAAATGAAAGTTTTGAACAAACTGATTGCCATTTCATACCGATTTTAATGTATATGGAGGGTTTTCCGAATTTTGTACAAAATTCAGATATAACGACAATCCTCTATAGCGAGTAAAATTTTCGCTGTTATGAATTCTCGCTATAAAGGACTTCTACTGTACTGTCACTGAAGATATCTGAGCTGGGCTGAGTGGCTTAGACGGTTGAGGCGCTGGCCTTCTGACCCCAACTTGGCAGGTTCAATCCTTGCTCAGTCCGGTTGTATTTAGTATTTGAAGGTGCTCGAATTCGTCAGCCTCACATAAAAGAACTCCTGCGGGACAAAATTCTGGCACATCGGCGTCACCAAAAGCTGTAAGATTAGTTAGTGCGACATAAAGCCAGTAACATTATTATTAAAGATATCTGAACCTCCATTCACAGAATGTCATGCTTATTAAATCATAATCTTATTTAGGCCTCTGCTGAATTTAAAATTTGTTTGGGGGGGGAAAAAGTAAACACAGAGAAATATCCAGTTGAATCACTGGAGATCTGGCCCAAAGCTGTGAGGACCCACTCTGCAAGTAATGCTACTGATGGCTTCTTTAGCTATCCTGTAGGAGTCAAGACATATGACCCCTACTGTGTAACCAGTCAGTGTACTGCTGTTTCATGCGGTCTTTCAATGACTTATTTACTATCACATCCAGCACTTGCAGTTGTGATGTTATGCCTCCAGGGATAACAACAAGGTCTGTATTTGATAAGTTGATTTCCTTCTTCACATTAGGAGATGGCCTTAAATGCATCTATAACTAAATCCCATGTTGTTTTAAGGAGAGCTCCAGGCCTTCTGTTCCACACTGTTTACACCCAATCAGCCATACATTCATTTACCATTCATCTCTTTTCCTGGCATCGAAAGTGTATTCCTGGTGGCAGCTGCTCTTTTGGCATATTTTTGCGGGCTAGAGTGACATACGGTGACATCTTTCTTCCATCGACAAGCTCACACAGTATCACTGTGATAAGTGACTTTTCATTTCCTGCAATACGTACCCATACACTTTTTGTCTCTTTGTCTTCCACTGTTGTGTTAGAAGGCATATCAAAATAAACTGGTATCCCGTGAGCTTCTTCAACCTGTCCAGTTAAATATGACTGTTCCTTTCATAGCTCTGTAACATTAACGTATCCACACAGACGCACACGAGATGCTGTCAGTTGGTACAATTAATTTTATTCATATATATTCACAAATTAACACACACATAACCTTAATCACAGTATGAAAACACTTCACTTCGAGAATATCAACAAAGCTGCCATTATTAAAAACAACTGCCAACACTTCAGTATGGAGGTTACAACTTTGAAACACAGTTGAAAACAGATGGCTGCATATTTCAATATGGAGACTGCAATTATTGCATGTCAGCCCGGGATATATACTTGCTACACCATAACTCTACTAAACAACAACTAACTGTCAGTGTTCAAGGTTATAAATTTTGTTATTGGTTCTGTATTGAATTAAAAGATTACATATAATTTACAAAGTTTATTCCACCTACTCAATACTGTACAATAATTGCAATGTCTCTAAATACATTACAATATGTTATCAAGGGGCTAGTTTCGACCCTATATGGGTCATCATCAGCCTAACTAAGATACACTTATGGATTTGCCGAAGTCCTAAGACAGAATTACATTGTGGAAACAAAATTTTAAAAGAATGAACTGTGTAGGTGATGTGATAATGTACATATAAAATGGTGGATTGATGAACTGTTATAGATAAAATAATGTTATACTTATCAGTGACAAATAAATTTTTTAGGATTTACGTCAATTACAATTAGACTGTAAGAATAGTTATCATACAGTTATTACAATGATGATTAAAATATGCCCTTGTTAGTGAATACTCTAAGATTGCACTTTAAAATGTAATATGCCAGTTGCGCCAATGTTCAACTTTCAATTCTCTATCTGAAGATGCACTCGGAATTTTAGAACTCAACAGAAGCATCTGGACTTTGCATTCAACTGTCATGTTACGTTCTAAAGTGCAAATTTAGAGTATTCGCTAACAAGGGCATATTTTAATCATCAATGTAATAATTGTATGATAACTATTCTTACAGTCTAATTGTAATTGACGTAAATCCTAAAAATTTTATTTGTCACTGATAAGTATAACATTATTTTATCCATAACAGTTCATTAATCCACCATTTTATATGTACATTATCGCATCACATACACAGTTCATTCTTTAAAAATTTTATTTCCACAATGTAATTCCATCTTAGGACTTTGGCAAATCCATAATTGTATCTTAATTAGGCTGATGATGACCCATATAGGGTCAAAACTAGTCCCTTGACAACATATTGTAATGTATTTATAGACATTGCAGTTATTGTACAGTATTGAGTAGGTGGAATAAACTTTGTAAATTATAGATAACTGTCAATGACTCAGCAGTAACTAACTTCACTGTCAAGATCGTATCTCTATATAGCTGCCTGGACAGGCTTCTAGAAAGTTGCATTACAAAATATATCTTCGTGAAAATTCTGGCGTGTCTAATACATCGGTTATAATGTATAGAATATTCTCAAACATCCTTGTGCCTATTACCATTCTGGAGGTTACAGTGTATTTCACAATTATGGATTGTAATTTATATATACAGGTAAGAATAAATTATAATATTAATTTATAGGTATTTACATTAACTGAACTGATATAAATGTCTATGTACAACACGTTTCATGACATAACCTCACACACAATACAATTATTTGAGTACTAAATAATAGTAATACTAAAAGTAAATGGATGTACATCACTTCATAGCCATACATACAAGTAATAATAATAATAATAATAATAATAATAATAATAATAATAATAATAATAATAATAATAATAATAATTCAAGCTCGATATCTGCATTAGTTGCCCATGGGTGGGAAATATTGTTTTTAACTTATATCGGGGCCGATGAACTTCGATGTTAGGCCCCTTTAAACAACAAGCATCATCATCATCATCATCATCATCATCATCATCATCAAGTTATATCTGTTATCGCAGTTGCATCAACATATCACTGGAACTCTGCAAGTTTTCCTTCATATGCGTCTGGCGGATGCTCCTTGTAATTGTCGTGTACATACCTTGCAATTTCATCTTTGACTTCTTTAAAGTGTTCTTGTTACAGGCCACTAAATGCCTTTCTTATAGAGTACACATTTTTTATGATCTTTATGCCAGCACTAACCATGGCTTCAGTTATGCCCACCAAGCAAGCTGGCTGTATGCAGCAGTGAGCTTGCATCAGGAGATGGTGGGTTCGAATCCCACTGTTGGCAGCCGTGAAGATGGTGTTTCATAGTTACCCATTTTCACACCAGATAAATACGGAGGATGTACCTTAATTATGGCCATGGCCACTACCTTCACAATCCTAACCCTTTCCCATCCTTGCATCGCTGAAAACCTTCAATGTGTTAGTGTGACATCAAAACCACCAGCAATTATGCTGTATTTTCTCACAGCTGCACAATTATTTCTCATTTCTGCATGTTTAATAATCATTAACTTAAAACTGGGATCATATTATCGACAAGAACCTTTGAAAACTTGCTAGTAATACCTATTCCATGTGTCTCTACAATACGACACTCCATCATGAAAATATTCCTGCTCTCTATATTTGATGTTACGTGCACTAAGTATCAGGTACAACTGGCTTCTGCTGGACACAAGTCTCACTCGCCAGCTTCGCCCAGCTTCAGTGCCTGGCGATGTATAAAGACGCACTCATTGATGGTCAATGATTTCTTGTTTGCATGGTGAGAAAGGAAGCTGCCAGGACAAAACCTCCTATGTGAAATATTTTAGCTTACAACTTTTGGCCGGTAAGGTTCTGTCATCTAAGGTGCAATATTGTGTGAAGGCATTGTCAAGGCATTCGCGCTCTTCATGATGTATGTGCTGCGTGTCAGTATATCTCCAAAAATATTATCACATAGGTGGTTTTGTCCCGGCAATGACAGTATATAGCTTGTGATAGAGTCAGACTTTGCTTAATATTTAGCTTTGCAGTCTCACTTGTAATCACGGTTAGTGGCAGGTCCATAAAAAATACTTGCCAGTATTGTAATTCTCTTAGGGTCTGTACTACGACTGTCAGGTAAACAGCCAGATACGTAGGCTGCAGTTTTGCAAACTAGAAGTTAAATATTTTCTTGCGTACTACCAACGGATTTTAACGACGGTATTGTAATGCGGAAGATGTAGTAACATTTTTATTGGGTTGGTAATAAGGTTACTGAAAATATAGTGAAATTTAGCGCGGTGGTATACGTGTTCCCTGGTGTTTTCGTTTGTTTAGCTCTATTCCTTTTGAAATTGTATTACTAGAATCCAATATCAGACTCTTATTAAGCTATAATGTGGAAGTTCAGGTCAAAAACAGAATTAGGACAAATCTACACATACAAAGAAATGTTAAAATTAATTAACTGAAACGAAAGTAAAGTTTATATTCGTAATTAATCCCACTGATACAGCAAAGGATTATTAATTTTATTATTAATTCAATTTACTGTTTGCTCATTGAATAAGTAGTTAGTTACTGTCTTTTCAATACAATGTGAGAATAGTAACTGGCAAGCATTTATCTCACTTTAGTGTAAATACTTAGTAGCAAGTTGTTATGAAGTCAAAGAAATATAACCTCCTTAAACATCCTCATTCGACGGACGAATCACCATGGACAGTGTTGTATACCTTTACTCCATATGTGTGTCGCGGACAGATTTGGAATAGAACCCACGCTTTTGACACGCATTCTAATGATTAGGAAATGTGTACTATCACCTCTAGTACCCTACGGACCAACATTTAGAAGGTAAAAAAATGTTAGACTATTGGGACTCGAACCCATGAAAAACTGCATATCAGCAGGTGATGTTGCCCTAATGACCACGGCTACCCAGGAAGCGTGCTGTTGACTTGCTTGTGTGCAATTTATATAGTATGTAGCAACAACTTGCTAGCTTAGGAAATCTTTAAGAATTTTGTGATAGCTGGTCAGGAAGCATGACATACTTTATAAATATATGCATAGATTACATTGTAACAACTTAATTTCGTACAGCACCATGCAGATGTAGATTCATCTTGATGTGTAGCCATCTTGATTCTTAGACAGTAGCGTCCCCGATAGGAGCGAAGTCCCAGATAAGAGCGTTAACTGCCTCTACAACTTCGGCATAGCTAACTTCAAGAATATTCTCCCAGATTGCTCATAAACGAAAGTCGTAGTACGCATTTCCAACCGAACTTCCAGATAAATGTGCAAACTGCCACATAAATTTAAACCGCACTTTTATCTGGCTGTCGTAGTACAGGCCCTTAGAGGTCT
The DNA here is from genome assembly GCF_040414725.1 of Anabrus simplex. NCBI lineage: Eukaryota > Metazoa > Arthropoda > Insecta > Orthoptera > Tettigoniidae > Anabrus > Anabrus simplex. The sequence continues at coordinate 884,381,383 of NC_090266.1, forward strand.
ATTACAATAGCTCACAAAGAAACTTACTGATGTAAAAAAAATTTAGTTGTGGTTGTCCACGATCTGCAAACAATATTAGAATGTTGTATGCACTGAATAGGCCTGGGACGTTACCACACAGTGCCTACTCCCTGACCATCACACATATCGCTGACAATATCATTGACACTTATACCACTTCCTGAAACATCACTTTCATCATTTGCCTCAAAAAATTTCATCACTTTCCTAGTCACTGTTGGTAAATTTAGTCAAAATTGACACCAATATTTCTTTTGTGCCAGGGTTTAAGAGTATAAGGCAAAAATTGTTAGATTTTAGAACAGAAGTTTGAAGTTGTTAAAACAGAGACAGCAGTAAGTGTAGAGTGTATGAACGGAGTAGCACATCAAGATATTTCAGAAAATTGATTTACTGTATTTTTATTTCGTAATTATAATTTTCTTCTGCTAACTGTTGATTAAATCAATGACTTTTACTATGAAGGCCCAATATAATATGACTTTTAAAGCCTGGCACGAAAGATTTCATCTTTTGTTAGGCTGGCCGCCAGGATTTTTCCGTGAATGCTTTTCATTGAGCATGTACAAAATCAAACAAACAGAGAAATATTGTCATCGTATTCAAAAGGCAGCTGTTGGAAACTTGGTTCTCTCAGTGCACAGAACATAAAGTTAGTTGACAAGGGAGTTAAAAAATGCAAAACTGCATGTTGATCGGAGCTCGAAATGCGTGTCAGTGCTAAATGGCGGCTGTCAATCTGTGGTCACACATGAGCAGAAAGAGTTCAGAAATTCCCTTCAGAAGAAAATTTCAGTTCTGTTGCAGCTTTTCAGGATCATCAGAGGTTAAATGGACATTAAATACATTGCACTGTTAATTCCCTATTAAAAGTAATAAGGTGGAAAAGCTGAACAAAAAATATTCAAAAATTCACAACCCAATACATGACACCATAATGTTGCATTTCTTTATTTCTCTGTGTAGAAGTGAGGTTATCAGACAGCGAACTTTATGAATGGAGAGGAAACAAGTTTACTTAAATTTATATTTTAATAGGAGGTAACAGAAAGCGTGCAGTGAAATTCCGGTAGGCTTTTTATTTGGGTAATTCAGGGCTATATTTCTGTAAAAAAACATATTTCACACTTACAAAGTATGTCATTAATTCACCTGAAAGTGCCTCAATGCATTCTTAACTACTGACAGATTGCTCATTGACAGTATAGAAGCCAGTTTTGTTTTGTGTGTGTGTTTTTTTTCCTGAACACTGAAGAATGGTTTGTGGTGTGAGTTGCTGTAGTAATCTCCTACTCATGTCCCAGTTTGTGAACCTTGAACAACGGCTGAGTGGCCTATAAATGGTCCTGAAAGTGGGGATGCCAGTTGCTATGGAATAGGAGTGGTCATCTTGTACATCTTGTGAATCGTGGTTCTCCTTGGGCTCAGGTGGCTAGGAGTATACAAGTCAGCAAAGAGAATGTGTCTGGATGTGTCAGAAGAAATTGATATTCGGGTAAGGGGATTTACCAAGGAAGATATAGGAGATTGTTAAGGTGTTCTTAACAGGCGTAAAAAGGGAAGGGCAGAGTGTATGGAGGACTGTTCAACAGGAACATCATGGCATGCAACTTAATTTCTGTTAGCTGTGTATATGGACGTATTTCTCTGGTATTTGGCAGTGTGGTGTGTTGTCTGAATATGAAGAGAAGAATGTTGGGACAAACACAAACACCCTGTTTCCAAGCCAGACGAGATTAAAATCCCTAACTCGGCCGAGAATTGAATCCGGGAGCCCCTGCACCGAGGCCCTCAACACTGATCATTCTGCTAACGAGTCGGAATCCTTACATGACTACTCATTAATAAATAATTATTTATAAATATACTGCTGCAATAAATACTGTACCGTAAAACCGAATGATGTTGGCAATATGTCGATTTATAACTATGACCGCATTTAAGAAATTGGTGAGGATTTCTCAGAGTTTCAGACAGAATAACATTACGCTGTTTCTACTTGCTGGGTGGTATATTCAGTATTCTGGATAGTGACTGTTGTTCGTGCTTAGTTTAGGATAATTAACTGGAACTTGGTATCATTTATTTCCTCTTAACCTACTGGATCTACAGTGCATCCATCATAGAGTGCATACAGGAAGTGAACTGGTGAGTATTGCTCAATAACATGTTGTTTATTTAATTTTATAGTTCCGTCAGGTAGCAGACTCCGAGAACTGTGGCACAAATGAGGTACATTGCAGACAGACAGGCCACAACCACTGCACTGACTGAGTGCAGGAAGAGGCTAGGCTTAGCAAATTATGTGCGTAAATTTTGCAATTGGAGGAATTAGGACGAGAATTGTCTCAGTGTCTTCACCATATGAGGGTGCAGTAGTGATTACATCCTTCCACATAGGGTTAGCGTCAGGAAGGTCATCCGGGTGCAGATCAGGATGAAGTTGACAGGTTTGAGGAAGCACTGAGTGACATTGTAGTCAGAGTCAGGTCAATAGCAAGGGTAGGATAGTGCTAATGGACAATTTCAGTGTGAAAAATTAGTAATAGAACTGAAGGATATGAGAAGGTGATGGGTAGATGTGGAGAAGATATGGAAGTAAGTAGGAATGGGAAGCATTTACTGGACTCTGTGCTGATGTAGTGTTAGCAGTTATGAGTTCATTGTTCGAGCATAAGGCACTGATACACATGACAGGGTAGGGGCACCAAACCCATAAACTGTATCATGACTGACTTAGAGTTTGGAAAATCTAGTTGGAATGTTTGGGTATTTCTGGGATTTTTGATGTTACAGACCTCTGTTTTATCTGCTGTGAACTAAGTATCACTTGGCCTATGGTAGAGAAAGTGAAGTCTATCTGCAGACAGATAAGGGTAGATTATGTTCAGGTCGGAGATATTAGACAGAAGTACATGGATATGATTAGTGAAAAGTTCCAAAGAATTGACAGTCAGTAGGTTCAGGTTATAAAAAAAGAACAGTTGGTGTACAGTGATGCTGTAGTAGAAACAGCAAAGAAATGAATAAAAACAACATTGTGTTATGTTAAGCAAACGTTATGATGGAAGCTTATAAACATAAAAAGAAGGCGTAGCAAAAATAGCTACAAACAAAATTTGATCTATGTAAGGTATTGTACATACAGTAGATGAAAAAAACAGAGGCCTTTTTTATAAGCTATAAAAAAGAAAGAGCTTCTGTATGTCACGTGATTATCTGAAGCATGGTATTGGCTAGAAATGAACGAGAGTAGATGTTACGAGCTAGCTCTTTCTTAAAGCCGCATTTGATGTTGCAGGCCGTTCGTTCATAAAAGAGTCTACTCCTAACTGAACGACTAACTCTCAGAGAGCAAGGACGGAGCTAGGTCATACAAGAGTCAACTAGTTTTTGAACGACTAGCTCCTTTTTTTTTCCCCGGCATTTGCCTGGTGTGAAAATGGGAAACGACGGAAAACCATTTTCAGGGCTGCCGACAGTGGGGTTCGAACCCACTATCTCCCGAGTACTGGATACTGGACGCACTTAAGCGACTGCAGCTATCAAGCTCGGCGACTAGCTCTTAAGGAGTAAGGAGGGAGCTAGCTAATACAAGAGTTGACTCGTATTTGAATGACCAGCTCTCGGCTCAGAGCTACCTCTCTCCAATGAGTCATTCAAAAGAGTCAGTTCGTTCATGAACGACCCATCACTATGACTGGTGTTCTGTAAACACGATTTGAAATGAAATAGAACATGTTTCCGTAACAAGTGCATAAAGAACGTGGCCGATAGCAGTAGTTAAATCATTTGAAATAAAGGTTGAAATAAACGATCGCTTAATTTCAATACTGTATACTGAAATTAAGTAAGAATGTGATACACCTCAAAATACGGCACAGATTGGATGAATGATTTTAGAGGTTAGTTTGTTCAGTAAAACCTCATTAGGACATTTCTGCAGGGACAAGGGCAGATAATTTGTTAAGTGAGAAACTGTACGATTGAATAAGTGAATAAAAACTCGCGTCCTCAGTGAGAGGACCGTGAGAAATAAACAAACAACAGACATTCTGCATGCAGCTGAACGTAGTGAGTAATGTTTAACATGGGATCAACTAATGGTTGAGAAAACAAATACGAAAACCTTTTGTACTGGGAGGTATTAAAAAACAACAGTATATTAAAAGTTGTGTAAAACACCAGACAACAAATATAAAAGCATTCGCACTGGGGCCCATAAAAATATCTGTGCATTATTTTAGTTCATAACTTTCATATTTGTACACCCCACATAGCAGATATACAATGCCTGTATAATGTCTGTATACACATAATAAAAACACGAGACGCGGATACGTTATTGCACACGTTGTTATGAATGGGATGTTAGCGACCAAAAGCCTTGGTATATAATTGTAAAAGAATGGCAGGGCAATATGTTGTGTAGTGTCCTATTTGCTTGCAACAGTCTTGTTTGTACATACGAGGTAATGACCAGGAAACTCCAAACGTAAATAAACGTTGTGCGCATTCCGCCAGACTGCGCGGCCTATGGGGCATGAACAGACATTAAGTATCCTTGTTTGGTCAGTTGCGTACACGATGGGCAAGGGCAAAGAGTTAAGCACTGATTTGATACAAGTTATCGTTAACTTAGCACTTAAAGGCTATTCCCTTAGACAAATTGGACGAGAAGAAAACAAACCGCGCACTACAGTGAATTATGTGCTTAAGAAATTTCGGTATATTGGCACAACAAAGAACTTGCCGAGAAGAATTAAAAAGATTAAACTAAATGACAGACAAGAGCGTTTCTTTGTTAAAAAAAGTGAGGCAGCATTCAAAAATAAGTGCTCCAGAAATCCGACAGTTAACAGAAACACTGTTGATAAAGAACATCTCCAGCCAGACTGTTTGCAGGGTACTTTGGAAGTATGAATATCACGGAAGACAAGCAAGAAAGAGGCCATTTGTAAGTCAAAAAAATTGAGTCGCTCGAGTGAAGTTAGCCCAGATGCATGAAAATAGGAGTCAAGAGTTCTGGGACCAACTTATTTCATCTGATGAGACCAAAATTAAAATTTTCGGATCAGATGGGAACAGCAGAGTATGGAGGAAGGCAAATACTGCGAATGAGCCTAATAATACCACACCTACAGTGAAACATGAAGGTAGTTCCATTCTAATGTGGGAGTGTATGTCCTCTAAAGTTGTTGGTACCATCCACTTTATTGATGGAATCATGGACAAATGGAGCTATCTTGAAGTATTGCAGAAAAATGTGAAACAGAGCACTCAAAAGATGGGACTTCTACCCTCATACGTATTCCAGCAGGACAATGATCCTAAACATACTGCTGGTGTGTGTAAAGAATGGCTCATATGGACTGTTCCTAAGTAGCTCAAACCACCTGCCCAGTCCCCAGATCTGAACCCCATTGAACATTTGTGGGTTCACTTGAAAAAATTGGGTTCGTTCTAGGCACATACAATCTAAAGGTCAATTAAAGGAAATTGTGGCAGAGGAATGGCAAAACATTTTACCCTAATGTTTGTAAAAGGCTAGTGAATTCTATGGAGAGATGTTATAATGCCATAATAAAGGCCAAAGTTTATGCCACTAGATAGTAGGTTCTTCTTGTGTCATAGAAAATGTTTGTTTAGTTGTTTGTATTACTGGTGTATTTAAACAGGAACCATCTGGTTACGCCTGCAAATGCCTGTGTGATCGAACTGGAGACCGCATGGCCTGTTTCATAAGTTTAAATTGAGCACGTTCTGGTCTGTGATGCAACGCATCCTGCTAGCGAGCTCAGTTGCAACTTGCTAAGGCACGACCGCGACTTCACAGAACACGTGGCCCACACGTCAGAAAGAATGATCTAGAAGCTTTTTTCTATCTCAGTTTCCTGATGAGATAACAGCAAGTGGACAATGGGATCGTATAGCTGGCAATAACAAATAGCTCGTACTCAAATTTCAAGTCGATAACTGCATTATTTGAGGAGATATTTAGATATTAAAATATCGGATGATATCTATGAAATTGAGTAGAACACCCAGCGAATGTGACCTCAAACTTCCTGGAGAGAGAATTGAATGTGCAGAAAGCTTCAACTATCTTGGAAGTATTGTATCGAACCAGGGGAGTGCTAAATTGGAAATCCAGAACAGAGTGACAAAAGGTTCCATGTTCTTCTATCAGGTACAAAATCTAGTGTGGGACAAAGCAGTTCCTGTAAAAGCCAAACAAACAATGTTCAAATCTTACCTCCTCCCAATCATGACATATGGGTTGGAGACCTGTGTATTATTGAAAAGATACATCAGCAAACTGCAAGCATGTGAAATAAAATTTTTATGATCTGCTATGTAAAAAACAAGAAGAGATAGAATTAGAAATGAGTGTATTAGAAATGACATGCAAGTAACCTGTACGATGGAAGACTGACTACGAATTACACGGTTGAAATGCTTTGGGAATGTGCGAAGGATGGAAAAGACTAGAACCCCAAGACAATATTTGGAAATGGCATTACCTGGGACCTGTTGGACATCGCAGAAGAAGGTGGCTGGACCAAATAAATGCAGACCTTATCGAGAAAGGAACAACACTGCAGGATGTGAAAGGAGAGGAACTCCATAATGACAGGAACCGATGGGGGCATATTGTCCACAAAAGTCCTAACCGGCTCGCTGGAAGGATACCCAGGTGATGATATGATGATCCATGACGTTCAAGCCCAGGGTCAAGCTTTTGTATAAAAGGCGAGCCTGAAAACTCAATGCCGGGCTGAGTGGTTCAGACGGTTGAGACTCTAGCCTTCTGACCCGAACTTGGCAGATTCGATCCTGGCTGAGCCCGGTGGTATTTGAAGGTGCTCAAATACGTCAGCCTCATGTTGGTAGATTTACTGGCATGTAAAAAGAACTCCTGCAGGACTAAATTCCAGCACCTCAGCGTCTCCGAAAACCGTAAAAGTAGTTAGTGGGACGTAAAGCAAATAACATTATTATTAGATAACTCAACGACATACAGCGATCGACAGCAGAGACCGGTGAAGGTCTGCTGCATGATGTAGTACTGGCAAGTGTGATTTAAATTAGTGCGTGGAGTGCCAAATTCCGAACGTCTAGAACTTTGAACTTGGTTATCAGCGAGGCACGGCCTAGGTGAGAACTTTGACTGTGACAGCAGTATAACTTTATACTCTAAAATTTTTCGCCCACTTCTAAAGGAGTTTTCTAAGGCATTCAAACACTTTAACATTTTACGACCGAGCTCGATAGCTGCAGTCGCTTAAGTGCGGCCAGTATCCAGTATTCGGGAGATAGTAGGTTCGAACCCCACTGTCGGCAGCCCTGAAAATGGTTTTCCGTGGTTTCCCATTTTCACACCAGACAAATGCTGGGGCTGTACCTTAATTAAGGCCACGGCCGCTTCCTTCCCACTCCCAGCCCTTCCCTGTCCCATCGTCGCCATAAGACCTATCTGTGTCGGTGCGACGTAAAGCAACGTGACCAACTATTTAGGACTCTGTTTATTAAAATTACGTGCCCATTATTTCACATAAGGGAACATAGACTGTGAAATTGAACATTAATACTTTATGGTGTGCTAGATAGACAGTAGACTGTTTCTTAAAATTATGTGCTCATTATTTCACATAAGGGAACATAGACTGTGTAGTTGAATATTACGACATCGTATGTGAGATAGAATGTACAGACTCTGCTTAGACTTCACAAACTGTATTCATACTTACAGTCGGGAACACAGTGTATTCAGCGTATCGAACTTGTGTAGTTGGACAGTACCCAAGCTTGGCCATCACGCTCAGTTCCTCTTCACCACGCATCACAGCTTTGCCGCCCGAGGTCCCACATTGAACTGCAAACATCTTAAGAACCTTGGTTCAAAACTTGGTCTCCACCTCACACGTTATGTTACAACATAATAGACCACAGGCAACAGCACAGCCGTGATGTAATATTGACTTCAAAGCTCTCTGAAGAACGTCTTACGCAAATCGAATATTGTAATTCTGGTCAAAAGCGACAAAATCTTGACTCAAAGAAAATATTCATTATACTTCTAGTCAATAAGTGATATCATTTAATGAAAAAAATTGCTAAAAATTCGAATCTTTGACTACCAAGTTTATCTCAGGATGCAGACAGACGGAGCCAGGAACTTCAAGATCCAGAACTACTTAAAGGGGATATGCATCTGTGTTGTTTAAAGAACAGTCAGTTCAAACTTTATGAACTGTAACTTTTAATTTAACTTTCAAGTCCACAAGTCACTTTCAGTTTTCCAAGTAACTTTCAATTTCTCAATTAACTTTCAATTTTACACGTAAAGCCAGTGTAGTATTAAGTCTTACCAGAGCTACTCCAAAGCTCAAGCAAACTTGCTAACGAGTGGAAAAAACTTTGAAGAACATTTATTAATGCAATCGAGACTTAGAGAGCAGATAGTGAGTCATCTTAGAGCCACAGTTTGAAGAGGAACAGTATGGCTTCAGGCCTAACAGGTCCACAACAGACCTAATCTTCAGTGTCTGTATGTTAATGGAAAAATATTGGGAAAAAGGCAAAGATCTGTTTATGGTTTTCCTTGACATTGAGAGGCATATGACAGCATCGCAAGAGAGAAGATTCGGGAATGCCTGAGAAAAAGGAATGTGCCAGAGGGACTGGTGAGGAAAGTTCAGATGCTGTATGAGAACTGTACCAGCTGTGTGCAATTGGGCGACAGACATTCATCCTGGTTCAAGGCCGAAAGTGGAGTCCAGCAAGGCAGTGCACTATCCCCATTATTGTTTATCACCATCATGGATGACATAATGAAGAGCAATGCTGAACATATCAGGGTTGAAAAGATTTCGGTATTTATATAAAAAGGATTATTGGAGAATGCAAACATTAAAATAATAGAGAGACCAGTACTTACTTTCAGTCATCTGATGATGAATTTATTATGTTATTGATTCATTTAATAAATGAGTTAATATTAATTCTTTGCTGATGATGTTATGATGTGGGGAGAAACTGAGGAACAAGTACAGTCGAGACTCAGTGAATGGAAGGTTAAGTTCCAGGAGTTCAATCTCAAGATAAGTGAACTGAATACAGTAGTGATGGAAATAAACAGAGAGGGACGACCAGCAAACATCATGCTAGGAAACCATCCACTAGAAAGTGTGGAAAGCTTTACATACCTCGGCAGTGTGATATCTTGAGATACACTAGCCACAAAGGTGGCAAATAGAGTGCAGAAGAGCTCTCACTTTTACCAGCAAGTACGAACACACTTCTGGGATCCTATGGGATCCTAAAGTACCAACAAAATCAAAGCTGGTGATGTTCAATCAGTACTTCATACCAATCTTAATCTATGGTATTGCAACCTGCACCCTCACTAAGACTGACTCATCAAGGTTGCAGTCATATGAGGATGATGTGGTTAGGAAGAAAGCTGGGATTGTTACATCATTGTTAGATCGGATCAGCATGTCCAGACTGAGGTGGTTTGGGTATCTAATGAGGATGGAGCCAACAAGGACAGCATATGTTGACTTGGAGCGACATTTGGCAGGGAAACGGATGGTGGGAAGACCATTGGACATTGCAGATCAGGGAAGGACACTGGAGGACCATTAACAACAGAACGTATCTCAATAAGACAGACTGGAAGAGGCTCGCCAACAGTACCCGGGAAACTGGAACTATAAAATGACGATGATGATGATGATTAAGTGAGACTTAGCCATTTCGTTAGATATTTTTCCTGTGAATTAGAACTTTATTTATTTTCACAATACGTCGAACTGATTAATTATTTCAAGAAGGAACTTGGTTTATTTCGTTTTGAACTGAGCGTTTGCTTGAAACTTGAAGAATGAACTTTGACCATTTTACTATAATTAAGTGGCTATCACTAATAGAATTCAAACGTCAAGATTAAACTTAATTTGCTTTCTAAATATCAAATTTTGATGGTATGCTAGTTCAATTTGACAAGGATTGAATGACATCACAGGAAATATTATTTACATTTGATAATCTTAATAAAAGTGATTGTGTCCTACTATGCAATATTTAAGCCACTCCAGTTCCCTCTCTGTACACTCTCCTGCTCTAAGACCACACACGCCCTACGTACTTCTCATGCTCGATCACGCACGTTTATAAGTGCTTGTCTGTTACTGGTACAGTACAAGTAAGAGTGTTGTTATATGAAATGTATGTTTTGTTTCTATTTGCGTTGTTTTGTATATTAAAGGTGTAATGACAAATTGCATTGAGAAAAAATAAAAGAGACTAAGACTAAAATTAAAAACAATCAAATGAAAATAGTACACCATTACAAATGAAGAGAGGGCAGCCAGGTCATAAAAAATGAAGAAGTTCTAGGAAGTGAAGAGGAAGTTGAGAAAACATTACAACTAATATTGTGAAGACTGTAGTGTATATGGATTGATTTACGTGCTTCAATGTGGGCGTAAACTATGTAAATAAATAAAAGGTGTAATGACATTTTTACCTATGTTGTCCTACTGTTTAATTATCTGTACAATCAGAACAGGACAAAAAGGCCCAAAAATAATATATGTTTATGAGTTATTATGTTATAAAGTATCAAATAACCACCTGACCAAATAAGACTGTTTAAGTCTGTATTTCGTACCAATGGGTTATTAAACATTGTTTCCTAGTCACACTTTTTGACCATGAATTGTTTGGAGGTTAAACACAGCCACATGCAAGAGAATGACTTTGATAGTCATTTTTAGTGCGACGACAGTTCGATCGACTCGAGTTGAAAAATGTCGGATCGCCTTTCAACATATGCACCACCGTTGAAAGATACGGACATCTGTCCACTTCCTGGATTTTAATTTTGTCTTCATTAGTAAGTGATTTTACTACTTTTTCAGTATCTATAACCTCAAGACAAAATATGCACCACGTTAGTCTCTTTTTTTTTTTTTGCTGGTTGCTTTACGTCGCACCGACACAGATAGGTCTTATGGCGACGATGGAACAGGGAAAGGCTAGGAGTGGGAAGGAAGCGGCCGTGGCCTTAATTAAGGTACAGCCCCAGCATTTGCCTGGTGTGAAAATGGGGAACTATGGAAAACCATTTTCAGGGCTGCCGACAGTCAACTTCACACGATTATGTTCCTAATCCATAGGTAGGCTATCACGCGATAGATATTCGCTACCCTTCACTGTAATATAGATGTTCATTCCCACCTATATCATCTGATGGCCAGGCAGGCATCAATCTTTGGTAATGAGACAAAGTCTCTCATAGTGCATTGGCACTGCCAGTGGCTCCAAGTAGCCTACGCAGTGGCCTCCACGTTATGCGCTAGCCATGCGTCTTAGTGGGTGTGCTATTTTCCAACTGATGAGCCCAGCCTTACACACTGGGGCGAAATGCTGGCAACTAGGAATGAGTTAGTTGGAAAATTTATAATGTCCAATAACAGTCCGTTTATATTGGTATTACCCTTCACTGTATCACTCAACACAGAATAAATTTCTGACTTCTGAATGGAATGCAAAAATACAATCACAAATAACCTTATTGGGTTATTCAGCAATATCATTGAAAGCTGGAGAACAAAATTGAACTTTCCTGAGGCTAACGGCTTGCCTCTTGAAGGTGTGTGTAATTTACCCTGTAAAGTTCAGGAATTCAAAGCCATTTCTCGTTTTGGCGCAACTTTCCCCAATCTGCCTCCGGTGACGAGGGCTCTAATCTTTGTTGGAAATCATGTTCCTTTCACAAGGGATGACAAAGAACGTTTTCAGGTCTAGGAATAATGTGATCGTACTAAGCGGTAATATTGAAAATTTGTGACGTGATAACTGAGATATTTGTATAGATTTAATATGACGTGAATCGGGGCTTCAAATTTACAATGGGCTAAGTGGGAAATCTTAATGAGGAACGCAGTAACAAGGTTTCACCATATTTTCTCATGTATGGTTAAATTTTGGAAAGAGTTTTTCCATACAAAATTATAGTGAAAATGTAATCATTACTTTACTGGCACTTGGCATATGTTTTCATGATACATATAAGGTTAAGTTAGGTTAGGTGATGCTGCTTGAAGAAGAAAACTGAAACATTTGCCACATATGCCATTGGAGTATTACTACTGCAATTATTCAGAATGAAATTGGAACATACGCGTTCACGTTTTCTCGGAATTAGAAAAATAACCATAGTATGGAAATATGCTAAAACGCAAGTTTTGAACAAACTGATTGTTTTTCATACAGATTTTGGTGTCTGTGGAGGGTTTTCCTCGTCTTCTACAAAAAATCGGATATAACGACACTCTGCTATATCGAGTAAATATTTCGCCATTGTGAATTCTCGCTATAACGGACTTCTTTTGTATATAATTTACACATCAGTCTGGAAAAGACAGAGATGCCATTAGTTCCATATTGCTGGGAGTCAGACCTGTTCTCCTATCAGACATTTTATTGCAGCATGCGGAAATTACCTCTCATTATCAACGTTACTGATCAAATCAAAATCACTTTATTTGCAAATGAGGTGTTTACCTCGGTGGCAAATGGTACACAAAAATACATTATTATCAAGCACTACATTTTAAATTACGAGAGAAAAAGATATTTTCCTAAAATACAGTATTATACAATTTACACTAACAATTTTTCTATTGAACACACAGCTCATCCTTAATAAATTTACAAACATAACCAACTTATATACAAAAAAAAAAAAAAAAAACCAAACCCCATGGCACTTTAGCCCTTGAAGGGCCTTGGCCTACCAAGCGACCACTGCTCAATCAGAAGACCAGGTAAAAATCCTTGACCTGGCTGGGAATCGAACCCGGAGCCTCCGGATAAGAGGCAGGCACGCTACCCCTACACCACAGGGCCGGCTAATAAACTCATATACACTGCGTGGAATTACTTCAAATATTAAACTGCTATAACATTAAAATTTACATTGCATTTATTTTATTTTATTTTTACCCATTTTTGTACCTGACCGCATAACAACCTGGTGCGTCTTAATCAGAACCCCTTTTGCGACCACTTTTCAGAGTTCCTAAAGGGCCTTCACAGCTATTGTAAGGGTCCCAGGGCCCTCAAAGTCCCCACTGGTTGGGATCCATAAAGCCTTCACTACAGCTTCCACAGAATGCCCATATTCTGATTTCAGGAAAAGAAGAGTGGCAACCACATCAATATCTTTAACCTGCTCTGCATGAACTACCAACTAGAGCCATAAACACTGTGTGTGGTTCAAGATATTCTGATGTTGAAAAAAAGAAACATCGTTTGTCTTTTAGTGCCGGGAGAGTCCGAGGACAAGTTTGACTCACCAAATGCAGGCCTTTTGATTTGACGCCTGTAGGCGACCTGCGCGTTATGATGACGATGAAATGATGATAAAGACGACACATACACCCAGCCCCGTGCCAGTGGAATTAATCAGTTATGGTTAAAATTCTTGACCATGCCGGGAATTGAACCCAGGAGCCCTGTGACCAAAGGCCAGCACGCTAACCATTTAGCCATTGAGCTGGACTGATGTTGAAAGTTCTTGTAGGATGGGAATTTGTTTAATTAGATGAGACACTTCTTCACTTTCTAAATCACTTTTCATTATGCTTCTTGGATCAAAGAGTTTTCCAAGGGAAGAAATTATATTCTTTCCTGTGTCAGACTCTATTAAATGGTTTAGCTTTTTCAGGCTTGCTCAATGTACAAGGGTCTATTTGCTCTGGTAGTTAGGAAAGTTTATCACAGGTTTTCTAAATAAAATGTATCCTTTTATAATTTAAAGCCCTTTGAGAGTTAATTAAGCTTAGATTTAAGTACGGTACATGAATTAATGGCATCTTGAAACTCTCTAATGTGACCAGCAAGTTACATTTTTGGTAATGCTCAACAAGAAAAAATACCTAGGTAATGAATTATTTTTACTTCATTTGGGGTCAGGGCTTTAAAATAGTTCATAGCAACATTCTTATCTTCAGTAGTTCCAACAAATTATACTACATAATGCAGATATTCTCCTAGGTACTCAACACTTGTAAACTATGAGTTCCACCTGGTGATGACAGGAATAGGGAAAAGTTTAGCTTCAATGGGTTCGTCTTCATATTTCCGATTCATGAATTGAATGTGTGCATGCTTTCTCCTTATTGTATTAAGGAAGTTGTTTTTTTGTCTGTACAACACACTGGTTCAAATCGCTAAGTTCCATAGCTCACTCACTGCCCACCAAATTTAGTTTACGACCCCAGCACTACACGTGTACTAACCCTTCTGAAACTAAAACCCTAACTGCTATTATACTCTTGCCAATGCAGCATGCTGAATCCAAAGTTACAGAAACTGCATTTGGTACTGAATTTCACGTTTGTGAATTACACTCATAACTGCTTGTGAACATTCTGTAGCATTTGCATTTGCAACAACTTTCACTTCCCCCACAAATAACTTCTGAACTGTACTATCATCAGAACTAAGCACTTTTATCAGAACCGTAAACACACATTGCCCTTTTTTATCAGTCAGTTCATCACAAAGAATTGAAATGCTCACATCTTGCACAGCTTCTTTTCCTCCCCTTTGCTTCCTGCAGTCTTCCAGCTATGAGTAAGCCTCTAGCACCTTAAAAAAAAAATTATTAGGCCTAATATTAATAATAATGTTACTTGCTTTATGTCCCACTAACTACTTTTACGGTTTTCGGAGACGTCGAGGTGCCAGAATTTTGTCCTACAGGAGTTCTTTCACGTGCCAGTAAATCTACCGGCATGAGGCTGACGTATTTGAGCACATTCATGTACCACTGGACTGAGCCAAGATCAAACCTGCCAAGTTGGGGTCAGAAAGCCAGTGCCTCAACTGTCTGAGCCACTCAGCCCGACTGGCCTAATATTAGCGGGCTATTTACACCATGATTGAATTTATATTTTGAAGTAAATGAGGAATCCAGCATGCATTATGTAGGCCTAAGTAACAAAACATAACCTCACATCTCTTCCCAACCAAAAATACGCAGTTTTGCACAAACCTGGTATATACAGTACTTGTTCGTCCAGTTTCTCGGCTTGGGATGATCAAATTTTTCCAATGGAATATTGACCTTAATGTAAGCTCGAGTTGTAAATAAAATTAATGCTTCTTTATTATATTTCGCTCATTTTGCCACTGCACTAGCATCTGTGGGAGTAAATTTTTTTTGACACCTGTCGTTAGCGCTTTTTCCTAGTTCTTCTCATGTGAAGCTCTGTTATTAATATGTTTCAGGCATGTGTTCTTTCTCTGCCATTCAATTTGCACATTGCAGTATTTGCACATCAACATATTTCTGATTCTGTCAAACACGTAAAATCCTTGTGGTAAAAAATTTAATTTTTTCAGTGGAAAACTGTTGCTACTATTTTAATAAACTGCATCAGTGTTATGTTCCTCCTATTTTATTGTCGTATGTGTCTTTGGTATCTTAGAGACAGCACTTTCTATGAACTTCTGTATTAACACACAAATGCTATAAACCTAGAGGGTGAATAATGGAATGTGGAGTTTCTCTCCTTCTCATAAAATAAGATCCCTGAGGGCAGAATTGCATTTTGTAGTGATCACTTTGCCTTTCTTCATGAAAAGAATTTCATATGTATGGTGGAAAAATATCCATGTAGAGTCCGGGTAGGAACTGAAACAAGTAAAATATTTCTACTTAAGTTTTGAGTTCAACAATGAGGGTTTTCTTAAGATTATAAATATTATTTATTTCACTGCCCACTTTGGGTATTATGCAGGACATCTGAGATAACTAGATGGAATGCGGTAAAGATACTTCAGAAGCCTCACGTGTACTACCTTCTGTTTTTGATTCTGTCCACACTGGTATTGTCTTTTCTGTGATTTCAAAGTGTGTTGAAGAGGACAGAGACAAAATACTTATTTTCATAATTTTATTTATACTAAAAGTAGTATTTAGGCAGAGCAGCATGTCGTTTGCTCCTAACATTTTTCTCAGTCCTTTGAACAACCATTGAATTGAACCAGACTTGAATTCCTATCTCATACAACCTTTCTCAATAAGTTATCTTCCACAGCTTATTAACCATATGTTTCAGCACTTCTGAAACCCTTTCTTGATTCTTCACTTCATATCTTGATATTTCGTGGATTTTTATTTGATCAATAACCAGAGCAGAAAATAATTTGGCTTTATTGAGAGGCATAACTCCAGTTTCAAGATTGACATATCCCTGAAGCAACTTTCAGCTCAAGCTAGAAATCTTTGACCTGGCCGTGAATTGAACCCAGGGCCTCCAGGTGAGAGGTATGTGTGCTACCCCTAGACCACTGGACTGGTTAAACAAGCTAGTTAAACAAAAAATGTTAATTACCAGATAATCTTCAAAACCTGAAATATTGTCCCATATCTTTAGTCATTATAAAACACACATTCTGAACAGCATTTACTGTACCTTTTTCATGGGGAATTCTGAAAATGTTCATTTCATTTACTATGAAACAAACTACTGAAATTATTAATGAATGAATGAATGAATAAATAAATAAATAAATAAATAAATAAATAAATAAATAACTGTGTTTGTGTACCAGTTGTGAAATATTTGAAAAACTGATACCGAATATTATATATACCTTATGATATCTAACATCAGTAATGCTATCTTTTGCAAAATATTCATCATCATCATCATCATCATGTTCACAGTTCCATTTTCCTGAATTCTGTTCATAATCCTCTTCCACTGTCCTCTGTTCATGAATGTTATGTTCTTCATGACATCATCCTGTGTCCTTCCTCTGGCTGCAGTATCAGCCTTAATCACATCCATACCGGGCAAGTTGGCCGTGGGGTCAGGGGCACGTGGCTGTGAGCTTGCATCCGGGAGATAGTGGGTTTGAATCCCACTGTCGGCAGCCCTGAAGATGGTTTTCTGTGGTTTCCTATTTTTACACCAGGCAAATGCCGGGGCTGTACCTTAATTAAGGCCACGGCCGCTTCCTTCCAACTCCTAGGCCTTTCATATCCCTTCATCGCCATAAGACCTATCTGTGTCGGTGTGACGCAAAGCAACTAGCAAAAAAAAAAAAAAAGAAAATCATATCCATCCAGCTGGTTCTAAGTCTTCTAATCAGGCATTTTTTCTACATTTCTTTCCACATGTACTCGGGTTGTTTTTATAGACTCCAGCGTCATTACATGTCTGAACCGCAGTCTGCATATGCCGATTTTGCCCAGTAGAGATGTCTTAATCCCAACTTCCTGCCTCACCTCATTTCTTAACTTTTCCATCCTGGTTTTCTGGATAGAGGATCTCAGGTACTTCATCTCTGATGCCTGCAGTCTTAACGTGTCTCTTTTTGTGAGGGGCATGTTTCAATACCGTAGTAGCTGTTGAACATTGTTAAGTTTACTTTCTTTGGAATCTTAGCATCCCAGAAAAGGGTCCTTGCATACAGGTAGAAGAGTAAGCTGTTTTGTACCCTCGGGATGATCTGCCTTGAGGCTAAGTTGTCTCTAGAAACTACACTGCCAAGATAGCTGTAACTGTCCACACTCTCCAAATGGTGGTCTGTTAGTTTGTTGTTTACTGGGCAGCAATCTCTGTTCACTGTCATCACCACAATCTTAGTCTTGCTGATTTTGAGGTTGGAACTTGGCCATCCACATGTTGAGTTTTGCCTGCACCTCCCCTTCTCTTTCTCCCCACATAATGACATCATCAGCAAAGGCAAGTGCGTTTGAGTTATCCCGATGTTTCCTTAATACTCTTCATTGCATCATCCATTACTGTGATCCACTCTTGGTAATGAGAGATCAGGCAGTGCTTGTGAAGGAAGAATGTGCATGAAGACTATAAGGAAAGTCCAGATGTTCTACAAGGGCTGTACCAGCTTCCTGCGAGTTGGAGAAGGGCAATCATCATGGTTCTACGTTTACAATTCATTTATGAATAAGCCTGAAAATTTTTTAAAATTAAATTTTGTGTGGCTATTTGTAGCCGGGTGCAGCCCTTGTAAGGCAGACCCTCTGATGAGAGTGGGTGGCATCTGTCATGTGTGGGTCACTGCGTGTTATTGTGGTAGAGGATAGTGTTGTGTGTGGTGTGTGGGTTACAGGGATATTGGGTACAACACAGACACTGAGCCCCCGAGTCATTGGAATTAATCAATGAAGGTTAAAATCGCCGACCAGGCCGGGAATCGAACCCGGGACCCTCTGAACCGGAGGCCAGTACGCTGACCATTCAGCCAACAAGTTGGACAGCCTGAAAATACACGTAAAATCATACAGTATCCATCGGACCATTCTGATGGCTGAAACATTTACCAACTGGAGACAAACAGCAACGCTTATTGTATGACAAAACCTGTATTGGTTGAACTCCGATACGTGTGGGTCGAACCATTGACCTTTTGGGACCGTGGGCATGAATGCAAAGGAAACATTTAACGTATCCACAAAGATGCATACGAAATGCTGTCAGTTGGTACAGCTATTTATTCACATCTATTTACAAATTAAACACACACATAACCTTAATCACTGCTGTCACTAGCAAAATACACACATCAACAAAGCCGCTATTTTAACAACTGCCTATCACTTCAACATGGAGACTGCAACCACTGCATGTCACAACAACACGAGGTCACAAGTATACTCCTGCTACACCATAACTCTACTAAACAATAACTCGTCTCTACCATCAAGACCACCTCTTTATATAGGTGCCTGGCCAGGCTTCCAGAAAGATACCTTAAGCTGCGTTTACACTAGCGAAACTCCCTCACGAAAGTCGCTCGGGAGAAACTTACTCTCTTCGAGTGAAATTTCGCACTACCCAAAACAGACCGAAAAATAGTGCGACTGGGACGAGCCGCCTTCCACAAACCTGAAAGCTTCAGTTCTGGTTTTGCAGCCAACATGGAAACTAGTTTTGTCCCTCCAGCCGCTGCAACCGTGTTTTCCATCATATCAATGTCATTTTGGATCAAGAAGGGAAGAAGAAAATCAGTTTTTGTAAGAAATTGAAGTGTTGCATTTTTTGTGCCAGTCAGTGTAAGTTCTTCACAGTGACCCAAGAATGCTTCAAAATAGGTGCTGGTTGGTTCAAAAAAAAAAAATAATGAAATGACACACTTTTGCATTATTAACCAATAGTAATTGCTTACCTGATCCAGTAGCGCTTTCATCTTCCCTTTCACTGTAGAAATAGGAAAGTTTTGTTGAGAACTGATTTCCTTCCACGCATCTTCTCTTTTATTGCGATTGAAATAGTTTTTGTTTTTCAGATTCCACATAAAATCTCGATTTTTGTAGAGCTCGATGAGCTGCAAGCACTGTTCTTGATTCATCCCTCGCGCAACCATGGGGACCATGTTTACACTGCGCAAAATTCGATGAGCGAAACCGTTTGATACGTGGACAAAAACCGACTGAGCCCCGGCTCGCAGCGAGGGCCCTCACTCCGCAATTACTCAGGGGTGGGCGAGCGTCTACACTAGGCTCAGTTCCCTCGTGAAATTATTTCGCGAGGAAATTGCGCTTCGTGTAAACGCAGCTTTACAAAAAATACCTTCTAGAAAATTTTAGAGTGATTAATACATATAGTGTACAGAATATTCTCCATCGTTCTCGTCTACCCAGTACCATTCTGGAAGTTACAGTGTGTTTCACAATTTTGTAGTGGATTACAAATTTTATACACATGTAAGAATAAATTATATACAGGTTCTTTTTTCTTTTTTCTTTTTTTTTTTTTTTTGCTATGGGCTTTACGTCGCACCGACACAGAGAGGTCTTATGGCGACGATGGGATGGGAAGGGCCTAGGAGTTGGAAGGAAGCGGCCGTGGCCTTAATTAAGGTACAGCCCCAGCATTTGCCTGGTGTGAAAATGGGAAACCACGGAAAACCATCTTCAGGGCTGCCGATAGTGGGATTCGAACCTACTATCTCCCGGATGCAAGTTCACAGCCGCGCGCCTCTACGCGCACGGCCAACTCGCCCGGTATACAGGTTCTTACATTAATTGAACTCATATAAATGTCTATAAAGAGTGCATGTTTCATGACATAACCACACAAACAACGTGATAGTATCATATGTACATATGATGTAATAATAATAATAATAATAATAATAATAATAATAATAATAATAATAATAAATGGACATAAACACTTCATAGCTATACATTACAAGTAATAATAATAGGAATAATTATAATCGTGAAATAATAATAATAATAATAATAATAATAATAATAATAATAATAATAATAATAACTCGAGCTTGATACTTGCATTATTTATCCATGGGTGAGAGAATATTGTTTTCAAGTTATATCAGTTTATCGCACGTGCGTCACACTGAAGTCGCCTCCACATTCCCCGAGATGAGCTAACCCAAAGCTATTTACCATATATAGGGTGGAATCATACCTAAGACGTGCTATCGTTAACAAGAGGGGATTCGACGGAGGGGCGCTAGGCTAAACGTCCAGTTGTACGAGCATGATGGTATCAGCTCACCTGAATGAATCTTATCATACTATTTACACCATTATTTTAATACATAAAATTCCTAGGAAGATGTGTCTGAAGCTCCACATGATCATTACATTCACCAGCCGTATCTTAATCACAATGCTTTATGAACCTCAGGCCCCAAACAGCCTGACTCATGGTAACCATTATAATAATAATAATAATAATAATAATAATAATAATAATAATAATAATAATAATAATATATATTATATATAATAAAATAATATAATATAATATAATAATATATTATTATTATTATTATTATTATTATTATTATTATTATTATTATTATTGAAATATTGTTGTTATTGTCACCATCTTCATCAAACCTGTTTAACTTCATTTCAATTGTAATTTCATCACATTATCACTCCTACAGAGTCAGCCTCTATGATCTCTCAGATAGTGATACTTCAAAAATGATGAAAACACACAGTCTGCCCTTGTTCATTTCTACTGTACTGGGGTGCCATTCCATGCACACTCCATAACTCAGTCTTAATTCCCTTACATCCCTTGGGCAGATAATTCAATATTTCCAGTCACCTGGATGATTAAATATTCTTCATTTCTCTCACAGCTCTTTATTTATATAGTAGATATCTTATTTCTCTCATAGCTTCTTTATTTATCTCCATGGTGCAGGAATCCTTCTCCCACTCATACACCAGAACAGTATTTTCCTTAGTTATTATTTGCAAATTTTCAGACTGATTCCATTCCCTCAACAACAGTAGTACAACTTAAATATTCATCAGACTGCATGTTATTCACTGACCCTTTACAGGACTTGATTAGTTTCTCTGAGGTTAACTAATCTTATGGTGTGATTTTACATCCCCACAAAATTTAACGATACCGGACATATGATTATTATCCTGGGGTGTCAAGCACAATTTAAACAACAAATTTAGATCACATTGGCATACGGTGGCAGTGTCCCGACACTTTTAATTACCATGATTACTCTTTCAAACACTATTTATAAAACCGGGCTCACAAGTTGAACATAACATTGGTGATCCCTAGTCACTCATATATTTACGCACTTAATATCCAATCTTTAGCATCGTTCACATTTAGATTTCATATTTAACTCCCAATGGTTAATGCTATTGACAGCCACTGGGAAAATCTCAGCATCTCAGTTATATTGATTGACAGAAACAACCTTCCTGATGTACAACTCATATTTAAAATTCACTGGCAGTTTCATACCTCTGGACTCGTACAACATGTCTTATATTTTAACAATATAAAATGAAAGCCCCACCATACTGGTCATGCAAATATGCGTGATACTACCAGCACTTGGCTGAACTTTGATATCATTCTTCAAGTGACGTGCATGAAATAGTCTAAACACATACAAACAAACAAACAAACAAACAAACAAACAAACAAACAAACAAACAAACAAATAAACAAACAAACAAGGAAGAGCCAAGCAAATGTTTGCAAGAAAAAAGCTATAATTAATGCTTTATCCCATTATTGACATTTTAATGTATCCCTTCATCTTTTTTAACCCTCTGCTGCATACTGTTGCCATTAGGCAACAAATAACTTTTCACCTGTGTAAATGGATAAATATTATAGACAGAGGTAGTTTTACGGCACACCTTCAACTGTACAGTCATTAAACACATATCCCAGTGATGCCTTGTTTTTTTTACATAACATAAGACAAAACAGCCCTACCTACAGCCAAAGGTACTCCTTCCACCCCGTCAACATCCACGCGAACCAACCACCGTTTATTTTACGTGGGCCTTCCCCATCATATTACCACAGGCTTCAGGAGTACCTCTGGCTCAACCTCAAAGACATTACCGACCTACGGTGCAAGTATACTTGCGCCCTGCAATACGTACCAAGTAGGCAGTAATGTTAAAAGCTTAGCGTAAAATCGTGAAAAATCGTATATATATTCCAATATGGCAATCCACACCACATACGAGTGTTAAGCTATTAGGCCCAGTTAAGAATTGCTGGTATATCTAAAACACTGAGCGTATGTTGAACATTAAAGCTTGAAATTTTCTTCACCAAACGGAAACGAAAAATAATTCATGCAGTAGAGGGTTAAGTCCGGTTCCATGGCTAAATGGCTAGCGTGCTGGCCTTTGGTCACAGGGGTCCCAGGTTCGATTCCTGGCAGGGGCGGAAATTTTAACCATCCTTGGTTAATTTCACTGGCACGGGGGCTGGGTGTTTGTGTCATCTTCATCATCATTTCATCCTCACCGCGATGCGCAGGTCGCCAACGGGAGTCGAATCAAAAGACTTGTAGCTGGCAAGCTGAACATGTCCTCAGACACTCCTGGCACTAAAAGCCATACGCAATTTTATTTCATCTTTTTTAAACCCACATCATCTAGAAAGGAAGCGGCTTGTATATTACACTCAAGTAAGCATACTTAAGAAAAATTTGTCCCCTCTGTTAAGGCGATAGCAAGCCTTACATTATTATAATATCAGGGTACCCATATTATTCTTCACCGTGCCAAATGGACAAGGGGCTGAATGCCCCATCCGTCTAGCAAACTATGGCACTGATAACCATGACAGGTAGATGAATTAATCCAATGTGCATATTTAACACACACATCTTAAATCTTTACTACTAAACGTCAAAATTATTTTAACACTCTGGTGCTTAATACAGCCAACACATTCACTGTACAATCTTCATTCTTCTCCCAAACCAAGGAACCTGTGGCAGTACGTTGATACCACACCAAGCAATGTGGAGCACCCTCCGTGTTATTCAAACAACATGGCACTCCCCGGAATTGTTTTGTGTCTCTGCCGGCTAATGTTTGTTTTGCTGACCAGGTATCTCTCCGAAAAAGATGACTGTGCCTCACAGTCTAAATGTCACAGCTAGACCGCAGTACGTGTAAACGAAACAGTCTCCCCTTCGAGTGAATGCTGGAAATTATTATCAGCTTATTGTTTGCTGTCTATGGTGTGAATTAATATCATGGCGACTAGCACCTCACCAGTGTGCAGTCCCATGAGGGAATGTTTGTCTGTCCGTATCACAATGCGTGCAAGTGTAGCACGTAATTACAATAGGCAAATGCAGACTGAGTCTCTACATGTTTTTCTCTTACATTGTCTGTGCTATTCCTACACCTGGCATCCGCCAATAAACTGGTGTAGCTAGGTTAACATCACCCAGTAAGTGAAATAATGATTCTGTCTGATGTTCACTGTCACTCCGAATACTTTTAGTACATAGTTACGGCGCGAATTGTGATCCATGACAAGCATGGACTATTCAGAAGTAGTAGTGGTAGTTGTCCGGGGGTTCCCTTATATAATACTTTTCCAGTACTGCACCCTTCTAATCATCGGTGGGACGAACACTCTACACTCAGGGTCTTCAACAGGTTCTTCCTATTATTAGATGTCGTTGGGTAAATTGAACACCTTAGCTAGCTATGGTGCTCGAATAGTGATTGAACATGTTTATTTACATCCCTGTATTGATTAATGACAAAAAATGATGATAACGAGGAGTCACGTTAGGAATCCTATTGGGCGACCAAAATGTCAAATTGAAAATTTGGTTTATTAAACTAGTTAAATTGGTTTTGTATATAATCCAATCTCATATTCATGGTTATTCAAACAATATCCCACATAATTGCATAAAATTTGGTATTGGTTTTGAGATTATTTAAAAATCCATAATGTTGGCGATGTCTTATAAATGATAATGAATGTAATGTCAAAATAGATTAACAGAGATGGTTGAGAATGTCTACCTTACATTAATAACAACTGATATATTCTGGATAGGACTAGGTTTATTCCAATATAATCCTTAAATAAGTTTAGACAAAACCGAGGATTGACATGAAATCTGAATTTATGAGAATTAAAATATTAAGATAGCAATCAGTTGTCAATTCAAACCTATCAATGTAATGCAGCGAAGAACGTTAAACATCATCTATCGAATTTCAATTATCTTATTCATTTATACAAACACTAGTTCACATTAATATTATTCTTATAATTGCCATGGATGTGATGTATGATTTCATCAGATTTAAATTAACCTAAATATGATAACCTGTTTCTCAATAATGAATATCCAAATTCAATATCATTCTGTTACAGAGATCGATGTTATTAATATATATATATATATAAAATTCTTGGTATTTGACATTTGCTTTCGATACATGATCCTATCAGTAATGTTCTTTCGCAGTTGAAACTCAAAGGAAAATTAAATAAAATTTGAATCAACCTATTCTAAGATAAACTGTCCTGAAGGTGCTCGTATAGACATAAGATTAGACACATAATAATCTCCACACATACATTCAAGGATCTACCCTATCAGTAAAATAATATGACATGAAGAATGGGATGGTATGATATCATCATAAAATAACAAAATCATATTTAAGAAAGAAAATCAATAAATCACATAATATCTAATCTACAAATCAAATTACTATTCAATCCAGAAAAAACGACAACTATTAAATCATATTTACATATCATGGTAGTTATCCTCGTAGCTATGTGTATGATTGTTAATCATTAATATCGATACCGCACGTGTTCCGTCTTAATATCAATATTCCTATACACAAAATAAAACAATGCGAATCATTCAAATGAGAATCGAGACCTCGCTAGTAAATAACGCAACATTATAATTACCGGTAATTCACGAATAGTAATCACGACCATCAAGAGATCAACGTTCTTGTAAACATGCATAAAATCTGTAGTGATCACGTTTGTCGCCTCAAGCACGCACAAAATGATTGAAATGTATGTGTCTTATAACAATCTGCACCATAAAATCTCTTCAACTCATGTACAAATTCGTATGACTTCACCTGCACGGCATATCTCATAATTAACGCATATTAGACATACTTAAATACACCACACGCCTCTAATGCATTTCATAAAATAATACGACATCAACCCAGCATTCACTGTCACTTGCATTGACATCAACTTCCATTAATATTCAATTATCACTTACATATTACCTTGCCGTAAATCAACTAATACAAATGCGCATGTCTAATATTAACCACAAATCAACACCAAATACACGACTTACCTGCATAGTATATGTTTGACACTATATAATATGTAACACTTCACATAATTATATCATTACAGGACATACCTCGTACAACATTGAGTCATTAATTCGATAATTCAGTTTTAAACACTCATATACATTGGCTCACATCATGAGACACATCATCATTTCGACTCGTATTGCTGGCACTTCTTGAAGAATAGAAATTTAAATTATAGTCAGATCTCCGCACATCACATGTATTTATGTTGCATTATTCACCAAGAAATAATAGTAATATCCTATATTAATACCATCAAAGTTGGAACATCTCAATAAATAATCCTGCACATGCCTGTTTAAAATATAAATTTAGGAATTCCCCACATGGATATATATATATTGTGCCGGGAAATGATTGTGGGGTATGAGCATGGGAAAGGTCTCAGGTAGTGTTCGATGTTTTTAGGAGTTGGTACAGAGATGTATAGTATTGCAGGGCGAAAAATAGTTGGTAATTTTTTTTTTTTTTTTTGTAAAATTTATTAACAATATCCACAGATATATCACCCTGCAATCTGCATTGAAAAGCTCAAATTTGTAGTTAATATTTGCCAAAAATGTAAAACAAAAAATTTATGTTGTGATCTTCTTCACGTCTGTTTGCTTGAGAATATCAAAAACAAAAAATAATTATTACTCTTCTATAAATCATGAACAAACTACAGTCTTTCTAATTTAAATGTGTACCGGGCGAGTTGGCCGTGCGCGTAGAGGTGCGCGGTTGTGAGCTTGCATCCGGGAGATAGTAGGTTCGAATCCCACTATCGGCAGCCCTGAAGATGGTTTTCCGTGGTTTCCCATTTTCACACCAGGCAAATGCTGGGGCTGTACCTTAATTAAGGCCACGGCCGCTTCCTTCCAACTCCTAGGCCTTGCCTATCCCATCGTCGCCATAAGACGTCGGTGCGACGTAAAGCCCCTAGCAAAAAAAAATTTTAATGTAGACACAAAATATCACTTTGCACCTGGGATTAGTTCATTATTTACGGTGCTGACCTACAGTCTTTCTAATTTTTAAACCACAAAAATGAACACACACTTGTCATGGTAAGTTTTATAAATTAATAAAATCTTTGGTCTCTTGCTGAATGTCTCTCAGTTCGTTTGAATCAAAAAAAGAAAGTGAAATTAGTAAAACACTTGAAAATCCTAAAGTTCATCTAGGTAATGTGAATTAAATTAATTAATAACTTTGAAAATTAATTTATAACAAAAAAGTCAGTCAGTTGTGATAACTCACTCAAAATATGAGAAGATCTGCTTACAAGTGTTGGAGGTGGTGACTTGGTGTCTGGAACGTTCCGCAGAGTGCGGGCAAAGACTCGAACTCAGCACCGGCGATGTTCAGTGAAGATAACACGTCTGTCTCCCATGTTAACGTCCCTCGATGGGTACCATAACTGAAGAAACCATGTAAATCCCTCGTTGGAAGCCCCGTTTGATTTAGTAGGATCTCGTAGCACTTTTGCCAAGATTTCCGTTGTTCTTGGGAGTAATATCAGAACACGGAAATTTCAATTGGCACACTTGAATTCACAAATGTCACGGATATTAATACTACACACCGTCATAATGCACAGTTCTATTCTTACACTATTTTTATGGTGTTGAACTAACATTCACAGTCCATGCTGCAGAAAACACAGTTCTTATATACACAGTTCATGGGTTTGAGAATTAAC
Source organism: Anabrus simplex (assembly GCF_040414725.1). Classification (NCBI taxonomy): domain Eukaryota; kingdom Metazoa; phylum Arthropoda; class Insecta; order Orthoptera; family Tettigoniidae; genus Anabrus; species Anabrus simplex. Next base: position 884,408,817 of record NC_090266.1, read on the forward strand.
ACAGTTCATAATCGTCACTAATTATGTCTGTAATACGATTGTAAAGTAGTGAACACAGTCCATAAGCACTTGAAAATGTGATTTGTAACAGTCTCTATCACAGTCTCTGAACAAATATTATTAACAGATTAAGGTGATTTTATGGTTGTATTTACACCACACTAGTCTGTACTATTTAATATTATTGTAAAAAGTCCTTAATGTTCACTGGGTTTCTCACAGTGGTGATCGAAAGATCGAGTAAGTGCACAAATAAAATAGTCAAGTCTTGCCCTGTTATGGGACGAATGTCGAGTAGATAAAGTTACACACAGTTCACCGATATATTATCGTAAAAGAAATATGTTTTAGAATGATTGAAGTGGTTTTAAATTATGATTTCAGTTTACCACACGCAATGATTTAGGATATTGTTACAGTTCAGAATTATATGGCATTAGTACAGTTTGCGGTGTCGTATAAAAATATTGGACATTTCACTTCTCACCTCCAGTTATAGCTTCACCTTTTTAATAAATTCACAAGTATTATATTACGATAATTCACCTTGAGAAACGTCTAGAATCTTACCATCGTCGCGGCGCGGCGGAAAATTCCCGTACGGTTCGACGTTCTTTTACTATTTCAACAGCGTTCGATGACGGCCACGATTATGTCCTCGCGAATCGCGACGGAGCATACTTTCTGCACACACTGTGCACGCAGGACTCTGTACACGGGACTGGTTGTGGCCTTGGCCCAGTGACTTATTTATACAGGTCTGGCGAGCAGCGCTCGAAATCAGGTGATGAAGGGGCCGAGTATTCCTCACATACTTTAAATTATCATATTTCAGAAACCACTGGACGGATTGACTTCAAATTTGCAGGATTTTACTTTCAGAGCATTAGCTACAACTCAGCGTTGGTTTCGTGTTAATTGGTCCAGGCGTTAAAAAGTTCATAAAAACAGCCGAGAAACTTCTGTAGGGGAAGTAAGCTGCAAGCGGCGGTGACGTCACTTGACCCTGCTTGACTTGCATTCTCCCTCGTGGAGTGCAGTAGGTACGAGAACATTCTCTCACACAGCTGTTCATGTATCGGAACAGAATTGTACTCTTGAGCAGAATGAGCCTGTAACAATCTGGATTGAGATTATTAGACTTATATTAACGGTATGTTTTACTATACAATTCCAAATCTTTTGCATGTCACAAATCTTTTTGCTTTTCCAACTTGAAAGCTTTTCTCTGTCTTAATATCCTCTCAATAATCATCTGCATCACAATTTTTCATCCTAACAGTGACCTGCAACGGAATCTTTTAACTTCATAACATATATTAATATTTCAAGTAATACAACTTCGCTAATTATGACATAGATATCACCACCATTGTGTTTTCATAACATCTATACCTTACCATATGTAATGTCTATTTACGTACGTTTCTTTTAGTTTTGTCTTACGAAATACATGGATTACAGTACATATAACATTTAAAATTATAACTACATAACTAATATTATACCATATAAAATTTTAATATGTTAATGAAGTCCATTTCTCGCAGTTGACATTTTCTAATCGTGACGTATATACATATTGATATATCAAGGCTACTCCGGTGCCATGTTTGTGAGTCCTTCCGATCTTGGTTCCATGCACCAGTACTTGTACTGTTTTACTGTGATTATTTCATCTCAACGTCATGTGAAAACGGCACAGTACTTGCGGGTTCACCCGAGGTCATGTCAGAGAGAGAGAGAGGCCATAGGTTTCCCATATTGATGTTTGTCGACTGAACCGGGTATCGAAGCATGGCCCACTCGTATGAGGTGTGATTTTGACCAGATGTGTGGAGTTTGATTTATAATCGATCACTGGAACAAATGTTTTGATTAAACTATTCTCCTTGCTCTTTCATGTGAAAATCGGAGGAGGTAGTTGGAGTTAATTTTCGGAAATTGGTACATTATCGATCACTGGAACAAAGGTATGATTAAATTCTTCTCTTCGCTCTTTCATGGGAAAATCGGCTTCTGTCGTAGCATCCTCTGGGCCTAGCCAATCTGGAGATAGCTGGGGTTAATTTTCAGAAATTGATACGTTAAATTATTAAAGTTATTGTGGTCCTTTATGGCAATGAACTTTGAAAATTTAATTGGTCATGACTCCGTAATCAGAATAATTTATTTATCATTAATTGTGAACTTAGCCACATTATATCCTCACTAAATCTAAAATGGCAGTACTGCGAATTTCTGACTCACAACAGAATTTTTGTATTTGCTCTTTAGGTAGGTGGAAGTTTGTATATTCCCCTCTATTAACGCGTTTTCAACTTCACGACCAGCCGCCCCCTTATGCCTCTGGTGGTTATTCACCTCCTTTCCCGGTATCCTAGAAATATGACATGGGGTGAGTGGAGCTTGGAGTTCCTGTCTTGTTTTCTGGGTACTGCTGATTTGTCGAGTGGTCTCCTATGCTCATGGCCCGAGCTTTCAAGACATAAGCTCCTTATTTCACCATATCCTACCAAGCCTCGACATAGGTGAATGGCTTTTAATGAAATCGTATTCAGCCCAGAATTAAAACATTCCTCTGGTATATTAAATTATTTTGCGAAGCCTAGGCTGTACAAGGATCGACTAATATACGTTGAATGATGACGCACAATTATTTCTATCAGTGCACAAGTTTGTTAATAAACATTTTGGCCATCGTAGCTATCCATGATAGTGGAAAATAATCTCTAACACAAAAAACAAAGGTTACACTCAACATAATCTCTGCAAATGGGGTGATATTATCTTTCTCTAAATCTTCTAATAAATGAAATGTTACACTCATTTATCAGAATATTAATGTATTCAAATTATATAAATTTAAATTAATGAAATGCTATTCTTCATTCAAAATTACATTTAAAAACACCCTGAAGTTATCTAAATTTAATTACATTGGTGTTGATTCAGTTCGTTTCAGAATAATCATATTCGTCAATATTTATTTTTGAAATGTCAAAATAATTGTCCTTGACACACTTTGATCTTGCTTTACTGATAAGTCATAAGTATCCTTACAGTTAATTTGTCATTGATTGTACATTTGATTCTACAACTATAATGTTAATGTTAAGTTCACTAACAAAAATTAGATTTGACACCTGTTCCCTAGCACAACTAATTAAAGTAAATATTAACTCTAAAATGAAAAGAAATAGTCCTTCCAGTTCTCAGCATTTAACCCAAGCGCCAGTGCCATAGAACAAAATAGGAACCGAGGAAGTGGCTGTGCGGTTTGGGAGATAGTGGGTTCAAACCCCATTATTGGCAACCCTGAAGATGGTTTTCTGTGGTTTCCCATTTTCATACAAATACTTAGGCTGTACATTAATCAAGGCCACGGTCACTTCCTTTCCAATCCTAGCCCTTTTCTATCCCATTGTCACCACAAGACCGATCCGTGTCGATGCGACATAAAGCAGGTTGTAAGATAAAAAGGACAAAACAAACAAAATAGGATCCTAGAAACAATCACAAAAAAATTATGTACACACAAATGGCACAGTTGTAAAAATAAAATATAAAAATCCACAGCCTGTTTCCATTTTTAACCAGGTCAGGAATGCAATGACTGAAGCCCCCATTGAACGGCGAGGATTGGAACTGTGCCGGCTGCCGAAGCCTGTTGCACTTAGATTTAGGGCAATGATTAATGACTGACAGATGAAATGAAATGATATTGGAGAGTGCTGCTGGAATTAAAGATGACAGGGAAAACTGGAGTACTGGAGAAAAGCCTGTCCTCCCTCCGTTTAGTCCAGTGCAAATCTCACATGGAGTGACCGGGTTTGAACCACAAAACCCAGTGGTGAGATACTAGTGGGCTGCCGCCTAAGCCATGGAGACCATTGTAAAAATAACATATCCAAAGCAAAAATATTATGACACACTAATCAAATACTACTAAGGAAATACAAGGTAGTAGGAAAACACCAAGCAAAAATAAACACATGGAGTGGAATCTGTGATTATATAATTTACATCATCCTAACTACATCGTTGATCATTATTCAGTTCAAAATACCAATAAAGTAGCAAGCCTAAGTTACTCAGAAATAAACTTATTTTTCAGTTATCATCATCTCATCCTCATCATATATTAGCAAGTACCGACTGAACTTGTGGAATTATCACTTACTGGAACTAACACAAAAGCATCCATGATATTAAGAAGCCTAATAGCAGCATATACTGGGAGACAAATACAGGACCTTGACATTAGGCACCTTTAAACAACAAGCATCATCTGTTCATGCGAATGACATGAAGATACTCACACTCCTATCTTATAATGAGAAGACTCCATGTGTTTAACTACCTGAGGCAAAATCAATTTGCCTTGCAAATACAAACTACACAAAGTGCTTATGAGTGCAGCTAGAGGAAATACGCTATACACATCCTCTATTCCTTGCCAAATCTGAGTAATAATTCGGCTCAGCTACAGTCAGGAATTAGATTATTGAGGAAAGTAGAACATAGGGAGGAGGGGAAGGAGAAGGTGGTAGTGTTTCACATTGGTACCAACAACGTAAGGCAAGCTGATTTAAGTACCAACATAGTTGGGGATATGTGGGATCTGGTAAAGGCAGCACGGGTGAAATTTAAGGAAGTGGAGATTATCAGTGGAATACTGTGTAGGAGGCATACTGACTGGAGGGTGATTGGGGATATAAATGAGACTATAGAGTGGGTATGTGAGAAACAGGGAGTGAAATTTCTAGATCCTAAAGGGTGGGTAGGAGGTAGGGATCTGCGCTCAGATGGCCTTCACTTAAACCGCAGTGGTACGTATAAGCTAGGAAATTTGTTTGGAAGGGTAATAGGGAGGTGCATTCAGGGAAACAGGATTGTCTAGGGAGCAGTGATAAGGGTACAGAGATCTGGAAGTCGAGTAGGGATGACATAAAAACGTTAGTGTTGAACTGTAGAAGTATTGTAAAGAAAGGAATAGAATTAAGTAATTTAATAGATATATATTTACCAGATATTGTAATAGGAGTTGAATCATGGCTGAGAAATGATATAATGGATGCAGAAATTTTCTCACGGAACTGGAGTGTGTATCGTAGAGGTAGGATAGGATTGGTGGAAGGGGGACTATTCATTCTGGTGAAAGAAGAATTTGTAAGCTATGAAAAAGTTAAAGATGAGAAACATGAAATTCTAGGCTTAAGGCTCATTTCTAAAGATAATAGGCAACTTAATGTCTTTGGAGTGTACAGACAGGTAAAGGGTAGCGCTGACACCGAGAATTATTTGATGAGATAATCAGCTATGTAGGAAACGACATGGAAAGGAATATGATAGTAGCGGGGATCTGAATTTACCAAATGTCAATTGGGAAGGAAATGCGAACGACAGGAAGGATGAGCAACGAATGGCAAATAAGCTAATATGGGAAGGACAGCTGATTCAGGAAGTGATAGAACCAACCAGAGGGAAAAATATCCTGGATGTCGTGCTGGTAAAACCAGATAAGCTCTATAAAGAAACCGAAGTAATAGATGGTATTAGTGATCACGAAGCTGTTTTTGTCGTAGTTAAAAATAAATGTGATAGAAAGGAAGGTTTTAAAAGTAGGACTATTAGGCAGTACCATATGGCTGATAAAGCAGGTATGAGGCAGTTTTAAAAAAGGAATTATGATCGGTGGAAAACAGTAAATAAAATTGTAAAAAGACTCTGGGATGGGTTTAAAGCAATTGTTGAAGAATGTGAAAACAGGTTTGTACCTTTAAGGGTGGTAAGAAATGGTAAAGACTTACCCTATTATAATAGAAAAATAAAGAGACTAAGAAGGAGGTGCAGATTGGAAAGAAATAGTGTTAGAAATGGTTGTGGAAGTAAGGAGAAATTGAAGGAACTTACTAGGAAATTGAATCTAGCAAAGAAGGCAGCTAAGGGTAACATGATGGCAAGCATAATTTGCAGTCATACAAATTTTAGTGATAATGGAGGGGTATGTATAGGTATTTTAAGGCAGAAACAAGTTCCAAGAAGGACATTCCAGGAATAATTAATGAACAAGGGGAGTGTGTATGTGAGGATCTTCAAAAGGCAGAAGTATTCAGTCAGCAATATGTAAAGATTGTTGGTTACAAGGATAATGTCCAGATAGAGGAGGAGACTAATGCTAAAAAAGTATTAAAATGTACATATGATAACAATGACATTTACAATAACGTACAAAAGTTGAAAACTAGAAAAGCAGCTGGAATTGATAAGATTTCTGGGGATATACCAAAGACGGTGGGTTGGGATATAGTACCATATCTGAAGTACTTATTTGATTATTGTTTGGTTGAAGGAGTTATACCTTTTTTGCTAGGGACTTTACGTCGCACCGACACAGATAGGTCTTATGGCGACGATGGGATAGGAAAGGCCTAGGAGTTGGAAGGAAGCGGCCGTGGCCTTAATTAAGGTACAGCCCCAGCATTTGCCTGGTGTGAAAATGGGAAACCACGGAAAACCATCTTCAGGGCTGCCGATAGTGGGATTCGAACCTACTATCTCCCGGATGCAAGCTCACAGCCGCGCGCCTCTACGCGCACGGCCAACTCGCCCGGTAGGAGTTATACCAAATGAATGGCGAGTTGCTATAGTAGTCCCTGTGTATAAAGGAAAGGGTGATAGACATAAAGCTGAAAATTACAGGCCAGTAAGTTTGACATGCATTGCATATACACTTTGGTTAGGCATTCTTTCTGATTATATTAGAAATGTTTGTGAAATTAATAACTGGTTCGATAGAAGGCAATTCGGTTTTAGGAAATGTTATTCCACTGAAGCTCAACTTGTAGGATTTCAGCAAGATATAGCAGATATCTTGGATTCAGGAGGTCAAATGGACTGTATTGTGATTGACCTGTCTAAAGCATTTGATAGGGTGGATCATGGGAGACTACTGGCAAAAATGAGTGCAATTGGACTAGACAAAAGAGTGACTGAATGGGTTGCTATATTTCTAGAAAATAGATCTCAGACAACTAGAGTAGGCGATGCTTTATCTGACCCTGTAATAATTAAGTGGGGAATTCCTCAGGGCAGTATTTTTCGACCTTTATGTTTTCTTATATATATAAATGATATGAGTAAAGAAGTGGAATCAGAGGTAAGGCTTTTTGCAGATGATGTTATTCTGTATAGAGTAATAAATATGTTACAAGATTGTGAGCAACTGCAACGTGACCTCGATAATGTTGTGAGATGGACAGCAGGTAATGGTATGTTGACAAACGGGGTTAAAAGTCAGGTTGTGAGTTTCACAAATAGGAAAAGTCCTCTCAGTTTTAATTACTGTGTTGATGGGGTGAAAGTTCCTTTTGGGGATCATTGTAAGTATCTAGGTGTTAATATAAGGAAAGATATTCATTGGGGTAATCACATAAATGGGATTGTAAATAAAGGGTACAGATCTCTGCACAGGGTTATTAGGGTGTTTAGGGGTTGTAGTTGGTACCTCTACTACAATGGGTAACACAAAACAAGGCACAAACAGAGTTAAAAGGGGAAGTTATGTTCAAACTACACAATATAAAAGGTCACTACACACTCGGAACAAAACAGTAGCTAACATTACGGTGATCTCCAACAAAACATGTACGTAAATATCAGTAGGACCAGCTAGTGAACAACAAACTGGGAAGATGAAAAGGGCTGGGAACCTACCAAAGACATGGACATGGCTTAGATAGCGGATTCCGAAATAAATGGCCGTGATCCTTAGATTTTAAAAATATTATTTAAAAGACAATTTTACAAATACATTCCAAGTTACGAGCTATAAGTTCAGTGATATACATAGCTTATTTCGTAGCAGTGTAAACTCAAATTTCAAATCAACTATACATCTAGTTACCAATGCAGTAGTACAATGCAATTTACAGGTTATCCAAAAACTAGCGTACCTAAAGTGATACAGAACTATCAGAGGCAAACCCCAAGGGAAATACTATTAAACTACAATATACATATTTTAGTGAAACAAAAGGGGAATGCCTCGGAAACGAACAGGTAAGTCCAGCTGAAAAACTAAGGCGTCATAAGTAACTAATTTGGTGAATCTAGGCGAGGTTAGGGCAGACTCCTGTATGAAAAGCAAATCGGAACATTACGGAAATTTTAGCAGGAACGGAATTCAAGAGTGCTTACCCGAGGAGAGCGCCATCCCGAAAACCGGGGGACGTCAACCAGATAGGCTGCTCGCAGACAGATGGACCAAGACCGACAGAATTCAGGATACAGAATTCATTCGAACACTGCCTCGCTCACTATATATAGGAATTACTGGCCTTGGAGGCAGCCAATCAGCGTGCACGTGTTCCCTATCGCCACCTAGACTCACCAATCACAACCATACTTTCGATCGCGAACTTTGACTAACATTCTAGAATATGCATGATCGCGAAAGTCATATTTTTCCAGAATAGACAGAACACACTTTCTAGAACACATACCAACAAAGTAACGCACCCTGTACAAAAGTTATGTAACTTTCTGGATCTTTCCAGGAACTATGGACAGAATTCTACTATTTACAAATGCCTATGTTACAACATTATACAGTACAGGTTAGATCAATAAAAATAAAACATCATATCATATTTTACAAACAAAGTATGAAAAAAAAATACATTGCACTCGGATTGCATATTTCACTTGTAACAGTAGTAAGGATGTAAAGGAGTGGGCATATAATTCTCTGGTAAGACCTCAACTAGAGTATGGTTCCAGTGTATGGGACTCTCACCAGGATTACCTGATTCAAGAACTGGAAAAAATCCAAAGAAAAGCAGCTAGATTTGTTCTGGGTGATTGCCGACAAAAGAGTAGCGTTACAAAAATGTTGCAAAGTTTGGGCCGGGAAGAATTGGGAGAAAGAAGACGAGCTGCTCGACTAAGTGGTATGTTCCGAGCTGTCAGCTGAGGGATGGCGTGGAATGACATCTGTAGGCAAATTAGTTTAATAATAATAATAATAATAATAATAATAATAATAATAATAATAATAATAATAATAATATTTGCTTTACTTCCCACTAACTACTTTTTCGGTCTTCGGAGACGCCGAGTTGCCGGAATTTAGTCCCGCAGAAGTTCTTTTACGTGCCAGTAAATCTACCGACATGAGGATGACGTATTTGAGCACATTCAAATACCACCGGACTGAGCCAGGATCGAACATACCACGTTGTGGTCAGAAGGCCAGCGCCTCAACCGTCTGAGCCACTCGGCCCGGTGCAAATTAGTTTGAGTGGCATTTTGAAAACTAGAAAAGATCACAATATGAAGATAAAGTTGGAATTCAAGAGGACAAATTGGGGCAAATATTCATGTATAGGAAGGGGAGATACAGATTTGAATAACTTACCAAGGGAGATGTTCAATAAATTTCCAATTTCTTTGAAATCGTTTAAGAAAAGCCTAGGAAAACAACAGATAGGGAATCTGCCACCTGGGCGACTGCCCTAAATGGAGATCAGTATTGATTGATTGATTGATTGATTGATTGATTGATTGATTGATTGATTGATTGATTGATTGATGAAGCACTTAACTTGACAGGAGGATCAATTCACATGACAGTACATTTTATACATGTACCAAACACATGGTAGCATATCAAATCAAATAACCACTCTGAACATAAATTAAGGCACTAAATACATAATCACGCACAACTTTAGGTTTATTATTAAACACTGATTATTAGTCCCCATACAGCCTTTTCATGTCGATGCTATAAAATTTCACATTTAAAATGACGTCCTAACCAATATATCACATAAATATTGTGATTCAAGATGGTCACAAGATTCACCTTCTCATGAATAGTTGCAAAATAGTCACAGGTGCATATTTATCGACAAATTTTAACCAAGGGAAATGTTGTTGTTGTTATTATTATTATTATTATTATTATTATTATTATTATTATTATTATTATAATTATTATTATTATTATTATTATTGTTATTGTGTCTCAAATTCCTACTACATGTGGGGAAAATATGAAGGCTTAGCTACCTTCATCACCCAAATACTACACAATTCAAGATTATTGCTTGAAATCAATTATATTATAGGACCATAACAAATCTACCCAAGGAAAGTTGAGATAATTAAATTATCCTTTCGTAATCATGACAGGTGACATTACATTAGTCTACAGTTTTCTAGAAGAATAGGTGTTAAATTATTACTATCACCAAAACTAAATTTATATAATTAAGTTGACTTAACTTTCTTCTCCTATATGACAGGATCTCATTGTGGGTTGGACAACTGCATGTTGTACGACCAATATGCTGTGGTTAAATTCCCTTGCTGAATCCATGCTGACTTCTTTTATTAAGCAGTTGTTAATAACCATGTTTTTCAGAATCCTAAGGTCCTAATTATTTTCCAGGCTCTTTCAAATTACACACTAAAATGTTCCTTGTTGGGCCAAACAGTCATTAAATAATTATTCATGGCTGACAAAATACGCTTATAAAATTTAAATAAATATCTTTAGTTCACTCAATAATTAATCACATCTAGTATTTAATTACAATCACATGTTGTGTACATAATATTAAGGCACTGTCCTATATGAATAAATACATGTTGTTGACATGCAGGACGAAACTTAGCCTCTTGATATGCCTTCTTACTTGTGATGTTATAATACTCCACAAAAGCAGCTAGCCAAATGTTATCTCGATAGTCACTCGTCGCCAAGGCCACCGGATGACATTTTAAAAGAACTCTGCCTCCCAAACCAAACCTGCAGACTGAGCTGGCAAACAGCAGCCAGACCTGTGAGGCAGCAGCTTTCTGATGAGTGTATATGGCATTTCCTCCATTAAAGCTTCAACATCCTCCTAAAGGAGAACCTCTTCTACACTGAGCGTTGGTTCTCCCGTAAGGCAGGTCCACACTTGTTGTGAATCTCTGTCATACTGCGTTGCATATCAGTGTGGACAGTACCCTATGTCATCATTCTGTGGCAAAACGTTGATACTGTGATGTGCAACGGCTTGTTCGCTCACTTGCATCGCACCGTTGCTACTCTGTTCCACACAAATAACAGCTGGAGTCCACAGTCACCAGCAGAGAGTGCTGTTCGTATTTTTGACTCAATGTTTATATTCACAATGGAGGTGAGTAAGGATGACATAATATAGAAGCCCCAAAACACAGAATATTTTAATAAAATGAAAAACAAGACTGGTGGGAGGAGGTAAGAAACGAGCTGAACAAATCAGTTGAGGACTGTAAAAGAAAAATGGAATACTTGTTCGCTTCACTAAGGAGAGAGAGAGAGAGAATGAAGATCAAGAAACCTACCAGTACGAGAATGGGAAGAGGTGAGTACTTCATAATGAAATGTTAATTAAATTGCAAATCATGCTTTTATTATTAATTATTTTCATATCATATAATTCAGTTGGTGGGATTGTACTACTATTTTTCCCATTGCATGGATTAAATACGAGTTCTCGGATATGTATACACGTGGATGATACGGTGGAGGAAAATTTGTGTGTTACATCGTATCATATCATTGAATGATACAGAAAGGATATACGTTACTGATATTCTCAATAAATTTGGAACCAAGCAAGTAACCATACAGTGAGGGTCGCACAGGTGTGAGCTTGCATTCGGGAGACAGTGGTTTCGAACCCCACTGTCAGCAGCCCTGAAGATACTTTTTGTTGGTTTCCCATTTTCACAATAGGTAAATGCTGGGGCTGTACCGTAATTAAGGCCATGGCCGCTTCCTTCTCTCTCCTAGCCCTTTCCTATCCCATCATCGCCATAAGACCTGTCTGTGTCAGTGTAACGTAAAACAAATTGAAAAAAGGTCTGGACCAAACTTTAGATTGTTAGGTTTGGTATTAGCCGCGCAACCCTCAGTCAGACCATAAAGGTAGTACAGTCTGCTGTCACATACGGTAGCAGGACATTCCTGACCTGACGTACATTGGTACCAGTGGTGGCGTGTGGATAAAACAGCTGGGTGTTCACTGCTTTGAAAAATAATATGTTCAAAATTATGGTTACTTGACTGCATAGATGTAATATAGTGACATTGCTTGATTAGCAATGGGACTTTCCTTTAAAGACACACAGCTTCAGCTTGAGGAAGTTACCAAAATCATGAGAAGCTGATCAAGTTTTGTCTGATGTTGAACACGCTGTTGGTGTAGCAGTAACAACTTCAAGAGCGTGTTAAGCAAACTAGTGTTACTTATGTCTTGATATATTTAGCTGTTTACTTCCTTATTACACATGTTACAAATTAAAAGTTTACATTAATTGCATAAATTTAGGCTACATACAACTACTGATGCTATGCAAATTGTAGTTACCAAAATATTATATTTCATTGTGGTTAATTACATCAAAACTGCAAAACTATGAAATTAAAATCCTCTTAAAACCTATTGCATACAGCAAATTTTAACCACTTACGTTGAGACAGTGCTTCGGCTAATTTTAGGACTTCCCAATGTAGCTCATATCTATCGCTGGTTCACTCACCAACGATACCTGGGCTGTGTTGTCCTTGCTTCTCATAGCCCTCGCCATGCGCACCCTCCTTACCTTCCACAGCCAAATGCCCTCAGTCCAGAAATTGAATCTCTTCGCTGGTTCCAGAGAGCAGTGCTAATTAAAGGAATAGGCCCTTGGTGAACCATTTTACTAAGAGGTATCTATTTTAGTAGGTTCATTGAACCACTGAACGTATAGAACATGCAGCACCTGATTGAATCGATCTCTATTCTATAAAGCAATCAACGGGCCTATTGTAGGTACTAAAAATAACTTTTTTTTTGTCTTCAACTTCAGCTGTAAACTTGTGGCATTTTATGATTTCAGTCTCATTCCTGTTCCCACATACTTTTTCCTTCAGGAAATATGGAGCATAATGTTTGTGATACTATGTATGGTAATGTGACAACTGGAATTTAATACTGTGATGTTAATTATTGCATATATCTTTCCTAGGCACATTCCAAAATGCACTCCATGGAGAAGGACTTTGTATGTGATGTTTGTAACTACAGATTTGCTACCAGTGGCTCTCTTAGCCGGCATAAAATTATCCATAATGGCAAAAGGTAAGTTCTATTTAAGTTTAAGATCTGGTAAGGCATAAGAATCATTTTGATGTGATTCTCATTTCTTATAAATCTCCTGCTATGTTGCTTTTTTTTAATATATCCATAAAGACATAGACACTGTAATTCACGTGTTGATTCATCAGTACTTACTGGTTCTCTTTTTACAATATGAAATAATCCTTTTGCAGTATCTAGTAGTAACATACTTTGTTTCTTGCATTTTAAAATAGTGTAGATGCTTTCAAGATATATACAGTATATATATTTAAAACTGTTAAGTTCTTCAGTCTGCCGGAACTAAATTTGAGTAATTTATAAACTAGCTTAAAAAGAAAACATATGGTAACAGTATTATACTTAAAAAAGAAACAACTTAATTAAAATAGAATGACATGTTTCGTTCTTTTTACTTGTTTCTTGATGATTGCATAGATGTAAAATAGTGACCTTGCTTGATTAGCAATGTGACTTTCCTTTTAAGGCTCATGACAGCGGCTCCAGGAAGTTACTGGAACAATGAGAAGCTGATCCAGTTTTGTCTGGTATTGAAGACAATGCTGGCGTAGCAATAACAACTTCTGGAAAGTCTTAGGCAGACTTGTGTTACTTATGTCTTGATGTATTTAGCTGTTTACTTTTCATACAGCATGTGTTATTAATTAAAAGTTTCCATTAACTTAGGTAAATTGAACTTAAATATAAATGTGAAGTATGGCTTCCTTCTTAGCCAGCCCCGCGGTGTAGGGGTAGCATACCTAAATCTGAGGGCTGGTTCAAGGTCCACTCAGCCTATGTGATTATGATTGAGGAGCTATTTGACGGTAAGATGGCGGCCCCGGTCTAGAGAGCCTAGAATATCGGCCATGAGGATTCGTTGTGCCACGATACCTCATAATCTCTGGGCTTTTGGGCTGAGCAGCGATCACTTGGTAGGCCTTTTGGGGCTGTTGCACCATGGGGTTTGGTTTTGGTTTGGCTTCCTTCTTAACATAAACTTAGGCTACGTACACCTAGTTGTTTCTTTTGCAAGTATAATACTGTTACCATGGGCCTGTTTCATAAAGCCACAAGTCTACAAGTTACAAGTAATTTTTCATACAAGTTGTTGGAAAAAATTAATTCCTGTTTCATTGAAGCACTTGTAGGTAAAAGTGTATTTATGCAAGCTACATGACTTGTCAATAAGTCAAAATTCATGTTGTGTTTCATAAAGATACTTGTAAAGTACAAGAACTGGTAGAAAATACTATTTTTCGTACAAGTTGTTTTAGACATGTAAGGTTGGATACAAGTCTGTGTAATTTGCTGTTAAATACTCAATAATCAATTAGTTTTCAAGCTTTGTGTGGAAATGGATAGTGATGAAGATATAATAGGGGATGGACAAAGACGTAAAGGAACTTTCAGAAGTAGGATTAACGTGGTTTTCACAAGCTTTTATAAATACAATGAAAGATTTAGAATGAGTTCATTAAAACTGGAGTCATTCCTATAAGATGTAGGTAATCAACTTCAACATGCAACTAACAGGAACTGTGCTCTATCCCCAAAATAACAGTTACTTTATAGCATTACACTGGTTATGAAATGGAGGGCAGTATCATGCAATAGGTGATATGCATGGTGTATCAAAATCTAGAGTGTGCAGTTGTGAATGCAGTGAATATTTGTCCAGTTTCAGACAGTTGTTAACTGGCCAGAGGAAACTGGCCGCATAGTTCGAAGGTTCCATGCTATTGTTCATATGCCTCAAGTATGTGGATTTTTTGATGGAACGCTAATAAACATTGATGCCCGTACGGTAGGGCATGAGAACGACTTTATTGATAGGCATGGGAACAATTCTATAAATTGCATGGTAGTGTGTGGACCAAATCTTAAGTTTTACTATGCAAGTGCTAACTGGCCTGAAAGTGAGCATGATGCACGCGTAGTAAGAAACAGCACTCTTTCTCAACACTTTGATGCTGGTTGGCATCCATTTTGAAGTGCTATTCTTCTTGGTGATTCAGGGTACCCACTGAAAGAATGGCTCATTACACCTGTCTTGGATAATATAAATGACCCTGCCGTTGTGTGTTGTAATAAAGCTCATAAGTCAACAACACGTATAATTGAAGTTGCTATTGGAATCTTAAAAGAGAAATTTCCATGTCTCAGTTATCTTAGAGTTAATCCTACTTTTGCAGGTAAGATTTTTATTTGTTGTATTACACTTTGTTATTATTATTATTATTTATTGATACGGCCACCTGTGGGCCACCTTTACACAGTCTTCCTTCTATCAGGCAGATACCCTTCTCTTTACACTCTCACCAAAGATTCTTGAGTCTTTGACTTCTTGCTCGTTCTTCCACCGAGATGTTCCGCGGCTTCGCATGTTGCTCTTCAGACGCATCCCTCATTCCCTCAACCTTCTTCCTAAATGGTGTCCTTTCTTTTATATCCTCCTCCTTGATACCTATTTCTGCCAAGTCATTGTGCACCTTTGTAAGCCATCCCAGTTGTTTTTTCCACTTTTCGTGCAGAAGAAGTATCCTGTTGGCCAATCTCTCAGGGTTCATTTTTTTGATATGCCCATAAAACATCGGTCTCCTTTTCCTCATCGCAGTCGTGATTCTTTCTACTGTCTTGTAGAGCTCCGAACTTGATCTTTACAGAAATGTCTTGGGTCACTTGTCGACATTCTTGGGCCTAAGATTTTTCGTAAGAATCTTCTGTCTCTTTTTTCAAGGACTGGGTCAGCCATCCTTGTCAAGGTTTCTGCACCATAAAGGCACTCTGTTCTAACCACTTTGTAATATTTCAAGAGAACTTTAAGATCAGAATGTGATGAACATAGAACCTGTTGAAAATGGAAACGATGAACTAGATTTTGACTATGTACATTAACTCATTAGTCATTTTGCATGATATTAAAGCTTACCTAAAATGTTAAGGGACATAATGTCATATAAAAGGCAGTTATTGACACAGACAAACCCCTTTAACGTTTAATATACAGGAGAAAATAATTAAATATGAATGCAAAATCATACATTAGCTTCGTCAGCCACTTAATTTGTTCAGATATAATATACCCCTCCTCTTTTACATTCTCATCACACTTTGTAAGGTCTTTTGTGTATTGAGACTTGGGTAGGCCCAAGTCTCTCTCAAGTTTCAAAGCTTCCAGTTTTGATTTATAGATTTTTATTTCTAACAGTTCATTCTGAAGGGCTGTCTTCTTTCTCCTCTCAATTTCCAGATAATCTGTGGGGTGAGGTGAACCCTCAGAGGAAATTCTCTTCCAAAGATAAGGCAATATCATGAATATTCTTCCACTTTGTCTTCTTTCATGAGTGAAGTAGAGAAAGCTCCAAACAAAATTTCCTTTGCTTCCCTGGTTTTATTCAGGATTAAAATTTTATTTGCAACTTGTTGCTATTTAGGGTTACTCATGTTTGATGCCACTTGGCTCTCTCACAGAAATCAGCTGACTTGTAAGACTTGTAGTGAAATGTACCAACCTTACAATTGTAGAAATTTTGTTTATGAAACAAAAATTTCCTACAAGTGTAGAAACATCCACTTGTTACTACAGCTTGTATGCTTGAAGACTTGTAGCTTTATGAAACAGGTCCTAGATGATAGTAATTCCATCTCTCATCTCTATTGAAATTACAGCTTATAAATCTCACATTTTATCCCGTGTTGGTTCAACACAACTAAGGTTAAGTTATAAGTAGGTTCCCACCTTCCAATATTTATCAATTTCTATATAATAGTTTTATTAATTACATGATATAAACCAGCTTAATCTCTAGGACATGTTTCGTTCCGATTATGGAACATCTTCAGCTAAAGGATTTGACAAAATGGCAAGACAATTAAAATACATATGATAGTTATGATTATACAATAGTTAAAAGATTTGACAAAATGGCACGAAAATTAACACACATATGATAGTTATGATGATAAAATAAAATGTTCATTCATGTTGGTTAAAATTTCAACGAGTCATTGTCCAAGTGACGAAGTAAAATCGGTGAAAAGGTTCTTCTTTATGTTGGAGACATGTATATTTGTTAATCTTGAAGATAAAATTAGAGATATACAAGATTTTCTTAACGTATAGTTATCGGGGGAACTCTTGATAAAACAAGCATAGTTGAAGTTGCGCTGCACTTGGACTGTTAAAATGAGTCTGAAACGAGAAGAGAATGAGTAAAAAGGAGGATATTTTAAAGGAGAAAACCTTGTAAAAATATATGTTCGTGAGAATAAAGGATAATGGAGTTGATTACCTTATAGTCGATCGTGTCGTATTTGACGTCCTCCCTTACGCCGTGTCGTTTACTGACTGAGTTCTCTGTACATATGTGAGGCACTTGTGGTGGGCGGGGAATATCGGAAGGAGAGGTAGGTGAAGTGAGGAAAGCGGGTGAAATGTTGTGTAGGGTGGAGCTAACTGAGGAGTGGCGCTGTGATAGGCTGGGGGAAACGGAAGGAAAAGTAAGGGGAATATTGTGTCCGGTGGAGCTAATTGGAAGGAGGTGTGTTGGTTGTTTGTTGGGATCCTTTTTGATGGTTTTTCTAGATGAGTCTAATTTGGTAGCCTCTTCTAATAATATATTGATATTTTCTGTGATTTCGTTAATATTCTGGCTGGGATTTCGTTTCTGATCAATCTCAATATAGATATTTTCAAGAATATTCATTAATTTGCCTTTGTTTAACATCTGTAGAATGGTCAAGTCCCTTTCTATTGATGTAAAACTGTGTTTATATTCGGTCATATGAAGACTCATGGCCGAGTACTTCCTATGTTTTTCGGCATTCTTGATATCTTACTAAGAAATTACGGCCTGTTTGCCCGATATAAGAATTGGCACACAATTTGAGCATTTAAGCCTATATATCCCTGAATTTAAATATTTGTTATTACTTGCAATGCTTTTGGTGATTGAAAATTAAACGTTGATTGTTGTTATTGGTGCGAAAAGCAATTTTAAAATTGAGTTTCTTAAAAATATTAGTAATCTGGTAAATATTCCCATTATTATAAGTAAAAGTGGCAAAGTTTTTCATTTATGTTCTTTTACCAGCTGCATTTGAGGTTTATTCTTAATTTTATTCATTAATCTATCTATGTAGTGTTTTGTGTATCCATTGCTTATTGCTATTTTGTAAATGAGATTAATTTCTTTTTGGAGATCGTTTTTGGACAAGGGAATGTTAAAGGCTCTATTTAACATGCTTAAAAAGGAACTCCTTGTATGTGCCTCAGGATGGTACGAATCTTTTCGTATGGTATTTATAGTTTGAGTTGGTTTTCTAAAGATTGTAAAGGACAACTTTTCTACTTTCCTTTCGACTGTTAAATCAAGGAAATTTAGTTTTTTATTGTTCTCGGTTTCTAACGTAAATTTTATAAAAGGGTCTAAACTGTTGATTTGGTCTAATAAATTAGTGCTACTATTGATTTGTTCATCTATAATTGCAAAGATGTCATCGACAAACCTGAGCCAGATAATGATCCTTTTTAGTCATTTAAAATGTTGTGTTTTTCTAAGTGATCCATGTATATTTCAGCAAGGATACCTGATGCTGCAGATCCCATAGGGAGACCACTTTGTTGATATACTGTGTTATTGAAGGAAATGTAATTATTGAAGTATAAATTCTAGGAGTAACATAAATTCTTCTATTTCATGGTTACTAAGTTTCCTGTGTGTCCTTAAGTTGTTCTTAATTATATTTAGAGTTTCTTTTGTGGGGATCTTACAATACATATTAGTAACGTCGAATGAGTTCAAGTTGAAAGATGGTTTTAATTTAGTGTTCTTAATAATTTTACAAAATTCTGTTGAATTACTGATTGTGGTTCTGCTTTGGAAAGTATAGTGCTTTTTTAGAAAGCTATTGATAAATTTAGAGGCTTTGTAGGTGGGGCTGTTTTTGAAGTTAATGATTGGTTATATGGGTATGTCGTGTATCTTAGGCAAAGCTCTTGCTGTTGGTAGTCTTGGATTCATATTAATTAGGCTTGATATTTCATTCTTATTAAGGATGAAATTAATGTTTTTAAGTATTTGTTTTAGTTTTCTATGGACAGAGTTAGTCCGGTCTTTTTTAATTTTTGTGAAAGTATTATCTGAGAAAAATGCTTTGGTTTTTTCTATGTATTCTTTTTTGTGCATAATAAGTGACACATTACCTTTATCCGCCTTTGTGATTATAAGGTCATTATCTTTTATTTTTTGTTTTAAGCGTTTGATGTCTGTAGAAGGTAAATGGGGTGTGTTAACTTTCTGATCTTCAAATAATTCTTGAAGTTTCTTTTTGACTTCAAATTTAGTTTCAAGTTGTTGATCTATTGGAAGCTGAGCTATGACTTGTTCTATTTCAGCAAATGGTTGTTATGTATTGCTTTTGGTTGTATGGATTAGACCAATTATGTTTGGGTCCTTTGTTGATAATCTGTAACTCTTTGTCCTCGAAAACGTCAGACCCGACTAACTCTGTCCAAAGAAAACTAAAACAAATACTTAAAAATATTAATTTCATCCTTAATAAGAATGAAATATCAAGCCTAATTAATATGAATCCAAGACTACCAACAGCAAGAGCTTTGCCTAAAATACACAAACCTGACATACCCATAAGACCAATCATTAACTTCAAAAACAGCCCCACCTACAAAACCTCTAAATTTATCAATAGCATTCTAAAAAAGCACTATACTTTCCAAAGCAGAACCACAATCAGTAATTCAATAGAATTTTGTACAATTATTAAGAACACTAAATTAAAACCATCTTTTACCTTGAACTCATTCGACGTTACTAATATGTATTGTAAGATCCCCACAAAAGAAACTCTAAATATAATTAAGAACAACTTAAGGACACACAGGAAACTTAGTAACCATGAAATAGAAGAATTTATGTTACTCCTAGAATTTACACTTAACAATAATTACTTTTCCTTCAATAACACAGTATATTAACAAAGTGGTCTCCCTATGGGATCTGCAGGATCAGGTATCCTTGTTGAAATATACCTGGATCACTCAGAAAAACACAAAATTTTAAATGACTAAAAAGGATCATTATCTGGCTAAGGTTTGTTGATGACATCTTTGCAATTATAGATGAACAAATCAATAGTAGCACTAATTTATTAGACCAAATCAACAGTTTAGGCCCTTTCATAAAATTTACGTTCGAAACTGAGAACAATAAAAAACTAAATTTCCTTGATTTAACAGTCGAAAGGAAAGAAGAAAAGTTGTCCTTTATAATCTTTAGAAAACCAACTCAAACTATAAATACCATACGAAAAGATTCGTACCATCCTGAGGCACATAAAAGGAGTTCCTTTTTAAGCATGTTAAATAGAGCCTTTAACATTCCCTTGTCCAAAAACGATCTCCAAAAAGAAATTAATCTCATTTACAAAATAGCAATAAGCAATGGATACACAAAACACTACATAGATAGATTAATGAATAAAATTAAGAATAAACCTCAAACGCAGCTGGTAAAAGAACATAAAAAGAAAAACTTTGCCACTTTTACTTATAATAATGGGAATATTTACCAGATTACTAATATTTTTAAGAAACTCAATTTTAAAATTGCTTTTCGCACCAATAACAACAATCAACGTTTAATTTTCAATCACCAAAGCATTGCAAGTAATAACAAATATTTAAATTCGGGGATATATAGGCTTAAATGCTCAAATTGTGTGCCAATTCTTATATCGGGCAAACAGACCGTAATTTCTTAGTAAGATATCAAGAATGCCGAAAAACATAGGAAGTACTCGGCCGTGAGTCTTCATATGACCGAATATAAACACAGTTTTACATCAGTAGAAAGGGACTTGACCATTCTACAGATGTTAAACAAAGGCAAATTAATGAATATTCTTGAAAATATCTATATTGAGATTGATCAGAAACGAAATCCCAGCCAGAATATTAACGAAATCACGGAAAATATCAATCTATTATTAGAAGAGGCTACCAAATTAGACTCATCTAGAAAAACCATCAAAAAGGATCCCAACAAACAACCAACACACCTCCTTCCAATTAGCTCCACCGGACACAATATTCCCCCTACTTTTCCTTCCGTTTCCCCCAGCCTATCACAGCGCCACTCCTCAGTTAGCTCCACCCTACACAACATTTCACCCGCTTTCCTCACTTCACCTACCTCTCCTTCCGATATTCCCTGCCCACCGCTAGCACCTCACATACCTACACAGAACTCAGTCAGTTAACGAGACGGCATAAGGGAGGACGTCAAATATGACACTATCGACTATAAGGTAATCAACTCCATTATCCTTTATTCTCACGAACATACATTTTTACAAGGTTTTCTCCTTTAAAATATCCTCCTTTTTACTCATTCTCCTCTCATTTCAGACTCATTTTAATAGTCCAAGTGCAGCGCAACTTCAACTATGCTTGTTTTATCAAGAGTTCCCCCGATAACTATACGTTAAGAAAATCTTGTATATCTCTAATTTTATCTTCAAGATTAACAAATATACATGTCTCCAACATAAAGAAGAACCTTTTCGCCGATTTTACTTCGTCACTTGGACACTCATCATCATCATCATCATCATCCTAAACCATCTCCAGTTTCCCGGGTGTGGTATATGAGCCTCCTCCATCTCATCCTGTCCTTGTACCATTCTTCCTCCACCAACTTGTCCCAATCATGACCTCTCAGCAGTACATCGCTCTTAACTAAATCTATCCTTTTCCTTCGTGGCCTTCCCACGGGTCGTCTTCCTTCTACCTTTCTGTCAAATTCCTTCCTTGCAGTTCTGTTTACTGGCATCCTCTTCATGTGACCAAACCACTTCAGTCTTGATATCTGAATCTTATTGAGGAGAGAATCATCTATTCCTACTTCTTCTCTAATTTTCTCATTCCTAATCTTGTCTTTCCTGGTTTTCTGGATCATAGTGCGTAGGAATTTCATTTCAGCTGCCTGAAGTTTGGAATTATCTCTATTGGTCAGTGTTGTGGTTTCGAGACTGTATGTAAGAATTGGTGTATAATAGGACTTGTACAATGTCATTTTTGTTTTCATGGGTATTTGCTCATCCCACAGCAGGTGTCTTACCTGGTGGTAAAATTGTGTTGCCTTATTGATTCGATTGTTCACCTCATGTTTTGCTAGGTTGTCATTTGATATAACGCTACCCAAGTATTTGAAAACTGGAACGCTGTCCAGTTGAGCTTCATTTAACATGACTATTGGTTCTGCTCCTTCCCCATACACTTTCATCACCACCGTCTTGGTCTTGCTGATGTTTAAACCATATTTCTTAAACTCCTCATTCCAGCTTTGTATTCTCTCTCCCAATTCCTCTTCTGAGTCACTCCAGATCGCAACATCATCTGCAAATGTGAAGGCTTTGATATCTCCATGTTCTTTCCTTTTAATAGAGTTCATTACTACATCCATTACAATAATAAATAGAAGTGGTGACAATGAGCTGCCCTGCTGCACTCCTCTCTTTGTTTCAAACCAGTCCGACAAACCACATCCTACTTGAATACAGCTTCTGTTCCCACTATACAACATTTTCACTTTGTCTATGAGGCTGTCTCGCACTTGAAGTTCTTTCATGCATTGCCAAATTCTTTCCCTTGGTACACTATCGTATGCTTTCTCAATGTCCAAAAATATTAGAAATAAAGGCTTGTTCTTCTCCCAGTATTTTTCCATTAGCATCCTAATTGCAAATATAAGGTCTGTAGTTGACCTTCCTGGTCTGAAACCATACTGCTCTTCTTCCAAAATTTGTTCAACAATATCTCTGATTCTGGTCTCTATTATTTTTTCCAATATTTTCAGGACATGAGACAGTAGTGTGATACCACGGTAATTAGTACATTTTCGCCGGCTTCCTTTCTTGAACAGAGGTACAATGATGCCCATCTTCCAGTCCTCAGGAATAGTATTTTCCTCCCATATCTTGTTGAGCAGTCTATAGAGCCATTGGATTCCTGGAATTCCCGCTGCTTTCAGCATATCTGCACTTAGTTCATCTATGCCCACTGCCTTTCCTTTCTTCATGCTCTTGAGCGCATTTTCAACCTCAAGCCATGTAATTGGTGGTTCAGTTGTGGTTCGTCAACTTGGCTCTCCTCTATCCGTTGTTATGTTTTCTGTATCTCCATTCAGCAGCTTTTCGAAATAGATCTTGAGTTCTTGTTTAATTTCTCCCTCTTCTTGTGCCAGAGTTCCATCATCACGTTCTATTGCTTTTATGGTCTCTTGATCCCTCCGCTTGTTTTTCACTACTCTGTATAGCAATTTCGTATTTCCTGTACTGTCCTCTTCCAGTTTGTCTGCAAACTTATTCCATTTCTTCTCTTTTTCTTCCCTTACAATGTTCTTTACAGCAAGTTTCATGTTCCTGTATACTCCTTGAAGTCTTTGTATTTCTTGTTCATTTCGTTCTTGTCCCTGTTTTTGTTTTTCCTTGTCCTGTGCCTTCTTTATTTGGTTTCTTTCTTTCACCGCTGTTTTCACTCTATCATTCCACCATGGTGTCTCCTTTTTTCTTTTGATAGAACTTGTAACTCCACATAGGTTTTTGGCTTCTCCCACAAAAGTGTCTTTGAATGCCTTCCATTCTTCATTAACGCTGGTTACTTCACACTTCGGCAAACTCTGTTGAATCCTTAGTTTGTATTCTTCCTTTATTTGGACTTCATGCAACTACCAAGTTTTAACCCTTGGTTTTTTCGTAATAAGTTTCTGCGTTTCATTTGCCTTATGTTTGAAGTCTACTACCAACAATCTGTGATCACTGTCCATGCTTTCACTAAGGATGACCTTTACATTTGTGATGTACCTGCCACCATCTTTATTTGTGATTACGTAGTCAACTTGGACACTGACTTGTTGAAATTTTAACCAACATGAATGAATATTTTATTTTATCATCATAACTATCATATGTGTTTTAATTTTCATGCCATTTTGTCAAATCTTTTAGCTATTGTATAATCATAACTATCACATGTGTTTTAATTGTCTTGCCATTTTGTCAAATCTTTTAGCTGAAGATGTTCCATAATCGGAACGAAACATGTCCGAGAGATTAAGCTGGTTTATATCATGTAATTAATAAAACTGTTATATAGAAATTGATAAGTATTGGAAGGTGGGAACCTACTTATAACTTAACCTTAGTTCTATTGAAGTTATTCGGGTGTGTTTGAATTTCTACAGCTTCTCTGATATTGGTGGTTACTTCATTAGAGATGGGATTTAGAGTCTGGATAGTAGCACTAAAATGACATGCAGAACCCTGCACTACCCCAGAGGGCAGCACTTTCATTGTGCAGTCCGACCCCAGAGTATAAACACTCGGCCACTCTTCTCTGCTATCAATGAGCCTTGAAAATGCCCACTGGAATGATGCTAAAACATCAGCCTTTCACCAGCCCTGGATGCGGCCCAACTGCCTGAAGCACCACAGAGAATGGCAATACAATGCTTGTTGATTCCTGTTCTCTTCTGCTTCAATGATGGACTGTAAATACCCATTTAAATAATGTGCATAACCTTCAATTTTTTTAAAATAACATACCGATACTTGCTCACTGGTTGAGAGAATGGCTTCTTACAAAAATTTGCCAAAGAAATTATGGTGCTATTAAGGTGTATTAAACCACAGAGGTTAGGAATGACCCAATAGCACATCTAATATTACTAAAACAAATGCCATCTGTCCAGGTTTAAGTACTGTCTCAGCATCTTCCAGTAGTTGAAATGAGAAGCCACTGGTAATATTTCAGGAGTGACTCATACTAACCAGTACTTTAATGCACTGAGCTACTTTTGAAACTAGTAGAAGGAACAGAAGATTTCTATAAATGCACCCTGCATCAGTTTGGTTGGAAGTGTGGTGGTAGTGGTTTTGTGTGATTTTTATGTCCTCTACCAATTTTTGCCATTCTTCCATTCTTCAACAAAATTCACCCTAAATTCATGATGTTTATTTTAGTAAAACCATTTTGCATTCTTATCTCCATTTCCCTCATTCCTACACTGCACTCAAACACATAAGCAGAACATTGAGAATTATTCTTATTATCTCCATACCATATAATTGGCAAAAGGTGTTCTTCATAGAAGATCTGTTTAGGTATTTTCTTCAAGTGTACCATCAGGTGAGCTATTGCCAAGAGCTGAATTATTCCACTTATCATTATACTTAATTATTCCAATATATCATAATCATAATCATCATCATCATCATTTCCCCGTTTATTTAGCTCCAGTTAGGTTGAGGCATTTATGCTACTTCTCTGCTTTCCTCTCTCCTTTCACATTTCTTCTTCTGTAATTCTGTTCTGCTCCAGGTTCCTTCATCTTATCTCCCTCTTTTTCTCTTTCCCTAAACTTAGCCTCCATCATCAGTTTGGGAGTCTTCCTTCCTCCATCCTCTTGACGTGTTCAAAGAACCTTAGTCTGTTCTTCTCAGTTCTGTCATTCAACCTTCCTTCTCCAATTTCTTTCCTGACATCTTCATTTCTCACTCTGACTTTCCTTGTCTTTCCTATCACACTTTTCAGGAATTTCATTTCACTGGCTTCAATTTTACTCTTCTTTCTTCTTGTCACTGCCCAGGGCTCCCCTGTGTATGTCAGTATGGGTGTATAGTACATCTTGTTCATCACTTTCGTACCCTTCCTTGGTACCTCCATCTTCCAGGCTAGATTCCTTACATTCTGGTAGAATGCATTCACCTGTTGCACCCTTTTATTAAACTCTATATCCAGCATTGCATTTTGCATTAGTTCTTCCTAGGTATTAGAAGCTGTCAACAATTTCAAGGTTCTGACTTCCAGTATGTATGATTTCTTTCCGTATTCCTTTGCCTCTTATCACCATCATGTTGCTCTCCTCCACACTGAATTTCATACCATATTTCAAAATGTTTTCATTCAGTATGTCCAGCTGTTCTTGTACTATCTTAGTGTTGGTTACCTCTTCACAGTATAAAATAAATACTGTCAAACCTGCCCTAACGGACACCTTTATTCAGCGGACACCTCTTTATATAAACATTTTTCCTTGGAAACAATTTTATTATTTTTATATAAAAGACATTAAATAAGCCTAATTTCAGTGGACACCTTGAATTCCAGACAGCTCACATCGCAGTTAGTCCCATCCACTTGTCTTAAGCAGACACTTTACATATTCCAGGATGTTATTTTTTACACCATGCTATGTCAACCTTTCCTTTTGAACCATTCTGAAGACATCAGGGAATTCCTTTTGAATGTTTCTACTATTTCAAGTCCATGGAAATGTACCGGTACATAGGAATGCTATAGTAGCCATGCAGTTAATTTTGTACAGGGCTCTTTTCAAACCTTTCGTTAAGGTCATCTTGCATTTTAATTAAAGTATAGGAAAGGAACAAACAAGTGTGAAATCATATAAGAGAGAGAGGGGGTGGGGGCTGGAATGAGGGGGAAGAACATATGTAATAAGACAATAAGACAAACACAACGGTAGATCAATGTGGGAAGAGGGAGCAAAAGAAATAGGAGATGAGGATAAACATGAAAACACAAGAGGATAAGGACAATCGCCACATATCCATACACTGCCTTGTTCAAAGAGATAGGCTCTCTCCTCATCGATTCCAGTTCTTCTACATTCATCTCTTCTCAGCCTCCGACAAGCTCGTTTCTGCTTCGCTGTTTCATCAGGAAAGCAGGCATCAGCAGTAACTGAGGGGCCATCTTGACATATCTTCAGTCTTGATGAGGGATGAGAAATCCGGATAAGTACAGGAAAAAAGTGAAGAAACATAAGACAGAGATGAATACTGGTGGTAAAAGTATTCATCTTTGACTTATGTTTCTTCCCTTTTCCTGTTCTTCTCATCCTACACTTATCCCACATCAAGACAAGATCTGTCAAGATGGCCCCTCAATGAATGTTGATGCCTGCCCTCCTGATGAAGCTGGGAAGCAGAAATGAGCTTGTTGGGAGCTGAGAAGAGATGGTTGTAGAAGAAATGGGATTGATGAGGAGAGAGCATATCTATTAGAAGGCGACAGTGTATGAAGATATGGAGATTGTCCTTGTCGTTTTGTGTTTCCAATTTTGTCCTCCTCTCCTACAGTATTACCCCGCATTTACGTTCCTGGCTTTTACGTTTTCCCGTCTTTTACAACATTTTTTGTTGGTCCCCTGAGATTTCCTATGCTCACAATGTATTAAAATACTGAAATTTACGTTTGCGACATTTTATGCTTCCCGCCAGGCCATTCGAGAGGAAAAAATCTGAGGTAAAATGGCATCGCAACTAACCTAAAATGCTTTGAGTAACCATGGCATGATGACCAAATCAAACAACCATGGTCTATAATAACTCTTAGACCTCTCAGTATTGAACTTCCACTTAACCAATGCAGCGTGTTCTGTGATATCAGGTGTTTTCCACAACGTCCTAAACCTTATTTTCAAATCCTACAACGATAAAGTACCCATTAATCTTTCAAGAAGAAGAAGAAATCCAACAAAGAGTTGAATTAACAAAACCGCAAAGGAGGAGAAGAAGAAGAAGGAGATATCAGGTGTTTGCTCTATTGCTAAGTACCACGGCCATATTGATATACAGAGGCCTGCTACCAAATAGTTGTGATGTCACGCGTATAGTGCTCAATCTCCATCATCGTGTGTAATTCCTATATTGCTGATACGATACTTTTTCTCACAATGTCACAAAGGAAATTCAATAATAAGCCTGTAAACATATAACATCGAAGAAACGCTGTCAAAAGAATACATACGAATACACAAATACATGCACTCAAGGTAGTAACTTATATTACATATCATGAAATGTTCGACTGAAGGGTACTCGCCTGGACAGTATGCTGATGGTGACTGGGCGAATTGTTTTCTCTCAAAACAATGTCATTCTTTTATACTTGTTTGAGCACATGATTTTGTTAATTATTTATAAATATCTGTTAAAGGAGGTATGTCCCAAAATATGACAGATCTTGGTCACAACACTCATTAACTCAGCAGCACATACCCACACTTGTCACAGGTTTTTCAACTTTCATTACCAAAACATTGAAAGAAACAGCCCTATGATTTCCACTGTTTAAAAATGCATCTTTGAATCAGATATCAAGGTCTGAGTTAATGTGTAGCTTTCTACAATATGAAAAGTAGTATGATGGTCACTAAGCAAACTGTTGCTGTCTCTAAAATGTAATTATATTACATTTAGTTGAGCACATAGTGGTATTAATTATTTATGAATAACAGTTTAAATAAAATTATTTGCAATGATATGATAGATGTTGGCCACAACACTTATTAACTCTACTGTATACACCCACACTTGTCACAAAAATTACCAGGTTCTTCAACTTTCATTATGAAAACATTGAAAGAAACATCCCTATGATTTCTACAGTTTAAAAATGCATCTACGAATCAGGTATCAAGGTCTCAGTTAACGCGTAGCTCTCCACAACAGTTTGAAATATAGTATAATAGTCACTAGGCAAACAGTTGCTGTTTCTAAAATGCCATTATATTACACTTATTTGAGCACATAGTCTTGAAGGTGAGTTCGTCATTCTGCAAAATATCCTTTCTCCTTTCTTCTGGCGATTTTCGTTTGGCAGGTGTTGGTTGAGACATATATGACGGCTACCCAGGAAATATAGTTGTCACAGCATCGTCAGTTAATTTTGGCTTTACCCTAGGTACAGTTGAAATGGAACCATCTGGTCTTTTTGCGATGTCAGCTCGAATTATGTCATTTTCGGATAAAAAATTTAATACAGGAACAGGCATATTTACTGGGATCAAAATTAGCTTGCTTCTCCTTATCGCTAGGAAATGTTGAGATACCCACCTCCTTATTTGAACAGTAATTGGATGTACATCCAGGCAAACTACACGTTTGTCCTATTTTGCAAAAAGGAGCATACACTACACTAACACATTATAATTATAATAATTAAATAATAAACTTTAGACTACTTTAGTCAATTCGTAATAGCTCAGCGAGTTCACCTAAGCTATCACATAACCTAGCAATACTTCCTAATACCAGGCTGCTGAAATTACAATGCTATAGTATTTAACACATACTATTGCTAAAAATACATCTTTTACTGATGCGTTTTCATACAGTTATCACTTGGAAACACGAACGAACACCTCTAATAACATTAAAATAACAACATGCTACCAAACCACCATGAAAACAAGACTCGTACATCCATACCAATGCACTAAACGGCTGACGTCACCACTATGGAACTGGCATGTGTAGCAGGCTGGAACTTTGAGTTGGCCGTGTAGGTACAGTATAAGCCACAAGAAGAAGACGTTATCAAGTGATTCATTGTTTGTCTTGCCTGAGTTCGTTATTTCACAGTTATTGTTTTACACTTACGTTTGTTGTTGGAGTTGTTAAAGTTATTTTTGCTGATTTGTCACATTTACTGTATTTTTGTTATTTGTTTATGTCTTTTGTTCTTGTTATGCGAGTCGAGCGGTCAAAGTGAATTGCCGTGATCTTCCTTTCCGGTCATGTGTATTTGTTAATCCTTCTTTGTTATTGCTTTGTTGTTTTCCTGCTAATAATGAAAAGAAAAAAAAGAAAGAAAATATTTCACTATGGATGAGAAAGCTTGAATATTAGAAAAGGTTGATTCGTACCGTGGAACATGTGTTTCATTGGCGTGCAAATTGCAGCCTCCTGTATCCACGCTGAATACAATTGTGAAAAACAGAGGAAGCATTACATTAAGTGCTTCAGAATGCGGACCAAACTCCAAGAAAAGGAAGTATGCGTCACACTGCAAATACGAGAAAATGGAAAAAATTGTAAAAAGTAGGTTTGAAACTTCAAGAGCCGCAGGCATTCCAATTGATGGTGTGCTCTTAAGGGAAAAGGCGCTTAAAGTGGCAAACATTCTTGGCATTGAAAATTTCAGTGCGTCCAATGGCTGGATCAACCAATTTAGGAAAAGGTATAAACTAAACTATAAAACTGTTTGTGGGGAATCTAATGCAGTTAGTGATGAAACTGTGGAAGAATGGATTGATAGAAGATTGCAGGAGCTGACCAAGGATTATGAACCCAGGAACATTTTTAACCTAAATGGAACTGGACTATTTTTCAGTGAGTTGTCCAGCAAGACTTTGGCATTCAAAGGAGATAAATGCAATGGTGGGAAACACAGCAAGATGAGGCTCACAGTGATGTTGGGAGCCAATGTTAATGGCTCTGAGAAGCTCCACCCCTATGGGATAGGGAAATCTAAAAAGCCTCATTGCTTCAAGAATGTGCGATCATTACCTACTGCCTACGATGCCAACCATAAAGCTTGGATGACCTGAGATCTTTTCCGACAGTGGTTAATTGCTCTGGATTCAAAAATGGGTGCGCAAAACAGAAAGATCCTTCTTTTCATCAACCGTTGTCCTGCACATCCCATGCAGTTAGAATTTCTGCCTGCTAACTGCACAAGCAAGCTACAACCTATGGATTTAGGGGTTATTCACTCCTTTAAGTCACTTTATATTGAAGAACCTAGTTCAGCAAATTTTATTCCTTATGGATGCTGGAAAGGATCCATCATCATTTAAAGTTTCAATCCTGGATGCGCTTCACTTCATTGCAAAGTCTTGGAAAGCCATGAAGCAGACTACCATCTCAAATTGTTTCTTGAAAGCAGGATTTTTCAAGAATCATGCCGAATCTCAGCTGCAAGAAGAAGAAGAAGAAGAAGAAGAAGAAGAAGAAGAAGGAGAATCCTGGTACCTGATGTATGGAGAATGTTGCAGTCAGACTGCACTACTGAAGATTTTCTTAAGGTAGATTCTGTTTGGGGGGGGGAAATAATTTTCATAACCTTTATGAGCTTGAAAAACAAATAGAGGTCATAAGAAATAAGAAGTGTAAACAGAGATCGATTCTGGACTATTTTGGTAGGAAGCGGTGATTGTGTGGTTTTCCATCTGGAATAAACTTGTGTTAATGTTGTAAATACAGGTACAATAGCAGCAATTAAATTGTTTCATTCAGAGAAAATATTGCATCTTAGATAATTCTATAGCCATTCTAAGAAAGTATCTACTGTATATTAAAAGAATATATTACACAAATTTTTAACCACCTACTGGTAACCTTCTCCTGGACAAAGGATGAGCAGAATTACAAAGGCAGTGTCGTCAACAGTTAATACAGTACAATAATTAACTTACATGGACCTTTATTTGAGGTAAGTACAGTAAATCAATTGAGATTGAAATACTCCATAAATTAATAATATGCATTTGTGTAACATTTACCTCCTTTTCCAGAGCATTTTTATATATACCTATACAAGTTGTTTCCCACGATTTACACTTTCCCCCTTTTACATTTCCCGTCCTTTTACACCAATATTCCTTGGTCCCTTGAAAAGTGTAAAAGAGGGGTAATACTGTATTTCTTTTGCTCCCTCTTCCCATGCTGTCCTGCCATTGTGTTTGTCCTATTATATGTGTTGCATTCTAATTAGTGTACATTCTGAGAATTCTAATTGTTTGGGGATGTTGCCTGTGACTGTTTACTCACAGGTTACCTAGGGATTTTCCTATGTAGCTTGCATCATTCTGTCGCTGATAAGGTCGAGGGTAGGTAATTCAGTTAAACTTGACAAGGAACAGACTTACGTGGACTAATTGTTGAGGCATAAATAGAAGTGTGTTCAGATCTCAAGGCAAGATACAGAAAGTGTGAAAGGACTTTCAGAGAAAGCTTCCTGAAAAATTGAAGTGTGGAAAAACTGGAATGAATACAACAGTGAAGAATTAAAAGTGAAATTTTAAGTGAGTGAGATGAAAATAGGAATCGAGGAGTGAAGAAATTGGAAGCCAGTTTTTGCAGAAGTAAATGTTGTGGTATATGTGTAGTTCAAGTTTGATCGAGCAAAGAAATTGTGAGCAAGTGGGCCAGTGTTTCAAGAAAAAGCATGGGAAATTTTAAATAATTTGAAAGTTGAAATTCTTAATCTGATGAAGAATATGTATCTCATGCTGGATCGCAAATAGGAGGATAACACAATGGAGCCATATAACAGACTTTATTCTCTTTTTGAGAATATCGCAGTTAAAAGAAAATGTGCTATAAGTACACACACAGCTGAATGATTAATTCATAAGCTGTAATTTTTATAAAGGCTGTAAAATTGCTTCTAATATCTCCCAAGCAAATATTTTGTTGTAATTATTTGCAATTGGTTAACTTGAAATTCCTTACTTTCCTGTGTTTCATTTTCTAATTGACTGAGCCAGCTTGAAGTATAGCTGGCTCTTTCTACTAGTTTTCCTGGCCAGTATTATAACTCAAAGGAGTTGCCTTTTTTTTTTTTTTCAGTACATATCTTATGATTAATAAAACGAGAACAATATTTACAATCTTTTGTTTACCTGAATTGTTTACATGAAGGCCATGTTTTGTGTAACACTGTCTCTCGAAACTGCTGCATTCAATTGCCTGAGTATTATGAAAATGTTTAAAATTTTAACCATATCTGTATTAACTTCATTCACTTCAGTGTTCACACATGACTCTCTACTCAAATCATGCCTGTGGGGCACGTTCACTACAAATGTGTTAGTGTGAGTCAGGTTACCTAGTGTACATTTAAGTTGAGAACTGGCATTCTTGGCCATCGCCCCACCGATGTTTGCTACTGCATCACGACTTCCGAGATTTCTTGCTTCCTGCTCCGTGTTTTCCAGTACCTTCTTGATTGGAACCCCAGGATAGATGATGACCAATGCTGCAATACATTCATTTTTCATTTCCTTCACAATTCCTCTTGTCTGGCTATCACCAAATATAAGAATGTTCGACACTTTTGCCGGTGCACTGTGTGGGATTTTAGGCCTAACTTTGCTGCGTCTCGTAACTGAGTAATTGCTATCAATTTGGCTGTTTCTCCTATGGATAAGTCCTTGCGTATCGCTTACTTCCCTCAGAGCTGAAAATCTATTTTTGGTATCAATTAAAAAGTTTTGTTTGTCTAACTGTACACTTTTACTTCTAGAATCCAAAACAACTTGACACTACGCGCTTGAATTCACGGAGTCACCTGTGTTTACTTTCATTTTCAGTTTCTTCTTTAATATATCTCTGCTTTTAATACTTTTAAATCCCATTGCAATAAAGATAGAATTACAAGTACATTATCATTACCTCCATCCTCCAAGGAATGTGACACCCGCGATTTGGTGACCGTTTTAGGCCTAGGCTTGTTACCGCTTTTCAAATTACACTTGCCACAGCTCACCCAGGTCCAAGTATCTTCAATTTCAGCATAACCAGCACTACATATGAGCCGCTGAGAGCCACAGTGGTCTAAGTCAAGAAATATCAATTTTTGAGTTATACCACTCAGTGCACTTATAACGCATGAAAATTTTTTGTGAAGAAGTGGTATAACGATAACTCCCATGGGAGACGCTTGAGAGCACTAGATGCATTCTTCCTATCACGCCAGAGTGGAGCACATTTACAGGAATAGTGGTATAAGTCAAGCGTCATGGCCACATGGTTGTGTTATTCTGTGTTCATTATCATTGTTATTTACGTTCTAAAATCAAAAAGTCCTTGTAACTGTGCTAGTAAGTATCGGTATTGTTTTCTTTATTTAGATATTTAATATTCAGGTGTTATTAAAGTAAAAATAGTCTTTATAAGGGAAATTCGCTCATAGTTCATGCTATCAGGACACTCCTTTCTTCCAAACGATTGGGATTTCGGAGTTTTCGAGAGAAAATCAAGAACTGCTCAAATTTTCACTCCGGATGATTGGTGTAATACCATTGAAAAGGCAAGTAAAAACAACAATTTGCCGTTTATAGAATGGCTCTGAATGACTTTGTCTCAACAAAAGACATAGAGAAAAGTGTAACATTTAGAAAGATGAACCTGCAAAATGAAAAGTTCAGTTGGCTTCATGTTCGATGGCTTCGTTTTCAGAAAACTCTCCTCATCTCATTCTCCGCAAGGAATCCCTTTCAAAACTTTGGGCATTACTCCTTCTCATTGTGTTCGTGGCCATCCTCGTTTGTCTGATGTTCAACTCATCCCTCTCAACAACGCTGTGGGACCTGTCACTGAGGCTAAGAAGGGAGACATAATGACCCTTCTCCCATACATCCCTCCGGTACACCACACTTTCTTCAATCAACTGACAACTGTGAATTCGGCTGTGGATTACGGACCTGATTACTGTATATCGACTCATTACAAAAGGAAGATGACGTAGATTGTGAAATTGAGTAAACTGGCATCTTCCATTATAAAGTCTGTTTAAATTTCAGCATGATAATTTAATTCTTGACATTTGGGCAAAACAATTTATTTATAATTCATGAGTGTCTGTACTGCTGAACTATTAGACCAGATTGTGTAGCTAGCATTTAACAACAGAGCAATGATTTTAACTCAATCTGTGAGAGAAAAAGTTGTAATGGAAGCTGCACGTGCAGTTCCACATCTACTGTACAACATTATGCTTCGTTAACAATTATTTTATAAATACATTGCCATATTAGAGGTTAAAACACAACCTACACATTTTCCTTTTACTCAACTTCGCCAAAACATTTATCAGAAGAGTGGTACAACTCTTGATTTGTACCACTTTACCTTTCGCTATGAGTAAACTGCTGACAGGAAAAGTGGTACTTCAAATTTTAGGAACGATAAAAAGCAGTTTAAGGAACAAATAACTAAAATGTCTGCATATTTCATCAAATGAATCATGAATTCTTCTAAAGCCTGAATTTACATGAAACGAAACGCGAAACCTTTAATTTTTCTGAATGGGAAAAAATTGACTTAGACCACTTTGCCTCTCAGCGGCTCATATACACTCAAAACTGTACCAAATTAAACTCTTTTCACACTGGATGCCATTCTTCACTCACTTCTTATTTACACCACACTTATTCCCGATTACTTCACAAGAGAACCGGGAGCTACCTTCGCCTACATCCTTCGCTGATGCCATGTTAACCTGTGCGATTGTACACTTACTATTAACCATGTTCACTGTGCTGCCTGACTGCACAATCTATCCCTGCCACTCAGGAAGAAAGCAAGCATTACCCCAGTCCACTTGCATGGCAACACCAACTAAAGTGCCCGTAACTTGTTGCTGCCTCTCCCTGTAAGGCATACTATATAATTTTTGAAATTTTTCGTTAGGCAAATCTGGAACCTACATCTGCAAAAGCTGATACTGTCATTGTATATTCCACAACGTGATTGCATTTTACATTCAACTCAGTACTACTGTACTTGGTTTACTGAATACCTTACATGCAAAAAAAAATCTATTTGTCCTTCATTCCTTATCAGTTGCAAGTGATGCTGATTTACAGTACATACAATAAACTTGATTGTGATTCCATGTTGACTTTTACAGTTGTATAAAACTTCATATTTATTCGTCCACCTAGTCAGTACAAATATATTTTACAATTTAAATTGCAAACTAAATACTAATTTTTAAAATAAGTCAGTAGAACATGTTTCAGTCCACTGGACCATCTTCAGCTATAATTCATATTATGATTAACAGGTTACACATTTATGCAATAAAACCAGTAAAATATTCTCTCCAAGTCCCATTTTCTTATATATTAAAAACTCTGGTCAGTGTGTATAAACACATAACAACACATTCTTTTCTATTTAAAACTTTATGAATACCAAATGTGGAACATTATGAGAAAATAAACCATGTACAATATGACTGACTTGTTAAAAAAATCTTATGCAGAATTAGTTTAAAAGCTCATGTCGATATGGAAAAATGTTGAGTTTGAATTAAATTGTTGCGGTGAAAGATGTATAATTTTATGTGGATTTGAGGATGTTCCCCATTGGCCTCAATTTGTTGTGCACCGCTTGCCATCTGGGCTGGCATTGAACAAACTTTTTAACATATAAGGAAATGAGACTTGGAAGGAAATATTTTACTGGTTTTAGTGCGTAAATGGGTAACCTATTTATTATAATAGGAAATGTAGCTGAAGATGATCCAATGGACCAGAACCTCTCGTAGTGAAAAAAAAATTTAATGGGTATTATTAGTTTTCAATTTTAATTGTAAAATATGTTTGTATTGACTGGGTGGGCAAATAAATACAAAGTTTTATACGATGATGATGATGATGATGATGATGATGATTTGCTATTAACAAATTGCACACAATGTGCATATGTACAATATGAATTCAATCTGTATGGAACTTTGTCAGGGAAATTTTCTTTTCAGTGCAAGATCCAGCATGATATCAATCATAAAATTTGCCACAGAGTTCACAAATACATTTTTCATTTTGGTAGTGGTATACTTTCAAAGCCCAAATGTGCTGATGGAATCCAGGGATGGCATAGCGGGGTCATTAACTTTTATCGGACTAGCGGTTGGTATATCAACCAGTAGGTTAAGGAGTCAGCGAGGACCTGTGGTTGATTTATCAACCACAACATTACTCCTTGGAGTAGACGACCAGTAAGTATATCAACCACGTGGCTTCTCATGAATTCTAGCTTGGTCTTCTCGTTCTCTTATTAATAAATGAGTCAGTGCACTGCACAGAAGAATGTGGAGACTTCCTTTCCCACTAATATTAAAGCAGTCAGTGAAGGACAATGGCATTGCATTGAAATCTCTCATTGTCGAGAGCTACAATACCCATATGGGCTATGTTGACAGTAGTTAAAGTATTCCCCGCCGGACATAGTAGTGAACCAAGAAACTAGTTTTCGACCCACTAAACATCGTTATTTTGAATGCTTCCATCATTCACGTGTCCTGTGGAAGCAAACTGTCTACAAAGAATTTTGTGAGCTACTTTTTAGAAATCTAATACATGTTGCTCAAGACATGAACCAAGATCTACCATCCAATCATCATGGCAGAACAAGTACGAGTGCTGTACATCTCTCTTGGCTTGACACAAAGTATTCCAAATAATGGCCTGTGAAGGGAACATCTCGCAAGTACAAAGTGTCCTCAGAGAAGGAGAAAGCAGTACGATCAATTTTCTGTTGTGAGAGATCTGGTGGAGCATTACGCTTTCTTTTCTTTACAAGTTTTTTTACGTCGCACCGACACACATAGGTCTTATGGCGACGATGGGACAGGAAAGGGCTAGGAGTGGGAAGGAAGTGTCCATGGCCTTAATTAAGGTGTAGCCCCAGCATTTGGCTGGTGTGAAAATCGGAAACCATGGAAAACCATCTTCAGGGCTGCAGACAGTGGGGTTCGAACCCACTATCTCCTGAATACTGAATACTGGCCGCACTTAAGCAATTACAGCTATCGAGCTCGCTTACTACGCTTTTACCACTGTTTCAAATTTACCACACAAAAAGGAAGTTTTGAACCATGTTCTCACATGCTCAATAATGAAAGCTTTTGTTTATTTGAATGGTGTGTTTATGCCTTGTGAGGTGTCATATGATAAGATCAAAATAACGCATTACTTCCTTTTACTGCCTTCATCTCTGCAAATGGATGTGAATAAGCATGATCTGTGTACGTCATCCCGACAGATGATTTGCCTCCTATCTCTGACCTAGTCAAGGCGGGGGGGCGTGGCATGGCAGGGATTAATGGACTGACTAGCCAGCTGGACTCGTGCCAACGACAGAGTAATGGTTTAGCAACAACTTTCATTCTATGCTAGAGTGGAGAGAAATGAGGACTTCATTAAGATAAGTTCCAAATGTCAAGTTTTTAAGGATATGAATAGAAAGAAACATAAATGGTTATACATTTCTAGATATTTTTTAGTGTGATTTGATAGAATCTGATGATGTTCATTCAAGAACAAAACATGCCATTCTATTGTAATTAAGTTGTTTCTTTTTTCATGTATAATTGTGTTACCATATATTTTCCTTTCAGGTAGTTTATAAAATTTAGTTATTCAAAATTAGTTTTGGCAGACTAAAGAACCCAATGGTTATAAATCGTATTTTATTCACGTTCAAACTGTTCTTCCAAATATTTTGAAAGTCAAAAACTTTGTTTGGAGTTCATTAATTACTGTTTATGTTTTGCAGGCCTTTCAAATGCTTTTTCTGTGAGACACAATTTCGCACTCCTACTCAACTCCGTCGCCATGTTAAAACTCACGATACTCAAGAGAAGAAGGGGCAAGGTGTGACCCATGATGCTGTTCAAGCTAGAGGCAGAAAAAGAGCGGCCATTATCCGTCTCACTGCTGAAGAGACTCAAGTGTTGGCCCAGCAACCTCTAGAAAATGCGACTTCTGTGTCGGAGAAAGTTCTCATTTCATCTGCTGCTGAAAAGGATCGTATCAGTGAAATAAAAGTAAGGGTCGTGCATTTTTTTAAGATGGTACCTGTATGGTGATATTACTTGTGTTGTGGGATATGCATACTACTTAATTAGATACTTTTAGATTTTAGTGTCAGCGGCTGTGGGAAAATGTTGTTTACTTCATTGTTATACTACTAAATCATTGACAGTCATCATAGTAATTGAAAGAATGCTGTATGGAAATAATTTTTTTTAAAGTATTAATCTTCTCTCATCTTTTTCTTTACTCGCAGGAGACATTTTCACGAGAAAATCTCCAACCACAATAATGAGTAGTGACTATCTAACTGCTATAAGATCTGGGGTGTTTTACTAATATTTTATTATGTCTTAGCAGTATGTACAGATAGAGAATTTACAGCTAATAAACCAAGATGTTTTTAGCCCCTAACATGAATACAAACAACTCAGAGAAAAAGTTTTGCAAATGTCTGAAAACTTGTCATTAATACTTTCATGGCCCGTTCTTAAAGACATGATACTGTATAGGCTTTTGGGCTTATGCCATGGAAGGAAATAAGGTGAAATTCTTAACGTTTCGCAGGGAACTGTGCTCTGCGCCCCCAGAAGAAATCTCGACTGTCCACGAGAAAGGCTTCTTAAACAATGACACTTTAAATTTGGACTTATAATAGAAGTGGAGACATGGTACGTTCATTCGCCGCCAGTTGGCCCCAGGAGGTGGCAACCTAGCGTTTGAAGAGGAAGCTGACCGAACCATCACAATCAGTCTAAGCAGTTCACATAACGTGTTTGCGTAACACATGACATGGCAGTTGTATGGCATAGACACAAGCCTGAAATGAAACATCTGGCGAGGGGGAACGTACGAATTTGGAAAACACCGAGACGAAATAACAATAGTGAAGGGACCGGGAAAGGAACTACCTACGTAAATTCTTAATGCGTGGCAACCAGGTATTACTTAATTGATAGCCGGTGTCCCTGTTCAAAATTGTTAGTATTTCTACGTATTTCCACAGCTTCCCGTATAATCCTGGACCTGTAGTGTCTAGTGTGGGTAAGAGCTCGAGCATCATGGAACATGGCATCGTGACCCGACGATAGGGCGTGCTCAGCTATGGCCGATTTGTCTGTTTGGTTGAGACGAATATTACGTTCATGTTCTTTGATACGGGTACCAATGGACCGGCATGTATGGCCGATGTATACCTTACCGCAAGTACAGGGAATTTCGTATACCCCAGGATACCCTGCGAAACGTTAAGAATTTCACCTTATTTCCTTGACACGGCATAAGCCCAAAAGCCTGTACAGTATCATGTCTGAAAACTTCTTTCCCACAATGCAGTTCAATATGACTGTTGTTTTATAGTAAAAGTATAAGGGGTCTCTTTGTTTGTCAAATGTATTTTGAATACTGCTATAAGACTAATGGTCTCATTCTACTTGTCCTCTCCTGTATCTGTATGTTTGTTGTGTGTGGAGGGAAATTAATACCAGACATTTAAGTATGATATTTTCCCTTTAGGATCCTGAACAGCAGTACAAATTGGAACCACTGCATGCTAACCAGTGTAAATATTGTCCAAAAAGCTTTCGTAAACCATCAGATCTTGTACGACATATCCGGATTCATACTGGGGAGCGACCATACCAATGCAGTTGCTGTAACAAGTGTTTCACTGTGAAATCTACATTAGATAGTCATATGAAAACTCACAGTGGAGAGAAATTGTGTTCATGCCATGTATGTGGTTGCTTATTTGCTACCAAAGGCAGCCTCAAGGTGCATATGCGTCTGCATACAGGTAAGGAAAATAGAAAACAGAACTAGAACTTTCTAAACTTAAATATACGCATACTTCTATTTTATTTCACCCTTTGTATGATGTGTTAGTCATTATTCCTTAATTTTGGAGTGTTTTTACTACCACATTAGTTTTTTTGACATCCCCATATTTTATCCCTGACTTCATCTGGGCATAATTATCTTGAACACACCTCTTTTATCTTTGCGAGGACAAAGGAAGCCAACAGCAACATTAGTGACATTTGTTATGCTGACAATGTGATGCTCATTCTCATCTGAGGACCAAGATGTGAAAAGAGCTGTAATGACAAGTTGGCACCTTCTTTGTGCATGATACTTTATTTTAATTGAATTGATTTTATTTTTTACTTATTTTTTTATTTTATATCTTCATATTGTGAAACCCATACTTTTTTTTATTTCGTCTTAACAAAACTCTTCTCTCCCTTTCATCCTTGAGCTCTTCAGTCTAACATTACTGAAGAAGATTATGAGATTCTATAACTTTGTCACAAGCAGGCAGGAGAGGATGGTATCAGTAACAGGAGATGTAAGATAAACTTTATTGCTATAAGGCTTTCTGCAGCAAAATAGTTTACATTTGCAGGAATCTGATCTATAGTATATCTTACAATAAATGTTCCATAACATATTGTACAAGTTTTTGCAATTATTTTCCTTGCATTTTCCAAATTAAGCTGAGTTGAGTGTCTCAGACAGCAGAGAGGTGACTTTCTGAGTCCAAGTTGGTGGGTTTGATTCCAACTCCGTCTGGTGACATTCAGCGATGCCCAAATGTGCCAACCTTGTGTTGGTATATTAGCCAGCACACAAAAGAACTGCAGGACAAAATTTCAGCTCCTCAGCATCTCCATAAACTGTAAAAGTAGACAATGGGATGTAAATCACATAATAATAATAATAATAATAATAATAATAATAATAATAATAATAATAATAATAATAATCGATCTTTGTTACAGACTATTTGATTTGATTTGATTTGATTTGATTTGATTTGATTTGATTTGATTTGATTTGATTTGATTTGATTTGATATGATTTGATTATTTATCATCAACAGAGTTATTAATTCTCCAGTTACAGATGATATAAGCATTCAGTCTGGAAATTTCTGTGAATTTACTAACTGCCACCATAATCCTCTATTTGTAACTAGGCGTCTCCGAAAACCATAAAAGAGTAGTTAGTGGGGCGTAAAGCAAATAGCATTATTATTATTTGTAACTGGCTCTGTGGCATTTTTGTAACTGGCTCTGTGGCCTTGTTTAGTTCTACACCTCTTATCTTTAAATCATTAGAAACTGAGTCTAACTATCATCATCTTGGTCTCCCTTTACTTTTCTTACCCTTCATAACAATAGTCCAATATTCTCCTAGGTTGTACCTTGCGGACCTGAGCTTTTGAGCGAGAGTGCTCTCAGCAGAGTCGGTGCTCAGCTCACAGTAGTCCCCACCACTTGACTAGTCATTCCCTTTCTGTCTCTCTGTCTGCTTCTCACTTTGGACCATTTACACACACAGAGTTTGAAAAGTGATTCAAAGAAGTGGAGGAAATGCAAAGTGAATTGGCAGTTTTTATGATACCATTTTCCAACCTGCCTGAAGATGCTGCAGGTTCCCACGGTTACATGCTCAGCCATGCTGATTTGCTTCAATGTTTATCTCGACGTATGTTTGAGAGCAAATATTCTCAACAATGAACCTTAATAAGTCTAAAAGTAGATCACGCATGTCAGATACAGTTTTACAAACTATATTATGCATCCATTCAGTGCAAAACATGTATTACAACATAACTAAACTGGTAGCATCCAGGAGGTCCTAAGTTTCTACTTCAGAGAGATGAAGAAAATTGTGTTAAATTTTAAAAAGCCCACATTTTGGTTGGATCATGTGAGATAGAAAGACTAATACTTACACTTTTTTGTGTAAAATTTCAAACATCAAATTTTTTTTGTTTTGCGAGATAAAATCGTTTCCATTTATATATTTCCTTAGATAATTTCTCTTGTTTAAACTGTGAAAACAAGTTTTTAATGATTTTATGGGTTAAAAATAATTATCTTCCATATTTTAAAATAATAATCCTTTATTGAAAATTGTGTTAAATTTAAAAATATCCACAGTGTACTTTTTGATGTGGTGGGTTAAAATATAATTTATGTTTATAGTGCAGATATCTTGGATTCAGCAGCTCAAATGGACTGCATCACAATTGACCTGTCTAATGCATCTGATAGGGAAGATCAAGGGAGACTACTGGCAAAAATGAGTGCCATCAGGGCTGCAGTAGGCCTACACGACGGAGGCAGACATTTTTTAACTACGAAACACAGATGTATCGCATGGCTTCTACGCATGTTTTCATTGCGTGGGTCGTACGGATGAAACTATTCACAAATTTGTGTGATGTCATTAGAGCTGCAGTAAGGCTTGTACCCACTTCAAAGTGGAATCATTGTTCTTCTTTGACGAATTACGTTGAGGGGTCTTGTATGCAAGATTTTTTAAAAAATTTCTTCGTCTCGAAAAGTCCAAGGGGTCTAATACACAAGTAAATATGGTATTTAACCACAACTCAAAGAAAATGGATTTTAATGACTGTAATTGTACTCCTTCAATCGGCTGTATAACAAATGAACTAATAGTTCACTACATTATAAGACAGCAAATTTATAAAATTCAAGAAGAATGAAATGAAATGTTTTACGGCTTTTAGTGCCGGGA
Organism: Anabrus simplex; assembly: GCF_040414725.1. Lineage (NCBI taxonomy): Eukaryota > Metazoa > Arthropoda > Insecta > Orthoptera > Tettigoniidae > Anabrus > Anabrus simplex. The sequence goes on from NC_090266.1 coordinate 884,451,961, forward strand.
TATCCCAGGACAAGTTTGGCTCGCCAGGTGCAGGTCTTTTTAGTAGACGCCCGTTGGCGACCTGCGCGTCATGATGAGGATGAAATGATGATGAAGACAACACATACATCCAGCCCCCATGCCATTGGAATTAACCAATTAAGGTTAAAATCCCCGACCCGGCCGGGAATCGAACTCGGGACCCTCTGAACCGAAGGCCAGTACGCTGACCGTTCAGCCGACGAGTCGGACCTTCAAGAAGAATGTTTTAATTCAACAGAAACGTGGGCGGTTATTAGATTTTAAGACGTAATTTATGACAAACTCAAGAAGTGGTTTTTAATGATTGTGTGTACTATTTTAATTGTTAATTTAAACAACTGAGGATGATCCATGGATCGAAACTAGAATTTTAATTTAGATGTTAATAAATTAATTTTATAACATAATCAGTATTAAGTGGGAACATCAGAAAAGCTCAGTAATTGTGAGTCAAAAACCATCAATACTGGAAAATGAAACTAATCACACATGACATTGTGAATTATAATTCCCCAATAGTAGAGTCTACTGTGGGTCGTAAATATAACAAGTAGCATGGGTATGATAAATGAGAAAGGAGTTGAGTAGATTAAAGTGAAAGGAAAAGATTCTAATATTCCATATATTATTTTCGACTACCAGCATATACAGTAATTGTAACAACATTTATCTTGCATGGTCCAATTTCAAAATTTGATTGAAAATAAAATTTATATAACCAAATTTGTCCTGACTACACAGGCTATATTAAAATGAATACAAGTTTGTGACTGGTAGTTTAAAGAGAATCACAACGATGAAGAATAATAATATCTATTAATAATACAACCAAAATTCTTTAACTAATGGCTTCTGGGTAATAAAGGCAGTACACCTAATCGTTAGATAATTATGAAAGAAAACTTGATTAACAATATTAACAATCAGATAATTATAAAGGAAAACTTGATTCACAATTTCAACAAGTTAAGTTTACTTGCCGATGGCCACCAAAGAATCTTAGTAGGAATCCAAAAAAGAGAGATTAAATATGACTAGAAGAAAAGCTGTGATTCATGAAAATAGTTCAGATAAGTAGTAAATGTGCTTTCAAATTACAAGTAATTCTTCCCTTAACCAATAAATGTAAAATCTAGGGAAACTGGAAAATATTAAAGGAATCCTATCAAAGAATAAAAAAAATAAAAATCTAGACTTGCTCAATCAAATCTAAAGAAATTGGGGGTAAGATTCGTGCTCAATAATTCAGTGAATTACAATACTAAAGTTCAAAGTACAAAGTTTAAAGTACAAATGTGAGAGAAATTGACTTACAATTTAAATAAGAAGAGTGGATTCACGATTTCACTAATTACACCATGACTGGGTATGTTAACATTAGCTCAAGTAAAATTTAAACCCGATAGTGGGTTTCAAGGGACATAATGTCATCTGACAGTCCGAATTATGATTTATATTCACAGTATCCATTTGCAGAAATTTCCACTCCAAAGGTCTTTCCTCTTTTCATTATGGGAGAAATCTAAAGCTGAAAGTTAATTTCATAATCTAAATAATTATTAGTCAAAGTGAGTACTAACAGTCATATTGTTTCTTCCTACTTCTGAACGTGTTCCACCCCATAAAACTCTCTTAGAAATATTTAGAGTTCAGAGTTTAGTGAAAAGTTACGAATACAAAGAAGTTCACCCAGTGATTCTTAATGGAGAATTTAAAGTCTCTTTCTTTCTTCTTACCTTCAGCGGATGCTGATTTAATATTGGGGAGACCAGTTCTCGAATGTAAAACGGAGTTCTTCTTCTCGACCCCGACACATCAAAGTACTGACGAACACCTCGATTTGCAGGGGCATGGCTCAATGTATATATATAGATCGGAACATGGGTGGAAATAAGGGGAAAACACGCGCACACTAGTTCAAGTATGTAGAAGAATATTATTCAGTGACGTAAGCAGAAGCGAAGTTCCTGGCAGATGGATTAAAGCTGTTGACGTTGAGCAAGTTCGGAGGCGCAAAGTGGCGAGTAACAAGTATGATGACGCAGCAGGCAACAGTGAGTAAGTAAGACTGCTACATTACATCCTGGATCCCCTAAACTGGTGCATCAGTTTCCTTGGATGCAGTAGCATTTATATTCTGTCGTATTTGTCTGTGATTCATCGGTTTCATGCCAAATTTGACAGCCCCTTGGAAAGGGACGAACCCTCCTCCTGTACTTGAGCTTTGGTCAGCTACAGCTACTACTGAGTTATTCAGTCCATCCGTAGCTACAGCAGTCGGGAGTTCCATTTCCAGTACTTACGTAGAAGGAAGCTTTGTGGCTCTACCTCTATGATAACTGTGTTATAATTCTGTCTTCTCTCACTTTCTTCCTAAAAATACTTTCACACTCAGATAAATAACTTGCACTCAAAGTACATACCTATCATCATCATCATCATCATCATCATCATCATCATCATCATCATTATCATCATCATCATCATCATCATCTCCTTTACCCAAAAACCTATTTATTTCATTTGGTAGAGAGTATTGCCATGCAATTTGATATTAAATAACATAACGCCTTATTTCTTCTCACTCACCTCAAGAGTGATATCTGTGATTCTTATATCAAAGTGGTGGTGGGTTGTTGGTTTTTTTTTTTTTTTTTTTTTTTTTTTTTTTAATAGTTTAAGCCATTTGATCTGGTTCTGTTTTACTGTGTAACCTCTTTATGCAATTTTGAGTTTCTTACATGTACTTTTATAATTTTCTTTCCTGTATGTTCTCTGTCCTCAGGAGCAAAGCCCTTCAAATGTCCATTATGTGATCTAAGGTTTCGTACATCTGGGCATCGCAAAGCACATCTTGTGTCCCATATGAAGGAAGCTAATAAGTCTTCTAAAGGCCCCGGAGCAGGACAACGAGTTCCTAGAAGGCGTAAAACTGGAACAACGCCATTTCATCTCCCTGCTGAATTAAATGGTTCGGGCACCCAAGATGGAGCTTCTGAACAACCTGTTCCACAGATATCATTGGACACAAATTCTTTGGGCAGCTTGATTCCATTGGCAGCTAATTCTGAAGAGTTCAGTCCAGAATCTCTTCTAACTAATAGTGGTGGTGACCCTACTGTAAACAATCTGCAGCTTCAACTGACTAATGGTCTCCAAATTGCTGGGGTAGATGCATCTGGCAATCTCTTAACCACACAGCCCTTACAATTAGATGAATCATTGCTCCAGCAGTTACAGGCTTCTAATATTATAATACATTCATCTGTGCCTGGAGAGGTGATAGAAGAAACAATCCAAAATGGTACTCCTACCTTAGATAGTAATGAAAAGGGAGCCATGTCTATCATACCTGTTGTACATTTTGAAATACATACAGATGAAAATGGAGAAGTCTTCAATATCCAACCAGCAACAGAAGGTGGCTCAAATGCAAACAGCCTAATCTTCAATGTTGAAGAAAGTTTAGGGATGGAGGGCATAACTGAGTCAGAGACTTTAAACTTCGCAGAATCTCCTTCATCATCATCCCAGTTTCGGGTCACAGATGGTAGAAAAGGGGGGAGATCTCGTATAGCTATTGATGAAACTTGTGAACTAAAAGACGGTACAACTGATCCTGTTGAAACAGATGATGATTTCTTAGTGTTCCATGATTGTGAAACCTGTGGCAAACGCTTCTCTAAACCTAGTCAGTTGGAACGACATAACCGTATTCATACTGGTGAACGTCCTTTTGTTTGCCAATTGTGTGGTAAGAGATTCAATCAGAAAAATGCTCTCAATACACATCTCAAAAGTCACACAGGAGAGCGTCCTTTTCCATGCCCTCACTGTCCTTTCACATTTACACAAAAAGGTAACATGAAGACACACATCCGACGTGTCCATCGATTTAGTGCCATTGACTTTACAAAACAAGTATCTCCCTCCAAATCACCTGTGAAGACTAAGCAACCTTCAATTGATTTGTGTACAGACACTGATTCTGTAGGTAACAGTTTAGATCAGGTGGTATCAGATCTGTTTCCCCAGATGAGTAGTGCTACTTTAACTGATAATGATTCTTCTGATAAATTATGTTAGTAATTTGAAGTTACTGTACATTCTAGTACATTGTAATTCAAAGATAGACACTTCAAACCTAAGTAACAGAATCATTATCATGCATCATTTTTAGTGGGAAGGTAAGTAAATCCTTGCTGCAATTATGTTGTAGGGTGATATGCTCCACCTTCATAGTAAGGTATCAATACTTTGCTGGAACATTATAGGCTAACAATCTGAAACACAGGAGGGGGGATTCCTTATTCTGTAGCTATTGTAAAATGGCTTAAGGAAGCATGGAAAATAGTAATTTCAGGCTTACCACATTTGGTTGAGAAATGTTTATTATGCTTTGGTGGAATATTTTGAACTATTTACAGCTATAGGAGGTGTATATTTACCTGGTATTGCCACATGACTCATTTTCTAAGTTCCTGAAGGGAACTTTTCCAATCCAAGGGATTTTCTCATGTTGTAGCTGACTTAGAAAAGAATGCTTTGTTCTGTAAAAGTTACAGCTGCGTGAAATCAGTGCAAAACTTGTTGAAAATAATATGATGAATTTAATCGGTATGAAATCTAAATCAGGCTCATTTAGATTTAATTCAGTAAACTTACTGTACGTGTATAAACAGAGCCGCTGTTGAGTGGTGAATGATTGCTACATGACGCAGTGAATGAAAGAAGGAATGGTAAATGTTTTTTGCTGAATTTTATGTTACAGCATTCTTTAATAGTTCTATTTGATAGGGCAGATTTCAGCCTGTACGCAGGCACCACACCAAATATTCGGAACCACAAAACTTGTGGTTGATTGTTTTATATTGTAAATATTTATGATCTTTTGAAATGAAATACTGTTGTATAAAATAATTATCTTTTTTACTGTAAATGAATTTAAATAATGGGATATTTGTTGCTCAGGGATCAAAATTGATTGGCTTTTTTATTTTATTTTATTTTTTTAAGTTAAAGTGTACTATTTGGAGACATATTTATTGTGAAGACTTTCTTGAATGTATATTTTGGTAGATTATAAATTCTGAGAAAGAATGAAAACTGGTATGTCAGATAATAAATCACTAGAGAGTTACCGGTACCTTCATGTTCAGAAGTTGTTGAGAAATCTGGAATATTGCTTATATTGTGGTTTATAACTCTTGCATGTCAAAGATTCCTATCTTCATATGTGTGCATCTACATGAAAAGGGACTACAGTAGTTGTCAGCTCCTAATTTCAAGTAAATTATTCCCGAAAGAGTAGGGTGCCGAATTATATTTGCCGTTTATTTTTCTTCCTTTCACCACCATAAATTAATGACAGTGTGTTCAGAAATGCTATAGTAAGTTTGTTTTGTAGATAATATGATCTTCAGTTCTTGCACAATTAATGTTTGTTTCTAAATCTTAAGGGAATTTGTGAAATTGGACACAATATTTTGACTGTAATGAGACAATTATGATAAGAAAAATTTGTTTTAAAATAGTTTAACTTGGTGGTCATAAATTCTATGCTGATTTTTAATACTGTCCTTTGTGTTCTTGCAGCCGTGGATCTAGAAAAATGAAATGATGAGAATCATATAGTATAAAATACATAGTGTACTAATTGAATTTGTCACGAGTTAAACCATTCTTTTTCAGTTTCAACTCAGTTAATATAACCCATAAGCTTTTCAATCTGTCAAGCACAAATATATAGCTGAGAACACTATAAAATATCTCATACAGGTATGTTGGTGTTTGACAGACTTAGAAGTTTACAAGCTAAAATTCTGTAGTGGACGGAAGTAATACAGCTGTCCTTACTGAAAACAGATTCCCATGGCACAACAGCCCTAATGGGCATTGGCATTCCTAGCTACCGCTGCTCATTCCGAAGATCTGCAGATTGTGAGGTTATGATTAGCACGACAAAATTCTTTTGACATTTATTCTTGGCTTTGTAGACCAGGGCAGCCACCTCTCCATCAGATAGCTCCTTAATTTTGTAATAACATAGGCTAATTGGACCTCGAACCAGCCCTCAGATCCAGGTAAAAATCCTTGACCAGTCCGGGAATTAACCAGGGGCATCCAGGCACAATACCCCTAGATTGTGGGGCTGGCTGTCCTTACTTTTTGATAGTATTTTATTAACAAGTAGTTCTCGGTAATTAAGCACTAACATTTGTGACAAATTACTTCCAGCAGTATACTCTTACCACTTGTCAATAAGTGAACAGGTTTTGAAACAGAAGGTTCTCATTTTTTACATGTGATGTGTAGGTCCTGGACTCACTGACACAGATAGGTCTTATAGCGACGGGAAAGGGCTAGTGGGAAGGAAGCAGCCGTGGCCTTAACTAAGGTACAGCAGCGGCGTTTGCCTGGTGTGAAAATGGGAAGTCACAGAAAAGCATCTTCAGGGCTGCCGACAGTGGGGTTCGTATCCATTATCTCCCGAATATTGGATACTCACCGCACTTAAGTGACTTCAGCTATCGAACTCCGTTTTTTTGGACTTCACTACCTCAAATGTCCACCTTTGTCGAGTAACAGTTAGCGCTAAAAGCTTATAAGTTTATAAGTTAAAATTCCGTAGTGGACTGAAGTAATACAGCTGTCCTTACTGAAGACAAACTCCATGGCACAACATTCTTTGAACCTGGGTTCAATCTCCTGTTACTGTCAGAAATTTCAGATTGGCAGGAGGGCTGGTATGTGGTTAAAACGGTACATGCGGTTCAACTCCATTGGCGGTATGCCTCAGATTTGCTTTTTATAGGATTTTAAAAATTATTATAGCCTTTTAATGAAATTGTGACAAATATATGATTGAGACATATATAGGCACTTTTCTTGACAAGTTTGACAAAAAAGTTGCTATTCTGTCAGAAGTGAGATAACAACTTGCCCAACCCACTGCCATATCAGACTCAGTTTTGAAGAATATTTTGTTATATCAAATTATTATGTTCCTATAAACTCCACATGCATTAGCTGAAAAAATGAACTGAATAAGGCACACAACCTCACAAAGCATATTTGATATACACTCTCTAGTGACCAATTACCAGTCACTACTGATTTGCATTTAGGGCAGTCGCCCAGGTGGCAGATTCTCTAGCCTTTTCTTAAATGATTGCATGGAAATTGGAAATATATTGAACATCTTTCTTGATAAGTTATTCCAATCCCTAACTCCAGAAAGGCGACGACTGGCCAACCCCCAAAAGTGAAAGTTACTTTTTAGTACCTTGTTGGCAGAGGCATTGTTATCAATCGGTCAACATTGATCTGAATTTAGGACAGTCTCAAAGGTGGCAGATTCAACATCAGTTGTTACCTAGTCTTTTCTTAAATGATTTCACTGAACTTGGAAATTTATCGAACATTTCCCTTGATAAATTATTCTATTCCCTAATTCCTCTTCCTATAAATGAATATTTGGCCCAATTTGTCCTCATGAATTCCAACTTTATCTTCATATTATGATCTGTCCTACCCTTAAAAGCTACAAGTTTATTCATCTACTAATGTCACTCCATGCCATCTCTCCACTGACAGCTCGGAAGATACTTCTTAGTCAAGCAGCTCGTCTCCCTTACTCCTACGTCTTACCAGCCCAATGTTTGCAACATTTCCATAAAGCTACTCTTTTGTCAGAATTTACCAAGAAAAAATCATGTTGTTTTCCTTTGTACCTTTTCCAGTTCTCGTATCAAGTAATCCTGGTGTGGGTCCCCTACAATGGAACCATACTCTTATTGGGGTCTTACCAGAGACTTACATGCCCCCTCCTTTACATCCGTGATACAACCCTTAAATACCGTCATAACCATGTGAAGAGATCTGTATCTTTTCTTTACAACCTCCTTAATGTGATTACCCCAATGAGGATCATTCCCAATAGTAACGCTGTTACCTCTACTACAGTGGTAACACCAAACAAGGCACAAACACAGTTAAAAGGGGAAGGTAAGAGTACAACACACAATATAAGAAAACACTACACACTCGGAAAAACAGTAGCTAGCATACGCGGATCTCCAACAAAACAACTACGTAACTATCAGTAGGGCCAACTAGTGAACGACAAGACGGGAAGATGGAAGGGCTGGGAACCTACCAAAGGCATGGACATGGCTTAGATAGCGGATTCCGAAATGAATCACCGTGATCCTTAGTTTTAAAAATATTATTTACAAGATAATTCTACAAATACATTCCAAGTTATGAGCTATAAGTTCAGTGATATACATAGGTTATTCATTGCAGTGTAAATTCAAATTACAAATCAACTGTACATCTAGTTACCAATGCAGTAGTACAATGCAATTTACCGGCTATCCAAAATCTAGCGTACCTAAAGTGATACAGAACTATCAGAGGCAAACCCCAAGGGAAATACTATTAAAATACAATATACATACTTTAGTGAAACAAAACGGGAATGCCTCAGAAACGAACAGGTAAGTCCAGCTGAAAAACTAAGGCGTCATAAGTAACTAATTTGGTGAATCTAGGCGAGGTTAGGGCAGACTCCTGTATGAAAAGCAAATCGGAACATTACAGAAATGTTAGCAGGAACGGAAATCAAGAGTGCTTACCCGAGCAGAGTGCCATCCCGGAAGCCCGGGGACGTCAACCAGATAGGCTGCTCGCAGACAGATAAACCGAGACCGACATAATTCAGGATACAGAATTCATTCGAACACTGCCTCGCTCACTATATATAGGAATTACTGGCCTTGGAGGCAACCAATCAGCGTGCACGTGTTCCCTATCGCCACCTAGACTCACCAATCACAACCTTACTTTCGATCGCGAACTTTGACTAACATTCTAGAATACGCATGATCGCGAAAGTCGTATTTTTCCAGAATAGACAGAACACACTTTCTAGAACACATACCAACAAAGTAACACACCCTGTACAAAAGTTATGTAACTTTCTGGATCTTTCCAGGAACTATAGACAGAATTCTACTATTTACAAATGCCTATGTTACAACATTATACAGTACAGGTTAGGTCATTAAATTATCTTATGCTCTACAAATATCAGTACAGGTTAGGTCATGATAAATAAAACATTATATAGTACTTCGCCAATAAAGTCTTTAAAAAAATTACATTCCACTCATGCTACATAATTCACTTGTAACAACGCCTAGGTATGTACAGCTATGCCCATCAGCACAGTAATTAAAACTAAGAGGAATGTTTTTTCCTCTTGGTGACACAACCTGACTTTTCATCCTGTTTGCCATCATACCATTGTCTGCTCTCCATCTCGCAACATGGTTAAGATCTTTTTGCAGTCTCTCACAATCCTATTTACTTATTTACTACTCTATACAGTATAATATCATCCTCAATTAGCCTTATCTATGATTCCAGTTCTTTACTCATATCATTTATATATGAGGGTTGGGGCATAAGTCTGATTCAGTAAATAGGACCATAATGTGGAAGACCTTGGGGAAATATGGAGTACCGGATAAGATCTTGAATCTCATGAAGGCAATGTATGAAGGGTATAGATGTAAAGTAGTACATGATGGAAAACTCTCAGATTATGTGAATGTCACAAGTGGAGATCACAAGGGATGCGTTCTTTCACCAACAGTCTTTTTAGTGGTGCTCGATAATGTTATGAGAAATATGTTGGGTGGAAGGAAAAGAGGAATACAATGGGGAATGGGGGAGAGACTGCAAGATTTAGAATTTGCAGATGATATTTGTCTTTTGTCTTCAAGAATTAGTGATATGAAACACAAGTTAGAAGGATTACGGAAGGAAGCAGAGGCTGCAGGACTCAATATAAATGTTGTTAAGACCAAGTAAATGAGAGTAAATGCTAAAATTGATTGAAAGATTGTTTGTGACAGGAGAAGAGATTGAAGAGGTTAAAACATTTACCTAGTTGGGAAGTGTAGTGGCAAAAGGAGGGGCAGAGGAGGATGTGAGAGCCAGAATAAGGAAAGCAAATGGAGCCTTCATGCAGCTGTATACAGTGTGGAAGAATAACAGCATTTCAAGGAAAACGAAAATAAAAATTTTCAATACAAATTTTAAATCAGTCCTTCTATATGCTTGTGAAACTTGGAAGGTTACATGAACTATCACTAATCTCTTGGAGACATTTATAAACCGTTGCTTACGGCGCATCATAAACATCAGATGGCCTGAAATTATATCCAATGACAAGCTATGGAGAACAACAAACCAAGTTCCAGTCGCAGTGGAAATCAAGAAGAGGAAATGGAAATGGATAGGTCATACTTTGAGAAAGCCAGCGGGATCTATAGAACACACAGCTTTGGAATGGAATCCGCAAGGGGCACGGAGGAGAGGTCGTGCTAGGAAGACCTAAAAGAGGACTGTAGAGGAGGAGGCTCTTGAAGCAGGGAAGACTTGGAAGGAAGTTAAAGCATTGGCAAGTTGACGACCACAATGGAGACGTTTCACGAATACCCTATGTTCCAGTGGGAACGAGAGGAATTAAGTAAGTCAAGGGGCATAAGTCATTGCAACTATTTTTATCAGCATGGATGTGGGATACACCAGACAAATGGAAATATACAGATGGGAATGGGGAGTGTAAGGTGCAGGGGAATGTATGAATAATGCAGATTAGGTTTACCAGGTGTAGGATACAAAGTGACGAAACTGTCAGCCAGCATATCCTTGTGCTACATAATGTTCATTCTCAGAGAGTACAGTAATCTTTATGGTAAACCCTCAAAGTAATCCCCTAGATTATCCATACCTTGTTGCTAATGATGCGGGAGACTTCGAATACCAGTCACCTCGCCGTATGTGAATTTTGCATTCTCATATTTCACAGCGCTGTCAGTGACCTCTCGTATCCCAAGCCATCTCCCATGCAATGGTTCTTTCACTTTGGGAATGAGATCAAAATCGCATGGAGACAAGCCCTGTGAGCATGGCGGGTGTTCCAGTACTTCCCACGCTGTTCTTGCCTCATCACATCAATTCTGCACAGAGCCCGACTCACTATTGCTACCCATCTCCCTGTGCATGGTACCTGTCCAATACACTGCCATCTTGTGCTTTGCCCATGTACTATGAGTGTCATGCCTTCCAGGACATATGACCGTTATATGGTAGCACCATAATAATGTGAGGAAAAAAATAGTTTTATGACATGCCCCAACCCTCATATATAAGAAAACATAAAGGTCCGGTAATACTGCCTTGAGGAATTCCCTTTTAATCATTACAGGATCAAATAACACTCCACCTATTATAAATCTCTGTTTAGTAATCGGGAGGTAGTGGATTCGAGCCCCACTGTCGGCAGCCCTGAAGATGGTTTCCATGGTTTCCCATTTTCACACCAGGCAAATGCCGGGGCTGTACCTTAATTAAGGCCACGGCCACTTCCTTCCAATTCCTAGGCCTTTCCTATCCCATCGTCGCCCTAAGACATACCTGTGTCGGTGCGACGTAAAGCAAATAGAAAAAAAATCTCTGTTTAGTCCCCCATTCATCTAGTCCAGTAGCCCTCATTTTCATCAGTAGTCTCTTATGATCTTCCCTATCAAAAGCCTCAGATAAGTCAGTAAGGATACAGTCAATTTGACCTCCTGAATCTAAGATCTCTGTTATATCTTGCTGGAATCCTATAAGTTGAGCCTAACTGAAATAACATTTCCTAAACTCATACTGCCTTCTATCAAACCAGTTAGTAATTTTGCAAATGTGTCTAATATAGTTGGAAAGAATTCTTTGCCAGAGCTTGCAAACAACACACGTCAAGCTGACTAGCCTTTAATTATCCGCTTTATGTTTATCACCCTTTCTCTTGTATACTGAGGGTACTATCGCAACTATTTGTTCATTTGGTATCACTTCTTCATGCAGACAGTAATCAAATAAGTATTTCAGATACAGCACTATATCCCAGCTCGTTGTCTTGAATATATACTCAGAAAGTCATTTGCCATTATTAGTCACCCCCTCAACCTGATTATTGTCTTTATACCCAACTACTTCTGCCTTCTGTAGGTCCTCACATATATACTCGCCCTGTTCATTAATGATCACTGGAATTTCCTTCCTGGAATCTGTTTTTGTCTTAAAGTTTCCTAAAATTAATTTGACTGCCAATTATGTTTGCCATCATGGTACCCTTAGCTGACTTTTTTGCTAAATTCAATTTCCTTGTAAGTTATTTTAATCTCTCCTTACTCCCACTACCATTCCTAACCCTATGGCAGACTTTGAGGTGACGCTGTGAGTGTGCTCCATGTTTATCCTGCGCTAATTGCATTTATAACAGCGTATATAGTCCGTAAGTTGTGTGAAAAGTGGTGTTAAGTAGTAACTAATGTACTTTGGAAAATGCTTTCATCAAAGGTGCACACGAAAGACTGGATAAATTTGAAGTGGCTATGACCAGGTTCGAGGCATGCCTAGAACTTGTTGATGGCTCCCAAGCTTCCAGCACAACCTACCCTGCTGGCAACTCCCTAGCTTCCTTGAGGCAGGAATTAATGGAATTTAGGTCCACGATAACCAGTGAACTCAAGTTGCTTAGAGATGAACTAAACAGTCGTGAACATAAACTGGAGGAATGTGACGAGCTACTGGATGAGGCAGAGCAGTACAGTAGAAGGAACTGCTTGCTGATATATGGTATCGCCGAGGAGCCAAATGAAGACTTTTATAGAAAAGTGAAGGACGTGTTCTCCGAACATCTCGAGTTGGAAATGCCCATGGAAGGGATCGACAGAATCCAGCCTCAGAGGACAGCAGCTGAGGTACTAACAGCAGGTAAGCAGCCGATTATCGTTAGGTTCGCTCGGAAACGTGAACGCGTGTGGGGTGCTAAGCGCAAGCTCAAAGGCATGAAAATCCTGGTCACTGAATCGCTGACAAGGACACGTAAGGCAATTTTAAATTCTGCACGGGATCGATTCGGCATGAGAAATGTGTGGACACTAGATGGTCGTATCGGAGTTCGGCTTCCACATGGCACTAAGAAGATTATTACCACAAATGCGAATTTGAAATCTTGAAAGTTTTAGTGGGATAAACAATAACAACTATGTTTCTTGTAATTATTATTGTTGTTGTTATTATAGTGTTCTTAAGAATGTGTGAATGTGTAAGTGCCAGCAAGTGATAGTCGGCTCTCTCATTCTCCAGGAAGTTGAGGTGAGTTTCCTTCTTTTAAATAGCATGTGTTGTTATCTTATAATCTACTTGTTGGAATTCTTAGTATTCAGCTAAACAGTTATTGTGCTCCTCGACATGACCTTAGCAGTGACGGTATCAATAATCCCTCCCTCCCTCCCTCCCTCCCGGGCTCTCCCTTCTCAGCAGCTACTCTGTCAAAACAAGCATTGTCGTCCTCTTCTCACAGTCTGCAGTAATGCTCTTTCTCTTCTGGCACATTACGACGAAATTCAAGCAATACTAACGGAAAATAATTTGCATATACTTTACATCTCTGAAACCTGGCTGACTCCTAGCATTCCGTCCTCCATGGTTGATATCGATCGATATGAACTAATACGTTCTGACCGGTCAGATGGAGGCGGGACAGCGATTTACTGTAGAAATGACCTAAAGAGCTGAGTGACATGTACATCTTCCCAGGGTGTACGAACACGGCCAGAATTCATGTTCGTTGAAGTAAATATTAACAAACAAATGATGATGATTTCTGTCATATACAAACCGCCTGGTGTAACAGATATGACAGAATTCAAAATGTATTTACTACACTTCCAGGCTATTTAAAAACACATAATCATTATGGGTGACTTCAACTCTAACCTTCTTAATGCAACTCATGACGGTAATCGATCACTAGGTTTGTTTACTACTTGTAACATGACTATTCTCCCGCTACAACCTAGGGTTGGGCACTATGTCCCTGTTTCGGCACAATGTGCCGGTTCACAGTTATGTTTCGCTGTTCCAGAACACCGAGTGTCAATTGTTCCGAAACATTCTCAAGCGAGCCGGAGACACTGACTCGCTGTCCCATCAGAAGCGCCACTATGCACTGCCCTTCGCCTACTAGCTGAACTGTGCAGCAGGCGCACAGGACGCGGGACTGTAACTGCGCAGTGTAGAGAGGACTTTGAGAGGCAACATTACATGCTCCGCGCCAGTGGGAACTGGGAATGTGCCTGTACGGAACGTGCTGTGTAGTGTGTGCCTGTGTGTAGTTATGTCCATGGTCCAGCATAAAACTGCAGGGAACGTGAACGAACAGTCGGAACACTGAAATTCGCGCCCAATAATCACGTTTAAAAGCTGCTTTTAGGTTATTTTTCTGGTCAATATAAAATACACATAACACGGTTACAATGGCAGTGCAGGTGTTTAAAAGTAACCAATTCAAGAATATTTTCACCAGTCGAATGTATTGGCCTGTATTGTGAGTAATTAGTGAGTAATTAATATCTCGAAAATTTCCCTCAACACTTTCTCGGGGATTGATGTTAAACATTAATTTGGACTTTAAGGAAACTTTTACGCCCAAGAAAAATATGGGTCGTCGCTTTGGAATTAAAAATATAACTGGATGAATATATTGTTGTACTTTCGTGCTGTTAGGCCGGGCGCACATTGAGAAGCAGTTGGCCGCAGAGAGCAGGGAAGAGCAGAGCAGAACAGCACGAAGCTTACGAAACTGCGAAGTGGACGTGAGCGCACATTGCCACGCAGGGTCTCGTCGGTTTTCAGAAATAACATGTTTTCTTTAGACTCGGTGATACTGGGGCATCCAGTATAAAGAGGCTCTTTTTTTCTTCAAGCATTCGCGATTTTTCTCATTTTGTTAGTCATCTTCACAATTTCCCTTGTGCTGATGGCAACTCGGTTATTCAGCTTAAGACAATCGCAATAAAAACAACCACCTTTGCCAGCTTACAAGACTCAACAATATTTCTATGTTACCAATGTTCGGCGTTCATATGGACTAAGCAAAGAATTTAATTTATGATTATTTTTTATATTTTTTACGTCGCACCGACACAGATAGGTCTTATGGCAACGATGGAATAGGAAAGGGCTAGGAATGGGAAGGAAGCGACCATGGCCTTAATTAAGGTACAGCCCCCCAGCATTAGCCTGGTGTGAAAATGGGAAACCGCGGAAAACTATCTTCACGGTTGCCGACAGTGGGGTTCAAACCCCCTATCTCCCGAATGCAAGCTCATAGCAAGGCGATCCTAACCGCACGACCAACTTGCATGGTAAATTCATTAATAGGATCACAGTGGGGGAGAGGGAAAAATATGTATTTACAAATATACTGCTAGATTTGCATCTAGTTGTCACAAGACACAAGCAACTAAAATCAATCAACATTGACAATCTGTTGTGAACACGTTTGCATTTATATTTGACAAGACATGATAAATGATTTTCCGTATTTATCTCTTCTCATAAATGTGATGATGGATGACGGCGACGGAGTCGGCGATGATGCTCTCCATAATCAGCATTAGATCTTTGTCTTAAATTCTATATGTTGCGAGAACTTGGGTCACGGATTGTTTCATAGATATATGAGGATTACATTCTTGTTTGCTGTTTGTTTAACGTCGCACTAACATATCGAAGGTTTTCGGCGACGAAAGAAGGGTGGAAGATTGGGAAGGTAGCGGGCATGGCCTTAATTAAAGTACAGCCCCAGCATTTGCCTAGTGTGAAAATGGGAAAACACGGAAAACAATCTTCAGGGCTGCCGACAGTGGGGTTCGAACCCATTATCTCCCGAATGCAGGCTCACAGATGCGCGACCCTAACCGCATGGCCACTTGCTCGGTGGATTACATTTTGGGCCTTTCTCTAAACTACCTTGTTACGCAGTGTGAATAAAATGATTTATAGCCTAGACTGTAGTGCCTTATTCCCCGAATTTACATACCAATTTTCATTAAATTCTGTTCAGCCATTTTCTCACGAACATACATACATACATACATACGTACATACTGCATTGCAGTCCACATGATTCACATAGTACCTACAAAACATGGTGAGACTGAATGGCTGTGTTAATTTTCTCCTCCATTTCTTAACTAACTGCGTGACACGTGCGCAGGAAACTGTGTTTCGAAGACTGCGCGTGGTAGGCGGAAGTAGGTGCAGAACCGGCCTGCTCTGCTCTGTCCTGCCCTGTCTGTCAACTTGCGATGGTGCAATGATTTGTGTCGATTACAAAAATCTGCTCTGCACTGCACTGCTTTAACTGCTTCGCCTCCGTCCCAATGTGCGCCCCCGCCTTATGCTCTCTGCACTTCAAATTCCTTCCCTCTCAACTTCCATTTCCTTTCTTCAATATCTGGAAAATTTCGCTCAACACTTTCTCGGGGATTGATGTTAAAAATTAATTTGGACTTTAAGGAAACTTTTAAGCCCAAGAAAAATATGGGTCATCGCTTTGGAATTAAAGATATAACTGGATGAAAAAATGTTGACAGTCCAACACAGGGCGGCATACAGCCGGTATCGACAGGCAGACACAGCCAAGGCCAACTAATCTATCTAGTGCGGCCTTGGCACAGCACATTCGGTTCAGGCACATTCCAGCTGAAGCGGAGCATGTCCTGTTGCCTCTCGAAGTTCTCTCTAGGACGCAGTTACAGTCCTGTGTTCTGTGTCCCGTGTCTCGGCACTTTGTACCGAAACACTCCGCCTCAAGTTCCTAATATTGCGGAACAAGTGAATGTTCCGGTCTGCCCAACCCTACTACAACCCATGAACCACGTGATGCAACAAACCGTTCATCACACACACTCATCGATCTTATTATAACAAACAACCCAGGCAAAGAAATAAACCAGGGCAAATCCCTGTACCATCCATTTCGACCCACGACCTTATATATTTATCCTATTCCCTCAAAGTGCCTAAATACAAACCCACGTACATAACTGTCAGAAATACGAAGGACATAAACTTGGATTACTTGAATTATGATGCTTATCAACTACCGTGGAACGATATATGGAGTCTAAATGATACCGACGCTAAAGTTTTCTCACCCTTCTTGTCCATGGCTAGATGATGAAACCAAGAGAATGATTGCCCACCATGACTCGTTATTTTGACATTATAAACAACCCTAGATGACGCAGACTTCAAATCTTACCGCATCTAAAGAAATCGCACAAAAGCAGTTAATCTATATATATATATATATATATATATAAAATAAGAGTTTTGTCTGTACATTGCTCAGAATTTGAAAAAAATTGTATTTCTGTATCGGTCATATCCACAGTAACAAGGAAATTCACTTTTTACTTTTCTGTAATTTCTGTCTGTCTGTATGCATGTACACACATCACGAGAAAACGGCTGAAGATAATTTCTTGAAAATCGGTATGTAAAGTCGGGGGAT
The DNA here is from genome assembly GCF_040414725.1 of Anabrus simplex. Lineage (NCBI taxonomy): Eukaryota > Metazoa > Arthropoda > Insecta > Orthoptera > Tettigoniidae > Anabrus > Anabrus simplex. The sequence continues at coordinate 884,469,410 of NC_090266.1, forward strand.
GAGCCACTACAACCTGGCCTATAAATAATTTTATTCACGCTGAGTGAAATGGTAGTTTAGGGGAAGGCCTAAAATTTAATTCTCAGATATTTATATTATTAGTGGTCCTATCGATAAATACTACAAAACTAAAGTTACATAGAATTAAATTTCCGATCATTTATGTCTTATACATTTCTACCGTACCGGCTACGATAACACAGAATTTCATGAATTTCGATTTTTGGTTCTAAGTCCACATCAACGCTGAGCCACGAGAAAATGGGTGAACAGAATTTAATGAAAATTGGTATATAGAGTCGGGGAGAAGAAACTGTAGTCTAAGCTATAAACAATTTTACTGGCCCTGGATGAAATGGTAGTTTTGGGGGTAGGTGCCTAAAATTTAATTTTTAAATACCTATGTTTTAGCGTGATTAGCTGCCACCCCCGGAGGTCCGGGTTCGATTCCCGGCTCTGCCACGAAATTTGAAAAGTGGTACGAAGGCTGGAACGGGGTCCACTCAGCCTCGGGAGGTCAACTGAGTAGAGGAGGGTTCGATTCCCACCTCAGCCATCCTCGAAGTGGTTTTCCGTGGTTTCCCACTTCACCTCCAGGCGAATGCCGGGATGGTCCCTAACTTAAGGCCACGGCCGCTTCCTTCCCTCATCCTTGCCTATCCCTTCCAATCTTCCCATCCCCCTACAAGGCCCCTGTTCACCATAGCAGGTGAGGCCGCCTGGGCGAGGTACTGGTCATACTCCCCAGTTGTATCCCCCGACCAAGAGTCTGAAGCTCCAGGACACTGCCCTTGAGGCGGTAGAGGTGGGATCCCTCGCTGAGTCCGAGGGAAAAACCGATCCTGGAGGGTAAACAGATGATGATGATGATGAAATACCTATGTTGTTGGTCCTATAGAAAAGTACTAACTTACCTAATAAATTTATAGAGAATATAATTTCCGATCATTATTGTTTTATTTAGTTTTACCGTACCGACTATGATAAAAGTAGTATATCAGAGTTGGAAGAAAACTAAATGTGAAGGCCTACAATATCTAAAGCGCATAACATTGATCAACAATAACATTACATTGACCATTGTTTGTTGTGATGTTCTTTGCCCCTTATGGTGCCCTCACCTCCGATAGATGGGATTACTGTTCCGTACCGAGTATAACAGCCTGACTGAATATTGGCGGGAAATAGCTGGGGAGTTAGAAAACTTTTTTCTTTAGCTTACCATTACTCTGGTTCATACATTGTCTGATACTGCTGGTACGTAACACAGTGGTTCATCATAGTATTCCAGCTATTCGATGCCTACTCTGATGCACTCTTTTGAATGAGCAGGGTGCACATTTGGCAGAGGCTCACTTAGTAATAGTAGTATGACCTGGTCTAGAATTACAATTTAGGCCTATTCCAAATTATAGCACTACAATTCACTAAATAATTTAAAATTCAACCCTGAAAAGAGCTGTTTCTTAAAAAAAAAAAGCATCTTCCTCTTCACTTTTATTAAATTCTACAATCATTTTATTCCAGATTAGCAGTGAATTGGGTTTTCTCCTCTGGCTTGGAAGAAAAATTTGCCTCGAAGTCAGATAGATTTTTCCGCCGCCAGTGTAGTGAAATGAGATTTTCCGACTAATCGGGTACTTCTAGGAAACAGATCAGTAAGAGGGCATAGATTTGCCCTGGGACTCTCCACTATTCGACTCCCTACCTTCCCCCCTCCACCAAAAAAAAGATGAAGAGTTTTCACGGATCACGGCTGTCTGCGGCTTGGTCTTTCCAGCTCTGGAACTTTGGACTGTTAGATCAGCGGTATAGTACTGTTCGATAAAAGTGAGGAAATGTGTGGCTTTTCATTTGATAGAGTATTTTATATTGCTTTTAATTGTGCCATTCCTACTGATGTCATTGTAATGACCTATGTTCATTTCACTTGGGAAAACCACTAAGGCAGTCTTTCTGAGTATGTAAAAAAGCAGGTGGAGAGTGAGTGCCATTATAATGAAAACTCCCCAACCTGATTGTGACTGATGGTAGGCAAGCGGGCCTACCATTACAATGAAAATTCCCTAACCCAGTCTTCATATGAGAAAAGACATTTGGTGACTTCCCCATCGCGTTTCTAGGGTAACGTTAAGAGATGTGCAATATAATACAATCTTGCTCACCTAGAATTCTGTATACAATGTAGAATTCCGTTGCGAAGCACAGGTACATCAGCTAGTCAGATATTTTAAAAAATGTGCATATTTCTGGAACATACACTGGCTTAGCAAATGTCATGGGATATAATAGCGTGTGGGGCCTCCTCTGGCCCTGCGAACTGCAGTGAGATGCCATGAAAGTGAGTCGACACGTCCCTGGTAGTCCTCTGGACCAAATCGTTTGCAGAGCAGCCGCCAATGCTGGTCTGTTCGTGGGTGCAGGATCCATGGCACAGAGCCTGCGTTCCAGGACATCCCAGATATGCTCTATAAGGTTCATATCGGGGCTCCTAGGTGGCCATGGCAGTCGTTTGACCTCCACTGCATGTTCCTGGAAACATTCCCGGGTGATGTGGGAGCAATGTGGCGGCGTGTTATCATCTTGAAACACCGCAGAACCGTCCAGGCGCTGGAAGGCCAAAAATGGGTGGAGATGGTCTCTGAGCAGCTCAACATACCACATACCATTCAAAATCTCTTCCAGAACAACTAGGGGGCCTATTCGATACCAGGAAAATGCACCCCAGACCATAACAGAGACGCCAGCGCCCTGGACCACACCTTCGAGGCAGGTGGGATCCGTCGCTTCATGTGGTCTGCGCCATATACAGTGCCTCCCATCGGCATGGTGCAGTTGAAATCTGATTTGTCCGACCATATCACGTTACGCCATTGTTCCAGTGTCCATCTCTGGTGACTGGCGATAAATGCGCGTCATCGTGCCCGATGACGTTGGGTTAACAGTGGCACCCGTGTGCGGCGCCGGCTCCCATACCCCATACAACCCATGTTCCTATGGATTGTCTACTGGGTGACGTGTCTAGCATGGCCTGTGTTGAATTGAGCCGTGATTTGTTGCACGGTTGCCCGTCTGTCACTATTGACAGTCCGTCTCAGATGTCGCCAGTCACAGTCATCGAGGGTGGCTGGACGGCCGGTCGTTCGTCTGTTGTGGACGGTGACACCTGCATTCAACCATTCACGATACACCCTGGACACGGTTGATCGTGCGAAGCCGAATTCCCGCGCCATTTCCGAAATCGCACTTCCCATCCGTCGGGCACCGACCACCATACCTCGTTCGAACGGTGTCAGCTCACGACGACGTTCCATGTTACACCTGTCACATGCACAGCCACTGCTCACAATGTCTCCTATACAACTGCCGCTGGCACAGGGGGAGTGTGGTGCGCAGACAACACACCTGCGCATCAGTGCTCCGCTTTCCCATGACATTTGCTCAGTCAGTGTAAATTCTAATTGTACATGGGACCAACTTAGAGCTCTGGAAATAGGAAAACATGGACAGAGACAGATAACTCCTGACATTCCACTTGACGAACTGAACGATTACTTTAGTAGAATAAATATTTAACCTACCCTAATTAACTGCACCAACTCACCGCCCTCCCCTCCAACCAATCCACCATTCACATTTCACAATGTCACAGAAAATCAGGTTAAAAAGGCTTTGTACTCAATTAATTTTTTTTTTATTTTATTTTTTTTTGCTATTGGCTTTACGTCGCACCGACACAGATAGGTTTTATGGCGACGATGGGACAGGAAAGGGCTAGCACTGGGAAGGAAGCGGCCATGGCCTTAATTAAGGTACAGCCCCAGCATTTGCCTGGTGTGAAAATGGGAAACCACGGAAAACTGTCTTCAGGGCTGCCGACGTTGGGCTTCGAACCCACTATCTCCCGAATACTAGATACTGGCCGCACTTAAGCGACTGCAGCATCGAGCTTGGTGATTAAATCAAAGGCCAGATGTGTACATAATATTCCTATTACCTTTATACATAACATTATTGGTGCTGTCCTGCCTATACTGACGCACATACTGAACTACTGTTTACTAAATGGAACTTTCCCAACTGTCTGGAAAACAGCCAATATTATACCCGTACCTAAGAGTTTAGACCCACAATCACCCTCTGACTATCGTCCTGTGTCCATACTCCCTGTGGTTTCTAAAGCCTTTGAACGTTTAGTTTACAAGCAAGTTCTGGAGTACCTAAATAAAAATGCTCTTTTGGACCCTTTGCAATCTGGATGTAAGAAGGGTCACAGTACTGCGACAGCACTTTTGAAAGTTACTTAAGACATTAGAAATGCTATGGACAAACGACTGCTCACTATACTTATCCTTTTTGTCTTCAGTAGCGCCTTTGACACTATAGAAATTCAGACTATGATAAAGAAAATGGAACTGCTAAATTTCAGTATGGCTGCGCTTAAGTTTTTTAGTTCTTATTTGAGTAATCATCAACAGCGTGTAACAGTAAATGACAAGGCCTCTAAATGGAAAATGAAACTTAGTGGTGCCCCACAGGGCAGTATTCTAGGGCCCTTACTTTTCTGTATTTATATCAGTGACATACCATCTGTGACAGGAAATAACACACACCACCTCTATGCTGACGATCTTCAAATCTATCAACACTGCAAGACTTCAGACTTAGGTGAAACAATACAAGATATTAACAGTGACCTCAAACGACTCAGTATATATGCACAACGAAATTCTCTTATACCAAACTCCATAAAATCTCAGGCCATTATATTTGGATCACAAAAATTACTGAACTGCTCAAACAATGCTGCAATCCCGCCTATCCTACTGAATGGTAACATTATACCCTACAGTAGAACGGTTAAAAATCTGGGCATAATTATGAATTGAAACACTTGATTGGTCTGATCACACGAAAAAATCCGTGAAAAGATTCTTGGAGTGCTTCATCCTCTTAAACGGCATAGGGATGTGTTTCCGTTTGTGCTAAAGGCCAAACTAATACAGACACCGGTTCTCCCTATTCTTGATTATTGTGATATTGTTTTAGTTGATATGACGGGAGAAGATTCACTTAAACTTCAACGAGCACCGAATTCTTACCTGCGATTTATGTACAATATCGGGTGCGATGTTCATATCACCCTATACTATCAGGCTCTCATGGCTGAAGCCTGATAAATGTCGGCAGCTACACATTTTAACGATAGTGTTTAGAGTGTTGGCTGAAAGTCAGCCACTGTATATTTCTTCTAAATTCACCTTTTTATCATCATTTCACAACTTAAATACACGTTCCAGATCCTTTCTTTCTATTCCTGTGCACCACACAAATAAAATTAATGTGACTGCACAAATAAAATTAATAGATCGTTTGTAGTGACCAGCGCCAGATTATGGAATTCCCTGCCAGATCAGGTCAGAGAAACTAGCTCTTTACAAAGATTTAAGGTCGCCTGCCGAGACTACCTGCTGAGGACAGATGACTGAATATTGAAGTATGAATGTGTGCGTGTCTGAGGATTAGTCATTATTAAGAGTTTAATATTAATTAATTTTAGTATTAACTTGGTAATTTATTTAAATTTATTCTCAATTATATTAATTTTTGTGGTTTTAACTATTTTATGTATCTCAGTATTTTATTTAAGATTATGATTAGTATGTGGTTAAGTGGAAGAGAGGGCCTCGAGCTCTAACTTCGCCACTGTAAAAAAGGCATTAATAAATAAATAATAATAATAATAAAATCTCATTTTCCTGTTATAATATAATGGGTCCTTATCACTTCTTACTACCTTTAAAGGTACATATCTGTTTTCCCACTCCTCAACAATTGATTAAAATCCTTCTCATAGACTGTTTACATTTTTATTTAGGATAATCCGCATTACAGGACACAAAATGTAAACATTAATGTTTGCACTAGTATACCCTAGAGAGGCACACACACCCTTGTAGTTGCTGGTCAGTTGGAGCAGACATCATTCTCAGATGGAAATAATGATATTTCGTGAACTATTTACCCTAGGACCCTGCAACAAACTTCATTGTCATTCTAATCATCTCTACTTTAATTTCCTTTGTGTTAGTAGGCATTGTTCTGTTTAAAAAATTAACCTCGTGCTCGAACCACTTCAGAGCATTGTTGGAATTGCTATACATCCTACATTTGTTAGCCTCTGTATGCATTTCCATTCCGTGAATACAGTACAACAATAGCACATCTCATTCCAGAAATATTTATGGTAGTTGTTTTAGGTGATTCACTCTGTATATTACATTGCATCTCAGAACTCACTGCATTTGCTTTGGTAAACCTTGATTCTTTAGCTCCATCCTATTATCCTGAGTGTATTTCCTTACTACATGAACTTCTCTATCTGATCTTTTGATATCTCCTACCTATTATTCAGTCATGAATATATGTATGCAACAATAATTACCGTGTGTACCCACTCTTATATACGCCATACCCCACCTAATCTGCCCAATTCCTACTATAGCGTAGCTAAAATTGCTAACTGTGCAACATTGTGCAGGTTCCTCAGAACTTCAAAACATGTATTAGCTCAGCATTTGCCGCAACCTTATTGGTGATGTGCAACGAACGCCATTGTGATTCTAATCATCTCTAATTTAATTTTCTTCATGTTAACAGGCATTGTTCCCTTTTAAAAAAATATATAAATTTAGTATTGTTAGTGATGTCTGTGTACTTGCTGACTTGTCTGGTTGTGTTTTTTAATCATTCCTTGTAAGTGACTACCTTGATAGCCAAGTGCCAAGATGCATTGTGAGTAGAAACCAGAAAGGTACATATCAGTGGTTCAGTTTTGATCACATATACTTTCACTAGATATTCTAACTGTTGTATTGTCCCACATTTATCTGCCTTCACTTGCGACAAGTGCTGGACTAATACATCCTTTTAAGTTCTGGGGCACCTGTACAATGTCGCACAGTGAGCAATTTTAACTATGCTGTAGTAGGGATTGGGCAGATTAGGTGGGGTTTGGCGTATATTTGAGTGGGTACACACAGTAGTTATTGTTACATACATATGAAGTGTGGAAGGGAAAACTTAAATATAAAACACTTCTTTGATTTATTTATAGTATTACTTTACTGACACTGTTCAATTATTCTCATTCTGGCAATCATCTCGGCTATTACAATAATGAAGATGAAAAAGCAAGAGCAAAGAATAATATATGTAAAACAAAACACTGTTGGTGTTCAATTATTCTCATTCTGGCAATCATCTCGGCTATTACAATAATGAAGATGAAAAAGCAAGAGCAAAGAATAATATATGTAAAACAAAACACTGTTGGCATGAGTTCCATAGGTCATGCAAAATTTTGCTCTCATGAGTAAATGTTAGTTAGCACTACACACTGTGTAAGCGATGCTCTCAAGGAAACTTACAGGAAAATGGACCGTGCGTCCTGATCTGGTGATGACCTGACCAGTCCCAGGTGTGGTTCCTTGGTAGGTTTGGAATGTTGATGGTCGTGGTGACACGGATATCTTCTTCCAATAGGAACGCTGGTTTCAACTGGTCCATTTTTTTGCACTCAGTTGATTCTCCAACATTCACATCAAAGAACTTATTTGTTCAACTCTTCACTGGGTAGAGCCCATCGTACTTAGGCTGAAGTGCAGAGTTTGAAGGTCCATGGTGTACCTATATAAAAACGTGTAAGCAGTTGGGGAGATGCTTGCACACAAAAACAGTCTTTTTGTATGAAAGGATGTTTGCCTTGGTTCAAGTCCCCTTATTTTATTTCCTGGAGGAATTTCACAAAGTCTTACTGGATCACGGTCGGTCGGTCGGTGAACAGTATTCCTGGGAGGCGAAGTGGTGTACCATAGATCAGTTCAGTGGCCAAGTGGCCTAAATTTTCCTTGGTTACAGATTGCATTGCATAAATAGTGGTAGGGTATCTACCCATAATGAAACCTGTAACAATCGGCAGTTGAGTGTTGCTTTCATGGTTCAGTGTTGACGTTCAATGAGGCTGTTAATTTGAGGATGATTTGTGGCTTTGGAAACCTAGATAGTTGTTCATGGATTTGAAGAACTGGCTTTCAAACTATTGAATTTCAAACTTGCAATATTAATTTCTGTTTGTGCTTAGTAATAACATATTGTATGGTAATTAGGATATGTCTGAATGTAGTTGGGAATTACTGTTGTTTATTGTAGTGTCTTATTAAAAATTGGCATGCTATTCTATTGTTGTTGAGTATTTGTGTAGTATAGTAGAGGTATCTGTAGAAACTCTCTTACTAGAATTCTGTTGTTGTAATTAGGATGGGCTTAGCTGCAGTTTAGAATTGTGTCATTCCTGTGAATTCCTTTTGGTATTCATTAATAATAATGATGCATTAATTCATTAATACATTAATTAACAGCAGTTTTCATCCTGTTAGGGTGTTGTATGATAAAAATATAGTACGACTAAGTAGTATTGTAGTGTAGCAGTATATTAATTACCTTATTTTCGTGTGATCCTTGTGTACTATCCTAGACGATATTTCTTTCTTTTCATTTTTTTTACACAGAATAAGTAATGTTATTTTCCTGTTTCTTTTCATTTTTCCATAAAGAATGGCTAAGGAGTGCAAGTGTAGGAACAGTGGGTATGACCAGGCATTAAGGAGTATGAAGGGCGAGTTGGAGAGTTTGAGGGAGATAATCAGGATTCTCTCAGAAGACAGGAAGGAAGGTAGGCCTCCCTATAACAATGTACGGGATACAGTAGGTGTAAAAGAGTGATGGGAAGGAAAGGGGGGAATTGTAGAAGTCAGGTGGTCTAATGTTATAAGGGGAAGGAGATTGCAGGCTATGGGCTCTATTCAAGATCAGAATTCAGGACAGGAGTCTGTGAGAAATTGGTACGAGTCACTACAGGTAGAAAAGCAGGCAGAAGATGAGGAACAGGGAACTGCTGCTGAGAAATGTTGAAGTAGGAAGAAGGGAAAAGATAGGAAAGGGAAATATGTAGTAGAGGATAGGAAAATACAGGTGGAACAGGCTCATGGGAGGGAGAAAAAGGAGGCAAAAGTAGGTTCTACAGCTGTCAGGAAAGATAGGGCTAACCAGAAGGGGAGGGGATCAAATGAAGTGGGTAGGGTTGAGGCTCTGGTCATGGGGGATTCAATCATTAGATATCTGGGGAAAGTGTGTGGAGGAAAGAGAACCATGGTAGAGTGTTACACAGGAATTAAGTTGAGAAAAGTAGAAAAGAAGGAGAAGGTGGTAGTGTTTCATGTTGGTACCAACAAAGTAAGGCAAGCAGGTATAAGTACCAACATAGTTGGGGATATGGGGATCTGGTAAATAGAGCACAGGTGGAGTTTAAGGAATCAGTGGAATACTGTGTAGGAGGTATACTGACTGGAAGGTGATCGGGGATTTAAATGAGACTATGGTGTGGGTATGTGGGAAAGTGGAAGTGAGATTTCAAGATCCTAATGGGTGGGTAGGAGATAGGGATCTGCACTCAGATAGCCTTCACTTAAACTGCAGTGGTACATATAAGTTAGGCAGTTTGTTTAGAAGGGTTATAGGAATGTACATCCATGCAAATGGGGTGGCCTAGGGAGCGGTGATAAGGGTACAGGGATCTGCAAGTCAAGTACGTATGACATAAAAATGTTCGTGTTGAACTGTAGAAGTATTTTAAAGAAAGGAATATAATTAAGTAATTTAATAGATATATACTTGCCAGATATTGTAATAGGAGTCGAATCATGGCTGAAATGTTATAATGGATGCAGAAATTTTCTTTCATTCTTTCTTTCGTTCTTTTCTTTTTCCTAGTGGCTTTACGTCACACCGACATAGATAGGTCTTATGGCAACGATGCGATAGGAAAGGCCTAGGAGTTGGAAGGAAGTGGCCCTGGCCTTAATTAAGGTACAGCCCCAGCATTTGCCTGGTGCAAAAATGGAAAACCACGGAAAAACATCTTCAGGGCTGCCGACAGTGGGATTCGAACCCAATATCTCCGAGATGCAAGCTCACAGCCGTGCGTCCCTAACCGCACGGCTAACTCGCCCTGTTAGAAATTCTGACGGAACTGGAGTGTGTATCATAGAGATAGGATAGGAATGGTAGGAAGGGGAGTATTCATTCTGGTAAAAAAAGAATTTGTAAGCTACGAAAAAGATAAGGACGAAAAACATGAAATACTCGGTATAAGGCTCATTTCTAAAGAAATAGGCAACTTGATGTATTTGGAGTGTACAGACCGGCAAGGGGTAGCGCTGATGCTGATTCAGAATTATTTCATAAGATAATAAGCTATGTGGGAAACTATATGGAAAGGAATGTGATTGTAGCGGGAGATCTCAATTTACCAAATGTCAATTGGGAAGGTAATGTGAACAACAGGAAGCATGACCAACAAATGGCAAATAAGTTAATATGGGAAGGACAGCTGATTCAGTAAGTGATGGATCCAATTAGAGGGAAGAATATACTGGACGTGGTGCTGGTAAAACCAGATGAGCTCTATAGAGAAACAGAAGTAATTGATGATATTAGTGATCACAAAGCTGTTTTTGTCGTACTTAAAATTAATTGTGATAGAAAGGAAGGTCTTAAAAGTAGGACTATTGGGCAGTACCATATGGCTGATAAAACAGGCATGTTGAAGTTTTTAAAAAGTAACTATGATCGGTGGAAAACGGTAAATAAGAATGTAAACAGACTCTGGGATGAGTTTTAAAGCAATTGCTGATGAATGTGAAAAATGGTTTTTACCTTTAAAGGTGGTAAGGAATGATAAAGACCCACTATAATTTAACTGAGAAGTAAAGAGACTAAGAAGGAGGTGCAGATTAGAAAGAAATAGGGGAGTTAGAAATGGCTGTTGAAGTAAGGAGAAATTGAAGGAACTTAGTAGGAAATTGAATCTAGCAAAGAATTCACCTAAGGATAACATGATGGCAAGCATAATTGGCAGTCATGCAAATTTTAGTGAAAAATGGAAGGGTGTGTATAGGTACTTTAAGGCAGGAATAGGTTCCAAGAAGCACATTCCAAAGCAAAGCAAAGCAAGACACCTCCGTACAGGCCATGAAGGCCCTTGAAGGAGTGGAAGGTAAAGGCCTCCACCATTGTTAACCTCGGCACGTGATGAGGTAGAGTGGTAAGCTCTACGCCCGGCCGCCTTTGCCCCCAGGAATTAACCTGGTTCTCATTTTTGGTGTAGGCTGAGTGAACCTCAGAACCATATGCACCTCCGGAAGTGGAAATCTCGTTTCTTAAATTTTACGACTTCCTGACGGGGATTCGAACCCACGTCCTTCCGGGCGAACCCGAGCACGCCTTTACCGCCTCGGCCAGGCAGCCCCTAAGAGGCACATTCCAGGAGTCATTATTGAATAGGGGAGTGTGTATGTGGGGATATTCAAAAGGCAGAAGTATTTAGTCAACAGTATGTAAAGAGTGTTGGTTGCAAGGATAATGTCCAGATAGAGGAGGTGAATAATACTAAAGAAATATTAAAATTGATTTATGGTAACAATTATATTTACAATGAGATACAAAAGTTGAAAACTAGAATGCAGCTGGAATTGAAAAGATTTCTGGGGATATACTAAAGACTATGGGTTGGAATATAGGACCATATCTGAAGTATTTATTTGATTATTGTTTGCATGAAGAGCTATACCAAATGAATGGAGAGTTCTATAGTAGCCCCTGTGTATAAAGGAAAGGGTGATAGACATAAAGCTGATAATTACTGGCCAGTCAGTTTGACATGCATTGCATGTAAGCTTTGGGAAAGCATTTTTTTTCTGATTATATTAGATATGTTTGCAAAATTAATAACTGGTTTGATAGGAGGTAGTATTGGTTTAGGAAAAGTTATTCCACTGAAGCTCAACTTTTAGGATTCCAGCAAGATATAGCCAAATATCTTGGATTCAGGGGATCAGATGGATTGTATCGCGATTGACCTGTCTAAGGCCTTTGATAGGGTGGATCATGGCTGACCACTAGTAAAAATGAGTGCAGTTGCACTAGACAATAGTGTGTCTAAATGGGTGGCTATATTTCTATAAAATAGATCTCAAAGAATTAGAGTAGGCAAAGCTTTATCTGACCCTGTGATAATTAAGAGGGGAATTCCTCAAGGCAGTATTATTGGAGCTTTATGTTTGCTTATATATATTGTGCTCTTTTCAAGGCATGTGTGGTGGTACATCTCTTGCTTCACTGTTGCTCCGGCTGCTCCTGTAAATAAAAACATTCAAAGATACGTACCACTCACGTAGACTCCATCTCCTGGTCGTGGTACCGTCCCTCAGCTTTCCTCGAGTTTGTCGGGCCACACAAAAAGAGGGGTGAGGAAGTAAAAATGTCGGCGGGTCAACTAACCACAAATAACGGTACCCAAAAGACTGAATTGAATTTAAATGAATGAAGATTTATTAACAAAATTGGCAAAAAGAAAAAGAGAAATAGAAATTAAAATGAATCGAAATAAAATGGAATAAAAATAATGAAGTATAACTGGAAGTAACAAAACTCAGTTATATTAAAAAATCAAAATCTATCTTTCATAAACTTGACTGAAGGTCACAAATTGAAATAACAATCATCACCATCGAACTAATGACTCCAGTGTCCATTGACACTCAAATAAAACGAACCAATAATCTGCCCAGACTTGCCATACACAGAAAATATCCCAATGACTCATATTCCAACTGAAAATTCAACTAAATGGGATTTTAATAACTTATAATTTATTAAATAATTAATTAATCAAATACTCTCAAATCAAAAATTGGGTATCTTATGGTTACAACTCCTAATTAACTTGCCGATTTCTCACTGTAATATCCATGTTTTGTGAATAAATTAAATGAAAAGACAAGAAAATCCATGAACACTTCCCGTTCTGCCGAATAATATCTCATTAACATTCATAAACTTTGCCACAACAAAAATAACTAGTGGCTAAACCAAGGAAATTATCAAGAACACAATATTTATTCCGAACACATCAATTCTTATGTCATTATCTACCTCCTGTGATAGTTCTGGACATTCTAAACAAATAAATTGGGCCAAATGCCTCACTTATAACACTTATCAAATGAGCTTGCCTCTTCACAATATTGATTTACTTTATACTGAGAAATAACCCAACTGTGTTGTTCTACTGTTAATGGAGGCAGATTCCATCTTAATTAGATAATTTGCAGCATTTATTACATAACCTTTTACCAGAGGTCGATTCATTTGCATAATTACTTAGTAGTGGTGGTGTCCAATTTCAAATGTTGGTTACGTTGCCTTTATGTCTACGTAAAGAACTTGCTTCCTTTGATTCTGACGATGAACAACACGTGGTCCCATTAACTTAATACTTAAAATTAATATTTACAGAAATGTACACAGTACTGGAGAAACAATGCTCCAAACAAAAGAAGAAATCAAATGCAAAATAACCTAACTACTCCTACATTTAAATCAAACAAAACACAATCAGATTCACGTACCTTCAGCTTCTACACTGTAAAATATGGCAGGTAAAAAGAATATCAAAAGGAAAGAAAAGAAAGGAACAAATTCTCAAAATAACGTGATCACTGCCTATCAAAAATTAATCAAAAATAACACAGAAATTTAATAATGCAAAACATCACTATCAAAAATAAACCTCAGCTACAACTGAGTTGAATTTGGCGGCAATCCCAAATCATAGGACGTAAATGTCTGAAACCGATATTCTTGAATTTGAATAAATGAGAAATATGTGTCATCAATATCACAAATTAGCTTTCAAAATTATACATTGCAAGCTCACTCTGTTTCATACCTCCACTCGGCCTCTTATTAGAATATCTCCGAGTGTTGTGTCGTCCCTGGAAAAATATTCGTGTACTTAAATCTTCCGCCTATAATTTATCACATGTACTGTCGTATATTTAACTCTATCATTCAAATTGATTATTATTCAATTCTCATATTTATCTCATAATTCTCAACGTATTTATTTCATTACTCTCCACGTATTTATCTCATTACTCTCAACATAGCATTTATCTCATTTGTCAACAAAGCCCTGCTCATTTATCACGCAGGTTCAATAACTTCACTAATTCATCGTGTCGTTCTCATATTCATAAATACGACATGGTCCACAAGATTCTACTTTCTATTTCACCGTTGTTATTATTATCAGGGACATTACTGCATTTTTATACTCGGTTACCTTGATCTCTCATTACATATTCACAAGCTGCCATGAATTTCAGAGCCAGCTGGCAACGATTCGTACTTCTAAAATTGAACATCATAACCAAGATTACCTGCCACACTCAACTGTCGAAAACTCGAAACTGCGTACCCACGAAGAAAAATAAAATCGGGCATATAACAACTTAAACTGCCAAAACAAAAGAAAGAAAATCCAAGACTGGATATCAAACTGTGATCACGTAAGATAACAATAACTCAAATACGCTGTAAATTCGTATCAACATGATTTAAAATAACTCGGCAACATCCACACAAATCAAAAATATATTATTATCATTATTATATTTGTTACCATTATTATTATTATTATGAGAAGTGAAATTACCTTGTGCAAGAAACACCTACTGTAAAATAAAAATATATATTTTATACGTTAATCACACAAAACTCCTGTCCAAAATGACTCCAACAAGATTAACGAGAAACTCAAAAGAAATATGATTATTATTTAATGATTATATGATTTTACTGGCACCCTGATATTTACACCCCGAATTGTTAGATGTAATTGCCATGGTCTCACTCCTACAAAAAAATAAGCTCCCTTGGGTACGTGAATTTTTATATATACAAGGATACCTGATATCACTAACTTAAATTGACCATGAATTATTCATGTCATCCTCAATTACATATCACATAAATACAACATGCTCTTTATCTTATGTGCCGGCAGGTGGGTTGCATCCTCGCCAGCCTCCCTTACATGGTCTTAATCCATCTTGATCATCTTGCTGGGAATATATAACACTTCGCACATACGATTCGGATCCATATTACTTTACGTAGCACTCGTAAGATTTTTCCGAAGCTCACGCACAATCTTGACTTTAACACCTAAATATAATTTACACAGTATACACAGAATTAGCATCCATTGAGTTGGCGTTCATTGTCAGGAACAAGTCACCTGGCTCGTTGACGTCCTTCCCACTAGGTCTGCAAAGCTAGCCCCTTTCGTTCTTTGAACAAGGGATTAAAATGTTATTCACCTCTCCTGGAAATAGAAAGTGTACCTCTACCACTTCTCCCGTCACATTCCACTGGTAAACAAAGTCTCTCCCTCTACAATAGCACGAGTAGTGCTTGGTTTGAAAGTCACAAATGAAATAGTAAATTTTATCCAATGTGCAAATTTAATTGCAAAGTTTTTCTGAACAGTCACAGAGTGAAATTATATGGAATGATATTGTCCTACAGAATGTAATGCCTTCTTCACTCAGTTATTAGTGTGTGAGTTATGTGAGCTAGAAAACTGCTGCGAAACTAAATGTTCAGAAAGGTCCCATAGTTCAGTCAGTGTTCTCCGTGCGGCTTACCACGTTAAGTATTCATTATAAAACATTCTAGGAAATAAAATCCTCAACATTTACTGTATAAATTTGAGTCAACATTTTCTACGACCTGATCTCCTAATATTAACAGAGTTCTCCTAAATGTTCGTCAGCTGATTTAACTCATGAATCTCACTAAGCGACGACTAAAAATATGAGTAGCCAGTTCACATACCATCACCCTGCGCTGCACTTGAAGACTTGACTGTAGACTCGGAAATTGCAACTAAGACTGAGAGATTGGCAAAGTGTCGCCACTAGTTTTGTAAATTTGGGAGGCTCCGCCTCCCATGTAGTTCCACTGGAGGGGTGTGGCGTAGTGATACGACACCTAGGATTAAATTTTTAATTGCCCATAGATTTAATATTCAGTAACTGGATTCTGACGATTTCTAAATTTGGTGCGATTCATCTGCTGCACTCCGCTATCCGAAATGATCATTGAATTATTTATAAATTGAAATGCGTCATGGGGCCTATTTACTTTCGCACCTTGGCATTTTCCCGCCATGACAGTCATTGTTATGGATGAAACCATTCATCCACACACTACTGATAACTTATTATTTATAGAATAATTAATCACATATTCAAATAAATAAATTTCCAAATATTATTTCCAGATTAGGACTCGATATTTTGCCACTTCTCTCGTCACCACATCACGAAATACTGGATAAATATTCCCGCTGGAACAAGGCAGTTGAATTTAGGAATTTCTGATTGGCTAAAATCTTGCCGCCTGTCTAGGCTTGGG
Source organism: Anabrus simplex (assembly GCF_040414725.1). Lineage (NCBI taxonomy): Eukaryota > Metazoa > Arthropoda > Insecta > Orthoptera > Tettigoniidae > Anabrus > Anabrus simplex. The sequence goes on from NC_090266.1 coordinate 884,485,793, forward strand.
TGAAACCATATTCTGTCAAGGGGTGACAGGTATTCGTTCTGTTGTTGTCGCACGATTTAGGTGCGCTGCATTCCTTTCTGCCGTTTCCCGTGAGAAAACTGTAGAAAGTTCCTTATTTTGCGGTATCATAAACATTTATTGGAGAAAGCTTTTAGCCACCCTATTACCGGTACATGATTTTAAAGAGTTTCTGGGGATATTTTTCCCTCTTGTGAGGTCTCAGCCTGGAACTCTGTGAAACTGCTGACTCTTCCTTGCTATTTGCAGTATTCACATGTATGATTTTTAATAATTTAATTAATGCCTTCCTTTAGGCTAATCGGCTTATGGGTGCAATATATATATAAATGATATGAGTAAAGATTTGGAATCAAGGATAAAGATTTTTGTGGATGATAATATTCTGTATGTAGAGTAATAAATAAGTTAGAAGATTGTGACCAACTGCAAAATAACCTCGTTAATATTGTGAGATGGACAGTATGCAGTGATATGATGACAAATGGGGTTATTACCTTTATTAAAAGTTCCCAGCTAGGATTTATTTATCATAAGATATCCGAGTCATCTTATGCTCGCGCAGCTATGAGCAAGAGCAAGTGTGTGGACTCTCGCTTACAATGCAAAAAGTATTCCCGTTTCTTAGTATTAAATAAACCTCATGTTTCAGCAGTGATTATTGTCAGAGGGCTTTTAAATTCACGCAGTGGGTAGAGGACGGTCTAAGCAATACATAGGTATCAAAAATGAAAATATGACATTTTATTCCCTTCAGTAGTTTTTTACGATTATTTTGTGAACTGTTGACCGAGAAGTGGTCCCTTTTCTTGCGCACGCACACATATGGATCCTTGGCACAGGGGTAGAGGTCCAACGATATCAATGTTTATATGTTTGAATCTATTGTCAGAAACTACGAGCTGGCAGCCTGAAGATTTTGTGTGATTGAGAGGGACCAGAAAGATGGAGAGGGGCTGGACTCCACCATCGGCTGTCCTGAGAATGGTTTTCCATTATCCTGCACTAAGGCAAATGCCAGGGCAATTTCTAGTATAAGCCACGGCCACCAACCTTCTCACCTTCACTACATATCTCCTCTCCTGAGAGACGGCATCACGGTCAAAGAGGCCTGCCTCTCCCTTCAGGGGAGGAATGAAAACACTGAGTATCATTTGGGTTGTTTTTTTTCTTTTTTACACCAAGCAGATTGGGCTGTGGCTCAACAGCTGAAGACAGCACACACACCATGCAACTTACTTTTCCATATTGACTGATAGAAATAAGGTTTTGCTTTAATTACTGAATTTCTGCTCTGTATTTTAAATAAAATTGGCAAAATCTTGTGGAAGGGGAACTACCTTATTCCATTTTAAATCATGTAACTTTTGACATTATCTGGAAAAGCTGAAGTTCTTTAACCATGGATTCATTTCTGCTTTGTGGTAGTGAGTCGGCTCTGCACTTCGGGTCACGCAAGCTCTGAACTGGCTTTCAGGATATTGTTTTTCCATGATTTCCCATTTTCACTCTTGGTAAAGGCTGGGGCTGCATAATTAAGGCAACAACCTCTTCCTTCCCAATCTTAGCCCTTTGTGGTATCCTTCTATTGCCAAAAACTTTCCACATTTTAATGTGATGTTAAATCACTAGCATTTCTACTTATTTCATCTCTTGCCTCACAAGTTTATGCAAAAATGTATTTTTAAACTAAACTGACTGGAAGAAAATTGAAACATTGATTTGTTATTTAAATTCTTAATTCATTCCACTAAAATTGATTGGTTTTCCAATATTCATTTTTAATTTTTGGCTGTAGAAAATTCCAAAACATGTTTTACAACACACATTAAATCACAGTTTTCCTTGTGTTTTGAAATTCTTGAAATTGTTTCATTTTTAGTTTCCTTTTTAGTTTGTTTTTGTCAATTGTTGTTAAATTTATGGCCAAACAAAACAAAGAGAAAATTTGTATTGCACTTCATGAGGACAGTGGTCACTAAAAATCGTCATTTCCACTCCTAGTATCTATGACAGTCTGTAAATGTTCAGGTCTACGGTTCACGTATTGTATTGGATGGCCTCTGCTCGGATGCAATCCTACTCCTCCAGCAATGATGTTCCCAGTTATGCCAAGGTGGTGTTCGCACATTGTCCAAAGTTCCTTCCAAGCACATCCCATACATGTTCAATGGGGTTTATGTTAGGACTGCGTGCTGGCCAGTCCAGGGGTCGAATCCCAAAATAATAGGGAACGTGACACGGGTAAAATTTAAGTGCACTTTCAGATAGGTGTCCGGATACTTTTGATCAAGTAGTGTACATCAGTCTCGTGTTGTTAGATTTACTGGCAGTACGGATACTTTTGATCAAGTAGTGTACATCAGTCTCGTGTTGCTAGATTTACTGGCAGTATGGATACTTTTGATCAAGTAGGGTTCATCAGACTCATGTTGCTAGATTTACTGACAGTATGGATACTTTTGATCAATTAGTGTACATCTGCCTCATGTTGCTAGGTTTACTGGCAGTACACAGTCGATAAGTCTACAGAATGAATGTTTAATCAGACAGTGTGTATGTGTATATGTCTAATGACAAATGGCCTACAATATTAAGTCCACAAAAGAATATCTACCTATGAATAATGTCTAACAGTCTCTACTGTCAACCTGCCGTACATCTATGAAATTTCTGCTAAGTAGATTTGATTTACATATGAGGCTTAATTGTAGCTTGTACATAACTACGTCTATGGAAAGAAATGCATAATATTAATAGTTGATTTCCAAATATTTATTGAAATGTATTACAATATGCTTATGTATTCAAATGTGTCATAAGGGATCTCTATTATCTTCACTTCATGCAGCTTCAACTTGTAGCTATGCACTGAAGTAGCTAGTAATTTCACCGCGTTTCCTGTATGTTTGGTAATTTGATACCATTAACTCTACCTGGCGTTGATTTATTTCATGTATCTTTTAACAGGATAGTTCATTATTTGATGCCCTGTCACTATTAGACATTAAACATTGGTACACCTTTCTGCCCATCAGACATAATATCATCAGACTTAATTTTGTAGACAATCTGTGGTTAGATATTTTGTACATTAGTAATTTTATTTGATTAGATATTGTGAATGTATCAACCTGGAAGCTGACTGACATTTAAAAGGACTGCTGTGGGACAAAATTCCGCCACCTTGGCATCCGCGGAAACCATCAAGGCTAATAGTGGGATGTTAAACCGATAACTTTATTATTGACATGATGGGTGTGCTGGATAAAAGTTTGTTTCGGTGAAGTTGCACAATACTATGTTTTATCATGGGAAGATTTAAAATGAATTATAATTAAACATCATACAGTGTTCTTACTTCGTAATGGAAGAGTGGAGTTTCAATTGCTCATTCTCACAGGTAGGCCTACTAGTGCCTAAATGTTTTTAAAACACATTATTACAAGGTTTGCCTTTCCCTCACATGGAACGTACATATTTTTTTTTTTTTTTTTTTGTCCAAAGTCAAACTACTTTATGGAATATTACATTTATGAGTCTACTAGTTGAATAATTTACTGAAGCTTGTAAACTTTCCTTCTGAGTAGCTGACAACTTTACCCTTGCATGTACTTGCCCATAAATTATGAATAACTACTTTATCCTCAAAAGATGGGAGCTGAAAGGAAATTGAGACAGGTGTAATCATGGAGACAATGGCGGTAAAATGTATCCAACTTTGATGAATATGTTTTCCCTTTATGGAATGTTCTACATTGCATTACTTAAAAACTTCATTGTATTCAGCCTAGAAAAAAATTGCTGCTGTAATTAAGATTTATTTTTTAGGAATATGTCTGGGAATGTAGCTACCTGTAAATTTTATCATAATTTGGCCCTTGTTCAGCTTCCATTGTTTCGTCAGTTTGTCTAATTTTCTCGTAGAATAAATAAAAAATGTGAAAGTGTAACTGTATCAATAACACATTAATTGCATTTAATTTCTTCTTGTTATTGCATATAAGATTTCAAGTAGTTATTTGGTTTTAGTTGTCTTTTAATGTTTGAAGAAAGAATGTCATTGTGTGCAAGCATATCTGCATTTTTACCCATTATCTCCCTCCAGTGTTGATTTTCCTTCATATTTTGAACTTAAGATCTATTGTTGATTACACAACGTGATTTACAACATTTATGTGAGATATTACTTTGTGTTACTGTCAGTCCAGCCAAGATTTTTATTTTTTAAATAAAGTAGTGTTCCTATTTTAAGTCTTATTGCAGACCTTCTCAAACTTCATATTATGAGATTGTCTGTAAGTGCCCATAAGGAGAGAATTGAACTGAATTACTGAAGATAGGAAGTGGAAATATCAATCACATGCATATGTTCTTCTCTGTTGTATTATTTTTCTGGGATTTTAATTTCATATTTTGTAGTTCTTTTCTTGGTAATTTTTTCTTTCGAACTGGAGAGTTTATTACAACAAAATGACAAGTCATTTCTAATCAGTGCAGCAAAACTGAGATTTCTAAATATTATATAATTCTCGTTGTAAAAATTACTATTCTTGGATTTAAATTAAAATGGATTAAGCTGTAAAATGTTTTACCAAAATTACTGACAGTAGCATGCTTCAATTCACCAAAATGGTAAAGATATATGATCAGGATGTATTTGACTTTAAGAACTATGTGATCTTGCAATCTGCATGCTTATTTTTTGTAATGAAATGCACTTTTTGTTGTGTCTTCTTGAAAATGTGTGATTATTTTGAGACTATGTTTGAGAGATATTATTTGTAACAAAATAATATATCTCTGGAGTTTGCCAGCAATGAGTGTGGAAAACTCCACCTAGCTCCTACCATAACCAAGTTTTTAAATTGAGACCTCCGTAACTAAAGCAGTAAGTATTATTCTGGTACAATATGGATTTTTTATAATATACTGGGTACTTGTGTTACAAGCTCACCGAACAAAAAATTAGCTACCCCTGGAGAAATCATTTATTACCATGTAACTCTGCCTCTGGACTTGATAACCACCTGGGTTTCAGTTAGGAAGTGAGTCCACAAGGTTGTACAGATACTTCGCATCCGGGTTAAGACACTCGCTGAGGATTTGATTGCGCATTTCCTCCAAATTCCAAGGATGCTGATGCTGGCATTTTTCCCACTGTTCCTACATGTCCCACAGATTTTAAACGGGGTTCATGTTAGGTGATTTTGCAGGCCAGTTGAGATGTAATAGGGTAGGGGAGTGTTTATAAAACCAATCACTTATGCATCCAGCCCTATGAACTTTGCTGTTGTCAGCTTGAAAAATCAGGGTATCAATAGCATACTCATCATGCAGAGTTGACTGAAAGGCAATACCTGATCATCCAGAATGTTTAAATTAACATACTGGTTCATATTAGAGGTCACCTCAGTGAACGGTCCCAAAGTATGATACGAAGAACACCCTCAAAACATCACATACCCACCTCCAGCATGAACCTGACCTTGCACACATCCAGGATGACATGTTTACTTTGGCCTTCAGTGCACTTGACGACATGCATAATTGGTATACAGACAAAAACATGATTCATCAGACAACATTACGTTCTGCCAGTCAGTTACTCTCCACATTCGATGATTTCTAGCCCATTGAAGACTCTCAGCTTTATGTACCTGTGTGAGCAATGGCCTCTTGCTTAATGACCTACTCCAAATCTTCATTGCATGCAGTTCCCATCGCAATGTTCTTTCGCTAATAGGTTGGGATGGACGTTCATTCACTGACTGCAGTAATTCCTGTCAGATTTGGAAGCGATTTTGATTCACAAGCCTTGAAACTCATCTCCGGGCCCTCTCAGTCAGGATAATTTTCTAGCTACAGTTCTGACGTCGTATTTCATGGCCACATGTAGTACACCACTGCTTGTAGACACGTTGAACGGTCTACTGCAAAACACAAACAAATCCAGCAACTTCTCGCACCATATGGCCGTGGGAGACGGCCAAACACGATTGCCCCTTTTTTGCCACTCTGTCACATCCTTACATCTACCCATGTTGACGTACACTGTCTGCTTGAAGCTTCAATGTCTCACTGATCGCAACTGCTTTATGCTCACGTAGAGGCAGTGCGTGTGCGATTGAGCAAGGGACTCATTCACTGCACCATCTGTACAGGCTTCACGATCCATCTGTGCGTGTGCACTAAGGTGACTAATTGTTTGTCGGATGAGCTTACTTTTGACATGGTTTTAATCTATGGAACAAACTTTTTTTTTTTCATCATGCTCAGCTGACACATCTTTCATTCTACTACTCATGCATGCTTCAAACTCCAGGACTTCAGTGAGAAGGATGGGGAGATATGGTAATATTTGGTCTGACACTATCAACTTACAGCACAGGAAAGTGCAGTTGGTAAAGTTATACTTAAATTGAAGTTAAGAAGTAAATCAGTTGTAGATGTATTACAAAGGGAAACTAGTAGGTGTAGAATATTTTGTTAACTTGGACATACAAGTGTGTGGACATATATCCTCATGAGTATATACGTATATATTTTCACAAAATTTCCTCCCTTGATTCGGCTATTGTGAGAAATACTTTCACATTCTTCATTTAACTTAAGCCTACACGAGTATGAGAGGATTTACTTCTAGAGGTGAGCATAGAACTAGTCATTTCTCTGTTATCAGCTTGCCAGTTAATTCTATGTACCTTTGTGTCCGGAATATTTTTCACTAAATGAATAAGTCAGCTTGTGTATATTTCATTGAGTTAAGAGGATATTGTTCATGGGAGACGAAGCTGTACACTCTTCTTTCAGTGATGCCATTGTTGATGGTTTGTTTATTTATGAATTATGGTGAAGTCATGTTATTTAATGCCCAGAGCCTTTGTTTCCACCCATCTAGAAAATTTTTCATAATCTACATCATTATGATATCTGCCAATATTTTCATGTTAAAATTGAGTTTGTCAGTAGAACCATTATCTGCACCAGGCGTCGGCAAATATATATATATATAAAATAACTTGCCCTGACTGACTGATTTATAATCACTGAGCCAAAACTACTGGACATAAAGAAATTAAATTATGGGGATACATTCATATTACAATGTAGGTGCCCACTAAGGGGTAGGGCTTTTCATCAGGAATACCATTGCATGCAACATAGTTTCTGTTTGGCACGTACATGAGCAAATGGTGTGGGTAGATTTGATAGTTGGAGGAATTAGGACGAGAATTGTCTCAGTGTATTCAGCATGTGAGGGTGCAGATGAGGATGAAGTTGACAAGTTTTATGAAGCATTGAGCGACATCGTAGTCAGGGTCAACAGCAAGGATGGGATAGTGCTAATGGGCAATTTCAGTGCGAGTTGGAAATAGAACTGAAGGATACGAAAGGGTGGTTCGTAAATATGGAGAAGATACGGAAGCTAATGGGAATGGGAAGCGTTTGCTGGACTCCGGTGCTAGTATGGGTTTAGCAGTTACAAATATATTCTTCAAGCATAAGGCTATTCACCGCTACACATGGCAGGCTAGGGGTACCAGATCTATAATAGACTATATCTTAACCAACATCGAATTCAGGAAGTCTGTTACGAATGTACGAGTTTTCCGTGGATATTTCGATGATACAGACCACTATCTCTAGGCCTAGTGTGGAGAAAGTGAAATCTATCTGCAAAAGAATAATGGTAGAAAATCTCCAGGACGAGGAAATTAGACAGAAGTACATGGATATGATTACTGAGAAGTTTCAAACAGTAGACAGTAAGCAGGTTCAGGATATAGAAAGAGAATGGGTGGCATACAGGGATGCTGTAGTACAAACAGCATGGGAGTGCCTAGGAACAACTGTGTGTAAATATAGGAAAAAGCAAACATCTTGGTGGAATGATGAAGTGAGAGCAACTTGTAAACGTAAAAAGAAAGCTTATCAGAAATGGCACCAAACAAGGGCCGATGCAGGCAGGGAAATGAAATGCTGTATGGCTTTTAGTGCTGGGAGTGTCAGAGGACTTGTTTGGCTCGCCAGGTGCAGGTCTTTCGATTTGACTCCCGTAGCCGACCTGCGCATGATGAGGATGAAAGGTTGATGAAGATGACACATCCACCCAGCCCCCGTGCCAGATAAATTAACCACTGATAGCTGAAATTCCCGACCCTGCCGGGAATCGAACCCAGGACCCATGTGACCAAAGGCCAGCATGCTAACCATTTAGCCATGGAGCCGGACGCAGACAAGGAATTGTACATTGATAAAAGAAACAGCAAAAAAATTAGTTGTGATTCCAAAAAGAAGTCATGGGAAGATTTTGGTAATAACCTGGAAAGGCTAGGTCAAGCAGCAGGGAAACCTTTCTCTACAGCAATAAAGAATCTTAGGAAGGGAGGGAAAAAGGAAATAAACAGTGGTTTTTTTTACAACTTGTTTGACGTCGCACCGACACAGATAGGTCTTATGGCGACGATGGGACAGGAAAGGGCTAGGAGGGGGAAGGAAGCGGCCTTGGCCTTAATTAAGGTACAGGCTCAGCATTTGCCTGGTGTGAAAATGGGAAACCACGGAAAACGATCTTCAGGGCTGCCGAGCGTAGGGTTCGATCCTACTCCCGAATACTGGACACTGGCCACACTTAAGCGACTCCAGCTATCAAGCTCGGTGAACAGTGTTTTGGGTAATTCCAGTGAACTCATAATAATATTATATACTATATATATTATAATATAATATTAATAATAATAATATTTTGAACATCTCAACGTAAAAGGAAAAATACATGGTGGTGCTGCGAACAGCCAAGCTCATGGGGCGGAGGAAAATGATGTTGGTGAAATTACGCTTGAGGAAGTGGAAGGGATGGTAAATAAACTCCATTGTCATAAAGCAGCAGGAATAGATGGAATTAGACCTGAAATGGTGAAGTATAGTGGGAAGGCAGGGATGAAATTGCTCCATAGAGTAGTAAGGTTAGCATGGAGTGTTGGTAAGGTACCTTCAGTTTGGACAAAAGCAGTCATTGCACTTATCTGTAAGCAAGGGAACAGGAAGGATTGCAACAACTATCCAGGTATCTGATTGATTAGTATACCAGGCAGAGTATTCAGCGGCACTTTGGAAGGGAGGGTGCCATTAGTGATTGAAAAGTAGTTGGATGAAAACCAGTGTGGTTTCAGAGCACAAGAGGGGCTGTCACTATCAGATTTTCAGTATGCGCCAGGTAATTGAAAAATGCTACGAGAGGAATAGACAGCTGTGTTTGTTTTGTAGATCTAGAGAAAGCATATGACAAGGTACCGAGGAAAAAGATGTTCGCCATACTGGGGGACTATGGAATTGAGGGTAGATTATTAAAATCAATCAAAGGCATTTATGTTGACAGTTGGGCTTCAGTGAGAGTTGATGGTAGAATGAGTTCTTGGTTCAGGGTACTTACAGGGGTTGGACAAGGCTGTAATCTTTCACCTTTGCTGTTCGTAGTTTACATGGATCATCTGCTGAAAGGTATAATTTGGCAGGGAGGGTTTCAGTTAGGTGGAAATGTAGTAAGCAGACTGGCCCATGCTGATGACTTGGCCTTAATGGCAGATTGTGCCAAAAGCCTGCACTCTAATATCTTGGAACTTGAAAATAGGTGCAAGGAGTATGGTATGAAAATTAGCCTTTCGAAGACTAAATTGATGTCGGTAGGTAGGAAATTCAACAGAATTGAATGTCAGATTGGTGATACAAAGCTGGTTCGGGTAGATAATTTCAGGTATTTAGCTTGTGTGTTCTCCCTGGATGGTAATATAGTAAGTGAGATTGAATCAAGGTGTAGTAAAGCTAATGCAGTGAGCTTGCAGTTGCGATCAACAGTATTCTGTAAGAAGGAAGTCAGCTCCCAGACAAAACTCTCTGTACATCGACCTGTTTTCAGGCCAACTTTGCTTTACAGGAGCGAAAGCTGGGTGGACTCGGGATATCTTATTCATAAGTTAGAAGTAACAGACATGAAAGTAGCGAGAATGATTGCCGATACAATTAGGTGAGAACAATGGCAGGAGGGTACTGGGAATGAGGAGATAAAGGCTAAGTTAGGAATGAACTCTATGGATAAAGCTGTGCGCATAAACCAGCTTCGGTGGTTTGGGTCATGTGAGGCGAATGGAGGAGGATAGGTTACCTTGTAGAATAATGGACTATGTTATGAAGGGTAAGAGAAGTAGAGGGAGACCAAGATGATGATGATTAGACCCAGTTTCTAAGGATTTAAAGATAAGAGGTATAGAAGTAAATGAGGCCACAGTACTAGTTGCATATAGAGGATTGTGGTGACATTTAGTAAATCCACAGAGGCTTGCAGACTGAACGCTGAAAGGCATAATGGTCTATAATGATAATGTATGTATGTATGTATGTATGTATGTATGTATGTATGTATGTATGTATGTATGTATGTATTAATCTGCTGTTAATGCACACAACAACCATACACCTCATACCAGGCATGATTTTATGCAACACAAAACTTAAATCAAGTCAAGTCAAACTCAGAATAACACTGGAATACGATTGCAGTTATTCACCACAGGACTAGGCGCTAACTCATAGAAAGCAGAATGAAACTATTAAAGCAAAAGTACAATTCAGTTGGGCATATTTAAGAAGCTCACACATTACTGCACAGAATCTTTGTGAGTTTGTTGGCCGGTCTCTTTGTGACGTCATAACCCGAGTGTAACCGAAGCCTTCTGAATACAGAAAACCCTGTTGTGGTCAACCCCTTACATATCGACCTTGATTCCTAAAATTGTGTGCTAATGATAGTTTGCAGGTGGTTTCTTTTATTATAAATTGCTGCATTAGTTAACTCTCTGTATCACTTTAGCTCCTGCTTTATTAATTAATGTGCATTTTTGTTATAAATGAGGGGCCAATGACCTAGATTTTAGGCCCATTAAAACAACCACCACCACTATCATCATCATCACCATGTGTTAAATGATCTGGGGCAATATTTGTAATTATGTATTTTTTATTTGATTCCATTATTTGTTTATATGATTTATATTGTTATTTCCTGTAATATGAAATGTGCTCCTTTTTCAATTATAAATGAAGTAATAGAGCTGATAACCCAGTAAAAGGATTTTATGATTAATTTAGAATTCAGATGTTGTGGATATAGTTTCTTTGAGTATAGCTCATATTCATAATCTGCCACCTTTATCAATATTTTTCTGTAAATTCTTGCATAGACTACTATAGAATTGGACAGTTGCTATAGGTTTTTTGTGATAATTTATTATTGATTGTAATATACTGATTGAATGATTATGCAGCTTCTGAAAATTACATCTGAAAATTAAAGACTTTTTATAATAACTGCAGTCAACAGTAAACAAGTACAGTCCTGTTGATTGCTTGCAGTGAATGAGTTGAATGAAATTGTAAGAGTTATTCATCATAAAATATTGAACAGCATTTGTAATGTGAGTGATCCATAATTAGATAGTGAAATATTACAAGGTATATTTCATTTTCATAGAAGTTATTAAATATCTCCTTCACATTGTTGTGTAGGTCAAACAATACCAGAGCTAATAGAATAATGGTGGCCTTTTCTCTTTTCTTTCTTCGTTTAGCCTTTTTCTTCTTGTATTTTTTCATCTTCCATTAAAGTGTGATTCTTTCTGTACAACTCTTATAGATTTTCATTCTTCACTTTCCCAAATTAATTTCTTTCTTGCAAACAATATTAAATGCCAATTAAGGCTTTCATGACTGCAGATCTAGAAATCACATAGCTGGTTCTATATGCTGTCATAAAATATGAATACGGTATCCCTCTCATTCATATCAACCATACACCACATGTTGCTGAATTTCTGCATGGGCCCACCTTAAAAATGGAGTTAATGCTGGATTATATACAAGTTGTCTGGAAACTGCCATATAAGAAGTCTAGTATCTGAATTCGTAGAATTTTCTAATTCCATTTATCTTTGTTAAAATTTTGCTAAATGTTCTGATGCATCAGAATTAGCTGTTGCATTTGAACATCTAGCAACGTCACATCAGGAGCTGTGGTAGGAGAACAGCAGTCAGTGTGCTAGCATGTTAGCTCAGTGGTAAAGACCTGTTACTTTACATTTGTTTCACGAGCATATGGTTTACAGTTCAAATCCCCCAACTGTGTAACTTTTTTAATTAGTTTACTATGTTCAGTTATTTATTTGTTGCTAATTTTTGTTCACATTATATTTTACGTGTACACCTGTTCACACATACAACTCATAATGAACTGTCTTCACGATCAAGTTATATATATAGAGAGAGAGAAAGAGAGAGAGAGAGAGAGAGAGAGAGAGAGAGATAGGAACACATAACAGGACAAACATGAAAATATAAAAGAACAAGGACATACTCTGCATCTACATGCTGCAATCTTCAAATAGACAGGCTCTCTCCTCATCAGTCCTATACTTCTTCATCCATGCAGATCCAACTTTCTTCTTATCCTACACTTGCCACAGGAAGGCCCCTCAGTGAGTGTTGATGTCGACCCTAATGATGAAGATGGGAAGCAGAAATTAGCTCATTGGGAGAGAAGAGATGGATGTAGAAGAACTGAGATTGATGATGGGAGAGCTTATCTATTTGAAAATTATGAGTTGTATGTGTGAATATGTATACAAAATAGGCTAGAAACATAATGTGAATAAAAGTTAGCAACAAATAAGAAGTAAATGCAGATGCAGAGAATGTCCTTTAGCGTTTTGGTGTTTGTCCTTGTCCAGCGCTGTCGAGAGCCCTCCTTCATCACATGCCTCACCATAATCAAAACACTGCATATTCAAAAGGAATTTATTAGGCCTCCAATTTTTGAAGTGCCACTACATTTAATAATACCAATAGATAAAGTTTTATTATCAATCTAAATCTTAACAGAGAACTACTTCATTAAAAATAAATACACACTTACATATCAAGAGATACTTTTCAATACATTGAAGTTTATCCTTCATCTCAAAAATTCAATTTATTAAAAAACTGAAAGTATCGGTACTTAAGATAGAAATAAAATATATATTTTAGTTGATACCACCAAATTTGTGAAGAGGAAATGACTACAAAAGGATAAATAAGTAAACTAAAATCTGCAAAACAAGAGAAAGTATGATATTACTTAAAAGTATCTCTGGGGATTTGAACTATAAACGACATATTCTGTAAGCAAACATAAAACATAACATAAAAGTGCTTTACAGCCAAGCTAACACAACACAACAACAGCTGCTGTCTCCTCCCATCGCAAGAGTATCATGCCTCTGGTGCAATGTTGCCAGATGTTCAAATTCAACAACTCATTCTTGGCAAAATGTTCACTGAGATAAATGGATTTAGAATACTCTACAAATTCACGTAGTGGTCTTCTTACATGGCTGTTTCCAGACACTCTGTGAATACGATTCAAGTATGCTTGATTAAAACAAATATACCCTTCCCCTGAATTTTCTTGTACAGATATTTATAGAAAGAAAATCATTAGTACAAATTACTGTTAATTGCATTATATGTATATATGCCTTAAAATAACGCTCATTGCCATTTTTATGATTGTAAGATAAGCAAATGTTATATATTTTACAATATTGTGTTTTTGTAATATTGACTGTATATATTTTTAGAAATGACTAAATAAATATTTGTGTGTGTATACCATACATGCCCACACACCCAAACTGTAATAAATTTTCATTGATTCACTCATCAACCACGACATATAAGGTGAGTACTGTTTGGTATATAATACTTACGAGTAAAGGAAGGTTTACCCCCTTACCATGAAGCAATCATGCTAATACCAGGTGGTCCACCAGCCCTTGTGATCCAGTTTTATGCATTCTTTCACATTTACTACAATTCTGAAAGACATTGGTCCCTCTCCTAGACCGGGGTGATATAACAAGATGTGTGTTTACGGGCCAGAAGACAGCAGGAATCGTGAGCGCCACTATTAATTCAGTATGGGTACCTTGAATGAACCCGTAAAACGAGTACAGATACGCATAACTCTTACTTTAAAACAGGAGGTGGACGCAGAGACCAGGAGCACGGTACTGTATAGGCTGGGAAGTGGGCGCCGTAGGTCAAGTGTCACAGTAGCTCACATGGCTAGCGCATGATAGGATGTGTGATTGTAGACAGTGCTCGAGGGTTAGAAGGTTCAAGTTCCATGCAAGTTTTTTTTTTTTAAGCCAGTTGCCTGGGTTGTGGCAAGGTTGTATACTTAATACTGGTATTTTTCACAGACTGATTTGTTTATTTGGCCCTGAAAAGGGCTGTTGGTATGGAGCTGGACTGGTAGAGGTTAGGCAACATGTAACAGGATTTCAGTTATCCATGTTGTTTAATGCAGCACCTGCTCAAACTGATGACCTCCGTGGTCAATACAAAGCTGCGTGCAATGTTGTAAGGACCGTCTGGCCCATTGTATTATCTCTGGCAAAACGGATCGGCATGCCTTGGTGATGAGCTGTCTAAGGTGACAAGGACTGGCCAGTTCCTGTGCATACATCAGTTGTTTTACATGGCCACACAGAAAATAATCCAGGGGCGTAAGATTGAGCAATCTGGCGGGCCAGGGGACAGATCCTCCCCTTCCTATCCTTTTATCAGGATATGTCACATGGGGATGGTCTGGGACGAACACCACCGCGTGCAGTGGTGCTCCGTCATGTTGAAACCACATCCTGCAGCGGTCAAGGAGTGGCACATGTTCCAAAAACGGTGGTAGTTCATCTTAGAGGAACTGCAGATAGCATTGGCTGGTCAGATGGCCCTCAAAGAAATGGGGACCGATGAGGTGATCACCCATGATTCCACACCATACATTCGCGCCCCACTGTACCTGAAAAGCTGTCTGTCGCACCCAATTGGGATTATCCACACTCCAGTAATGCATATTATGGTGATTAACGGTTCCATTGTTGTGGAATCGTGCTTCATCCATAAATAAGGGAGTCACTAGAAAAGCAGGGTCAGTGTCCACATGCTGTAGGATCCATTGACAGAATGCCACCCGGGCATCGAAATCATGACCATGGAGCTCCTGTTGGAAGTGCAGATGGTACGGGTGAAACTGGTGGGTATGCATTATCCGTATAACAGACGCTCTGCTGATGTTCGTCTCTTGTGCAATGGCCCACGTGCTAGTATGAGGGTTTCGCTGGATAGCATCAAACACGACCTCTTCATTGTCAGCAGACGTCACAGGATGATCTCGAACAGGCTGTGTCCTTCCCCTGGATGCAGTATCCCGTAGATGTCTTTCCTCACTCTGAAATGTATTGCCCGCCGGTTGTCGTCTATCCAGATAGCGTTCTTGGCACAGGCGTTGTGCCTGGTATGCATTCTGTCTAGCTTGTCCATAGATAAGTAACATATCCACATACTCGTTGCTGGAATACATCTCGAGGCAGTGAATAAACGTTGTGTTGTGAATTGCTTCAAAGGAGAGGAGTTCGCACAGCTACATACTTACCTGTCATCGCATGTTGTTATCATTTCAATGTGGCGTACTTTGCCCTACCTGTGGTCTACGAAGCTTGAAACATGTACAACGTAGCTAACTGGCCACAGACCATCATCTCCTCATCCTCGTCCAACCCAGCACCATACCCAATGCAACGATACATACGGTCTTTTACAGGGTCAAATCAACAAATCAGTCCTTGGAAGCCATCAAGTATGCAACCTTACCACATCCCAGGCAAGTGGCTTTAAAAAAAAATTCTTATGTGGGATTCAAACCTCCTACCTCGAGCACTGTCCACTATCACATATCTCTCCGCCTGCTTGCCATGTGAGCTACTGCGACACTTGACCTACGGAGCCCACTTCCCAGCCTATACAGAACTGTGCTCCCGGTCTGTGCATCCACCTCCTGTTTTAAAGTATGTGTTCTGTGTATCTGTACACGTTCCATAGGTTAATTCGAGGTACCCATAGTGATTTAATAGTGGCACTCACGATTCCTGCTGTCTTCTAGCCCGTAAGCACACATCTCGTTGTATTACCCTGGTTTGGGGAAAGAGGCCGATGTCTTTCGGAATTGTAGTAAATGTGAAGGGATGCATAAAACTGGATCACAAGGGACTGGTGGACCACCCGGTATAGACAACAGCCAGCCCTGCTCCCACTCAACAGTTTTGTAATAGTAACTTATACAGTTGTCTGGTAAGGGAGTAAATGCCAGGCAAGTAGCTGTAGATACCAACATAGTTGGCAATGTGTGGAATGTGGGTAGCAGGTGATATCAATTTACCAAATGTCAATTGGGAAGCTAATGTGAATGACAGGAAGCATGACCAACAAATGGGAAATGAATTAATATGAGAAGGAAAGCTTAATCGGAAAGTGATGAAACCAGCTAGAGGAAAGAATATTCTGGTTGAGGTGCTGATAAAACCAGTTGAGCTCTATAGAGAAACTTAAGAGACAGGTGGTATAAGTGATCACGAAGCTGTTTTTGTTGTAGTTAAATAGGATAGGAAGTAAGGTTTAAAAGCAGGATTATTATGCTGTACCATATGGTTGATAAGACAGCCATGGGGGGTTTTAAAAAATGTAATTAGGATTAATGGAAAATGGTAAATAACAATGAAAACAGCTTATGGGATAAGTTTAAAGCAGTTGTTGAGGAAGGTGAAAATCTTAGAAGGTGGTAGGGAATGTTTAAGGCCCTCTATAACAGAGAAATAAAGAGACTAAGAAGGAGGTGCAGGTTGGAGAAAATATTTAGAAATGTTTGTGGAAGTAAGGAGATATTGAAGGAACTTCCCACTAAATTAAATCTTGTGAAGAAGTCAGCTAAGCAACAATAATGATAGGTATACTTTGCAGTGATATGAAGTATAGTGAAAAAGTGGAAGAATATATGTAGGTACTCTCAAGGCAACAACAGGTTCCAAAAAGGACATTCCAGGAATCATTATTGAACAAGGGTAGTGTATTCATGAAGATTTACAGAAGGCTGAAGTATTCAGTCAGCACTATGTAAAGATTGTTGATATAAGGATAATGTCAAGGTAGAGGAGGTGACTAATACTAACGAAATATTGAAATTTACGTATGATGTCAAAGATATTTACGATAAGATACAAAAGTTGAAAACTAGAAAAGAAGCTGGAGTAGATAGAGATCTGGGGACATACTAAAGGCAATGGATTGGGATATACAGTAAAATCTCATTAATACGAATTCCAAATCTAGAGTTTGTGTTAAAAGAATACCCAAATTTTAGAGTTAGAATATCAATTTATTTTGGGCTACTGGTACATAATATATGACACTAAATAAGCAATTTTCAAGGTACTCACAAATCATGTTCGACGAGAAAAATTTCATTATGTTTCACTGTCATTCATGAGTACAGAAATGCCTGGTAACGTCACAGCCAATTCTATACATAGCATCCATAAGCTCCGTAGTCACTTCGAATGTTGCAATACCGAGCTCGATAGCTGCAGTCGCTTAAGTGCGGCCAGTATCCGGTAATTGGGAGATAGTAGGTTCGAACCCCACTGTCGGCAGCCTTGAAGGTGGTTTTCCGTGTTTTCCCATTTTCACACCAGGCAAATGCTGGGGCTCTACCTTAATTAAGGCCACGGCCAATTCCTTCCCATTCCTAGACCTTTCCAATCCCATCGTCGCCATAAGGCATATCTGTGTCGGTACAACGTAAAGCAAATAGCAAAAAAAAAAAAAAAAAAAAAAGAATGTTGCAGCAGAACATTCTAAAATGTTCATTGCATTTAAAATTTCTTGGTGGCTGGGCGGAAAAATATCGTCCTCCCAGTTCTCTTCCACAGATGACGGGTTTTGCACCTCAGACGCACCTGCTTGTACATCAGCTTCTACTGGAGCACATACGGCAATGTCATCATCTGCACTAACAAATTCCTCAGAACTTACACCAGTGTTTGCCACATCTTGTAGAATACCGCATTCATCAGGTGAATTGGTATCCACGTTACCCTTTAATTCTTGTACATGAGTAGCACCACTTCGTCTCCAGGTGCTGTTAAAGCAGTTCTGTGTATGTTTTGATAGAACAGATTCCCAAGCAGCAGCTACAGCTTTTATTTGCATCCAGCACATTCCAACTTGGTGCTGCCACCTTATTTTCACATGCACGAATTGCAGTTCTTACAATTCACTTGCGATAAGCTCTCTTCACGGGAGCTATAATGCCTTGGTCCAAGGGCTGAAGGCGACTTGTTGCATTTGGTGGGAAAAAAATAACTTTAACGTTGGATAAATTCCAGTCACATATCGTGGGCTGTACATCTCTCCAATGTCAGTAGGACATTCCTCGTCTGAGCTATCATATGACTGTTAAAACGAAGAAGCCACTTACAAGATGATGATCTGTTGATCCAAGCTTTGTTATCAAATCAAATCAAAAATCAAAATTTCTTTATTTGCAAATGAGGTGTCTACCTCAGTGGCAAATGGTACACTAAAATACTTTATTGTCAAGCACTAAATATTAAATTAACAAGAGAAGAAAATTTTCCTATAATACAATATTATACAATTTACGCTAACAATTTTTTCTATTAAACACACAGCTCATCCTTAATAAATTTATATTGTTTACAAAATTCTACTTGTTACATCTCCTGTACTACTTACAAATATAGTCAATTGATATACAGTATGTGGAATTACTTCAAATGATACTGTACAACTGGTATAAGATTAAAAGTTACATTGCATTTATTTTTTTATTTTTTTTCTTTACCCATTCTGGAACCTAAGTAGCATAACGACCTGCTGTGTCTTAACCAGAGCCCCTTTTGCCACCACTTTTCAGAGTTCCTGAAGGGCCTTCACAGCTACCGTAGTGGTCCCAGGGCCCTCGAAGTCCCCACTGTACTTCACCCCTACTTTGGCTGTCCAAACTCCTTAGACCAGGGGATGGAATTAATTTATTCATACACATATTTTATTTACATTAACCTGCACTGGTCGAATGCCCTCTAACATTTCGTTTATTTTCTCTGTTGCTGTTTATTCTCTTCTTGAATATCTGTACAGATTTTGGAAAAGGATCAAACACTACCCCTGGTAAACTGTTCCACTCCTTCACACCCTTCCCAATGAATGAAAATTTACCCCAATCGGTCCGCTAAAATTCCTTCTAATTTTAGATTTGTGGTCAGTCCTGCCGATATAATTATTTTCCAACTGAAGCCTCTCACGGATATCTCCCCATGCTACTTCTCCTGTATAGGCTCTATATAATCCTGTAAGTCTAGTTTTTTCCCTTCTCATACTTAAAGTTTCTCACCCTAGTTCCTTTAACATTTCTGATACACTACTCTTTCTCTTGAAATCCCCTGTTACAAATCTTGCTGCTTTCCTCTGCACACATTCTATTTCTTTTATTAGGTATTCTTGGTGGGGATCCCAAACACTGTTTGCATATTCCAATAATGGAGGAACCATACTTAGGTAACTTTTCTCTTTGTTGCATCCTTTAAGTAGCCTCATTACGACATGTAATGATCTGTATGCTTTCCCAACAATGTCATCCACATGACCCTTCCAGTGCAAATTACTTTCAAATCTTACACCTAAGTACACTGAGCGGCACGAAAAATGCAACACCCAATAAATGATGTGTAATTATTTATTTAATCGATGTGAAGCACTTCAACAATTGTTTTTAGAGGGGGTATGCTATTGGCGTTGCTTTGCGAGTAAACTATGAAGTGTTGATTGTTTATTGCACTAGCCTCAATTGTTTTTTCCCGCGCAACCTGGAAAACACATCGCTGGATGTGAGTCAATAATGTTTTCCCGCTCTTGTAGTGCTCATTGTTGTACCGTTAATTGTACCCTTTTCAATCACACGTGTTTGTAGGATCTTTTTGTGCTTCTCTTAATCAGCTTTCTGGAGTAAACATGCCGTTAAGCCATGAAGAAGCTGCGAAAGCTGTTGATTTAGTGGAAGATGGTCGCAGCATTGTAGAAGTGTTGTGTACTACACCTTCTACAATTTCCAGAACCGTACGAAGGTACAGGGAAACTGGAGGCTTTGCAAGGAGACCAGGATCAGGCCCGAGAAGAGCAACATCGGAGAAAAATGACCGCTTCTTACAACTTCAAGTTCTCCGCAACCGTCACACCACCGCTATTGAAGCACGAAATCAACTCCACCAAGTTTGAGGGGTCAATGTTAGTGAGAGAACCGTTCGAAGAAGACTGAAAGAAGCCAATCTTCAGTCCAGAAGACCTGCTACAGGACCGCAACTCACCAGAGAGCTTGGCTGGACAGTACAACAATGGGATCAAGTGTTGTTCACCGACGAGTCGCGATTCGGCCTCCGATCACCTGACGGAAGAGAAAGGGTCTGGAGAAGGCCAGGGGAAAGGTATTCCCCTTGCACATTCTCATCCAGAACGCCTGTTCACGGTGGTTCTGTGATGGTGTGGGCAGGAATCAATACAGCTGCAAGGACGGATTTAGTCTTCGTGGAGCATGGGAGCCTTACCGCACATCGGTATGTGGAGGAAATCCTTCTGGAGCATGTTGTGCCTTTCGCTCCATTTATTGGTGATGGTTTTACACTAATGCACGACAATGCATATGTTGCGAGAATTGTGCAACAGTTCTTGGATGAAACAGAGATTCGTGCTATGGTTTGGCCTGCTCGAAGCCCCGATTTGAATCTCATTGAGCATGTTTGGGACCAGCTGGGGGGAAGAGTCCGTCAGCGGTATCCAGAGACCCTACAGGACTTACGGAACGCCCTCCTGGAAGAATGGGAGATGATTCCTCAACAGAACATTACCGCATTAATCACGAGCGTGCCTGAAAGTTTGAATGCCGACATTGCTGCAAGAGGTGGCAATACACGCTTTTGAAGATGTGAACAGAGGTCCCCGAGATAGTCTCCGAGGTCTATGAAGTGAAAGTGTGAAGTGTGTAACATTCAAACAGAGTGCATTACCTTTATGAGCTTACTCAAAATTTCCTAGAAATGTGCATCTCTCTCTTAATTTGTTCAATTTGTTTATAATCGTCTTTTCTTTTCATTGTTAGACCGTTAGATGGGACCGTACCACAATATTCCATCATAAGATGGTGGATTAGTGTCATAAAAGTGGCATAAATTTAGAATAAATTTCAGTTTTTGAAAGAAATTGAAGTGTTGCGTTTTTCGTGCCGCTCAGTGTATTTGCACTTGCCATCTTGTGGGGTAACTACCCCATCCAAAGTATATTCAAATTCAGTTTTAAAACTCCTGTTTGTAAATGTTGTAACAGTTGATTTGCCTCCATTAACCTTCATATTATTCTCTTCAACCCATTGTTGGATACTCTCAAGGTCCCTTTGTAATTCTGAACAGTCCTCAATGGTATTTATTTCCCTATAAACAATAATGTCATCTGCATACAACCTTATTTTTGATGTTATATTATTCCCTAAATCATTTACGTATATTAAGAAAAGTAACGAACCGATTGTACTACACTGTGCAATTCCCTTCCAAACTTTCTCTTCCTGCGATACGTTATTTCCTACTTTGACTTTCTGAACCCTTGAATTTAGAAATGTTTTCACCCAACGTGTAACCCTTACGTCCAATCCTATTCCCTCCAATTTCTTTAATAATATTCCATGTTCCACTCCATCAAAGGCTTTGGAAAGATCTATGGCTATGCAATCTAACTGGCCTCCTGAATCCAATTGATCTGATATGTCCTGCTGAAATCCCACCAGTTGTGCCTCACAAGAAAATTTCTTTCTAAATCCATACTGGCTCCTCATGAACCAATTTTTATCATCAAATATCCCTCTGATGTACTTTGATATTAAACTCTCCAGTATTTTACAAACTATACTGGTCAGGCTGATTGGTCTGTAGTTCTCTGGTTTCCTTTTATCACCCTTCCCTTTATAAATTGGTATTATTATAGATTCCTTCCATTCCTTTGATATTACACTATTATTTATGACATAGTCAAAGGTAAATTTTAAATAAGGCACTATGTACCACCCCATTGTCTTTTTAACACCTCCCCAGTAATTTGATCACTTCCTGCTGCTTTTTCTTGCTGAAGCAGTTGGATTTCTCTGAAAATATCTTCATTTGTGAATGAGAAGCTTCTTGTTTCCCTCTGTGTCTCTCCCTCCTTATCTTCTGTTTCGGTTTCCAACTCCTGACAATCATCTATACTGAATCTCTGAATTCCCTACTAAATAGGTTTGCTTTTTCAGTATCTGTTAAATAGTGTTCACCCCCCTTCTCCTACCATTGTAGGAATTTGGATTCCTTTTCCTTTTTGATTCCTGATATATGAATACAGCTTTTTCCATTTCCCTTTGTGGTCATTACGCTCTTGAAGAATGCCATTCATATAATTCTCTTTTGCTTCCTTTTTCACTCTATTCAGTTCCCTCATTAGCTGTTTTTTACTTTCTCTACTCTCCCTACCTTCTTTGATTTTCCTGTTTACTATTCTACATTTTCTTTTTAATTTTCTTATTTCCCTTGTATAATAAAGAGTGTCTGAGGTCATTTTACCCTTCTTAACAGATACAAATCTCTTCTCTCATTCTCAAATGATTCCTTTGAATTTACTCCAAAGTGTATCCACATTAATCCCTTCACTTATCCAACAACTGAATTGTGATTTAAGGCAAGTCCCAAATTCATCAGCTTTAGTTTTTCTGTACAATTTCTTGTCTTGTGTGACCCTCTTATTAAGCCTTTTTGGTACCAGTCCTACATCCATTATTACAGCCTTATGGTCACCTATTTCGTCAATTACCTCGGTTTTATCAACAATTTCCCATGGTTTAACCAAGAATACATCTAGTAAGTTATTGAGACGAGTCATTTCTTGTACTACTTGTGTAAATCCTCCCTCCCAAATTAACTTATTTGCCAGTTTCTGTTCATGGGCTTCACTTGCAGCTCCATTCCATTCAACTTCAGGCAAATTTAGATCTCCCCCAATTATTACCATATCATTATTATTGTTTTTATGAGTATAATCTATTATTTTCTCAAATATTTCCATGTCTCTTTCCTCTCTTCCAGGCCTGAATGTTCCTCTAATTCCCACCTCCTTCATATTATCACAAACTAATTTTATCCCTAATATTTCATCCCTTTCATCGGTAAACCATTCATGTGAACAATAAGTTTCCTTCACCAGAATAAACACCCCACCCCCTCCCTTTTTATCTCCTTGGTCTCTACGATAGACTGTGTACCCTTTTGGAAATACTCCTCTATTTCCCACCCCTTCTCTCAACCACGATTCCACTCCTATCACCACATCAATGTACTGAATTTTAATTGTTTATTTACTACACTCTGACAGTTCACCAAGAGCAATCTCAGACCCCCTTCCTCCCTAAAACTTGACTGTTGCAATTGGGTAACTTGAAATTCCTTACTTTCCTGAGTTTCATTTTCTAGTTGGCTGAGCCAGCTTGAAGTACGGCTGGCTCTTTCTACTAGTTTTCCTGGTCAGTATTATAACTCAAGGGAGTTGCCTTTTTTACAGTACATATCTTAAGATTAATAAAATCTGGACCAATATTTGCTATCTTTTGTTTACGTGAATTGTTTAGATGAAGGCCATGCTTTGTGTAACAGTGTCTCTCGAAACTGCTGCTATCAATTACCTGTGTATTACGAAAATTTTTACAAATTTTAACCATATCTGTATTAACTTTGTCCACTTCAATGTTCACACACGAGTCTCTAATCAAATCATGCCTGTGGGGCACGTTCACTACAAAGATGGTAGTGTGAGGCAGCTTACCTAGTGTACATTTAAGTTCAGAAATGACATTCTTAGCGTCCTTGTGAGCTACATCGTTCGTCCCGCCGATGATCACTACTGCATCACGATTTCTGAAATTTCTTGCTGCCTGTTCCGTGTTTTTCAATACCTCCTTCATTGGGGCCCCAGGATAGATGACAGCCGATGCTGCAATATCTTTATTCTTCATTTTCTCCACAATTTCCCTCGCCTGGCTATCACCAAATATAAGAATGTTCGACACTTTCGCCGGTTCACTGTGTGGGATTTTAGGCCTAACTTTGCCGCTTCTCGTAACAGATTTTGCGCTATACATTTGACTGCTTCCCGTGCGGACACCTTGCATATCGCTTACTTCCCTCGGGGCTGAAAATCTATTTTTGGTATCAATTACAAAGTTGTCCTTATTTAACTGTACACTTTTCCTCCTAGAATCTGAAGCAACTTGACACCACGCGCTAGAATTCACGGAGCCACCTGTGTTCTGAGTGTTTACTGGTACCGGTACTTTCGATTCCAGTAAATGTACCTTCTCCTTTAAAATCTCATTCTACGCTTTTAATGCTTGTAAATCCTGTTGCAATAAAGAGAGAATTACAAGTACATTATCATTACCTCCATCTTCCAAGGAATGAGACGCCAGCGATTCGTTGACTGTTGTAGGCCTAGGTTTGTTACCGCTATTCAAATTGCTCTCGCCACAGCTAACACAGGTCCAAGTATCTTCATTTTTAGCAAAACCAGCACTACATATACACTCAAAATGGTACCTAATTAAACACTTTTCACACTGGATACCATTCTTCACTCGCTTCTTGTTTACACCTTATGATGAGAGTAGATGCAAGGGAGCATATCCTTGTTTATGTTTTTAAAACAAAATGGTTTCTCGGCCTTACCAATCACCCATGGACTGAGTTTTTCACTTCCATCATCATTACACGCAAGTACAACTGTTAAATATTGTTCATTGTGAGCTCCACCATGATACTTTTCACCTTTAATACCAAGGGTTCGACTGGGAAAGAAATTGTAGAAAAGTCGTGTTTCATCCATATTGAACACATCACTTGAAGCATACCTTTCTCTCACATGGTCAAATTCATCTAATCAGCTGTTTGCCCCTTCTTTGTCAATTTTATTTGCTTCACCACAAATCAGTAATGATGAAAGACTGTCTCTTTTGGAACTGGTACAGCCAACCTGAGGAACAATTGAAGTCTTCCACCTCTAAATCCCTGGCAGTGTCATTTGCTTTTGACAATTATAGGCCTACTTAAAGGTACATTGGAAGCATGCATATGATTAAACTATTCTAGAAGTAGCGTTCTATATCTTCATACTTTGCACTACAAAGTTGCTTAGATTTGTTCCCGGAACCTGATGTAGCAGCTTTAATGATTTTCTCACAATCCTTAATCAGAGTAGATAAGATAGACTTAGCAATTCCACACTGTTCAGCAATTGTAGTTTTCTTTAATGTACCATGGTCTACTTCATCTAGAATTTTCAGTTTTGTCTGTAAATCTATAGCTGTCTGTTTCCTTCTAGCCAAGGTACGAAATGATACTCCTGACAAGTTTTATGACCTGATGGGGTTACACGGATCACTGTCACTAATTCAAACAATAACAGCAGTTGAATTTGAATACTGTGCTGTTTCTTTCCTTGAATATCATGTACACATTATTAAAGTGAGTTGGTAAGATAGGAATAAAAGCTGATTGTTGACTCGGTAATGTTCATGATTGTTGTTTATAAGTTTCATTTCCGTATTGATAGATATTACTTTACAAAAACAATATAAATATAAGTCACCACCTTATCAATACAAAATTTATTCACATTCAGCTAGTAAATATGGTCAAGACCAGTTTCGACCCCTAGGGGGTCATCTTCAGTTGACATGCATAAAAGATATATTTTATAAAAACATCACATATAATGATTAAAACTTAAATTAAGTCCAACTGATCATAAATGTTGGTATGTATGTCTTGGTACATTTGAGCTATTGTATGTGTCAATCCTAAGTTTCCCAGCATACAGTGTCAAGGTAAGTAGTTAACTAATATACATCATCCATGAAATTACATGCTATTTTTCATGTTATCACTATCTAATTTGGGTTGTACAGTGTGGAATGAGATATACATACATTTGTGTAAATTAATAGTAGTAAGTTCAGTAATATACATTAAAAATTGGTTCTTAAATTACATTAAATGATTATTGATCAGTCATATAAAAATGTAGAATTATTGGTTTGGACACTTGTGATTAAAATATTAGTATGCAATACCTTGTTGGCATATATCTTAAATACTAAAGTATCAGTTTATAAAGCCTATTATTCTTATTTTATGTCTTGGAATAGGGTTGAACTTTTAGAAAACTATTTGTTTTGTTGAGCATAGGCATTGGATAATCTTGTTAAATTGGACACATAACTAAAACAGTGGTATATATATACCTTGTTAAAAATACATTGCATTAACATTATTAATATGTGGTGCTATATATACATTGTTTGGGGTAAAATGGGGTTAACGAAGTTTTCACAACAGTATTTGATTAGTTATGATGTTCCGATATAATGGGTCCGTAAAAATATATAACTATATACATAATTGCAGTTAGATAAGTATTTGTATAATCTGCTTGCAATTTAGGTAATATTTGGTTGTAATGTCTGGCGATATTTTGGGCAGCTACTGTTGTTAGAGCTATTAAGAGTCTTGAATATTATTGATGGAGCATGTTCTTCTTTTCGTGTGCCGTAATATGTTGAGTTGGTGACATTTGTAAGAACGCGTTGAATGTTATGCGTCCTGACCATGGTCTTGACCATATTTACTAGCTGAAAGTGAATAAATTTTGTATTGATAAGGTGGTGACTTATATTTATTTATATTGTTTTTGTAAAAAAAAAAAAATTAAAATAATGTTCACGATTGTCAGCCAACTCTGCATATAAATGCTAATCCAATTACTTGTAGCTTAACTTCCAAATAATTGATAGTTTGCCCAAATTTTGTTCATGTTAACCGAGGGTTTGTGTTAACGAGGTTTTACTAGTACCATATCTGAATTACTTATTAGATTACTGTATGCTTGAAGGAACTGTACCAAATGAATGAAGAGTTTATAGTAACCCCAGTGTACAAAGGAAAGTATGATAAACATAAAGCCAATTGTTACCGGCTAGTCAGCTTGTCATGTTGCATGTAAGCCATGGGAAAGCAATTTTTCTGATTATATTTAAACATATAATCCACTGATGCTCATCTTGTAGGATTCCAGTAAGATGAAGTATAGCAGATATTTCAGATTATGGAGGTCAAATGGTCTGTATTGCTAATGACTTATCCAAGAATTTTGATAGGGTAATTCATGGGAGACTGCTGACAAAATTGAGGGAACTGGATTAGTAAAATGAATGACTGAAACCGAGCTTGATAGGTGCAGTCACTTAAATGCGGCCAGTATCCAGTATTCGGCAGATAGTGGATTCGAACCCCACTGTTGGCAGCCCCGAAGATGATATTCCGTGGTTTCCCATTTTCGCACCAGGCAAATGCTGGCTGGGGCTGTACCTTAATTAAGGCCATAGCCACTTCGTTCCCACTCCTAGCCCCTTTCTGGTCCATCGTCACCATAAAACCTATCTGTGTCGGTGCGATGTAAAGCAACTTGTAGAAAAATAAAGAATGAGTGAATGGGTTGCTACATTTCTAAAAAAAATAGAACTCTGAGAATTCGAGTAGGTGAAGCATTATCCCATCCTGTAATGATTAAGAGCGAGTATTGTTGGACCTTTATGTTTTCTTATATATAAATTATGTAAGTAAAAAACTGGAATCAGAGCTAAGGCTCTTTGTAGATGATGTTATATTGTATAGAGTAAAAAATAAGTTTCAGGATTGTGAGCTACTGCAAAAAGACCTTGACAGTGTTTTGACTTGAGCAGCAGACTATGGTATGATTATAAATGGGGTAGAAAATCAGGTTGTAAGTTTCACCTAGAGGAAGAGTCCTCTCAGATTTAATTACAGTATTGAGGGGGGTGATAATACCTTATGTAAGTATGTAGGTGTTAATATAAGAAAATATCTTCATTGAGGTAATTACATTAACTAAGTTGTAAATAATGGTTACAGATATATTCATAAGCTTATGAGGGTATTTAGGTATTGTAGTAAGGATGTAAAGGAGAGGTCATATAAGTCACTGGTAAGACCCCATTTAGAGTATGGTCCAGTGTATGGGACACTCAGCAGGATTACATGATTCGAGAAATGGAAAAAATAAAAGGCAGCACTATTTGTTCCATATGATTTTTGACAACAGAGTAGCATTGCAAAAATGTTGAAAACTTTGGCTGGGGAGACTTAGGTGGAAGGAGACGAGCTGCTCAACTTAACAGTATGTTGCATAAGGCCAATTTCATGTTTTTACTTGTATTGACTATAGTCTTAGTACTTAGAACTGCAACAAGCGCAACTAAACAAAAAAGCATGAAACAAAGGGACACATTCATCCTTAACGTTGCAGTATACAGCACATCATGTCTATGTAATAATTTTGACATCCCTCTAAACCAAGCTTAATAACAAACTGACCAGTAAATACAGGCTGACTCAAATCAGTTGAAGATTGTGGTGACTACAAGTATGATGCATACAACAGAGTATAAACATCCAGTGAACCATCCCTTAATAATGGCATAGACCTCAACTAACGAAAACACAACTTTTACTATTTTCGTAGGAACAGAAACGTGTAAAAAATATCCTTACACATTCACAGTAACTTGGAGAAACATAACAAACATTATCAGGGACATGTCTTAAACAATATGGACTATACCCACTTTGAGTTGCTAGCAGCAGCTTCTTCAAATGAAAATAAAATCTGGACACATTTAGATAACGGATTTGGTGTCGTGGATGAGACGAAGACCCAAGAAACAGTTACCTTCAATTGGTCCACCGATCCCATGACAACATCCACATGCTGAAGTAGGGATTTGATGCACATCTTAGGTGCAAGTGATACAGTAGAATTCGTGGTGGAAGCCAATGTCGAGGGTGACCTCTGATATCCATAAAAGAAAAGAACACACAGGAATATCAACACCGTTTACTTTCTTTTCTGTGAAAAGAACTGAAAAGACTTCTCAACAGTCTCTGTGGAAATTTTGTTGTGTCCCATGGCCGTCTACTTACAATCATAAAATGTACCATCGGAATGCCTCACTGTGTTCTTAATGGCTACATGCCCAATACAAACCATTACAACACCATTTCTTTACAATGGTACCAATAAAGAAATCAAATGTCACTTTAATGAAACAGCGAGCATCGTTTATGCTTGAGCAGTGAATGCAAATTTCATTTGTGTTCCGTGATGATGAAACTGAAAGGATAATAATAATAATAATAATAATAATAATAATAATAATAATAATAATCGTATAGCTTCAGCTACCGTGTGCAGACATTTCAATTTGAGGCCATCTGGCTGTCTGCTCATCAATTTTGATGTTCTGTTTTACTCTAGACCCACTAGATGGCAGAGAGGGTAAACCAGATCTCTCTTGGGCATCTGTGGCTGAGATTTTAATGAATTTTGTCGGGAAAACACCAAATGTGTCACCAGAGATCTTTTAAATGCTGACATCGTATGACATGGAGTATCGAATGGACTTTTTTCTGCTCTTCAAAAACCTTACTACCTCTGCTGGGTTTGAACCCGCTATCTTGGGATCCGGAAGCTGACACTGTACCACTGATCCACAGAGGCAGGTACTGAGGGGATGGCTCCTTTAGACATGGAGCACTTGCGAGCCCGAGGTTGATGGGCAGTAGGACATAGCTCTTATGATGCAATCAGTGGAACAACACTTCCTTTCTTGACATAATTTATTCTATTTGTTTGTGTATATATATATATATTTGTAATAAACATGTTTTACATCAGTTATTTGTATTTTATACCCTCATATCCATAAGGAAGAGTACTCATACGATCTGATAACACAACACATTTCTTGTCTGTACACGATATTGCTAATCGACGTTGTTTTATTGTCCTAGGAATGTATTGGCGAGACTATATGAAATACTGATCCACAAACAATTCCTTATTGTCAAACAGGCAATTTATGTAATCTTCAAACTGAATTTGGGAGTTGCCACTAATGGTACGGGCGTTCGTACCTACTCCCTCATGTTTCTGTATGGATGGCCCTTCAGGGAAACAAAGGGCGTACATTTTCACTCGTAATCCAATAAACTCTACAATTTCCTTGTAATTTACCTCGTCTGCCCATAACTCTTCTACTTTGTGAGTTCCAAATGTTCTAATGACATACCCAGAAGGTGCATTTTCAAAGTCAAGTTTCGAACTGAACCAGGGGTGTTGCATCATAGTTATTAACGGATGCCTTGCTTGAGATTTGACATGCCAGAGTAGGCTATCCATGTCTGTGTAGAGGAACTTGGCAGTATCGCCCAAAACTTTCAGTACCTGAAAGATGAAGTGATAAATTTCTAATTTTGTGAATTCTAAGATCACAAATCCTAACTGAATAGGTTTACGTAAGTGAACCTCTGTATTTTGAAACTCACAAAAGTAGTACATCAATTTTTAGAAATTTCTTCGTACCTGCTATGAATGAAGTTTCTCTTCCACTTTCAGTATTAATTTTTGCTTTTATTACACTGAACTATGTACATTCAAAAACATTTTCACACATTTTACCATACAAAGCATTGTTCATTAATCTGTACAAATCAGTATACGGTTTCGCCACAGATTTTTGCTATTCAAAAATATTACCTTGGACGTAGTCCTTCAGTACGAAACCTTGCAAAAAAATATACACATCGTGCACTTGAGATATTTTCAAACCGTTACCAATGAAAAATTTTAATGTGATGTTTTGCACCATATAGCGCTCTAAAGAGGTACATAGTCTGTCCATATAGTGGTGCGGAACGAGAGACATTTGATGATGTTTATTGTGGTTATCAAGTGGGTACTCAAAGTCTACAACAGACTCAGCGGTCCAACTTTCCCAGTTGATGGGTAGTTTGGTTTCTGATGACAGCAGCTCTATTGGAAGCTTATTTAACATTCATTTCGAATACAGTGCATGAATGTCCGAATACAGTACGAGTATATAATCATTGGGTTTATTCTCCACATTCACAAAACTGTGTATACACTGCGAAACAGCACCCATGCTTTCTTGGATAGAAGTGTATACTGTGCCATTGTGAATAATATTAAAAACACGCACAGTGACACGTATATCAAGGAGCTCCCTGAAAATACACGGGTCCACCTTGTACGACCTATAGGAGACCATATGGAATTGTTCAAATACATCAGCCAGTAATGCAACATCAACGTCGAGGTAATAGTTATGATATTCTTCAAACTTGTGCATTTCTTTTGTGTCCCAAACAGAGAAAGCTTTGGTTTTATCTTGTAGCCACCCCATTAACAATGAAAACCATGTCTCCTCCCATATAACTATTCACCATACTCCCTCTTCTAAAGCCGAAACTGTGACCGTAAGAAACATGCCTCCTCCCCACTCCACAGCATTGCCCTGAAGGTGAAGCAAGCTTCGGAACACACACATCATTACTTCACAAGACAGTAGGCTGCATCAGCCGTCGCTCCTCCAAGGACATGGTAGATTTGTCGTCAACAACAAGGTATGAAACTACTCTTTTAAACACTAGGTTTCCTTGTGCTGATTTAAAACACACTGTTAAAAGCAATCCCCCATTTTATTTCATTTCAGATTTTGGGGAAGTTCTGTTAATAATAGTATGACAGCAATCAGTTCAGGGATCCTGCATTAACTAAATTCGAGAGACACTTTTATAAAATTAAAATAAACAACATTTGCCTTGGAAAGAGCTAACGAAGAGAACATCCTTGTAAAAAATAGAACAGTGACAAAGAAAAATTCATTTTCAAAACTTTTTATTAGTAGACAACTAGAAAGTCATATATCATTGTGGAAAAAGTGTTGGGAAAAAAACATTTTTTAACATCTGCTCAGATGAATAGATATAGTTTTAATATAGGTTAAAATAAGTAAATCCATTTTCCTTCCCATTTCACCACCCCATTCAACCATCCATATTTATTTTAACTTTTTTAATTCATGTAGATTTTAAGCAAAATAAGGTACAGATTAAGATGTCTTTAAGAAGATAATATATTCTGTAATATCACCTAAGACCGAGCTCGATAGCTGCAGTCACTTAAGCGCGGCCAGTATCCAGTATTCAGGAGATAGTAGGTTCGAACCACACTGTCGGCAGCCCTGAAAATGGTTTTCCGTGGTTTCCCATTTTCACACCAGGGAAATGCTGGGGCTGTACCTTAATTATAGCCATGGAACGAAAAATGTACTGTAAATGATTTATTTGCTTAAAGCAAATATAAGTATCAAAAAGGTGGAAATTTACTATTACTGATTCACTGTACAATCCACTTAGTCAAGCAGCTCGACTCCTTTCTCCCAATTCTTCCCAGTCCAAACTTTGCAACATTTTTATAACACTACTCCTTAGTCGGAAATCATTTTTTTTTTTTTTTTTTTTCTTTTTTGAATTTTTTCCATTTCTTGAATCAAGTAATCCTGGTGAGGGTCCCATACACTGGAACCATACTCTAGTTGGGGCCTTACCAGAGACTTGTATACCCTCTCCTTTACATCCTTACTACAACCCCTAAACACCCTCATAACCATGTGCAGAGATCTGTACCCTTTATTTACAATCCCATTTATGTGATTACCCCAACGAAGATCTTTCCTTATATTAACACCCAGGTACTTACAGTGATTCCCTTAAGGAACTTTCACCCCATCAACACAGTAATTAAAACTGAGAGGACTTTTCCTATTTGTGAAACTCACAATTTGACTTTTAACCCCGGTTATCACCATACCATTGCCTGCTGTCCATCTCACAACATTATCGAGGTCACTTTGCAGTTGCTCACAGTCTTGTAACTTATTTATCACTCTATACAGAATAACATCATCCGCAAAAAACCTTATCCCTGATTCCACTGCTTTACTCATATCCTGTATAAAAGAACTTAAAGGTCCAATAATACTGCCTTGAGGAATTCCCCTCTTAATTATTACAGGGTTAGATAAAGCTTCACCTACTCTAATTCTCTGAGATTTGTTTTCTAGAAATATAGCCTCCCTGTGGGTGGGAGATGCAGGCAAAGAATACATCCATGGTATTCCCTGCCTGTCGTAAGAGGCGACTAACAGGGGCAACTAAGGGATGATCGAATTAGAACCATGACTATCAAAGGGTAGAAAAGGGTCCACCTATTCAATACCATTAGCTTGTATATTGTCTTATAAAACTGGGACTAGTTTTGACCCCATGTATATTGGGTCATCTTCTACCATGCTCCAAATGGAAGACATATGTACACATATATAATCAATAATCAGTTAAACAATCTGGTATGTCACAATTTGCAATATTAATTTAAAACATTAATGAAGTCCGAACAACACGTACAAACTTGAAACTGAATGACACATCAAAACTGCTGTGGTTGATGCCAAACTATGTCGTCGCTCCTACAGCAACTAAATATTCCTGAGTTGATTTGGGAGTTGGCATCCCTATTTGTGTAGACGAACAACTTGATTTATAATTTATGTTTGTTCATTAGTAATGTGGGTAATGACTTGTATGTAACTTGAAGGTGAGCATTTGTAACTTAAATAGGTATTCTCGTCGCCATAAGACCTATCTGTGTTGGCGCGACGTAAAGCCCCTAGCAAAAAAAAATATTAAAAAATAGGTATTCCTTTTGATCAGATGTAGTGAACAATTGTTTAATTTGGTTGAAGTGAATGTCCCTAAGTTCATCGTAAGTTGCGTGCAACTGGTACGGACACCAACTCCAAGCGAGCAGGGAACTGGAAATCGAGTAGGGATGACATAAAAATGTTAGTGCTCAACTGTAGAAGCACTGTAAACAAAAGAATCGAATTAAGTAATTTAATAGATATATATACTTACCAGATATTGTAATAGGAGTTAAATCATGGCTGAGAAGTGATATAATGGATGCAGAAATATTCTCACGGAACTGCAGTGTGTACCATAGAGATAGGATAGGAATGGTAGGAGGGGGAGTATTCATTCTGGTGAAAGAAGAATTTGTAAGCTACGAAAAAGATAAGGATGAAAAACATGAAATTCTGGGTGTAAGGCTCATCTCTAAATATAATAAGCAACTTGATGTCATTGGAGTGTACAGACCGGTAAAGGGTAGTGATGATGCTGATTCAGAATTATTTGAAAAGATAATCAGCTATGTTGGAAATGATATGGAAAGGAATGTGATAGTAGCAGGTGATCTCAATTTACCAAATGTCAATTGGGAAGGTAATGCAAACGACAGGAAGCATGAACAACAAATGGCAAATAAGTTAATATGGGAAGGGCAGCTGATTCAGAAAGTGATGGAACCAACTAGAGGGAAGAATATTTTGGATGTGGTGCTGATAAAACCAGATGAGCTCTATAGAGAAACTGAAGTAATAGATGGTATTAGAGATCACGAAGCTGTTTTTGTCGTAGTTAAAAATAAACGTGAAAGAAAGGAAGGTATTAAAATTAAGACTATTAGGCAGTACCATATAGCTGACAAAACAGGCATGAAGGAGTTTTCAAAACGTAACTATGATCGCTGGAAAATGGTAAATAAAAATGTAAACAGACTCTGGGATGGGTTTAAAGCAATTGTTAAGGAATGTGAAGAGAGGTTTGTACCTTTAAAGGTGGTAAGGAATGGTAAAGATCCACTATATTATAACAGAGAAGTAAAGAGTTTACGAAGGAGGTGCAGGTTGGAATGAAATAGAGTTAGAAATATATGTGGAAGTAAGGATAAATTGAAGGAACTTACTAGGAAATTGAATCTAGCAAAGAAGTCAGCTAAGGATAACATGATGGCAAGCATAATTGGTGGTCATACAAATTTTAGTGAAAAATGGAAGGGTATGTATAGGTATTTTAAGGCAGAAACAGGTTCAAAGAAGGACATTCCAGGAATCATTAATGGACAAGGGGAGTGTGTATGTGAGGATCTTGAAAAGGCAGAAGTATTCAGTCAGCAGTCAGCAGTCACAGTAAGATACAAAAGTTGAAAACTAGAAAAGCATCTGGAATTGATAAGATTTCTGGGGATATACTAAAGGCAGTGGGTTGGGATATAGTACCATATCTGAAATACTTATTTGATTATTGTTTGGTTGAAGGAGCTATATCAAAAGAATGGAGAGTTGCTATAGAAGCCCCTGTGTATAAAGGAAAGGGTGATAGACATAAAGCTGAAAATTACAGGCCAGTCAGTTTGACATGCATTGCATGTAAGCTTTGGGAAAGCATTCTTTCTTTCTGATTATATTAGAGATGTTTGCAAAATTAATAACTAGTTTGACAGAAGGCAGTTTGAGTTTATGAAAGGTTATTCCACTGAAGCTCAGCTTGTAGGATTTCAGCAAGATATAGCAGATATCCTGGATTCAGGAGGCCAAGTGGACTGTATTGCGATTGACCTATCTAAGGCATTTGATAGGGTGGATCATGGAAGACTACTGGCAAAAATGAGTGCTAATTGTTTAGAAAAAAGAGTGACTGAATGGGTGGCTATATTTCTAGAAAATAAAACTCAGAGAATTAGAGTAGATGAAGCTTTATCTGACCCTGCAATAATTAAGAGGGGAATTCCTCAAGGCAGTATTATTGGACCGTTATGTTTTCTTATATATATCAATGATATCTGTAAAGAAGTGGAATCAGAGATAAGGCTGTTTGCAGATGATGTTATTCTGTACAGAGTAATAAATAAGTTACAAGATTGTGAGCAGCTGCAGGGTGACCTCGATAGTGTTGTGAGATGGACGGTGGGCAATGGTATGATGATAAACGGGGTTAAAAGTCAGGTTGTGAGTTTCACAAATAGGAAAAGTCCTCTCAGTTTTAATTACTGCATTGATGGGGTGAAAGTTCCTTTTGGGGATCATTGTAAGTACCTAGGTGTTAATATAAGGAAAGATATTCATTGGGGTAATCACATAAATGGGATTGTAAATAAAGGGTACAGATCTCTGCACATGGTTATGAGGGTGTTTAGGGGTTGTAGTAAGGATGTAAAGGAAAGGGCATATAAGTCTCTGGTAAGACCCCAACTAGAATATGGTTCCAGTGTATGGGACCCTCACCAGGATTACCTGATTCAAGAACTGGAAAAAATCCAAAGAAAAGCAGCTCGATTTGTTCTGGGTGATTTCCGACAAAAGAGTAGCGTTACAAAAATGTTACACAGTTTGGGCTGGGAAGACTTGGGAGAAAGGAGACGAGCTGCTCGATTAAGTGGTATGTTCCGAGCTGTCAGTGGAGAGATGGCGTGGGTGGACATCAGTAGACGAATAAGTTTGTGTGGTGTCTTTAGAAGTAGGAAAGATCACAATATGAAGATAAAGTTGGAATTCAAGAGGACAAATTGGGGAAAATATTCTTTTATAGGAAGGGGAGTTAGATATTGGAATAACTTACTAAGGGAAATGTTCAATAATTTTCCAATTTCTTTGCAATCATTTAAGAAAAGGCTAGGAAAACAACAGATAGGGAATCTGCCACCTGGGCGACTGCGTTAAATGCAGATCAGTAGTGACTGAAGAAGTTGTGATTTAATGCATTTTTAAGTGAATTGTCTAGTGATTCCAGTGATCCTGACTGTTTTGATGATGACATTAATGATCCAGACTTCAGTTTACAGGAGATGGAAGATTCTACTAATATTAATTCCAGTATAAGTGAGGTAAGTTTTGTTTTCCACCACATGTTGTTATTTGCCGGTTACCGTTATCTTTGTGTGGGCTAGTTAAGCTGCATTTTTATTTGGATATTGAACTATTATACGGGATCATGATACTGAGATACAGTTAATATGCATTTTCATACAACTATACTGTACTGTATAAATCATACTTGCTTACAAAAAGCAGTATACTCGTATTTGTGGATTGCCATTTTATTCATCATTTCATTGACATGGTTACCATTTTATTGATGTAACGGACCTAATAATTTAAAATACCACTTTCTATACAATATCATTTTTTTACCAGAATGAAGAAGACCAGAGCAGGATTGACCCTCAGAATAAATACATCGCAATGAAGACATAAAGGAAAAGGAAAGTGAACTAACAACAAAGGAAGAAACTTGCAAGGAGTAGTGGACTTGAGTACACTGCAAAAAAAGGTACAGTGATCTAGGTGAGAAATGTACTTAGTGCTTCTTGTAAATGTGCTAAAAAGTGTTTTGAACAGATTGGGGAGGGGCTTATACAGAGTATAAACAAGTCATTCAGGAACATTGGGGACATCAACAGACAAAATGCTTATTTGTTTGGTTGCATGCAGCTAGAACCCATAAAAAGAAGAAATAATACAGGAAATGAGATTAGGAACAACACTGTGTGATACAGTGTAATAAAAGATGGCAGAAGCACTGATGTCTGTAAAGTTGCATTTCTAAGCATCCATGGTTTACAGCACAACAGAGATAGGGTAGAAAATATACAATCAAAAATGCAAACAGGAGCTACTACTCCACCAGATGATAGAAGAAGCAAACACAAGCACAGACCACATGCCTACTCAGAGGAAGACATGCAGTTAGTTGAGAAACATATAGAAGGTATTCCAAAATACAAAAGCCATTATAGTAGAAAAGATAATGGTGGTCAGTGGAATATTCTATACACAGTTGCTCCAACCACTACAAAGATGAAAAATGTCCTGATATCAAAGCAAATCCTGTATCTTTTGATAAGTATCATTGCATTTTTATTGAAGATTTCAATATTTCTTTCAAATTGCTCAAATCAGATACTTGCCCAACATGTGATTCAAATGAAATTGAACTGATGGCTGAGAGAAACAACAACAACAACAGCATGGAAAAGTTAAAACAAATAAATGTACAGAAGGAATTACATCTCAGAAAATCCCAGGCAAGCCAAGATAATCTAAAAGCACAAACAGAGCAGGCAGTTTTAGATAAAGATATCCATGTAATAACTTTTGATCTACAACAAGCATTGCCCACTCCTAAACTCTCTACAGGACCAATGTTCTATAAGAGGAAATTGTGGACATATAACTTGAGCATTCATCCCCGTTATTCCTCACCTGGTCATTTTTTTGTTTGGGATG
This sequence comes from Anabrus simplex, assembly GCF_040414725.1. Classification (NCBI taxonomy): domain Eukaryota; kingdom Metazoa; phylum Arthropoda; class Insecta; order Orthoptera; family Tettigoniidae; genus Anabrus; species Anabrus simplex. The sequence goes on from NC_090266.1 coordinate 884,523,945, forward strand.
AAGCAGTAGCATCCAAGGGTTCAGATGAAATAGGCAGCTGCTTGCTGAAGTATTTTGAAGATCACGATACACGAGGGAATAGGTTGATTGCAGTTTCAGACAACTGCTCCGGGCAAAACAAAAACTGGAATATTGTGTATGTTTGGAGGCTGCTTATTGCAACAGGAAGATTTTCCTCCATTGAGCACCACTTGCCTCTTTCTGGAAACTCCATGTTGCTACGCGATCGAGACTTCAGTGTTGTAGAGAAGTACGTTCGTTGACATGTGCAGTATGTATACGCCCCTAAAGACTGGGTGGACATCTTGAAGAAGTGTAGCCAAAAGAGACCGTTTTGTGTCCATGTTATGAAATCAGAAGGTTTTGTATGCTGCAGTTACATGCAATGTTTGTTTAGTCAAAAGAATATCTCAGAAGAAGTTGTTACTCTGAGATAGTGTACGTCTCATCCTCACTGCGGATAAGCCAGGGATCATGTTGGCATCAAATACATTTAATGGGGAAGGTTGGCGGAAAGTAAACTTAAACAAACGAGGTCGTCCTTCAACCTTACAAAGTACCAGTCTTCGAAAGAAGTATTACGGGTACCTTCCAATTGACGCAAAGAAGAAACACAACCTCATTTCTGCCCTAGAATGGATACCTCCTATTTACCAAGACTTCTACAGGGCCATAAAAACTAAGAAGACATCTACAATTGAGGATGAGTATATAGATGCCTCTGCAGACGAGATGTGACAACATTCAGCAGTCTTGTGCTAGTTGCAGGAAAACAAGGGTATGCCACAAAATAAGTTGCTATTGCAAAGAAAATAGAATCATTTGTACATTATTTATCAATGTTTATATTTTTTCTATTGATTTGTATGCTCCAGTCTTTGAACAGTAAATACGAGTTGCATTACTAATAAAATGTCAATAACTTTTGTATGAAATATTTTTTAAACCTTTCCAATTGAATATCTCCATTCATAACCAATGTGGGGTACCATTATATTTCCCCATACCCTTCTGTTACAATAGATCCCTGATACTTGAAGCAACTGACAACCTCATAATCAGCATTTCTTGTTATGGCAGGTCTGTTGTTATTAAAACAGTCGACAATCATCACTTTGGTCCTTTTATTGTTGATTTCGAAACCATATTTTCTACTTCGCTTGTCTAACCTCCGCATGTTGGTTTCTAGTTCATGATCATCTGTTGCAATTATCACAGTGTCATCAGCATATCTGAGATTATTAATTTTCCTGCCACCAACTGTGATGCCGTCACTCCAATCCTCGAGAATTTCCCTCATAATGTACTCACTGTATACATTAAATAGGAGGGGGGGTGAGAATGCAACCTTGTCGCACTCCAGCAGTACAAGAAAAGATGTCTGAGAAGTTGCCATTAACTCTCACTGTCACAGTGTTTGGAGAGTAAAATTGTTGAATCAGGTACACTAAATGTCTCGGTGTACCCATCTCAATGAGTATAGCCCAGAGCTTTGACCATTTTACCTTTCTTGTAGTCCATGAAGCACAGGAGCATCTTGATATTGTATTCCCTTGTTTTCTCTATGAGCTGCCGGATGTTTAGGATCTGCTCACAAGTTCTTTTGCCTGGAACAAACCCGGGTGGGTCGGTCGGTCGGTCGGTCGGTCGGTCGGTCGGTCGGTCGGTCGGTCGGTCGGTCAGTCGGTCGGTCGGTCGGTCGGTCGGTCGGTCGGTTCTCACGGCCCTCTCTCACACTTAACCACAATACAACAAATAATATTAAGGTTGCCTATTACTAATTATATTACTTATGTTGTTGTTGTTTGAGTCATCAGTCCATAGACTGGTTTGATACAGCAATCCATGCCACCCTATCCTGTGCTAACCTTTTCATGTCTACGTAACTATTGCATCCTACATCTGCTCTAATCTGCTTGTCATATTCATACCTTGGTCTACCCCTACCATTCTTACCACCTACACTTCCTTCAAAAACCCAACTGAACAAGTCCTGGGTGTCTTAAGATGTGTCCTATCATTCTATCTCTTCTTCTCGTCAAATTTAGCCAAATCGATCTCCTCTCACCAATTCGATACAGTATCTCTTCATTCGTGATTCGATCTATCCATCTCACCTTCAGCATTCTTCTGTAACACCACATTTCAAAAGCTTCTATTCTCTTTCTTTCTGAGCTAGTTATCGTCCATGTTTAACTTCCATACAACGCCACGCTCCACACAAAAGTCTTCAAAAACATCTTTCTAATTCCGATATCAATGTTTGAAGTGAGCAAATTTCTTTTCTTAAGAAAGCTCTTCCTTGCTTGTGCTAGTCTGCATTGTATATCCTCCTAACTTCTGCCATAGTTTGTCATTTTACTACCCAAGTAACAATATTCATATACTTCCTTTAAGACTTCATTTCCTAATCTAATATTTCCTACATCACCTGCCTTCGTTCGACTACACTCCATAACTTTTGTTTTGGACTTATTTATTTTCATCTTGTACTCCTTACCCAAGACTTCATCCATACCATTCAGCAACTTCTCAAGATCTTCTGCAGTCTCAGATAAAATAACAATATCGTCGGCAAATCTCAAGGTTTTCATTTCCTCTCCGTGGACTGTGATTCCCTTTCCAAATTTCTCTTTGATTTCCTTTACTGCCTGTTCTATGTAAACATTGAAAAGGAGAGGGGACAAACTGCAGCCTTTCCTCACTCCTTTCTCGATTGCTGCTTCTTTTTCAAAGCCCTCGATTCTTATCACTGCAGACTGATTTTTATACAGATAGTAGATAATTCTTCGTTCTCGGTATCTGATCCCTATAATCTTCAGATTCATAAATAGCTTGATCCAATCAACATTATTGAATGCCTTTTCTAGATCTACGAATGCCATGTACATGGGCTTGTCCTTCTTGATTCGATCCTCTAAGATCAGACGTAAAGTCAGGATTGCTTCACGTGTTCCTACATTTCTTCTGAAGCCAAATTGATCTTCTCCCAACTCAGCTTCAACTTGTTTTTCCATTCTTCTGTAAATAATATGTGTTAAAATTTTGCAGGCATGAGATACTAAACTAATGGTGCGGTAGTTTTCACACCTGTCAGCACCGGCTTTCTTGGGAATAGGTATAACAACATTCTTCCGAAAATCGGATGGGACTTCTCCTGTCTCATACATCTTGCACACTAAATGAAATAACCTTGCCATGATGGTTTCTCCTAAGGCAGTCAGTAATTCAGAGGGAATGTCATCAATTCCAGGTACCTTTTTCCTATTGAGGTCACTCACAGCTCTGTCAAACTCTGACCTCAAAATTGGGTCTCCCATTTCATCAGCATTAACAGCCTCTTCATGTTCCAGAACCAAATTATCTACATCTTTACCTTGATACAACTTTTGAATATTTTCCTGCCACCTTTCTTCTTTGTCTTCTTTCCCTAGAAGTGGCTTTCCATCTGAACTCTTAATATTCATACACCTAGATTTCCTTTCTCCAAAGGTTTCTTTGATTTTCCTGTATGCAGCATCTACCTTTCCCAGGACCATACAGCCTTCGACATCCTTGCACTTCTCCTTCAGCCATTCTTCCTTAGCTACCTTGCACTTTCTATCCACTTGATTCTTTAATTGCCTGTATTCTTTTCTGCCCTCTTCATTTCTAGCATTCTTGTATTTTCGTCGTTCATCAATCAGGTGTAGTATCTCCCGAGTAATCCACTGATTCTTAGTTGATGTTTTCTTCCTTCCTAACATTTCTTCAGCAGCCCTACTGACTTCATTTTTCATGACTCTCCACTCTTCCTCTATAGTGTTTCCTTCAGCCTTTTCATTTAGTCCTTGTGCGACATGTTCCTTGAAACAATCCCTCACACTCTTTTCTTTCAACTTGTCTAGATCTCATCTTTTTGCATTCTTTCCTTTCTTCAATTTCTTCAACTTCAGATGGCATTGCATGACCAACAAGTTGTGGTCAGAGTCCACATCTGCTGCTGGGAAAGTTTTGCAATCCAACACCTGGTTTCTGAATCTCTGCCTAATCATAATGAAGTCTATTTGATATCTTCCAGTGTCTCCAGGTCTCGTCCACATATACAGCCGTCGTTTGTGGTGTTTGAACCAAGTATTGGCAAGGACTAAATTATGATCAGTGCAGAATTCAACCAGCTGACTTCCTCTTTCCTTCCTTTATCCCAATCCAAATTCTCCTACTGTACTACCTTCTCTTCCTTGGTCTACCACTGCATTCCCGTCTCCCATCACAATTAGATTCTTGTCACCTTTTACATATTGTATTAAATCTTCTATCTCCTCGTATATTCTTTCGATTTCTTCATCATCCGCTGAACTAGTAGGCATTTAGACCTGCACTATTGTGGTGGGCATTGGTTTGGTGTCTATCTTGAAGACAATAATTCCTTCACTATGCTGGTCGTAGCAGCATACTCGCTGCCCTTTCTTATTCATTATTAAACCAACTCCTGCATTTCCCCTGTTTGATTTTGTGTTGATAATTCGGTAGTCACCTGACCAAAAATCTTGTTCTTCCTGCCAACGTACTTCATTTATACCAACTACATCTAACTTTAGCCTATCCATCTCCCTTTTCAGATTCTCTAACCTACCACAACGATTCAAACTTCTAACATTCCACGCTCTGACTCGCAGAATGTCAGTATCCATCTTCCTGATGATCGCCCCCTCTCGTGTAGTCCCCACCCGGAGATCCGAATGGGGGACTAGTTTACCTTCGGAATATTTTACCCGGGAGGAAGCCATCATCAGTACATCATTCATACAGAGAGAGCTGCATGTCATCGGGAGTTAGTTACGGCTGTAGTTTCTCGTTGCTTTCAGCCGTGTAGCAGTATCAACACAGCTAAGCCATGTTGAGTATTATTACAAGGCCGTATCAGCCAATCACCTAGACTGCCGCCCTTGCAGCTACCGAAAGGCTGCTACCCCACTTTCGATGAACCATTCGTTTGTCTGGTCTCTCAACAGATACCTATCCGATATGGTTGCACCCGTTGCTCGGCTACGTGCATCATTGGGACACGCAAGCCTCCCCACCGCAGCAAGGTCACATGGTTCGCAGAGGAGGGTACTACTTATACTATTTTCTAATTAAGCTTAAGTTACACACCCACACAATATGCAGCTTATTAGCTCATTAATTCAGTCCTCTTTTCTCTCTCACACAGACACTTGCATACACACTTACAATTTACACACTTATCGACTACCCTTACGTTTACATTATATAAAACTAATAGAAACAATTTTTAATTTTACAATTACCAATCACACGCACACAATACACACTAGTACACACGTCAATTGGTAACTCTCAATAGGAAGTCTCGGCAAGATATTTTAAATTTGAGGAAAGAGTCAATGCCCCTGACACTTACTGGCAGGGAATTTCCAAAGCCTGGAACCAGTTACAATAAAAGATTTATTATACAGAGAAGAGTGGTGAAGAGGAATAGCTAGAGTGGAGCCCGAGCGAGTGTTACGGTTATGGAAGGAAGAGAGGAAGTGAAGTTTAGATGAAATATACTGGGGGGAGTTACAATGCACGAGTTTGTGTATTAGGACAGTATATGATATTCACGTCTCTTATCAGGTTTCAACCAGTGCAGTGCTTGATAGTAAGGAGTAATATGCACATCATACCTTAGGTTAAAAATGAATCTAAGGCAACAATTGAGGACCGTTTTTTCAAAATTCGCTCCTTGCAAAATCATAATTTTTCAGGAAAGACAAAAAACTGGTTAGACAATAGAGTAAAAAGGATAATTTGACAAAGTACATCTTAAACAGTTTATTTGTTAGTTACAATCTGATATAAGTATAGGCAAAAGCACAAATTTGAATAGTTTTTACAAAAAAGGTAAGGGAAAATGTTCGTTTTTTTCAAAACTCGCTCATTGCATAATCCTATTGAGTAAAAATTTCCTCCACAGCATATATAAAACAAATTTAAAAACATAAAATGTCAGAATTTACACACAGACATTATCACAATACTATAAATGAAGAATTGTAGTGGTAATAGTATATACGATACCAGTGTTTCAAAATTTAACAGATATAAAATTAATGAATCTCTGTCTTTATTGACAAGACCACTTTATTTCTCAATCAGTTTCCCCAATTTCTGTATCCTCCATCATATCACTTAAATTTAGCTTGTTCTTGGTATGTTTTCCCTTAAGAACCACTTCATAGAACTCCTTAGCTTCCCCAGGTATTTGTATGAATTTCATTAACTTTGCCATATCTTGGCTCTTTTCCTTACTAACGTGATTTACTATTTCCATTTCTGGAGCCAAGTCCATTTCTTTGAAGGAAATCTTTCCTTTATTGAGTATTTCTACAATGGTTGATTCACCACTGTATGTGTATCGAACAGCGACTTGTACCTTGAAGTTTTCATGTTCCCTGTATTGAATGATGCGGGTTTTCGTGATGTTGAAAGGTAGTTTCCCTTTCAAAACCTTTCTTGATTTTGCCTTCAGATCATAGACGTTCCAATCTTTTTGCAGTATTCTCACTTGTCCGTGACCACTGAGTAGGCTATGATACTCCATAGGCGATACAATCTCTTGTTTCTCTCTGTATTTTTTCTCTACGTTCCCGAACACTCGATCTGGCGGCAAAAGGCTATGACCTCGAATGGGAAAATAATGTTCAACTGATGAGAAAACTTTAGACTTTTCGAGGAAACGTGCCACAGATGCTAATAAAATACTATTCTTAGTTTGGGATACACAAGAGTCTGAAAATAGCCTGAGTATTTTATATCTAGCCCCTTCCTTGCGAAGATTATTTTCTAAGTGCTCAAGATAGTCTTTTACACCCAAAGCTATTTCATTCGCTCCACGACCCCCTTCTGTCTCCAACCACGTATAAAAGAAAACTTTACTTTTGTCCAGTCGCTTTTCATTTGTCATGACACAAAGATTATATAACCATGCTTGTCTCAGTAAAATGCTTCCCCTGTAGATACTTTAGGAATGGGTTGATTTTGTTGCATGTCAAATATAACATCAACATGACTATCATCCTTTTCTTTAAGTATGGCAAAAAATTATTAGCTCGTGCTTTGTGTAATTTATGATCAATACGAGCCTTGTTCCTTACAACGTCATTTTTCGTATCTTTAATTATCAATAAAAGTTCTTTACACGTCCAACATGTATCTGAGTGTGGATTCCCAAAACCTAAACTGAATTTTGTATAGGAAATTTTGCTTGTACTTTGAGATTGAACATTTTGATTTCCCTTCTAAATCTCTTTCTTTGCAGAACTGAACGTACATTTTACTGATATTAAGGTCCGGATACTAACATTCCTACATTAAAAAAAGCAGTGGAATCTTACATGTCAGCAAAATATCCAGCAGTATAGCGACGTTTGCTGTAATGAGCGAGTTTTGTTATACCACATATCGTAGTAATGAGCAAGTTTTGGGAAAGCGACCCATATTTAGCGGTATGTTGTGATGACAATAAACAACTTTTGCTAAAACCAGTTTAAGGACATGAAAGCCAAGTGACCTAACATCCACGTCCCATATATAACTCAATTCACCCCATTTTTGCAATGAGCGAGTTTTGGAAAAACGGTCCTCAATTCATAATACGCTGCAGTTTCCCAGTTTGTTCTTTAAGAGCGTCTACCATGATAACATCACAGTAGTCAAGGATAGGAAGAATTAGGGTCTGTGTTAATCTTTGCCGCATATTTAGTGGTATAATATCTTTATTTAATTTCAGTGGGTGTAGAGTAGTAAACACCTTCTGACCTACGTTTTTGATATGTTCTGCCCAATTTAGAGTTTCAGTCATAGTCACCCCAAGATTTCGCACTGTTTTACTGTACGGGATTGTGCTATTATTTATTTGTAGAGGAGGAATGATCGAATCATTGATCTTGTGTAGGAGCTTCTGGGAACTGACAATGATAGCTTCCGATTTTGATGGATTTATGAGAAGTAAGTTTGTGAGAGGATATTCACTGAGTTTTTTCATGTCGTCATTTATGCATTTTACTGCGTTTGGAAATTCGCTTAAGCTGCAATGGTAATATATTTGGAGATCATCAGCATATAGGTGATAATTACACTTTTTTAGAGAAGATGAAATGTCATTGATATACAATGTAAAAAGCAACGGTCCTAAAATACGACCCTGTGGCGTGCCAACTTTTCTTGTACACCATTCTGAATTTCTTTCGCGAGTTATCACCTGCTGCCTCCAATCTTTCAAATATGACATAAAAAACTTCAGTACTAAAGGGTCAAACAAGTAAGTTTCCATTTTCTTAACACTAGAACCGCCAGAGCGGTCAAAATGACCGCTACACATTTTCCAAACTGAATTTTGCCTACAGTTTTTGTTGTATGATTTTGAGCTGCAGTGACTTTTCCTGATTAATGGTTAGGAACATTTGTATTAAATATAATTAATTTTGTATCAATGGATGGGGCGTTAGTAATGGGTATACCTACTACCGTTGGAGCGGTCATTTTGACCGCTGTATTAATTATCATAATAAAATGTATAATAACACATACCTCTCATTGAGATATAATCATCTACTTATAATCATCCTATCAACAGCGGTAATGTTCAAAACCACAACAATGGAACTCGGATATATTACGAATTGTTCGAGTGTTATTTCCGCTGCGTCTCCGGTAGTGAAATTGAAATGGCGTATGGCTTTCAGTGCCGGGAGTGTCCGAGGACAAGTTCTTTTCATTCTTTTCATTTGACAGCCGTAGGTGACCTGCGCGTCTTGATGAAGATGAAATGATGATGAAGACAACACATACACCCAGCCCCCATTCCGAAGAAATTAACCAATCATGGTTAAAATTCCCTGCCCTGCCGAGAGTCGAACCCGGGACTCCTGTGACCAAAGGCCAGCACGCTAACCATTTAGCCATGGAGCCGGACTCCAGTAGTGTTATCATTCATCAGCTTGTTACAAGACAGTAAACATTTCTCGTAGTTGCTGAGTCTATTGCATGACATTCCTGAAGATTTGTCTGATGTAGAATGTAGTCCAGAGATAAAGGACCTAAAAAGAGAAAATGCTTACGAAAAACTACCAGTCAAGTGATAACTCGGAAAGCAGTGATACCGACCACGGTGAAAACCGCATTGTTCAGGCGGAAGGTAAGTTGATATTAGTGAACTATCAGCATAACAAGTTTGGTAAACTTCCTTGATTTATATCGTATTTCAATTATAATGATCCATCATATAGGCTAAGTACTGACGAGTTTTCAATTATTCTATTACAGCCATAGAAACAGTAAACCGTAAAGCATGGTATCATAGAGGACGCGACAACCAAGGTACAATTAATTGAAGGAAAGGGAATCCACCTGATCGATACTTTCACTTTTATTTAGCCTTAGGCTATTTCAATAGACATTAAATTAAAAGTTCAGAACATGTTTCGAATGCGTTGCATTCATCATCAGCTGCTTACATTTGGCAAAAGTAAAAATTAGCTAAAAAACAGTCTCACAATTTTCTTAAAACCTTAAAAACAAGTGTTAGTGGTGCGTGTGTGAATGGATGTGGGGGGGGGGGTAGAAGGGAGGGGAATACATTGAAGGCGATTGTTAGTTAAACTATGACTTATTGTTAAAAATCTTAATGTTAAAAACACTGATGGACTAAAATATAGTTCACTATAAGTCTTGTGAATTTTCCATAAGTTCGTTGATTGCTGAAGAACTTGTATGCACTATGTGAAGTATTTCTGTTGAGCTATTGGTAAAAAGTTTCCTTAAGAAGGCATCCGGTGTTTTCACGTCTCTTATCTCCTGTTGAGTGGAGAGGTGTGGCTTGTTTCGAATATGAAGTTTACTAATTTGTAGTTTGTATGAAAACAGTTGGATCGTCTGTATCACGATCTGTAACTGGCAGGAAAAATGCGGCTATTAGTTGGAGTTTGAAAAACGTAACGGATAATAAGTCTTTGAGTGTAGGAAAGTATAAAAGTATGAACTTACCCTTGTCTTGCGTGTTAGTTTAACTTCCCGTACTACGGGAGTGGGTTTAATCCGGCTGCCTTCAACCTTGTATTGTAACTGTGTGCTGTAGTTCGTGAGTTAGCCTGGTTAGGAGGGAGGGGAAATGTGGACGCGTCGTCATTTGCTATATCGGGCGGGGAGGAGGTTTCTGCTTGTGACGTGTCGGCCTTGTGATTGCTTGAAGTGTGCGCTGGGCGTGTTTGCTTCCTTCGTAATAACTCAATATATCTCAATATGCATTCAAATAAGGGGTTTCTCTGTTCGTTTACTTCATTCAAATTCTTGTCCTTATTAAATGACTTGTCTAGAAGGATATGAATATTTTCTAGACTGTTCATTAACCTTCCCTTGTTTAGCCTATTGAGAATTACTAGGTCTTGTTTAATGTCTGTGAATCTATGGCCTGTTTCACTCATGTGTACTCCCATTGCTGAGAATCTTTTATGTTTCTCCGCATTGACGTGTTCTAAGTACCTTATTGTGAAGTTACGTCCAGATTGCCCTATGTATGTGGCCTTGCACTGATTGCATGTCAGTTTATAAACACCTGAATCCTGGAACTGCTCCTCGCTATTTTGATTGACCATATTGTGGTTGAAAAATTTATGTCTTGTATTGTTATTCGTCGAGAACGCTATTTTGATGTCATGCTTCTTGAATAAATTGGTAATTGCATAAATGTTGGGATTGTTAAAGGTGAACCTTACGTACTTTTTGTTTGCTCTGATTGTTTTGTTAAGTTTGTTTGTAGTTTATGCTTGCGTTTGGCAATTAATCCGTTAATGGTTTTTAAATTAAAACCATTAATAAGGGCCTGCTGTCGAATGAAGGCTAATTCTTTATTTCTCTCTTTGTTGTTTAACGGGATTTCAAAAGCTCTGTTGATAAAACTGTGGTACGCTGATTTTTTGTGTGAATCGGGGTGTAGGGAGTTACTATGAATGGTTGTTGGGGTGAATAGGTTTTCTATAAATACTAAAGTGAAATTGGTTGTCTTTTTGAGTTGTGGTCACGTCTAAAAAATTAATCGAACCATTTTCTTCTTCTTCAACCGTGAACTGTATATTGGGGTCTAAGGTGTTTAACATGTGTAAAATGCTAGAACTGTCATTATGATCCTTGTCAATTATGGCGTACGTATCATCAACGTAGCGTACCCATAAATCAAGTCCTTTGATATGGTCTATAATGTAGGAATGTTCCAAGTAATCCAAGTAAATGTTTGCTAGTATGCCCGAGGCTGGAGCGCCCATGGGGAGGCCATCCTGCCGATAAATCTTACCGTTAAACATAAAATAATTCTGACTAAGTACGAATTCAAGGATAACCGTAAATTCTTCTATTTCGGGTATGCTTACCTTTTTATGTTCTAATAGGTTGGTTTTTATGATTTTAATAGCCTTCTCTATGGGGATATTGGTGTACATATCTTTTATATCGAAGGAACATACTGTGTGAGAGGATTTGAGTTTGAAGTCCTTAATTCTCTTGCAGAAATCGCTAGAATTTTTTACGGCTGTGTTGGCGTAGTAGACGTAATTTTGTGTCAAGAATCTATGAATGTATTGCGATGTTTTATATGTAGGGCTCTTACGAAAGTTGATTATCGGTCTAATAGGTATGTCTTTTTTATGCAATTTGGGCAAAGCTCTTGCAGTAGGGAGTCCTGGGTTCATATTAATCAGCTTTTGTGATTCCTGCTCATTAAGAAGAAAGGTACTTTGTTTGAGTATGCTTTTCAAATTTCTCTGAATCTTTAGGGTGGGATCTTTACTTACTATTTTAAACTTGTTGTTATTAAAAAAGGTTTCGGTTTTCTCAATGTAATCGGATTTGTTCAGAATAAGAAAATTGTGAGACTGTTTTTTAGCTAATTTTTACTTTTGCCAAATGTAAGCAGCTGATGATGAATGCAACGCATTCGAAACATGTTCTGAACTTTTAATTTAATGTCTATTGAAATAGCCTAAGGCTAAATAAAAGTGAAAGTATCGATCAGGTGGATTCCCTTTCCTTCAATTAATTGGATCTTATAGTCGATACGGATATGAAGTGGATAGTATGTAACCTAGGTACAAGCGTACGATGGACAGATAATGCCCCATTAGGTACTGATGGCATTAGGGAGTGGACTGCAGCAGACTGGGATGATGACACCTGTGGTTGGATTATTCTCCATACCCGCTTAAAAGAAAATCCAGGACTTACTCCATATTCAAAGGGGCATGTTTCTGACGACAGAAACGAGTGCGTGGCGTCTTTTTATTGCTAATTACAGGGCAAGTTGGCCATGCGGTTAGGGGCACACTGCTGTGAGCTTGCATCCGAGAAATAGTGGGTTTGAATTCCACTGTCGGCAGCTCTGAAGATGGTTTTCCGTGGTTTCTCATTTTCACACCAGACAAATGCTGGGGCTGTACCTTAATTAAGGCCACGGCCACTTCCTTCCAACTCCTAGTCCTTTCCTATCCCATCGTCGTCATAAGACCTATCTGTGTCAGTGTGACGTAAAGCCACAAGCAAAAACAGTAATTGAAAAAATTATTGCTAATTAAATATTGAAACTCATAAAGTAATATACAGAAACAGAGGCAAAATGATAATAATGAGTAACCGTGCGTATCGAGAATGAAAATATAATAATTTCAATAGCGGTCAAAATGACCGCATGGGCGGTTCCAGGTATAAAATATATTCCGGCGGTTCTAGTGTTAATTAGTAGCTGTAAGTCTATTGTATCAAATGCACCACTGAAATCCAGTAATGTTGGTACTGTAACTTGTCGATGTTCCTTAGCTAGTCTGATGTCTTCTCTCACTTTAAGGAGAGCTGTGGCAGTGCTGAACCCTTTCTTAAAGCCCGATTGTAATGGGTCAAGGAGAGAATAATTATTTAAATATTTCAATACTTGCTCGTACACCAGTCTTTCCAAAGCCTTAGAAAGCGCTGGAAGAATAGAAACTGGGCGATAGTCAGAGGTCAGTTTAGGATCGTTTATCTTGGGCACTGGGATGACATTAGCTTGTTTCCAGAGTGCAGGGAAAGTTCCGTTTTTAAGACAGTAATTGAATATATGTGTGATAATGGTGAGAATAGTGCCTATTCGTCATTTCGTCATTTAACCATGGTTGGGGGGGGGCATGCTTTCACCGGTCGTTTGGGAGCATGTTTGTTGTATAAACTAATAATGAGGGAATTTAGTTTGTCTATTTTTGCGTCAATATCGTCTAGTAGTAGAATATCATTCCAGGGTAGGTTGTAGGCGTCATACTTCAGGTGATCTAAATTAATATCTCTTATATATGCATAGGGATGTCATCTACTCCTACTGCTTTAGATTTAATAGAGTATAGTACTTTTTAAATTTGGTTGCTAGTGACCTCTTGGAATGAAAATTGAGGACGGTTAAGTGGAGGGATGGCTGGTTGATACGTATTTAATTCTGCCTGATTGGTTGGTTTAAACGCGATTCGTTCTTCAGAGAAATATGTAATAAGCTCATCTAGGGGAACAGTTGGTTCTCATTGCTGTTGTTGGCCTTTTACAATACCAAGAGAGCGTAGTTCTTTCCAGGAATTCCTTGCATTCAGTTCACCTGAAAGACAGTTTAAGTACTTAAATTTCTGATTTCTGATTTCTTGTTTAATTCTGTTGCTAAGTACCCGATAGTTTTCAAAATCGAATCCGTTACGGGTACGTTTGTACCATCGGAACATGAATCACGGCGAGCCATCAAATTCTTAATTTCGTCATTTAACCATGGTTGGGGGGGGGGACTCGCTTTCACTGGTCGTTTGGGAGCGTGTTTGTTGTATAGACTAATAATGAGGGAATTTAGTTTGTCTATTTTTGCGTCAATATCGTCTAGTAGTAGAATATCATTCCAGGGTAGGTTGTAGGCATCATACTTCGGGTGATGTAAATTAATATCTCTTATATTCCTACAAGTGGAGAACTTAGGTTTGTATTTGGGTATGCTTAGAGAATAGGATAAATAAACTAGGTCATGTGTTGAGATCGATGGAACAGGAATTTGGCCATGATTTAAGACTTTCTGAGGATTGTTAGTTATGATTAGATTGATTAGTGAGTGTCAAGTGTGATTATTGCTATATATATGGTTGGTAGGATTTAATGGGAGAATCGCTAGGTTACAGGAAAATAGGGTATCAAGTAGTTTGCCTTCTGAGCTGATTCTTTCAGTAAGTTTATATTTAAGTCTCCTAATAGTACAATATGTTTGTAAGTTGGTACTAGGTTGAATAAACAAGCTTCCAACTCCATCATGTTCACTATATCTGGAAGAGGACTTCGTCCCTTTAACGGTGATCTCCACGAACATGAACTCTGGTCCCGGCTGAGTGACATTTTGTGATGTGCATATTAACAACAATGACATACATGTATTTTTGTATTGGAGATACTTGGCTAAGGCCTACCATCCCTTCCGCCATGGTAAATATGAATAATTACGAACTCGTCCGCTGGGACAGAATGGATGGTAGGAAAGGTGGTGGTGTAGTCCTTTATTTCAGAAATAACTTGAGAGGTAGATTATAAAAGAGACTGTTGACTGTTGCACACACACATTCACACTCACATTTCAAAACAATATGCACTTAACTAACACTGTTTAAGGCAAATTTGAAACTCATGGTAAACAAGGATCCTGTTACATACTTTAAAACTAGCCCTATTATAACACATTCACTCATTGTTACTGATTCTGTGCCCCGCTACGCTGCCTGATGAGAACTTTTAGGACCCTAGGAGTGATCAGAGTGGTTTTATTGCCGTCTGGTGTAATTACAGTCACACGTCCATCCTGTGTGTACACATTTCTCAGTCCAAATGCGTCGCGTGCCTTATTCAAAATCCCTTTTCTTGTTGCCGTGAGGGATGTTTGTGCCCTTCAGTAGTCTCTTCGCCTGCCAGATTTGGTCCCGCCGATGGTAATGCAGGAACTTCACAATTATTGTCCTGTTCCCAGTGGCCACTATGTTGGCAGTCGTCCTACGCAGGCCCCCCAGTCTATGACATCTATCGATACTGTCCATGCCAATATTTAACTTAAGTCTGTTTTTAATGACGTCCATGACAGCCCCATAGGTGTCCTCCTCGGGTGATTCCTTAACCCCGTGTATCAGTAGGCAATTCCGCATACTATACTGGGCTGCTTCATCAGCCATCTACTCTTGTTTATCCATCCTCTGATGGATCTCCGCAATGGGCTACTTCATGTCAGCTATCTTCAGCACACATGGAGTCTTGGAAGTTCTTAAAGTCGGAGCTTAGGCTAGTGAGCAGCTCCTGGGGGATGGCAGCACTGCGGTCGGAAGCCGTCATGGCTTCCTCCAAGCGAGCTTGAAATTCAGCCATACGGTTCTCGTACTCAGACAACCTCTTTTCGACGTCCTTGAGAGTCATTTTGACACGTTTTAAATCAAAACGTGTACTTAGTGACTACAGTTGAGCACACACAAGGAATCCCAGCTGCTAGTTATCTTGATAATTAGGTAGGTAAGTGCGGAGCAAGTTTACACTTGACTGGTCGTAGTCCTCTGAGATTTGTGGAAGTAAGAAGGTCTTCAGCCACTCGTTCAGCACCATGAGCATGATTTTACTGCCATGGGAGATGAGGGATATTGTTCGATAGTTCGCACACTCAAGTGGGGAACCTTTTTTGCACAGTGGTATGAAGATGAAGTGGCACCACTGGTCCAGCCAATTTCCAGATGTCCATATCTTCTGATGTAACTTGTGGAGGATGTCTTTATTATATCTCCAGAAATCTTATCTATTCCAGCTGCTTTTCTAGTTTTCAACTTTTGTATCTTATTGTAAATGTTGTTGCTATCATAGGTAAATTTTAATACTTCTTTAGCATTAGTCACCTCCCCTATCTGGACATTATACTTCTAACCAGCAATCTTTACATACTGCTGACTAAATATTCTGCCTTTTGAAGATCCTCACATACACAATCCTCTTGTTCATTAATGATTCCTGGAATATCCTTCCTGGAAACTGTTTCTGCCCTAAATTACCTATACATACCCTTCCATTTTTCACTAAAATTTGTATGACTGCCAATTATGCTTGCCGTCATGTTATCCTTAGCTGACATCTTTGCTAGATTCAATTTCCTAGTAAGTTCCTTCAATTTCTCCTTACTTCCACATACATTTCTAACTCTATTTCTTTCCAATCTGCACTTCCTTCTTAGTCTCCTTACTTTTCTGTTATAATAAAGTGGGCCTTTACCATACCTTACCACCTTTAAAGGTACAAACCTGTTTTCACATTCCTCAACAATTCCTTTAAACCCATTCCAGAGCCTGTTTACATTTTTATTTATTGTTTCCTGCTGATCACAGTTACTTTTTTTTAAACTCCCTCATGCTTACTTTATCAGCCATAAGGTACTGCCTAATAGTCCTATTTTTAAGACCTTCCTTTACATCACATTTATTTTTAATACGCCAAAAACTGCTTTGTGATCACTAATACCATTTAATACTTCTGAATCTTTATAGAGTTCGTCTGGTTTTACCAGCACCATGGCCAGTATATTCTTCCCTCTAGTTGGTTCCATCACTTTCTGAATCAGCTGTCCTTCCCATATTAACTTATTTGCCAATTGTTTGTCATACTTCCTGTCGTTCGCATTACCCTCCAATTGACATTTGGTAAATTGAGATCTCCCGCTACAATCACATACCTTTCCGTATCGTTTCTCACACAGCTGATTATCTTATCAAATACCATATAATCCTGAATACCACCAGCCACCGAATAATACCTGCACCATAAATTTGAGATGGCAAAATACGGAAAAAAGTAAAAAATCAAATAACTCGCATACCTATTTAATTTTCTTCAAATATACCACAAATATAAATTCAAACAGTTTACAATTAATAAAATCATCACAAAAATCATAAATAAAATAGGTCCAATACTCAGATCATTCACAATTCACCATCGTCATCTGAAGTTTCACCACAGGAACTTTCATAATATCAATATAATGGTCCGTTATTGGACATTATAAATTTTCCAGCTAACTCATTCTTGGTTGTCGGCGTTTCGCCCCCGTGTGCTTAGTTGGGCTCATCAGTTGGTACTTAGCACACCCACCAAAACGCATGGCTAGTGCATACCGTGGAGGCCACTGTGTAGGCTACTTGAAGCCACCGGCAGTGCCAATGCACTATGAGAGACTTAGCACATGGGGGCGAAACGCAGGCAACCAAGAATGAGTTAGCTGGAAAATTTATAATGTCCAATAACGGACCATTATATTGGTATTATAAATTTACTCATTCAGGAAAAATATTTCATGTTCCCTATGGGAATCAACATCTATATCATCTGATGGCCAGGCAAGCATCAATTTTTGGAAATGAGACTAATTCTCTCATAGTGTATTGGCACTGCTGGTGGCTTCAAGTAGCCTACGCAGTGGCCTCTACAGTATTCGCTAGCCATGCGTCTTGGTGGGTTTGCTAAGTACCAACTGATGGGCCCAACTTAGCACATGGGGGCAAAACACAGGCAACCAAGAATGAGTTACCTGGAAAATTTATAATGTCCAATAACGTATCATTATATTGGTATTATACATTTACCCATTCAGGACAAATATTTCATGTTCCCTGTGGGAATCTACATCTGTATCATAGGAACTTTCATCGCTGGCATCTTTCCACAAATAGTCGTCCTCCCTACAGTCCACTGAATTTGAAAGTCTACATTTCTTAAAGCTTTTAGACACTAGATCATTGGGAATGCGCGCCCATGCGGTCTTGATCCAGCTGCATATTAGTCCCACTTCAGGCCTCTTCACTCGTCCGGTTGGTGTTAACGCATGATCACCATCAGACATCCATTCGGTGTACAACTGTTTCATTGCAGTTTTGAAAGGCCGGTTCACGCACACATCCAACGGCTGTAGAATAGAAGTGAGTTCTCTGGGAATTATCGCATGATCGGTTTTTCCTTTCCTCATCATATCTTTTACGGCATCAGTTGTATGTCCTCGGCAACTGTCCAACACAAGCATGTTTCGTTTTCGTAACAAAGCTCCCGGGCGATGTTGCCATAGGCACTTCACCCAGTCCTCAACTAACGCACTGTCCATCCAGCCGGACTCGTGTTCTAACAAAAACACCAGATGGCAAGTTTCTTTTCAGAAGTGAGTTTGGGAGTTTGGTTCCATCCGCTAATACGCACAACATTACCGTGCATCGTTGCATTTTGTTACCACTTGTTCTGATGGTTACACTTTCGGTACCCTTAGTATCTACTGTATATTCCAACGGCATTTCAAAATAGACAGGTTTCTGGTCAGCATTCCCAATTTGCGACAGCAAATAAGAATTTTGTTTCCTCAAATGAATAATGCGATGCTGAAAGGCTGTTAAGTTTTCTTCATATGCCCCAGGGAGACGTGAAATAGACGTATGTCTCTGAATGCACAATCCCTTTCTCCAATAAAAGTTTAGGATCCATCTGCGGCTTGCAGTAAAACCCTGTGTTTTGCGTTCTTTTGAAATCTCTAATGCTTTCAATTGACACATTTCACTAGAAACACCATATCCTAACTCACGTTTAACTATCACAAATTTGTGGAGTCGTTCTTCAATTTCCAGAAACACCGAAATCCGCCCGTGGAATGCTCTGCGATCGCCGTTATTTTATAGAAGTATTTCCTTCCTCTTCTGCCAATCACGAATACACAATTCATCAATGCCTTACTTTCTGCCAACGGCACAATTTCTGTATATTTCAGCTTTGCTTACAACTTTAAGTTCCTCACGCACAGTAAATGACTGCAGATGCCGTTTTGAATCCATCTCTTACTATCGAGACAGAACTTTCACGGGACAGATACGGAGCTCGAATGTGAGCAAGGTAGACTTCCATAACTAACAGTCCCGACTCTTACAAAGTATGATATCCCGCGAGATTAGCTATTCACGCACCCAGCATGCCAGCAACAATTGTGAAACAAATGACGATCGAGCATCCGCAGCAGCAGCTTTCATATTTACCGCATATTTACCCATACTCTTTGATTTACTGTATTTCATTACCTTGCATTTCACTGTTACATACCACTGTAACCACATTGAGAAAAAAAATCGATCTTGTTTTCTAGAATGCAACTAAAACACAATAAGACCTGAATGCCCATTTACATGTGGTATATTGAGCATGGTAACCATATTCAAATCTATTTCAATACTCCATGTAAACGTAGTAAATATTTACGAGAATGAATGGCTTGAATATGACTCGCACCCAAGATTTAGAACCAATATTTTGGGGGAAAATGTGGAGGTGTTTTTCGGGATTATACGGTAATTCTGAATCAGCGTCAGCGCTACACTTTACAAGTGATTAAGATCATTTTGGGTCTGTATTGAATCTCAGTATACTTCTTAAAATATTGTTTATTAAACAGCCATCTATTCAATACAATAAAATCCTTATAATGAGGATATGATCTTTTTTACATTAGATTATAATGGGACATGTTTTGCTTGTATTACAAGCATCATCAGCCAATTATATCTTCTCTAAGCTAGATCAGGATCCTGATCTTCTTATTTATATATGAGATTATCCCTTAAGAGTCTACTAATATTTATATGTTATGATTAAATTCTACACAGTTATTTTTATTGAAACATTCAACATTAGACTGTGATGTGTGGATTGACTAAAACAGTACACTGAATGCTTTTTCTATGCTGAACTCTCTTTAAATTCTTATCTCCTTGACCTCAATAAGAGAATGAAAGTTATAAACATGATGTCATAATACATCTGTAGTAAAACACTGGTTGAACGCAACTCTTTAAATATTTACTAATATTTACAAGTTTATGATATTGGCAGTCTGCTCCATATGTTCCAGAAGGTTCCAGAAGATCAACAGAGCTACAGAGCTACAAGGTTCCAGAAAGTTCCATTGAGTTGTTTTTTCGGTATGCTTGCATAAATAGTGAAGGCTATCCAGTGACAATGGCGATTAATGAAATGTATCACATTCAGCAGTTTTCGGGCTCAGATTTTAGGAACTGGTCTTTCAGGACGAAGAGTGTATTATGTCAAGCTCAAGTGTTAGAAGCTATTGTAGTTGCCGATTTTGCTACAAAACCTGAGAATGTTAGTAAGGAAGCAAGAGCTTAGTCGTTACTCATTCCTGGTGTAAGTAATAGTCATCTTAATTTTCTGAAACAGCATAAATTTTCAAGAGTTTAGAAGATAATTTTAAAGGTAAAGGGGCAAGAAGTCGTTTATAATATGAGGAGACTTTTGATTGAAACTACATATGATGGTTATAGTTCACTGGCAGAACATATTATGAAGTTGGAGGACTATTTCTCACAATTGAAGGACACTGATAGTGAGTTATCTGAGGATGACAAAATAAATTATTTATTAGTTTCAATGCCTCATATTTATGGTTCAGTGGTGACAGCTCTTGAAAATCAACCAAACTTAACATTAGATTTTGTAAATAAAAATCATCTGTTAGGAGAAGATAAACAGAAGAAACTTCAAAATTCTGTTACCAGAAATGATCATATTTTTTCCTGTGCTTTTGATGTGGTAAACCAGGTCATAAACAATATCAGTGTAAAGAACGTTCCAACTCTTCATCTAGAACAGGGGTTTCCAAATGGAGGCCCGTGGGCCGCATGTGGCCTGCGATGCCATTTTTGCTGCCCGCGAGAGCACTGTAAGAGATAATGTGAAGAAAAAATCACAAAAATATTTATTACCTCATTCAAAATTGTATTCATTTTTTATACACCT
This sequence comes from Anabrus simplex, assembly GCF_040414725.1. Classification (NCBI taxonomy): domain Eukaryota; kingdom Metazoa; phylum Arthropoda; class Insecta; order Orthoptera; family Tettigoniidae; genus Anabrus; species Anabrus simplex. The sequence goes on from NC_090266.1 coordinate 884,544,825, forward strand.
TATAGTGTAAACCCAACTCAGAACTAATTATTCTTTAATACTAGTTCCTCTTTCAACTATTCACTTGTTCTCAACAGATTATTTTTTATTTTAAAATATTTAAAATCCATATTTCAAGTAATAATGTTATTATTTTTGCATCCCACTGACTACTTTTGATGGTTTCGGAGACACCGAGGTGTCGAAGTTTTGTCCCACAGGAGTTCTTTTATGTGCCAGTAAATCTACCTACACGAGGCTGACGTATTTGAGCACCTTCAAATACCACCGGACTGAGCCAGAATCGAATCTGCCAAGCTGGGATCAGAAGGCCAGTGCCTCAACCGTCTCAGCCCCGCTCCTTTTTAACTCGTTTATGCGATTTTAAAATAATGTTTTAAGTAATTAAAATGATCAAACCCTTTTTTCAATTGAACTATGCATATTATTTCATAATGGTGCTTCTGTACTATTTGGAGAATTTTACAAAAATTGGCCTATTCAAGTGCGGCTTGCGAACGTAACTAAGGTTTCCAAAATGGCCCTCGAGCCCTTACAAATTGGAAACCCCTGATCTAGAAGCTTCTACAGGAGAAGAGGAAAGTTCACTCCAGACAGAGGAAGAGGACCTTCAGGGTCAAGAGGACATGGTCGAGCACAGTTTTATACTCCAGTTTCCACGGTTTCTGGAAATAGTTCATGGAATAATAATAATGGCGTATGGCCTCCGGAGAGGCCTGGTGCAGGTCTTTTTCTAGTAGACGGCCTATTAGGCGGCCTGCATGTCTGTGAAGATGAGACCCCTACCTAGGATGATTTCTAATGTTGAATACGTCACACACACCCAGCCGCCGAGCCATTGGAATTAACCAATTAAGGTTAAAATCCCAGACCCGGCCGGGAATCGAACCCAGGACCCTCTGAACCGATGACCAATATGCTGACCATTCAGCCAACGAGTCGGACACTTCATGGAAAATAGACAGCACGGGAAATAATTTTAACACTGAAGAAGATGGTAAAGTGTCATTTTATGCAGAAGATGAAACAAAGTGAAAGTAAGTTAGGGCAAAATTTATATTCATGTAACTCTGATAACATTGTGTGTAATGTAGAAAAAAATAAGCAAGGTATTACTAAGAGTGATCTTGTTTGGTGTGTGGATTCAGGTTGCTCTGATCATTTTGTGTCTGAATGAGATGTTTTTGATACCTGTGTGAAATTAAGACTTCCAAAGAAGATATGTTTAGCCAAAAATGGCATAGACATTGAAGCAATTGGTATAGGGAATATTAATGTTAAAATGTATGCAAATGGAACAATTGTTCCTTGTACTATTAAAAATGTATATTATGTACCAGAATTCAGAAAAAAATTATATTGCCAGTGTCAAATTTGGAGCAGGTCAGCTGCAAAGTGTTATTTCATAGGAGTGGTGTCAAAGCTTTCTTGAATAATACGAGTAGATTAATACTTTTAGGACAGAAAGATGGTTCACTGTACACTGTTAAGATAAAAGTTGAAAAATCTTTTGCTAGCTGTGGTAATTCTTTGAAGAATTGTAAGGCCAACGAAGAATTAGAGTTATGGCATAGAAGGTTAGGTCACTTGAATTACAAAGGTATAAGTACTTTAGCAAAGAAAGAGCTAGTTATTGGATTAACAAACATGCAAGATGTTAGATTTGAAAATTATAGTTGTGAAAATTGCATTTTTGGAAAGATGACTAGACAACCATTTAGTGGTAGGAGAGAAAAGTCAAGTAAGCCCTTAGATTTTGTTCATACTGATGTTGTGATGTTTGGGACATCACTGCATGTTTTTAATTATTGAACTATGAAATTAATTGATAAGATGTGTATATTTAATCACTGATAGGTCATGTTCAAATTAATATGTATATATATATATAATGGGTTTCTATCATCCATTTCAATCATCATTTCATTTCTTTGTATCGCGGCTATAACGTATTCTGAACGAACAAATTATTCGGTAAAGTATTTCAACATCACGCATATTTATAACTGGCAGTAAATTTTCCAATAGCCGTTGTGAGGTGACCAGAGCCAACAGGCTAATTTCAGCCCAATTCCAGGAAAAGTACGTCATCTAGATTACGAGAGACCTTACCCTCTCTACCTCATGAAGAGACAGTTGATACATTATTAACACCCACTTTTCAAACTCCGCTTCGGGACGCGTTATTTCAGCGGGAAAGTTCGGCCTATGTGAATGAACGTAATGAAGCAACGTGATGGATTCACAGCAATACATAGCAGAAGGGATGAGACCTCGAATCTTACTGGACCATGTGATATGGCTGATGGAAGGAGACTTTTGAACCGATATATACCACCGACAAGAGCTGGAGAGGACATTCATACTCTTATTCTTACTCGTGAGCAGATTGTCACTTGTATTCGGACATTCTGATTCTCACTCTTGGAAGACACTCTTACTACGATTTTACGTCTGCACGTCGGAGAAGATTTTAACTTAGTTCACTTCGCATCTGAGTATATTCTACTCAAAAGTTACTCTCATTGGGACTTGTTATCTCATTGACGAGAGGTAGTCAACGGGAGACCGGTTCTGACTAGTATAGGGGAGGAGAGCTTTTATTATAAATTTAGCTACACTACTGTTCCATAATACGGAAGAATACAAGTGTATTCTCTCCATGAACATAACCCATGGTGGTTTTGCATTTAAAATTTGGACTCATTACGACTTTATGTAAGGAGTACAGTAGGAAGTGTTAAGGACAGGAAATGTAGAAGTAGGACTGGAATCCAACAACAGAGAAGGCAGCCGGTACGAGATCCACACATCATCAGCTTCAAGACAACAGAGTCTACATATGGTGAGCTTATGGCATAAGTTACTGCAAGTCTTCGCGCAACAGTTCATTTTTAAAATTAATTTCATTCAATTTTTCTTTTGCTTCCGTAAGTTCAGATGTCGTTAAAACGCCGTTACGTCACGTTTTTCATCTTAATAAATCGCTGTTTTAATTTGTATTTTATGAAATGATTATTAATGATCCTTAAATTCCAAGTTAGTGTACTTAATGATTTGTGTTCCGTTCACCTCACCCCTGGGAGTTTTTGAGTCTCATTACGTATTATTATTAGTATTATTATTAATTATCTACTTTTGTTTTCAAGCCATAAGCTTGAAGACTGGCGCCCTTGGGATACTGTTTATGGAGAAACAATGACATATCATTTAATTTTAATATTAAAGTGACCCGCCACGTTATAATTTTGTCATACATCTGTAGGCAAAGTGGGTACCTCACAATGTGTGTGGTCCGATTAAACCTATAACATGGGATGGATATGAATATTTTGTAACATTTACGGATGACTTAACACATTTTACTGCAGTGTATCTATTGAGAAATAAGCATGAAGTATATGACAAATTTGTTGAATATTATAATTATGCAACAAATCATGGTTCATGGAGTGGGTTACTGTAGTCACATCCTAGTTCGTAAACCATAGGCAATGGCTGAGTGGCCTAGTAAGTGGTCCTGAGAGTCGGGATACCAGTTGCTATGGAATGGGAGTGGGCATCTCGGGCATATTCTGAGTCATGGCCCTCCTTGTGCTCAGGCAGCTAGGACTATACAATACACCGGTGGTCCATAACACGTTAGAGGAGAGATCCTCACTTGGACTATGTGCAAGTAGGGTAGCATCCTGCTTCATGAATTTACCGAGCTCAGAACATTTTAAGCAAGCCTCGGACCTATGGGAGAAACGGAGTCCCACTCCCATTTGACAGGCGAAGGACTCCTTGGAAACAATTTGGCGAACGAAATGGAATTCAATGGGGAGCTATCAATATTAATGGGGCTTATGGAAGAAGGAAAGTAGAACGGGTTGAGTCAGCAAAGAGGATGCATCTGGATGTGCTAGGAGTAAGTTATATTCGGGTAAGGGGAGATAACGAGGAAGAGATAGGAGATTATAAAGTGTACTTGACGGGTGTTAGAAAGGGAAGGGCAGAGTCTGGGGTAGGGCTCTTTATCAGGAATACCATTGAGCACAACATAGTTTCTCTTAGGCACGTAAATGAGCGAATGATGTGGGTAGATTTGTCAGTTGGAGGAATCAGGACTAGAATTGTGTCCGTGTATTCACCATGTGAGGGTGCAGATGAGGATGAAGTTGACAAGGTTTATGAAGCATTGAGTGACATCGTAGTCAGGGTCAACTGCAAGGATAGAATAGTGCTAATGGGCGATTTCAATGCGAGAGTTGGGAATAGAAGTGAAGGATACGGAAGGGTGATTGGTAGATGTGGGGAAGATACGGAAGCTGTAAGCTGTGGTGGGATAGAGAACTGGAACTGGATGTTGTGTGTTGCAAGAAGTTAGAGTTTGGAAACGTAAAAGTTTTTTTAAATTTAACATATCTGAAGGATTTTATTTTGTTTGTAATATTTTGAGAAATGAAGAAATAAGAACTCTGGACTTTGCTGGAATATTTGTTTATGTAGCGGAAATATGTGTGTAATAATTTTTCTTCTAGGCAATAGGCAAGAAATGTTGAACTGTATGAACATTGCGAGATGCAAGAAGTACTTTGATTCTGAAACGATGTAACTAGTAAAATGTAATTTAAGAAAACCTCAAGATTGGATTGTTAACATTGCAAGAGTGATAAAGTGATTTGTATTGCACCCGTCCACCTCCCGAGTCCCAGACTAGCATTTATCTCAGGGGTGTCGGTTCATTATTTAAATCATCAAATATAAATATAACGGCATAATAGAACACGGGGATGAACGGAGCAACTTAAAATTAAAAAGGGGGAAGGCTCGATTGTAACTTGAATTTAAGGACTCCATGATAGGACTAGGAAGTGACTATTACTTTAAAAAGGGCATTATCTAACTACAATAAAAAGATTATGAGAGTGGTTTCCTTTGAAATAATTTGCCAGAAGGAGCGGTTTATTACGCCATTTGACGTATAAAACTTTGATACATGTGGCAACAATATTTGAATTTACACACATGTTACATATATAAATCACTTGCCATACCGCAAGTGGTATCAATATCTTGCTGCGTTGCTTCTGAAATAAAATGACATTTTGGAGGTATAATTTACGGATCGATTCCATTTGAATCGAACCGTCACTCAAAGATATAGCTTCCTTCTATCGGGAGCCCGAGCATAACCCATGTTACGGTCGGCTTCCCGATTTAACTAAGATGATGTACTCCGGCTATATACATTTTTCCGAGACCGGTACTCGGACTGGGTAATGTTTCTCGTGAAATGCGAAAACTGGATTCCACGGACAGTTCCTATCCTACGATATCCAGCTGATGCCATACCAATGAATCAGCATTTACATTTTATTTACATGTGATCTGAATTGTTTCCAGTTAGCCTCAGTAGACTACTGACACAGATGAGATAACGAGAAGCGGTGGGAAATACCGTGGCCATGGCCCCCCTCGCATCGCGAGCGAAGTAAACAAACACGCAAGTATGACTGTAACATCGTCCCATACGAAACCGTACAAAAACGAGGCAACCAAATGATTCTAATATTATCACTCTCATTATTCAAACATACTAATAGAGGGATGTTGTCACCAAATAATTTAATCCACGAAATTATCATCCTCGAAATTATTATTATTATTATTATTATTATTATTATTATTATTATTATTATTATTATTATTATTATTATTATTATTATTATTCCTCAACGGTTCCTGGCACTGTCACGTTGATTAATATCGTCATTATTATGCGGGATGCAAACACCAAGTGGTTATTACTGTTATTATTATTATTATTATATCCCTCTCGTGATTATTATTATTATTAATGAATAGGTGACCCAAGATATTATTATTATCATACATGTCACTTAAGAGGTTATTATTATTAATGGACCGGTCACTTCCGCCAAAATATATATATTAAGATATCGGTCGCAATTACAAACATTTCACTGATCAACCAACGACATCATTACAGTTATTATTATGACAATTATTATTAATCCGACCGCGGTGATTTAACATCGTCCCACATTGTTATTATTATTATCGGTTGCATATTATCATTTAGATTCCCGTTTAACATCCTTATCAACGCTCAATTAATTAAGGCGGTCCAATCCTTTATCTGCAATATTTATTATTATTATTATCACGACATCATGATTGTCCTCACTCGTTATTACAATGAATACAATATACGACCATTTCTGTGGAATCTGAACTCTCATTATCCTTAGATCCGTTGTATCTCAACGAATAACTGTGCAGTCTATTTATTTCGTACATGCTGTCACGGGTTCGAATTCTACCCGCTGCGTAACTCAGTATTTCTCTGTGACACTGCCCGTACATTTTACACTCATATCAATATCCTAAGTGTCTCTCGTACGGAATTTATTTTCCTCTCTATCTCAATATTCCTCGATTCATTTATTTATTCCTCACAGAATTATCAACTGACTTATTTATTCATTTCGGACATCGTACGACCTTTTATTATCTGACTGCAAATTCTTTCACATTTTCTATCTCATTTGGATCTATGCCTTAGTTCATTCTCCACAAATAATCGTAACATCTTGAAATTATATTTACCAAAATTTGACAATCATGGTCTCGTAATATTAGCACTACATGTTCCGGCTAATGAATCGCAACTTCAAAACGCGACATTTATACGTAAAAAAAATTGGACCGTAATTTAAACCACACGTTCATTAACATGTACGGATTATTAACACCGATCTACATTTGAATATTATTAATCGATCAAATTAAGTTATCACGCACTTTAATTCCGAATAAAAAAAAAAGACATCCCGTCATTAAATGATTCCCAATAAACTCAACACTTGATCACATAAATTATTATTATCTCCAAATCATATTTAAAAAAATATCTTCTTTAAAAAAAAAGTTATATTATTTATTTATTATTATTATTAATATTTAAAAAAAATAATAATTTCGCCTGTAATACGGTAGTCCACTCTTATTATGTTTAACGCATAACCCCTTTTACAAATTCAATTTATTCTGGCACTAATCACTCCAGATATGATTTACTTGGAAATATTATATTAATCGCATCTCACAAATTTAACAACTTCACTTTGAAAATATGACCATATTAATTTCAACAAAACACACTTGGTATGGCGAAGCTGGATTTTCCTTCCATGTCATTAAATGGCTCGTTAAAATTGACAAAACATAAAAGCACATATCGGGTCTTATTTAACTAGCATAATCAAAATCAAATGTAAAGAAAATTATCGACTACAAAGAAAATATGAATGCATGCATGACTTAACGTACTACACTATATATACAAATTTACATCTCCAACAAACTGAATACATAAAAGACCCGATTATTTACATTATTATGATTTACTACTGTCCGTGCTACAAATTTAGGATGGGGTCGTTAAGCGACCCATCTTGTTACAGAAGGTAACCAAGTATAATCAAATTATTCCCATTTTTCCCATCACGATAACATTTCCCAAATATATTTTACAGTTTAGTACTCATCTTAGTTATCGGTATTCCATTGCAGCTTTGCAGACGAGAGGCTTCATTCGGCCCCTCTCTGCGTTTTACCCCTCCATCCTTGATGGCGTAGTTTCACAAAAGATTTCCTGGCACATTATCATTTTACACTCATATCTTGACTGCCACAAACCTTCACCATTTACAACGTTAACACAACAAATTTCTATCCTAGACCCAAGAATTTAATATATTTACACTATTTAATCTTCGTCCACCTACCGCACAATGGACCTGGACACGTACGACGAGGTGTCAACTGTTTCGCCCGTCGCGATACGCCCGATTTATACGGCATTCTTGACGTGTTCATTACATCGGTTCGGTATAGCTAAGTACAGGCTACTACTTCCTTAAAGTACTGTTCGTCACACAGTCTATTATGTACGTACTTATGGTGATATATTTTATACTACTCTCTTGCAGGATAATTACTTTACATCACTGATATTCACAAAGGACAAACACTGTCCTACGTTAACATTTTCTAATTCCTGATGCTTGAGCGCGATCACATTTTACAAACACCGGCGGATGCTCGCGCCATTAAATGACTGTACGTCCGTAGAATTCTAAGTTACCGGCGACCAACAGTTCAACTCCCGATATTCAATTCACGTGTGCTGGCGACCGTCAATTCAGCTCCAACGATTCAAGACAAGTGTTGGCGACCGTCAATTCAGCTCCGTATATATGGATGAAGCCTTTTTCCCGCGGATTCGTTGACGTCATGCCCCTTAGGGAGGGGGTGGATTTTTAATATCGGTACTTGCACTCCGAATTGGAAGTTAAAATTTACATCAAATTAATCCACTCCGCTAGCATATCTGCTGGATAAAATATGAACTCCAGGTGATCACAGATTTAGGAGATATGGATGGATTTAGCTCCTCACATTTCGCGCCTTTGTAAGCGTCCCTGACAACGTGGTCTTCTTTCAGCCAATGAGATTCAAGCTGTCCGGTTTCCAAGAAATCCAGCCTTCAATTTAATTAATTTGCCAATAAGTATTGATTATTTTTCCATGCGTGACATCTAATAAATTCATTACATTCATCCGCGTACTCATATTAATTTATTACTGAATACTTTTGTAGTTACGAAAATATCTCATCCCTCATTCCTTAAGATGGTATCACTGAGTCTCCCATCACATTTTTACTATTGGCCGGCAAGCGGTCACGTGATTTAAATCTCCACCTGCTCGAACTTAGGCTAGCGAACGTACACTCAGCCGCTGTACTTTTCCATGAGGTCATGGAATTTCCGTCCTACCAAAAATATCCCAAGGTCTTACTCATGTGGTGAGTTTTCTTTGTATGACTCTCCCCCTTCCTCTTTCTGACCAAGACTTATTTGTGGACTCTGTATTTCCTTGTACGCCAACTAATGATATTCCCTGCTGTGAAGTAGCTAAAAGTTGTCGGGTTGAGCTAATCCGTCAGGCTCCAGTCTGTCGTCCTTCCTTCGCTCTGATTTCGACATTACCTAAACGAAATATTTTCAAATACACTCCTCTGTATTTCAATAAATGTCTCATATTATTTTACCGATCAAATCATGATTGATTATGGGCCTAAGTCACTCGGGTTCAGTATATCATGATGTAATTTGGTAACATTTAAAAAATGTAGAGGTGCTTTAATTTGGAACAACCTATACCGCACGCGCGGTTATGGATGTTGAAATAACTGATGTAATTTATCTAGCGTCTGCAGCCAGGAAATAACCATATAAGGTCATGCGAATGTATTGGCGAACGAGAATCTAGGGGAAATTGTTTTTTATTGGTTGATTGTAATCGAGCCAAATCCGGTCTTGTTGCCGGCTTTGGAAAAATGATGCGTAGGCTCGGCGTCATTTTTTAAATCCGACCGCCCTAGCGAGCGTTCGCGTTCGAGGGCTACCCTCGGGAACTCCTGCCTTTCCGAGGTAAGTGTTATTTCAGTGCTGTTTTCATGTTATTATCAATGTTTTCTGATTTCGTTTGATTTAATTGAATTCCTTTGTGTTTCGGTATTTTCTTGCTTAATGTAATTTTCAAAGTTTTAATATTCAACGTGTCTTGAGTTTGCCCTAGATTCTTGATCTCGTAATTTAAAGTTTTTCTCCTGTCTTTTAATCAACTATCCATTCATTTGTGTTTTGGTTTCGTAATCATTCGGTTTGTCAAATGTGTAAAGTATCTCCTGCTCTGTTATGTAACTTCGACTCTTGTAATTTTTTTATTTGTTATTTTTAATATAATTGAGATAGAGGGTTCTTCATGTAAGTCTTTTCTCCCCCATAACGTTATACGTTCCCATAGACCTTGTAGGGCTTCCCGCACGTTCCACTATCCTTTCTTAGTTGTCATTTTTAGGCCTGTAAGTGTTCCCTATATTTGCTTTAATTTTGCTTATTTAAAAGATACTCGTCACGCTTCTATGTTCTGATATGAATTCACCGCCACTGCGTCATTTTACTATTTCTTTGATCATATTATTAAGTATTATTATATTATTTACTACTGGTATTATTTTATAATTGCTATTACTATTCTTATATTATTATTATGCGTAACTATCCTTGTCCCTTAGCGGTTACATTTATTATCAGAGCGTGTGTTATGTAAGGAGCTAAGGCTTACAATGATCATCCTCGACTAACTTCTCTAAAATAAATTTTAAATCTTAAGTTTGAATATAGGCCTAAGTTGTAAGTGACCCGTGTGTGTTCTTAATTCCCGCTTTTTGTTTTTCATGATTCTTGCGCGAGTTTGACGCACACGTGTTTTCGTTACGCGATGTGCAGTTTTGTGTTGTGTTTCATCTTGTAATTAATTAATTAACGGTTGGAGGAAATGGTGCGTCACTATTTGTAAGAAGTTTCTTTTAGGTCTGTTAATTTTTATAAATTTTCCTCTGTGGCAAAGTTTCGCTTGACCACGTGATTTGTAGTAAAGTGAAATCTTCATATTTCGTGTGCTGTATTCGCTTTCCGAAAGTCTTCTTTGATAAATTTCAATATGTTTGATTATGTCTAGTTTTCTTCCATTTGTGTTCCGATTGTAAGATTTGTGTAATTTCCGGTTGTTTTAAACTACGTCGTGATATCGTGCTAAGTATTGTCTCGATACTGTACTCCCGTGTTTGAATTCATGTTTATCTCTTGAACAGCTGAAGTGTCTTGAAAACAGCTGAGCGTTTGACCCTCTGCGAAGTGTACACACCCTACATCGTAAGTTATCGAGTGTCGTGTTCTCCTTGTTTTCCTCCTAGACCACGTAAATTGTAGCGTGAATTGTCAGTGATGATTGTGTTCTGGTTAAATTTTAGCACGGAGTTTCCTTTGTTTTTCTGTAATTTCTCTTTTGGTAATTTTCGGCAACAATTTTGAGGTTATGTTGTAAGGTTTCGTATATTTCTTCGAGTGTTTTTCTGTTCGTAAATCTCGTATTTCGGCAAATTATTTTGTAAATTTTGTTTCTTGTCGCCTGGTATGTTATATTTGGTACTATTCTACATGTATGATCTTCTAAAGTAAATTTTACGTCATGTTTTCGCTCGGTATGTGCTTAAATTTCCGGTCATGTGGTGATGTTTTTGGTCTTTTGCTAGATCTGGGTTCGTTTCCAAGTAGGTACGGGACTATTTTGGCGACTGTTTCCCAACTAGCTGCTAAATTCAAAAGTTTCCTAGTTTGTCTTGTGCTTTTCCGTCGTGTAAGTGTCTGTTTCCTTGTCACGTATATTTAACTTATTAACCCGTGTGTTCCTATACTTGTTAGGTTGGGTCTACATTTGACTGTGATGGTCTTGTTGGGTGAGTCGTGCTCACCATATTATTAGACCAGCTAGGCTCAGGCTCATTATGGGCAAATTTGACGGGTTACGGATCGGCACTTGTGCTCGTGACATGTTCCAAATCTAGTGTATCTGGTATGAGATTCCTCGTAATCTTTTTCTTGGTATTAGGAGCCTAGATGGAGAATGATGTCCATTGTGATTATAAGAATGATTAATAGGAAGATTTTCTGCAAATGTTCATTTTGGCGTTCTTACGCTGAGCTATAAATTGTTTTTAAATTCATAGTCGGTCAGCAGGTTGTCAATATTGTCTTTCTGTTATTTTAAATTTGTCACTGGCGATATTTTGAATGTATCCTGATTTAGCTAAGCCATTCAGTTAATTTTTCTGCTTGTTTTGTTTGTTCGATTTTATCGATATTAAATTTTCTTGCATTACGGGTTTGTGTCTTCTAAATTTAGGTACTCAATTTGTAGAATTATGGGATTCTGTAGACTGAGTATGGTTCTAAATTTGTAGCTGTGCTGTATCTGTCCTACGATTTTCGCATATAATTGTGTATTTGTATTGGGTGCCTTGGATAGGCATAGGTGTGTGTGTACTGAGACTTTTAGAGCATAAGGTGCTGAGAGGCTGTTCCTCTTCTGGGAGTACGATATTCGCCCTAAGAGTCTCATTGCCATGTGATAATTTCAAGTGTACTTGAGGTCATGTACTGTCCTTTTTCTATTGTGGGTACATCTTGATGTGTCATCGCACGGGTGTTTTGTGTTTGTATGTGTACTGTGTTCTTGTGATGTGAGATGGAGTCAGTATTGAGGACGTCCGTGCCTTTTACCATTGGTTGGTTATGCTGATTCAGGGATCGTCGCACTTGTTTTGGTAGTTTGATGTTGCCTGTGTGTGTGTAGGAGGACAGATAAGCTTGGTAGTCTTGGGTGTCGTGCGGTTATCTGGTAATCTCTGGTATGAAGGTTGTACTTGTACTTTTGTATTTCTTATATCTGGGAGTTGGATTTCTGTATGTGCACTCTTGCATCGCTTTCGTTTTTCATTTTTGAGTTCCTGTTGATAAAGTAAGTGATTTTGATTTGCTATTCCTGGCCTAATTGCGCCTTAATTTGACTGGTGTGACACGTAATACGTAATGTGAGTTTATCTATGCAAAAATTTTATGAGTACATGACATGGTAAATGAATAGTGACTTACTAACCTCGGTTCATTGAAAATGGTTGCAATCTAAATTTATTTAGTACTTATTTCCCTGTTTTGAGTTCCCTTGCAACATTTTAAATTCTTCCTTTTATTTGGTTGTTTTTTCTTAATGTTGGGTCATTAAGAATGCACACGGTAACTTAATTTGGTAGTTATGAGGGATTTAGTTATAAATAAAATTTTTGTTTTGGAGGTAAATATCCGGCCGGATACTTTGGCAATTTTATAGGTTATTTAAGAATATTAATTGTAATAAGCATGGTTGCTGTAACCATGTTAGGTATAATTTAATGTAATGTCTTTTGGGCTAAGATTAGAATTTTATTCATAGCCTTAGTTAGGGATTTTGTAACGTTTTGGGTACTAGGGTAAACTCTGGCAGATTTTCTTTTAATTGTTTAACTTATCCCAAATTCTGAAATAACACTTGCCAAGGGGGCTGGGGTATCCCAGAACTATGAGAGGGACCTCCCGAAGGAGGCTTGTTATTGTTACTAAAATAAATACAAAACCTACCCTCAAGGCTCATGTTAAAGTCATCAATAGTTCAGGCCAGTGGCCTAAGTTCTTCAGTTCCAAGTTTCTGCTGCGTTTGTTTTTGTTCCAGTGACTGCAATATCCAGGACTCTGTCCAACCTGGGGTGTCTGTTTGGAGCCTGCAACGCACCTATTGGCCACTAATATCTGATGGTGGAATTGGAAGGTGGTTCTGATGGCGGCGGTCTGCAGTGCTGCGCCAATAACCTTCGCCTGTTTTGGGCCAGTTCACTAAGCTGGTGGTCTGTGCTGAGGCTATAAGTGAGCTATGGTTGGACTGCAATATGGATGGAGATGTTGGCAACGGCCGCGGTCAGCGCCTTCGTTTGACAGCGATACTTGTTTTTGCCTGTATGGACGTTCCTGAAGAGAACGATAATAAGAAATTGTGGTGTGGTGCAATTGTGGCGTTGTGAAAATCTTCAGATCTCCGTTTACGCCTCCCTTTTAAGTTCATTTAAATTTGTTATTTTTTATTATGTTATTTTTGTCGAGTAGAGCTCGACTTTGCGAGGAGGAGTATGTAAGCTGTGGTGGGATAGAGAACTGGAACTGGATGTTGTGTGTTGCAAGAAGTTAGAGTTTGGAAACGTAAAAGTTTTTTTAAATTTAACATACTTGAAGGATTTTATTTTGTTTGTAATATTTTGAGAAATGAAGAAATAAGAACTTGGACTTTGCTGGAATATTTGTTTATGTAGCTGAAATATATGTGTAATAATTTTTCTTCTAGGCAATAGGCAAGAAATGTTGAACTGTATGAACATTGCGAGATACAAGAAGTATTTTGATTCTGAAATGATGTAACTAGCAAAATGTAATTTAAGAAAACCTCAAGATTGGATTGTTAACATTGCAAGAGTGATAAAGTGATTTGTATATCATGATGTAATTTGGTAACATTTAAAAAATGTAAAGGTGCTTTAATTTGGAACAGCCTATACCGCACGCGCGGTTATGGATGTTTAAATAGCTGATGTAATTTATCTAGCGTCTGTAGCCAGGAAATGACCCTATAAGGTCATGCGAATGTATTGGCGAACGAGAATCTAGGGGAAATTGTTTTTTATTGGTTGATTGTAATCGAGCCAAATCCGGTCTTGTTGCCGGCTTTGGAAAAATGATGCGTAGGCTCGGTGACATTTTCAATCCAACCGCCCTAGCGAGCGTTCACGCTCGAGGGCTACCCTCTGGGACACCTGCCTTTCCGAGGTAAGTGTTATTTCAGTGCTATTTTCATGTTATTATCAATGTTTTCTGATTTCGTTTGATTTAATTTAATTCCTTTGTGTTTCGGTATTTTCTTGCTTAATGTAATTTTCAAAGTTTTAATATTCAACGTGTCTTGAGTTTGCCCAAGATTCTTGATCTCGTAATTTAAAGTTTTCTCCTGTCTTTTAATCAACTATCCATTCATTTGTGTTTTGGTTTCGTAATCATTCGGTTTGTCAAATGTGTAAAGTATCTATTGCTCTGTTATGTAACTTCGTCTCTTGTAAGTTTTTATTTGTTATTTTTAATATAGTTGAGATAGAGGGTGCTTCGTGTAAGTCTTTTCTCCCCCATAACGTTATACGTTCCCATAGACCTCGTAGGGCTTCCCGCACGTTCCACTATCCTTTCTTAGTTGTCATTTTTAGGCCTGTAAGTGTTCCCTATATTTGCTTTAATTTTGCGTATTTAAAAGACACTCGTCACGCTGCTATGATCTGATTTGAGTTCACCGCCACTGCGTCGTTTTACTATTTCCTTGATCATATTATTAAGTATTATTATATTATTTACTACTGGTATTATGTTATAATAATTATTACTATTCTTATATTATTATTATTATTATTATTATTATTATTATTATTATTATTATTATTATTATTATTATTATTATTATTATTATTATGCGAAACTCTCCTTGTCCCTTAGCGGTTACAGAAGCTAATGGGAATGGGAAACGTTTGCTGGACTTCTGTGCTAGTATGGGTTTAATAATAATAATGTTATTTGTGTTACGCCCCACTAACTACTCTTTTAAGGTTTTCGGAGACAGTATGGGTTTAGCAATTATGAATACATTCTTCGAGCATAAGGTTATTTACCGCTACACATGAGAGGCTAGGGGTACCAGATCCATAATAGACTATATCTTAACCGACTTCGAATTCAGGAAATCTGTTAGGAATGTACTAGTTTTCCGGGGATTTTTCGATGATACAGGCCACTATCTGATCTGTAGTGAACAAAGTATATCTAGGTCTAGGGTAGAGAAAGTGACATCTGTCTGCAAACGGATAAGGGTAAAAAATCTCCAGGACGAGAAAATTAGACAGAAGTACATGGATATGATTAGTGAGAAGTTTCGAACAGTAGACAGTAAGCAGGTTCAGGATATAGAAAGTGAATGGGTGGCATACAGGGATGCTGTAGTAGAAACAGCAAGGGAATGCCTAGAGAAAAGTGTGTGTAAATTTGGGAAAAGGCGAACATCTTGGTGGAATGATGAAGTGAGAGCAGCTTGTAAACGTAAAGAGAAGGCTTATCAGAAATGGCTCCAAACAAGGACCGAGGCAGACCGGGATTTGTACATAGATGAAAGAGACAGAGCGAAACAAATAGTTGTTGAATCCAAAAAGAAGTCGTGGGAAGATTTTGGTAATAACCTGGAAAGGCTAGGTCAACCAGCAGGGAAACCTTTCTGGACTGTAATAAAGAATCTTAGGAAGAGAGGGAAAAAGGAAATGAACAGTGTTTTGAGTAATTCAGGTGAACCCATAATAGATCCCAGGGAATCACTGGTCCGGGAGATAGGGGGTTCGAATCCCACTGTCGGCAGCCCTGAAGATGGTTTTCCGTGGTTTCCCATTTTCACACCTAGCAAATGCTGGGGCTGTACCTTAATTAAGGCCACGGCCGCTTCCTTCCAACTCCTAGGCCATTCCTATCCCATCGTCGCCATAAAACCTATCTGTGTCGGTGCGACGTTAAGCCCCTAGCAAGAAAAAAAGGGAATCACTGGAGAGGTGGAGGGAATATTTTGAACATCTTCTCAATGTAAAGGGAAATCATCCTTGTGGTGTTGCAAACAGCCAAGCTCATGGGGAGGAGGAAAATGATGTTGGTGAAATTACACTTGAGGAAGTGGAAAGGTTGGTGAATAAACTCCATTGTCATAAAGCAGCAGGAATAGATGAAATTAGACCTGAAACGGTGAAGTATAGTGGGAAGGCAGGGATGAAATGGCTTCATAGAGTAGTAAGATTAGCATGGAGTGTTGGTAAGTTACCTTCAGATTGGACAAAAGCAGTAATTGCACCTATCTATAAGCAAGGGAGCAAGGAAGAATTGCAACAACTATCCAGGTATCTCATTGATTATACCAGGCAAAGTATTCACTGGCATCTTGGAAGGTCGGGTGCGATCAGTCTTTGAGAGGAAGTTGTATGAAAACCAGTGCGGTTTCAGACCACAGAGAGGCTATCAGGATCAGATTTCCAGTATGCGCCAGGTAATTGAAAAATGCTATGAGAGGAATAGGCAGTTGTGTTTATGTTTCGTAGATCTAGAGAATGCTTATGACAGGGTACCGAGGGAAAAGATGTTCACTATATTGGGGGAGTATGGAATTAAAGGTAGATTATTCAAATCAATCAAAGGCATTTATGTTGACAATTGGGCTTCAGTAAGAATTGATGGGAGAATGAGTTCTTGGCTCAGGGTACTTACAGCGGTTAGAAAAGGCTGTAATCCTTCACCTTTGCTGTTCGTAGTTTACATGGATCATCTGCTGAAAGGTATGAAATGGCAGGGAGGGATTCAGTTATGTGGAAATGTAGTAAGCAGTCTGACCTATGCTTTTAACAAACAGAAGTCCAACTGTTCCTTGTAACAAAACTAGTGAACTATGGGAAGGTAGAAAACCCAATTTATGTAACCTTAGAGTTTTAGGTAGTATTGCTTTTAAGCATGTTCCTAGACATTTGCCAACGGCCGTAGCCATATTGAAACACCGGATCCCGTGAGATCTCCGAAGTTAAGCAACATTGGGCGTGGTCAAGATTTGGATGGGTTGCCACGCGCTGTTGGTGTGGGTAAGGGAATGGAGGAGCGGAAAGGAACTGGCCACCCTACCGCACGTAAACTCCGGCTCAGGCACACCTCTGCGGAGGTTCGGACCTGCCTGACGTTTCAGGAGAAAACTAGACCCAAAAATTGAAAAGCTAGTTATGGTAGGCTATGCTACAAGTTGGAGATTATGGGATGCTGAAAACAGAAGGATTGTTCTAGGTCGCAGTGTGTTTTTGATGAACATAAACTAGGGAACAAGAATGTACCATAGTAAATGTATCAGACCAGTCTCAACCTCAAAATGTTAAGGTTCAATCTGTTAAAGTCAGTATTGAAAATCAAGTTGAAGGTAATGCAGGGAGTTCAGATCAAATTGTAGAAGAGAAGAGAATTAGGAGGAAACCGAATGGCATGATGATTATGTCACAGATGTTTATAAGGTGGTTGAAGGGGCAGAAGGAGAGATGCTATTTGAATTATTTGTTCAGTCAGAGGTTAATGTCTCATGAAGTTACAGTGATGTTAAGTGTTATAGTGATTGATTACAATGGGAAAAGGCTATTGAGAAAGAGCTACATTCACTTGAAGAACATGGTACATGGGTAGAAGTAAAGAAACCAAGTGATGAAACAGTCATAGATACTACGTGGGTATTTACCAAGAAAGAAGTAGGCGGTTCAATGGTGTACCAAGCAAGATTAGTTGCACGTGGTATTTTACAGAGTAACGTAAATGAGGATATTTATTCACCTGTTAATTAGGAACTTTAAGAATATTGTTATCAGTTTCTGTTCAAAATAATTTGGAAATTCATTAAATGGATATAAAAAGTGCTTTCTTGTATGGAGAGATCAAAGAAAATGATTTTTTGAAAATCCCACCAGGTGGTTCTGTACTCAAAGTGAAAAGGTCACTATACAGACTCTGTAAATCACCAAAATATTGGTATGAGAAATTTAAGGAGAAAATGGAAGAGTACCGGTATGGGTTTCATAGGTCAGAGAATGATTATTGTTTGTACATCAAAAATAAATTGTATGTGTTGGTTTATGTGGACAATTAGTTAATTTTTTGTAATGATTTGGCAGAAATTAACAAACAGAAAACTTGTTAAGCCTGAATTTTAAAATTAAGGAGAATAATGGAGGGTAATAGAAGTAGAGTACTCTTCATCACAGTCACAGATGAAATCAACAAGAGTGTACAACAAAAAATGGGAAGCAAACTGACAAAGGCCGAAAGAGGTAGATGGATATGGTGAAGGAGAGTATAGAGAAGAAAGGAGTAAAAGTGGAATAAACATTGGAGGAAGGAAGGGAGTGGTGGAGAGATAGAAAGAGTCTATTTGCAGACAACGCAGTAATATGGCGAGAAGATCAAATGGAAGTACAAGATTGACCCTCTGTATGGGAAGCCAGCATCTAAGCCAATGAGCTAATAAAACTAACGTCTCTCTCTTTGCATGCAAAAGGTGGAACGATTGGAAAATGTATTTAATTATTAGAAGCCTATGATGATGTGGATGCATTAGAAATTGGTCAGAGCAGAGAGTCATAGCACAATATACACACTTCCCAATGCTACTTCTTTGCAGTCACAGAATTCACAAGCATTCTTTTCCCACATGCTACATTGTTTCACCATTATTTTGGAAATTCTGCCTGTATTTTTCTGTGACATCAATATTTTTGTAAAATTTATACTTGCATAGATTTGGAAGGACATTAGAGAAGCTGGATTGGATGTGGTGGAAGTAATGAAGCAGGAAAAGTGGAAGGACAGAAAGGAGTGGAGCAGGCTTGTTAACCCCACCCGGGCGACTGGAGCGGGACATTGATGATGATGATGATGATGATGATGATGATGATGATAGAGGTAACAAGCAAAAGTTATGGAATCGAGGGACAGAGGAATGAAAATAAGTGTGGAGAAGGGGAAGACAGTAGTGATGATGGGAGGTAATAGGGAAGTTAAAGGGAATATTGAAGTAAATGGAAGACCATTAGAAGTCATGAGAAGCATAAAATATTTGGGGATTATACTTGCAGAAATAAGAAAAATAAATGAAGAAATTGGAAACTGAATACAACAAGCCATTGGGTTATACCAATGTGTGAGAGGTATAGTGTGGAACCCGGACATCACAGAGAAATGCAAGAAAAATCTGTAATCATTGTATTACACACCAATTTTGACATATGCAGCAGGTACGTGGACAACAACAAAACATGAAAACAGAATCCATACAGTTGAGATGAAATTTCTTAGAGGAATAATTGGGAAATCATGAAGGGATGAAATCAGAAATGTAGAAATCAAAGAGAGAGAGAGAGAGAGAATTGGATTCCCTAAACTGCAAGACAAGAGGGAGACCAGTAAGCTGAAATGATGCAAATGGAAGAGGATGGAGTTCCAAAGCGAGTATATACAGAGAAAATAATAACAGGAAGACAACGGGGAAGGCCCCGAAAGAGGTAGATGGATACAGTGAAGGAGAGTATAGAGAGGAGAGGAGTAAAGTAGAATAAACATTGGAGGAAGGAAGGGCGTGGTGGAGAGATAGGTAGCTGGTGGAGGTACTTCATTCACAACCCAATCCAGAAGACTGGAAACTGCAAATGAAGAGGTAGATGGATACGGTGAAGGAGAGTATAGAGAAGAGAGGAGTAAAAGTAGAATGAAAATTGGAAGAAGAAAGGGAGTAGTGGAGAGATAGAAAATTCTGGAAGTCCTTGATTCACAACCCAATCCAGAAGACTGGAAGCTGGAAGTGAAGAAGAAGAAAAAGAAGAAATTTTTCTTCAGCTCATACTTGCTATTTCTAGGGTTCCTGGAGACTCTCAGGCTCATTTTGTTTTTTGGCAGGGATTTACGGTTGAATACCCTTCTTGATGCCACGTGATTTTTGAGACAAAAAACCTCAACCCAATATTGACCCTCTGTGTGGGAAGCCAGCATCTAAGCCAATGAGCTAAATAATAATAATAATAATAATAATAATAATAATAATAATAATAATAATAATAATAATAATAATAATAATAATAATAATAATAATAATAATAATAATATCTCTGTTTGTGTGTAAAAAGGTGGAACGATTGGAAAATGTAACTAATTATTAGAAGCCTGTGATGATGTGGATGCATTGCAAATTGGTCAGAGCAGGGAGTCATAGCACATACAGTATACACACTTCCCAAAGCTACTTCCTTGCACTCACAGAATTTTTTTTTTGCTAGGGGCTTTACGTCGCACCGACACAGATAGGTCTTATGGCGACGATGGGATAGGAAAGGCCTAGGAGTTGGAAGGAAGCGGCCGTGGCCTTAATTAAGGTACAGCCCCAGCATTTGCCTGTTGTGAAAATGGGAAACCACGGAAAACCATCTTCAGGGCTGCCGATAGTGGGATTCGAACCTACTATCTCCCGGATGCAAGCTCACAGCCGAGCGCCTCTACGCGCACGGCCAACTCGCCCGGTCTCACAGAATTTACAAGCGTTCTTTTCCCACATGCTACATTGTATCATCATTATTTTGGAAATTCTGCCTATGATTTCCTGTGACATCGATATTTTTGCAATATTTATACTTCATAAAGGTAACAAGCAAAAGTTATTGTAGACAACAGAATGAAGGTTTAATATACAGGATTATTCAGCTAAGATGTTCATTTCCACTAACTTGTAATCCGTTATAGAAATTGATGTTCTGCTTTGATTTTCAGTAATGTTACCATGGAACTGATGACTGAACTTGCAGCACTTTCCCAGGGTGTCAGTATCTGCTGAGATAACAATACTTATTTTGCTTTTTTAAATGGAACTTCACTTCTTTTTTTTTTCTTTTTACACCTAGCCTTAAACTTACAGCATTACAAATTTGGTCTACCAAGCAAATTAGCTAGTAGATTTGGGTCATGGAGCTCTGAGCTGGCTTTCAGGTGATTGTGTGTTTGTACCCCACTGTCAGCAATCCTGAATGTTGTTTTCTGTAGTTTCCTATTTACACACCAGTCAAAAGCCTAGGCTGTGCCTTAATTAAGGCTATGGTTGGTTCCTTTTCAGTCCTATCCCATCATCACCATAAGACCTGTCAGTGTAATGACCTGAATAGATTGGGAACCATTGTTTTGAAATCAGAGGACCAGTACTATTATCACAAGGTACATAGGATTACATAACAGATTGTAAAACAGTAGTTGATATAAATGACTTGTATTGAGAAAAATTATTTCATAATACAGTACATACACTGTATAAAAGACAGTTGCAAGAAAAGTACAGCATACAAGGCGGATAAGTTTCAATTACACGCAAGGTGTGCATAATGGTTGGAGAGACAACATGCCACATGGGCAGACAGTAGACGACAACAATGATGAATGATGAATTAATGTATGTTGACACAAGGGGAAAACTTGAGTTGTCAACTTATGAATAACATAACAAATGAATGTGGGTACAATTAAATAAGTATTGACTTTCTGCCCATCTTAAAAAAATAGATTTAAAACAATGAGCAATTAAAATCACTAGAGTTAAAATTATGAACACACAGCAACGAAGTCACTAAAAGAGCATAAGTGAATAACGTCAATAAAACGCAAATGTCATACACTAGAACAGAACCAGCCAAACCACAGCCCTCATAAGTATTCAGTGTTTAACACAAACAGAAAAAATAATATACAGTACATTTCTAGTTAATTCTTAGTTCAATACCTGGTAATATTGTTCACCCAGTGCTGTGCTGTCTGCACATAGGAGCTGGAACTATTTTCATGGTTTTAGGTAAAACTTTTGACAATCGCAATAATAATGATTGTTTATGGAGCTCTGCTCCAAGAATACGTGAAATGGGGGGGGGGGGGAGTGGTAAGGAAACTATGGTTAGAACACCCTATCTCTGCCCAAGCACAGATTATCAGAAATGACACTCAGGTAATTCTCCTCTCAGTACCATTATGTTATCTTTGCCTGTATCCTTTGGTTTTTCATCCTTTGTGTTTGAAACTGGTTAATGTGCACTGTATGCTTGTTCCTAAAAGTCTAAAATACCGTAGACTCGGCATAAAGTTGACAGCGAGTGTACGAATGAATCTTCGTTGGAAAATTATTTTGTGAAAAAACATGGAAGTATAAAGCGATTTGCGTTACATACAGTGAAGTCATAACAGTTATGAAAGAGCACAATATTAAACAGCATTATCAGATGAAACATTCTCATGATCTTGATGAACTTATTACTAAAGCTAAAGAATTTTCTGCTAAAATCACAAAACAACAGCAAACTTTAGTGGAAGGTGGAGATGTGACTTATTTTCCGTCACTAAAGTAAGTTACGAGATTTCAAAGCTGATTGCGGAGGGCGAATTTGTTAAGAACTGCCTCGTATTAGTTGCAGGAACATTATTTCCTGATAAAACTGACATTTTAAATTCAATATCTCTCTCAAGACACACTTTTGGCAGACGCGTGGAAGAATTAGTGGCAAGTGTTCAGCAGCAGCTTATTAAAAAAGGCAAAGAGTTTGAACATTTTTCCATTTCGTTTTATGAGAGCAGTTATAAATGCGGTACTGTTCAACTTTCGATATTGGTTAAAAGTGTTAATATTGATTTCTCTAGACCTGAAGAGCTTATAAATGAGAAGCATTAATGATACCACAAAAAGGACTGACTTATTTGAGAAGGCAGTAAAATGTGCTGATAGTGACGGACTTGAGTGGATTAAACTCTGCAGTATAACTACAGATTGTGCACAATGTATGTCGGGAATTCATTTGGGAGTAGCTGGACTAGTAAGTAAAAAAGTAACATCTTTGAGGCCCACTGTGCACAAACTTCATTGCAGTATACACCAAGAAGTACTTTGCGCAAAGGCGTTAAATCTCGCTGGTGTTATGCAGACTGTCACAAAATTAATCAATGTAATTCCAAGTAGTGCCTTGACACTCCGAAGTTTAAAACGTTCTTGGATGAACTCAACAGTGAATATGGTGATGTAATTCATCATATGGCTGAGCTGCGGATACATATTAGAATTATTTTTTTGCTCTTCGACAAGATATCCGGCAAGTTCTTGAAGAAAAAGGAAAGCCACGTAATTTGTCAAGTGACCCTGATTGGCTACCCCGCCTAGTATTCTTAGTCGATATGACGAAACAATTAAACACCTTGAATACAGTGTTGCGGATGAAAGATAAATTAATCAATGTTGCCTACTATGCAATAAAATCTCAACTGAAATTCTTCAGAACACAAATTTCTGCCAGAAACTGGATGTGTTGTGCTTGAGTCAACAGTCAATGGACTGGTCTGATGCAGCCCTCCATGCCACACTATCCTGTGCTAAACTTTTCATTTCTACGTAACTATTGCATCCTACATCTGCTCTAATCTGCTTGTCATATTCATACCTTGGTCTACCTCTACCGTTCTTACTGCCTACACTCCCTTCAAAAACCAACTGAACAACTCCTGGCTGTCTTAAGATGTGGCCTATCATTCTATCTCTTCTTCTCGTCAAATTTAACCAAATCGATCTCCTCTCACTAATTCGATTCAGTATCTATTCGTGATTCGATCTATCCATCTCACCTTCATTCTTCTGTAACACCACATTTCAAAAGCTTCTATTCTATTTCCTTCTGAGCTACTTATCGTCCATGTTTCACTTCCATACAATGCCACGCTCCAGATGAAAGTCTTCAGAAACATCTTTCTAATTCCTATATCAATGTTTGAAGTGAGCAAATTTATTTCCTTAAGAAAGCTTTTCCTTGCTTGTGTTAGTCTGCATTTTATATAGTCCTTACTTCTGCCATCATTAGTTATTTTACTACCCAAGTAACAATATTCATCTACTTCCTTTAAGACTTCATTTCCTAATCTGATATTTCCTGCATCACATGCCTTCGCTTGACTGCACTCCATTACTTTTGTTTTGGACGTATTTATTTTCATCTTGTACTCACCCAAGACTTTGTCCATACCATTCAGCAGCTTCTCGAGATTTTCTGCAGTCTCAGATAAAATAACATTACCATTGGCAAATCTCAAGGTTTTGATTTCCTTCCCTTGTATTGTGATTCGCTTTCCAGATTCCTCTTTGATTTCCTTGACTGCTTATTATATGTAAACATTGAAAAGGAGGAGGGGACCAACTGCAGCCTCGCCTCACTGGATTGCTGCTGCATTCTCAAAGTCCTTGATTCTTATCAATGCAGACTGATTTTTATACAAATTGTAGATAACTCTTCGTTCTCGGTATCTGATCCCAATCACCTTCAGAATCTTAAATAGCTTAGTCTAATCAACATTTGACGTAGATGTTGATTCCCATAGGGAATCTGAAATATTTGTTGCGAATGAGTAAATTTATAATACCAACATAAATTTTCCGTTATTGGACATTATAAATTTTCCAGCTAACTCATCCCTGGTGGCCAGCGTTACGCCCCCGTGTGCCAGGCTGGGCTCATCAGTTGGTACCTAGCACACCTATGCAGTGGCTTCCATCATGCACTAGCCAGCGTCTTGGTATGTGTGCTAAGTACCAACTGATGACCCCAGCCTAGCACATGGGGGCGAAACGCTGGAAACCAGGAATGAGTTAGCTGGAAAATTTATAATGTTAAGTAACGGGCCATTTGTACTGGTATTACTAATCAACATTATCGATTTTCTAGATCTGAACACCATGTATGTGGGCTTGTCCGTCTTAATTCGGTCCTCAAAGATCGGACGTAAAGTTAGGATTCCTTCACGTGTTCCTACATTTCTTCTGAAGCCAAATTGATCATCTCCCAACTCAGCTAGAACATGTCTATCCATTCTTCTCTAAAATAATACATGTTAAAATTTTGCAGGCTGCACTTCTCAGCGCTGGCTTTCTTCGGAATAGGTATAAATACATTCTGCCGAAAATTGGATGGTACTTTTCCTGTCTCATACATCTTACACACTAAATGGAATAACCTTGCCATGCTGGTTTCTCCTAAGGCAGTCAGTAATTCAGAGGTAATGTCATCAATTCCAGGTGCCTTGTTTCTATTTAGGTCTCTCATAGCTCCGCAAAACTCTGACCTCAAAATTAGGTCTCCCATTTAATCAATATCAACAGCTTCTTCTCTTTCCAGAACCCCGTCATCTACTTCTTTACCTTGATACAACTGTTGGATATGTTCCTGCTATCTTTCTGCTTTGTTTTCTTTCCCTAGAAGAGGCTTTCCATCTGAGCTCTTAATATCCATACACTTAGATTTCCTTTCTCCAAAGGTTTCCTTGATTTTCCTGTATGCAGCATCTACCTTTCCTAGGACCATGCAACCTTCGACATCCTTGCACGTCTCCTTCAGCCATTCTTCCTTAGCTACCTTGCACTTTCTATCCATTTTATTCTTTAATCGCCTGTATTCTTTTCTGCCCTCTTCATTTCTAGTATTCTTGTATTTTCGTCGTTCATCAATCAGGTCTAGTATCTCCTGAGTTATCCACTGATTCTTAGTTGGTCTTTTCTTCCTTCCTATCATTTCTTCAGCAGCCCTACTGACTTCATTTTTCATGACTTTCCACTCTTCCTCTATAGTGTTTCCTTCAGCCTTTTCATTTAGTCCTTGTGCAACATGTTCCTTGAAACAATCCCTCACACTCTTTTCCTTCAACTTGTCTAGATCTCATCTTTTTGCATTCTTTCCTTTCTTCAATTTCTTCAACTTCAGATGGCATTGCATGACCAACAAGTTGTGGTCAGAGTCCACGTCTGCTGCTGGGAAAGTTTTGCAATCCAACACCTGGTTTCTGAATCTCTGCCTAATCATAATGAAGTCTATTTGATATCTTCCAGTGTCTCCAGGTCTCGTTCACGTATACAGCCGTCGTTTGTGGTGTTTGAACCAAGTATTGGCAAGGACTAAATTATGATCAGTGCAGAATTCAACCAGTCGACTTCCTCTATCGTTCCTTTGTCCCAATCCAAATTCTCCTACTGTACTACCTTCTCATCCGTGGCCTACCACTGCATTCCTGTCTCCCATCACAATTAGATTCTTGTCACCTTTTACATATTGTATTAAATCTTCTATCTCCTCGTATATTCTTTCGATTTCTTTATCATCCGCTGAACTAGTAGGCATTTAGACCTGCACTATTTTGGTGGGCATTGGTTTGGTGTCTATCTTGA
Source organism: Anabrus simplex (assembly GCF_040414725.1). Classification (NCBI taxonomy): domain Eukaryota; kingdom Metazoa; phylum Arthropoda; class Insecta; order Orthoptera; family Tettigoniidae; genus Anabrus; species Anabrus simplex. The sequence continues at coordinate 884,571,189 of NC_090266.1, forward strand.
AGACAATAATTCTTTCACTATGCTGGTCGTAGTAGCTTACCCGCTGCCCTTTCTTATTCATTATTAAACCAACTCCTACATTTCCCCTGTTTGATTTTGTGCTGATAATTCGGTAGTCACCTGACCAAAAATCTTGTTCTTCCTGCCAACGTACTTCACTTATGCTAACTACATCTAATTTTAGTCTATCCATCTCCCTTTTCAAATTCTCTAACCTACCAGAACGATTCAAACTTCTAACATTCCACGCTCCGACTCGCAGAAGTCCGAATGGGGGACTAGTTTACCCTCAGAATATTTTACCCAGGAGGAAGCCATCTTCAGTATCGTACATCATTCATAGAGAGAGAGCTGCATGTCCTTGGGAGATAATTACGGCTGTAGTTTCCCGCTGCTTTCAGCCGTGTAGCAGTATCAACATAGCTAAGCCATGTCACATGGTTCTCAGGGGAGAAGTGTATACTTTTTCCAACAGTGAATGACCTATAAAACCAATACCCGGACATACCTTTCAATGATGATTCTTTCGTAGATGCAATTCAGGGCACTGAGGGCCAATTTGAGGCCAGATTTGCTCATTTTGCACAAATGAATTTGGAAATTTCTTTGTTTTCTGCACCATTTACCTTTGAAGCTGAGGAAGCATCATATGATTTACAGTTAGAAATACTGGACTTACAATGCGATGACACAATGAAATTAAATGGCATATGGCTTTTAGTGCCGGGAGTGTCTGAGGACAAGTTCGGCTCGCCATAATGCAGGTCTTTTGATTTGACGCCCGTAGGTGACCTGAACGTCTTGATGCGGATGAAATGATGATGAAGACAACATCTACACCCACCCCCATGCCAGAGAAATTAACCTATTATGGTTAAAATTCCCCACACTGCCGGGAATTGAACCTGTGACCCCTGTGCCAAAGGCCAGCACGCTAACCATTTAGCCATGGAGCCGGACGATGACAGAATGAAGGGGTCTTTGATCCTAATGATATTCTTCAGGTTTATAAGTTGTTGCCAGATGAAAAGTATCCAGCTCTGTAGAAAGAAGACCAGCGTTTGAACACCATGTTTTTTCAACTTATATAACTTATGTGTGCAAGCGTTCTGAAGTTGGAGATACAGAAATCAAGATTGAGACTGACGCTGAGTGATAGTCATCTACAAGACATGTTACTTTGTTATCTTCATAAAACCTGTTCCACACTTCTCACTAGGTATTTACTGCATGCAGATTGTTACTTAATTTAGAAAATCAGATTGGTTAGTATAATATCACTAATCACTAAGACTAAAGGAAACTGTTGGAATGTTGTGATTTTCTCATAAAAAATAAAATGTCATATATTATATCCTTTATTAGTTATATGAAAACAACATTGAGGTGTGCCAGGTACCAACTGATGAGCCCAGCCTAGCACATGGGGGTGAAACGCTGGTAACCAGGAATGAGTTAGCTGGAAAATTTATAATGTCCAATAACGGACCATCTATATCGGGTAAATTGAGTTGAGTGGTTTATCTTGGTTTTGCTTTGTTCTTTGAACTGCTTGGTGTGTGTGATAGTGTAGTTGTCAATAACAGCTCGTAATAAAAGGATGTGTGTGTTGACGCTGGTGTTTCTACGGTATAATTTGATTACTTAAACCGGTGTACTGTTACCGCCACAGTACATTCCGGACAACATAAATTGAAATGAAGTCACGAGAATTAATGGACGAAGTAAGTTGTGACATTATTGACGGGAAAAATGGCGACCTCGTGGACCAGTGAAGACACACATAATAGAAATGTGACTAAGCTCACAGTGGAGAACTATTTTTTATGGACATTGAAGGTGAAGCAAGAGCTGTTGTTGAAAGATGTGTGGGAATCAGTAATAGGTTATAAGGATACACCAGGTTGTCAACTATCTCAAACAGAAACAAAACAATGAGCGTGAAACAATGTGATCGCGTTAGAGGTTGTTTCCAAGTATGTCGGAGAAAATTTTGAAAGTGACATTGCAGATACTGAATCAGAGAAAAAGGCATGGGAGAAACTGGGCGAGTTGTGTAATAACAGAGGGCTAGTGAATGTTGCTATGACCTTCAAACAGTTAACTCATTTTGTGAAGCCCAAGGACATGAGTGTTCAAGAATAGTTCATAAAAATAAATCAACTGTGGAGGAGAATGAGTAAAGCCAGATACGATTTCACAGATCAACAAGTTGCAGGAATGATCATCGGAAATGGTACAGAGGAATATGCAGGTTGTATACCTTCCTTGGAGGCTGATTTGGCGAAACTGACAATCTCGAAGTTGAAGGCGAGATTACTCACTGAGGAAAACAGAAATAAACTTCAGAAAATAGAGGAAAGGCTTACGACACTGGAAAATGTGAGGAGGATGAATCTCAAGCCATGGTTGTTCAACAGAAGCAATATATCAAGAAAGAAGACATAGGAAGAGGAAAACAGTATAGTTCCTGCAATTGTGGTAAACAGGGACAAGTATCTAAATATTGTCGCAGTACCCAAAAGTGCTTCAATTGAGGTAAGTCAAGACATTATTCTAAAGTATGTCCAACATTGAAGAGTAACGAATCATCACAGGAGAATAAATCAGTGAATGCAAGTGGAAAAGTGGTAAGCTCAAAAATGATATATGTAGTAGATAAAGCAATGAGCATGGTAGTTTCTGTAGGAACTAAGAAAATTAGAGATTGGCTTTTTGATTCAGGTGCGTCCATCATATGTGTCCAACAGAGGATATGTTTATAGACATGTCAACAAATGTAACTGGGAATGTAGAAATAGGAGATAACAGTAAGCTGGATATTAGAGGCATAGGTAAGGTGAAAGTAAAAATGTCAACAGGATGGACAATTACATTTAAAAATGTGTTGTATGTACCAAACTTGGGTGCAAATTTAATATCAGTTGGTAAGTTAACCAGCAAAGGTTTCAAAGTAGGATTTGCAGGTGAAAAAGCAGTGGTTGTAGATAAGAATGGAGATGAAACATTATTTATAGCAAACAGGAGGAATGGTGTGCATGTAGTAGAGATAGAGGGAAGAAATGATATTGTAGCTTTGAGTGATTGTGGCCAAATAATAGATCAAGAATGTAATAACAATGTAGCATTTAGATGTGTTGAGCAGGTTAGGTTGTGGCATGAGAGATATGGACATGTACATTCTGAAGCTTTATTTGAAATTGCCTATGTTAGAATTGAAAGGAAGAATTGATATTAATACTTGTTCTGTATCCATTCAGGGGAAACGAAGTAACAAGGAAGTACCTAAGTATTGTGAGCGTAAGGGAGGAAAAATCCTGATGTTGTGCACACTGATGCAATTTGGAAAAATTAGTTCAACACTTTGGAAAGCTCAATATGTTGTAACTATGATTAATGAATACTCCAGATATAATGTGGCTGTATGTGTGAAAAACAAGGATGAAATATTGGAGGTGTTTAATAGGTATCAGGCAAAGGCAAAAATGTTACATGGTGTAGGAATTAAGGTAGTGCAATCTGACAATGGTACAGAGTATATATGTAGCGGGTTTCAAGCACAATTGCAAAAATGTGGTATTACTCATAGGAGATCTGTATCATACACTCCACAACAAAATGGATTAGCAGAGAGGCAGAATAGAATGATGTTTGATACTGTTAGATGTCTATTGATCAAGCCAAGGTTACCAAAAGAATTTTGGGAAGAAGCGGTAATGACTGCAGTGTATTTAGAAATAGGTGCCCATCCTCAGCAATAAATTTTCAGATACCGTATGAACTGTGGTTCAAAAGGAAGCTGGGTGAGGAAGAAATAGGTAGATTGAAAGTATTTGGATGTCAGGCGTGGGCTGTCAGAGCAGACAGCAGGAACTTAGATCCCAGAGCAGAGTCATGCGTTATGATAGGGTACGAGGCAGGTACTAAAGATGGATATAGATTATGGAGTTTTGAAAGGAAGAAAGTGACAGTGAGGAGAAGTGTTGTATTTGAGGAGCAGATATTTCCCGTTAAGGGGAAAAGTCCTGGAATTGATATCATAGAAAAGATAAAGGAGTTAGACACAGGAGAGGACGGAGAGGAAACATTGGCTGTTGAGTGAACGACCGGGGAGGAACAACTAGAAGTTGAGTCTACATCAATACAAGAGCCAGGGAATAATCTGAGAAAGTCAATAAGACAGAGGAAAGGTAAGACTTGTGCAGATTGTAAGGCAGTGATTAAAGTCAGACATGCGAGTGTAGTGGAACCTAGAACAGTTGAGGAGGCTATGTCAAGCCAAGAGTCTGATAACTGGATGGAAGCCATGAAAGTGGAGATCAATGAGATGAGAAAGAAGGATGTTTGGGAAATTATAGAAAGACCAGAAAACATCGAGGTAGTTAATTCTAAGTGGGTGTTTTCATTGAAGTATAACAGTGAGGGTAACATTCAGAAATATAAGGCCAGGTTGGTTGCCCAAGGTTTTAGGAGACAAATCAATCAATCAATCAATCAATCAATCAATCAATCAATCAATCAATCAATCAATCAATCAATCAATCAATCAATCAATCAATCAATCAATCAATCAATCAATCAATCAATCAATCAATCAATCAATCAATCAATCAATCAATCAATCAATCAATCAATCAATCAATCAATCAATCAATCAATCAATCAATCAATCAATCAATCAATCAATCAATCAATCAATACATACATACATACATACATACATACATACATACATACATACATACATACATACATACATACATACATACATACATACATACATACATACATACATACATACATACTGATCTGCATTTAGGGCAGTCGCCAGGTGGCAGATTCCCTATCTGCTGCTTTCCTAGCCTTCTCCTAAATGATTTCAAAGAAATTGGAAATTTATTGAACGTCTCCCTTGGTAAGTTATTTCAATCCCTAACTCCCCTTCCTATAAATGAATATTTGCCCCAGTTTGTCATCTTGAATTCCAACTTTATCTTCATATTGTGATCTTTCCTACTTTTATAAACGCCATTCAAACTTGTTCGTCTACTAATGTCATTCCACGCCATCTCTCCGCTGACAGCTCGGAACATACCACTTAGTCGAGCAGCTCTTCTTCTTTCTCTCAATTGTTCCCAACCTAAACTTTGCAACATTTTTGTAACGCTACTCTTTTATCGGAAATCACCCAGAACAAATCAAGCTGCTTTTCTTTGGATTTTTTCCAGTTCATGAATCAGGTAACCCTGGTGAGGGTCCCATACACTGGAGCCATACTCTAGTTGGGGTCTTACCAGAGACTTATATGCCCTCTCCTTTACATCCTTACTACAACCCCTCAACACCCTCATAACCATGTGCAGAGATCTGTACCGTTTATTTACAATCATATTTATGTGATTACCCCAATGAAGACCTTTCCTTATATTAACACCTAGATACTTACAATGATCCCCAAAAGGAACTTTCACCCCATCAACGCAGTAATTAAAACTGAGAGGACTTTTCGTATTTGTGAAACTCACAACCTGACTTTTAACCCCGTTTATCAACATACCATTGCCTGCTGTCCATCTCACAACATTTTCGAGGTCACGTTGCAGTTGCTCACAATCTTGTAACTTATTTATCACTCTGTAGAGAATATCATCATCCGCAAAAAGCCTTACCTCCGATTCCACACCTTTACTCATATCATTTATATATATAAGAAAACATATAGGTCCGATAATACTGCCTTGAGGAACTCCCCTCTTAATTATTACAGGGTCAGATAGAGCTTCACCTACTCTAATTCTCTGAGATCTATTTTCTAGAAATATAGCAACCCATTCAGTCACTCTTTTGTCTAGTCCAATTGCACTCATTTTTGCCAGTAGTCTCCCATGATCCACCCTATCAAATGCTTTAGACAGGTCAATCGCGATACAGCCCATTTGACCTCCAGGATCCAAGATATGTGCTATATCTTGCTGGAATCCTACAAGTTGAGCTTCAGAGGAATAACCTTTTCTAAAACCGAATTGCCTTCTATCGAAACAGTTATTAATTTCACAAACATGTCTAATATAATCAGAAAGAATGTCTTCCCAAAGCTTACATTCATGAATGTCAAACTGGCCTGTAATTTTCAGCTTTATGTCTATCACCTTTTCCTTTATACACAGGGGCTCCTATAGCAACTCTCCATTCATCTGCTATAGCTCCTCCGACCAAACAATAATCAAATAAGTACTTCAGATATGGTACTATATCCCAACCCATTGTCCTTAGTATATCCCCAGAATTCTGATCAATTCCAGCTGCTTTTCTAGTTTTCAACTTTTGTAACTTATTGTAAATGTCATTGTTATCATATGTAAATTTTATTACTTCTTTGGCCTTAGTCTCCTCCTCTATCTCGACATTATCCTTATAACCAACAATCTTTACATACTGCTGACTGAATACTTCTGCCTTTTGAAGATCCTCACATACACACTCCCGTTGTTCATTAATTATTCCTGGAATGTCCTTCTTAGAATCTGTTTCTGCCTTAAAATACTTATACATACACTTCCATTTTTCACTAAAATTTGTATGACTGCCAATTATGCTTGCCATCATGTTATCCTTAGCTGCCTTCTTTGCTAGATTCAATTTTCTAGTAAGTTCCTTCAATTTCTCCTTACTTCTACAGCCATTTCTAACTCTAATTCTTTCCAGCCTGCACCTCCTTCTTAGTCTCTTTATTTCTCTATTATAATAAGGTGGGTCTTTACCATTCTTTACCACCCTTAAAGGTACAAAACTGTTTTCGCATTCCTCAACAATCTCTTTAAACCCATCCCAGAATCTGTTTACATTTTTATTTACCGTTTTCCACCGATCATAGTTACTTTTTAGAAACTGCCTCATGCCTGCTTGATCAGCCATATGGTACTGCCTAATAGTCCTACTTTTAAGACCTTCCTTTCTATCACATTTATTTTCACTATCACAAAAACAGCTTCATGATCACTAATACCATCTATTAATTCAGTTCCCTATAGAGCTCATCTGGTTTTATCAGCACCACATCCAGGATTTTTTTCCCTCTGGTTGGTTCCATCACTTTCTGAATCATCTATCCTTCCCATATTAACGTATTTGCCATTTGTTGGTCATGCTTCCTGTCGTTCGCATTTCCTTCCCAATTGACATCTGGCAAATTCAGATCTCCCGCTACAATCACATTTCTTTCGATGTCGTTTCCCACATAGCCGACTATCCTATCAAATAATTCCGAATCCGTGTCAGTGCTACCCTTTCCCGATCTGTACACTCCAAATATATCAAGTTGCCTATTATCTTTAGAAATGAGCCTTACACCTAGTATTCCATGTGTCTCATCTTTATCTTTTTCGTAGCTTACAAATTCTTCTTTCACCAGAATGAACACTCCCCCTCCCACCATTCCTATCCTATCTCTACGATACACACTCCAGTGCCGTGAGAAAATTTCTGCATCCATGATATCATTTCTCAGCCATGATTCTACTCCTATTACAATATCTGGTAAATATATATCTATTAAATTACTTGATTCTATGCCTTTCTTTACAATACTTGTACAGTTCAACACTAACAATTTTATGTCATCCTTACTTGATTTCCAGTTCCCTGTTCCCTTATCACCGCTCCGTAGTCCATCCCGTTTCCCTGAATGAACCTCCCTATTACCCTTCCAAACAAATTTCCTAACTTATACGTACCACTGCGGTTTAAATGAAGGCCATCCGAGCGCAGATCCCTATCTCGTACCCACCCATTAAGATCTAGAAATTTCCTTAGTTATGAACCTTAGTTATGATGAAACATTTAGTCCTGTTATAAAGAGGAAAACAATGAGACTGTTAATAGGTAGTGCAGTATGTAAAGGTTGGACTATAGAACATCTAGATGTAACTAGTGCTTACTTAAATAGTGAAATCAGTTGAATTGTATACATGGAACAACCAGAATTGTTCGTAGAAAGTGATGTCCAAAACTATGTATGTAAATTGAAGAAAATTATCTATGGACTACCAAATTCGAGTAAAGACTGGATTGCTTCTGTTGATGCTATAATTAGAAAACTAGATGTTAAGAGATGTGTCCAAAAACCATGTGTGTATGTAAAGGAGTGTTGTATTGTTGGCTTGTACGTTGATGACATAATTGTAATAAGTTACAAAGAGGTTGTTGAGATGGTTAAAATAAGGTTGGCAGATAAGTTAGAGGTTAAAGATCTAGGGAAAGCAACAAACTTACTATCAATAAAAATAGAATGTACAATAGAAGGGGTTATGTTGAGGCAAAATAGTTACATTGACAAATTACTTGCTGATTTTTCCCTGAGTGACTGTAAACCGAGTAAGACTATTTTACCAAGTGGGTATTCAGCAGCTGAAAATGATGAGGAGGAATTTGATCGTACCATCTATCGCAGTGCAGTAGGAAGTTTGCTATATTTGTCAAATAATACTAGACCTGACATTGCATTTGCAATAAGTAAAGTTAGCCAAAATTGTCAAAAACCTAAGACTAAAGATTGGAAAGAGGTGAAGCATATCCTGAGATATCTATGTGGTACTAGAGATTTAAAGTTGTGTTTCAAAAATTGTGAAAAGTCAGTACAAGTGTTCTGTGATGCAGATTGGGAAGGAGATACTGAGTCAAGAAGATCAGTGGGTGGGTATGTAACCACAGTTGCAGGGGGAGTAGTATCATGGTATAGTGAGAAACAGAGTTGTATTGCTAGATCTACCATCGATGCTGAATACATGGCATTGGCAGAGGTATCTCGAGAAGTAACTTGGATGATCGATTTGCTATCAGAGCTAGGGCTGGAAAGTTATGGATATACTGAACCCATAGTTCTACGATGAGAAAATTATTTTTTTATTTTTCTCAATATTTATTTCAAATAACAAGCTACTTTTATTTGTGAGAGCAGCCATGTTGCATTTCAAGAGCCTGGCTGTCTCGTGGGAACGAACTCACCCGTGGCAAACTGAGCCGCAAGCTCGTGAAATACCGTGACACCTCGGTGGCTTTCGAGTACTGAACAATTCTTCAAATTCGTGGAATTCTTCGTAACAAGTGATTTTGGCAACACAGTAAATACAGAAATAAATAATATAAATTATTCTTAAACCCTACGTGAAGACACAACCCCAGGGTAAATATAAATGCAGTTAAGCCTAGGTACAAATCTGCGCCCGATCAGTGAACTAGCTCCAAGTTCCAAGGTCAATGGATGAAGAAAACCCGCGAAACGCCCGGGCAGAAATAATGTATTTCACCTGTTGCGAGTGTGGTAAAATTATGAGATTAACATCTAAATAAATCACAAGTCTGTCCGGAATTATGGAACAAGCTTCATGAAAATCGGTCTATTGGACGTGAAATTAGCAGATTGCATAATCAAGCTTAGTGGTGTGAGTGGCGTCATCCCATAAGACTATAAAAGAAACCTCCCTCTGTATATTTCTCAGTGTCTGTATGGTTTCTGAAGGAGCGGGAGCTCACGCCCATCGCCGACAGAAAAGTGTATAGGGTTGATCTCCAAATAACTTAGTACATGTTCGTGGCTATGGTTCACATCCACTGTTAGAAATGGAAGGTGATATAAATTTTTCTGAACTTCCGCTGACAAAACAGTGAAAGCATAGGCGTCTGTTTAAATACATAGCTGATTTTATTGTATCACCTCGTGTGTGTTGGAAATTGTTAAGGGAGTCGGGAAGCTAGTCAGAGTAGTTCTGATTTCGTTATCTTTGGGAGAAGGGGAGAAGGGAGACAGTTGCGTTCGACTGCAGAACGAAGGAGGTTTGCTGTACAAAATCATAACGAAGGAAGTGCGTGATTTGTGTTGTCATTTAATAACATGTGAAAATGCAGTATTTGTAAGATAGATATATATATAAGAAGATGATGTTCCTTGTAGCCATGTGCGGCTAAGCACGAGGTCAGCTGGCTAAATGTAGCCAGAATAGTGAAGATGACATTTGTATTTGTATTATGATTTATATTTTGTATTATGTTGTAGTTAGACTGTTGTTTGTCCCAACCAATTTTTCAAGGCGAGTGTCGGGTTGATATTTGTAATGATGAGGCGAAAAGTGTTATAATTTTGGTCAGCGTGTGAAAATCTTTAGTTTGGTGAAATTTCACATCAAGAAACTATAAAATGCGACGTTTGAATCTGGTGTTATGTTCTATGAGATATTGTCCAAAGTGAGGAAAATTAGGAAAGTGATAATGGTAAAGTAGTCGTGGCGAATGTCTTAATTTCGAATATCGTTTGAATTCAGAAATTTTTTGTCAATAATAATAATAATAATAACAATAATAATAATAATAATAATAATAATAATAATAATAATAATAATAATAATAATAATAACTCCACTATTACCGGTCCCAAGCCCGGGGCCTCGTCTATCAAGAGACGGGGAAGTGAGGAGGGGGAGGAGTAACAACCTCGTTAAAAAACCTGGGTCCATCTGGCTCCGGGTGGTAGCACCCAGTAAGGGCCCCTGCCTAGGGTTACAGGTGAAACCTGGCCAACGGTCTTGAAGGCGGAAGAGGAACTCTGCTTTAGTTCCGAACGGTGGAGAGAGCGGAAGAGCCTAGTGGAGTGAACCACGAACAAAAATCAAATTTCGGACTAACAATCCGATCTTATCCCGGTATCTAATTCCTCACTTTGTATTTTATACAATTTCAATTGCAGTATGGAAAGTCCGCTGAATGATGGCACTACCCCAGGTGGTAACTCGAAAGAGAAATCCACCATTGCGTCACGCAATGCATTGGGACTAAAGGTTCTGGGGAGTCCCAAAAACTGAAATCAGAAGGTTGAGTCGGAGCAACCTTGGAATCCTTCTAAAATAAAATTAAAAAAGGAATTCTTTTTTGGCACTTTAATTGTAAATTCTCTACTCAAGACTGGTAAACACAAAGAACTAGAAATACTTCTAGAGAAAAACAAAATTCAATTTTGGCAGTTCAAGAAACTAGAATCCTAGATGAAAATGTAATAGACACTTGTAATTACAGGATCTTTAAAGGCAAACCAGCAATCAAAATTATGAAGGGGATGCCACTACTTGGTACAGCTTTCTACATTCATAAAAGTATAATAGGAAATGTAACAGAATTTAAATCCAACTCAGAAAGAATATCTCTCCTATCAATTAAATGCAAAAACAAAACGTACACACTTGTTAATTGCCATGCACCAATAAATGAAGACAATCGGAAAAATCCCCAAAAAACAGAGGAATTCTGGGTTCGTTTGGAAAATGAAATATCCAAAATTCCGAAAATGAACACCATATTACTATTAGGTGACTTCAATGCACAAATAGGTAGAGAAAAGAAATTTAGAAATGTAGTAGGACATTACCCAGCCCACAGAAGAACAAATACAAATGGTATTAGGCTAATCAGTTTGTGTCAAAGCTATCACCTGAAACTAATGTCAACCTTCTTTAGAAAACTCCCCAGAAAAGCTAAAACGTGGATATCTCCAAACCCAATGTTAGGAGATTTTCAGTTAGATCACGTGGCTGTTTCAAAAAAAAGTGCAAAAGAAATTATGAATGTAAAAGTAGTAAGGAATGGTGAATTTGATTCTGACCATTATCTCTCTAAAATTAAAGCCAAACTCCTACTCAACAAAGACCAAAGAAAGCCACAGAGGTTAATAAAATATAATGTAGACAGACTTACTATAACAAAAGAATCAATTAAAAACTACCAAGACGAAATTAAAGTGGCTAAACAAGGCAACTGGCAAGAAATATCCAAAGCAATTAATTATGCAGCACAGAAAACATTTGGGCCCATAAAAATAAAAGGAAAATATGGTGGAAAGAAATATGTGAAGAAGCTTTAGCAGAGAGGGCTAAAACATGGAAAAAATGGAAATGCTCAAAGAAAAATGAAGATTTTGATCAGTTTAAACAACAAAGGAAGGAAACTGCAAGGATAATCAGAAGTACTAAACGAGCCTTTCAAAAGGAGAAACTTATAGAAATGGACAAAAACTTTATAAAAAATAACACCCCTGACTTTTATCAGACTATTAAGAATGACTTAAAGGGGGTACCAAACTACAAATGTTAGTTTCAAGGATGAAAACGGCAGAATTGGACTAAGCAATACTGAAAATTGTGAGATATTAGCAAGATATTTTGATCAACTTTTGAACTGTCCTATACCAAGTCATAAATTAGAATTTCAAGATATTGATGAAAATTTGGAAGAAGAGATACCACCAACTATAAAAGAAATTGAAGAAGTAATTAAAACCCTCAAAAACAACAAAGCTAGCGGAGAAGATTCTATTACAGCGAAACTTTTGAAGTGGTCCTTGCCAAATATAGCAAATGAGCTACAATTACTCTATGAAGAAATCTGGAAAACTGAAAAAATTCCTGAGGAATGGAAAGTAGCCTTGATACATCCACTCCACAAAAAAGGTAATAAACAGTACGTTAATAACGACAGAGGAATATCTTTATTAGCAGTGGCATATAAAATATTTTCCAAGATTTTATTATACAGAATAGAAGCAACACTAGACAATCATTAAGGTGAATATGAAGGTGGTTTCAGGAAAGTAAGATCATGCTCAGAACAAATATTTAATCTTAAGTTAATAATTCTCCACAGGTTACTTAATTCAAAAGACATTGTAGTCATGTGTGTAGATTTCAAAAAGGCTTTTGATTCTGTTGACAGAGAAACTATATATAAAATAATTCGAGAATTTGGCATAAAGTCTAAACTGGCAAATCTAATCCGTGAAACACTTACAGACACAGTCTCTAAAGTGAAATTTCTGGGAGAGATATCACAGCCTTTCAAAATAAAAACTGGTGTACGACAAGGCGACGGACTATCTCCAATTCTTTTTAATTGTGTCCTTGAGAAAATAGTGAGAATTTGGAACGAAAAACTTACTGAACTCAACATTTCACCGATAAGGTTAGGAAGAGGAAACAAAAGGATCGAAATAAATTGTTTTGCATTTGCAGATGACTTTGCAATACTTTCTGAAAATGTGACATCTTTTGTAACGCAAGTAAATGTCTTGGAAGGAATCGCCAGCAGAACTGGCTTAAGAATTTCTGCAGAAAAAACAGAATTTTTAACAAATATTTGGGATGCACCAAAATTTCTGAAAACAGATACTGGCCAAATAGAGAGGGTAAAAAAATTCAAATATCTAGGGGAAATAATCCAAGAAAATGGTTTAGAAAATCTGCAGTAGAGGAGAGGGTATATAAAATGGAGAGAGCTTATGGTGTCACCAAAGATATCTACAATAAAAGATGCCTATCCAAAATGCAAAAATAAGGCATTAGAACACAGTAGTGAATCCGGAATGCCTATATGCAAGCGAACGTCTGGCATTAAACTATAATTTAGATAAACTAGAAATACTAGAAAGGCGAATCATGAGGAAAATATTAGGCCCACAAAACACAGCAGAAGGTTGGAAATTACGAAGTAATGCTGAAATATATCAAAAAATAGAAAATATATCAGATGCAATGAGGGAAAGAAGACTTATATTTTTTGGACATTTATATCGAATGCAAGATAGTAGATTAACCAGTAAGATTTTCAGATATTTGTGGAGTAAGAAACCAACGACAAGCTGGGTCAATGAAGTAAGATAGGATTAAAAAAACAAAATAACAACAGAAGAAATAAATAATAGAGAAGGCTTTCGGGAAAAAGTATTGAAAATAGAAGGATTCCAAGGTAGGAAAGTAAAAAAGACTGGTTCAAAGTGGTCTGAAGACAGAAAGAAGAAACATAGTGAACAGATGAAAGCGTACTGGAAGTAAAAGGAAAGAACAAAGAAGAAGGAATTGAAATTGGCACGTGGTCCTCTGGTGGCCCATTCGAAAGAATAATAATAATAATAATAATAATAATAATAATAATAATAATAATAATAATAATAATAATAATAATAATAATAATAATAATAATAATAATAATAATAATGTCTACCGCGGGATAAAATTTTCCTATGTTAAAGTGGATTTTACAAGAATTTTCAACAAGGTATGCAGGCATTTAGAAAAATTCCAGTGAAATTCGATAGAGTTATGTTTTATTCATGAGAAGTAAAAATTTTGGTGACATCGTGTATGTCGATAATACGGAAAATCATGGTCTGTTCTTGTATTATCGAGGTCCGAAAATTGTGGTAATAGTAAAAGAAAGAGGTATATTTTTATAACTGTTGTTGTTTTTCACAAGAGGATTGAGATTTGAAAAAGGTCTTGAAATATAAGAAAAGTGGATTGAGAGTGAAGAATTTATATATGTGGAGATAAGAGTTGTATGTTGAAGGCAGAGAAAGCCTATATATATATATTTCATGTAGTACCGCCATGAGAAGGCGAGGAGAATGGAATTTTGAGACAGGCTGTATTGTGGCAGGCTGTAGGGTATTCCGCTAACAATCCGAAAATTGAGACAACTACTGTGTGATGCACAGTAGATTTGTAGTAAGATCCCAAGTGAAAAACGATTCTAGTAAAGATTAAAAATCTTGGTAGTAAAAGTCAAGCGACCAGTTACGTAAAATCAGTATGAATATTAGGATAATGTGACCTCAAGGATAAAAGAGCATTTAGAATACACGGTTGGTGTTGTTTTACCGTGTACATTTATTGAATTTCGTTTCACTGGATAGTCATGGATATAAATATTTGGAAATGACGGTAGGCGATTTGAGGGTTTCCAAAGCGGTGGTGATGATTATTATTTTTGGGCAACATCCACTAAATTGTAGACGTGTGTTGGGAACTATTATTCTTCCCTAAAACTTCATTGTGCATGCTGAGGTCGTGTTTGAGTTGGGGGATTGCTCGCCACACAATATTTATTTTCGAGTTCACGTTTTGTAACGAGATAGCGACTTACTGCATTTACCGTCTTGCGTTCGTTTAATAGTAAGATACGTTGTTCCGTTGTGTGTTATTAGTCTGACCAGGTTTACAACTGAAATGTTAGGGTTTGTTTGAAATTGTTAGTTCGCCTGATGTGCCAGGGGAAGCGTATACGACCCAATGTCCGCCCGACAATAGAATTAGGACGTCACATATTATCCTAGTAGTATACTGATGATGAGACGTCCTAGTTCACGCTCGACGATAGAATTAGGAAGGTATTGTGTACATAGAGATTAGTGTTAGGGTGTACAGACTTTAAGTAAGCCCGACGATAGGTCTGGGATGTCAGCTGTACATACTCAAGTCTCAGGTTAGATTTTTTTTGTGTAGTGCCATGACCGAATATAGTGCCTGTAGTGATATACGAAATGAAGAGATTTAGCTTGATAATAATGAGGCCAAACTTGCTCGCAGCCCTCAACAGCTGGAAGGTGTTGACCTAAGATTACGGGACCCCTGACGGCGTGCATAATAAGGGTTGTCCAACATTGGATATCGAGCTAATGGCGATTGAACATTTTACTACAGTTCTCCATGCGTGTTGAGTTCAAATAACTTCGATATTTTATTTTATTTTACGGAATTAAGTTTTTCCGTCCTGGTGTTCATTTTTGCTTTGATAGTGTGCATATTGACACTCAATGTATTAGTGTGAGACTTGAGTTGCGAATGCCGTTTCGATTCGTCAGCCAGTGATATAATTTTTATTTTCAATTTTGTCGTTCTGGCATTTTATACGTATTTTGAATTCGATCAAGTGATAAATTTGCAGGTAGTGTGTTGGGACAAACAATAAGTAGATGGATCTGTAATGGTAGTCATTGTTAAGAAGGAAAGAATTCTTAAGATTGTTGTATTTTTCAATGTGGACTGGTAATTTTATTAAGCGTAACGTAACCATTTCTAACCTGATAATCGGTTTGATAATAATATTATTCAAGTGATTTACTACTTTTTAATTAACTTCAGTGTTTGGCATTTCTTCTAAATGCGTGATGAATAAGTGTTTCCTGCATTTCGCAGTTTTGTTCCTTCAGAACGACGTAACGTAAGATCCTCGCGGATCATGGTGTTGTTGGTTCCTTCTGAACAGCTGTTTGGGTGATGCACGTTTAGCATCGGGATTATTTTATCACTTAAGGGTGTCATGAATGACAAATACATGGTGGAATTTTATTTCAATTGTGAATGCTGCTGTTAACTCGTACTGAACACCATGCTTTCCCATAATATTTCGCAACCTATCCAAAGCAACTGATAGTCAATTTGGTTCGATTAAGGGTCCATTCGGCGGGTGTTCCGTATCCGCAAGGGTATTCGACTGGTGGATAGCCTTAATTGATAGGAAATCAGGCGTTCTACTTGTTGAAAGTCAGATTTCCCACGGATCGTGTGGATTAATTCTCAGTTCTCGTTTGGAGTAATAGGTGCCCGGTTTCAGGTTTTCCTTTTTCAGTTTTTTGTTTCGCTGTCCACTAATTTATTACTTTCCCCGAAGCAACTCTTCGATATTGTGAGAAATGAATCAACGCTATGCAGTGTGACTGCGTTTGAAACATTCAATAACAAATAACTCATAATTTTTTATTTCAATGTTTTATATAAAACAAATATGTTGTCGTGCCATTTCGAATTTAAGAAAAGTTAGTAAGCACATAATTGCTCCTCATTTCAAGTAGTTAGGCTCTCTTCTGAACCCCATCGTTTGGTTAAGATCGTGACCGGATTTCTTCCCGCAACGACCCAAGACTTAAGAGTTCAATATTGCTCTGCTGTAGCAGCTGTGGCCGACCATCGATGAAATGGTAAGTTCGAGGGTTCAGTGCCTTGTAAAGTATTTGCTGACAATGCAGCAGCAATTAAATTGAGTAAAAACGATAATGTGAGTGAAAAGTCAAAATATTTTTGACATAATGTGCCATGTATGTAGAGAACTAGTAGAAAAGGGGTTCACTGAGTTTGTATATGTAGCATCAGAGAGAAATGCTGCAGACTTGTTCACAAATAATTTATCAAGCAGCAAGCTTAAGAGTGTGTATAAGCTTATAGAATTGCAATGAGAGGATAATTGATTAAAGTGTAGTTTTTAATTTTTTGAGAAAAGAGGAGAGTGTTGGATTGTTGTGATTTTCTCAAAAAATAAAAATAAAATGTCATGTATTTTATCTTATATTAGTTATAAGAAGACAACATTGAGGTTATGTGTTGGGAACTCAGGTAAATTGAGTCGAGTGGTTTATTTTTGTTTTACTTTGTTCCTTGAACTTCTTGGTGTGTGTGATAGTTTATTTGTCGATAACAGCTCGTAATAAAAGGATGTGTGTGATGAAGCTGGTGTTTCTATGGTATCATTTGTTTACCTAAACCAGTGTAATGAGTAGAAATGAAGAGATAGCAACAGAAACAACATACAAAGATTTTGTATTTTTATTAAAAGAGCGGTTATGTAGTACAATAATAATAATAATAATAATAATAATAATAATAATAATAATAATAATAATAATAATAATAATAATAATAATAATAAGGCATACTGGTACTAGTCCGTGGCCTGTGACCTGACCTTTTTCAAAATTATTAGCCCTCTGAACAAGAGAGTTTGAGTGGCCCTGCACTAGAATGTACCTTAAAAGAAAACATATGATTAATGAGCACTGTGGAACACAAAGTTAATCAGTAATAGGAATATGGCAAAGTGCTGCATTGCACAGTATATGTCTTCACATCCACTGCTTGAACTCTAAACCATCGGGTCTCATGTGGGTGCCATCTACTACAGCTGGTTTCCGGTGTAGGTATCACTGCCCTTTACTACCACCAGATATTGTGGACCTCTGAAGACCACTTGTGGCACTGCTGCGGTTGATGAAAATAATCCATGGATCATTCCTTCTAAACCTGCTGGACGTTTTGTTAGATCAGTTGCCATCTGGGAATACTGTTATAATCAGTCAGGTAAGGTGGCAAACAGACCACCAGTAAGAAAATGGTTGGGAGTAAGGACTTGAGGGTCGTTAGTGTGATCGTTACTGAGCATTAACAACATAAAAATTAAAAGAAATAAATTTAAAACATGAATTAAATTTAGGATCATTAAAAATCATAAGAACAATATTAAACAAGGTAAAAATACATGACACTAAAAGGCAGGAGAGTGGAAAGCGGAAGGAACCCTATAAGGTTATTGAGCGTAGGACTTTCATGAAATGGAGTTCTAATGAGAATAACTTAGTTAACCTTTTAGAAATGAGCTTGTTATTAATTAAGCCCAAAATAAATTTACAAAAACATAATAATGAAGAAAGGGATAAAAGTTTTAGTATACCATACTTAAACCAAACCAAACCACATGGCACTACATCCCTTGAAGGGCCTTGGCCTGCCAAGCGACCGCTGCTTAGCCCGAAGTCCTGCAGATTACGAGGTGTCATGTGGTCAGCATAACGAATCCCCTCAGGCGTTATTCTTGGCATTCTAGACCAGGGACGCTATCACACCGTCAGATAGCTCTTCAATTCTAATAACGTAGGCTGAATGGACCTTGAACCAGCCCTCAGGTCCAGATAAAAATCCCGGACCTGGCCGGGAATTGACCCGGGGCCTCCGGGTAAAAGGCAGGCACGCTATACCTACACCATGGGGCCGGCTAGTATAACATACTTGCATATTAAAACTATAGTGCTGGGGCTGTACCTTAATTAAGACCACGGCCGCTTCTTTCCCACTCCTAGCCCCGTGTTACCCATCGAGGGCATAAGACCTATCTGTGTTGATGCGACGTAAAGCCAATTGTAAAAAAATTATAGCCACGTGTGCACTGCATGAAATCAGGTTTATGTACATAGCAAAACCACATATGACTTGGCACAAAATAAACACATTTAATATCCTGTTTTGATTATCCACATCATTGTCACAAAGGACTATTCCAATTCTACTTTGTCAACAAGCAGATAAAAGTTTACATACAGTAACCAATATTAAAAAAACACAAAGTTACACCATCAATTAAACCACTTCTCGTATGATAATACAGAACTAAAGGAGAGCAAAACCTGATGGATAACTGTAAGTTAACTTTAAAAGAAAGTTTGCCTCCAACAAAAGTGAAGATGCCTGTAGTCCTAGTTGAAAACCTACATCATCGTGCTTATCAAACTTTAAGCGGTTAATTTGAAAACCGAGGGCGTACTCCTGCATAAGTACAGAAAATTTACATTAACATTTATGTGAAGTTTAGTCGAAAATTAGTAAGAACAAGAGTGCTTACCCTAAGGGAGAGCCGAACTCCCCAAATGAGTAGCTCAGAGCCAACATATCCTGCCGCTATAATGGTCAATCAGGAAAAGCAAGAGACATTCACTTGCTCCCACCAAGGAGCTGGTGAAGGTTTGAGAAACAGGAAATTGGGTAAGCACAAGGAGACCAACAGGAATGCAGAGTTAACCCTCAGGTCCTAGCATTAACCAATTACAGTCATCATTATTCTGTCCATTCAAATAGCTCTTCCTTCTTGCTGATGCTGTTAATTGCAAAATTTCTCAAAAAGTCCTAACTGACGAAACAGAAACAGAGTTCCAAACAGATAATTTAGAATGCTGCACCTTCCCATTATTTCAGTTGGGATCTGAAGCATAGCGCGTGAGAGTTTATACTTTCACCAATATGGTATTTATTTCTTCAAAAATTAAGCTCTGGGCTTGCACAATACATAGATGAACTTTCACTGATTTTACGCCAGCCTCCTACAGTATTATTAATGCCCTTGAAATTAGCTCCATTGTCATTACACGTGTTTACTACTCCTCCACGTTGGAAAATGAATTTGCTGAGGGCAGCTAAAATGGCATGCGTAGTCACATCGCTCACGAGTTAGATGTGAATAGCCTCTATGTCCAAGCAGATGAAGAGAGCAGCAGAACATTTAATTCCAATCTTGGTATGAATATTTCCTGAAAGAATCATGAATGGTCCAGCATAATTGACTCCACAATTATTAAAGTGTGGAGTGGAACATACTCTGGAACTCGAAAACAGTCCCATTAGCTGATGTGAAGTTTTGGATCGGAATCATTTTGTAGGAGTGAATTATCTACCTGATGACTTGCTTAGCACTAAGAATCCAAAATCATGAATGAAGAGTGGTGTGAAATAGCTGTAATCTTTCATGCAGCAATCTCTCGTGTTCATACCAAGTGATAATTTCCGTAAGATGATTCTTAGGATGCAAGATGATTTTGATGATTTTGATCATAATTTAGTTCAGATTGTTTCCTGATGAGTTCCTCCTTATCAAGAAGTTGTCAAGAGGTTGAGAAGTTGGCTGAGGCTTGAAACATACGATGTTTTGAATGAGTCGTGTATCTCCATAGCACAGACTGTCCATTGAGACTGCTTGATGCATAGGCCTACATATAATTCCATTCAAGTTTCACCTAATGTAAATGGTCTTGTCATCAAGCTCATTGGCATTGTGAATGAAATATAAGCAATATCCTACTATTCTTTGTAATTTGGTAACTTACGAAAATTTGACAGCAATCTCAGCAGTACACTTGTGCAACTATGAAGAAAGTAGCTTGCATGCTCTGCTCGACTATGGTCTCATTAGGCACTATAGTAACAGTTGTCATGGGCCATTTTCCAGGTCCCTTGGTAAGCTATGATGGACCGCCCCACCTAGTTGAGTGATGATTTAATTCCATGGGACTTGTTCCTCTCAACATATATCAGGAGGGTTGTCTGCAGATGGTACATGGTGCCAGTTGCAGTCTGAGATATAAGTCTGCATTTCTGGTACCATAGGCACTATGTAAATTTTCCATCTGGACTCACCATGTCCGCCAATTATCGTCATACTTTCTTCGCATCACCTCATGTTGAACACCAGTGGCGATCACTACCTTCCTTCTTAGCCAGCTGATGTATCACTGAACCTCGTGGTCATACGTCAAGAGTCCGCTGACATCATTGCTATCAGCTTTGCCTCACATCTCGAATGATCAAGCATCTTCTATTTTGTTCTGTGCTGCGTGTGACATAATCTCCCCTATGCCCATCCCCTCTCCAAGTTGACAATATATACTGCCTCATACGGCCTTCTCATCGAGACACGTTTTGACTGTTGGGGAGGGAGACACTGGGAAAAGATCACCTTTATGATGTTGCTGTAAATTTCCAATCAAGTTCAGAACTTCTCCATACCAGCATGGACCATGAGGTAATGTAACTTGAACTTATATTCTTACATCCAGATGTCTATGTTATCAAGTGTTTGAACTCGACCTTGGAATTGATATGGCAGCCAACGGATTCTTAATTCATGTAACTTATTATGCTCATCCAATGTTGTGGTTTTTGAGAAACCGGACATAATTTTAGTTAATACTTCAGCACTCTTGTACCTCAACGCTGTTTGTATAAATTTACTGTGAAGATGGGTTGTTTTTTAATGATTGTAGACTGGTTATCTTCATATTTGTGGACTGTTTTTCAAGTATTCTCTTAATCAGACTTTGTCCACTTAGTGTTTTTAGTTAGCCTAAGCCATCGAATTGGATTTATACATTTCATTTGAGAATATTCTGGGGTCTCTACATCATTTTAACCTAACATTTTAGAAATGTTGATTTAGAAGATGTGTTGGGGTTTAGCAAGCATTTATTTTCTAAACATGACTTACATTTTAATAGTGACAGGAAAGAAACACTAAGTAGATAAATTTCTAACATTATCAGGAATGATTTGCAGGAAAAATTAAATATCAGTAAACCTATACCACTAAAGTGGCATGTACAGGGAATCTTGCTGGAAAACCTGGGTTCTTAAATCAATATTTAAGCACAAGGATCCAGGTTCATAATTGAGTCGCAAATTATGAGGTAAATGTAACATTAGGAAATAGTACCAGAGAAAAGCTTTCAGTGGACCAGTCTCCATGAACAGTTAAGATCGCTAGCAAACATTATTATGTAAATACAGAACTTACTGTTTTTCATATCAACTTAAAATCCATCAGAAATAAGCATGGTGAAATTGAAATATTCCTGAATTCATTCTCTGTTGATATTCTGTGTGTGAATGAACATTGGCTTGTAAACGAAGAGGTGGACTTGTATATTACCCCAGGATACGAGGTAATTACGCATTTCTATGAATAATGAAATGACATATGGCTTTTATTGCCAGGAGTGTCCGAGGACATATCTGGCTTGTCCGGTGTGGATCTTTTGTTCTGACACCCAGCCTCCGTGCCAGCGGAATTAACCAATGGTGGTTAAAAATTCCTGAGCCTGCCAGGAATCGAACCCGGAACCCCTGTGACCATAGGCCTGCACGCTAACCATTTAGCCATGGAGCCGGACACATCAGTTCTGTGTAGAAAAGCTATTTGAAGTAACCGGCGTGATATTTACTCACATTAAACTGATAATTGTTCCTCTATATCGAACACCTGATTCCGACATTAACATTTTTATGAACTTGTGGGATAATTTGACAAAGTGCTTGAAAAGGTATTGAAACTATAAAATATATTACATTGGAGATATTAATATTAACACTTTGGTTCAATCATCTGCTAAAATCCATTTTTGTGATCTTCTAAGGTCTTATAACTTCTATCTTATCAATGACCAACCCACTAGAAAAAATCCTGTGTAGACAATATCATTACTTGTTCATAAAAGTGATTTTACATGTGGTGTCACAGAGCTTAAGTAATTATATCCTAAAACAAATTATTGACTTAATATTGGTTCCTTTAACTCATCTGATCAACTGGATACTGAATGAAGGAATTTTTCCAAATTGTTTGAAATTTACTGTCACAATACCTACCTGTTTTTAAGAATGGTGATAGATCGGATCCAGGCGACTATTGACCCATTTCAATTGTTCCAATTATATATAAAATAATAGAACATTGTATAAAGGTGCAGTTATCAGCATATTTTGAAAAGTACAATTTATTAAATACTCAACAGTTTAGTTTCAGAACTGGTTAATCCACCATTAAAGCTGTAAAAACTGTTGTGACTGAGGTAACACAGTGTTGTGAGTCTCAGCACATAACATGTGCTACATTGTTAGACCCCAGTAAAGCTTTTGATCCATACCACATGATACACTAATAAGAAAGCTCAACTATAACAGGGTTAAAGGTGTAGAATTATTATTAATCACATCCTATATCAATGACAGATATCAAATTGTACAAGTTGAAAACAAAAAATTTGTAGCACTCAAAGTAGAAACAGGCATATTTCAGGGATCTGTTATAGGACCATTTCTCTTCCTCGTGTATATAAATGATATAAACTTCATTCTGGTTCCGTACTGACTTCAAATACCTATGATGAAATTCTAAAAGAATTCAATTATATTAGGTTCACCTATTCAGTACACTTCTACCATTTATTAAATGGTCTATTTAAAGGTTAGATAGTTGTTCAAAATTCCTTGGAAATGTTTCGACCTAGCTTAGAGGTCATCATCACAAAATAATAGAGAAGAATGACATACAACAAAAACAGTGATTCATAACATAAATCCAAGATAACATATAATCAACATATGCAATTGGAGTTTATGTTAAAATATACATAGTTTCTATATTAAAAATAAATTCAACAAGTACAATGGAAACTGTT
Organism: Anabrus simplex; assembly: GCF_040414725.1. Taxonomy (NCBI): domain Eukaryota; kingdom Metazoa; phylum Arthropoda; class Insecta; order Orthoptera; family Tettigoniidae; genus Anabrus; species Anabrus simplex. The sequence continues at coordinate 884,594,830 of NC_090266.1, forward strand.
AAAAATGTACATGGATTCAAACTTGGATAAAATAAGTTGTGAGTGTGGATCCAACTGTATTTAGTACAATATTGGTTGGCTGGAGGAAATACTTATGGAATAGAGAAGACAGTTAGATGTTGTTCTAATCTGTTATGTTTCTGAAAAAATGTAGTGAAGTTTTTTTAAATACGTTGGATTGCATCGCAGAGAACACTAGTATAGCCAGGATCAGAAAGAGGAAATAAAAAGCAGAGTATGGGAACGAAAAAAAAGGTAGAGGTTACAGATAGTATGAGGAGTTACAAAATAGTACACACGTCCTCTTTCCTCCAGCCCTATGCTTGTGTAGATCAGGTTGGATGGATGTTGACCTTCACACTGACTTGCAACCGTCCCGATGTTGCGGTGGGTGGGAGAAATGGTGGGTGAGGGGGGTGAGAGTGAGTGGTATTATGGGAGGACGGGCCAGTAATGTGTGTTGTGACAGATTTAATTGAGCTTTGCTTATAATCTTTCTCGATTATTGTGACAACTAGGATGTTCGTTTTTTCTTGAATTTCATTAAGATTATGGGATTTGATTTTTGATCGAAGTTTATGTAAATTTATGCAAGTGCGATAAACAGTTATAACTTTAATACAATATTCTCTCGCCCATAGGTAACGAATGCAAATATCGAGCTTGAATTATTATTTTACGATCATGATTATTATTATCATAAATATTTTATGATTACTATTACGTTTATGTATGGATGTGAAGTGTTACATCCAGTTAGTATGTGTATTATTGTTACAATACGATTGCGTTGTGTATGAGGTTATGTCATGAATCATGTATTGTACATAGATATTTATATCAGTTCCGTTAATGTAAATACCTGTGAATGAATATTATAATTTATTCTTACCTGCATATAATTTGTAATCCATAATTGTGAAACGCACTGTAACGTCCAGAATGATAATAGGGCACAAGAATGATTGAGAATATTCCATACATTACAATCTATGTATTAGACACTCTAGAATTTTCACGAAGGTAGTTTTTTGGTAACGATCTATTTGGAAGCCTGGCCCGGATATATATATATATATATATATATATATAAGGAGACAATGTTGATGGTGAAAGTCAGTTACTGTTAAGTTAGTTATTGGGAAGAGTTATTGAGAGTTACTGTTAAGTGAGTTGTTGGAAGTTATTGGTTGAAGAATCATGGTGCAGCAAGGTTATGCTTGTAACCACGTTTGGACATGCTTTTAAAGCAGTCAACTATTTTATTTGTGTTCCGAAGTTGTAACCTCTATGTGCTGTGTTATTCAGTTGTTTTAAAATGGCAGATTTTTCTCTTTTTATAGCATCATATATAAAGCCTTTGAACATTCCCATGTCCAAGAAAGCTTATAAGAAAGAAATTAACACCATCCACACTTTAGCACACCTTAATGGGTTTAACAGCAACTTAACAGAATTCTCAATATGAAGAAAATATGAAATATGAAATATGGAAAAAATCAAATAAACCCACCACCTCACTTAAAAAACAAAAGAAAGAGAATACTGATTTTGTCGCCTTCACTTACAACAGCAATAACGTATGCCAAATCTCAAATATTTTTTTTAAAACAGAACCCCAATGTCACCTTTAGAACCAACAACACTACTTCTAAACTTTTCTATAATACAAATACACCCAACAAATCTGACAAACATTTGCATTCAGGGGTCTACAAATTGATATGTAACCAGTGCAATGCCAGCTGTGTCAGGCAAACTGGGAGAAACTGTCATGTCAGCTACAAAGGCCATGTTAATGCAGCTAAATGCATAAGATATTCCGCCATGAGTGAACGCCTGAAAGATCACAATCACTCATTCTCCACCATAGATAAAGATCTATATATACTACATATAACCAAAAACGGACCTTATTAAAAATTTTGGAAAACATTTACATAAACTTCAATCAAAAATCAAATCCCATCTATAATCTTAACGAAATACAAGAAAAAACGAACATTCTGGTTGTCACAATAATCAAGCAAGATTATAAGCAAAGCTCAATTAAATCTGTCACAACACACATTACTGGTCCGTCCTCCCATAATTCCATTCACTCTCACTCCCCTCACGCGCCATTTCTCCCACCCAACGCAACATCGGAACGGTTGCCAGTCAGTGTGGAGGTCAACACCGATCCAACCTGATCTACACAAGCATAGGGCTGGAGGAAAGAGGATGTGAGTAATATTTTGCGACTCCTCATACTATCTTTAACCTCTACCTCACTTTTCGTTCTCATACTCGGCTTTTTATTTCCACTTTCAGATCCTGGCTGTACTTGTGTTCTCTGTGATGCAATCCAACAGATATTTTAAAAACTTCAATCCGTTTTTACAGAAACATAACAGATTAGAACAACATCTAACTGTCTTCTCTATTCCTTAAGTATGTCCTCCAGCCAACCAATATTGTAGTAAATACAGTTGGACCCACACTCGCAACTTATTTTATCAAAGTTTGAATCCAAGTACATTTTTAACAGTTTCCAGTGTATGTGTTGCATATATTCTTAATATAGAAGCTATGTACATTTTAACATAATCTCCAATTGCGTTTGTTGACTATATGTTATCTCGGAATCTTTCTTCTCTATTATTTAGCTGATGATGACCTCTGAGCTAGGTTGAAACATGTCCAAGGTACCGGTATTTTAAACAACTATGTAACCTTTAAATAGACCATTTGAGTCGTCTATTTGCAAAACCGGCAATCTCAAAATGTTTAAATTTTTCAGGAGACCGAAAAAACGTATTAAATCTAAATAAAGAGATATGGAATTATTTTTGTTTGCTATATCTCTTTTTAATAGCATTGTAATGAATGTTACAGAATGTCAATGTTTTATTCGTATAATTATTTGAAATATTTAAAGTTCAAGTTTGGAAATGGCCGGGTTTGCACCACACTAAAGAAACTGAAGGAATGAAAATGTACAAAAAATGCTTTATTTAGAAGTTAACTTAAAAACTCAATTCAGTATAAAAAGCCAATGTATTTACACAAAATTAACCAGAATTAAATTTTCAAAATTTAAACGTTATAAAAATAAAAAATTAAATTAAACATTCCTGCCATTGTCTACACTCTGATCAAATGCATCTCCTTCATCTTCTTGGTTGTTTTGTGGAAGGTTATTGTTATCAATGAGCTCTTTGTAAAAATTAAGCACTTCAACATTTCTCCACTGAGTCCCAAAATGTTCAATCAATTGAGATTCAACATCTTTTGCTTTTCAATTCTTTACTATTTTACCAGTATGTATAACTTTTGGATTCATCATCAAAACATTTTTGCCTTTCTTACAAACGTCTCATTTTGTTCCCACGTCTATTCTGTAGTTTAATATTATTATTATTATTATTGAATTTCCCATTACAAACCCTATTTTACAAGTAGTATATTAGGGTTATAGATAGTGAGACTAAGTTAATACATGACAAATCAATTAAAATAGAGATGACTTATAAATTAGATGGAGAAATTTAACAAACACTTTATAACAACATCTTCTCTGAAATACCATAGTGAGAGGTGCTTGGTATTCTATATTACACATGTTTAAATGCATTAATAATTCATATCTACTTCTGTTAAAATCGGACACTCAAATAAGAGATGAGGAACAGTTTGTTGCATTTCACAGGTACAAGTGTAGGGCTTCTGAACACTGATTCCAAACCTCTCGAGGTATGATCCAAACTTTCCATGTCCTGTCAAAAACTGAGTTGCAATATGTTCATGTTGCAAAAACCTACTTTGTAATCTGTCTTGGATATTTGGAAAGAACAACTCTCTTGATAGCCGGCCATTATTGCTGGTGATCCATTGGTTGTTCCACATATCTTGTGTATACTCCCTCAGTTCCTTTTTTACATGAGACAAAGGAGACTTTTCATATATCAACAAGGCGTCAGAAGAAGTTGTAGCTGCTTTGGCAAGTTCATCAGCTCTCTCATTTCCTTCTACTCCGTCATGACCTCGGACCCATTTCATGCAGATATGGTTACTGTATCTTAATATGCGTGATCTTATATTAACAGCTGCCGGATGAAAGTTATATTTTTCTTGGATTGCTCTCAAAGCTGCCTGAGAGTCACTCAATATTTGTGCAGCACAATTGTGTTTTTTAATCCACATAACTGGCTGTATAGCGCACAATTCGGATTGAAAGACTGAACATGAGGGAGATAGTCTAAATTTTTCAGCATGCACCTCACTGTTATTCTGTAGCACTACAAAAGCACATCCTACAAGCCAGCTATCTTTTTCTTTGCTAATCCGGGATCCATCCGTATAAATATTGTAATGATGTTGTGTGTTGCACACTTCTTGCAAAAGATTATTGGCAAATTGACTTGGGTGACCTGCTGTCAATGCATTAGCTTGCAGTTCAGGAGTGACCGTTAATATCCTATCAGGATACAAAACACCTTTTTTTGTTAATGTGAGCTCAGCTTTGGCAATGGCTGTTAAATACAGAGGTAGGATTCCCGCCACAACAAGGGCTGCTTCTGTAGTTTGGTTCACCTTGATTTAGCACTGAATTGACTCATTTTGATTTGCTCAAAATAACCCTTTTCGCAGCAGAAAATCTGAAGTGCCATTTCCCTCTAGGTTTGAAAATAGAAGTAAATTCTGTTTTCCAGTCAAAGTCGAGAACATTGTCATCTTTCCCTAGATGAAATAATTTGCCATACTGAGAAAGAACATTATGAAATTCCTCAGGTTGTATTAAAGTTTTTTCTTTGTTTGTTTCTCAATGAGCCCGAAAACTATCGGATGGTAAAAATGAATGGCCTGACGCAGAGAAAATTAACTAATTTCCTTAATGCTTTTAGGTGCCTTTGTAGCAAACGAAAAAGGAGAGCATTGATATCATAACAGTTTTTTGTTCTGCCCCCACATCCATCAGCAAAACACCTCATAAAATGAAACATTGGACATATCAGTAGTATTCAGCTTATGATAAAGTGATGATGCTATCCCATTGCCTTTTTATGGCCCTTTCAGGTGTCACTTCATCAACCTTAGCGTCCATTTTTCCCAATATAATTATAATAGCTACACAGTTCTATGAGAAAAACCACAGCTTTACTTACAACAGTACTATAACATCTACAATAGTCACCATGAATAAGCTGCTCTTTCCCACACAATTGCTGTGATTCCTCTGCCCTCTAGCGTTAGACGAGATGGCCGGTATTGCAACTCATAACCATACGCGGACGGCTGTGTTTGCAACTAACTCCAATTTTTGATGAAGTAAATAAGCTTGTTGGAGGCCGAGCTAGCAGCTAATAGTTTGTTACCTTGTGTAAAAGTGGACAGAGAACACATTCAGCACAAAAAGTGGATTTCAATTTTTTTGGGAGATGGCCGGTTTTGCAAATAGACGACTCATTTAATAAATTGTAGAAGTGTATTGGATAGGTGGACCTAATGTAATTGAATTTTTTTAGAATTTCATCATAGAATTAAATGATATTATAAGTAATTTACCCTGCAGATCAGTACACTATGCAGATAATATCACTATCATAACAAGTGGTAAGGACTTAACAAATGTGGAGTTTTTGAATAGTAACAAGACAGAAGTTATTTATTTTCACTTCATTACATCTGTACCGGGCGGTACACCTCCACGCCGCGAATTCAAATATTGCGCCTGTTGAAACCTCTCTACAGGAGAAACTCTGAACTTTAAAATCCGTATTACATCAAAGATTTCTCGGAAGATGTCTCTACTGTAAATTTTGAAGTGTTCTGAACGATGTCTATTTCGATTTGTATTTGTTTGCTCTGTAGCAAGAAGTGTGGACATTCTCTTCTAGATGGCACTACTTAAGAACTATAATTGTGCACCCTAGTGCGAAGTGAAGGAACTGTTTTTTGAAGAAATTTGGTATTCATAAGTTTGTTCTTTGTTAAATTTCTTTCAGTCATTTTTGGGTTGCAGTATAACCCTCCTCTTTCCGCTTGTTTTGAATTTAGCCAATCCCGAATTTCTCTAATTAATTTTTGACCAATAACGTATGTCTTCTCCGATATGGAGAGGTTGCTTTAAGCTATCCAATAAAGTTGAGGGGGGTGTGGGTACTCATTCTTGAAAGGTCTCGAATGTTCCAAGAGGGTATTTAAACTGCTGCTTTTCTTGTCTCGGTGCCACTTCATCGACATCTTGCTTAGTGTGTGATTATGTAGCAGGGGGCGGGAAGCGCCTCTTTCTTCGGGCAGCAGTTCATCCACAAGGTAATGGCCGTTTAATAACTTTATTTCTTGCTAGCTCAGCAGTTTAACCCTCGGGGCAGGTTCGAAACTTTTCTCATGTAACCTATCTTTAAAATGTAATAGACACTTGGTAAAATTTCGTCTCTTTAACTATAAATTGGGATAGAGAGTGCCTAACCCTCTCGAGCTCCCACTCATATTGTTTCGAGGTGACTACGTTTTCATAACCGTTTTTCTTCTCTTCGTAATGTAGTAAAGTTTTCTTATCGTGTCACCTCCTTAGTATGGGGTTAGCCCTTGCGTAAGCGGCCTAGTGCCAAGTAGGTTTCAAAAGTGTATTAGGAGTGCAAGCTTCGCCTCCATTCTATCTTGTATTATGGGCCAGTAACTTAACCTGATGTTTTATTTTCCTCGTGTAAAGGCCCTGTAGGTTGGGTATCAAATACCCCTGTTTCTTGGTGTGCCTTAAGGGCAGTTAGGAAAGAAGTTTGTTGTAGCCTTCGATAGGCTTGTAAAATTGAGAGCGGGTCTACTCTTTCCCTCTTAACATTGTAATTAGGAGCAAGTGCTCCTTGTACTTAGGGGTTTTCTGCCCTGTAGCTATTGTGGTGGTGAGCTGAGAGCTCAGAAATTAACCTTGGGGCTCGAAGCCCAAATCTTGCAACAATTGTAATTTCTTAAATTGCTTTCCTGCTACTTGGTACCTGTTACTTTGTTGTTGTTATCTGTTGATTTTGAAAAGAAAATATAACCTTTGTTAAAGTTTTAAAAGTAACTTTAATTTTGTAAGTTGAGACCTATTCCCGCCCGCACCTTCTTTCACCTCTAACTACCACGAAAAACTCCGTAAGAACATCAACTTTAGATGAGAATGAACTTAGTTCTGTCAAATTATTGGGAATGCATTTGGATTCTAAGTTAAGCTGGTATACTAACACACAAAAGTTATGTAATAGACTGTCTAGAGGGTTATTTTTCTTTTGAAGACTGAAAGAGTCAGTTAGTAGTAATCAGATGTTGTGTGCATACTATGCTTTCTTGCATTCATATTTATCATACGGTACCACATTATGGGAGAATTCTGCAGGTGCACAAGATGTGTGACTTCTCGTAGAAATGTACATTCATACGATACAGGAGAAGAAATGATTTGGATTTATCACATGTTAGACTGGAAAAAACACAAGAAAATTATAGATATAATGGTATTAAATTATTCAATAAGCTACCTAACCAATGGAAAAATATGCCCTTAAATAACTTCAAAACATATCTAAAAATGGCTGATATTAAACAGTTTGTATTCACTATCTGAATTTGAAGAAAAAGTAACGCTATTGTCGAGGGGCAAATATGTAAGTCTGCACCTTTATAATAGGTAGGTAACACTGGTTGTTATGATCAGATTCATGGTTACTATTCAATAGACTAATAACCCAAATTGTCATGATAAGCTTTCATTTTACTTTTCAGTGTATACAATCCTTTTATATCAAATCAAATCTACTTTAATTGCAAATGAGGTGTCTACCTCGGTGGTGAATGGTACACTAAAATACATTATTGTCAAGCACTAAATTTTAAATTAACAAGAGAAGAAGCCATTTTCCTAGAATACAATATTATACAATTTACACCAACATTTTTTCTATTAAACACACAGCTCCTTAATTAATTTACATTGTTTACAAAATTCTACTTAGAATATATCCTGTACTTACAAACATAGCCAACTCATATACAGTATGTGGAATTACTTCAAATAATACTATACAACTGGTATAAGATTAAAATTTACATTGCATTTATTTATTTATTTATTTATTTATTTATTTATTTATTTATTTATTTATTTATTTATTTATTTACCCATTTTGGAATCTAAGTAGCATAAGGACCTGCTGCGTCTTAACCAGAGCCCCTTTTGCCACCGCTTTTCAGAGTTCCTGGAAGACCTTAACAGCTACTGTAGCGGTCCCAGGGCCCTCAATGTGCCCGTTGTACTTCACCCCTACAGGCAGTCCCCTACTTTGGCTGTCCAATCTCCATACCCCAGGGGATGGAATTAATTTATTCACACACATTTTTTATTTACAGTAACCTGCACTGGTCGAATGCCCTCTAACATTTCATTGATTTTCTCTGCTGCTGTTTATTCTCTTCTTGAATATCTGTACAGATTTTGGAAAAGAATCAAACACTACCCCTCGTAAACTGTTCCACTCCTTCACGCCCTTCCCAATGAATGAAACTTTACCCCAATCGCTTCTGCTAAAATTCCTTCTAATTTTACATTTGTGGTCAGTCCTGCCGATATAATTATTTTCCAACTGAAGTCTCTCACGGACTCCTTCCCATGCTTCTTCTATTGTAGAGGCTCTATATAATCCTATAAGTCTAGTTTTCTCCCTTCTCTTACTTAAAGTTTCCCACCCAAGTTCCTCTAATATTTCTGATACACAACTGTTTCTCCTGAAATCCCCTGTTACAAATCTTGCTGCTTTCCTCTGCACACTATCCATTTCTTCTATTAGGTATTCTTGGTAAGGATCCCAAACACTGTTTGCATATTCCAATAATGGACAAACCATACTTAAGTAACTTTTCTCTTTTAACTCTTTGTTGCAACCTTTAAGTAGCCTCATTATGACGTGTAATGATCTGTATGCTTTGCCAACAATGTCATCAACATGACCCTTCCAGTGCAAATTACTTTCAAATCTCACACCTAAGTATTTGCACTTGCCATCTTTTGGGATAACTACCTCATCCAAAGTATATTTAAATTCAGTTTTAAAACTCCTGTTTGTAAATGTTATAACAGTTGATTTGCCTCCAATAACCTTCATATTATTTTCTTCAACCCATTGTTGGATACTCTCAAGGTCCCTTTGTAATTCTGAACAAACCTCAATATTACGTATTTCCCTATAAACAATTATGTCATCTGCATCCAATCTTATTCTTGGTTTTATATTGTTCCCTAAATCATTTGCATATATTAAGAAAAGTAACGGACTGATTATACTACCCTGTGCAGTTTCCTTCCAAACTTTATCTTCCCGTGATACATTATTTCCTACTTTGACTTTCTGAACCCTTGAATTTAGAAATGTTCTTATCCAACATATAATCCTTACGTCCAATCCTATTCCCTCCAATTTCTTGAATAATATTCCATGTCCCACTCTATCAAAGGTTTTGGAAAGATCTATTGCTATGCAATCTAACTGGCCTCCTGAATCCAACTGATCTGATATGTTCTGCTAAAATCCCACCAGTTGTGCCTCACAAGAAAATTTCTTCCTAAATCCATACTGGCTCCTCATGAACCAATTTTTATAATCACATATCCCCCTGATGCCATTAAACTCTCCAGTATTTTACAAACTATACTGGTCAGGCTGATGTGTCTGTAGTTCTCAGGTTTCCTTTTATCACCCTTTCCTTTATAAATTGGTATTATTATAGATTCCTCCTTTCCTTTAGTATTACACTATTATTTATGACATAGTCAAAGGTAAATTTTAAATAAGGCACTATGTACCACCCCATTGTCTTTAATACCTCCCCAGTAATATGATCACTTCCCGCTGCTTTTCTTTGCTGAAGCAGTTGGATTTCTCTGAAAATATCTTCATTTGTGAATGAGAAGCTTCTTGTTTCCCTATGTGTCTATTCCTCTCTATCTTCCGTTTCAGTTTCCAACTCCTGACAATCATCTACTGAATCTCTGAATTCCTTACTAAATTGATTTGCTTTCTCAGTGTGTGTTAAATCGTGTTCACCCCCTTCTCCTGCCATTGTGGGAATTTGGATACCTTTTCCTCTTTGATTCCTAATATATGAATACAGATTTTCCCATTTCCCTTTGTGGCCATTACCCTCATGAAGTATGCCATTCATATAATTCTCTTTCGCTTCCTTTTTCACTCTATTCAGTTCTCTCATTAGCTGTTTTCTAGTTTCTCTACTCTCCCTATCCTCTTTGATTTTCATTTTTACTGTTCTACATGAAGTGCTCTGTTTAATGACAATAATTAGATGTATTTACATTTTTTATACTGTAACTTATGTATTGTATTTGACTTTGTCTATTGCAACTGTATGATGTCTAACGGCAATAAACTACTGTATATTGTATTGTAGCAGTGTCCTATTCAATTGTTCACCTGTGTTTCCTCAAAATGTTGTATTCTCTATCTTTGTTCAAACTTATTTGAGAAAGATCATATCTATGTTTTTCAGTCTGTACGTAAGAAGATTTCACTCAGATGATATGTAACCGTTGAATACTGTCACGCTTTATCTGCAATTTTGTAAAAGCTTTGCTATCATTTGTTATTTTAAGAAATGTAACGTTCTATACTTTTGCTTATGTCTCAATACATCTATTTGCTAAACTGATTTTCTTTGATTTCTATCTGTACCATCCAGGGTTCTCCTCTAGCTGCCCAGCGCTTGGTTGTTATTTTGTTGTTATGCTTCCAATGTGAACCCACACCGCTACTAATATTCTCCGTGAGCTATTTTCTTATTGCTTTTCATTAAACTTAACCATTAACGCCACACATCGTATAGGGATTTCGGCTAACCAAGCTATGACAACCATAAGTCTATCCATAAATGGATGCTATCAATTGTTAAATGCAATGCAGAAATTACTTTTCTCGTCAATTTAGCGAGTATTGGGCACCACATTGCTCCAGCCTGTTTGACACATCAGAGAACCCATGGAGTTGGATGTTGGTCATGCTACCCTTGATTTTCACAAACTGGGAAATACGGATGTCAAGATGTGGAAGATTACCATGAATATCTTGCCAGTTCAGTTGTTTCTTCCCAAGTCTACTATAGTTGCTGTATGAATATCTTACAAAGGATCATTACAGGAGCTAACAAATCAAGTGGTTCTGTAATATTCCCCGAAGATATCTACACGATTCTACTCAATTACTTTCTCATCGACTCGCTGCATCACGGCAACGTCCCCTCTATCTTACACCGCCATAATCTTCGCCAGCCTTTCTTCAACTGAATGCTTCAACTCTCCATACTGCTGCTCGCTAAGTAATCGTGTCACCATAATGTCACCTTCTTGAAAGAACTGTGCATTCAAAGTCTTCTAGTACCTTCTGCGCCGGCCCTACATAAGTAATGGCCACTCCATCCGTAAATTAGTCCAGCTTCGACTCGGTGTGGATTGGAGGGTAATCATGCTTACACGCTATTATTTTCCATCTTTTCCACCTCGACTCTACTCCAAGACAGATGGTAAGCAAAGACTTTTATGTTTGTGAGTTTGCATTGTACTTTTAGTCCCACAGCCCTTCAGGCTTTTATAACTTTCCCTGTCTGTCTGTCTGTCTGTCTGTCTGTCTGTCTGTCTGTCTGTCTGTCTGTCTGTCTGTCTGTCTGTCTGTCTGTCTGTCTGTCTGTCTGTCTGAACAAGTTTTCATTCTGCACCCTGAAGGGTTGGGGTGTGTCACCTAGAAGGTTAAGCCTTCTCTCTGGCCAGGAGATTAGGTGGGGTGGAGGAGAGTTGTGGGACGGAAGGAGGTCGCTGGTTGGAGATTTAAAGGGTGGCAGGGGGTCTCTTTGATAGCTGTTTTGGTGGAACATTCAGATTTACATGCAAACCAGTTTCAGAATTATATACAATCGAATGAAAATTAGAACCCATGTTTTTGCAAAAAACATTTGGACACAACGAGTTTTGCAGCAGTTTTGTGGAGATAAAAGATATATGCAGCAGTATATGGAATAGAGTGTGCATATTTATGGTGAAAGTGTTTTATTAGCTATGTTTGAAAGTATTATACTATGAAAATAGCACGAATGGAAATAATTTTAAGGTTAGGATATAATGTTTTGATATCTAATCCCTGCTCTTTGATTTAATGATTACATCAAGAAATCATCACTCATTCAAAACGTTTTATACGTTCTTTAACATTTTGTACAGTTATATTAACAATCCGTTATTGTCCTCAATAAAATCTCCCACATCAATTTCATAGTCTGGCATTTCACTGTTTAAATTTTTCCGCTGGTCAAACAGTGCCTTTTAGAATGTGAGGTCATCATTCCTTATCCACTCTTTCCCGTAATGTTTGGTCAGCAATGTGTGCATGTCGTTGAGCTTTTCTTTCTTAAGAGGAACTCCTTCCTCTACTGGTATTGGCACAATAGCAGGAAAGGGTTTCCCATGCTTCAGTATGCTTTTTGCTTCCACCAAAATCGCTGTTATTGTTTACGTACCAGGAGGTACACCTGAACCCCGTACATTTAAATGAAGCACCTTGAAGAATGCTATCTGTCATATACAAATTGAAACATGTAGTACAAGGTTTGGACCGTTGATCAAAAGATGTCACTACTAAAGGATGAAGTAATATGTTACTTTAAGGTTTCCTAAACTGACTGGATTTCTTTGTTTTGTTTTGATGTATCACAGGAAGTTTGCACTTTTCTCCATAGATGCCTTTATTAAAGAACTGATGTCATGCACTCTGGTGCAATGTGGAATAACTAGAGATTTAAGGAAGTTTTGCGGTTATAAGTTTTCTGAACTGAATTGACTTTTCTTATTTTTGGTACTTCAAGGTTTGCAACACTTCATATTTATCCCGCCAACATGGGATTCTAACCAATCATAAATTTTCTGTATTTATTTTCAGACAATCATAGGCTTCTTGTAACTTTTTGTTTATCCAATAAAAATGAGAGGGTGTGTCCGTATTTAGTCCAGAGCCTTCTCGAAGCTTCCTCTCGGGTATAAAACCTGACGCCTTTTCAAGTTAACTTGTCTTACTGATTGCCAAATTACTGAGTGAGTGTGTTAAGAGAGGAGACGGGGGTCCTCATTCTTCGGCAGGCAGAACATCAGTCCAGGTAGTGGCCACCAGTTTTCTATCTCTGTAGTTATCTCCGCAAGCTGAACTCGAGGGGAAGGTTCCAATCTTTAACTATGTAACCGTCAATTCCTAAAATATAAACTTTCTTCTTTCTCATGTAAAATTTCATGTAAGTCCTAAAGACTTAAACTGTAAATCTGGGATAGAGAGTGCGTTACCCTCTCAAATTCCCCTTCAATTAATCTTGAGGTGACTGTGATTTTGTAACTGTTTTTATCCTGTAAATCTTAAATTAACTTGTCCTTCTAGTCACCTCAGTAGTGTGGAAGTAAACTCTGCATCGTTGGGCTGCAAGCCCAAGTAGGGTTTTTACCTTGGTTTCCTAGGAGCGCAAGTGTACGCCTCCATACATTTTGAGTCTGGGCCAGTAACTTAACCTGTTCTTCTTCACAAAGGCTCAGTAGAATGGGTAGTAGATACCCCTGTGTAAACTAAAATTTATATGGTATTGTAAATTGCAGATTGTGCCTAGAGAGGCCAAAAGGTGTAATTATATTGTATTATCCAATAAAAATGAGAGGGTGTGTCCGGATTTAGTCCAGAGCCTTCTCGAAACTTCCTCACGGTTATAAAACCTGACGCCTTTTCGAGTTAACTTGTCTTATTGATTGCCGAATTACTGAATGTGTGTGTTAAGAGAGGAGACGGGGGTCCTCATTCTTCGGCAGGCAGAACATCAGCCCAGGTAATAGTTAATGGTTGCCGTGAGTAGGCCGTAAGAGTTCGGGAGCGCTGTCCCCTTGGTAGAAGCTCTTTTGTGGTTAGGTAATAGATATTTGTGTACTATTGAGTGGTGCCTTTGGAAGGCCGTAAATTGTAACCGTTGGAGCAATGTGCTCTTGGAAATTGTGTTTTGAGAGATATCTCTCCTAATCTATCTAACTAAACGCAACATTTGTGATGTTGGGAACTTGTAAATTAGGAGCTTGCAGCTCAAAATTGTAAATTACCAATTCTTGGTTTCTCTATTTTTGTACCAACTACCCATGTACCTGAAAGCTTGTTATTTGTTGTAATTTAAGATCTGAAAAGAAATATACCTTTATTTTAAAATTTTAAATTCATCTTTAACTATCGTAGGTAGACCCATTCCAGCCCACACTTTCTTTCACCTCTGCGTTCCGCAGATAACCTGGAACTGTTTACTTCACCTCTTATCACACAGTTGCCTGATTTTGTTCGTGTAAGTATGATCCTCTTACAGGGTTCAGGGACATAACGAACTTTGCTGCATAACACACACTGGACATAACGACTTCTGCAGCAGTTCTGTTATTTGTTACCTTTAAACGTATGGATTAAATGGCCTTTGCTCACGTATTACATTACTGGATTGTGTATTTTGATGAGCTGCATACAATGGCGGTGATAACTCATTTTGAGAAAATAATGGACATAACAATTTTGCAACTGGACAACTCATATTTTTTTTTGCTAGGGGCTTTACGTCGCACCGACACAGATAGGTCTTATGGCGACGAACTCATATTGTTAATAGACTTAAATTCATTAGCTGCCATCCAACCTTATAACCTGAGGAATCAATTATTCAGTATTGCAAATGGACAAACAAATTCGGAATTATATAGAAACTAAATTTCCAATCATTCAGTTTTACATACAGACAGATTCAAGCAAATCAATCTTGATAGTTGGAAACATATCACACATTTTAATGAACTAAAATTGTTAGCTTTCAGCTTTCCTTACTGAATAGCAATATAGTTTTCAAAGTATATACAGACACCAGGGTTAGAATTATGTACAAATAAGTGAAGTGTTTCTTGTTGGCCGGAAGTATTGCACTTTTTTGTTTTGCTTTTTTGTGTAATTTTTAACTTTTCTTAAAACTTTTGAAATGATTAACTGTACTAATTTTTTGTTTTTTATTTTTTTATTTTTAACTTTCATTAAAACCTTTTCTTACTGAAATGAATAGCTGTCACCTTTTTTTAAATGCAAACAAAAAGTTTTCAGGGCTTCAAATTTCTTTTTGTCTACCATCTCTATTTACACCGTTATAAATCAATTATACATGTTACAAGCAAACACAAATTCAGAATTATATACATACAAAGGAAATATTTTGATGGCTTGAAGTATTACTCAATTTTGCATATGTCTATGTGTATTGATTACCTAAATTATTATGATTATAGTGAGAATTGTTTGATTATACGCATGACCCTAATAACTATGTCTGTGGAAAAGGATAGAAATACACGTATAATACATACACACAGACGTATTTAAACACATTCGCAAAGGAGTGAGATGTGGACATCTAATTTAAGAATTGGAAAGTCGTTGTAGAGATCTGCGGTATGATACCTTGGTGGGAGACGAAGAGCCACTCTGACAAGATCTCTTTTGGTTGCAAGGAGGGGGAGGAATAGGTTAGGGTTGGAATTTACTGTGGTGGCCCGGGCAAGGTGTCCACCGCTAATGTAGGAGCATGTGAAGGAAGTATAGGTATGGAGTAGGAGTTGGGGGTTGAGACCCAGTTGATTCTGGCATGCCAGCAGAGCAACTGGGATCTCATTTGCACTTGAATGTGAAGGTTCTGGAAGTGAGGGTGGAAGGTTAGATACTGGTCAATGGTGACTCCCAGGTACTTTAGGGAAGGTTTTAGTTGGTTGGGGGTATGACGGAAGGTGAGGGAGAGGTTGTCAGGATTCCTGGTGAGTTTGAAGCGGCCTTTCCAGAGTCGGATTAATATAGATTGAGTTTTAATAGGATTGAGTTTCAGATGCCAGTGGTCATACCATGAAAGGAGTTAAGGTATGGTTGGAGGGTGCGATTGATGGCCTGGATGGAAGGAAGTGGGGCAAGGATTGTGGTGTCGTCTGCGAACTGTAAGAGAGACATGGGTGTGAGGGTTGCGGAATATCGGAAACAGAGGCAACGAAAAGAAGTGGTGAAAGTGGGGAACCTTGGGAACACCTAAATTCATGGGAAAGTTACAGGGTAGTGTGCCTTGAATGGATATGCGAGCTGAATGGTTGATTAGGTAAGATGTTAGGAATTGGATGTAAGATGTGGGGAGGGTGAAGTGACGGAGTTTAAAAATCAGAGCTGGGTGCTAAACTGAATCGAAGGCCTTAATCGAAGTCTAAAATGATGAGGAGTGAGGGGCGATGCAGGTTGAATTTGGTAGCATTGAGTTGAATGAGGCAGAGGATTTAATGGTAGGTAGAAAAATCAGGACGAAAACCGCATTGGGAGGAGGAAATCAGGTTGTTGGTGTGGAGGAATGGGTAGAGGCGGTGAACGAGGATCTTATCGAGGATCTTGGTGATGACGGATATCAGGCAAGCCAGTCGGTAGGAGTCAAGGTTGGAGATATTTTTTACTGGTTTCAGGAAGGGGAGCATAATGGTTTGTTTCCAGTGGGAGGGGTAAAATCCGGTGGTAAGAATGAATGTGAAGAACCGGGCTAGCAGGATAAGCAGGGTAGGTGGGGCTTCTTCGAGGTACCTATACCAAATGTTGTCTGGTCCTGGGGCGGTGTCACCGGTATTCCGTAGTAAATCGGATATGTCTTTGTCTGTGATAGGAGCATCTAAGATGTGTCTGGTCAGGGAGTGGGTGGAGGAAGGAGAGAGCATGGGTGCTATTTGCGTTGTAGCGTTAAGTTCTGTGTCCGTGTAGTCAAAGTGCCTGTCTATGTTGTACTTGAAGCACTGTTCAAAATGAGATGCCATGATCTCCAGCTTTTCCGACGTTGTTCTTAGAGATCGTCCTAAGTGGAATATCAGGGTTTCCTGCATTGTCCTAGAAGTGAAGAGAGTCATCGCCAGAAAAAGGAAGGGTGAGCATGGAGTGAATTGAGATTGGTGCACATGGTCATCCAAGAGCGTTGTTTGTAAGCCGTTGAGTAGTTATGAACTGTTCGATTCATTTGTCAGTGGAGTCGAAGGAAGTAGTGGTCTCTAGTTCGCATGTACTCTCGTAAGTAAGATTGTGAGAATCATTGCAACTGAAGGAACTTGGGTGGAATTCATGGCTGAGAGGGGCTTTAGGAGGTGAAGGGGATATGGGCTTGAGCTGCTGAGGAGATGGTTGACTGTAGGATTTCAGAAAAGGTATCTGTAGATGGGTGGTCTGTGGGGAACAGAGGGGCTTGGGTTAGAGTGTTGTCTATATGATCTCTCTATGTGGGCCAGTTCGCATGGGAATTGTTGGATCTCTGAATGGGTGGGGGTGGAGAAGGGCATGGGGTGTGTTATTTGAAGGAGGGTGGGGAGATGGTCACTTCCTATGCTAGGCAGATATGATACTGTGGGAAGTTGGATGAGAGAATTGTATGATATGACAGCATTGGGTGTGGTTTGGGAGCTGGGTTGGGAGGGTTCAGGGAGAGGGAGGAGAGTGGAAGTTATATGGTTCAGGCATGTATGAAGAGTGTCAATTTCCCATTGAGTGCAGCTGTAAAGGTTTTAGATCTGCTAAAATCTGGAAGTGGGGAAAGGTAGTATGTAGTTGGGTTTGGTAGTCTGTTGCATGCGGGTTGGGTGTTATGGCTGCAGATGGTGCCCAGGTGGAGGATTCTTGATCTGAAGTAAATGGTAGCTGTAATGGACTCTGAGAAGGGGTTGGTGGGCGGGGGATTATGTATATGGATGGGAAGGGAGGGTCAAACGGTGATGGCTGCACCCCCGACCAATATCATGTGGATGATCAGATCAGTGGACGGTGTAGCCGGGAAGGGTGGGCAGTTTGATGGGGACGGAGCATGGTCTCATTCATGAGAATAGTATGGATGGGGTGTTGCTGAGTGTGGGTGTGAAGGTGTAGATGTTTACTGGAGAAAGACCGAATATGGGAAAGGGCGCCGCATTCCTGGATGTTCTATGACACATTATCAAACCAATAACTACAGGAGGGAGAAGTGAAAATGGTTTTTAAACCTGCATGAATGGTTTGGAATTGGAGGTACAGGGCCTGGTTCACTGCAGCATGCAGTTGGGTCAGGACCAGAGGGCAATGGAAAGGATGGATGTTCATTAAGGCTATTGTTATAAATTTAACAATAGCCTCAATAGTGGGTGGAGAAAAAGCAGAGTTGGCTGGGGTGATAGAGGGATCTATGGTTCGGATGGTAGCTACACGGTCAGGACGGTTTTCAGGAGGGGGTGGGCGAGCTCGACATTAACAGGAGCATGTCGGGTGAAGTTCTCCACAGGTGTGACAAACAATGGAGGGGGGCATTGATATTTGGACAACGAGGGATGGGATGGGGTTGTATGCAAGTGCCCACAGAACGGCTTGGCAGCCTTGCACTGGGCGGTATTGTGCTGATTGCAGCTCAGACACCGCTCACAGCGCAAAAGCTGTGGTAGTAGGACACGCGAGGGCTCTACCATGTAGTGCTGACTGAAGATGCTGATCCCCTGTTGTAATAGGCGATCATCATCTTTAGGTGTCAGGAGGAGTAGGCATACCATGTAGGTTGGCCCGGACACATTCTGGATCCGGAATGCTTTCTTAATAGAATGCCCTCGGAGTTTAATTCAGCGATGATAGTTCCTTCTGTTATGTCCGGGTCAATCCCCTTGATCATGCAGCTGAATAGAGTGAGTCGAAGGGGTAGGGTAGGGTTTGCTGGGTGGATTGGGAAATAATTTAAAAGGGTGTGGATGATCCTAATTGAGTTGAACCTATGACGTTAACAAGTTTCTGAGTTGTCTCCTCACCATAACTTTAATGATGATACCGTTGCTTGTTGGACGGAAGTTGGCAATGTCTGATCTCTGGATGTGGAAGCATTGCAAGGTTACATTACAAACCATTATTCTCGTCATTATTCCGTATTGAAAAATAGATGATCCCAAAGCTCATACAAGGAGTAATTTTAATAACACATATTCAATACAAATCTATTCCACTATAGTGTGGTTAAATACACATGGAAATTATCAGAAATTTGAAGTACATGTTTCGTCCACTATTTATTGGGCATCATCAGCTTCAATCAATCTTAAAACACATATGGTCTAAGGAGTCATAATAACTTACGTAAAAATATTGATGAATAATTACAAGTGTTAATACCGTGGATGCAAAATGTTTACAGTAAAAAAAATTGGTATTAAAACAGAACTTATACTAAAATCACTTTGAAAAAATGATGTGTTCATCTAAAAGATATAGTCATATATTTTTTTAAAAAAAGTAGTCCATGTCTGACACTGAAATGGATCTTCTTGATGAGAAGCTTAAGCAATATATATTACATTAGGAAAACAGAATATCAAAAATAAAGCGTCAACAGTATAAGAACAAGACGGTTAAGAGATGCAGTAAAAGTTCATATTTGAGGCCAATATTTAAAATACGGATGGAAAGAAGTAGTTGAATTGAAGGCAGTGTAGTTTATGACGTCTTGGAAAGTTGGATTAAAATAGTGGTATGTCGTGAAATGCTGAAAAACATCGAAGAATGTGCCGTAAAACGCTGCTAAATATCGAATTAAAGAAGGTAGGCTGGACGACAAATTCTGTGACAGAAAATGCCTCTTGTAGACGTGGATGTCCGTAGTAAACAATGTTGTCAATCTGGAATGAAACCGAAGGCTAACTTGACGACGAGAAATTAGGCCGAGAATATATCACTGAAAACGATATGTTGAATAATGTGTACTTACTTATTCTCAAGATGTAATGTATGTCCGAATGTATCTGCAGCGTTAGTCTGTTTGAAGTTCCTATTTCTAGTGTAGTATCGACGCTGTGGAGGTATAGGGGTATGCTGAGAGGAAGAGGGGTTATCGGTAGGCGGAGCATCACGTGTTATAGCCAGTATAGGAGGGGCGTTACTTGAAGGAGCAAGTATGACGTCGGTATTTAACGAATTAGAGGATTTAAATATCTGAGGCACTTTATTATGGTTTGGGTTGACCGTATTCAGTAACTTAGGTAATTAAAATATGTAGCGGACTTCTGACTTCCGTGTCGTCATTAAGATTACGATCTTTATTATATGTCCTGTCCAAGATAATGTAAATACTCTCTAATTCATTCAAAAGTTTACCTTTGCCTGTATTCCTAATTATTGTGAGATCTTTTTCTATTGTAGTGAACCGGTGTCCAGTTTCCTTCATGTGGGTGCTCATTGCCAAGTATTTATTGTGTTTTTCGGCATTGAAATGTTCCATGTACCTTATATAAAAGCTGCGCCCAGTCTGTCCAACATAGGATGTTCCGCACTGAGAACATGTTAATCTATAAACTCCTGAAACTGAATATCTGTTTCTGTCGTAGTTAATCTTATTATGATTAAAAAGGATGTTTTGAGTTGTGTTGATTGTTCGAAAGGCTACGTTGATATTATGTTTACTGAAAGTATTCGCAATTTGGTGGACTACTGGGCTACTATAAGTGAAAGTGGCGTACTTAGTTCTTTTTGGTTTGTCGGGTATGAGATTCGTGGATAACTTATTTTTGATTTTGTGAGTTAAGCGGTTTATCATCTTGACCTTAAACCCATTAAGTCTGGCTAGGTTTCTTATGTAGTTCAATTCATTCCTTAAGTTAGTAGGGGAAAGAGGGATTCTTAGTGCTCTATAAATTAAACTATGAAAAGATGCCTGTTTATGGGAGCCAGGATGTAATGAGGAATTATTTATAGTTATTGGAGAATGTGTAGGCTTTCTATATATTTGAAATTCAAAAGTGTTATTGGTTCGTGTCACTGTTATGTTCAGAAAATTCAAGGAACCCTTGTCTTCATCTTCCTTAGTGAAACTCAGGTTAGGGTCGATACTGTTTAATTTTTCTAAAATTTCGCTGCTATTGGTAACATCTTTATCAATTATTACAAATGTATCGTCCACATACCTCAACCATAAGCAAATCCCTTTAATATTAGCTTTTATTTTAGTGTGTTCAATTGAGTCCATGTAAATGTCAGCTAGGATGCCCGATATTGGGTCACCCATTGCTAAACCCTTCTGTTTGTAAATTTTTTGTTAAATGTAAAATAACTGTTGTCCAGAACAAAGTTCAATAATTTCATGAATTCATCGATCTCCTTTCTACTGAGGTCTCTATGTTTACAGATGTTATCATAGATGATGTTAACTGTGTCACCAGTCGGAATGTTTGGGTATATATTAATCACATTGAAAGAGCATATTGCTTGATTTGATTGAAGGATAAATTTTCTTAAAATCTCACAAAAATCTATTGAATTCCTTAAGGGCTGCTTGTTATTAAACACGTAATGTCTCTTAAGGAAGCCATGGATGTACCTGGAGGCTTTATACGTTGGACTGTTGCGGCAGTTAATAATAGGACGCATTGGAATATAATTTTTATGTACCTTAGGGAGAGCTCTTGCCACAGGAATATTCGGATTCATATTTACGAGTTTCTGTTGATCTCGTTCATTAAACAGAAATGTCGAATTCTTTATTATTGTCTTTAAGTTACGTTGTATCTTAAATAGTGGATCTTTATTAACAACCATGCATCCACTGCTGTTAAAGAAATCCTCTGCTTTTTAAATATATGCTTCTTTGTCTAAGAGAACTATTGATCCCCCCTTGTCAGCCTTAGTTACCACAATGTTGTTGTTTTCTACCTTAGTCTTTAAATTTGTTATTAGTGTATGTTGTCTGATATCAAATTTAGCATTCAAATCTTGGGCAAAACATGTACTTCAAATTTCTGATAATTTCCATGTGTATTTAACCACACTATAGTGGAATAAATTTGTATTAAATAGGTGGTATTGAAATCACCCCTTGTATAAACTTTGTGATCAGCTATTTTTCAATACGGAATAATGACGAGAATAATGGTTAGTAATGTGACAGCCAAGCAGGCAGGATGTCAATTAAATAGATTTCTCAATCTTAAAACAAAAATGTGTAAGTTAACCAAAGATATAACGTTTTTAAAACATTGTCTGAGACTGAAATTGATTCCGAAATTCTTGAAATCAATGCAAAGAAAGAACTTAAATAGTTATAATATGAACAAAGTTCAAAATAAAATTAATGGTATTTGGATAAAGAATGAAATTAAGGCGTTGTATAAAAAGAAGTCGTAATTAAATTTACAACTTTATAAGACACATTTAATAGTGGCCCAGGTACTGGTCCCATTAGAATGGAAATCGTTCCAACAACACATAGATATCAAATTAACGGACTTGTTGAATAAGAAACAGGCGACAATGGATAAGAAACTAATGCAATTGAGAGCATCACAAACACAACATTCTAAACAATATACAGATAGACAAAGACTAAACCCTCTAGACACTGACACTCCTACGGTCGTAAATTTGACTAATACACAATTTTCAAGTAAGGAGATGGATCTCATGAATAAAGGCCCTAAATAAAATTGGCCTAATAAGAAAAAGAGGTAGACATCATTAACACAGTGGCCGAAATAGAGACCAACGTTTCTAAACTCCCGTATGAAATACAAAGCGACATAAAAACGGAAAAAGAATAAGCTTCCTAGGCCAGCCGAAGATTTGAACGCTAAATTTGATATCAGACAACATACACTAATACAAAATTTAAAGACTAAGATAGAAAACAACAACATTGGGGTAACTAAGGCTGACAAGGGGGGAACAATAGTTCTCTTAGACAAAGAAGCATATATTAAAAACAGAGGATTTCTTTAACAGCAATGGATACGTGGTTGTCAATAAAGATCCACTGGTTAAGATACAACGTAACTTAAAGACAATAATAAAGAATTCGACACTTCTGTATAATGAACGAGATCAACAGAATCTCGTAAATATGAATCCGAATATTCCTGTGGCAAGAGCTCTCCCTAAGGTACATACAAATGATATTCCAATGCGTCCTCCAGGTACATCCATGGCTTCCTTAAGAGACATTACGTGTTTAATAACAAGCAGCCCTTAAGGAATTCAATAGATTTTTGTGAGATTTTAAGCAAATTTAATCTTCAATCAAATCAAGCAATATGCTCTTTCGATGTGATTAATATGTACCCCAACATTCCGACTGGTGACACAGTTAACATCATCTATGATAACATCTGTAAACATAGAGGCCTCAATAGAAAGGAGATCGATGAATTCATGAAATTATTGAACTTTGTTCTGGACAACAGTTATTTTCCATTTAACAAAAAATTTACAAACAGAAGGGTTTAGCAATGGGTGACCCAATATCGGGCATCCTAGCTGACATTTACATGAATTCAATTGAACACACTAAAATAAAAGCTAATATTAAAGGGATTTGCTTATGGTTGAGGTATGTGGACGATACATTTGTAATAATTGATAAAGATATTACCAATAGCAGCAAAATTTTAGAAAAATTAAACAGTATCGACCCTAACCTGAGTTTCACTAAGGAAGATGAAGACAAGGGTTCCTTGAATTTTCTGAACATAACAGTGACACGAACCAATAACACTTTTGAATTTCAAATATATAGAAAGCCTACACATTCTCCAATAACTATAAATAATTCCTCATTACATCCTGGCTCCCATAAACAGGCATCTTTTCATAGTTTAATTTATAGAGCACTAAGAATCCCTCTTTCCCCTACTAACTTAAGGAATGAATTGAACTACATAAGAAACCTAGCCAGACTTAACGGGTTTAAGGTCAAGATGATAAACCGCTTAACACACAAAATCAAAAATAAGTTATCCACGAATCTCATACCCGACAAACCAAAAAGAACTAAGTACGCCACTTTCACTTATAGTAGCCCAGTAGTCCACCAAATTGCGAATACTTTCAGTAAACATAATATCAACGTAGCCTTTCGAACAATCAACACAACTCAAAACATCCTTTTTAATCATAATAAGATTAACTACGACAGTAATAGATATTCAGTTTCAGGAGTTTATAGATTAACATGTTCTCAGTGCGGAAAATCCTATGCTGGACAGACTGGGCGCAGCTTTTATATAAGGTACATGGAACATTTCAATGCCGAAAAACACAATAAATACTTGGCAATGAGCACCCACATGAAGGAAACTGGACACCGGTTCACTACAATAGAAAAAGATCTCACAATAATTAGGAATACAGGCAAAGGTAAACTTTTGAATGAATTAGAGAGTATTTACATTATCTTGGACAGGACATATAATAAAGATCGTAATCTTAATGACGACACGGAAGTCATAAGTCCGCTACATA
The DNA here is from genome assembly GCF_040414725.1 of Anabrus simplex. Lineage (NCBI taxonomy): Eukaryota > Metazoa > Arthropoda > Insecta > Orthoptera > Tettigoniidae > Anabrus > Anabrus simplex. The sequence continues at coordinate 884,619,186 of NC_090266.1, forward strand.
TTTTAATTACCTAAGTTACTGAATACGGTCAACCCAAACCATAATAAAGTGCCTCAGATATTTAAATCCTTAGAATTAAAGACTCCCTCTAATTCGTTAAATACCGACGTCATACTTGCTCCTTCAAGTAACGCCCCTCCTATACTGGCTATAACACGTGAAGCTCCGCCTACCGACAACCCCTCTTCCTCTCAGCATTCCCCTACACCTCCACAGCGTCGATACTACACTAGAAATAGGAACTTCAAACAGACTAATGCTGCAGATACATTCGGACATACATTACATCTTGAGAATAAGTAAGTACACATTATTCAACATATCGTTTTCAGTGATATATTCTCGGCCTAATTTCCCGTCGTCAAGTTAGCCTTCGGTTTCATTCCAGATTGACAACATTGTTTACTACGGACATCCACGTCTACAAGAAGCATTTTCTGTCACACGAATTTGTCGTCCAGCCTACCTTCTTTTATTCGATATTTAGCAGCGTTTTACGGCACATTCTTCGATGTTTTTCAGCATTTCACGACATACCACTATTTTAATCCAACTTTCCAAGACGTCATAAACTACACTGCTTTCAATTCAACTACTTCTTTCCATCCGTATTTTAAATATTGGCCTCAAATATGAACTTTTACTGCATCTCTTAACCGTCTTGTTCTTATCCTGTTGACGCTTTATTTTTGATATTCTGTTTTCCTAATGTAATATATATTGCTTAAGCTTCTCATCAAGAAGATCCATTTCAGTGTCAGACATGGACTACTTTTTTTAAAAAAATATATGACTATTACTTTTAGATGAACACATCATTTTTTCAAAGTGATTTTAGTATAAGTTCTGTTTTAATACCATTTTTTTACTGTAAACATTTTGCATCCACAGTATTAACACTTGTAATTATTCATCAATATTTTTTACGTAAGTTGTTATTACTCCTTAGACCATATGTGTTTTAAGATTGATTGAAGCTGATGATGCCCAATAAATAGTGGGCGAAACATATACTTCAAATTTCTGATAATTTCCATGTGTATTTAACCACAATATAGTGGAATAAATTTGTATTGAATATGTGGTATTAAAATTACTCCTTGTATAAACTTTGTGATCAGCATTGCAAGGTGGTAAAGATTTTTTGGGAGGAATGATATTCTGGGATTGGGTTGACTGATTTTAGGGAATGAGTGCCTTGAGGTCAAGGTTGAAGGGTTTGGTTTGATGTGATGGGATGGTGCGCATTGGTAGGGGTAGAATTTCTGTGTGGAATTCAGTGTTTGGGGAGGCGTCGTGTTCCATATCTTGTTGATCTTAAGTGAGGTGCTGGTTGATGATGATTGTGATGTGGTTCTGGCTAGTCTGCGTGGAGCTGATTCAGTGCTTTTGGAACTGTGCTTTTATATTGAACTCTGGAGTCTCTCATGGGTGAGGATGGTACCAATAGGTGACGGTAGCTTGCCTGGGTCCACTGAAGGACACATAGTGGTGGAGTAATGGGCTGGAGTGATAGTTGTGGTTGTTACATGTGCGGTGCTGGTGATTGCAGTGGTGGTGATGACTGTTGTGGTAGTAGTTGTGATGAGAGTGGTGGTGATGCCTGCCAAATCCATATTGGCTCCCTGAAGAGTCCAGCACAACTAAGCACACAAACTTGAAGCTTATATACAACACTGAGCGTTGAGTACATATAAGCCGGCCTCCAGGCAACCCAAGTGAATCTGGGGCTTGCCACTCCCGGTACCGAGGTATTTACCACACCAAATTGGAAAGGAAGATCCTGGTAAAACTGTAGTATATCAGTCCACCAGGCCGAACACATTTTAAATCGGGATTGGCCTGCCCTGCCGGGATGTGGCGTAGAGCTATTGTAATATTTCCAAGATTCACTAGATAAACACACCAGTGACCTGTCCTCGGTGAAAGGCCTCCCTTTCGCTGCTTTTGGAACTCTATACATCAACCTGTAATAGTCGACCATGCGTGAGTGTAAAAATCGACTTCTCTAGATCTTGAACTTTAAATTTTGGAGCCCGGAGGTGGCATGTGAACTGGAAGTTTGAGAGTTATTTTCTTCACCTATTTGGTCATGATGGTTCTTGCACTCTGCGTTTATTTTCTCCAATATTAAGACTTTACATTCCAGGAAGTATCCGACCCGTCTCATACCTGCCTTGTATTCCCGTCCCTTCTCTTCCTATTAATATGGTTGTTTCGTCCTCTCAGAGAAAATTTATATAGAGCGCACTCTTGTCAGCGTCTCATTTGAGTGACCAGAATGCATCTGGTTTCCGACATCGACAAGACAGACTTGATAGCAACAACCTGTCGACTAGAAACGCATTCACGGCCACATGGCCTTAAACTTAATCAATCGATAGCTATCCAGGCTTTTCATTTTATTATTTAAGGTGTAAATAGTGTTTGTGCATTTTGTTAATCATGAATAATGTAAATAAAAATTTTATTACGTGTAATATTGGTGAATTACTTGGTCCTATGGTCTAATTACCTGCATAACCAAACTATATACAGTCCACTACCATAGTAATCATCGCTGCTTAGTACATGTTTACAACATGTGTGCTATGGTATTCACTTCGTAATTTCAACATTTTTGGTCCATTTTCGGGTCCGATATTACACAGTAAAAGTGAAGCGCGTGTGAAACATCATACAATGCAATGTGAGACTGTGCAGTTTACAAGGTCAGATTCCTTTTAATTACCTTTTCCTTGCATTATTTACATTTATGTGTGCCAGTGCTTTACGATGGATGAGAACGAAATCGCAAAGCTAATCAAGTAACGGGGTTATCTGAAAGGTAGAATCACAAAAATAAAAACTTTTGTCGAAAAGTATGACACTACTCAAAACCTAGCGGAAATTAGGGTCACATATGATGCATATATTGATTTAGAAAGCAAATACGATTTAGTTCAATCACAGCTTGAGGTGGAAGGTAGTAAATGAGATCATGGTGTAGATAGAGATGCAGTAGATGGCATTGTGTACAGTTTGAAGGCAAAAATGCAGGTATTATTGTCGTTAGACCAACACGAAAATGCCGGTAGTACCACAAGTAACACTTCACATTCTTCGCACGAAAATATCAATATCAAATTACCCACGATTAAACTAGCCATGTTTAGTGGTAGCTATGAAGACTGGATGTCGTTTGAAGATGATTTCAAACTATGGTGCATGAAAATTCCAGTCTAGCATCCATTCAGAAATTTCACTACTTACTAGGAGCAGTTCAGGGTTCAGCTAAAGCATTAATTCAGAACCTTCCAACTACTGAAACAAACTACACAGTAGCTTGGAACCTCTTATGTGATCAGTTTCAAAACAAGAGACTTACAGCAGCAAAGCATTTTAGAGAAATCTTAAACATTTGAACAGTGGAAAATGAAACTGCCAAAGATCTCAAGCAATTTATTGGCACATTCTCAAGTATTCAAATTAGATACTCTACTCGAAGAAGTAATATTGTCACAACATATTGTTGATCGTCTTGACTATGAAACCAGGAGGGGCTGGGAACTAGAAGCAGACTCTAGCAAAAATTCCAACCTAAAACAATTAAAATTTTATATTGAATATCGCTTCCAAGTCCTTGAAAGCATTAAAATGTCTGTCAGCCAAGTCAAGGTGCACAGTAGTAAAGAAAGCTCACACAAGAAAAATCTGCTCTCCTATCCACATGTTGCATGCATTATGAATCAGTGTTCTTATTGTAAACAAGATCATGCACCAGGACTTTTTGCATGGAAAGTATTTCTCAAGTTAATAGTGTCAAATCGCATTCAATATGCTCGTGACAACAAACTCTGTTCAAATTATCTTAAAGCATCACATAAAACGTCAGAGTACATCCAGTCAGTGTCGCAAATGTAACAAGTCCCATAACACATTACTACATCTTGAAAATCACAGGTCTAGTACAACAAATGAAACAACGTTCACACAGCTGCCAAGAATGAACATCCATGTACTCGAAACAAACCATATGTGTTGTTATCCACAGTTAATGTCAAAATCAAGGATCACAGTGGTAAAGTTCATAAGGTTTGAGGACTCTTGGACAGTGGGAGTCAAACTCCACTAAAGACACTGTCAACAGACTAAATTTAAAATGTAAAGAAGACACCACTTTTATTGTAGGCATTAACAACTCTTCATCAAATCTGAAACACAGTGTGAATATTCACTTCCAGTCTACAGCATCAGATTTTAACACTAACATAAATTGTTTAGTAGTTCCCGTCATCACAGGAGAAATGCCTTCTATGAAGTTAGATTAAAAATCGTGGAAGCTACCTAGTGACATCACACTAGCATATCTTGAATTCTACAGTCCAGGGAAGGTAGATTTAATCATTGGTGCAGAGATGTTTTATAACATTTTAAAGGCAGATGGGAAATAAACAGTATTGCACGACTTTCATCTGGGTTGGATAATTTCTGGCAAATGCCCTCAGTCAAACAGCCATCCCCCATGCAACACATGTGTTATGGCACTTGTTACATTTGCGACACTGATTGATTTTCTCTCTTTGGATTGTGATTCCTTTTCCAAATTTCACTTTGATTCCCTTTACTGCCTGTTCTATGTAAACATTGAAAAGGAGGGGGACAAACTGCAGCCTTGCCTCACTCTTTTCTGGATTGCTGCTTCTTTTCCAAAGCCCTCGAAACTTATCACTGCAGACTGATTTTTATACAGATTGTAGATAATTCTTCGTTCTCGGTATCTGATCCCAATCACCTACAGAATCTTACATAGCTTGGTCCAATCAACATTTTCGAATGAATTTTCTAGATCTATGAATGCTTCCTTCTTGATTCAATCCTCTGAGATCATACGTAAAGTCAGGATTGCTTCACGTGTTCCTACAGTTCTTCTGAAGCCAAATTAATCTTCTCCCAACTCAGCTTCAACTTGTTTTTCCATTCTTCTGTAAATAATATGTGTTAAAATTTTGCAGGAATGAGATACTAAACTAATGGTGCTATAGTTTTCACACCTGTCAGCACCGGCTTTCTTGGGAATAGATATAACAACATTCTGCCGAAAATCGGATGGGACTTCTCCTGTCTCATACATCTTACACACTAAATGGAATAGCCTTGCCATGCTGGTTTCTCCTAAGGCAGTTAGTAATTCAGAGGGAATGTCATCAATTCCAGGTGCCGTGTTCCTATTTAGGTCTCTCACAGATCTGTCGAAACCAGTATACAACTTGGAGTAGTGGTAGTTATCAAGGAGGACAATTTACCCCCGCTCCAGTGGAGACTAGGTGTGGTTGAGGAACTTCACCCAGGTTCCGATGGACTTGTGTGAGCAGTCACCATAAGAATTGCTTATGGAAATTTCAAGAGACCAATAGTGAAATTGTGTCCCCTTTCCATCGAGTAGTGTTTTTTACATGGCAGTATGATTCCTTACAGTGTCAGTGGGTTGATTGGTGTATAAAGTTGCATCCGTATTTATTTTGTACAGTCATTTAACAAGATGAACAATTTAAAAACTTTCCTTGTGCAGTTGTGAACAAAACTGAATTAATCAACCTGCACACCAGTGTACAGTTATGTTTCACTATAACTATGTTAATTTATTAGTGATTGAAGTTCATTTAAGAGGAAATTTTTATGTACTTGTATTCTGGTGACATTTTCGTGTTTTTACGTTATTGTTACATTCATTGAAACTGTATTTTGTCTTGATTGAATGGAATCAACAGTCTCTCTAATACTGTTTATCCTTTGTTAGGACTTGTTATTTGGACTATTGCAACATTGATTTTAGTGAAAAGGGTTTATTATTCCGTCACTATTAAGATTCTTTTCAAATTATCAATTGTCTGTGGCTGATACATTAACAATACTTCGCTTCTGACCTATTTTAATGTGGTTGTTGTCCCTAATTGACTTTTAATAATATTTTTTCTCTTCATTTGATCGTATTTGCTGGTTCAAAGAGACATGTTGTTATCTACCTTGTTGAATTATGACTTTTGTTCACCTCACACGTCATACCTGTACCTACCATAGATACCTCTAAACTCCCAGTCACTTCCCAAATTCTTGTATATTATTATTTTAGGTTACTATTATCTTAATTATCATCTACTTTATTATTATTATTATTATTATTATTATTATTATTATTATTATTATTATTGATCTATTCGCAACCTATACATTTGGTACTGAACCCTTTCCTGGAAATATTGTTTTCTAGTTTACGCATACCCGATTCCTTTTCCTCTCATTCTCTGCGGTAAGTAGTGAGTTTTCTTTCAGGATGGACGCAATCACCAATCCGAAGGCCTCCTTCACACGTAATTCCAATTGACATGCAGGGAAGGGCCTTCCTGACTTGCTTACTCAACTGCTTCCTGGATCTGCATAGCAGATGGAAGAATGATGTTGACAGATTCTTCGCTCTCATCTACTTCTTCCCCTGGGTTTACAAGATTGAGGTCCTCGTCCTCCTCTTTGTCCCAACTTCATCTTCTTCTTCTGGATCCAAGTCACCTCTATCTGGGTTGTTTTCTGGAAGTTGCCATGGCGTATGATACAACTTCAGGTTGGCCGCATTGTAGATTGCCTCCGTATTTCCTTCAATACTCCATTACATTTTCTGCGTTGTTGTTCAGAACTTGGATAATACTATAAGGCCGAATGTAAAGTTCTGCGAACTTGTGATAAAATTTCCGCAGTGGATCGGAAATGGCGGGACGTTTTACCAATACCAGCTCACCCATACATAGAGGTCTATGAAAACTCTTATTCCAAAATCGTCTCAGTCTTCGGTCCGCCTGGGCCTTGAGGTGGTCTGAGGAAGTGTGTATGCACATCTCTGCCGAAAGTTGAGGATCTGCAGGGCACCTGATCACCGTGTGCCATGGCCGCTTCGGACCTTCATTGAAATGCTTGACACTTGGTATTTGGCCAATGGATTCATGGACCATCTCGTTTATGCATTCCATGATTATTGGCAGAATGTTTACCTACCGCCAATGGTGTTGGCCACAATAGATATGGCAAAATGTTGCAATTTCGTGCATGATACATTTCGCAAGATATCAAGACTTTCTGTACCATCTTCCGGAGTCTTGGCAGGTAAAGGTTTCTGGGTGATGCACTGAACTAAGAATGTGCTGAATTTGTAATTGTTTGATTTCCCTTTTGAAGCTAGCACAAGTAAACTGGGAAACGTGATCAATCAAAATGCTCTTTGGTTTGCCCATCTTTGGTATTACTTCATTTTTTGATTTGATTCGTGATGGCCCTCGTGTTAGCCTTTTGAATGGAACACCTCATTACAAATTTGGAAAAACGTAGGGGCATACTAGTACGAACTGTAGTCCCCTTTCTGCACATGGGAGGGGACCATAGAAATCCAACATGAATAACTCTTTCGGTTTGCCTGGAAGTAGTGGTTTTGGACATTGTTTCATTAAATATGCATTTGGCTTTATACACTGACATGTGTCATAAGTTGTCAAGACTTTATGTACCACCTTCCGGAGTCTTGGCCAGGTAAATGTTTTCTTTAGAATAGATGTGACATTGTCTATGCCTGCATGGTCAATGGCATGCTGTGCCAGCCAAATCAGTTCTACTTGAAGTACAGACAGAACAACAATTCCATACTTCATATGCTCTTCGTCAACAAACTTATGGAGGACACCATTGAAATAATTGTAGCTTGGGGCTTGTTTCTCTGCTTCTCTCTATTCCTGGGTACCTGGTTGGAGTTTTCTTTGAAAGAAGTTTATCAACTTCACAGTCTGTGTCCAATTCAGCTGCTCCTCCCCTATTCTCCTCAGCCTATCTAAGTGATTTTGGTTCTCTCTGTCATCTCAATAGTATTAACAACTGCAGAGTCAGGATCCGGGCTCCGGCTTAATGCGTCAGCAAGTATGTTGGTTCTTCCTGCACAGTGTTCCACAGTCAAGTCAAATTGTTGCACATAAAGGCTCCAATGAGAGCCTTATGGTCGGTCCTGAGCACAATTGGGAAACCATAGATATACTTTTTCCAATGGCTCAAGGCAGGGACAGTATACTTAAGTTCATGCTTTCACAACTTCCTGCTCATAATTGCCAAGTCGTTAATTTTCCTATCAGATTCTGTTGTCTCTTGGTTGAGAACGGCACCGATTCCAATAGTCGATGCGTCCATCTGAACAATGAATTATCAATTGAAGTCCAAATATCTCAGTTTTACGCTTTTAGCCAAACGATCTTTTGTCTTTCTAAATTACTGTTCGCAAGTTTAATCCCATTTCCACCAATTGTTCTTCTTCAGTAAGTCCTGGAGAGTTGCCACTGTGTCTGTGTATGATGGCCAGTGATCCGCAAAGAAATTGCATTTGCCCAGAAATTGTCTGATGTGGTTTACTCTTGTTGGGGTAGGAAAGTCTTGAATGGCTTTGATTTCTGCGGGATTAGGAACCAAGCCTTCCGAGTCTATCACATGCCCCAAAAACAAAATTTTTCTGCTGGCAAATGCCGATTTTTCAATGTTAATTTTGAAGTTGTTCTCTAGATCTTCCAAAACTTTGTTAAGCTGTTCCAAATGTTCCTCTAACGTCTCCGTAGAAATTAATATATCGTCAATATACCGGACAGTGAAGTTCTTCACTCGATCGCTCAAATTGCGATCTAGGGCTCTAATGAACGCGGACCCCGCGGTCCTTGAAACTGAATGGGAGTCGTTTGAAAACGTAGGTCTTCTGGTCGAAGAAGAAACCAGTTAGAACCTTGGATTCCTCACTAAACACCACATGATGGAACGAGGATGTGAGATCGATGTTTGAGAATTACCTTTGTTCCGAAATTTCTTCAGAATACCTTTGATACACGGAGCTTGCTCGTACTCGGATAACAACCATTGATTGATGACTTTCATATCGAGACAAACTCTTCAATTTCTCGACAACGAAGAGGCGGATTTTAAAACGGCGTAATTGTTTTCGAGATGAGGCCGTTCTCATCCATATCTTTGATAATCGTTTTCACGTTCGCATAATGTTTTTCAGCAATCAGATAGCGCTTCTGCCGAAATGGTTCCCAGCTAGTGACATATAATGTGTATTTAAAGTTCGGAAATCTTCGGTTTTGATCCAAAGACGTTCTTACGATTTACAACTGTTCTGAATTTATTCCTATTATCTTCTCCCACCATGGCCTCTTCTATCTTCTACCTTCTTCAAAACTACTTCCTCAAATTTTGGCTCCTCACCTTCTTATTCCATAGTTGCGATCATCCCTTCGAACTCTCATAAAATTTCTCCCTTTGTTGGCCCCAATTTGAAAATAGATCTTCCCATTCCCTCTTTTTCAAGTCGGTGCGGGCCAACCATATTATTCCTTCCCTAGCGACGTATCCAGGTTCATACAATTTTACATCTTCCCGGTCCAAGTTGATTTTAAACCGAATTTCATCCGTATCCACATTGATAACAGCCTTGTATTCAAGGAAGAAGTCGAACCATGTAATGACATTGTACTCCATTTTGTTCATTATAATGAATGGGTGTGTTACAAGGTGGTCTCCCATCTGGATATCCAAATATGCCTGGCATTTGCACACAGTGGTACGGTCGGGAATGGTTCCTCAAATTTTGACATTAGAAATTTGTATTAGAGGGACGTGAGTCTGTAATTCCAAAATAAGTGCCTTCGATACGACACTGATGCTTGCTCTACTGTCCACCAGACAATGGACACGGAGTTGATTAATTCTAAGGTAAATGACCGGAAGATGTTTAATAATTTTGTTTTCAATTTGGATTGGATCGTCTAAAAGGTTATATGATTGAATAACCCGTGTGTCTATTGTCACAGTGGTCCAATCCTGACCTAAGGGATGCGCAACCTTTGGAAAACAGGCTATCTCCTCATCTAAAAAGGGCATTTTTCTAACTGCCCATGTCCCTCGGAGTTATAATCCAGAGCATTTGGATTTAAATTTCCCCCTCGGTTCGCAGATTGTTTTGCTTGAAACTGGAGGCTTTTAGTGCCCTGACATTCCCATGACTCAGCTAGTGCCTGGATAGGTTGCTTCCACCTATCTCCGGTGGGTTGAGAATTACGCAATTCTTCGATATATTTCTGTGATTCTCCTCTTCTATCATCCATATTTCCCTGTTGACTACATCGCCTACCACCGGATTCCTGTTGGTTCTGATAGTTGCCTCACTGATAAGGCCGTCTCGTATCCTCATAGTAGCCATACCGATAATGCCAACCTGTGTCATATTCCTTTGAGCCAGGTAATCATTCCTCCTGTCAGGCTCTCCCATGGAACGCTGCCTAGGTCCTCTCCAATTACAAGGCTTCCAGTTCGATCCCTGTATTATTAGACCCTGATACCTGTCGTGCTGGTACCTTGGCTGTTAAGCTTGGATGAACCTCCTTCCTTCACCATCTCAATGACATGCACCACCTCTTGGTGTCTACCCTGCATGTGTCCTGCATTTGTTGTTTGGTTGAGCTGTCTATGAGTTTGTTCAGCCTCGACTGCCATTCTTATATTGGCTGCAATTAACATCTGCTGGAATTCCAACTCCTGCATATTCTCATTGCAGCCATCCTGCACCCTTTTTATCTGATCTGATAGTTCAGCATATCGTCCCTGTAAAATTTTCTGATTCTTCTCCACCTGTCCCATAATGTCCTCGCGATTCTTATCCAACCGCACATTCAATTCCTCCAACATATCCATTTGTGCCTTTATCACCTCAGTCACCATAGCCCTCATGGCTTCCATATCCATTGCAATTGTATAATAAACTGGCCCCCTTTAATTGAAACTCAGCATTAAGAAATCATCACATTAAGGATATAATCATTCGTAAATTTACCGAAATTTTAAATCCATCATCAGATATTTCTCTATATTACTATACCTAAATAAAACTTTAGAGCCTGAAAACAGCTTTTTTATGAAACTGCCTATCATTGTAATCTATTTCACCAAGGGTATGCCAAATTTTAACCTGTTATTCAAAATTTAGAAAATTATAATTATAGCCCCTGATTAAATCATTAAAATACCGGATGTATTCACGGATTCATTGGGCTTGAATTTATGTACCATCACAATTGGTTAATGCCAGCATGTTAAGCCATCCTTCCAGTGTTGAGGTTGATACAATAAGAACATAGGTTAATATCATCTCAGACTATCTGGATAAACCTAATATACTGCCATTTTGAAAAGAGATTAGGTATGAGGTCTACCATCCTCTACCACGAATGTCTAAAATGCCATTAAAACTTCTAATATTGTTATTGAAGTTTATTTCAAAACAGACCTTGTGACTAATACCCATGAATAAATCTACCAGAAGGGTCTAAATATTCATTCTTAACCTTATCATTTGGAAAATAATTTTTGTGTTTCCCAGGATACAATCATATCCTAAATTATTTGGATAAGTCTTCTAACTTGAGTGACCATCACAGCTATTGTCTATTTCACTGCAACCACAACTGTGTTTCATTTGCCTTCTATATATTTTAAAAGTTAAATTAAATATGTCACTCCTTCTAAAATACTGGTCCAATTACTAGCATCCCATAATATGAGCTAAAATAGTGCTCCTTTTATATTTGGCCAGTCCTAAAATTCCAATATGGCATTGCCATTATTTTGCACCCATGTAACAATGGCAACGAATCGAAAATGCAGAAAATGCGTGGGAAAAGCCTGTGAAAATGCTGAACACGCTGGGTGCCTAGATGAACCCTTTCTGGCCAGGGTCACTATTTCATGGCTCTGATACGACACAGTACCATTACATTTCATATCAGAGCATAACAGTTCATAAATAGATGCAACAACTGACAGGACTGTCGTCTTGTTCATGAGAGAAGCCATGGAATTTAATTTTAATCTCATATTGGATTGATTCACATGAAGGATGCCATCAGAATTCTCAATCTTGCAGGGAAGCTGAGATTCATGCTTGTGCTCAGGAATGTTGTGATGTAACACTTTGTCATTAGTGTGCCACTTGTACAATGGGAAACCTCCACTTTCAACAATGTGGGCAATGGGAGTTTGTCATTTTTGAGCTTCTTGAAGGATGTCTATACCAGTAGCTAGTTTATTGACATACATGCCACACATTATCATCTTAGATCCTAGAAGATGAGTAGATTCTGCTATACTGGCTAGTTGAGCGAGGTATATGGTGGCCAGAAAGGATGCTGGGGCAGTTACCTATGGTTAACTGTTAATGACATAAGGGCTCATCAGTTGAGACATGCCATTGAATATTATATGTCATAATCTTGAGAGTTGGCATGAACCTGTCTGTGCATTTTTGAGATGTCAGTGATCATGGTATAAGCATGCGTTCTGAATCTGAGGATTACTGAGAAAAGATCAAGTTGAATGTTTGGTCTAACCATAGGTGTATCGCTCAGTGAAATATTAGTGATGATTTTGGCTGAGGCATCAAGTACTACCAGGTTTTTGTGGTTGTGCTGTTTTTTTAAATGCTACATGGTGGGGCAGGAAAAAAACTGGCTCTGTAGAAAGGTGAATGAAAGAGGTATCATCTTAACCAATTGAAAGTACTATATATATTTGCATGAGGTCCAACTTTCCATATTCCTTCATGAAGCAAGAGTAGTCTGCATCCATCTTGAGAGTTCCATAGTCGAGTTGTAAAAACCTACGTTCAGCATTTGCGAGCAAACACGAAGCATCCAATGCTGACCCTAGTGGTCGTGTCGATAAAGTTCTGCTCACAGAATTTCTCCTCCTTGGTGCAAAGATTGACCAAAACCTTTGTAGTTGTTAATCCAGAGAAAGTTCAACCTGCAGGAACTATGTTGTGGACTTTCTGGGGTGAGGGTGACCTTGGAAATGACCAATGGCAGCTCGTGAGAAAATCGTTCTATGTGCTACAAAAAATGCTAAATATGCTGTTTTCAATCTGCATATTGCCATGGTGAACAACTCATAATTTACTTCAAACTTGTTAAAAATAATAACAATAATAGTAATAACAATTTTAACAGCTTTTCTCACAATTTATAACACAGAACAAACAAAAACAACATTAATTTTGAAGCAGATTAATACTTCGACAAATGTCTGCAAGATAAGTAATTAATTTGAGAAATATTGTTTTTACTCACTTAATGTCAAAATACATAACCCATACAGTGATCTTTCTTGCTGCAAAACTTGTTGATCACCTTTTGGTTGAAGTTCTTTATTTCTGAGATAAGCTTTTTCTCAATTGATAGCATCGCTAATGCATTCAACCATTCCTGACACATAGTATTTTGAAGGAACGTTTTAATCCTTTTGAGACTCAAAAAACATCTTTCCGGTTCTGAAGTAGTCATTGGAATCGTAATCAAAAACCTGAGCAATTCTGTTATTTGGGTAAAAGTATCTGGCAGTTTGCTCTTTAGGATCAGTAAGTAAAGAAACTGCACCATCAATTTCTCTGAAATCAGTTCTTTCATACAGAATGCTGAGCTCAGTCATTAGTCTATTCTTGTCTGGGAGTCTCTATATGTCACACATGGTGTTAACTCCTTTTACAGGGAACTGTTTCGAATATTCGCTAAAATTCATCGAATCTAATACATTTGCAACCTCTAAATAAGGAACAGACTCAAATCTATGACCTAACTCTTCAGTTATACGATCACAAACATCCTTAGCATCAGCAGTCCTGTAGGATTCCATTCTGCGTCTTTTGCTTTGTGGCATTTCTGAAGAAACTTCATTTGCTATTTTATGGACAGAATCCCTGACTGAAGCAACAGTCTTCGTAAAAATGCCAACAGCATTTCCTATTTTGATTGCATCTCTCGATTTTGCTTGTAGCTGGGAGTACAAAATATCCACATGAGGCATTATTCTGTGAAAGAAGGACAGCCAAAATAAGAACTGTTCATCCTCCAAATTGTGTCTGAGTCGATGTGCTTCTTGAACTGTCCTTACAGATTTCAACTTTTCCGGGTCCAGAAAGCATTGCAACAAAGCATCTTTGTTTTCATGCACGACATTGATGGTTCAAGACTTGAAGTTCCATCTTGTTGATGAACATCCTGAAATTCGTCGTGCTACCACTTTTTCCAAAGCTGCCAGACGTTGAGGAGATCTGGAAAAGAATGCAGGAAATGCAGATAGGCTGCAGAAAAGTATGCGCGCAACTTGATTTTGAGAGGCTGCATGTTCCAATATGAGGTTGAGCTGGTGGGCGTAGCAGTGAATGTAATTGGCCAGGGGATAGTGAGCTTTGATTTTCCTTTGAACTCCACCTCTTTTACCACTCATCGCAGATGCTCCATCGTAAGTTTGGGTGATAATTTTGTCTGGGTTAACTCAAAAAATACTATTGACCTGCTGCAGTATGCACTCAGATATTGCATCTGCAGTTTGTCCATCTGGATTAAAGAGTCCCCAAAACCTTTCAGGTGCTTGGCCATTTAATACATATGTGAACACAATTGCTAACTGTAGCTCTTCAGAGACGTCAGTAGTTTCATCTGCCATGATAGCAGTGTACTTAGTGTTATGTACTTCCTCCAGTGTTTTTTCACAGCAGACTTCGAGCATACAGTCTAGCAATTCATTCTGGGTGGTTTTTGATGTGCCCTTAAATATCTTATTGGATTCCATGTATTCCTTAATGGCACTGTCTAGACTGCTCATGAAATCAACTAATCCCAGGAACACTCCTGGACTTTCAGATACGGAAGACTCAACATGTCCACATAAAGCTAGTTGGAATGCCCTACAAAATTTTATACAATCAATGATGTTGGACAAAATATACCTACTCTTCTCTATTTCTGCATTATATGTCTGCAAATTATCATGATATGCCTTTTGTACTCCACATATCATTCTTTCCAAATAAGACACAAGGAAAACAAAACAAAGCATTTCTTACATCACAGCCACATATCCGAATGTTATTGTCGTAAACTTTACAGTTGAAATGCTTGATATAACCGGAATTTTTCCCTCTCTAAGCCTTCTGAGTTAAATTTAAGACTGGAGTGGGACGACCTACATTTTTTTTGCTAGTGGCTTTACGTCGCATCGACACAGATAGGTCTTATGGCGACGATGGGATAGGAAAGGCCTAGGAGTTGGAAGGAAGCGGCCGTGGCCTTAATTAAGGTACAGAATTTTCCTGGTGTGAAAATGGGAAACTACAGAAAACCATCTTCAGGGCTGCTGACAGTGGGATTCGAACCAACCATCTCCCGGATGCAAGCTCACAGCTGCGCGCCCATAACCGCATGGCCAACTCGCCCGGTACCTGTAATTTTTATGTTCACTTTTTCTTCTAATGTTCTCCTAGAAAATTGTTCTCTCATCAAACTGTCCACACTATTCATGTTGTATACTTACTTCCCAACTTACATCAGTGCGAACAGAATCGTGGGAATATAGATCCTCACTAAGAACACTAGTTTAATTTCACTTGATATATACTGCAGTGGATAATTAATTGGATAATTTCCGTATGACCTTTAGCACTAACACAGTGATAGAAAAACATGCACCAACAATATAACCGCACAAAGCAACTGAAAGTTCTGCCAAGTGATTCATTGAGACCTCCCCTAATACTAGCATAAATTACATTCTAATGCTGGATAACATTTAGTGTCAGTCCAAGATTCCTTGACTCACTTATGCATTCCTTATCTTTGACACAAAAGAAAGATGGATATTTTAATAAGCATTGGTTGGTTACCTTAATAAGAACATTATGTTTGTGATAGATTGCCCCTTGCCCCAACTTATGCTTTACCCGTTAGTGTTAAAAATTTCATCTTGGGTCCATATTGAACTGAGAATAAAAAAGTTCGGAAGGAACTTATTGGTCCACCTTATTCAATACAAAACAATTTGCTATTTAGATTAAATTACAACAATTGTTTATTCGATACTAGTTTCGAAGCTGTTTGGTATCATCCTCAATTGAACATCGATCCAAGAAACGGGCAATCATATTTTAAAAAAATTATTTTTACACAATATAAAATATATTACATTACATTTAAAATAATTCCTTAATACAATAACTAGAATATTTATCTTCCTTTCAGCAAATTTAAGACTTGCGGGTTGAATATAATAAGTTAAGAAGACATAACTTCAGTCAAACATAGATTATATTACAACATTACATTTAAAATAATTACTGAATAAGATGACTAGAAAATTTATCTTCTTTTTAGCAAGTTTAAGACTTGTGTGTTGAATACAATAAGTTAAAAAGTTATATGATGAGTGAATTTCTGCAAAACTGGGATCTTGAGAGTCCTGGGTTCGACATTTGTCACACTTAATATCTGATAAAAACAGTTTGATTTTAAGACATGTTGCACTTTGTACAGAGTAAGGATAGTAGTTCTGTGAGTAATGAAGTCAATCTTGAAGGACACAGTTGTGAACAGTTGCTTGTGTCTGGTTCCATTAACTTATTACTGCAGCATTAAAAAACTCAATAGATTTTTTGCAAAAAATTAAAAAATTAAAATAGAACCTAAACATGTCATGTGAGGTGCCTAATTATCAAACATGGACATGCCCCACCTATATCAAAATTGAGTTAAGGATTGATGCTTATAGCATTTTTAATGCTCTTTCTGAATTAGTGGTCCGTGTCTTTCATAAACGAATATTTGTACGTAAATTTTAACATAGAAATCTGCAGTTTCTTTCATAATCGGACACCTCCAGACGTAGTTTATATCAAAAACGGACATGAACGTTTCAGCCAATCATATTGCTACAAGTGACATCAAACTGTCATGGCGACCAGAGAATTTTTATCGACATCATGTTTGTGGGTTACTGAAGTCACGTCCTAGTTCGTGAACCATGGGCAACGGCTGAGTGGCCTAGTAAGTGGTCCTGAGAGTCGGGATACCAGTTGCTATGGAATGGGAGTGGGCATCTCTAACATATTCTGAGTCGTGGCCCTCCTTGTACTCAGGCGGCTAGGACTATACAATTCACCGGTAGTCCATAACCCGTTAGAGGAGAGATCCTCACTTGGTCTATGTGCAAGTAGGGCAGCATTCTGCTTCATGAATTTACCGAGCTCAGAACACTTTAAGCAAGCCTCGGACCTATGGGAGTAATGGAGTCCCACTCCCATTTGACAGGCGAGGGACTCCTTGGAAACAACTTGGCGAACGAAATGGAATTCGATGGGGAGCTATCAATATTAATTGGGCTTATGGAAGAAAGAAGGTAGAACAGGCTGAGTCAGCAAAGAGGATGCATCTGGATGTGCTAGGAGTAAGTGATATTCGGGTGAGGGGAGATTATGAGAAAGAGATAGGAGATTATAAAGTGTACTTGATGGGTGTTAGAAAGGGAAGGGCAGAGTCTGGTGTAGGGCTCTTTATCAGCAATACCATTGCACGCAACATAGTTTCTGTTAGGCACGTAAATGAGCGAATGATGTGGGTAGATTTGTCAGTTGGAGGAATTAGGACAAGAATTGTGTCCGTGTATTCACTATGTGAGGGTGCAGATGAGGGTGAAGTTGACTAGTTTTATGAAGCATTGAGTGACATCGTGGTCAGGGTCAACAGCAAGGATAGAATAGTGCTAATGGGCGATTTCAATGCGAAAGTTGGGAATAGAACTGAAGGATACGAAAGGGTGATTGGTAAATGTGGAGAAGATATGGAAGCTAATGGGAATGGGAAGCGTTTGCTGGACTTCTGTGCTAGTATGAGTTTAGCTGTTACGAATACATTCTTCAAGCATAAGGCTATTCACCGCTACACATGGGTGGCTAGGGGTAGCAGGTCCATAACAGACTATATCTTAACAGACTTTGAATTCAGGAAATCTATTTGGAATGTACGAGTTTTTCGGGGATGTTTCGATGATACAGACCATTATCTGATCTGTAGTGAACTAGGTATCTCTAGGCCTAGGGTAGAGAAAGTGAAATCTGTCTGCAAACGAATAAGGGTAGAAAATCTCCAGGACGAGGAAATTAGACAGAAGTACATGGATATGATTAGTGAGAAGTTTCGAACAGTAGACAGTAAGCAGGATCAGGATATAGAAAGTGAATGGGTGGCATACAGGGATGCTGTAGTAGAAACAGCAAGGGAATGCCTAGGAACAACTATGTGTAAAGATGGGAAAAGGCGAACATCTTGATGGAATGATGAAGTGAGAGCAGCCTGTAAACGTAAAAAGAAGACTTATCAGAAATGGCTCCAAACAAGGGCCGAGGCAGACAGGGATTGGTACGTAGATGAAAGAAACAGAGTGAAACAAATAGTTGTTGAATCCAAAAAGGAGTCGTGGGAAGATTTTGGTAATAACCTGGAAAGGCTAGGTCAAGCAGCAGGGAAACCTTTCTGGACAATAATAAAAAATCTTAGGAAGGGAAAAAGGAAATGAACAGTGTTTTGAGTAATTTAGGTGGACTCATAATAGATCCCAGGGAATCACTGGAGAGGTGGAAGGAATATTTTGAACATCTTCTCAATGTAAAAGGAAATCATCATGGTGGTGTTGCAAACAGTCAAGCTCATGGGGAGGAGGAAAATGATGTTGGTGAAATTATGCTTGAGGAAGTGGAAAGGATAGTAAATAAACTCCATTGTCATAAGGCAGCAGGAATAGATGAAATCAGACCTGAAATGGTGAAGTATAGTGGGAAGGCAGGGATGAAATGGCTTCATAGAGTAGTCAAATTAGCGTGGAGTGTTGGTAAGGTACCTTCAGATTGGGCAAAAGCAGTAATTGCGCCTATCTATAAGCAAGGGAACAGGAAGGATTGCAACAACTATCGAGGTATCTCATTGATTAGTATACCAGGCAATGTATTCACTGGCATCTTGGTAGGGAGGGTGCGATCAGTCGTTGAGAGGAAGTTGGATTAAAACCAGTGTGGTTTCAGACCACAGAGAGGCTGTCAGGATCAGATTTTCAGTATGCGCCAGGTAATTGAAAAATGCTACGAGAGGAATAGGCTGTTGTGTTCATGTTTCGTAGATCTAGAGAAAGCATATGACAGGGTACCGAGGAAAAAGGTGTTCGCTATACTGGGGGACTATGGAATTAAATGTAGATTATTAAAAGCAATCAAAAGCATTTATGTTGACGGTTGGGCTTCAGTGAGAATTGAGGGTAGAATGAGTTCTTGGTTCAGGGTACTTACAGGCGTTAGACAAGGCTGTAATCTTTCACCTTTGCTATTCGTAGTTTACATGGATCATCTGCTGAAAGGTATAAAATGGCAGGGAGGGATTCAGTTAGGTGGAAATGTAGTAAGCAGTTCGGCCTATGCTGACGACTTGGTCTTAATGGCAGACTGTGCCGAAAGCCTTCAGTCTAATATCGTGCAACTTGAAAATATGTGCAATGAGTATGGTATGAAAATTAGCTTCTCGAAGACTAAATTGATGTCAGTAGGTAAGAAATTCAACAGAATTGAATGTCAGATTGGTGATACAAAGCTAGAACAGGTCGATAATTTCAAGTATTTAGGTTGTGTGTTTTCCCAGGATGGTAATATAGTAAGTGAGATTGAATCAAGGTGTAGTAAAGCTAATGCAGTGAGTTCGCAGTTGCGATCAGCAGTATTCTGTAAGACGGAAGTCAGCTCCCAGACGAAAGTATCTTTACATCGGTCTGTTTTCAGACCAACTTTGCTTTACGGGAGCGAAAGCTGGGTGGACTCAGGATATCTTATTCATAAGTTAGAAGTAACAGACATGAAAGTAGCAAGAATGATTGTGGGTACAAACAGGTGGGAACAATGGTAGGAGGGTACTCGGAATGAGGAGATAAAGGCTAATTTAGGAATGAACTCGATGGATGAAGCTGTACGCATAAACCGGCTTCGGTGGTGGGGTCATGTGAGGCGAATGGAGGAGGATAGGTTACCTAGGAGAATAATAGACTCTGTTATGGAGGGTAAGAGAAGTAGAGGGAGACCAAGACGACGATGGTTAGACTCGGTTTCTGACGATTTAAAGATAAGAGGTATAGAACTAAATGAGGCCACAACACTAGTTGCAAATCGAGGATTGTGGCGACGTTTAGTAAATTCTCAGAGGCTTGCAGACTGAACGCTGAAAGGCATAACAGCCTTTAATGTATGTATGTATGTATGTATGTATGTATGTATGTATGTATGTATGTATGTCTTAAGGAAAAAAGAGGAGGACTGTTTTTTAATGTCCTATGATTGCCAAAAGAACCTATTTTTACCAAAATTAAGTGATCAGTCAGCTTATTATTCCAGGCAACTCTACTGTTACAATATGTCTGTTGTAATAGGCACATCTCAAGGCAAACTGCGCACTGATAATGTGTCTGTTTATACGTGGCTGGAGAATGAGGGAAAGAAATCATCAAACGAAATAGCATCAGCGGTTGTCAATGAGTTACGATCTAATGATTTACAAGGCTTCACTTCAGTCAAGTTGATTGCTGATGGCTGCGCCGGCCAAAATAAAAACAGTAATATTTTGGCGATGTGTGCAAAGTGGCTTACAACGTATGCACCATCCTCTGTTGACAAATTAAAACTGATATTTTCAGTTACTGGACACTCATATTTGCCTCCAGATAGGATTTTTGGACTCACTGAGAAAGACCTTAATAAGATGACGACCATAGTAACTCCTGATGAATATCTTGAGGTGTTCAAAATGTACCGCACAGCGAAGGTGACTGGACAAACCTTGGAACCACTGAATTGGAAAGAACAAGCACAGATTTATCTGAAATCTGCTAGTCAACTTCATTTCAAGATTTCAAAGTGTAAAAGAATTATACTCAGGAGCACGAAAAGAGGCAATGTTGTAGTTAAAGGTGAGGTAGGCTACTATTTGGAAACAGGTATTAAGCGTAAGATCACGAAAGAATTACAGGTAAGTCTAATGCTAATGAATCCTTTACTTCTGTTATTGGCATGAATCTAAACCCACAGAAACTTAAAGATGTTGACATATTACTAGGAAAGCACTTCGGTAAAGATTGGGGAAATTAATGCCTCTCTTAAGTGGTATATCGAAGTCATCAATAAGAACATTTGTAGTGAAAATGAACAAGCTGTTAATGATTATTTATGAATGTGATTGTTTTGAAGACCCTTGTGATGAACCAGAGGTTATTTGCCCAGAAACACAGCGAAGCAAGAACTGAAATGATTGTTAAAAATGTCAACAAAGTATAAGAATAGGCTTATTTCTTTCATATTTTAATTATATTTCTTTTAAAATGGACGTTTACTTCCGTGTCTTGCTGCAACTTTTTTCCAAATATTGGGATAGTTCGTTTGTATGTTTGTATCAAAAATGGACAAAGGCCAATCTCGGTTTCAGAAATGGACATCGTCATATCTGAACGTGTTTTACATTGACTTAGACTGAAATTCTTAAGTGTTGACCATGATTTTCTTGTTCATAGGGCTGGAAATATGGCACAAAAAATTTTCACACATATAACGGAGGTTTAACATAGAGAAACAAAAATGTGCCTCTACTGAAAAATTAACAAAATGGCTTTTGTCCATGTTTGATACTAGGCACCTCATGTGTTCATTCGATATAATTAATTTGTACTCTAATATTCCAACTAACGAAACAGTCAGTATTATTAAAGAGAATCAAACCAAGCATAGTCATCTCAGCAGATTTGAAATAGAAGAATCTATTAATATATTAAACTTTGTGTTAAAAAACAACTTTTTAACCTCCAATGGAAAAATATCATCAAAAGGGTTATCAATGGGAGATCCTGTGTTTCGGGTATTTTGGCAGATATTTATATGGATCACTTAGAACACACTAACATATTAACTAAAATTAAAAGACTAAGCCTATCGCTACATTACGTAGATGATACATTTGCCATAATAGATGGAGAACTTAACAATAGTGACCTGAATACCCTTAATCAGAACATAAAATTTACTAAAGAAGATGAAGTCAATAAATCCATAAACTTTTTAGACATCACTGCTACACGCAAAAATAATGGATTCGTGTACCAAATCTACAGAAAATCAACTTTTCCCCCAATTACAATTAAAAAGAGCTCTTTACAGCCTAATTCCTACAAACAAGCAGCATACCGTACTATAGCCTAATTTATAGAACTTATAAAATTCCCCTCTCACCCAAAGATCGCAATTAAGAAATAAAGTATATAGAGAGTTTAATTTAGTTTAACAGTTTCAATATAGTAATGATTAACTGTATAAACAAAAATGTCAAATCTTATTCCTGATAAACAAAAAAAGTCCACTTATGCTACATTTACATATAACGATCCGTCTATCTAACAGGTCTTCAACTCATTTAAGAAACAGGACGTCAAAATTGCTTTTAAAACACAGAACACCGACCAAAGTATATTCTTAACCATAATGTTGTCAATTTCAATAATGACCAATATTCAGGTTCAGGGATTTAAGCTCACATGCGCACAATGTTTTGTTTCGTACATTAGACAGACAGGCCGTAGTTTTTCAACAAGGTATCTGGAACATTTTAATGCTAATAAACAGCCATGAGTATACATATGAAGAAACTGGACACAATTATACAACAACAGAACAAGACTTAACAATCCTTAAAAAGGTAAAGAAAGGCAATAATGATGAAAATATCTACATTTTTCTAGACCAACATTTCAATAAAAACCTCAATTTAAATGATACAATAGGCACCAAAAACTTCTTTATGGGTTAATCCCACAATTATTACAAATATTAAAAATGTCAAGAAATATCCACTCATAAAAACTCCATCCTCAGTAAAAACTCCTCCAAAATCAACCAATACGACACCCACCCGCTCTTCCCCTATCCACTCCCCTCCGCAGGCAGTTCACAAACACAATGCAACATCCATCCGCCCTTCTCCTACCCACCCCCCTCCGCAGGCATTACACAAATACACCATGCAGAGTAAAAGTTCAGCGATAGCCAGTCGATCTGGTACCATCAACAAGACAAGCCAGCCACATGAGAGACGAGGGGGTAAGTAATAGATTCTAGCGCGGTCTCCCCATTAAATCAATAACACACACTTCAATATTAAAAACACATTTCTTCTCGTTACAGACACTCAATCAACTTATTTCTTCCGACTTGAAGCTACTGATTCCATCTCCAAATATTAAATTGAGAAGTCCCCCATTAGATCCTCATCAACGACAAGCAGCAAGTTATTCTTACAACTAAACAACAACAAACACCTAATCAACTCGATAACATCCATTTAATACGCTAACAAGTTAAAATTTCAGGTAGACACCGGATTCGACACTATAATAATAATAATAAAATCAAGAAAAGGTGGCTTACATGTTTTTCAAATAAATTCATACCTGCCAACTTTTAGAAACCAAAAATAGGAAGATATTTTAATTCTTGGATTTCATCACATATATTTCACCACGGTCTACGTGAAAAAAGGTCAGGATAAAAGGCATACTTATCTACAGTTACAATGCAAATTGACCATTAAATTTAAAATCTTTAACTAAGAAAACATTAAAATAGTTACAAGAAAATGTACCTAATCACTCTCATTTATGACATTTACTATTTGTCACACCGACACACGCAACAAAATGCATATACTGTATTTTCTCGCGTAATTAACGCACTTTTTTGACGAAAAATACAGGCGAAAACTTCGGATGCGATTCAAGGAATTCGGATATTTACAAATTATTTACAATTAATTTACAAGAAACATCAAATATAATCCAAACACAATTGGTTCAGCCCATTTGCAGTTATCGTCATTTGGTGTAAAATTCCGGCGTGAGATTTTTTCTGAAAAGTCAAATAGGGTACATTAGATAAGTTAGACACGTGGGTTTGAAGCACGGTACCGACACTGGAAAATATTCTTCCCATTACGAGCTGACAATACGACCTGAATGACATACCGAAAAAAAACCTGTCCAACACGAGAAGGGCCGGGCATCGAAGGAGGGGACCCTGCTACATTACTCCAAACCGTTCGTATCCAATCTTGTACGAGTGACGTGTCCATCCACCCTTTTTCTTGAATACGAACGTGGATCACTCGCGGAAATTTTGCTTTAGGCATTGTTTTTTCGTTTTAGAACAAAGTAAGGTGCAAGCTTTCTGCCATCAGCTATTACAGCAAGCATTGCAGTACATCGTCGTTTTTTTTCTTTTTTTTTTTTTTTTTTTGCTTCCGGTAGCGCGTGCGATAACACTGTATGTTCCTTTCTTATCGACTGTTCGACTTTATGGTATATGGAAACTGATTGGCGTCTGACCTGCGATTCCTATAAGGGAGATAAAATATTCCTTCACTTTACGCTTTTCAATCACAAAGCGCTGAAAATGGTTGAAATCATTCGTCACTTTTTGGCATAATGTTGTTCTTCGTCGAAGAGAAAGTCCATTTCTCTTCATAAAATTAATTCAGCCTCGGCTAACCTTTAAATACGAGACAATGATTCCACGTGCCGCGGCTATTTCTCATTCTTTAAAATGCAGCATTTTGTGAGAAACGGCTTATCCAACATTGCGTAACAAAATCATATAGTTAAGCAGATAATCCTCTACTTGCGGAAACATGCCGCTTTTTGGTCCGCGAAATGCTTTGTGAGACTTGTTGGCCACTTGAAGTGCACTTCTGTTACCGCGGTAGCGCATATTTCATTTGGACACTGAAAACTTGCTGCCCGCTGCTCTATTCCGTTATGTTTCGGCGAAACTGATCACCGCAAGTTCGTATGATGCAGTACTGTACCAGTTTCTTAGAGTACTGTGGACTGACAAACAATTTTGAGATCACAGAATGTCCCGTACGCGAAACACTCGTAAAACTAGTGCAGTGGGATTTCCTGCCGACTAATACAGCACGTTGCCCTGTATTTGGAATGCCCGCTTTCGCAATAGGAAGCCTGCTACCTGAGTAGTTGGCGGCATCTTTATTTCGAAACGCATCCGGAGCTGAGTGATGGATCTTCGAAGTTGTGGGTGCGTCAAATTCCACTTTGGACCCAAAAATATTGGAATGTGTAAATTATGCAAGGGCGTCGATTACGGTACGCGAGAAAATACTGTAGTTTCCTTTAATAGCCGGTAAAATGTACAGAAATTTATAGGCATCTCTTAACACTTGGAGATAACGTTTGTCATATGTTTTGGCCATAACGAGAAAAGAAAATACCAGAAACTGTCACAGAAATGCAAGGAAAAACACGTGGCCTACAACTCCGACGAAACTACGCACAGAAACGATGTTAACAGCGCGCGAACAACACAATAACAAACTCATTGTTTCGTCCCGATTAACTGAGTCGTTAGCGCGCGCTAGCCTCTTGCTTGCAGGACGATTGCCGCCCCGAATCCCCAGCTTAAAGCTCACACGCTGCTGTGGTGAGCGGGAAACACGAAGGCGAAATAAAGCATCAAATACGCTTGAAAATTAGGTTTCGTAAATTACACAAGCACATAAGAATAAATCCTTTTTTTCTGGGGGAAGAGTATTGGCCGTACTAGAGGTTATATTAGTCAAAAATCGGAAGAAGTAAAAATAAATCGGAAAATCGGAAGACGAGTTAAAAACCGGAAAGTTTCCGGGTAAATCGGAAGGGTTGGCAGGTATGTAAATTTAACAGGATATACCCAAAAACACAGGACTGCTGTATTCTACAAGCCAACACCTTTTAATAAGTGACAAATCTCGTTATCGGTTTAAATTGCAATGTTAATGGTATTTAAGTATGACAGGAAACAAAATTTACTAGACATTTAACCAGATTAATAACTTAGTTAGAGTACATCCAATGTGAATTAAAATTGAATTTTAAGAGTACATGTTCAAATATGAATCAATATACCAGTGGACAACAAGACTAAGTTCATAAACCTGCTGAAGTTGTTCAACAATTTTAAATTTTAAATATTTTAGTGGTATTCCAATAATTTTATATTAGATTGCAGTATTTCACTCTATGTATATACATAATCCTATAAGCCATCTTTAACTACTCAAATGTGGACACCTATTGTAACGCAAAAGCACATTTTAAATAACTTTCACTACATTTTAAAGAGTAATGCAAGTTCAAATATAAATAGGATCCTGATTATATTTTTCATGATTTGAGATAAGAAACGTTGGCTGATGACGCTCATAATATAAGGGCGAAACATGTCCCATTTATGAAATTAACAATAATGTAAAATTTCTAAAGTAAGAAGAAAATGTATTGAAAAGGTGGAAAACTTTTAAAAATAAAAATTAGATTTTAATATTATATTGAAACTCAATATGGACCAAAAAATGAGACTCATAACTTGCAATAAGTGGTATGTTCCGAGCTGTCAGCGGAGAGATGGCGTGGAATGACAGTAGTAGACGAATAAGTTTGAGTGGTGTCTTTAAATGTAGGAAAGATCACAATATGAAGATTCAAGAGGACAAATTGGGGAAATATATTCATTTGTAGGAAGGGGATGTAGGGATTGGAATAACTTACCAAGGAAGATGTTCTATAAAATTCCAATTTCTTTGCAATCGTTTAAGAAAAGGCTAGGAAAACACAGATGGGGAATCTACCACACCTGGGTGACTGCCCTAAATGCAGATCAGTAGTGATTGAGCATGTATAGATAAAAGAACAAATTTAATCCAAAATCAAGATTAAGAATTAAGCAATTATTTTACAAGTTGAATGTTCCAAAAAGTGAATGTTTAAAATTAATTATTTGAGATTGAAAAGATAAATATCCACATTGGATAAACACGTGTTAACGATTGAATAATTAATTTCAGTTTAATTTGTTTTTTTATCTGGTATTGGGAATTATTTTGCATAATTAACTTCATTTTTGAAATAACTTTGTGATCATTTATTTTGAGGAGCAGCATTTTAAAGTTTGTATAAATTTTTAAATTAAAAATTTCAAAATACGGAATATTTATATCACCCCATTTTGCTTTGCTAAAATTCGAATGTGAATTTAGGGATTAATTTTAGAGTAGCAATTGTGTCTTCACCATCGTAGTTAGGAGAATGGCAAGAATTATTACAGTAATTGTGTTAGTTAATATTTTAAATGCACCCCGAGTCTTCATTTCACTTAAGCACCTGAATTCATTGGATATATCAGCCATCTTCATCAGACACTATTGACAATTTAATGCCACCTCAAACTGAGAACCTCTGCAATGTCTCGTGGCTTGCCAAATGAACAAGTTATAATTGACAACAAAAGGGTGTCATACAAAGAAGATGAGTCAGAAGGATCACATGTACATCTTTTTAGAATTTCTTGCCTCCAGACTACTGCATATTGGATCTTCTTTGTTAACATTAACATAACGCCCTATTTGCTAAAAGGAATGAAGTAGAAAAAAACCAGTTAGGAATTCTTCATGAAACAGACAAAATATTATTCCCAATTAAATAAAAATGGAGTATATTTAATCCTTTCCATTATGCCTCCTCTTTTTTTTACATTTTTATATATTACTGTAAAATTATAAATACTTACTCACAAAAAGGGAATAAAGAAGAACAGAATGTAGTTTAAGCTACAAATCCACCCTGCAAAGGAGAAGACACAGTAGCTGATGCTTAAGTACCGAGCTCGATAGCTGCAGTCGCTTAAGTGCAGCCAGTATCCAGTATTCGGGAGATAGTAGGTTCGAACCCCACTGTCGGCAGCCCTGAAAATGGTTTTCCATTTTCACACCAGGCAAATGCTGGGGATGTACCTTAATTAAGGCCACGGCCGCTTCCTTCCCTGTCTCATCGTCGCCGAAAGACCTATCTGTGTCACTGCGACGTAAAACAACTAGCAAAAAAAAAAAAAAAAAAAAAAAAAAGCTTAAGTACCTTGAAATATCTCATGACTATTCAAATGGCAAATCGTGCCCGGTATATTTTTGCTATCGAAACTAATACACCAGAAACAAATATTACAAAGTAGTTTAGTTTCTGGGACTTCTGTGAAATTGGACTTTGTGCTGCCTTCTTTCCCTGCTTGCACATTTATCTTCGCTTTGAACTGAAGGGCTAACAGCCTCCTGACTCATCTGGATGACTGTAACGTTACAGCATGCTATCACTCTTTGTAACATAGAATGTCAGAAGCACACTTACTATTCCCGATAGTCTCACAAGTGCTTTTTTATTTTTTTAAATTCAGATGTTCTTGAGCTTCTTGAGACATCCGCTCTCGTTTCCCATGCCTAAATGTACTTACTCTGGAAGACATCTAACAAGATATTGTGTTAGTCAAGAATATTGACCTGTCTTTGGATGTGTTCAGTGTGCAGTCAGCATTTTTGGAGAAAATATTCCATGGCTGACCTGCTACCTGTTTCTGAGAACTGTGAGTCAGACTGTCTTCAAGTGCAGACTTTCTACATTTGAACAGTCTCCAGTGCAGAGAGAACTCAGATATATAAAATAGGTATGTCTTGTGAATAATACATTAGTTCTCTGGCTGCAAGGAGGAGAAAGTATCCTCAATTCCCAATAGCATCCATCACAATACTTGGTTCAAAATGGAGAAGTACGGAAGGCATTCTTGTTATATATTCTAGTGAAGAGATGCTTGTTGTTTAAAGGGGCGCCTAATATCTAGGTTATCATGCCCTGGTGAAGAGAAAGGGGCTCCATATATCTCTGTCAACCTACAGGTAACTTATACATGCAGATTGACATCAGAACAAGGACTCCAAACATCATCGCAAGTAGAAGAGACTAGTAATCTCTTATCATGGGAACTAAGCATTATGAAAACCCAAACACACTGAAAGCATAACTTAAGAGAGCATCTCCTGATCTCACACCACTCTTAACCCTCTTGGAGCCAGGAGCCGATCTGATCGGCCGCTCGCCATCAGCTGAAAGATGCCAGAGCTCCGCTTCCACTCTACTACTGTAAAGTGCCAGGCCGTTTTCAGTAGAAATACATGTATTTTAAAATTCGCGTATATCTACCAGTGTATAGCAAATACTGGCATGAAATTTTCTATATATCGACTACATAGAATAGACAACTGGTTTAGAGTGATATAAAGAGTCAAAAAAGTTTCATTGTTGATATTATAGTTGTCAGCAAAATTTATTTTTAGGAAGAGAAAAATATTTTAGCACTTTCTCTCACAATATCTACTTTGAAAAATCATTTACGATAAAAAAGAATATACTATGTATAATGTATTTCTAAATACAATTCTATAGCATAACTAATTTGAATGAGAAAAATAAAAACATAAAAAAAAAAGTATTCAAACATATGTCATTAGCAAAAACAAGACAATTTTACTCACCGATAAAATTCGCATATATGTATCGATGTATGGCAGATATTGACAAGAAATTTTCTATGTGCGGTAAACATAGTATAAAAAAATTCTGAATTATTAAAAAATAAGAAATAATAGTTGATATTATAGTTTTTGTTTTCAGCAAAATCATTTTCTCGTTTTCGGTTCTAGTATCTATTTGAAAAAGAATTATACAATACAACAGAATACAGGTAATTAAGAAATCTATGGCACTAAAGCCCTCATTTGCTTTGGCCTAACAAGCAACCGCTGCTCAGTTCGGAGACCTGCAGTTTACGAGGTGAGGCATGGTCAGTGAGATGAATCCTCTCGGACATTATTCTTGGTTTTCTAGACCGGGGTCGCCCTCAGATATCTCCTCAATTGCAATTAATTGTGGTCACATAGATTGAGTGTACCTTGAACCAACCCTCAGGACCAGACGAAAATCTTGACTTGGGCGGGAATCGAACCCATGACCACCGGGTGAGAGGCAGCCACGCTACACTTGGCCCGAGGGGACCGGCATTTACGTAATGATAGATGACTACATGTAACTATAAGGTTTAGCAGAGATAAAGTGAAAAGTAAATTGAAGTAAGATATGGGTGGAGAAACAGACGGAGGGGCATGTTTAGGTCCAAGAAGTTCCTTGAAGGAGACAGGAGGTTGAGGAATGTTGTCGGGTTCAATGGGACAAATTACCACAAAATGTTTCCTAGAGACATCATCATCATCTTCGTTATCACTAATTTCATCTACCACCATATTCAGAGTAGTTGTTTTAGTGCTGTCAGAAACAATTAAACGTCTCTTCTTTAGCTGCAGTGATCCCGCGGGTGTGTCCGGTATAATTTCGTCGCTACTCCCTGAACTAAATTCACTATCGCTATCCGATAAATCATCCGCCTTAACTTCGCATTGTTCCAAATACTGCATAAATTTATCGTCATCAATACCTGCTGAAAAAGTATCACATGAACAACTTGCCATTTGCTGTCACAAATCAACTCACTGCAAGGAGCAATCTCTTACAGACCGGTTAGTGGTATTTGTAAACACAGGAAACAACTCTTGTGAAAGCTATAACACCCTCTTAGAACTGCCAAGGCAAGGTCAGGCACACAATAACGTATAGCCCCTTTACTACAGGTTGTAACAAAAGTATTCACGCCACTATAGGTTGCCTCAAAATTATGTATATCACAGAATTTTAAGCCGGCCGATGTATTTGGCTCTGGCAATTTCCGACTGGATTCTTCAAGGTCGACCAGATCAGCTTTGGCAATTTAAATGGAGGGTGCTCACACTACCGCCTGGCAAGAAGAGAGTTAAGAAAGAACAGGTTTCTCAGGAAACAACAACCTGTTGACCTCCTTGTTCCATGTACTACTGACCAGATCAGTGAAGTTTTTAAGTATCATAGAATCAATACTGTATCACCACTGTTACAAAATTAGATCACCATTATTACATACACCCAAGGATCCACAGGACCTCTTCTCCAACTCCACATTTTACAACATTCTTTGTCTTTGGCGAAAGGTGTAATACTACAATAAACAGAAGCATCACTGTCATCTGAACCAACGCATACCATGCTCTTAACCATCTCAACTACTGTATACAATTAGGGGAAACTGATATTCTGGCTACACCTGCCAGTTCAGTGTTTACAAGCAAGATAAAATTTACAAGGGGACAGTTCGAAATTCAAGAAATCATTTGCTAAATTTTCCAAGAACTTTTCTTTTGCATTACGTCGCACCGACACCACAGATAAGTCTTATGGTGACGATGAGACAAGAAAGGGCTAGGAGTGGGAAGGATGGGGCCATGGCCTTAATCGAGGTACAGCCGCAGCATTTGTCTGGTGTGGAAATGGGAAACCACGGAAAAACACCTTCAGGGCCACCGACAGTGGGGTTCGAACCCGCTATCTCCCGAATGCAAGCTCACAGCTGTGTGCCCTAACTGCACGGCCAACTCGCTCAGTCCTAGAACTTCTTTCACTCATTACATAAACATACCACCATCTACTAACTCATCTGAAATTTTGCTAACAGAATGGATATCATGTGTATACATCAGGCACCAAAAGTCAGCTGCAAGTTTTAACTGGAAGGTCTCAAAACTGAGGCTAGAAATTTCATGTGACACAGCAGCAAGGACATCTTTATCAGCGTGGTGACTGGCAACAGTGCAGTGGTTGGTGGAGGGGAGTATTGGCAGTCAGCTGTAATCTGCTATTTGCTCTTGCTTTGGGGGAGGAATGTGAAACGATGCATGTTGACAGAATAACGAAAGCAAAGATGTTTTCTAAACCATGAAAACTGAACAAGCACTTATTGTTCGCACCTTTCTTCACATTTTTTAAAAATTTTCTGTGGAGAGTATTTGATGAGCACTACGAAATCAGGAAGTTGCTCCAATGTATCTTCACCTGGATACCTCGAATATTTAATCATATCCCGAAACTGCAGGGCGAAAAATTGGTAGCGGAGGAATAATTGCAACTTCAAGAAGCTATCTCTCCGGAACACCTCAAAATTAAGTTCACAGAGGTTGTGAAAATTTTGATTAATATGTGGTCGGGAACTTTCCAGTGCCAAAAGAAATTTGGAGTAGGTCAATAGTCTTGCCTGGAGAAACATCTAGACAAGCTGTATAGTTATAACTTGTCCAGGAATTAAGATAAGGGTATTGTTATTTTTTGGAGACTTCTTTGGAGGCTTCTTTAAGCCAGACTTTCAGTTCACTTTTTCCCATTTTTCCTGATTTTGTTGCAATTATGATTATATTCTTGGTCATCATAAACATGTGTTACTAACTTCTGGACCAAACCACCTGTTGGCTCCTACAGAACTATGAATAATATAGATAGAAGGAAGCAATTCATGTCAGTAGTGGACATTATTATGTAATGTAATTATGCAATGACTGATTATGCTAACTTTTTATTTATTTTTCCTATTTGTTTTACATCGCACCAACAAGGACAGATCCTGATGATGGGATGGGAAAGGGCTAGGACTGGGAAGGAAGCAACCATGGCCTTTATTAAAGTACAGCCCCAGCATTTGCCTGGTGTGAAATGAGAAACCACAGAAAATCATCTTCGAGGCACCCGACGGTAAGATTCAAACCCACTAACTCCCGAATACAGCAAAGTGACAGCAACATAACCTAAACCAAGAAGCCAACTCACTCAGTAAGCTGTGTCCGAGATAATGGAAGCCTTCTGACAAATTATTTGTTCCGTGTTCATTATTTAATGTGGAATCGTACTTGTTCCACAATATTTTATCCTATTGCAGCAGTGCACTTTGCCTTTGGCCACGAGTTCATGTGCCACTGGTATACGTGACATCAAAGTAATCAAATATAGGAAAACCTCATGCAAATCTTCATCATGAAGTTTTTCAAAACATCACAGCACATCTCCAACTGACACAACAAAACAAAAATTTAACGTTGCCTAAATTTGGTCATCTCATGGCAACATATGCATATTGTCACTTAATGTATTTCATGAAAACTCACAATAAGCAGGCCTACGTTTTGGAAATCTGTCCCATTATATTCAGGAAAATGAAGAGGAAATGAAATTCAGTAGCGTGGCTTCAGGAACTTGTTTTTGGGAAAATTCAATTAGGGTAAATGGTATTCAGAAAAATGGGTGGGAATGAAAACGCTGTGCTGCCACTGTCTCTCTTTACCTCCTTGGTCAAAAGAACAGGAAAGAAATTCTTTGACTTTTCTGTCACCATACAGAACTTACTGAGGATATGGGAGAAAAATTTCCTCTTGCCCACTTCGTTAAGCTACACTGAAGCAGCTCATCTTTTGTAATCGAAAATGGCAGTTTTCTTATCTCTGGACTATACCCATAGCTGGAACTTGTGAACATGCATGGTGATTGCATTAGCACTTGGAGGGTTGGTTTCACTTTCCACTGACGAAGATGCAGTATCACTATCCTCTTCTTGCATGTCTAAACATGTATCAGAGACAATGTTGGGACCCGTGAGGTTATTTGCAGTAAATTCGATTATGCACTGATCCACTTCCCTTTATTTTACGTTCATTTCACCCTAAGCAGTAATACCCTTTTTCATGGACATAATGCAAGGGTAAACTCAAGCTCATTAAAGGGATTCGTGGCTCTTTCTCAAACGAACACATTGTAACTGACCGGTCTGGAGAACAGCACCTAAAATCAGACGAGCAGACAAACAGTTGATGAATGAGGTGATTTGCAGCTTATCTGTCATGTGCGCAATTCATCTGGCCCTTACAAGGGCTGCCCAGACCAATAAACTGTATGCAACCCAGAGTTTTTTCTTACATTCCGATGGCAATTTTGCCAACTTCCAGTTAAAACCTGCTGCTAATTTTTAGTATATGACCATCTCATAATACGTAGATTATATTACCAAAATTTCAGGGAAGTTGAGATGTGATCCCACTGAAGCTTCCCTCGTTAGAACTGTTAAACATTCCCTGCAAAAAATAAAACACAATAGATGGAGATACAAATGTATAAGTGGGGGTCACCCTTTCTTCATCTTCCATCTATATAACTATATATCTTAGTAAATATATACTGTATTAATATACACTGAAGGGTATGGCTCACCACACCACAATTACAGGTGTCAGTCCTGTGTGTTACTCATCTGGTCAACACCATACATACAAACAGCCATCATTAGCTTTAAGGCAGAATCTGTTCTTGTCACTGAATACAATAATTCACCATTAATCCCTGCAGGTATTCCTATCTTTTCTACCTTTTATTTTGTGTTTTCTCCTTATTATGATCTTTATCATTCATTTCATTTAAGGTGTTCAGTTACCATTCTCCATTAGTGTGTAACCTGAGGCTGAGTGCACCTAGTTCCAGTCTTAAATTTGGGTCAGAGTCCAGAATTGAACCCATGTCAGCCAGTACGGGAGCAACTACACCAACAATCCGGACATTATTGCTTTAAATTTTCAGGAGAACCTATTGGGCATATCATATGTGGTACCTGTCATTTATAGGCCCCTTCAAATAGCCAAAAGGAAATTAATGTCACTACCTTGTTGTTTAGTTTCTGACTCTAGATTGGCACCCTGTAAAAATCTGTGTTGGTACTGGCTGATATCACAAGCTCGCTTCCGCGCCAGCAAGATGTGAAAACTGTGCATATGACTTGAATGTGAGTGACGGTATGCGAAGGTTGCATGATGTTTGGTGATGATGGTCAATCCAAAGTAGGATCACCAAGAAATGTTAAGTTAGGCTCTGTTGTCCTATCCCTCCCAGTGAAGGAGATATTAATTTTAAGGTTGAATTTTAGAATGTAAAATTTTAGGATTATTTGTTTAATATTTTTGAAGTACCATGTAACAAAATTGTTACGTGCAACTGTTAGGGCAGGCTACCATGTGATGCAGATCTAAGGTGAATACACCTGTTCCTGTTATTATATTGTGTCACAGGAATATTTTGAGAGTATTACCTTCAGAATTCTCTTCTTTCTAAATTGCAATGACAGGATTTTCTAAAATTTTCTCATCTCACTTTAATTAGTTGCCTTGCAGCCACAGTGTAATGTGAGCTTAGCTCCTGTAAATTTGAGCATCTGTGTCCCAGCAGGATGTGTTTTTTTCTTCTTGGTGTTCATTTATTGGGATTTCCAAGAAAACCTGTGCCTCTATTTATGTGATTTGTGATATCTGAAGCCATCTCTTTTTAGTTTTGACTCAGTTAATTTATAACTGTTAGGTTCTACAAGGTGTTCTCTTATCATGTACAGATTTTGCTGTATATTTTCCTGTTTCTATGTAATCTACTCTCAAAATCCCCTTTTCTACTCTTCAGGATTTATAGTTTTCTCAAAACACTGGTGTATTGAGCCATTATGCCCTAGATGGGCGTATGTCCTTGTAAATTTGTCTGTCGCTATAAGTATGCGAACAGCCTTTGTTTTAATGGGGGTCGCTATTAGTATGTGAACAGTCTTTTTTCCTAATGGGGATCATCTCTCCTCCAGAGGAGGTTTGCCTCCTTTCAAGATGTTTTTTAGTGCATGCAGAACAGGTAATGATTTAAATTTGTATATTGGAACTTATAAACTGCTATTTCCATCTGTGTATCTCTCTGAAGCTTTCTTTGTCTTCCATTAGATTCTTATCATTTGTGTTTGCAAGAAGTATGGTCCTTCTTCTAGGTCGGGTGTTTAAATTTCTCTAGCTGTGATTCTATTTTGCTAATACTGATTATTACTGGATTAAACTTTTGATGCTCATCCTTATGTCATATATCTATTTGTTCTCACTTTCATGACATTATATTTTTAAAATATTTTCTTAGTATTTTATGATCCCCATCCAGTCCTGAGGCCCTCCGCTTTTTCCCCATCCAGACCCTAGGCCCTCCGCTTCTTATATAATCTAAACCCAGGAGAAATACATTCATCATCATCATCATCATCATTGATGTATAGTTCCAGTTTCCTGGGAAGTGTTGACAAGCCTCTTCCTATTCTCCTCTACTCATAAAAGTCCTGTTCTTCATGACATCATTCACTGTCCTTCTCCTAGCTGCAGTATCATTCTTGACCATATCCATCCAGCAGGTTCTAGGTCTTCCACCCTGGCATTTTCATTCTGCCTCTTTTTCCAAGCGTACTCTGGCTGTTCTCATAGGCTCCACCCTCGTCACTTCTCCGAACCACCATAGTCTGGATGTACCGACTCTCTAGTAGAGATGTCTCAATCCCAGCTTCCTGCCTCACCACCTCATTTCTTAACTTGTCCATCCTTGTCTTCTGGATAGTGGACATCAGGAACTTCATATGTAATCACACACACAATCTGCTTTACATCGCACTGACACAAATATGTCTTATGGCAACAGAGGTATAGGGAAGGGCTATGAGAGGGAAGGAAGCAACCATGGCCTCTATTGAGGTACAGCCCCAGCATTTGCCTGGTGTTGAAATTGAGAAACCATGGAAAACCATCTTCAGGGCTGCCAACAGTGGGCGTTCGAACCCACTATCTTCCGAATGCAAGCCGATAGCTATGTGAACCAAACTGTAGGGAGCTCTGGTACCATATTGTGGTGTAGCGTGTGATGTTACAGAGCTGCAGGTGTGCGATAAACAATAGTATCAACTGAAGTGCACGGCAATAATGGTAAATGTACGTACGATAGTGATATAATATAGTATAGAGCTTAAGCAAAAAGGTCGTAGAAATAGGAGGCTCAGATAATAATAATAATAATAATAATAATAATAATAATAATAATAATAATAATAATAATAATAATAATAATAATTAAGCCATGGAAACGCACAGTAAGGAGTAGGCCAAGAAATGAAAGAATATGGGAAAAACCAAAGATTAAAAATATGGATAAGATATACCTAACAATGAAACATTTTGCAACAAGGTAAATAAATGAAGACAAATTTTAATAAGTAGTGAAAGATATATATGTACAACCTGGGAAAGTAAGAAAAATGTGCCACATATACAAATAGTAATATCAGAAATGTATCAAAGAAAAGCCTTATGACCAAATACAAGCGTACAATGAAGAATATAGAAGCTGAATAAGAAAAAGAGGAGCAAAACCTGAAAGAAAAGAGGTATGGAAGGAAGGGAAAAGGGAAGTGGGAAAAGGATCAAAAACAGGGAAAGGATTTTGTTCACCGGGTATTACTATGTTGCAGGAACAGAATTTATGATATTAATAATACAAAATAGCATACGTCTTAGGAGGCAACTGAAGTGATTACAAATTTTTGCATTGTGCGTAGCGCAGTTCGTGATTAAAAAGGTGTTGTAGAAGTGAAGTCTTGCATATGAGATTTGAAAATACGAAATTTAAGTCGGCGGAAGAAAAGTTCAGCAGTGGCAGATGGCCCAAATGAAAAATTAATGTCCAAACAATGATAAATCTTGCTCACCAAATGACTTGAAGATTAACAGTCCTGATGGAAGTGACATAATACAAAGTAGCACGGTTATTTTGGTGCTCCACCACTCCGAGACGAAGGCAGACTCAAATTGTGGAGCAGGGAGTGGGAATATATAGCGGTATACGTAGGTGTTTTGAAAAGTTCTCGGAATGTACTAGAATTAAGTATCTTACCTCGGTGGAACTGCTTTTATTTTTCAACATAGTCTCCCTGTAGACTAATGCATTTGGTCCAGCGATGTTCCAATGCCTTGATCCCATCTCGAAAACGAGATTCCTCCAGGCTTGCAAAATACCTCTCCAATTCGGCTGTCACTTCTTCCCTTGTAGAAAATCTCCGTCCACCGAGGAAAATTTTCAGCTTGGGGAATAGATGAAAGTCTGATGGTGCCAAATCAGGTGAATAAGGTGGATGTGGCAACAATTCGTACCCCACTTCATGAAGTTTTGCCATGGCAATAACACTTGTGTGCGGCGGAGCATTGTCCTGATGAAAGATGACTTTTCCTTGCCAAACCAGGCTTTGTTTCGTGTATCTTTTCCTGTAGTTGGTCTAGGAGGTTTGCATAGTATTGCCCCTTAATTGTTTGGCCAATAGGAAGGTAATCTATCAGCAGAATGCCTTTTGCATCCCAGAAAACTGAGGCCATGACCTTTCCGGACTTTGCTTTCTTTGGTGGTGGTGAATCAGCATGTTTCCACTGCTTTGACTGCTGTTTTGTCTCTGGGGTATAGTAGTGGACCCAAGTTTCATCTATAGTCACAAACCGGTGCAAAAAATCTTGTTGGTTGCACTGAAAACGGGCCAGACTTTGTTCGGACATTTCCAATCTGGTGCATTTATTGTCCAATGTCAAGAGCCGCGGCACCCATCTTGCGGATAATTTTTTCATACCCAATTCTTCATTTAAAATATAATATACCCATTCAGAAGACATCCCTACAGCTTCAGCAATCTCCCGCACTTTCAGTCGACGATCCTCCACGACCATTTTATGCACTTTTGAGATAAATTCTGGGGTCGTAACACTTTTTGGCCGTCCACTACGCGGATCATCATCCAACCTCTCCCGACCTAATTTAAACTCGCTGGTCCACTTGGCAACTGTTGAAAATGAAGGAGCAGAGTCCGCCAGTGTGTTCTGAAAGTCGGCATGAATTTCCTTTGCTTTCATACCTTTCTTTACAAAGTATTTAATCAGTGCTTTCCTTTGCTTTCATACCTTTCTTTACAAAGTATTTAATCAGTGCTCGAATCTAAGTTTTTTCCATTTTCACAAATCACTACGCAGGAACAACAACAAAGAGTCATCACTACCACACTCCTGCAGCTAGAGCACTGCCGCGCCACGTGTTCACTCACAAAGGATGTGTGATTATTGCGCGGGAACCTCGTTGCTCTAGCACTGTCATCTAGCGGTGATTCCGAGAACTTTTCAAACCGTCCTCGTAGAAAGATCTAGAAAAGTAAGGAGGCTAAAGGGTAGCAAGTTCCAGAAGCATCACGTGTCCGATAGGAAAGCACCAGCACACACACGACAGAGCAGGCGAAGCATAGAGAGGATGACGTCAGAGTGACGTGATGCATGGAGGAGCCAAAGCACAGATAAGGGGAGTAGTTGAATGCGTGGAGCAGCGGCGACATTTTCGGCGAAAAAGCACCATGTAAGGTAGGGAATATACGTAATGTAAGCGGAGATCGTAACATATTCCCGACATGCCGGCGAAAGCGGAGCGTCAAGATGATGCAGAGACGATAGCGTAGCGGTCTTCACAAGGGGTGCCAACTTGGAAGAGCGAAGATCGTGCATTAGAAGGAGAAAGCAGACTGGCGAGAAAAGGTGTACCCAAATGAAGAAAAAAATGGGGGGGGGGGGAGAAAGGAGATGGACCGGTCCAAAAAGAGGAAAAGGGAATAAGAAGGAGGAAAGGGATTCAGGAAATAGAGCGGTGATATATAAACGATATATAAGTAGTACAATATAAAGTATACAATATAAAAAATATGTATGCGGCACAGAAAAACTTAGTATACGTATAGTTAAGAATACATAGGTTTCCAAAATAAATTCCATGAGGGTAAAGTAAGAAAGAGAAAAGAAAATTATTTAGCGTCTCATGGGGAGTCCGGATCGAAATGGAGTGATGGAGACCAGAATCTGAGGAGCAAGAGATATATTTGAAAAAGGTTGGAAACCCAAGGACCCAAAAAAAAAAGGAAACATTAAAATAACCAAACAGTGCTAGGACCAAAGAACAAGCCCCCCCAAAAAAGGGGTGGTTGAAAGGAAACAATCTCTCCGGGAAGAAAATCTTTCCCCAGAAAAAAAGGAGGGGGAAGGAGGGAAAGAGAGAAAGAACAAATTAATTATCAGAAGTAGGAGCATGGAATTTTTTTAGCTGAGAAATATGAACACGTTTGACATCTAAGGAATCAGAAGTGGACTGTAAAAGGGCATTAGCAGGAGTAGGCAGGGAAATTATGCAAAATGGGCCTATCCACCGAGAAGCTAATTTAGCAGAAAACTGATCACTGGCGGAACTTTGGGGTGATTACGTAGAAGAACCATGTCACCAAGTTTAAAGGTAGAAGGTCGATGACGGGATTCATGTGTTTTCTTGGAAAGTAGTTGAGCAGCACGAAGATGAGAAAGAGCTTCGGTCCAAAGAGATGGAATAGATTTAGAATCATCAGAATCTAAAAGAGTGTGAAGATCCCAAGTAAGTGATAAGGGAGTATGAAGATCATGGCCCAAAAACAGTTTAGCAGGGGTTTGTTGGGTAGAAGAATTTATGCCCAAATTGAAAGCAAGGACTAAAGCAAAAAGATTTAGATCCCAACCCTTATGGTAGGAATTGTGAAAAATAGAGAGAGCGATTTTAAGGTTTCGGTGATAGCGTTTGATGTTGTTAGCCTGGAGAGGTATTTATCTTCTTAATTCCCAGTTGGAAACACATTTGAAAGAAAGCTTTGGAAGTAAAAATAGAATCATTGTCGGAAACTAAATTAGAAGGCAAACCAATAAGGGGAAATATGATGTTGGAGAGAAGATTAATAATAATGGAAGAAGAAATTTTGCATAAAGGGTGAAGTACCAAATACTTAGAAAAACCATCCAGTAAGGTAAAAATATAGGTGCTACCATGTGATGAAAGAACAAAAGGTACAACCAGGTCAATAAAAAAAGTTTGAGCTGGAGAGGTTGGAGGAAGAGCAGAATGTAGGCCGGCAAATCTAGAATTTAAGAGGTTTAGCTAACTGACAAGGTTGGCAAGTAGACACATACTGACGAATATCTTTACGCATGTTAGGCCAGATATAAAGAGAAGCAATGCGAGCATAAGTTTTGGCAAATCCAAAATGCCCTCCCACAGGAGAAGAATGATAATAAGAAAGTATCATGGGTTGAAGGATAGAAGGGAGAACAACTCTGGCAGAAGATTTAGGGGTGGGTTTAAAAAGAAGTAGAACTTTGGAAAACACAAAGGGACCACGATAGGAAGGGTCAGAAAGCAAAGCTTTCGTCTGAATGTAAAATTCATCCTGAAGTTGATGAGATTGGAAAGAGTGAAAAAATCAATCAATGAACAAATTAAATTATCCAAAGGCGGTGAATCAGAGGTGGGGAGCGACTGGAAAGTGGTAGGAGGAGAAGTGTCAGAGGATGAAAGATCAAATAGACGAGATAGAGCATCTGCAACACAATTCTGGGTACTAGAGATGAATTTAATGGAAAATTTAAAGCAGGAAAGACGGAGCAACCAGCGGCCAGTTTTGCCAATTTTAGCAGCATTAGAGAGAAGCCATGTAAGGGCTTGATTATCGGTTTTGACAAATTCTTTATGATCGAGGTACTCAGAAAAATGTTCAAGGGTGGTCACTAAAGCCAAGGCTTCTCGTTCATAGATGGAATAGTTACGTTCAGTGGTGGAAAGTAGTTTACTAAAATAAGCAATAGGCAGAGGAGTACCCTCAACAACTTGATTAAGAACTCCAGAAATAGCATAATCGGAGGCTTCAGTGTGAACTTTGAAGGGTAAAGAGAAATCAGGGAACTGCAAAATGTGGGCTTTGATAAGAAGAGATTTAAGAGTAGAGAAAGTATGTTGCTGAATAGGAGTCCAAAGAAATTTAACAGTCTTACATTTGAGATAATGCAATGGTTCAGCAATATGAGAGAAGTTGGGAATAAAATGGTTATAAAAAGAAACTATGCCAAGAAAGGTACACAGTTGTTTGATGTTTTTAGGATGAGAGAGTTGAGTAATAACAGCAATACGATCAGGATCAACAGAAACACCTTGGGAGGAAATGATGTGACCTAAAAATTTAACAGAAGTTTGGGCAAGAGAAAGTTTGGAAGGGTTAATAGTGAGACCTGCCGTACGAAGACGAGAAAATACTTGAGTAAGATGAATAATATGGGAGTCAAAATCAGGACAAAAAATCAATAAATCGTCTATGTACGGATAAAGGTATTTGTACTTAATATCAGAAAAAAGGGAATCAACAAGGCGTTGCATGACCTGGGATCCTACGTTAAGACCAAAAGGGAGCTTAGTAAATTGACAGAGATCATTAGGTGTAATAAAAGCAGTAAGTTTAGAACTAGCAGAATCTAAGGGAATTTGGTGAAAAGCGGAGTTACAGTCAAATATGGAAAAATATTTAGCATTAGCAAAAAATTGAAAAGCGTTTTGCAGCTTAGGAAGGGGATAAGCATCATATTTAATCTTACTATTGAGATGACGGTAATCTATGACAAAGCGCATGGAATGATCAGGCTTATTGACCAGAAAAGCAGGTGAAGCATAATTCGAAGTAGAAGGGATAATCGTACCATCAGCAAGCATCTGAGATATGTGTTGCTCCAAAAGTTGCATACGAGGTGGACTAAGATGATAAGGGGGAGATCTGATGGGAGAGTGATCCAAGAGATCAATATGAGCCTCATAATTGCGGACAGTACCAAGTTGTTCCGTAACCACGTCAGAAAATTGGATAAGTAGCGAGGTCAAAACTTGCTGCTGAGACTCAGTAACATAAACATGCGAGTTTGAAACATGTAATGAAGTGGGGTAATCAGAAGGATTAATCAAAGGAATGCTAGTCACAGAATAAAAATGAAAAGAAATGGAATAGGTTTGAGTGTGAAGAATTAAGCCAGTATGTGAAAAAAAATCATATCCAAGTATAAGGGGAATAGGAAGATCTTGAGCGATGTAAAAGGGAAAGGACCATGAAAATTTAGAAATCTTTACTGTAAGAATAAGTTGACCAAGAATATTTAAAGGGTGACGTGAGACAAGTACATAATAAATCCGAAAAACGTTATTGAAGGTGTGGATACAATTGAAGTAATTGCTGGAAGAAAGAGGAACTGAGAAGTGAAATAGAAGCTCCGGAGTCTAATAATGCAAGGGAGGGAATATTCTGAAGTACAGCAAGAATATAAGCAGACCAAGCCTGACACAGAGCGGCGAGTGGCAGATTTTGCCCCATAGACCGGATGCTGCCTACATACGGTGGGAGGGAGCGTTTCCCGATCGTCAAGTTGGACAATTAAGTTAATAAATTTCATTATTCGTCCGTACTGAACCAAGATTACAATTTATTAAAATTTGTATCCACCTTACTCAATACATTAAAATGTTGTTAAGATGAAATTACAACATATATTTTATCAGAACTAGTTTCAACGCCTTATTTTGCGTCATCAGCTGATATAAAAAAAACCTTTTTTGAATCAACAGTTATATGAGACTCACCTCAGGGCCGCTGCCTTGCTTACTAACGCGCAATGGAACATTTTTCAAGACTCGGTTCAGAATAAATTAGATTACCTCCTTTCTGCTAAACAGAAAGTATTGGATAAAAAACTAGAAATGCTAAAGAAAAGATAGTTTTCAAACAATCCAGTCGTAGCAGCTAAACAGTATCCTAATAAAGATTTAATCAGGAGTTTTCATACACCGGTTATTAACCTTTCCAAAACCATTTTGAATGAGAGAG
This sequence comes from Anabrus simplex, assembly GCF_040414725.1. NCBI lineage: Eukaryota > Metazoa > Arthropoda > Insecta > Orthoptera > Tettigoniidae > Anabrus > Anabrus simplex. Next base: position 884,662,525 of record NC_090266.1, read on the forward strand.
CAATCCAAATTCTTTCTAAAGGCCCAAAACATAACTGGCCTAATTTCAACCTAGCTAAAAAGACCACAAAACTTGTGTTGGAATCGGAGGTTGCGATTAGTAAACTTCCGCATGAGGTACAGGAGGAGGTTAGATTAGATTTAAAAAGAATGTTGCACAATAGTCTAGTTACTAGTAATAAAGATAAGGCCGCTTACAGTTCCAAGCACACCAGTATTGATAAAAAGTGTATTATAGAACTTAAAAAGAAGGTTAAAGGTGAGGAGCTCATTATCACCAAAGCAGATAAGGGGAATGTAACGATTATTATGCATAAAAATGATTACATTCATAAGACTAAACAATTTTTCGATAATGAAAACTTTTTATTGATCAAGAAAGACCCAACGCAAGCTTCACAACACCAATTAAAGCAAACATTAAAGAAAACTTCATTTCTCTTTACCGAACAGGAGAAGCAAAAACTAGTAAATATGAACCCGGGCCTTCCAACGGCGAGAGCACTCCCCAAGATTCACAAGACCAGGGTTTCTGTTCGACCCATAATAAACTACAGACCTAGTCCTCTATATAAATTAGCTAAGTTTATTCAGAAATTCCTTAAACAACACTATAAATTTACGGCAAACAAATCCATTAAGAACTCTATACAACTGGTTAATAAATTAAGCAATTTCAAATTACAAGATTACCATACCTTACATTCATTTGATATTGTCAACATGTTTCCGAGTATTAGTACTAATAAGTTACTCCCTATTGTTTTTAAGAATCTAAGATCCTACAGTCAGCTAAGTGAACTTGAAATACAAGATTTCATGAAATTAGTTAAGTTATTTGTAAACAATAATTACTTCGTCTTTGACAAGGTTATTTATAAACAGGACGGATTGGCAATGGGATCTCCGGCCTTGGGAATCTTGGCGGAGATTTATCTGGATTCTTTGGAAACATACATGATGGAGAACGACAAAGTTTTGGAAAATATTCTGTTTTGGTCTAGATTTGTGGACGATACAATAGTAATTTTGGACGAACGTGTTAGAGACACAAAGGCTACTCTAGAGGTACTTAATAACATTGACCCACAGATTAAGTTTACGTTGGAGTCAGAAAGTAATAAGTGAATTAATTTTCTTGACCTAAAAATCAACAGATCGGGTTCTTCTTTTACGTATAGTATTTTTAGAAAGCCTATACAAACGGCAGTCACTATTAGACAGGACTCAGAACACCCACAGAGTCAAGAAAGCTCTACATACAATAGTTTAGTAGAACGGGCTTTTAAGATCTCTATGACAAAAGCTAATTTGAATAAAGAACTCAATATAATACGTTCAATAGCTAAGGTTAATGGTTTTAGTGACTGCTTTATTGAATGTATTATTAACAAGTTCAGATACCGCTTACAAACCACTTTGGTCAAGGACAAACCCAATCATAAGGCATTCGCAACTTTTACTTATAATAAAGATATATATAGGTTTACTAATGTTTTCAAGAAACATAATGTGAAGGTTTCATTTTGTACTGATAATAATAATAATAAAGTTGTATTACACAATTCAACTTCAGTCAATAGATCGAACCCATATACCAAATTGGGAGTATATAGATTTAAATGTAACGACTGCGGGTGCACATATCTAGGTCAAACAGGATGTTTTAAAATTAGATACACAGAACATACCAATGCAATAAAATATAACAGATTTTCCACGGTAGGCCAGCATGTACATGATCTAAAACATAAATTCACATCTATAGAACAGGACATTGAGATTTTGGAGAACTTAGGAAAAGGAGGTTTGCTGGATGTTACGGAGGGCTGCTATATACACCTGGATCAGTATTTTAATCTAAACCTTAATTTAAATGAAATTTCCGAAAAATCAAATATTCTTTTTGATTTCCTTATTGAGTTTTTTTAAAATGTACATATCCCGGACAATAAGACGGTGTTTCATATTATGCGCAATAGCTTTACTTGTTGCCTTTTACGATCACGCCCTCCGGAGCTCCAACAGGTTGCCACCCCTCAGTTGCTCCTCCCTCTTTCCCCTAGTTCCCCTCTTCGGCCCAAACCAACCTTGGACACTTGATTGCTAACACAACACGGCTCGCTAAGCTACTCGGTGCTTCGCAAGGACAACGATCTTTTGAGGTGAGTCACATAAATGTTTGCATTATAAGATGTAAATTTCATATTCCTGCCTTTTCAGTTAAGCGATAGTTTACTAGATTCCTATTATTTCAGGTCCGCATTGAACTGCGAATGAGATAATTGTTAACATCTTAAAGCACCGACTGCTCGTTTCCACCTCACTACGATTGGTCCATTTTAACGGTTTGAAGATTTTATTGAATTATTTTAATACGGTTCTACATCACGGTTTAAGAAGTGTTAAACTGAGCTAATGTTTTTTTTAAGAAGATTGTGTTGTCAGTGGTTGTTCTGGTTAAACCCATGTTAATTTATAAGGAAGCAAACCAACTTACATCGGACCTCATCAACTTAAAGTTTAATACTCGCAAGTCTCAGATAATATGGACTTTGAAACAATATAATTGTAACACGGATTTTAGATCATCAATATGTTTTTTAAAATTTGTTTTTTGTGACGTAGATAAACTTATGTGTTTGCCAATATTTCCTAAAATGTATATCAGCTGATGATGACGCAAAATAAGGCGTTGAAACTAGTTCTGATAAAATATATGTTGTAATTTCTTCTTAACAACATTTTAATGTATTGGATAAGGTGGATACAAATTTTAATAAATTGTAAAGTTGGACAATAGCAAGCGATATTGCCTCGACCTTGACAGCGAAAACAAGAGAGAGAGTGGAAGTGGGTGGATGAAGAGAAGTAGAGGGAGAAGAAGAGGGAGGTGGGGTGGGAAAGATGGGAGAAGGAGGGGGAACAGAAGCATAATATGAAGCATTACTATATGAATTGAAAATGTCCATTTGAGCAACATGATAGAGGTGAGAAATAGATGTCGGAGGAGAAAAAGAGTTCATTAATTTCCGAAATGGAGGAGCAGCATAAAAACAAACCAAACAGATGATTTCCTGAGGGTGTTCAGATATAGCTGGAACATCAGCAAAGGTAATGAGAGAATCCAAAAAGTCATAAGTCGTTTCATCAGGACGTTGATGATGACATAAGAAAACAGAGCTTAACTGTTGGCGAATTTCACAGGGAAGAAAGTAATTGTGTAAAATGGAACGAAATTGAATCCAGTCATGGCAATCAGATATGTGTTGTAAAAGAAAATTACTAAAATGACCAGAAGTTTTAGAATACAAAAGGGAAAGTAATTGAGAAAATGGGGCCAAGTTCAGTTTTAAAAATTTACGAACGGCAAACAACCAAAGTGTAAGTACTTGTGGACATGTCGAAGTGAGGTGGGGGACTAAGTCTGAAGATTTCTTAATAAGATGGAAGTTAATAGCTTCTGAATGAGAAGAGGTAGAAAAGGGATTAGGAGATTCATACAAAAATTGTGGGGACGGAGTAGGCGGTGGTGTAGGCTGGGGTGGGGAAGTGTTTAAGAAAGGTTTGGGAGGGGGAGGGGGCGATTAACAAAGTGGATTTTGTAGGAGGAATAAAGGTGGTGTAATCAAGAGATGGTTCGTTCGGCGGTAAGGAAGTTTCGGAAGAAGGTAGGTCAGAAGACAGCATAGAATCCGTAGTGGAAGAAGAATTATGAGAAAGTAAATCATAAGCAACAAAAGGGTTTGGAGCCAAGAAATTGACAGGATTCGAAGAAAATGTAGAAGAAGTGTTGGATTTATAAGGAGAAAAATTATCTGAAAAGTAAGCCATAGTAAGAAGACAAGCAAAAATGCCAAAGACGATACCAAAAATAAAAATAAAAGAAGAGACGGGAATCGAACCAGAGTTACTCTGCTACCATACTGATGGGAGCTCTGGTACCATATTGTGGTGTAGCGTGCGATATTACAGAGCTGGAGGCGTGCGATAAACAATAGTATCAACTGAAGTGCACGGCAATAATGGTAAATGTACATACGATAGTGATATAATATAGTATAGAGCTTAAGCAAAAAGGTTGTAGAAAAAGGAGGCTCGGATGATAATAATAATAATAATAATAATAATAATAATAATAATAATAATAATAATAATAATAATTAAACCATGGAAACGCGCAGTAAGGAGTAAGCCAAAAAATGAAAAAATATGAGAAAAAGAGAAAAACCAAAGATTAACAATATGGATAAGATATATTTAACAATGAAACATTTTGCAACAAGGTAAATAAATGAAGACAAATTTTAATAAGTAGTGAAAGATATATATGTATAACCTGAGAAAGTAAGAAAAATGTGCCACATTTACAAATAGTAATATCAGAAATGTATCAGAGAAAAGCCTTATGACCAAATACAAGCGTACAATGAAGAATATAGAAGCTGAACAAGAAAAAGAGGAGCAAAACCTGAAAGAAAAGAGGTACGAAAGGAAGGGAAAAGGGAAGTGGGAAAAGGATCAAAAACGGGGAAAGGATTTTGTTCACTGGGTATTACTATGTTGCGGGAACAGAATTTATGATATTAATAAAACAAAATAGCATACATCTTAGGAGGCAACTGAAGTGATTACAAATTTTTGCATTGTCCGTAGCGCAGTTTGTGATTAAAAAGGTGTTGTAGAAGTGAAGTCTTGCATATGAGATTTGAAAATACGAAATTTAAGTTGGCGGAAGAAAAGTTCAGCAGTGGCAGATGGCCCAAATGAAAAATTAATGTCCAAACAATGATAAGTCTTGTTCACCAAATTGCTTGAAGATTAACAGTCCAGATGGAAGTGACATAATACAAAGTAACATGGTTATTTTGGTGCTCCACCACTCTGAGACGAAGGCAGACTCAAATTGTGGAGCAGCGGAGTGGGAATATATAGCGGTTTAGAAAGATCTAGAAAAGTAAGGAGGCTAAAGGCCAGCAAGTTCCAGAAGCATATTTATCACGTGTCCAATAGGAAAGCACCAGCACACACACGACGGAGCAGGTGAAGCGCAGAGAGGATGACGTCAGAGTCACGTGATGAATGGAGCAGCCAAAGCATAGGTGAGGGGAGTAGTTGGATGTGTGGAGCAGCGGCGACGTGTTCAGCAAAAAAGCAGCATGCAAGGTAGGGAATATACGTAATGTAAGTGGAGATCGTAACAAAACCGCATTGCCACTTGCTCATTCTTCACATCTAATGCCTTCAGTCTTAACGAGCCTCTCTTCATGAGAATGCACGTTTCGGTACCACAGGTACCGATTATAGCTGATCTGTTTCTCCTGTATCATACTGCTCCTCTTCCAACTGTGCTTCTGTGATGGTTTGCAGCCTCCAATCTGTCAGCCCATGTGACAAGAGAGGTATCCCTGTATAGTTGATGAATTATGAAATAGTATGAAGTAACTGCTGAACATTGCTAATTTTGTTTTCTTTGGAATCTTAACATCCCAAAAAAGGCTCTACATTTGTTGGAAGAAGAGGAACTCTTTTTCACCCTGTTGGTGGTCCCTCCTGTGGCTCAGTTGTCTCTGTTGACTATACTGCTGAGGTACAGTAGGTGGAACTGTCTGCACTCTCCTGTTGGTGGTCTGTTAGTTTGAAGTTTGGTGGTTGTCCATCTCTGTTCATTGCCATTAGCACTGTATTAGTTTTGCTGATCTTGCAGTTAAACTTCTGTAACTTGGCTTTCCACATGTCGAGTCTTGCTTGCACCTTGTCTTTATGTTTCACCCCAAATCATGATGACATCTGCAAAGGCAACTATGTTTAGTTCATACTTTGTTTCCTTAATGTTCTTTGTTACGTCATCCATAACTGTGATAAACAGCAGTGAGGCAGTGCACTACCCTGCTGGACGCACTTTTGGTCTTAAATCACAAAGAGTGCCCCTCTTCAACTTGCAGGCAGCTGGTCACATCTGAATTTTCCTTACAAGATCTTCAGGCACCCTCCTCTTAGCAAGCACTGACAGATCTGTCTTGTAACACTGCTGTATGCATTTTTGGTATCCAGGAATACCATGGTCAAGCTCTTGCCCTTCTGACAGTACTTTCCCATCATTCCACCATGATGTTTCCTTCTCCCTCACTTTCATACTTCCCACAGACATCAGTTGCTTCCTACACCAACATGTTTCTTAGTCTGAGCCAATCTTCATCTCCAGTCTTCAATTCTTCTCAGGGTAATTGACCTCTTATCCAGCCCTGATAAAGCTGTGTGGCTCAGGTGGCAGCGCGCTGGCCTCTCACCGCTGAGTTCCGTGGTTCAAATCCCAGTCACTCCATGCAAGATTTGTGCTGAACAAAGTGGAGGCGGGACAGGTTTCTCTCCAGGTACTCTAGTTTGCCTTGCCATCATTCATTCCAGCAACACTCTCCAATATCATTTCATCCATCAGTCATTAACCACTGCCCCAGAGGAGTGCAACAGGCTTTGGCAGCCGGCATAATTCCAATCTTCGCTGCTAGATGGGGGCTTCACTCATTCCATTTCCTGACCAGGTCGTATGACTGGAAACCGGCCGTGGATTTTCACTTTCATCCAGCCCCGATAGTTGGCCCTCTTGTCTGTTTTCAGAAGCTCCCATACCTTGACCTTTGGCATCTTCCTCGTCGGTATTTTTGGTATGTGAAAGTCTTTCAAATCTGTTACTGATAACCAGTGGTCACTGTCAAGGCTCTCACTAGGCTTTGACATCTGTCACCAGCCTGCTCGTTTCTTCATCACCAAGCGAGTTGGCCATGTAGTGAGGGGCACGCAGCAATGAGCTTGCATTTGGGATATAGTGGGTTCGAACCCCACTGTCGGCAGCCCTGAAGATGGTTTACCGTGGTTTCCCATTTTCACACCAGACAAATGCTGGGGCTGTACCTTACTTATGGGGGCCGATGACCTTCGATGTTAGGCCCCTTAAAACAACAAGCATCATCAACTTTACTTATGGACACGACCGGTTATATGAACGATTCGTATCCATGAAATTTCATTATAATTTTTCTCCTAAATGGAAGATAATAATTGCTTGTATGCAAATCAAGAGTAAAATTAGAGGTAAATTAATAAATACCATTATTACTAGAGAAATATATTCATACATAGATTGCTACATTACGACTATGAATTCTACTACGTCACAGCGCTCAGTATGTCTTTTTTTTTTTCATGTAACACTTTTGTGTTGAGGTCTTTGCTCACTTAACTTCTCTGAACTGCTTTGCTTGATGCTACTTGATGGGGCGAGTTGTTGACTTGTGCCCATAACTCGTTAATTAATATAATAAGGCCTATTGGTCCAGAGATAACGCTATTTTTCTTTCAACGAAAATCATTTTTGTTTTACTTACAATATACTTTTTACCTCCATTTTCCCGTTTGAACTGCCTGCGCTAGTCATGATGGACAAAGATATTGAGAATTCACAGGCATAGCACTCCCACTTTTCCTTTGTAAAGAATTAGAATCCCATAACCACATTAACATGAATATCTTCCTCAGTTCTAATTTTAGATAGCACTCCAATTCAGTGGTGCAAGCAGGAAGGAAACAAAAGCAGGCACTAAGAAGTGAAATGCCACAGAAGAGAGTTGTGTCTACAGCAAAACAGTCGCCATAGGTGCGTATGTATATTTCTCTAGTAATAATGTTATTTATTAATTTTACCGCTAATTTTACTGTTGATGTGCGTGAATGCAATAATTATTATTATTATTATTATTATTATCCTTCATTTAGGACAAAAATTACAATGAAATTTCATGGATACGATTCGTTTACGTAATCGCCTAGCCCTTCCCTATCCCATCATTGCCATAAGAAGTGTTCTGCCCAGACACTTTTGTCAGCTGGGTGGCAGGAATAAGTAGCCGGGTGAGAGAATACTGCTTCAAAAATGAATGATAACATTTCAATCTATTCCCCTTAGGCATTAACAATAATATCAGAGAGGTAAACTTTAACTGCAAAATTGAACTATTTCACTGTTATCATGAACAAGACAAAATAAGATATTTCTTTATCTATTATTACAAAGTTGAAAGTTACTTTTAGCATGACGCTTTATATGTTGATTTTTCTCTTCTTCTTTGTGGCCCAGTTGTCTGCAGCTCTTACATAATTGAATTCTGTTGAGTCTCGTCCCTCTAGTGAAATCAGCATCAAATTGTTGAGTGTGGTCTGCTTCATAAAATTCCTCAAGCAGGTTTTAACTCTCTTCAAAGCTGAAAATCCCCTTTCACATTCACAGGTATGGACAGTCCAATAGCAGCTTGTCTTGCTAAATTTGGAAATGATTCCTTAAGCTCACATGTTGTTGCAAACTTCATCATTATTTGTTTAGGACTTAACGTGATGTAGGACTCTCCTTGGAACATTTTTGATGCAACAGACCATTCCAGTTTAGCGCTATTGTAATTTATGACTGGAGGGATTCCCATTTTACAGTAGAAATCAAGAAGCAACTCAGAAGCTTCATTCTGATCTTGAATTTTTGCATTAAACACCATTGAAAAGAAGGAAATGATGGGCATATCTGGAGGTCTGTGCTCTAGATGTTGGAAAAGGGTAGCTATGTACTTGTCATAAATTGTTGTCTTGAAGGTCACAACATCTACATCTGAATAGGCCTAAGTGATGTGGATGTTCTAACCATTCACCTGCAAGATGGTGGTTGAGACTTTGAAAATGATTTCCTGGACTGTCTTTCAATTGTAAGACGCTGGGTTTTGTGGCTTCTAAGATTGGCTCAATTTCTGTCAAGTCAATAACTTGTGTTAGAGACTGTACAGCAGAGTCATGAGACAACCATCTAGTATCACTGGCCATTTTTAGTTTAATTTGAGGGCTGTCCATGATATTGTGGATTTCAGTTAAACTAGCCATCCTGACTGATGAATTTTGAAAAAAAGAAAAAGAGTTGTCTTAACATATCATTAAACCTCACTAAATAAGGCACTCCAGCTGCTGCCTGGGCACTAGCAAGTGCCAATCTGTGGTTTATGCAGTGACAATTTACCATGAGTCCATTTGTTTTCTCTCTTAGCAGTGTTGCAATTCCCTTTTGCTTATCAATCATGACAGCTACCCTGTCAGATCCTAGACCTACCAAATTATAAGTTTTTAATCCTAAATTTTCAAGGGTTTCAATTAGATTATTTGTTATGGTCTCAGCTTTACCATCGATGATGTTGCAGGTTGACACAAAATTAATATTAACCTCTTTTTCAAGTTGGTTGACATATTTTATGTATTTAAAGATAAAAATTTCATGATGTTCCGTATTGAACTGTATCACAATTAATATTTTATGTACACAATAAGTTGCTTCAGTACGGAAATATCTGTAGTTTCATCACACAGAACTCTGAAATAATCTGCTGAATGTATATTCTTTCATATTTCACATCTAATTTCTGAAGCTATAATATCAAGTAACTCCTACATCATTCCTTCTGAAGTACAATTAGCATTATCACCAATATTAAGATACTTTAAGTATGTACAACTCATAGCCTCGCAGTGTTTGAGCAATTTTCCGTCTAATGTAGTGTGTAGTAGTTCATTTTTTGCCAACCAATACATTGATCATGGGGCTCTGAGAAAAGATCTCTGTAAATTGTTTAAAATAGAAACGGATTTTTCTATTTGGCCAAGTCCAGTTTCTTCGAATGCATGTCTTTCACTTAAGTTTGAACAGGAATCAGTAAGCAGCTTGCTTTGTTCATGGTCAACTAAACTCTCCTTTCGAAGTCTTGCACACAGTAAGTCACTCAAGTCACTTCCTTCTTTGTTGGATTCTTCAAAAACATTTTATACATGTGGAAAATAACATGCAAATTTCTTTCACAACTAACCACATAAATTGTTTAAACCAATCATTGCTGATGCCTGATAAGCGGTGTTTAGAAGAATGTTTCTTTTTTTTTTTTTTTTTTTGCTATTTGCTTTACGTCGCACCGACACAGACATGTCTTATGGCGACGATGGGATGGGAATGGCCTAGGAATGGGAAGGAAGCGTCTGTGGCCTTAATTAAGGTACAGCCCCAGCATTTGCCTGGTGTGAAAATGGGAAACCACGGAAAACCATCTTCAGGGCTGCCGACAGTGGGGTTCGAACCCACTATCTCCCGATTACTGGATACTGGCCGCACTTAAGCGACTACAGCTATCGAGCTCGGTGAAGAATGTTTCAGTTGTGGTTTTTCATTCTGAATACTTTCCACTTCACCAGATGAGCCGGTGTCAGCAATGTCTTTTTCGGAAATCTCACCTAGTGTTGAATGATTACTTTTACTAGGCACTTTCTAAAATAAACTTAGAAGAGCAGATGTTCGACTACATTTTCTGCTTATTTTGAGAACACAAAATTTGGCATCAAGAACACAAAGAAATTAAACAGGTAGTTTAGTTTAGATCATTCCCGCCAGAAATTGAAAATAATACCAATATTTGTGATGAATTAGAAAGTAAAGCACAAGTGGAAAACACTTGCATTAACAGTAGTTAAAATGTAACTAAATCGGCACTATAAATCAACTGAAGTCCAATGTTAGCAGTAGTAAATATTAAAGAAACTAAAGAAACCAAAAGATCACCGAACAAACAGATTTGCTTCGAAAACAACTAAATTGGTACAACTGAACATTAATACATACTCTATTGATTCCTGTGTTTCATATTTGATTGTCGATCGATATTTACCGCCAAAATGGCTGCTGTAGCAAATGCGTAATACCAAATACTGGTGGCGGCGAATGACTTTCGTCACTGGGGGTTTAACAGAAGAAAAAAATTGCACCCTCCCCCCCGCCCCCTCCCGTCGTGGGCCGTACCCTCCTAAAATAAGATGATAGAAGTTTTGAAAATGTGATCGAATACGAGAGAAGCAGACAATACATGCCGATATTTACCACATGCAAAGTAAGAAATGTTTCACAATCGACTTACCCTATGCAGACAGCTTATACAAAAAATCCATCCTGCGCCCCTTGAGGGATGCAAATTTGTCTATAACTGCTTCGTTGAAGTCCACAGAGTCTCGAATCAAGTCCTTTTCAATTGACAGCATAGCAAGAGCATTAAGTCTATCCTCGGTCATTGTGCTGCGCAAGAAAGTCTTTATTCTCTTCAGGGTTGAGAAGCACCTTTCTACTTCAGATGTCGCCATGGGAATAGTAATAACTATATTTAAAAGTTTTATGCTTTCACCAAAGACACTCTGCAACTTATTTTCTAAAAGAAACTGCAACAAAGTCGTAGCCCCAGAAACAGTTCGAAAATCATTTCTCATGTATAATATTTCAAGTTCAGTTCTCAGTTTTGGTTTGTCGAGAAATGGGTAGGCCTCACACGCTTTGTACAGAAGTGAGTGGGGAAACCGCTTCTCAAAGCTGCCGAAATTCTCAGCTTGAAACAAGTTTGCTGCAAGAAGGTGGTTTGTGAATTGAAACCATTCCTTTGCTTGAAGAATGACTGTGTCACAAACTTCTTTTGCCGCAACTCGTTTCGATGTACGCAGCGGCCCTCATGATACCTTCATTGGCTGGGGCAGTATATCATGTTCGTCAGCGATGTGGTCAATTTTATTTTCCCGAACCATTTTTATAGCAGCCTCGAAACGTGAAACTGTGCCTTTGACTTCCAACGGATCTGAATTTCGCTTTTGTAGCTGACTGTATAAAATGTCCACATGAAGCATTATCTGATGGAAAACAGCCAACCAGAACTGAAATAACGGGTGCTCCAATTTAAAACGCAAACCTCTTGCTTGCGATATGGTGTTAGGCTGTCGAGAGGTAGTTTCCAGTTGATCCAGGCATTTGATGAGGGCATCTCTGTTCTCGTAAACTACTTCAACGGTCCTTGATTAAAAATTCCACTTTGTGTTTGAAGCATGAGGTACTCTTCTACCAACTACTTTGGTCAATATACCTGATCGCTGCGGGGAGTTATGAAAGAAGCTGGGGATTTCACTTAAATATGCAAAAAATATACGGACATCCGTATTCTGGCTTGTCGCTTGTGTAATGACTAAGTTCAAAGAATGGGCATAACAGTGAACATAATGTGCATGCTTAAAATCTTCCCCGATGAGAGCTTGCACTCCTGAATGGCGACCACTCATTATATTTGCCCCATCGTAACTTCATGAAATTAACTTATCTGGGTTATCCACAACATCGCTCAAAGAAGATTTTAAACACTCTGCTATTGTCTTAGCATCATGACTAGCGGGTGAGAGGAAACCCCAAAATATTTCAACTGGCTTACCGTTGGGAAGAACGTAGCACAGTACAATAACTAATTGTGCTGTAGTTGATATATCGGTGGTCTCGTCTGCGATTACCGAAATGAAGTGCGCAGTTGTGATTTCCTTCTTTATTTTCTTGCGACAGATTTCAAACATGCACGAAAGCAATTCATTCTGAATGTCTTTCGAGGTGCCTTTGAAAACAGTAGCTTTGGGCAGATGATCCTTTAATGCAACGTCAATTTCGGAACTAAAATTAACGAGGCCTCGAAATATGCCAGGATTCGACGATTCACTTGTTTCGTCATACCCGCGCAATGCCAACTCAAACGCGCCACAGAACTTTACATAGTCGATAATTTTTGACAGCATATAATGATTTTTCCATACTTGATTGTTGTGTCTTTCCACAGACTGCCTGTAAGCACAGTCAAGTTGCTGCCGGATATCGTGTCTTCCCAGAAGATCGAATTCTAACTGGGCAAGCATATGAGATTTAGAACTTTTGCGTTTCTTTATTTTTTGGGACAAATGTCCTAAATCTACCACTCCGACTTTGGTCCAAGTCCCTTTGCTTTCATCACTCACGAAGCACAAACACGGAAGACAAAACAACCTGTTAGTAACTTCGCACCCACAGATCCACTCCTTTTTTTTATATATATATATATATATATATATACCTTCTGAATTTACACACAATTTCTTTACTTTTACTTTTAGTCTGCCTCGTTATATCAAGATCAGGCATTGGACGCTCGGCATTCTTAATCTCAAGTTTTCGCTCAAGAGAGAGACAAGAAAAGTTGTCTTCTTAAGTATCTTGGGCACTTTTCAAACTCATTATGTAGCTCCTTACCTTTCCGGGGCACAAAGATTGTGGACGCAACTACAACGCACAAAAACACACACACGCACACGGACAAAAGATTGTAACTTCTCTATATCCTAAAAATTAAGATTCTGAATGGCACAACAGTGCAGAAAAACACTCACACGCTTGCACAGCGTACAATAATATTACGAATTATGATAATTACTATGTACAAACGTTTACAAACACTAGTTTCACACTTGAAAAACACGAGGAAACTATAGGAATGAATGTTCGCACTTTTCACAATGTTGGTAACTTAATTTTAAGAACTAGTGTGAGCTGGTCAATTAGCGTTTTCATTGGTATTACCTTCCCGCTACTCATTGCCTCAATGATTTTTAAGCTATGTTTCTCTCCAAAAAAGTAATTATTCCAAAGAAGGCAAATGAATAGATGTTTAGTAAGTACTGATATATTTGGGACAAGGTATCAATTGGAATTTGGCAATCTAATATGACTTTTGGTAGTAATGATGCTGTTCAACACTAGTGCTAATTATGTGCACTATTCTCTGCTGCCTGGTTAAATTCCTGTAAGGGCAACAGATGGCAGGCACATACTATTACAGTTTTCTTACCCCAACAACACAACTTGCGACAGACTTGAGAGAGTGGCATACTGCGCATGCCTAAAGCACGGATATTCTTTTCTGCGATATCCAGGTCTTGCCTTAATGCTGACAGATTTCCCCCCGCACCTCACTGGTCCCTTCGCCTAGGTACGGACGGAGATGTTGCCTTGTATGGGGGTTCATTCCAGACGAGTCTCCAGCCACAGACTATGTGCAGCTCACATGAATTGAAAGGCAGTACGAGTATATTACGGACAGACGGGCTTAGCATGAGCTTTGAGAATGACAAGGGAATCGTGAAAATTAAGTAGCTGAGTACAATTTGATATAAACTGGAGGTGCATTGCTCCATTGCGCTATACCAGAAACCGCCACTGCCAAATACTGTATTAAAGTATTTGGTAATACCAAATATTTGGTAAAACGTTGTGATGAGCTAGCAATGAAGTGGAGTTGATAAAGTCGGTCTCGATTCGAGTCCTATGCATGGAAATGGACACTGCTTCAGAATCTAATTCATGGAAATATGTGTCGGTATCTCTGACAGTTCGTAAAATTACTTGTAACAACGAAACTAGTGGGAATGAAATCATGATATAACGAAGGAAATGTGTTTAAAATGGTGCTTAATGACTGCAAGACAATGATTTGGTTCAATATATGCGAAGTACATATATTTCAAACCAAGAATAAAATAATGAACACAACCCCAAACTCGGTTAAATCTTAATTTACGATAATCTCATTAAAATCTAGTGTGGTCTTCGCCTTACCACTTCATGAAATTAAGTATTGAAGGACTGAATGTCAGTAATTTCTTTGTAGCTGCTAGTGATATTGTTGCCCAGCTGAGTGGCTCAGACGGTTGAGGAGTTTGACTTCTGACCCAAACTTGGCAGGTTCGATCCTGACTCAGTCCAGTAGCATTTGAAGGTGCTCAAATACGTCAGCCTTGGTAGATTTATTGGCATGTAAAAGAACTCCTGCGGGACACAATTCAGGCACCTAGGCGTCTCCAAAAACTGTTCAAAGTAGTTAGTGGGACATAAGCAAGATTAATGTGTACTGACATTAATATAAAAGTGGATATAATTAAGAGATTAATAAAATATTGGTTTAGGTTAAAAAGGGGAGGAGGGGGAGAAATTCTGGATATAGCTTACCGACACCAAATGAGGTATGAG